>NC_141003.1:47078118-48278118 GCF_052327205.1 Somniosus microcephalus
CCAGATGATGTAGGCGGGGTTTTAAATGAATTTTTTGCATCTGTGTTCACTATGGAGAAAGACGATGCAGACATAGAAATCGGGCAAGGGGGCTGTGACATACTTGAACATATTAGCATCGAGAGGGAGGAGGTGCTAGCGGTTTTAGCAGGCCAAAAAGTGGATAAATCCCCAGGCCCGGACGAGATGTATCCCAGGCTGCTGTGGGAGGCAAAGGAGGAGATTGCAGGGGCTCTGACACAAATTTTCAGAACCTCTCTGGCCACAGGGGATGTACCAGAGGACTGGAGAACAGCTAACGTAGTACCATTATTCAAGAAGGGTAGCAGGGATAAACCAGGGAATTACAGGCCAGTGAGCCTAACATCTGTGGTAGGGAAATTATTGGAAAAAATTCTGAGGGACAAAATTAGTCTCCACTTGGAGAGGCAAGGATTAATCGGGGATAGTCAGCATGGCTTTGTCAAGGGTAAATCATGTCTGACAAATCTGATTGAATTTTTTGAGGGGGTGACTAGGGGGGTGGATGAGGGAAATGCTGTGGATGTGGTTTACATGGACTTCAGTAAAGCTTTTGACAAAGTCCCGCATAGGAGACTGGTCAAGAAGGTAAGAGCCCATGGGATCCAGGGTGCCTTGGCGTGTTGGATCCTAAACTGGCTGAGTGGCAGGAGGCAGAGGGTGATGGTCGAAGGTTGCTTTTGTGACTGGAAGCCTGTGTCCAGTGGGGTACCTCAGGGATCGGTGCTGGGTCCCTTGTTGTTTGTGATCTACATAAATGATTTGGATGAGAATGTAAAAGGTATGATCAGTAAGTTCGCAGATGACACGAAAATTGGTGGGGTGGTAAATTGTGAGGAGGAAAGCCTCAGGCTACAGGACGATATAAACGGGTTGGTCAGATGGGCGGAAAAGTGGCAAATGGAATTTAACCCTGAAAAGTGCGAGGTGATGCATTTTGGACGGACAAATAAGGCAAGGGAATACACAATGAGTGGTAGGACCCTAGGAAGCACAGAGGGTCAGAGGGACCTTGGTGTACATGTACATAGATCCCTGAAGGCAGCGGAACAGGTAGATAAGGTGGTTAAAAAGGCATATGGGATACTTGCCTTCATTAGCCGAGGCATAGAATATAAGAGCAGGGAGGTTATGATGGAGCTGTACAAAACACTGGTGAGGCCACAGCTGGAGTACTGTGTGCAGTTCTGGTCGCCTCACTATAGGAAGGATGTGATTGCTTTGGAGAGGGTGCAGAGAAGATTCACCAGGATGTTACCTGGGATGGAGCGCCTCAGCTATGAAGAGAGGCTGGACAGGCTGGAGTTGTTTTCCTTGGAGCAAAGAAGGCTGAGGGGGGACCTGATTGAGGTGTACAAAATGATGAGGGGCATAGATAGGGTAGATAAAGAGGAACTTTTCCCCTTAGTAAGGGGGTCAATAACAAGGGGGCATAGATTCAGGGTAAGGGGCAGGAGATTTAGAGGGGATTTTAAGGAGGAACTTTTTCACCCAGAGGGTGGTTGGAATGTGGAACTCAATGCCTGAAAGGGTGGTAGAGGCAGGAAACCTCACAACATTCAAGAAGCATTTGGATGAGCACTTGAAATGCCATTGCATACAAGGCTATGGACCAAATGCTGGAAAATGGGATTAGACTGGACAGGGATGGATGGGCGGCGCAGACACGATGGGCCGAAGGGCCTCTTTCTGTGCTGTAAAACTCTATGGCCTAGAAATTGGGTTTTGGCGCAGCGACGGCTTTAGCGCCGGAGGTTAGTGCCGGAGCTAAGTCGCGCTGGGCGGGCCAAAAATTCACTAGTTCTGCGCCCAAACGGCTGCCGGCGCTGCTGAAAGCTGTTTGCGCCTGAAAACTGGCGCTACGCGCTGAATTGCGGCGCTATTCCGGCGCTGCGGCGCCCGCTGCGGTGCGGCAGGTTCAGGAAGTGCAGGCTTCCTCCTTCCCTTAAGGAGGAGCTGCCTGCACCCGGCCGCGGCCCGCGAAAATCATTGTAAAAATGAGCCCGGCACCTCGGACAAGTGCCGGGCTTGCATCTGTCCCGGGGGGGGGGGCGGGGGAGAAGTCCGGGGAGGGAGCTGCGGCCAGGCGGCCGGCGGGAAAGCGGCCGGCCGCCGCGGGGCCTTTAACGCGCCGGCGCAAAGTCCAGTAAGGCACCTCTGCCAGAACGTTGCTTGCGGCTGCCACGGGCGAGGCGGCCACAAGTCAATTTCGGAGTTCGGGCGGGTTACCATGGCAACCGGGACGCTGCGCACACCAATGACGTCATCGGTGCCGGCGCAGCGCTAACGGCCTAACGCCGATTTAGGGACCCACTCAATTTCCAAACTGGCCATAACTCCGGCGCTAGGCCCTCTAGCGCCTCAAAAGCGGCGCTAAGCCTACCGAATTTCTAGGCCTATGACTCTATGACTATGACAAATGGCCACACATTCGACTATTTGGCCCGCTAGGGCGATGCCTTGGCCATCTTTGGGTGGCCCCTGCCCACCCTGCTGCTCCGCCTCAAAGTAAGGCCATTGGCTGCTGCAAGGCTGGGGGCAGGCTCCTGAGGGGCACATGTCGTGACGGCAGATGCCCTTGGGGGTCGGCCTAGTCGAGGTCTGGGCGTCGAGCGGCCGGCTGTTGATTGCTGCAGCTGTGGCTGGCCAGCATCAGTCGCTGCAGCAGCTCCTGGCAGCTCCACTGGGGGAGTGGCAGTGGCGGCTGGAGGAATGGCGGCAAGCTGGCGGATGGCAGGCGCTCGCTGGTCGCCTGAGACACTGGCACTCGCCCGGGCCAGCACTGCAGCATGCGCACCAATCTGCCGAGGGACAGACCGATGTGCTGCTGCAGCGCGCCGGGTGCCCTGGCGATGCCTGGCTGACACAGTGAGTGTGGCAGCAGTGAGTGCCCGTGTTGACCTGTTCACTGACCGCAGCAGAGCAGCCAGTGACTGGACGGCACCACTAATCACCTGGCCAGTCGCTGAAAGATCTGCCCGGTATTCCGCCTGACTGGTGGCCTCCGAGGGCCCGAACTCGGCCACACTCCGAGAGAGGGAATCGATGGACTCAGGCAACCGTCCCACTGCTGCCATGAGCTCCGTGTGCCGGCGCTCCGAGTCCGCGGACAAGTCTTCGAGGCGTTCCATCTCCTCGGCGAAGAACATCTCCTGACTGGAGGCCGGACTCTCCCTCTGGGGAGAAGGCCGCCGAGCTGGCCGACCCTTCCTGCGTTGCTGGAGGCCGCTGGGCCCAGCAATTGGACTCCCCTCTGACGCATCCCCCCTCTGGGGAGAAGGCCGCCGAGCTTCCACCCCCCTCCCGCCTTTCTGCAGCACGCAGGTCCCAGGAGCTCCCCTCCCCTTCGACACTTCCGCCACGCTGCCCTCCAGGGAAGACGTGTCCCCTACATTGGCCTGGGTGGCCGCGGCTGAGGGTTCCCCTGATGGGCCGCCTTCCTCTTGCTCCTCCTCCTGCTCCTCCTCGGAGGGTCTGTCACTGGCAAGTTGAGGGACCTCCTCTTGACCATCTGAAAGCAGGAAGGCACAAGAGTAGCTTTAGAGTGAGGAGAGGGCGTCAGTGTGGGATGCATGAGTGGTGGCATTCAGCGCATTGGTCGGACAGTGGCAAAGGATGTAGATCTGATGCACAAGTGGGACGAGAGAGGTGCAAAAGGTGATGTCCTTACCATTGCTTCCCAGAACAGGGTCGGCATCTCCACATGCAACGGGCCCAATCACCCGGCCACCCATGAGGCGCTCCACGCGATGTTGCAGGTCGGTGAGTGGCTGGATATGGGGTCGTCCTCCACCGGTCGCAGTCCGGCTCTTGCGATTATTCGCCAGCTTGGCCTGCAAGAGAAAGGACGGCCTCTAAGTACAGTGTGTCACCGTGATCTTGTGTGCACTGCCTCCCATGGTGGAATAGCCTGGCCAGTGTGTCGCCATGATCTGGTGTGCACTGCCTCCCATGGTGGAATAGCTTGGCCAGTGTGTTCAGTGCAGAATGTGCAATTGATGCTCATGCCTGTGCCATAGCTGCTGGATGAAGGCTGGCCATTAGAGCTTTCAGGTCCCTTTGCCCATAATGTGAGGTGCACATGCAAGGATGAGGAGGTCATTGGAAAGGGTACTCACCCTGACAATGCGTGTGAGGTCATTTAACTTTTTGCGGCATTGGGCACTGGTCCTGGGGACGTCGCTGTTGGCTGACAGCTTGCTGGCGACATGCCTGCAGGCTCTCCTGTAGACGCGGACCGTCGCCTTCTTGCCATTGTCCGGGTACAAAACATGGTGCCTCTTCTCCACAGCAGCAAGCAGCACACTCAGATCATGCTCTGAGAAGCACTGCGCACGTACAAGGGCCTTCTCCATGTCTTCAGGCGCTATTTGGGTCCAGCAGCAGTGTTCAGGCCTAGCTGGAGGGCTCCACTATCCAGGGCGTGGCAGCAGACACAGTCGACCCTTCCCCCTTAAGAGCTGGCCGGCGCCAGGGTGTCTGCTGTCAGTCATGAGATGGCCGCACCTGCGCTGCGCCCGGCCTCGGCGCTATCGATCACCACCTCCGGCTTAGCGCCCAAAGAGAGGCGTCCAACAGCAGTTTTAGCGCTCGCCCGAACTAGTAGGGCGAAGCTAATGAATATCGGAGAAGTGGCCTAGATTTGGCGGCGGCCGCAAACTTTAGCGGACGCCCCACTTTAGCGCCCCAAAAGTGGCGTCAATGAATTTCTAGGCCATTAAGTTTAAACTGTTCCCTTCCTCAGTTTGAGCTGAGCCTTCGAACCATCTCCATTCACCCTGATGGGTTTTGAATGGGGTTGGAATTACTATGTTATCAGAAACCCATTCATTGTGGTCACTGAAACTGCAGTCTCAAGTGGTTTAATCCTTGTGTCAACATCCTGCAGCAGTTTCTGTAAACAAACATAGATTGCTTCTGTAGGGAAGGGAAACTCCTTTTTTTGATTGAGAGTTTGACTGCCATTGCTTGATCCTTCCCTTTTCACAGACATCCTCATGCTGCTTTCTTTTGTACTTGGCCATGCTTCTCTGACGGCCATTTTTAAACCCCTTTGCAATTTACACAGTTCAAAACTCAAGAGTACCATTTTTTTTAATACAATGTGCTGTCTTAAAGTGTGCGAATTTTTCCATGAAGTTCCCCGATTCCGGTGTTGTCCACGTGCTGCCCAACTCAATGCAGCCCCCCTGCGATTCTGGGTATGTTTAAAACATTGTCCAACCCAGAGGCAATTTCCACGATGTAGATTAATATTTCCCGATCTTTGGGGATTGAGGATTCTGTCCTTAAGCCGATTCCTTATCCAAGCTGCCACTGACCCATCTATTCCATGAGTCTCAATTTTTTTAGCCAGCCTTCTATGTGGTACTTTGTCAAACGCCTTCTGAAAATTCATGTGGACAACATCCATTGCATTCCATTCATCAATCCTTTCTGCTACTTCATCAAAAAATTCAATTAGATTAGTCAAACACGATCTTCCTTTTACAAACCCATGTTGGCTCTCCTTAATTAGCTTAAACCTCTTCAAATGCCCGTTAACTTTTTCCTTGATTATCATTTCTAAAACTTGACCGGCCTGTAGTTACTAGGATTGTCCTTACATCCTTTCTTGAACAATGGTGTCACATTTGCCACTTTCCAATCCCCAGGCACCTCCCCCGCATCTAGGGAAGATTGGAAAATTCAATGAAAAATGAACAATGTATCTATTGTTAGAAGATTTCAAGAGAGCGATGCATAGCCAAAGATATATGGTCTCCTGGTAATGATAACAAAGGTTCCTGAAATGCTGAGTAATATTAGTTTTTGTATCTAGCTGAAGAGGAGTTATCAAAATAATGGGTTAGAATTCATTAATAACTGTTCAAAGGCAGGCATAATTTTGAAAGGGACAAATTTAATTTGACTCAGTATGGGGTTAAGAAGTTGGAACAGATTTAAAACAACATTTATTAGGAATTTAGGGGGAAAAATTGGCTGGTTTGCACCTCTCATTAGCACCCCCGGCGCAAATCTCCTAGCAGCCAGGGGCACTAACGAAATTCAGTGGGAACTTAGCGGCGGCGGTAGCCGATAGCATCCCATGGTACTGCACTGCCGGCGATGATGTCATTGCCGTGCGAAGCATTCCTGCTTGCGCCCCAGCCGCAAACTTCCCTTGCGCCCCCTGACCTATCGCCGGACGATATGTCCGACAGGATCAGGGGGCGTATTTGCAGCGGCGGCTGCGCTACTTAAAGGGCAGGTGTCGGGCGGACATTTTTATTTTGGCTGACTGCCAGCACCTGAGGTAATGACCAGATAATCTGCTTTAGTGATGTTGGTTGAGGGATAGATATTGTGGAAATCAGATGGTAGTTACTTGAGTTGAGGAGTATTGACTGGATGAGTTCCACAGAGATCAAGTCTGAGACCTCTGGCCTCTGGGCTGGAGAGCTACATCGGGATGTCAGTATGGTGCTGCAGCCCTCTGCATATATGTTAATGAGGCCTGGGCTGCGATGCTGGGTGGTTGTTCAGCACACTCCATCGGTTGCCCGCCCAACATTTGATGCATAACCCTTGGTCTGGATAAGGCGTGACCCCCGACAAGGTACTTCTGCCAAAACCCCACTTAGCTCAATAACATAGCATGTCCCCATACAACACTAATTTTCTGTATTTACATCCAAAAATTTCAGCGCAGTGCAGCCCAAGTTGGTGTAACTAAGATTTCTGGAGTTTGATAGCAATTTTCTGCACCATTTATTTTGAATTTTGAAGAGGAGCAGCAGAGACAGGAGGCTTGGGATGTGAGGCGTTGTGACAGAATACAGCACACTTGATTTTATACTCACGCTATTACCCCTATTGGCGGTGCTGCATTTGCAATTGTTTTATGCCAGTTTTTACATTCAGGCATAAGCAAGTAAGATCCAATGAAAATTTGGACGCAAGTTTCCTTCATCAAGATTGGTGCAGAAATTGATGTAAATTTTGGCAGAATTTCAGTTCAAATGGAATTGAGGAAATTCTGGGCCTTAAAATAATAGGCTGTATTTTGCGGGCCCTACGGGTGTGTAGGAGGTGCGCATGCACCCATAGGGGCTGTGCAAGTTCTGGGTTTAAGCATGTGAAGCGCATGCGCTAAAACCCAGAACTTGCGATCTGTCAAGAATTCTCTTGACATACCCTCCGCATCCCCGGGAGATGGGCCTCTGTTGCGCTATTTACCCAACTTCTGCCCACTGAATGCCTGTGAAATTCTTACGCCTGCGTAAGGCCTGCTTTTACCAGCATAAGAGTTTTAAAATTTTATCACTCATTTATACATTAAAAACCCTTATCCAATAAGGCAAGTTTATTTTTAGCCCCGTTAAAACATATAAATTATTTTTTCAAAAAATTAAATTTTCATTTAAAATATTTAATTCAATGGCATTTTAATTCATTTGAAATCTGTAATTTAAAAAAGAAATTCATTTGTGTTGGTGTATATTTTTTAAGTGATCCCCATTCATACTTATGGGAGTTCCATACGTACGGAATTCCCCTAAGTATGAATGGGGATTCCCTTCTTTTATTGGTTGGGCCCGCCCACGTGATCCCAGGGGCGCTTGCGAACTGCCTGCGCCCCTGGGATATGCGGGCCTCTGACCGCGGGTACCTGGAGAGGCCCAGGATCGCAAGCCTCCGTATCTCCTGGGCCACCAGGTAAATCTGTAGATTTTTTACAGGTTGGAGGCATCCACCCACGGGAAGCCTCCGATTGTAAATGTTGGGCCCTTATGTAGTGATGTGTCACGTAATTCGATGCCATTCATTGTGAATAAGTACTGGCCTGGATTTTCCGGGGCCTATGACCTGTGTACGGGGCCGCAAGTGCCCCGCAAGTTCCGGGTTTCCGCATACGCTGCGCATGCTCAAAAACCCTGAACCCTCATCCTCATGCGTAGGAAATGGACATTCACTGGCAGAGAGTTGGGCTATTTGCTGAACTACTGCCCAGCAAATGCCCACAAAACATTTACGCCTGGTAAAAGCAGGCATAAGACCTTCTTCTACCAGTGTATGGGTTTAAATAAATATTGAAATAAAAATTTTAAAATCATTTAAACATTATACAAACTGTAAAATTAGTTTAGGCCCCTTTAAAAATGTTTACATTGACTTTTCAAAAAATTAATTTTTTTAAAAAATGTTTAATAAATTGCGAACCGCATGCGTCCTGGGATATGTGGGCATTTACGGAGGTGAAAGCCTGCAGGCCCAGGACCACAAGAGTCCGAAGATACGGAGGCACCAGGTAGGTGGGAACTTTTCTTGCAGATCGGAGCCATTCACTCGCGGGAAGCCTCCGACCACAATTTCAGGTCCACTTGTCTTTTACTGGGTTGAATACTAATCTTAAATGTTGTGTCCAACAGCAGCTCTCTGCACCTGCTAAATAAGATTTACATTCACTAGGTTACTGTAGTAATATAAAGTATTCAGGATTTGATAGAAGAGAAAATAAAAGAAGGAAAAACCATAACCGTGAAAACAAGGTCTTAAATACAAGCAGGTGCTGATTTAAATTAGGAATCAGTGCAACCACGGGGAAATAAAACCAAGCCAAGTATACTCGCCTTCCCATACCTTTTCTTTAATATTTATTACCCATGACTTAATTTCACATTAAATTCACTGCTTGTTTCTCACCTTAATTCCTTTTCTTTCCCCCTCCTTCATATATTTTGTACTTTTATGTTACTTTTACTTAATTCATTATTATAAATCACATTGGAAGCCACAACCATTGAGGTCATTGTAAAGTCTGTGGGTTGTGCAGTTAATAAATACACAGACTTCAGAAGTAACAAACAAACAGGTCTTTACTATTCGAAGGTCCGGGCGAATCTGCCCCAGCAATCCTGCTACAACACTTATATACTGGTGTGGTCACTATCGGTATTACAGTATACAGAAGCCAAACAAATAGTGCCACACCTAAAGTAGTTCCCTTAAAGGTGAACGGTTACATTCAATAGTTCCCTTAAAGATAGACGGGTACATACACTACAATCCTCCTTTTTTAGCTTATTACTTACAGAGTCCCCGTTAAACATACATATCTTCAACTTCCTATAAAACAAATTACAGTTATAATCTCGGTGGAGTCAATGTCATATAAAACAATTTACAAATATAATCTCGGTGGAAACAGTTCACAGGTTCAGTCTCTGCGGAAACAGTTCATAGATTCAGTCTCTGATCTTGACTCGTTTCGAACAACATTTCTTTGGTGTAGCCGGTTCACCTGGCTAGCGTGACTCCTCCATAGCCTTTTCTTGACGTAACAGCTTGAACTTTCGTCCTGTTGAACCAGCAGTGCGGACTTTTACAACCAACTGGCTGTCTTGACATTTTCCAGTTTTCCAACTGATTTAGCTCCTTTCATAATGTCCCGCCTGGAATGGTAGATGTGCTAATATTTTAGACAGTTATTATCTTCTGCTTCTTCTTTTTCTTTTCTGCCTTTTTGAAACTCTCGGAGCTGCTTTCTCGGCTGCCAGCTGTAGCGCCACCAATTCTCTATGTTCCTTAGACCTTAAGTGCTTCATCCGGATTTCAGCACTTTGAGAGTTTTCATCACAAGCTGGGCAGACCACATCCTCGTAATATTCAGTGTCACTCAACAGGTCATGGTAATATTCGGGTTCGTCCTGAGTTAGGCCCGCTAGAGAGACTTCTTCTTCCTCCTCACCCGTCTGGACGTTAGCTGACGGTGGTTCCTTCCCTAAACATCTTTCTTGAAAAGCCTTCTGCATGCATTCATATTCATCCCGCTCTTCCTGGGTTATCTGCCATTCCTTCACGACGGACCTCATTTGTGAGTTCAATACCCTCCTTTCCATCGGTAATTGCGTTATCAGGCTATTTAACCCTTCTACTGCAGTAACGGTTTCCACATTCTTCTGTTCACCTTGACGTGATTCAACGTACTTTTGGCATCCTTGTAAAATTTGTGTTGCCACCTCAGCTATCTCCGTGACTTTTGAGAGCTCCGAACTCGTTCCCCTTGAAGAGTGAAGCTCGTGTTCAGATTGTTCCCCTTGCAGAGTCTTGTCCTGCAGCATATGAAGGAGTTGGCTGACCGTTAACTCTTCCCTGGGAACACGGTGGATCAGAGTCTTCTCCATTTCATCCACCTCTTTCTCCAATACTTCCACCTTACGTTCCTCTTGAACTTTGGCTTCCAGCGCTCGGAAAAATTGCGCCCTGATGCTCTCTAGTTCATGTTCAGGGACCATTCTTACAGTGTCCTGTTCTTCCACTGAAAGGGTTCCCAGTTGAATCTGTTCTTCAAGTTGTTGAACCTCGGTCATTGCCGCCTCATATTTGTCTTGGGTGTCCTTCAATGTTTTTATAAGTTCTTGGACATCCTGTCTTTCATGCTCTGCCATGATTTTCACCTCTAATTGCTCATCTATGGATGGAGCTTTTATCGATGAGTCTGTCTTGGCCTTGAGCTCATCAAGAATTTCCTGCAGCCTTTGGACTTCTTGCTCATGTTCAGCCTTTAGTTGTTCATAAGCTTCTACTGGAACTAGCTTTTCGGAGGCTGCCGAGTTAACCCCCTCCAGAATTGTAGCCTGGGCCTGTTCATACTGTTCTTTCAACTTCTCACACTCTGCTTGTAAGGAGTCGTAGAGAAGAACTGGAATAAAATCCTGGCTCCCTGAAGATTCCTCTTCCTTTGGTTCATTCTGTAAATATTCTGGTTCCTGAACAGCATCAGGGGAATGTGATTGGTATTTGACCACGATGGCTCTATGGTCGCTCTCTGCTTGAGCTAGCTGTCTCTGTAGTCTTTCCAGGTTCTCCCATTCGGTGTCCCAGAACTTTTCCATATTTTTCATCTCTTGTACAAGACGGTCACTCAACTGCTCTAATTGTTGTCGTACTTTGACATAAGTTTGCGTCCGAGCTCGGTGTTCTTCCGTCCTGGATGAATCCTTTGCTTGAACAGGCTCAGAATTCTCTGTCAACCTGGAGTTCTGCTCTGCAGCTTTATTCTTCTTGGTAACATAAGTCCTTCTGCATGTCTTCGTTTTCTTTCCCATCGTCGGCAAGTCCCTTTTTGCCTTGTCTTCCATATTCGACTTGGTCTTATCATCATCCATTTCAGAATCTGAGCTAATAGCTTGCACCGAGTCCTCCCTCATTATGGCTTTTAGGTAATGCCATTCCATGTCTATTTTCTTAATCCACTCCCGTCCTAGAAGTGGTGGTCCTCCCTCAGGTAATACGTACAAGTTCATTCTTGGGTGTTCTGTACCCCTATCTCTCACCTTGACTCTTATTTTCCCCACGGGGTATACGTTATGCCCTGTGTATGTCTGTAATACGAACTTGGTATTTCTTAAAGGTATGTGAGAGAATAGCCGGTGGTAGTCCCTTCGGTTGACGACTGATAGAGCTGATCCAGTGTCCAGCTCCATTCTTACTTGGACTCCAGCTATTTTTAGTATGACCCAGATGGTCTGTAGATCCGTTTCTTTACCCACATTGTGGATTCTCAGACTACCCAGCTCCTGGTTGTTTGGGTCTGAGTCTGAATTCTGTTCGTCTGAACTCTTCTCAGCCACCTTGTGTACCTTGTTGTACTTTTCTTGGGGTGGCTTCCTTTGATTATTGGTCTTTTTCCCGGACCGGCATACCTTCGCGATGTGACCCAGTTTGCCACATTTCCTACACTCTTGGTTCTTAAACCAGCATTGATTCTGGTCATGCGTTGTCTGCCCACAACGGTAGCATTTTGTTGTGCTTGAAGTAATTTGGTCCACCCCGAGTGCCGCCGCCTTTAGTTGCATTTCCGCCGTTCCTTTCGCTGCGGCTTCGTGCGATGCAGCTATAAGGACAGGCCTGTCCAGTGTGAGGTCGTTCTCTTCCAGTAGTCGCTTCTGCGTCCCTTCTTTGGACAATCCGCATACGAACTTGTCCCGCAGCGCTTCTGTCAGATTCCCTCCGAACTGGCAGTATTTCGCTAGCCTACGCAGTTCGACCAAGTATTCCGCATTGCTTTCGTCTTTCTTCTGCGTTCTTGCGTAGAACTTGAATCGTTCAGCCAGCATCAGCGGTGTGGGGTTCAAGTGGTCCTTCAGCACAGCCACAATCTCTTCGAAGGTCTGATCCGCTGGTTTATTTGGTGCTATTAGATGCTTCAAGAGCCCGTATGTTTTTGCCCCCATCGAGTTTAGCAATGTTATCGCCTTGTCGTCTTCCTCTATTTTGTTGGCTTCGCAATAGATCTCTATGCGTTCCACGTACGTGGCCCAGTCTTCTATTTCAGAATTAAAGTCGTTAATATTCCCTCGCTTAGGCATCTTTCTTCCCTTGGGAGCAGCGCCAGTATTTCTTTAAGTATTCTTATTTACTTGTTTGTTTCTAAGATGGCGGTTTTCCTGCGAAATCGGCGGTTTCCCGCTCTTTCCTTCTCTCCCCGCCCCTTCAATGGCGGTATGTCAATCAAGATGGCGGTTTTCTCGCGAAAATGGCGGTTTCCCGCTCTTCCTTTCTCGCCCCGCCCCCTTCAATGGCGGTTTCCCGCTTCTGGCGTCTTCTCCGCCTAATGGCGGCTTCCCGCGTTTCTTCCCGGTGGAAGGGGTACGCTTCCCCCACAGCGGACAGGTTCAGCCGCTGGCTGGCTACCGCACAGCTCCCCTTACTCGGCTATGTCTTTTCCTCCCGCCCGCACGGCTCTACCGGCGCTGGGTACACCCCGTTAACGGAGGACAGTTCAGCCGCTGGACTGGCTCTCGCGCAGTCTCTCTCTCCGTACCCGGCTCTGTCGCTCTCTCACCCGCATGTTCGGTGTTACCGGCCCTGGGTACCCCGTTGGTGGAGAACAGCTCAGCCGCTGGACTGGCTCTCGCGCAGTCTCTCACCCCGTTTTCGGCTGTGTCTCTCACCCACTCCCGCACGTTCGGTTTTGCCGGCTCTGAGTACCCCGTTGGTGGAGAACAGCTCAGCCGCTGGACTGGCTCCTCGCAGTCTCTCTCTCCGCACCCGGCTCTCACCCGCACGGTTCCCGTTCGCCTCCCCAGCCCTCTCGCAGACCGGTGTTTCCCTCCCCGGCTGCGGCTGGGTTTCTCTTCCCGCGCCTACTCGCAGGCTCAGCGCTTCGTGGCTGCGGTCGCTGCCCGGATTTTTTTTTTCCGCCGATCGCGGTCCGGCTGTCACCCGACGCCGTTGGACCCGACTTTTGGCCGGCACAGCTCCCCCTCGACCGAGGTCGAGTGCTCTGCCCTTATCCTTCGGATACTTCTACACCTTCCCCTACTCACAGTCTCTTCGGCCACCTTGTTTCCTGCTGGTCGGCTCACTCCGCACCGTGGCAGAAGGGTAGTCAGTGCCTGTTGCTGATGCAGCTTTTGTTGTTAGTCTTCCTGCTTTCTGTTGTTGCAGCCTCGTGTTTTCTTTTGGTAGCACGACGAGGGCGGTTGTCTCTCTTCGACGCTCTTCGTTGCTTTTGGTAATCTTGCCGCAGGGTACGATCGGACTCGTCGCCACTGTAAAGTCTGTGGGTTGTGCAGTTAATAAATACACAGACTTCAGAAGTAACAAACAAACAGGTCTTTACTATTCGAAGGTCCGGGCGAATCTGCCCCAGCAATCCTGCTACAACACTTATATACTGGTGTGGTCACTATCAGTATTACAGTATACAGAAGCCAAACAAATAGGGCCACACCTAAAGTAGTTCCCTTAAAGGTGAACGGTTACATTCAATAGTTCCCTTAAAGATAGACGGGTACATACACTACAGTCATAGCATTGGCTGATGTGGGCTTACATCTTATAATGAAAGGAAGGGGGGTATTCCACAGCTGATCATTCAGTTTTGATTCAAACAACTGAAGCAATAGCATGATCCTATTTTGACTCTTGCTAAATGCAATCGCACCAAATTAACTGTTAAAGGTTTTAGCTTATCTTATCTATCTATATTTGTATTATTTATATTATCTATCAAAATATTAGTTTATGCCATAAGCTGAGAACTTATTAATGGAAATAACATTTGTAAAATACTAACAACAATTTTAAAAAAGTACAACATTTTCAAGCAAGTAGTTAAATGTACTTATGCAATAGTGTTTGAGATACCTGTAATGCAACCCTCAGTAATTCATTTCTGGGACCTGGATTCAAATCCAGCCCAGACTGATGGAATGAAAGCCTCCTCTGATGGCTGTAAAATTTCTATATGAGACGAGTTTGGCAGTCTCAATTCAGTTCCGAGTGTGAGTATGTCTACAGTACAAAACTGATGCTAATTCACCACTCATTGCCAATGTCACTCAGACAGGCCTGGGATGGTCGGTGAGGAAAATGGAGAAAATACAACACTGCTGCAGTAAAGGCTGCTCTGCTGAGGTTAAAGTTGAAGCACACTGGTGGGTTGGGTGAAGGCAGCTTTGCTCAACACCGAGCTGTGCAATGCTTGACCTGCGGTGCTTCATGCTGACACTTACACCCCAGTTTTAACTGAGGGCTGGAATCAGGTGGGTGGGAGTTTAATTCCCGGGCCTCATCTGCATGGTCAGCTTTCTGCCCAAAACCAGCACATTGTCGGGCGATAGGAAACCGTCACCAGGGACAAAAAGAATGGCCCATGTCACGGGGAGGGGGGAGCCTGAACCAGAGGAGGTCTCAACTTTCCTTGTGGGGCCTGGAGGAACAGGAGTGCCCCACCTAGACCCAGAGGGAAAGTAAAAAAAAAAGTTAAAAAGACTTGCTTCTTTGGGTCGCCTCTGACTCCTCTTCCCACTAGGTTGACCTGGTGGTTAAGCCACAATAACTTCCCCACTCAGGCCCATGGTTAAAATAGCAGTCACATCCCAATGATGTCATCTGAGCCTGACCTGTATATTTAAAGAAGGACCCCGCCAGTTTCTGACGAGTGTTCTTCTCGCCTGCTCAAAAGAACAGTTTGAAATCGAAGACTGCGGGAACAGAACAGGGAGTCGGCAGTTAAGTCCCCTGGGTGATTTTAACTGCCCACCCACATGGTTTCCATTTCCTCTCTTGCATCTCTCCCCAGTAGGAACACTGGAATTGGAACTCTAGTAAACCTTGAAAGAAATACTTATCAAAGGATAACAGATGAATCATTTGGAAATTCACCGTTCCTGCCTAGGCAGTGTTAGATGCCTCAATTCAGCTCACAAAATTGTCTTACATCAATCAGTTCAGATTATACTAACATTTACACTACCAACCCAATCCCCACATTAGGATACATACAAGCTACTGAGCGAACAAATTAACCCTTTTCTTGCCAAACCATCAAAGAAGTCAGACCATAAAGTCATTAACTAATATTTCTTTATTATCACCCTTATCACAAATAACAGCATTTAAATTTTGAACATTAAGTATGCAAATTCTTTAGTAGATATCATTAACTGACAGAATGAGTAATGAATAATGGAGGTTACAAAGGCAGTTCAGCTATGCCACAGTAATTCATCATTAACCAGCTTTGCTGATTATAAGTTGATTTTTAAACTCAGTGTCTGAGATTAATCGTAAACTAATGTCACCAATTTATATCAAACTCCTCGTATAACTGACAAGTGAATAGCATTAGATACAAATGTATTGGATATCTTAAAGTCTTAATTAGTTCAACTTCTTATTGATATTTTCACAATTTTAGCAATGATTCCAGGAACCTAAAGGACCTTGTCCTTCTGAGTTAACAAGATGGAGTTGGTTGCCTCCCCTTCCTCTGGACTGATGTTGTTTGCCGCCTAAGATTGAAAATGATGTAACTCCATTTTGTAACTATGATGCTCATTCCCTCTGGAGCCTCTGCTCCTGGGCAGCTCCTCCTTATGTGGTGGCAGATGTATTTGAACCAGCTGGCTCAAATCTCACACCTCTTTATCTCAGGTAAACATCTCATACATCTTATTGACATGCTAAATGTCTGCCTATATCTGGCTGATACAGCCATAATCTTTTGACTTCCACCTTCTTCACAAATGTGGAATGTTTCAATTAAAACATGAAACTAAAGTTTAGCTTTTTCTTGGCCTTCACAATAAAACTCCATGCACTAAATAGATGAATAGTAAAGAATTGCTCCCTATATTACTGGGAATTTACTTATGTATTTATCTATGTACAGTACTTATTGTATTATTATAGTACTACATATATCCCAGAAACAAATCAAAATATCACTCTGGGGATATCTCTTGCAGACTCTGATTTAAATTCTTTCACGGCAGCACCTCCCAAACCCGCGACCTCTTTCCCCTAGAAGGACAAGGGCAGCAGGCGCATGGGAACACCACCACCTCCAAGCTCCCCTCTAAGTTACACATCATCCTGACTTAGAAGTATATTGCCAATCCTTCATTGTCGCTGGGTCAAAATCCTGGAACTCCCTCCCTAACAGTACTGTGGGTGTACCTTCACCACACGGACTGCAGCGGTTCAAGAAGGTGACTCACCACCACCTTCTCAAGGACAACTAGGGATGGGCAATAAATGCTGGCCTTGCCAGCGACGCCAACATCCCATAAAAATGAATATAAAAAAATATATATCCCCCCCTCCCCTCAACAGTCTAATCTCTAGCACTCCGTGACTAAGAGAGATCTGCAAGTGTGTATAAAAGTTTTGAGACATGTCCATCACACTTTAGATATGACATTGGTATAAAATGTCAACAAAAATCAAACATAAAGATTATTTTAAAACAAATTATACAACAAGAGAAAGAAAGCCAAACATTCTCAATCTGGCTTTTCTAAACCTCATGGGCGAGTAATTCAACTACTTACTGCCACTCCGTAGCACCATGAAATGGTGAAAACATTTTCCTTCCTCCCTTTGCGCTGCCGGTAACTTGGCAGTGCCCTGGGAAAGAAAGGACGGTGTGGTGACGTCAATCGGCGTGCAACGCTGACTTAACGTCACCACTCCGAACTTCGACCCTAGCGCTGAATTCACCGCTGGGTCCTAAACACTTCAGGTAAACCTAATGTACAAGCAGGCTGACAATGGCGGTGTCAGCACCTCTTAAAGGGACACACACATCTTTCAGGTAAGTTTGGATTTACGCTTTTGTATTGGGTTTTTAGATTTTATTGAAGTAGTGACTTGCTGCAAAAGATGTTAAAAGTTTTTTAAGTGTGATCGGAATGCTGTTGGATGCTTGCAAGACCTCGGATGGTAAAGGAAGGCCTCTGAGAAGACAAAAAAATGCTGCAAATACTCAGCAGGTCAGGCAACATCCATGGAGAGAGAAACAGAGTTCACGTCTCAGGTTGAGATGCTACCTGACCAGCTTATGCTAGCATTTCAGATTTACAGCATCCACTTGCAGAGGGAAGAGGAAGACACAGAAGAGGAAGAAGCCGAAGAGGAGGAAGGAGAAGGAAGGATGCGACCCAGACAGCCCCTTTCTGGCCGGGATAGCCGGGATTGAATCATCCGCCTACGGTAACAATGATGACAACCCCAATTCCCCTTTCCACATTAGTCCCACACCTTACCTTCACTCTGTTACTGGCCATCACAGCATCCTCTTGGTCAAAATGCTGGAATAAAAGCCACTACAAAGCAAACCTTCCAATCCAACTTTATACATCTATCCATTCAATATGACATCAAGAAATCAACTCATCATCCTTATGCATTCTGTTAGCGATTGTCTTGTGTGTGCCTTTGCCTATCCTACTGGTATCACGCAGTGCTATCCCAGTGGCTGCAGCATGGATGGTGGAAGTTTGTTAACTTTCAGTGGGGGACACTGCAAATGGCCTTACTGGCCAACCTTGAGGAGCTGGTAGCTGGGAGTGTCAAATCAAGTGATGGTGTTTCTTCATCTTCTTCTTCTTCAGTCTCCTCTCCTTTTCCTTGGTCAACCACTGGCTGGGCAGGCTGCATTTCTTGGGTATGTGAAATGAGGAAGGCACAAGG
The DNA here is from genome assembly GCF_052327205.1 of Somniosus microcephalus. Lineage (NCBI taxonomy): Eukaryota > Metazoa > Chordata > Chondrichthyes > Squaliformes > Somniosidae > Somniosus > Somniosus microcephalus. The sequence goes on from NC_141003.1 coordinate 47,096,107, forward strand.
GTGGAGTTGTGGTAAGGGGAGGGCAGGAAAGCAAGAGGTGCATGCCAGAAGGAGGATAACGTATGAGGTTACCAGCATCTTGTATCCTTTCAGCCCCACCGCTGGCCAAGGGCTCAGCCATGCCCCTGCCAAAAATGGCCAGCACTGTCTCCTCCAAGGGGGTGAGGTGAGGCTAGGAATGGGAGATGTGCCTCATGATTGGTGTAGATTGTTGGTAGGTGAGTGATTGGGGATGGGGATCATACATTGAGCAGTGTGTGAGGCTAGTGTTGCAGTTGGTAGGAGACAGCTTTTGAAGATGCATTCACTGACCCTGACCAGTGATTTGAGGTCATGAAGCTTCTTTGGGCACTGGAGCCAGGTGGCGGGGGTAACACTGCTGATAGTGACGGCCTTGGTGGTCCCACATCGTTCTTTCTGGAGGGCCAGTCTTGCAGTGTTGACCCCCCTGCACAAAGCTGGTGTAAGATTCAAAATTTTCAGCAAAAATCACGCAAGAAAACCGGATAAAATAAGACTGTTTATTGACCAAAGTAAGCTTGCACAGAAAAACCTTTGATAAAAGGGCATACAAAATGGCCGCCGGGCCCCGTGATCAGTTTCTGAACCATTTTATTTCTGTTACTGCAAGCCAGACAGGCTTGTGGATTGAAGACAGTAAGCCCGCGAAAACCAGTATCTGGGAACCGAAACTCAGAGAAACAGCATACATATTCAATGAATTCTAAGTACAGGATGGGGCCCATCAAGATATGGGCGGACAATGCAAAAACACTTATACCCATTTATTGTACAAAGGAAAAACCGTTTAGCAGCCATCAAGGAAAATCTCCGGACCGATCAATATGCGAACCGAGTCGCGATGACAATGTAAAAGACATTAAAAGACATTATCGGCCAGGAAGGCCAGTTTAAGTTACCACCGGCTCCGTTACAAGACAAAGCGCCCCTGCAGAGATTTCTGCCCGCCAAAATTAATACAAAGACAGGACTATGATTTGGCGGGAGATAAGGCTGTCCCAAAAGAGTATAACTATGGATTGAAAGTCCATCTAAGGTACTTCACTTCTACTTGAACAACTTCGGACTTCGGACTTCTTCTTCGACTTCTGCTACGTTGAACAACTTCAGACTTCTACTTTCTTCAAGGACTTCTTCTACAAGGAACGAACGAAGGACGGACGGTGCCAGGCTAGGCGCCTCTTCCACTTCGGCAGATGCGGAATCGATGAAGACGTTTTCGTCTTTTTAAAGACGGACGACTTCGGTGAAAAGACAACGTGGTCGGTGTTCAGCCGAACAAGGCTCGGCCACGACGAGAAGACGACGAGGGTGGCCCGGGTACTGGGGTCGGGAGATCATCGACGACCCAGGCCGACGGAGAAGAAACCCTCTGGAGAACCGGCGATCCAGGCCGGAAAGATTCTTCCATGTACATGCACTTCTTCAACAGCCTGCATCTGAGGTCTGCTCCATGAACCCAAATCCACGATAGTGGATCTCAACCTTGACGAGCGCTCATCGAGGCTGTGTCTACCCCACCGCCTCGAGGGAGAGAGAATATCGACTGCGCCAGAAGCTTCCAAATCCACGTGACGACGGAAAGCGGTGCCAAAAGGCTGCGAACCCCCTTTTTCGCGATTACAAGAGTGGTGAGCATGATTCCAAGTTCCCCAGGTCGAAACTTAGTTTAGGTATAGGGGAGGGAGTTAAGGGTAATCGTAATGTGTTTCCCCTTTTACGATGTGCCGTGTGTTCCCCATTTCCATAGAGTTAAGTTCATAAATTTGTGTATGATTGTAGTAACTTTAATCTGTGCCTATGACATGTATTTTGTAATGCTTCAAACTGTTTAAAAATAAAAGCATCCATTTCGTGCTATTCAACCTGGTCTACTGAGTTCTTTCTCTGCACTACTGTTCTCTGCATCTAAGTCCAAGGTCTAGAACCGTAGGGGGAGTGGGTCGAACCACTCAAGGGTAATTATTGCACGAAGCCTGGCAGGAGACCAGAACGAGCAAGAGAAACCCCCTACACTGGAGTGCTGCATGTGAGACCCTGGGTGCCGCTTCCCTGGCTTGCTGAGCCATTTGTGTTAGTGCTGAAGTAGTTTGTCCATTTTTTGAGGTTCGGAAGGGAATTCAGGTTTAAGAGCTGAATATTTACATTTGGGACTTACTTTTAAAATTAATTATTTTTTGAAAGGCAGTAAGGGCTGAAAACGATAGTTTTTCACTGCATTTTAATTTGTATTACTTCTGAGTGCATTGCCCTTTAATTCATAGCCCTTTTAATTGCCCTCCATTCCCTGCAAGCTCCACAGCCTCGCTCCCAGAGGCTGTGCGAAGCTCGAACACCACTTCAGGATGGGAACTGCACCTCGGAGGTCTCCACTAACACCAACAGGAGGGCGTTGCAAGGAAGGTTAGCGCTGCACCACCAATCTCCAGGCCCCCCCAGACGCATTTATTCTCCTTAGCATTGCGGCCATTTTCAGCGGCCATTAACTTCACCGGCAACATTTGTGGCAAACACAAATTTCTAGCCCAAAATATCTTGGGCTTTCCCCACAGAGAACAGCTGCCAAACTGGAGCAAGTTCCAACGGCAATATTAATTAGCCTCTAATTACCTCTCGATGTATGTAGTTAGTCAATATTTCCACAGCAAGCACCTGAGAACTGGCATTAAAATGACAGGCCAGGCTAAACATCGGGGGCCAGAAATTCGGGTCTCCATGGGTGAGTACGCGCTGTGTACTCACGCGTAGGGCCAACGAAAGTGCCGGTTTCGTGCATGCACTGCGCATGCGCTGGAAACCGGAACTTCCGTTCCCTTGAAGGAAGGGGTTCACAGGTCGAACGCGTGCGCCGGAGAGGCAGCGCGTACGCCTGGTACTTCTGTTTTTTTTACAGGTTTCTCCGGGATGGTAAGTCTCTAGCAACTACGCCTTTACAAAGCAGTCGCAAGGTCTGCTTTTAACAAGGTAAGTGGTGAATTAAGTAAATTTAAAACATTTTTTCCACAGGTTTATTATTTTTAAATACTTTAAAGAAAGGTAAGTTTATTTTTAGCCCTGTTAAAAACTGTAATTAATTTTTTCAAAAATTTAAATTATTGTTTAAAATAGTTATTTTATGTAATTTATAGTTATTTTAAAAATGTGATTTTTAAAAAATTAATTTGAAGTTTTAGTTAGGTTTTGGGGCCAATTTCTATTCATAGATTTGACAGGTCTTCCTGTCAAATCTATGAATAGAGATTCCCTGCTACCATTGGCTCTCCATGGCCCACATGATCCCAGGGGACGCGTCGAACTAACTGCGCCCCTGGGATACGCGAGCACTGCGTGCCGGCAGCTGGAGCAGGCCCAGGATCGGAATCCCACACGGGCCCACAGCACAATGGCCGGCACGCTAGGTAAGTGCAGGTCGGGGGCTTGCACCCACGGGAAGCCGCCGACCTGAATTTCTGGCCCCATAACACTCCAAATCCCAGACTACCCCTACAGATAAGCTATATGTGTGTATGTGTCTGCAAGTATGTGTGCGTGGATTAGTCTTGCAACATGTGTAAATCTATATGGCAAAGAACTGTATGTAGGACTTGGGTTTGGAAAGATGCTTCTGTCCCAGAAAATCATGATTGGTTCAAATTTCCCATTAATTAAAAAAAATCGCTCAACTAAACCAGACTGATTCACAAAAATGTCCCATTCCCTAAATATACACCATTCAAGCTACTCGGCATTCATCAAATCTTTTTACAGGCATTTGCATTAATTTAAAAGCAATAATAAAAAACTGAAAAAGCTACTATCAACTATATCAAATCACTCAAACAACTTTTGCATCAGGTCTTATTTTAGGGATCTGCTGGTATTTCTAATATAACGCCTTGGGCTAGAAGTTCATTATAGGAATGGGCGGTAAAATTAGAAAAGTTGGAGAATTAGCGCCAGGCACTAATGCTTTAGACTGCACGCAAAATTCATTCTCACTGCTCAAAGAAATGATTGGGGCACTAAATCAAGTCTTAAAGCCCTAGCTCAGTGGCGTTACACTCAAAGGATGGACCAATATGTCGGGTGCAGTCTAATCTCAACTCATCATTGCCACAGGCTTTTCGCAGTACTTAAAGGGGAGGTTCATTGATACTGCAGCACCTCCTCAGCATTGCTGGCAGTGCAGCTGCCTCAGCCAGGAGAAGCACAACAAGGAGAAGGAGCCGGAGGACTGAAGCAGGTTTGCTCATGGCAGATCCACCTCAGTCAGGTGGTCAGGGTGATTGAATACTTCAACAAATGTTACATACCACCATCTGTACCACAAGCTTCACACACTGCCTAAAGCACCACTCCCCCAGCGCTCACCCACCAACAATCTCTACCTACCAACACTCACATCTCATGCCTTGCACACAATGACAGCTATTCAATTACGGCAGGCACAAGGGTCATTAGTTATTAAAATGAATGTGATCTGTGTGATATGTTTATGCATAAATGTATTAATGGAGTTTGCAATATTTTCTGGTCTCTCTCATTTCACCTTTGCACCCAGGAGGGCACTGTGATATGGCACGACACAGGGAAGGTATGATGGGCAAAAGGGATCTGGGGTTTAAGTCATCCTGCTGTGAGGCTGGAGGTCTGTATGGAGGAGGTGGCAGAGTTTTGTGACCACCTCCTTGGTGATGTGGAGCCTTCTAATACACTGCTCCTCGCTTAATTGCAGGTAGGAGAAGTGGTCTCGGAATATCCTCGGAGGGTAAGGCCTCCTGTTGAGAGCCTTGATGGCCCTCCTCCTCCCTCTGGCCACATGTTCTTTCTCGCTGCCTCCGCCCCCTCTACTGTAGATTCAGGAGGGCCAGGTAGACTGCCAGTACAGCCCCCATTAATGTAAGCTAAGTGTAGCACTTTCATATTTTTAAAGAAAAAATGTAACTACTTTTTAGTTACCACAATTCTCCTGATACAAAAGAACCTTTAAATTACTGAATTAAACAGTTGCACAATGTCAAACTGACAAGAAAGCACTGAAACTCCACTAACCTGACAGCTGCGACTCATTACTCATGATCTCTTTAAATACCATCCCTGGAGCCGGCATCCGCCTGCATGATGCCTCCTCTCCCTGTCGCTGTCAGGGCGAGGCGCTAAGGTAGGTAGTGAAAATTAATTTTGCAGATCGGGCGCCCTCACTGACATCACGATCCGCCTGGCGTTGAAGTCCCCGGTGGTACCTCGTACCGGCGGCGCAGTGGGGGGGAGTGGATTTGCCATGCGTCGCTGGATTCGCCTCGCCCCGGCGCGACTGTATCAGCGCCTCGTTAATGCCAGCTGCTGGAACTAACGGGAGGCGCTAACCAACTGAACTTTTCCCCCATATTCTTGTACAATTTCTCTTGCAGAGGGGACAGGAACTAATGGCTGGTTTTAATGACAGGCCAACTGGTGAAGCACTGTATGGGGAAGGAAGTCACAGGAACAGCCCTTCCATTTCCTGGGAATAAACAGGAAAAAGGCAAGAAGTGAATCAGCCAGTCTGCAAGCTCTGGGGAAGAAACTTGGCTCAGTGAGAGAAAATGTATTTACCTTAAGGCAAGAGCCAATCAGAATCGGAACGCTGATCAGGAAATGGTAAAGCAAGCCCACAATTAGGTATAGTGAGGCTTATTTTGATGATTTTTCTTGTTTTGAAGAAGGGCTCTGTAATTAGTTGAATCAAAGCAAGTTGGCCTGACATTTCCACTCGATCGCGCTCGTCTTTTTGGCACAATTTCTCCGATATCGGCATAACCAGTGCAAAAGCTTGCGGAACTTTAAGTGCAAATTGCATTCGGTGCAACTCAAGTTTCCATGATCTTTTGCGCTGGTTTTAAAAACATCACGCTGGAAGCAGGCCCCGCCCACAAATCTGGCCATGCCCCCAGGGTGGATTAATCAGCATTGGGAGTTTTCGCTAATTGTGCTCATTTGCAGGCTTTTGAGGAGACTCAAAGTTAAGCTGGATCTTTTGGGTGCAAGGACACTAATAGGTACGTTTTCAAAGGTTTTGAATTTTTTTTTTCATTTACAAAGCAACTCACTGCTGTACCCCAATCTAACTAGAAATTGGTTTTGTATACTTTATAAAAGTCGCTTACAGTCATTTAAAATCAGGGTACTCCCTGGTGGTGGATTGACATTGTGATTAAAAATGCATATTTTTTTGTGACAAACCCATTTTCAGCTATTTTACTCAAACTGCACCAAGTTACCATCTTAAATATATCAAGGAATACTTTTTAAAGCAATTTTTTTTATCACATTTTTAAATGCTGCCCGATTGCGCTGGTTCATGGCAGATTTTGTGTTCGGTGATAAGCAAACTCGGGGGAAAAAACACTTTTCAAAACAGGCGCCACTTTACGAGCAATTTGTGCCAGAATCGCTGATTGCATCCAATGCGGAAACTCTACCCCCTTATGTTCACTTGCTGTCTGTAAAATAAAGCAGTTTAATAAATCATACCTGGCTCTATCTCGCTTACTGTTCCAGTCCACCTTCGGAAAGATAGGCGAAATGCACATGAAAGCACATGCAAAGCATACAATATCAGATCACAGGGGTCCCATTGTTACACACTTGGTTGCATTATTCTATAACTAGATATTGGGCTGTATGGACACACTCTTGAACACAAGCCTTGGCCGGAATTTTCGGAAGAATGGCGGGTTGGGGGTGGGGGTGCTCCGATGCGGTCGGGAAACCCAGAAGACCGGGTATCCCGCAGGCCCTGTCAACTATAACGGCAGGGCCTGATTGGAGGCTGGCAAGCTGTGGGTGGGTCGGCCTGCGGCAGCACGGAACAATGATGAGGTGTTCACATGAGGGCCGGGCCAGGCCGGGCAATAGATCGGGGAGGGTGCGGGGAGAGAGGATCCGGGGCCAGACAATGGATTGGGGTGAGGGAGGTAGGATCGGGCCGGGGAAGTATCGGGCGTGAGGTCGGGCAGAGATTGGGGGGGGGTGCGGAAAGAGATCAGGGCCAGCCACCGGAGGATCATGGTCAGCCTCAGCATCATTGGGGGGGGGAAGGCCTGGGGGAGGCCTGGGGAGGTGATCAGAGGCCTGGGAGGGGGGGGCAGGACCCTGGATCCAGGAGGTAGGTATAAAGCCATTTACCTCCTGAATCCAGCAGGCCCCGTCTTGCTTTAACTGCCAGGTTTCACGAATTGCGTGAAACCGAGCCACATGCAGTTAAAAACAAAATGGAGGTTAGAAAAGAGGCTTCCAGCCTAATTATAATATTTAAATTGACGTTCTGGCCTGGGTGCGGGTTGGTCGCCCGGCCCCTATCCCACCACGTCCCGCCTCTGTTAAAATCAGAAGTGGGCGGGACGTGACGAGATCAGGTCGGGAATCTCATTTTTAACAATTTAACTAACTCCACGCTCCAAACATGTTGTGTCTGTATAATAAGACACAGACTGCAGGAGAAACGGTACAACAGGTGTTTACTGAATGAGGGTTACTCTAGAACTAACTGTACAGATCATTACTCAGGGTTTATATACAGGTGTGGTCACTGCCGGTACTACAGTATACAGGAGCTGTAAAAAGTAGCTCTCTCCCTTAAAGGTACATACATTACAATTCCTCCCCTTTTAGATTAACAGTACCATAACACTCATTTTACAATTAAATATCAAACTAATTACAATTAACACTTTTAACATGCAACATTAGCTGAAAATAGTCTATTTATAAATTCAGTCTTTGGGCAGTCTTTGGGGAGGCTTCCTGATTCTTTCTGGATAACGCCTTTCCCGAGTGTCTCGCTCTTGGTGCGGAGGCGATTCTAGCACCCTGTCGTCAGTTGATTCATCAGCTTCCAATGCTATTGTTTCTGAGGTAGATGCGACCTGTACGTCGGGTTCCTCACCAGGTACGTATGGCCGAGACATGGGGTTCACTCGTTCCTGTGACTCTGGGATCTGGTCAGCATGGCGTCTCACAATGTTCTCCCCAACATCCACTGTGTACATTAGTGGCCCCTGCCGTGTGCATATCGTTCCTGGTTGCCATTTCTCTGTTCGGTAGTCGCGGGCCAAGACTGGTTGCCCTACATTGAAGCTCCTTGTCGGCTTCTCATTGATGTGCTGGAATTGCTTACTCTCAACATCTCTTCGTACATTTGGTCTGAGCAAATCCAGATGAGATCTCAACCTTCGGTTAAAGAACATCATGGCCGGGGCCTGGTTGGTGACTGCATGTGTCGCATTTCTGTAGGCTAACAGGAAATTGTCCACCTTATGCTGCAGTGGAATGTCGTCATCGCACATGGCCTTTACTGCTTTTTTAAAGGTTTGTACGAACCTCTCAGCCAATCCATTTGTGGCTGGATGATATGGGACAGATGTGTAATGCCTTACCCCATTCCTTTTCATAAATCTTCGAAACTCTTCGGACACAAACTGTGGTCCGTTATCAGAGCAAATCTGCTCTGGCAAGCCGTTCCTGGCAAAAATGGTCCGTAGGACTGCAATAGTTTTCTCCGTGGTGGTGGAGGACATTTTGATCACCTCAGGCCATTTCGAGTGCGCATCCACGGCTATTAAAATCATTGAGTCCATGAATGGACCAGCAAAATCAATATGCACCCGTTGCCATGGAGATGAGGGCCACTCCCATGGGTGTAGAGGGGCATGTGGTGGTGCATTTTGGACCTTCTGGCATCCTGAGCAGCTCTTTGTCAGCTCCTTGATTTGCTGATCGATCCCCGGCCACCACACACTAGCCCTAGCAAGGCTTTTCATTTTCACCCTCCCAGATGACCTTCGTGAAGCTCATTGAGCACTCTCTCCCTTAACTTGGGTGGAATTACCACTCGGGATCCACACATCACTGTCCCCTGGCATACTGACAGCTGTTCTCTTCTGGATGAGAATGCTGGCAACAGTGAGTCGCCATGTGCTGGCCATCCCTTCACCGTCAAATCATATACCCGAGACAGTGTCGGGTCATTTCGGGTCTCCTTCTCTATACCAACGTTAGTTACTGGCAAGCATTCAATTATAGTCGAAATAAATATTTCGACAGGATCCACTGCTGGTGCTTCCTCTGCAGTAGGCAGTGGCAGGCATGATAGCCCATCAGCATTTCCATGCTGCTTCGTGCCCTTACACTCGATTTCATATTGGTGCGCCCCGAGAAAAGGGACCATCTTTGTAGCCGTTGCGCAGTCATCACCGGAACGCCCTTCTTTGGATTAAAGATAGAGACAAGTGGTTGGTGGTCAGTCAGCAAGGTGAACTTCTGCCCGTGCAGATAGTGATTGAACTTTTTCACTCCCCACACTAGGCTGAGGACCTCCCTGTCAATCTGGGCATAGTTACGCTCAGCTGAGGTTAGTGACCGAGACGCAAAGGCTACTGGCCTCTCCGAGCCATCTGGGAATTTGTGCGACAGCACCACTCCAATGCCATAGGGTGATGCATCACACGCCAACCGAATTGGTAGTGCTGGGTTGAAATGAGCCAACACCTCTTTTGATGTGATGAATGCTTTGCTCTTCTGGAAAGCTCGTTTACATTTGTCACTCCACTTCCATGGTACCCCCGTTTGCAGTAGGGTGTTCAGTGGGTGTAGTACTGTAGACAAATTCGGCAAGAACTTATGGTAGTAGTTCACCAGCCCGAGGAACGACCTCAGTTGTGACACATTTTCCCGTGCTGGAGCCTTGACTACTGCCTCAATCTTTTCAGGGGACTTATGTAACCCCTCTTTATCAATAACGTGGCCACAATACGAGATCTGCTTCTGGAAAAACTCGCATTTGTGGCGATTAGCTCGGAGCCCATATTCCTTCAATCTAGTGAGCACCTGCTCCAGGTTGGCGAGCTGATCACTGTCCTTTTTGCCCGTGACCAGGATGTCGTCCAAATAACACTGGGTCCCTGGAATCCCTTGCAGGACTTGTTCCATTGCCCTTTGCCAAATAGCCGGAGCTGATGCTACCCCGAACACCAGCCGATTGTATTGGTAGAGACCTTTATGAGTGTTGATCGTGAGGTACTGTTTCGAGGCTTCTTCTACCTCCATTTGCAGGTACGCCTGGGCCAGATCAATCTTAGTGAAGCGTTTCCCTCCAGATAGCGAGGCGAAAATATCTTCAATCCGCGGAAGCGGATATTGTACAGTGTGAAGGACTGGGTTCACTGTCGCCTTAAAGTCCCCACAGATGCGAACCTTCTTTGGTTCCCCAGGCATATTACTCAACGACCTCTTCATTACAGGAACGATGGGTGCAGCCCACTCGCTCCAGTCCACTTTGGACAGTACTCCTGAACGTTCCAAACCTTCCAGCTCTGCTTCGACGGCTGGGCGGATTGCATAAGGTACCGGTCTGGCCTTAAAAAACTTTGGGCTTGCATTTTCCTCTATTTTGATCGTCGCTGTTATGCCTTTTAGTGTTCCGAGTCCCTGCTGGAACGCTTCTTGTGCGTCAGTTAGCATTTTTGACAGTCGTCCAGGTGTGACGTCGTCATCCTTTTTGGCATCTACAGTCAGTGCTTGTATGGAATGCCAATCTAGCTGTATCTTCCGGATCCATTCACGTCCTAGTAGTGGTGGTCCTCCATCTGGCAATACATATAGGTCCATTTTTGGTGTTTCCTTGCCGTTATATATAACGTTCACCCTTATTTTTCCTTTGGGGTAGACTTTTTGCCCCGTGTACGTCTTCAAGACAATCTTTGTATCTCTCAAGGGTATATGTGAGAATAGCCGCTTGTAGTCCCTTCGGTTTATGACTGCTAGGGCTGATCCTGTGTCCAATTCCATTTTCACTTGGACTCCTGCTATCTTGAGCGTGACCCAGATAGTTTGGTGATCCTCCATTTTGATCACATTATGTAGTTTCAGACAACCCAGCTCCTTGCTTCTGGAGTCTGTATCACTTTTCTGTTCGTCTGAACTACTCCCCGTCACCTTATGTACCTTCTTGTACTTCTCCTGTGGAGATTTCTTGCTGCTGGTTTTCTTTCCTGACCTGCAGACTCTTGCTATTTGTCCTACTTTTCCACACTGTCTGCACACTTTGTCCTTGAACCAGCAATCATTATGGTCGTGTGTTGTTCTGCCGCAGCGATAGCACTTCACTGTTCCGTATGACATTTCATTTGTGCCATATTCTTGCGGTCTCCGTTGTATCTCTGCAGCGCCCCGTGCTGCTGCTTCATGTGATACTGCAATGCTGAAAACCTTGTCCAGCGTAAGATCCTTTTCTGATAGAAGCCGTTTCTGGGTTCCTTCACTTTGAAGCCCACGCACAAACTTGTCCCTTAAAGTATCTGCTAGTCCCGTTCCAAACTGACAGCGTTTCGATAGCTTGCGCAGTTCCGTTAAATACTCAGCATTACTTTCATCTTTATGCTGGTTCCTTTTGTGAAACTTAAATCTTTCTGCTATCAGCAGCGGTGTGGGGTTTAAGTGGTGCTGTAGGATTGACACTATTTTTTCAAAATCCTTTTCTACTGGCTTCTCTGGGGTTACTATGTTTCGTAGTAAGCCATACGTTTTTGCACCCATTGAATTCAACAATACCAGCGCTTTCTTGTCATCTGGCACTTCATTCGCCTTGCAGTATACTTCTATGCGTTCGACATATGTCATCCAATCTTCGACTTCATTGTGGAACGCTATGATACTGCCACTCTTCGGCATTTTTGGGTGTGGTTAGACTGGCTTAAAATGGCGTCTCCCGCGCATTCCTTTCTTCCCCGCTGCGGCTTAAAATGGCGTCTCCCGCACTTTCCTTTCTTCCCCGCTGCGACTTAAAATGGCGTCTCCCGCGCTGCTGCCAACACCGCTCTCGGCGGTCCTCATGGCAAATGGCGATGCCCTGTGGGTTTTGTGCGCTGCTCCTGCGCTGCTGCCAATGCCGCTCTCTGCGGTCCTCGTGGCAATGGCAGCGCCTCGCGTTTTCATGCACGCCTTTCTCCCCCGTTGACACTGCTCGGCCCTTGAACACCGGCTGCGCTCTGCTCTCTCTCGTCTTTCTCCCCCGTTGACGCTGCTCGGCCCTTGAACACCGGCTGCGCGCTCTGCTCTCTCTTGCCTCTCTCCCCCGTTGACGCCGCTCAGTCCTACACACCGGCTGCGCCCTGTGCGCTCTGCCCTCTCTCTCTCCCCCATCGACGCTGCTTGGCCTTTTTCTGTGCCGCTCGGTCAACTCTAGCCGCCGCTGTCCGGGAAGGGTCTGCGCAGTACCTGTTGCCAGCCCGTTTTGCTGGACCACGGTGACTGGAAAGCCAAGCCTGGCTCTCGACAGCCTCCCCGGCAATGCTCAAATCTCCGCTGGATGACTGGGCGGTTGCCCGTGGTCGACGCCTGTGCTTCTGGACTCGACCTACTTCCACTGTTCTCCAGGAGCGAATCCCTGGGAGGTGATGCAGAGTTGCAGGTAGGTTCGAATCTGCTCATCGCCAATGTTGTGTCTGTGTATAATAAGACACAGACTGCAGGAGAAACGGTACAACAGGTGTTTACTGAATGAGGGTTACTCTAGAACTAACTATACAGATCACGACTCAGGGTTTATATACAGGTGTGGTCACTGCCGGTACTACAGTATACAGGAGCTGTAAAAAGTAGTTCTCTCCCTTAAAGGTACATACATTACAAAACCCACCCATTTTTTTAGGTTAAAATTCCTCCTTACAGCACCACTGTACCCGAAAGAATGCCTAAGACAGACCTGAAACTTGTAACAGTGCATTAGCACAAATGCAGTCTGTAACTTGTAGAGTCCTATATCGCTGAAAAAATCCTATGGTTGATATTTAAAAGTCCATGCATATTTAACAATGATTCTAGAACCAGCAGAGAATCCATTCACATTCAATTGGTACATAGTAATTCATTTAAAATTCTGAAATAAATTTACAATTTTGTTTAACCTTTTTATTTTTGTATGTAACCATTCTTCAATTGTAGCATTATGCTACTTCACATTGTTGGTATACAGTGCATTCGACAGTACCACAAGAAATAGCATTATGCAGTCATGACCCTGACAGCTTAGTGTTTCTATACTGCTATTTTTTTTAATGCTTGCTCAAGCTCCTCTCCCATTTTTGAAGAAAGCATCCTTGTCATGTTTCATTAGTTGGGTGCCTTGCTCTGCATTTGGGCTGCGCTGATGATAAAGAGTTTTATTGTTATTGACAATCAACCAGGAACACTGATCAGATTTTGAAGCATAACTCAAAGTTCAGTTAATATGTGATTTATTTTCAGACCAAGTGTTTTGATCCAGTTTGGCTTTGGAAAAGGACCATGTGAAGGGCGGGAGAGGCGTGGGTTGGTCTCCTATTTGTTGTCGCTTCAGTGAGTTGCACCGTCCAGCAGTGATTGGGAGAACTTTTTCCAGCTCAAAACTAGCAAGACTGAAACATCCTGTTTGATTTCCACGAGCAACTTTGCATCATAGTCCTTGATTTGACCCTCCGTCCCAGCTACTTGACTCCAATGGTGTGCAACCTACATATCCCAATTGACCCTGACCTTGAACTTAAAGACTCACCAAAAATCTGCTTATGTTTCTCCATAACAGAGCTTACCAATTTGTTCAAGGCTCAAGCAGTAAAACAAACTTTTCACAATTCTCATTCAGCTATTTTCTTCTAATATTGTTAATTAATGACCTTTGCATCTACAGTGGTTAATTAGCTCATTAGCTGCTTGACAAATGTTAAAGTATCATTATTGCAAGTATAACCTGATTGGTTGATATTTTCATGTAGTCATGGATAAATTGCATTTTGGGGGAATTTCACATTTCAAAACCCACATGTTGTGTAATTTTATTATTAGATAGCAAATTAAAACAAAATAAAAAGGATGTTTCTTCTGTTTCTCAGAAAGTGAGGAAAATGTAGCACAAAGCAACTAAGTAAAAGGAAACATCACAACGGTAACGAGACAGGAAAGTTGTTTAACTATATAATTCAATAAACACTTATGACACCCTTTAGAAGGTGATATATTTACTAAAAATCAATTAAAGAGCAAAGAGAGCAATATTCTAAATACAGTGAACAAGTAGTTAATTGCCGCCACATGTACGACTCTGAATTGCATTTAAAAACATGAAAACGGAAAACGTGAAGCAAAACGTTGTCGAACTGAATGCTCAGATGCATTTTTTTTGCAGAAATGGTATTTTGAAATAAAGGAAAGGTGAATGCAAAAATAGCCTAGTAATCCATACATGAATGGCTCTTAATCAATGACTTGTGTTTTTATTCATGTTCACTGCAAGCAAGTGACAATGCAAAATTCTTAGGACATGAAAAATCTCCTCATGGAGAAATATAAACTCCTCCAGGGAGAAATTTTCCTTTTATTAAGTAATTCCTATTAGGAAAGTAAAATATACAGGAATTAATTGGTGTGAGGATATAGCTTCCCTTTAAATGAATATTCCCCTTAACAATGAGCTAGTAATATGTACTTGTGGTGCAATAGCCAGCTTGCCTTTGCTATATTTGTTACATAAGTTAAGGACATTTTTTTTTTAATAGGAAAGATGTCCAGTGTTGTGAAAACACAAATATACCAAAAGAAAGCTTGTCTAGGAAAACCCATTTTGTTAAAAAAAAAGATGCCTACTTTATAATGATTACCTGCAACCAAAAAGCATCCTTAATGAATCACATCAATTCAGACTTTAATAGTGCGATCCTCCTGGAACAAGGTCATTGATGACATTTAGAATTTCAAGTCTGCAGGGGCTTTGCTTTATTTTTTAGTTTGTCTTGCAAATTAGATGACGTAAATAATTAACGGCCTTTCCTTAAAGATGCCCAGATGCATTTGAGTTAGTGAAAATTTCTCTGCAAATTCAATCTGGGTTCAAGTCACTATTCGTTATTCTATCCATGTTCCCAATTCATTCTTCTTCTTCTCCACACAGCATTGATTTTTTCACAGCATTCTGGAAAAATCTATTGCGGTCAACTACGATAATTTCACAACTGCGCGCTCTCTACATAGGTTAATCTGACAAAAAAATCTTGGCAAGCAGATTAACGATTATTAGTCAGACTATTATACACTGTTTACTGAATATTAGGAATAGTTTCAGATAAAACAGTGTGTAAAATAGGAGAGATTCTTAAAATATAACAAATACATTACTGAAAAACAAGAATATAAGAAAATGCACAGGCAAAAAAAAGCCCATTTGGCCCTTCAGAGTATATTCCTCATGTCTAAATGGTTGCCTATGGTAACGAGGGGCCAAATACCTGTTTCGCATCCCCAATCTGATAGTTGGCAGGACTGGGCGGGATATGCGCATGATGTGAACATCAATAATCAGAAGTGGAATGTTATATTTTACACAATATTTAAGGCCTTTGTTAGATGTTGGCCCAATTATAGAGGCACTTTGTTTTGATACAGCCAATGTATTTTGTGGACCGAGACCAAAATCCTGTATGACCAAAGGCCAGCTGAGGCCTAGGGAGTGGCTTTCTGCAGGGTTTGCCTGCTCTTCTGCCGTAATGTCAGAGGAGAAGGTGCAGAAATCCCTGAAAAATGACTGGTTTTCCAAGGTTTCCACGGCTTTTCCACCAAGGTTACGGCAGAGATTATAGAATTTCACACCCAAACAGTCTGTATTGAATAAAAGGTTCCAACTTGTGCCTTAACCCCTTGTAGAAACATAAAAGATAGGAGCAGGAGTAGGCCATCCGGCCCCTCGAGCCTGCTCTGCCATTCAATGAGATCATAGCTGATCATCCAAATTCAGTACCCTGTCCCTGCTTTCTCCCCATATCCCTTGATCCCTTTAGCCTTAAGAAATATATCTATCTCCTTCTAACTCTAGTGCTCCTGTTTTCTCTCTTGTGTTATCATATGATGTAAAAAACTTAGGGGGAAAAATTTGATACCTTAGCGCCACCCATTAGCACCAGCAGACAGTGCTAACGGGGCGCATGAGCATTATCACCGGGGCGAGGCAAATCAAATGGTGCACGCCAAATCCCGCCCGCCTGCAGTGCCACCAATAACAGTTATTGCTGGGAGCCTCAACACCAGGTGGATTATGATGTCAGTGAGTGAGCAATGCTCACTGACCACCCGATCTGTGAAATTGATTGTCACCACCTACCTTAGCACCTGGAGTAAACAGCGACAGGGAGAGCTGGCATGAAGCAGCAGGAAGCCGACTCCAGGGATGTTATTTAAAGGGGTCATCAGTAATCAGTAATCACTTACAACTGTCAGGTTAGTGGAGTTTCAGTGATTTTTTATCAGTTTCACATAGTCCAAAGGTTTAATTCAGTCATTTCAAGGTTATTTTGTATGAGGAGTGCTGTGGCAACTAAAAAAGTAGCTACATTTATTCTTAAAAAAATCAAACTGCTACACTTGGTTACGTTAATGGGGGCTGTACTAGCAGTCAACCTCGCTCTCCAGGATCTACGCCGGAGGGAGCGGAGGCAGTGAGAAAGACTAGAACATGTGGCCAGAGGGAAGAGGGCCATCAGGACTCTCAACAGGAGGCCTTACCCTCCGAGGGTATTCTGAGAGAACTTCTGCGACCTCCAATTAAGCGAGGAGCAGTGTATTAGAAGGCTCAGCTTCACCAAGGTGGTTGTAACAGAACTCTGCCACCTCCTGCAACCAGACCTCCAGCCTCAGATCAGGGCGATCATGGCTCTCTCAGTGGCAGGTAAGGTCACCGTTGCCCTCAATTTCTTCACCAGTGGATCCTTCCCATCTGCAATAGGAGACATAGCTAACATCTCACAGTTTGCCATCCATCACTGCATCTGGGAGGTCATAGAGACTCTCTACAGTAGGAGAAGGAACTACATTTTCTTCCCCATCACCAGAGAGAAGCAGGACAAGCGTGCGTGTGGCTTTGCCAGGATAGTGGGATTCCCCATGGTGCAGGGTGCCATTGACTGCATCCACATGACTTTGCGGGCGCCACATAACAATCCTGACATCTTTAGTAACTGCTAAGGCTGCCACTCACTTAATGTGCAGTTGGTGTGTGACCACAGACAGTGAATCCTCAATGTGAATGCCCGCTATCCTGGCAGCAGCCATAATGCCTTCATCCTGCGCCAGACCAGTGTGCCAGCACTCTTCCAGCCACCACGTCATGCTTGTGCTTGCTGGTCAGAGACAAGGGCTATTCCCCTCTCCACCTGGCTCATGACTCCCCTCCGCAGCACCAGCACTCCTGCTCAGCTCTCATATAATGACAGCCATGGTGTCACCAGGAACATCATTGAGTAGACCATCGGAGTGCCCAAGCAATGGTTCCACTGCCTTGACCACGCGGGAGGAGCCCTCCAGCACTTGGCTGAGCGGGTCTCCCATTTTGTGGTGGTCTGCTGCATGCTCCACAACTTGGCCATCATGAGGGCCCAGCCCTTGCCACCAGGGATTGTGGGATCACAGGAGGAGGAAGAGGGAGAGGAGGAGGAGGACGAGGAGGAAGAGGAAGATGAGGATGAGAAGGAGGAGGAAGAGGAGCGAGGGAGGAGGCAGCAACTCAATTGGTCTTCTGGAAGGGCAGTCCGTGATCGCCTCATCAGACTGCTGTTAAAAATGAATAAACCCCAGATCCCCATTGCTCACCGCATCCCCATCATTCCATACCTGTCGCAGGCCATATCACAGCGCAAAGCTGAAATGAGGCACACCACAAAAGAATCCAAGCTGATTTAATAAATTTATCAAATATCAATAAACACATATTTACAACAACAATATTAACTATTCACCCTTGTGCAACCCCTTAGTGCCTCTCGTTACTATGCCTTTGCCTACACTGGTGCTCCAATGAAGTGGCTACAGCAGGGCTGGTGGAAGACTGCTGAGTGTCAGTGCGGGAGACTTCAGATGGCCTTGTAGGATGCCCTCGACCAGCTCTGGGCCTGGAAGGCCCGGCTGTAGATTGCACCACCTCAGCATGGGCAGCAGCAGTCTGGGCTGGCTGGATGACAGGCAGCGACACGGGCAATGGCAGCGAGGCAGTGGTTGGAGCAGGAATGCTGTCATCCTGAGAGATGACAGTAGGTTCCTGCTCCACTGACCCACTGCCACTCCCCCAGGGCAGCACCTCAGTATCCCTACCAATCTGCTGGAGCACAGATTGCTGGCCTGCTGCGACACAGTGAAAGCCCCGGTCAACGGTGAGAGACCCAGCAATGACGGCAGCAGTCAGAGCTTGTGTGGCATCAAGCTGAGACTGCATAAGAGCAGTCTGAGATTGGATGCCACCGAGCATAGACTGCATCACAGCACTAAGACGTTGCATCGCTTCTGCCTGCGCCGCAATGGAAGCTGCCAGATCGCCCATCACACGTGGCGTCAGGTCTGAGAATGAGGTTCTGCAGCATCAATGAACCACCCCTTTAAGTACTGAAAAAAGCCTGTGGCAATCATGAATTACAATTAGACTGCAACTGATATTTGTCCACCCTTTGAATGTGACGCCAATGAGCTTGGGCTCAAAGAATTGAATTAGGACTCCAATCATTTCTTTGAGCAGTGAACACAAATTTTGCATGCAGTCTAAAGCATTAGCACCTGGTGCTAATTCTCCAACTTTTCTAATGAATTTCTAGCCCATAGCCTTTTTTTGGTATGATTGCCCTTAAGCTCCTGGGAAAATTGAAAAAGAAACAGAAAACCCCAGACAAGCCAGGTTAATATATAGAATGGGAGAAGTTAAATCATTGCCCCCACCTGCCCTTCCAGCTGGATCGCATGGCACTATTCAGAGAAGAGCAGGAAGTTCTCCCTGTGCCCTGGCCAATATTTATCCCTCAAGCAACACCACCAAAAGCAAATTTTCTGGTCATTATCTCGTTGCTGTTTGTGGGACCTTGCTGGGTGCATATTGGCTGCCGTGGCTCCCTACGTTATGATAGTGATTATACAGTACTTCAAAAGTACTTCATTGGCTGTGAGCACTTTGGGATGTCCTGAGGTCATGAAATATCCTATGTATATGCAGCTTCTTTCTTTACTATGTCAGTTTAATCTAACCGGGTCTTGTGAAGATGCTGAGAACTTTGCTTTTGATGTCAAGATATCGGACACGTGGAGCATAGAGGGTAAAAATGAACTGGTGCAGGTATTTGTGTTTGTCTGTAACATTATGATGATATATTCATGTGCATGCTTAACGCATTGTCAAGCTAGGCTGTGCGCCTATAATCTGTGAAGAATGTTGAAGGAAGAAGTACAGTACCTTCTTATTTTAAGTGATGTTTCAATGCACGGAGAATAGCATTCATAAAAATGTAAAAACAAAATGATCAAAGAACATGAATGAAATAAAATGTTATATTTTTTCCAGATAAAATATTAATGCTCGCCTTGCACGAATAATCAATATCCAGTATACACCAAAAACCTTCTTAAACAGGAGGAGGTGTCCCATTAAACATTTGAGTAGAATTTAGGACTTTTTACACTAATCCTAACAAGTTAATGAAGAAGATCCTGTAAGTGTAAAGGGTATAACAGTTGTACGCCAATGTAATAATAAATGTTGTATTGCTGTAGAGAGAGTGCTTTGGAAGAAACTGTAAATGCTGAGGAGAGGATATATGTTACCATGTTACACGAAAATTAACCTGAGCACATATTGTAACAAATGGCCAATTCATTATACTATTTATGATGTGAAAGCACTAACAAATGTAACTATTTTCTTAAATAAAGGATCTGGCTCAGTATTGATAAAAAGGGAAAAAAAGTACTTCTCAAACTTTGAACAGATCCGCAAACAATAAATTGTGGTATACAGCTTTCTTACGCGTAGAGAGCAAAAATTCAAATTTCATGAGCGACCAAAAAATGGTATCAACCAACCACAATACACGTACAGTCATGATATTTTCAGGCTTTTGAAGCAGCTAACATCAGACCAATATAAACTTGGAAAAGACTAACTTCGTCCTCGTGTTGTGCAAAGTAGCTGTGAAAATAGCACAACAGGGGCAACGTAAGGGCAATTTCATCAGGAGAGGCTCTGTAAGTGCTGGTGGCTGTAGTTATAGGTAGACCAGGGCACATTTGTGATGGGGAAGAGAACTCCCGGCATGCAGAGAAAGCACCAAGTGTGGTACATTTGTCAGCCATGGCTTAGTGGTGGCACTCTTGCCTCTGAAGGCTATGGGAGTACTGAGGGAGTGTTGCACTGTTAGAGGTGCCGTAATTCAGATGAGACATTAAACAGAGGCCCCCAACTGCCTTCTCAGGTGGATGCAAAAGATCCCATGGCACTATTTCAAAAAAGAGCGGGGTAGTTTTCCCAAGTGTCCTGGCCAAATTTATCCCTCAACAACATTAAAACAGATTATCTGGTCATTATCATATTGAGGTCTGTGGGATCTTACTGTGCGCCAATTGGCTGCTGCTTTTCCTACATCACAACAGTGGCTTCGCCTCATTGGCTATAAAGTGCTTTGGGATATCCTGAAGTTGTGAAAGGTGTTATATAAATGCATGTCTTTCTTTCAATATGTCAGGGCTGGTCTCCTCCACTTGGAGACAATGCAAGAGTTCAAGAAAAAGATGCTTGATTTAAAGAAAATCACAAGGGCAAGGCACAAATATTACTGTGAGGTAAGAACAGGAGGCATTCATGGAGATGAGGGAAAGCCATAGCAGTAGAAGGTATAAACAAATAATTCTCTACTGATGGAGCACAGTGATAATAAGAATGTAACAATTCTTAAAGGTCTCAAAATTGCATTATGTACTGTCAATTATAGAATTATTTGACAATGATAAAAGAAAGTCAAAAGATAGAAAACGGATTTTAAAAAAACTACATCTGGATGTTTCACTGCTCTTGCTTGCAGTCGCTTCACAAGTGACAAAACTATTGAGGTAAGACGTTAAAATAATAACAAGAGCAGAGCTGCTAAAACACCAACTGCGATAACAGATTGTAAGTGAACAAAAATCATTACGCTTAGGTAACCCCAATTAAAGGCAGCCAGAAATCAACAAGTTAACAAAAATCTTCAAGCTGTTGGGTAGGTAATTTTAATTATAGGGGAGCAGATATCACTAATGAAGAGTTTATCTTTGGAATTAATAACTACATTCTCTCCAGACTGAATTTCCATGGCTTCTCACAGTTTCCACTGCAATTCATATTGAGTAGGAACAATCAATCTGGCTGCATCGAACTTCAGCTTATGACCTTTTTCAACTGATCAATAAAGCTGTCAACCAGTCAGCTTCACAGCCTACAAAATTGTCTTTGGTACTGCAAGAAGTCATCTTATTCTGTTAGTATTAGTATGGTGTTGGGGCCTCTGTAATCATATTGATCTCTTTTACATTGTGTCCATGGTTTTCTTAGATTTTGCCCTCAGGATTCATAGCTAACAGCCACATAATTATGTGCAGTGTGGTCCTAATAGTGACATATGGTCACACTACAAGTTGCACAAATTGCATACAAAATTACCTGAAATATTACCCGACATGTCAAAAATATGTCAAAAAGAGGACAGTATTGTGGTGGCTGGTTCTATTTAGAGTCAGCCATATTAACATAATGCAGAGGATAGAGATCAATTAAAGAGGGTAGTTTTGACTTTGCAATAGTGTAACACCAGATGATAGTGAATTGGTCGCCCATTTTACATCTCTCCTGGTTTCAATGGGAATAAAATTCGAGAGAGATGTAAAAGGGGCTGCCGATTCACTGTCACCAATATAACACTATAGCACAAAGTCAAAATTACCCCCAAAGATTTTTCACTAAGCTGTCATATTTAGAGTTACATGTAATGACATTTTTGTCTTAAAGTGACCAAAACATGGTCTATGCGTTTTCTGGGGAATTTCACCTGAAGAATCCATTAATCTCATAAAATGTTATAACTATATGTTAGTTATGCCCATATGCTGCTCCAGAGCTTCCTGATGCATGCTTCGTTGTGACTGCAATTGGTTCTTTTTATTTCACCCAGTGGTAATCAATAATAATTTGACGAACTTGGATAAAACTTTCCTTCTGTCTAATTGGTTTCACAGCTTTTGTTCACAGTCTATCCCAGGTTAACATGACGTAGTCCAGTTGTGTCAGGGAAACAGCAGTGCAAGACTGCAGTTTTAAAAAGTGAGGCGAGTGCACTCGATTCCAGAAGAAATGCTCCTGATAACACCTTTTTATTCGAATACTGGAGAAATTAGGTTAAGGAATATTAAAATAAATGACTGTCCAAATTTCCAGCACATAGAAACATAGAAGATAGGAGCAGGAGTAGGCCATTCGGCCCCTCGAGCCTGCTCCGCCATTCAATGCGATCATGGCTGATCATCCAAACCCTAGCACCCGGTCCCTGCTTTCTCCCCATATCCCTTGATCCCTTTAGCCTTAAGAAATATATTTAACTCCTTCTTGAATATATTTAATAAGTTGGCCTCAACTGCCTTCTGTGGTAGAGAATTCCACAGGTTTACCACTCTCTGGGTGAAGAAATTCCTCCTCATCGCAGTCCTAAATGGCTTACCCCTTATCCTTAGACTGTGACCCCTGGTTCTGGACTCCCCCGCCATCGGGAACATCCTTCCTGCATCTAGTCTGTCTAGACCTGTTAGAATTTTATAAGTTTCAATGAGATCCCCTCTCATTCTTCTAAACACTAGCGAAGATAAACCTAATCGACTCAATCTCTCTTCATACGCCATTCCTGCCATCCCAGGTATCAGTCTGGTGAATCTTCGCTGCACTCCCTCCATGGCAAGAACATCCTTCCTCAGATAAGGCGACCAAAACTGCACACAATACTCAAGGTGTGGTCACACCAAGGCCCTGTACAACTGCAGCAAGACATCCTTGCTCCTGTACTCGAATCCTTTCGCTATGAAGGCCAACATACCATTTGCCTTTTTAACCACCTGCTGCACCTGCATGCTTACCTTCAGCGACTGGTGCACAAGGACACCCAGGTCTTGTTGCACTTCCCCTTTTCCCAATCTATTGTCGTTCAGATAATAATCTGTCTTCCTGTTTTTGCCACCAAAGTGGATAACCTCGCATTTATCCACATTATACCGCATCTGCCCAATCACCCAAACTGTCCAAATCATACTGGAGTGTCTCTGCATCATCCTCACAGCACACACGCCCACCCAGCTTTGTGTTGTCTGCAAACTTGGAGATATTACATCTAGTTCCCTCGTCCAGATCATTAATATATATTGTGAATAGCTAGGGTCCTAGCACCGATCCCTGCGGTACCCCCTAGTCACTGCCTGCCGCTCGGAAAAAGACCCGTTTATTCCAACTCTTTGCTTCCTGTCTGCCAACCAGTTCTCTATTCAAGTCAGTGCCTTACCCCCAATCCCATGTGCTTTAACTTTGCATGCCAATCTCTTATGCGGGACCTTATTGAAGCCTTCTGAAAGTCCAAATACTCCACATCCACTGGTTCTCCCTTATCTATTCTACCAGTTACATCCTCAAAAAATTCCAGTAGATTAATCAAGCATGATTTACCTTTTGTAAATCCATGTTGACTTTGCCTGATCCTGTCACTGTTTTCCAAGTGCTCTGCTATTACATCTTTTATAATGGACTCTAGCATTTTCCCCACTACCGATGTCAGGCTTACCGGTCTATAATTCCCCGTTTTCTCTCTACCACCTTTTTTAAATAGTGGGGTTACATTAGCTACCCT
This sequence comes from Somniosus microcephalus, assembly GCF_052327205.1. NCBI lineage: Eukaryota > Metazoa > Chordata > Chondrichthyes > Squaliformes > Somniosidae > Somniosus > Somniosus microcephalus. The sequence goes on from NC_141003.1 coordinate 47,119,836, forward strand.
CCAATCCATGGGAACTAGTCCAGAACACTTCCCGTTGGAAAGCATCTCGGGGCTGATTTCAACATTTGGCACAGAATGGTCCATGGGTGGGTGGAGCTTGTTCACAAATTGTCGTCGCCAGGGAGCCTGAGGCAATTGGAAGTCTGAATATTTTAGCTTGCATCATCTGAGTTTCAGTCTTGTTAGCTATACAAGGGACAGAGCCAACCTTCTCATAGTTGAAAATCAGCACCAAATATCTGTTCAATTCATCTGCTATGCCCTTGTCATCATTTATAATCCTCCCCAAATCAGCTTGCAATGATGCTATTTGCTGTTACTGGCCTCTGACTCCCAACGTAAGCAAAATTGCTTTTTCATTATTTTGACTATTTTCTACTCTCCAGATTCATTTTAGCATGCCTAATACTTTTTCTTTGTTGGCATTAGTCGCTTTTTACACCTTTTTCCTATCTGAAAGACTATTATTACTGTTGTATAGGTCTCCAAATACCTCTTTTTGAGCTCAGTTTGCCAAACTAATTCCCCACAAAGCAATTGTGCCTTTCTCTCTTTATTTACTGTTCCCCTTCGCAGAGGGTTATATAAGGTTTCGTAACCTTTCAAGATTTTTTTTTAAGTATCCTTTTTTTTGCGTTTTAGTCCTCTGTAGCTAGCTCCCTCTCCCACTGAATTACCACTAAGGGGGTCATCGTAACCTATCCCGCCCGGCAGGAAACTGGTGGGATTGGGTCGGGCGCCTTTATTACACCGCCCTCCAGCCCCCACCCCGGCTTTTACTTTCCATTGACAGGGTGTAAAACACGAGGTCAACTCGATCTGCTCAGGTTCCTGCCAAGTGGGTTAAAATGACCTCCACCACCCACCCCCCCACTACCCACACAAGTCTTTCTTCCTTTCTGTAAACTGAGAAAAGAAAGAACTTCCATTTATATAACACCTTCCATAACCTCAGCATGTCCCAAAGCGCTTCAGAGCCAGTTAAGTTCTTTTTGAAATGCAATCACTGCTGCAATTTAGGGAAACAGGCAGCCACTTTTGTGCAGAGCAAAGCCCCACAGATGGCAATGCGATAAGGACCAGATAATCCATTTCAGTGGTCTTGGTTGAGGGAGACATGTTGGTCAGGAGCTTTTTAAATTATAGCACCCTAAACTTACTACAGCCTCATATTTTAAATCTTATCTAGGTTTGATCCATGATACATGCTAACCTAACCAATTTCAGCTGACATGGCATTGGCTCCTGCATTCCTGGATTAGGGAGAGAAAAATCAGCCATGATTTGCACTCCCATCCAGTAACTGCCAGAAATGTCTGTGTGTGGGCATCTGATAGGGATAGAGACTTCCAAAAAGCATTCAACAAAGTGCCACATAATAGGCTTGCCAGCAAAGTTGAAGCCCATGGAATAAAAGGGACTATGGCAGCATGGATACAAAATTGGCTAAGTGACAGGAAACAGAGAGTAGTAGTGAACGGTTGTTTTTCGGTCTGGAGGATACAGTGGTATTCCCCAGGGGTCAGTACTAGGACCACTGCTTTTCTTGATATATATTAATGACATGGATGTGGTGAGAATCACAGAATCACAGAATCACAGAAACCCCACAGTGCAGATAGAGGCCATTTCAGCCCATCGAGCCTGCACCGACACATATCCCACCCGATCCCCGTAACCCCTACACCAACACATATCCCACCCTATCCCCGTAACCCCACGTATTTAATCCCCCTAACACTAAGGGTCAATTTATCATAGCCAATCAACCTAACCCGCACATCTTTGGACTGTGGGAGGAAACCGGAGCACCCGGAGGAAACCCACGCAAACACGGGGAGAATGTGCAAACTCCACACAGACAGTCGCCCGAGGCCGGATTCGAACCCGGGTCCCTGGCGCTGTGAGGCAACAGTGCTAACCACTATGCCACCGTGCTGCCCTCGCTACCACAGGGCGTGGTTGAAGCGACTAGTATAGATGCATTTAAGGGGAGGCTTGACAAGCTTTTGAGGGAGAAGGGAATAGAGCGTTATGCTGATAGATTTAGATGAGGAAAGACAGGAGGAGGCTCGAGTGGAGCTAAAACCCGGCATGGACTGGTTGGGCCGAATGGCCGGTTTCTTTGCCATATATCCTATGTAATCCTATGTGGGTGAAAAGGCACAATTTCAAAATTTGCAGATGACACTAAACTTGGAAGTATAGTGAACAGTGAGGAGGATAGTGATAAACTTCAAAAGGACATAGACAGGCTGGTGGAATGGGAGGACATGTGGCAGATGAAATTTAATGCAGAAAAAAGTGCGAAGTGATACATTTTGGTAGGAAGAACGAGGGGAGGCAATATAAACTAAAGGGTACAATTCTAAAGTGGGTGCATGAACAGAGAGACCTGGGGATATATGTTGAAGGTGGTAGGGCAGGTTGAGAAAGCAGTTAAAAAAGCATACGCGATACTGGGTTTCATAAATAGAGGAATAGGGGCAAGAAATTGGCCATGTTAGTGCCTCCCGTTATCGCCTCCGGGGGGGCACTAACTGGGCGCTAAGCACTTACTGACCAGGTGCAATAAGAAGATTGACTCCCGTTATATTTGGCGGGAGGTTTGTGGTGGCGGTATGACGTTGCGCCTCGATCTCCTTCACCCAGAGATCATGACGTCATCGCCGTGCGCATCGCCCCGGTAGCGCCTCAGACCCGAACTTTGGTTCCGCCCCCCTGCAGCATCACCAGGTGAAAACACCGGCAGCTGCAGGAGGCGTTAATTGGGAGGCTGGGCGATTCGGGGGGCGAGGTAAGTGGAAAAAATTCTCAACTGGTCTTTCAGGTTTTTTTTAATTTTTCTTCGCCAAAGATCAATCAGACCAGCACTCTGCTGCAGTGCATCGGGCTGATCGGGCCAGATCACGGCTGCCATCGGGGACCAGGTAAATTTTTTCCTTGCAGAGCCTGCAGCGATGGCCCTTCCTTTTAAGGGAGGGAAGGAGCCTTCCAACATGGCAGCGCTTCACACCTACCGCCCCGTCTGCTGCCTGTTGCGCTTGATTTAGTGCTCCACTTCCTTCCTGGAGCACAAAACCGAATTTTTAAAAGTTGAAAAACATTAGCGCCTGGTGCTAACTTTTTCAACTTTTAAAAGTTAGTGCACCAAACGGGGCTGTAATTAATTTCTTCCCCATAGAATACAAAAGCATGGAAATTATGATGAACCTTTTTTAAAACACTGGTTCAGCCTCAACTGGAGTATTGGGTCCAATTCTGGGCACCGCACTTTAGGAAGTATGTGAAGGCCTTAGAGAGGGTGCAGAAAAGATTTACAAGAATGCTTCCAGGGATGAGGGACTTCAGTTACGTGGATAGACTGGAGAAGCTGGGGTTGTTCTCCTTAGAACAGAGAAGGTTGAGAGGAAATTTGATAGAGGTGTTCAAAATAATGAGGGGTCTAGACAGAGTAGATAGAGAGAAACTGTTCCCATTGGTGGAAGGGTCAACAACCAGAGGACATAGATTTAAGGTGATTGGCAGAAGAACCAAAGGCGACATGAGGAAAAACTTTTTTACGCAGTGAGTGGTTAGGATTTGGACTGCACTGCCTGAGAGGGTGGTAGAGGCAGATTCACTCATGGCTTTCAAAAGGGAATTGGACAAGCAACTGAAGGAAAAAAAATTGCAGGGCTGTGGGGAAAGGGCAGGGAAGTGGGACTAGCTGAATTGCTCATGCAGGGAGCTCGATGGGCCGAATGGCCTCCTTCTGTGCTGTAACGATTCTATGATTCAGTGGGTGAGAAATTGATGTCCTTACCGCCACCTGGTAGCACCAGCGATGCGAGAAAAAATGGCTGCCGCTGCTCTTGCACCAGGTGGAGGCAGTCCCGGTGGCCGCTGCCATATTGGTCACCCCCTTTGCGGTGCTGGTAACTGGTAGTGCCCTGAAAAATAAATGGCAGCATGGAGACATCAGTCAGCGTGCAATGCCGACTTAACGTTACCTACGGGAACTTCGACTCTAGTGCTCAAGTCAGCGCTGTGTCCTAAGCACACCAGATTAACCTGGCGTGCAAGCAGGCTGACAGGGGTGATATCTGCAGCTGTTAAAGGGACACACCAATCAATCAGGTAAGTTGGAATGGAAGGGTTTGGACTGTTTTATTTTATTTTATTGAAGTGGTGGTGAAGGGATAATTACAAGTCCTAGCCCTTTTCGGGCTACCCCAGATCAGGCTTATTCCCCAGACGTTCACCTTCAACTAAAGTTGGAGATAGCCGAATTCTATAAGATGCTTAATTGGGTCTAAAGGTCCAGGCTATCTCTCCCTAAAGGAAAGGAATGACCTGAAGATATTACCATCCTCCAGATAGCACTTTTAATAAGTTTAACTAGACTGTAACCTTCCGGATATTATGAGGGTCCAGAATACCCCCCTGAACTCTGCAACTCTTCACCAAAGAATGTAGAAATTTGAGATCGTGAGTTTGATACAGAAATATTAATTTGAGACAATTCTAAAAATATATAAATTTATTAAAGAACCTACATGTAGTTAACAGCTGGTGAGTCCATCGCAACATTACAGTTCAAAAACAAATAGCTTACATTTCTTATTTCTCTGAGATCCTTATTTTCAAATCTTAACTTCATTACATTTCTACATTTCTTACTTATTTCTAAATCCAGAACATCCACCAAAATCAAATACCTCGATTACCCGAGACTCAAAGTTAAAAACTTACAGAGCGTGCCTATGAAGTTGAGAATTGCTTGGCCCATTCAGCAACTTCTGACTTTTCATCTGAAAAGCTTTATCTTTTGTACTTTTCTTTAGTGGTTTATTCTTTGAAGTTTCTTGCTGATGTAAGCTAATTGTCTTATTCATTCTCTCTGTTGAATTCTTACTGATATTATTGTCAATTTAGCTGCTGCATGCATAATTATGTCTCTACCTTTAGGTGTTCAATAGTTTCTGTTTGATGCCATTTTTACAAAATTCTTTCATTCAATTCTTAATATTGGCTTAACTGGTTTTAGCAGATGTTGTGACTCCGTGGTGTTCCAAGTTCAATACAAAAACAATGTAATTGTTTGGTGTATCTATTGAAGTCATATCTTCAAAGTGTTCTATAGGTATCATATTTACAATATGTAAATTAAAACCACTTTAACCAGGGTGTTTCATGCATTTCTTGTCAAGGTTGCTGTCACGGGGCCATGTAGACACGGGGCCGTGCTACCCGGGCGAGGTAGGTTCTGGACCCAAGTGCAGACAGACGAGGCGAGAAGCAGATACGCAGTCTTAAATAACAGTACTTTACTAGGATCCCACAGGTAAACAGTTACAAAACATAGGAGCTCTAGACAAGCTACCACATAGGCAAATGGCTAGTCAAGATAGGAACTCAAGACAAGCTACCGTGAGGCAACCGGCTTGTCCAGATGGAGCTCAAGACAAGCTACCCCAGGGCATCCGGCTTGTCAAGATAGGAACTCAAGACAAGCTACCGTGAGGTAACCGGCTTGTCAAGACTGAGCTCAAGACAAGCTGCCACAGGGCAACTGGCTTGTTCAAACTGAGCACCTTATCAAGACTGAGCAACTTGTCAGCACCTTGTCAAGACCAAGAACAAAGGGAAGAACCACAGAACTTAAATACAAGCAGAAACATAACACAGATAAACAGTTATAGACATAGGAGCTCAAGACAAGCAACCGCTAAGGCAACCGGCTTGTCAAGGCAAGCTACCACATAGGCAAATGGCTTGTCAAAAGAGAGCACCTTGTCAAGACTAACTCCCTTATCAGGACTGAGCCCCGAGAGAAGAAACCACAGAACTTAAATACAAGCAAAAACAGGTGAAACCAATAAACCAGATAAAAGGCAGTTAAGTAATAAACAGGAGAAACAAGTAACAATTAACAAAGGGAAACCAACCAGTGAAGGTGCCATCTAGGGGTTACTGAAGGAACTGACCGGCACCCTCACATTTCTAGCTATCGCAATTGGTTGCATATCAGACTTCGGGACTCCATATTTCAAGCTTAACATAAAAACTATTTGACCAGCAGGTGTTTCTTTTACTTGATGTCATCTTTTCAAAGGCACAAGGTTTTTTAATATTCTGTTCCTGTTTCCCTGAGTGTTAGCTTATAACACTTTAAACTGGGTCTTTTCATTGTGTTGGTTGCAAACCGCAGACCTTTCGGAAGCAAGCCTTTGCTATTTCAATAGGGCCTTTGTATTAGCATTAACAATCAATTCCCATTTCAAAGCTTGTGGTGTTTACAACTTTGTTATCAACTGATCTTTATCTCAGAAACCTGTATTTCTGTTTACAGCTTGTGTCTCTGAGGTTTCTTAGATTTTTAAACCCAGTTTCATGTATTAATGTCAGAAATCATAGGATGGTGTATTTTTCTGAAATATGGCTTATTCCTTCACAGTGGCTTGCTGCAATAGATGTGAAAAGTTTTTAAAGTGTTTTAGGAGTGCTGCTGGATTCTTTCAAGAGCTTGGATGGTAAATGAATGCCTTTCAGAAGACAGAACATGCTGCAAATACTCTGTGACCTCCTGGATACAGCGACGGAGGGCGAACTGCGAGTTGTTAGGTATGTCTCCTGTTGCAGACTGGAAGGATCTGCTGGCGAAGAAATTGAGGGCAATAGTGACCTTGGCTGTCACTGAGAGAGCCGTGGTCGCCCCAATCTGAGGCTGGAGATCTGGTTGCAGGAGGTGGCTAAGTTCTGTGACCACCTCCTTGGTGATGCAGAGCCATCTAATACATTGCTCCTCGCTTAATTGGAGGTAGAAGAAGTGCACTCAGAATACTCTCGGAGGGTAAGGCCTCCTGTTGGAAGCCCTGATGGCCCTCCTCCTCCCTCTGGCCACATGTGCCACTATTTCTCGCTGCCTCCGCTCCCTCTGCCATCGATCCTGGAGGGACAGGTCGACTGCCAGTACAGCGCCCATTAATGTAGCCAAGTGTAGCAGCTTGATATTTTGTAAGAATAAATGTAATAACTTTTTAGTTATCACAGCACTCCTGATACAAAAGATCATTTAAATTACTGAATTAAACTGTTGCACAGTGTCAAAACTGACACGAAAGCAATGAAACTCCAATAACCTGACAGCTGCAACTCATTACTCATGATCTCTTTAAATAATGTCCCTGGAGCCAGCTTCCACCTGCATGATGTCTCCTCTCCGTCACTGTTGGGGCGAGGCGCTAAGGTAGGTGGCGAAAATCAGTTTTGCAGATCAGGTGCTCACTGACGTCACGATCTGCCTGGTGTTGAAGTCCCTGGTGGTACCTCGTACTGGCGGCACGATGGGGGAACAAATTTGCCGTGCATTGCTGGACTCGCCTTGCCCCGGCGCTACTGCATCAGCACCCTGTTACCGCCCTCTGCAGGCGTTAATGTGAGGTGCTAACCAACAGAGTTTTTCCCCCCTGATGTTGAAGAACTAAGTGTCTACATTATCTATGCCACTAGCAGCAACACCAGCAGCCGTGAGAAAGGTATTCGTACAAAACTTATGATCAATGACCAATATATTGATATGTGTATCGACACGGCGGCGGACTGCTCTATCATGAGTAAGGACAGATATGAGAGTAAGTTTAATCAAATACCACTTACAAAGAGTACCGTAGATTTAAAAACCTACTCCGGAGAAATCCTAGCGACATGTGGACAAATGGAATGTACAGTTTAACACAATGGCCAGTCAGTAAAGCTGTCTATTATTGTAATGAGCTACCACAACAGGCCAACTCTCATGGCCAAAGACTGGTTGTGAAAGTTAAAACTAGACTGGAAAAATGTCTTCAGTGTAGATGCTTCAAAGAAGCGACTCAACACAATGCTGAAGAAGTACGAAAGCATGTTCTCAGGCAGTTATGAGGGCATCACTGGGTATGTTGCGCATATCCACATCAAGTCCAACGTGAAGCCTGTCTATTGCAAAGCAAGGCGTTGAAAAGTCAGGTGGAGGAAGAGCTAGTGAAGCTGAGAGAGAATGGAGTGCTAGTAAAAACTGACAAAAGTGAATGGGCTACCCCGATTGTGGTAGTGCCCAAAGCAGACAAAACTGTACGCTTGTGCGGTGACTACAAAGTTACTATCAACCAAGCGATTGACGATGAGCAGTACCCATTACCTACATCGCAAGATTTGTACACAGCACTCTCTGGCTCAAAGGTTTTCTCCAACTTGACCTGTCGCACGCTTACGCTCAGCTGAATGTTGACAAAAAGAGTCAATAGTATCTCACTATCAACACACACAAGGGACTGCACTCATACACCAATCAGCCATATGGTGTAAAGTCCTCCCACAAAATCTTCCAGGCTACGATGGATATGATTTTGCAAGGAATTCCAAATTGCTTATGCAATCAAGACGATGTGCTCATCGCAACAAGCAGCGAGGATGAAAATCTAGCAGTGTTAGATTTAGTGCTTCAAAGGTTGAATTCCCACAATGTCAAATTGAAAAGGAGCAAATGTATTTTTGTGCAGCCTGAGGTTGTGTACCTTGGCCTGAAAGTTGATGCAAATTGCTTGCAACCAGTTAAGGAAAAGGTTGATGCTGTCATCAATGCTCCAAAGCCACAGAACGGGCTGGATTTTAATTCAGGGGCAGGCTGGGGTCGTGTAATCTGCACTTCGTGTTATCCACACAAATCTAAATTGATGTGGGCGATTGATGCAAATTTAACTTCATTGGCCAATTGAGTTCCAGCGTGTGGGAACCCATGGCAAATGAGTTTTCCAGTCTGAAAGTCGCCTCCGATTACGTCATCATTGCTGCTGCATTTAAGGTCTGCAACAAGCCTTGCTTCTTCCGCAGACTGCCAACCTTTTGGCCTTTCATGCTACAGGGACCTGGAGGCAGAATGGCCAGTGAAAGACCTAGGTCTGCTCCAAGGTTAGACGACGTTGCCCTGCAGGCTTTAGTTGAGGGAGCAAGAGCTCATAAAGAGGTGCTCTTCCCTTCTTCAGGGAGGAAGAAGCCTCCCCAGCAGACCAAGGCTGTGTGGATCCAGGTGGCAGACGAGGTCAACTCCTACCTCCTACCTCCACCTGGACCATGACCCCACTACCGAACATCAAACCACCGTTTCCAAGACTGTCACTGACCTCATCTCCTCTGGAGATCTTCCCCCCGCTGCCACCAACCTCATAGTTCCCCAACCCCGCACAGCCCGCTTCTACCTCCTTCCCAAGATCCACAAACAGGACTGCCCTGGTAGACCCATCGTTTCAGCCTGTTCTTGCCCTACGGAACTTATCTCTTCCTATCTTGACTCTATCTTTTCTCCCCTTGTCCAGTCTCTTCCCACCTACATCCGCGACTCTTCGGACGCCCTCCGCCACTTTAACAGTTTCCAGTTTCCTGGCCCCAACCGCTTCCTTTTCACCATGGACGTACAATCCCTCTACACCTCCATCCCCCACCCGGATGGCCTGAGGGCACTCCGCTTCTTCCTTGAACAGAGGCCCGACCAGTCCCCATCCACCACGACCCTCCTCCGCCTGGCTGAACTTGTTCTCACATTGAACAACTTCTCCTTTAACTCCACTCATTTCCTCCAAATCAAAGGTGTTGCCATGGGTACCCGCATGGGTCCTAGCTATGCCTGCCTTTTCGTGGGCTATGTGGAACAATCTTTGTTCCAGTCCTACTCGGGTCCCCTCCCTCACCTCTTTTTCCGATACATTGATGACTGTATCGGTGCCGTTTCCTGCTCTCGCCCCGAACTTGACAATTTCATTCACTTTGCCTCCAATTTCCACCCTTCCCTCACCTTCACATGGTCCATCTCTGACTCTTCCCTTCCCTTCCTCGACTTCTCCATCTCCATCTCTGGGGATAGGTTATCGACCAATATTTACTACAAGCCCACTGACTCCCACAGCTACCTGGACTACACTTCCTCCCACCCCGCTTCCTGTAAGGACTCTATTCCATTCTCCCAGTTTCTCCGCCTCCGCCGTATCTGCTCCGACGATGCCACCTTCCACACCAGTGCTTCAGACATGTCTTCCTTTTTCCGCAACCGAGGATTCCCCTCTACCGTGGTGGACACTGCCCTCGACCGTGTCAGTTCTATCTCCCGCACCTCTGCCCTCACCCCTGCCCCTCCCTCCCGGAACCACGATAGGGTTCCCCTTGTCCTCACCTTTCACCCCACCAGCCTCCACATTCAACGGATCATCCTCCGGCATTTCCGCTACCTCCAAAGTGATCCCACCACCAAACGTATCTACCCCTCCCCTCCCCTTTCAGCATTCCGCAGGGACCGCTCTCTCCGAGACACCCTAGTCCACTCCTCTATCACCCCAAACAGCCCTTCCCCTTCGCCTGGCACCTTCCCGTGCAAGCGGAGGAGATGTAACACCTGCCCCTATACCTCCCCCCTCCCCACTGTCCAGGGCCCCAAACACCCCTTCCAGGTGAAACAGCGATTTACTTGTACTTCTCGCAATCTAGTATACTGTATTCGCTGCTCACGATGCGGTCTCCTCTACATTGGGGAGACCAAACGCAGATTGGGTGACCGCTTTGCGGAACACCTCCGTTCAGTCCGTAAGGGTGACCCCGAGCTTCCGGTCGCCTGTCATTTCAATTCACCGCTCCATTCCCACTCGGACCTCACCGTCCTTGGCCTCTTGTACTGTTCCATGGAAGCTCAACGTAAACTCGAGGAACAGCACCTCATCTTCCGATTAGGCAGTCTGCAGCCTTCCGGTCTCAATATCGAGTTCAACAATTTCAGATCATAACCTCGGCCCCCATTTCATTTTTACTTATATTTTTCCACTCCTTTCCTCCCCCCCCCTTTCCTTTTGTTTCTCTCTCACACCTGGCAGCTATCTTTTGCCCTGCCAGTACACTTTACACCTAATCCCAGCCTATTACCATCTCGTCTAGCTTCTAATCTCTTTTACTTCTTTTGGTTCTTTTATTCTTTTGTCCGATCGCAGCCCTGCCTTCGATCTAGTTCCTTTTCTCTCCAGTTTTGAAGAAGGGTCAAACCCGAAACGTCAACTCAAATTTCTCTCCACGGATGTTGCCTGACCTGCTGAGTTTTTCCAGCATTTTCTGTTGTTATTTCGAGGTCAACTCATTATCAGTAACCCGCAGAACCTGGATTCAATGCAGGAAGAGATTTTATGATCTTCTGTGCACTGGAAAAGTGAGTATGAATTTCCCATCACACTCAATCTGATCCCATTGCCTTTACTCACCAGCACTCAGCTTTAGCAATCTCTTCCTCCACATCCCACTTGACACTGGCATCCATGCACCCTTACCCATTCCCTCTCTCTCTATGATCACATTCACCTAACTATTCGACTAAGCAGCCCTCACACTCCCAATCACTGGGATGCTATGAAAACAACTGACAACACACAGGGAGGGCCCTGGATCCTACCACCTCACTTCCTCTTTATCTCCTTCTAAGTATCTATGCTATGGAATTTCCACACTCACTCCTTCATTCTCACTCAACCTCCACTTGTCACCCTCATTGCAGGAAAAGAAAGCTCACAATAAGCGAGAAAGAGCGAGGACAGGAGGAGGGCCACCCTCAGTAGCCCACCTCACCCCCTGGGAGGAGGCGGCCCTGGAGATCGTAGGAGTGGAGGAAGATGCGCAAGTGGGGGACGGACAGAGGGGTGCATCACAGCAAGCTGGTGACAGAATAGTTTTCCATCTCATTGACATTGCATGAGTCACTGATAATGTTTCTGAAGCTCTAACAGATGGACTAATGATCATCTGCAATATGCAATGTGCATGTAACCTTGGCATCACATCTCTGACTTTTTCCTTTACTCCCCCACAGGACCATCGCAAGCACCCGTCCCCACTAGCCAGGAGGAACAGCATGAGGCTCAATACTCCTCAGAGGAAGCTACAACTTCTGAGGGCGCAGCGTCAGCAGAATTCAGCGCTCCCAGCACCAGCGCAGACACTCACACCTTTGGGCCATGGAGTAGTGTTGTCACCTGGTGTATCAAAGCTCACAAGTGAGCATCAGCAGATTGTGGAGACAGGGATAGCAGTGGAGAGTGCTAGTCGGAGGGTGCAGGACTCTGCCAGCTCGGCTCAGCTGCATGTCAACCCTCTGTCTCTGGGTCCATCCATAAGATCAGCGGTGCTGGAACTCCAGGAACAGATGCAGGAGTCTCTGGCAGGGTTTGTCTCCAGGGTCGCTGCAAGTGTGGAGCGAATGGAGGAGTCCATTGCGACCATGAGCAGAGCCTTTGTGGAGTCAGTGGCGCATGAACGCATCACCATGGGAAGATTGGCAACCTCCATGGAGGTGATAAGTCGCCAGAGTGCATAAAACATGGTGAGTGTTCAGAATAGAATGACATCTCTGGAGGAGCGATGGTCATTGTTATGTATTGTGTGTTCTCCTCCCACCTGTGGTGGCGCTGTCACAGCAGATAAATGGTTGGGTGTTCTCTTGGTTAAGTTTAGCTCTCGTTGTTCGGAACTTTCCAGAACTTTGTTTCCTTCCTGAATAAAGCACTTCATGTTTGAATCTCTGAGTTCTGAGTCCTAAATTGTGTCCAGGTGGAAAGGTACCGACACAACAAGTGGCGACGAGGATCAGATGAATCTGCGTTGTGGGAACTTTCTTGTTTTCGACTACAAAACACTCGGAACAGAGATTGCAGCATCACATTAACGTTACGGCAGTGAGTAAACAGAAATTTTAATTTGAAACGTGAGATGGCTACTATATTAGGAAACATCGGTGATTTTGATGAAAATGTGGAGCAATGGAGCGCATATACAGAACGTTTTGACTATTTTGTATTGGCGAATGCGGTGGCAAATGAAAAGGTCGTGCCTACCTTTTTGAGTGTAATGGGGCCGAAGACATTCAATTTACTTCGCAGCCTCGTGCAGCCAGATAAGCCAGGGACTAAAACATATAAGCAACTAATGGAAACTCTTGGAGCACATTTTTCACCAAAACCTCTGGTTATTGCTGAGAGATTTAGATTTCACAAACAGAATCAAGAGGAGGGGGAATCAGTGACGATGTTTATTGTTGCTTTAAAAAGGTTGTCAGAACACTGCGAGTTCAAGGAGGTGCTGAAGGACACCATTAGAGACAGACTCGTGTGTGGTCTGCAAAATGCAGCCACACAGAAGCGCCTTCTTACTGAGGACAACCTTACTCTTGAAAAGGCCATTGAAGTTAGTGTCTCCATGGAGATGGTGGAAAAGGAGGCTAACCAGTTGAGTTCAACAGGGAGAGTTCATAAGGTGTCGTCTGAGCCTAAAGGTGCGTGGAACGGCACATGTTACCATTGTGGGAAAACGGGCCATCACGCTAATGACTGCTGGTGTACAGAGCTGGAATGCCGAAATTGTGGCAAAAAGGGTCACATTGAACGCGCCTGTAGAGGTAAAAAAAAGAACAGACAGAGCTGGGAAGCATGAAAGCAAAATGTCTGTATTTGGACAAGAGAGGAAAAGGAGTGTTCATTCAGTGCAGTATGATGGAACAAGCAAAACAGAGGGGAGCGACACCTCTGAGGAGGAAGAGCTGCACATACTGATGGTTGCAGGTGGTTCAAATGGCTACTGGGTATCACCACTGGTGGAGGGACAATCAGTGCGGATGGAGGTGGACACAGGCGCAGCTGTGTCCCTTGTTTCAGACACTGTCTACAACAAAATGCTAAAGTGTTATGTTCATTAATAAATTGACATTCTTATTATGAACACAGATAGCTTTTGCTAGACACTTTTATTGAGCACATGTGGATTTGTACAGCATCTTGTAGAGGCTTCCAACTTGACTGCTGCCTTGTGGGTAGCCTAGCCTCATGGGTAATGTAGTCTTAATATAATATATAGCTGGGTAGTGTAGTCCTATACATACAGCTATATACAGCTCTACTGCTCCACCTAGTGTCCACCACAGAATGACATGTTATTGATCACTACATCCTCCTTTCTTTGAGGTTTAACAAAATCAATATCAATCAACTTTCAAGAAAACAATAAAGATAATATCAGTAACACTTTTGTTAGTGCTCTATAAACATAAACATTTTCAAAACAGTCAACACATTTTCAAAGCTTTACATTGTACTCAAAGATTAAGTCTATCAGGCTCTTTTACTTCACGTGTGGATCTTCTCTACACGGGTAAGTCTGATGTGTCTTCATGAGATTGTTCTGACGGTGAATGACAAGATGCTGTTGCGGCATTGTCATCGATCTGCTCTTGTATAGATCGAGGTCTCCTTGCGATCTTTGCTTGGAGAGGGTTTCAGTATTTCCTTCACTCTTCATGCCATAACTCTCAATGTAGTCAATGCACTCTCGAAAAACTGCTGGCAGTTGGATCCCATCATACAGCATAGTCCTCTCAGCAGCCTCGGCTAATGGAACACCAAAGATTGGCCTGAGGGAAGAAGGAGTATCCACTGGAACTGCTTCCTGCTCTGGTGCAGGCTTCTTCTTTTTCTTTTTCTCTTTCCACTGCTTAACAACATCTGCTGCGGTTATATCTTTGGACTTTTTCTCCTTGTGTTTTTTCTCTTTGTGCTTTTCTTCCTTTGGCTTCTCTTTGACCTTAAAGTCTTTTTCTTTCTTCTTGGAGAAACTAGGCTTTTTGAAGACATGGATACCCTTTGGCCTTTTCATCCTTGATGGGCTCTCTGATTCATCACCTGAGTCATCTGGTCAGCTTATGGCACAGTTTATACGGTAGACTCTCTTGACCAGTTCTAAGTCTTCACAAGCTTTGTCACCTAGTATCGAATCAAGTCGTTCAGCCACAACAGAAAACATGAGATGATGCACTTTGTCTTTGACTGTCACTTTAAGTCTGCATACACCTAAGCTATCTATTTTCTGTCCATTATAGTCCTTCAGTAGTACTGACTTTTTCTGTATTTTGGGCTTTTCTTTCATATTGTTAATGTCACTCATACTGATTAAGTTTGCTTTTGCCCCAGTGTCCAGTTTCAATGTAACTAATGCTCCATTTATCTGCAGTGGGATCATCCATTTGTCCTCTTTTACTGCATTAACTTTATGTTCAGCATTGTCTATTTCTGAGTGCTGCACATTTTCTGTATCATTTTTGATATCGTCCCATGACACCATTCCTACAAAAAATGTCTCACTTAAATCAGTGTCCTCAATCACATTAACTTGTTGACCTTTCATCGTTTTTACTTTTGAAAAGCATTGTTTGGCAAAGTGATTCTTTCCATTACACTTTGTGCACATTTTTCCAAACGCTGGGCATTGTCTTAACTGGTGTTTGTAACCACAGCGTTTACAATTAAAAATGTCATCCTCCGATTGCTTTTCATTTCTGTTCTGCCCACGTTTCTTCCCCTTGTAGGACACAGCACCGACAGCAGCATTATCACTCATTACATTCGCATCATTATTGATTTCACTGAAAGTCTTTGCGTGATTTCGAGCTAGCTCGCTGGCTTGGCATATTTTCACCGCATTTTCCAAATTTAGTTCGGTTTCTCTCAACAGACGTTCCCTGACTTTTTTATCATGAATACCAAACACAATCTGGTCACGAATCATGGATGCTTTGAGCTCAGAGAAATTACATGTCTGTGCTTTCAGTTTCAGATCAGTTATAAAGCTATCAAAAATCTCATTTTGTTGCTGTGTCTGAGAACGGAAGGTGTATCTTTCATACGTCTCATTCTTTTTGGGAGAGCAATGTGCATCAAATTTTTTTAGCACATCTTCTAATTTTTCTCTGTTCTCCGCTGGATTAAATACAAATGTATTAAATACCTCTATCACCTGTGGGCCTGCAACTGTAAGCAGCAACGCTATCTTCCTTGCATCTGGCTTCGTACCAAATCCGATGGCTGCAATGTAGAGTTCGAATTGCTGTTTAAAAGTCTGCCAATTGTAGTCGATTTTTTTCTGTGAGATTCAAACGCTCTGGTGGCTTCAAATTCTCCATTTCGCTTTTCACAATTTTCAGCAGATCTTCACCACCCTGCTACCATGTTATGTTCATTAATAAATTGACATTCTTATTATGAACAAAGCTAGCTTTTGCTAGACACTTTTATTGAGCACATGTGGACTTGTACAGCATCTTGTAGAGGCTTCCATCTTGACTGCTGCCTTGTGGGTAGCCTAGCCTCATGGGTAATGTAGTCTTAATATAATATATAGCTGGGTAGTGTTGACTGCTGGTGTACGGAGCTGGAATGCCGAAATTGTGGCAAAAAGGGTCACATTGAACGCGCCTGTAGAGGTAAAAAAAGAACAGACAGAGCTGGGAAGCATGAAAGCAAAATGTCTGTATTTGGACAAGAGAGGAAAAGGAGTGTTCATTCAGTGCAGTATGATGGAACAAGCAAAACAGAGGGGAGCGACACCTCTGAGGAGGAAGAGGTGCACATACTGACGGTTGCAGGTGGTTCAAATGGCTACTGGGTATCACCACTGGTGGAGGGACAATCAGTGCAGATGGAGGTGGACACAGGCGCAGCTGTGTCCCTTGTTTCAGACACTGTCTACAACAAAATGCTAAAGCATCTTACCCTCCAGCCAACAAATATTGTACTAAAGACGTATACTGGCGAACCTGTGGCCATGAGAGGCACCATTGAGGTGACAGTTAAATTGAATGAACAGACTGCGAAACTGCCACTATATGTGGTAAAGGGAAATTACCCATCACTACTGGGACGTGCGTGGCTAGAGAAAATCACGCTGGACTGGCCTGCAGTCCGCATGATGTCAAAAGGGGAGTCAGGTCTGACTGCAGTGTTAAACAAACATGCAGAACTCTTCAATGGGGAACTTGGGAGCATGAAAAAGATCAGCGTGAGACTGGACATTAAACCTGACAGCAAGCCGAAGTTTCACAAAGCCCGACCTGTACCCTATGCAATTAGGCCAAAAGTTGAGGCTAACTTGGAGGCCTTAGTCGAGAATGGAGTCCTGGAGCCTGTGAGCGTGAGCAAATGGGCCACACCCATTGTTCCTGTCCTGAAAAAGGATGGATCTGTTCGAATCTGCGGGAATTTTAAAGTGACTACTAACCCGGTGCTGTCTGCGGAACAGTACCCTCTTCCCCTCATTGATGATCTTTTTACGGGCCTGGCCGGAGGGCAAAAGTTCAGCAAAATAGACTTATGCCAGGCTTATCTACAAATGCATGTCGATGACAAATCAAAGGAGCTGCTGACAATTGTGACACACAAGGGGCTATACAGGTACTGCCGCCTTCCGTTTGGAATTACGTCGGCCCCTGCTCTATTCCAAAGGGCAATGGATCAGAGTTTCAGTGGACTGCCAGGAGTCAGTGCTACCTGGACGACATCCTTGTCACTGGGACAAATGAGGAGGATCATCTTCTGAACTTGGATGCAACACTACAACGACTGAAAGATTACGGACTCAGAGTTCGTAAGGACAAATGTGAATTCTTGCAGTCTTCAGTTGAGTACCTGGGGCATGTGATTGACGCTAATGGCCTGCATAAGGCGCCGTCAAAGGTCAAGGCGATCGTGGAGGCCCCAGCACCCCAGAATGTGAGCCAGTTACGTTCATTTCTGGGGCTACTGTAAGGGGCTTTCCTCGAGAGGTTTCCCTGAGGTTTCTCTCTCTAGAGGCCTCTCTCTCTTACACAGTAAACCTTGAGTGGTTCGACCCACTCGCCCCTTAGATTCTGTACTCTGGGCATCGGCGCAGGAACTACAATGTAGAGATAACTCGTGTAGACCAAGTTTGATGAAACAAAATGAAATTTTATTGCATAAGGAAAAATATCAAATCAAATGCAAGCAGATAAGGGAGTACATGGGAGGGAAAAACACACAAACAAATCATAATGACACAGTACTAACTAAAGCAAATACAGGCATCTTATACTCTGCAAAGATTATCATGAAATAAGGAAACACACGGAACATCGAGGGACAACAACTCATGTTAATTGTACCCTTAAATCCACCCCCTTATTAAACCTATCTAGATCTGATTGTGAAGGGCCAGAAACATGCTCACCAATCCCACTAGGAAGTGTAAGGTTTTGAAATCGAGTCTGTGTTTGGTCCTTTCAGGCGTCTCGTCTCCACGTGGATCGTGGAGCCCCTGCAAGCTGCACCACACCTCTCTCCTGAGGTGGGGGTCAGGGGCAGCTGGACACCGGCGGGCCTGGATGTCGGCGGGGTCGATGATCGTCGGCTCGACCCTGGTTAGAGGAGCCTTGGGCTGGCTCCCATCGCTTCTTCAGGTTCCTTTCCTCTCTTCTCCCGAGCCGGGGTGGCTGGAAGGTTTCTTCGTTTGGGACCTTTATTTTTTGTTTCTTCTCCCAATTTGGGTCGATGGCCTCTTGTTCCGGCAACGGCCCGGGGATGGTCGATGATCTCCCGATGTGCTTCCCTGGGGCGGAACGCCGGTTTCGAGACGGCCTTCTCGATGTTGGCTTTCTTCTTCCTCCTGCGATTGACTGCTCCTTCTTCTGGGTATCCGGATTCAAGCTGCGTGTTTCCAGCTCTCCAACCCGGCGTGTCTGTGTGTCAACCTGCGTGTCCTCCAGCTGCCAGCTTGTTCGGAGTGCCTTCTGCTGAAAAAGTCTCCCAGATATACCTTTCTTCCAGTGGTTCACTTCCCGCCCAAAATCAGGTTAGTCTTTGTTTTAATTTTGGCGGGCCGCGAGCACAGTGGGGTAGCCATTATATTTTAAAATGTCTTAAACGGCTGGTAACAGGCCCATCTCTGGTCTGGAATTACCTCCATTGTTTTTAATGGCCTGCTGATCTCGTTATCTAGTCCTGGGTGCTGTTCTCATGAATATGAAATTGTCCCCTTTTGTCTGGGTCAACATTTAGATGGCCTCTGTCTCCAGGCCAATCTTGACTAGATCTGCATCTAATCCATATGCATACCTGTGGGTCTGGTTTCGTTCTCTCAGAAACGGCTTCCAGAACTTACTGTGGGTTGAATCCACAAATCTGACTGAGGTTGCGCAGGAACCATTTTAAAGTGTCCCAATAAGCTGATCACATGGTATGGCAGCCATTTTGTATGCCCCTTTTTCTGGGCTTCTTTTAAAACAGTCTTTAAAATCACGGCCTCTTCTGCCATTTGACCCTTATAAATATAAAATCCAATTTTGCGAATCCTACACTACTTAACTACTATGGGAAGTTTATTCCAGACTTAGCAACATTGCTGAAGCCGTTACATCAGTTGCTATGTCAAGGCAAAACATGGAAATGGACTGAACTGTGCAACGAAGCTTTCGCCCAAGCAAAGAAAGCATTGCTGAAATCGGAGGTCCTGACACACTTCGACCCAAAGCTACCCGTGCAGCTAGCATGTGATGCATCACCATATGGTGTGGGGGCAGTCATATCCCACACCATGCCTTCTGGTGAAGAGAAACCTATCGCCTTCGCATCACGCACCTTGAACAAGGCCGAGAGTAACTATGCACAGATTGAGCGCGAGGCCTTGAGAAACGTTTTTGGAATTCGAAAATTTCATCAGTACCTGTTTGGGAGAAGGTTCACATTCCTGATGGACCACCGTCCATTGATTTCAATCTTCGGGCCCCACACCGGAATTCCGTGGACACACATACCACATCAAATATCGCAAATCAGATTTGCACGGCAACGCAGATGGTCTCTCGAGGCTACCCTTGCCTGTTACTCCCCCAGAGCCTCATCAGATAGACATCTTCTACTTTCGACAAGTGGAGGGAGCACCTGTCACGGCAGTTCAGGTGCGAAGGTACACCCGCAACGATCCAGTCCTGTCTGAGGTAATGGACAATGTCATTCGAGGGAGAGCTATAGGAGATTCTTCTAGTTTGAAACCTTACATTTCAAAAAGAAATGAGCTCTCCGTCCAGGCAGGTTGTCTTCTTTGGGAACGCCGTGTCATAATTCCGCCACCTCTGAGGGAACCTATACTGCAACAATTTCATACAGGCCACAGTGGGATGGTTCGGATGAAGGAAATGGCAAGAAGCTACTTCTGGTGGCCAGGTCTTGATGGAAATATTGAGGAGAAAGCCAAAACATGTTCCCCATGTCAATGTTCCACAGCTGGCAACCCTACACTCCTGGGATTGGCCTGCAGAAGTGTGGCAGCGAATACATATGGACTTCGCCAGTCCTTTCGAAGAGAAGATGTTTATGGTGGTTGTGGACGCTCGTAGCAAGTGGCCGGAGGTTGCTGTGATGAGGTCTACCACGGCAGAGAAAACAATTGAGAAACTTGGTGAGATGTTCAGCCGTTATGGCTCACCGGAACAACTCGTAAGTGACAACGGTCCACAATTTGTATCACAGGAGTTTGCAATCTTCCTGCATGTGAATGGTGTCCAACACATCAGGTCTGCGCCCTATCATCTCTCTACTAACGGCCTGGCAGAAAGGTTCGTGCAAACTTTGAAGCACACCTTGAAGGCATCGCAAGGTCAGGGCTCCATCCACCAACGTCTGAACAGCTTCCTGTTGTCCTACAGGAACGAGCCGCATGCCACAACCAAAACTTCCCCCGCTTCGCTTATGATGAAGAGGCAGTTGCGGACAAGTTTTGACTTACTCAAACCTCCAAGGGCAGAACAGGTTGTCCATTGTCAACAACAAGCTCAAGTTGAAAAGAGAGAGAAAAGAGCCAAGGAGAGACGGTTTCACCCTGGAGAGCACGTCCTAGCTCGAAACTACAACACTGGACTGAAATGGGTTCCTGCTACGGTGATTGCGCAGACGGGCCCTGTGTCTTACACGGTTGAGACTGCCGAGGACGTCGTCTGGAGAAGACACACAGATCAACTGTTGCTAGGAGCAGAGACAGACACAGAGGCTCAAATGGCTGGTTGGCCTGAACTGTTTCCGGATGATACCGCAAACCAGCATCCTTTGCCACAGTGCTCTTCTCCAACACAGGAAGTCATAGAGACTGTTCCACCTGTGCAAACTCCTGACTTTCAACTGACACAGGCACCTTCTCCATCCAGGCCTGTGTCAATGCCTACTGCTGTGGAAGCCAGCGATGACCGCCGGTATCCTGTCAGGGAGCGGCGGCCTCCAAGACGCTTGGATCTGTAGGCTTAGTGACTTACCCACAAGACTGGGGCAGAATAAACCCCAGGGTAAAGTCAGGGTTTGAGGCAGTCTACCTCTACCCTTGGTTAGTGAGTGCATTGAAAGTAACTTACCTGCTGTGGAATCATGTGGACCTTTCATTTAAGAGGGGAGGAATATATTATGTATTGTGTGTTCTCCTCCCACCTGTGGTGGCACTGTCACGGCAGATAAATGGTTGGGTGTTCTCTTGGTTAAGTTTAGCCCTCTTTGTTCGGAACTTTCCAGAACTTCCTTTCCTTCCTGAATAAAGCACTTCATGTTTGAATCTCTGAGTTCTGAGTCCTAAATTGTGTCTAGGTAGAAAGGTACCGACACAACAGTCATCTATTGAACAGAGAAACCAGACCTTCATGGAAGTCCTTCTGAGTAGGACTGCCAGTGCACTTGGCACAAACATGCAAAATTTCCTTCTTGTGATCACACACCAGCTGAACGTTAAGGGAGTGGGAGCCCTTGCGGTTGACAAAAATACCTGGATTGCGGTGGGGTGCCTTAAGGGCCACATGTATGCAGTCAACGACGCCCTGCACCCTTGGAAAGCCTGGCAGATTAGCTAATCCAACCACACGCGCCATGACACTTGCTTGATCCTTGGTGAAATGGATGTGATTGTGTGCGATGGCAAAGAGGGCATCGGTTACCTGCGTGATGCAAATGTGTGCGGCCGCCTGGGAGATGTCGCTGATGTCTGCTGCTGATCACTGGAATGAGCCTGAGGCAAAAAAGTTGAGTGCGGTGGTGACTTTGACGGCCACTGGTAAGGGTTGTCCACCTGGTCCTCTGGCCTGCATGTGTTGTTGCAGCATTGCGCAGATGTCACCCACTACCTCTCGCGAAAGTCAGAGCCGCCTTTGGCACTGCTACTCAGACATGTTCAGGTAGCTGACCCTGTGTCTGTAGACCCTGTTTGGGGTATTTCTCCTGCGCCGACGGGCTTCCAGGTGCTGGCCCCTTCTGGCCTGTGCAGCTTCAGATGGGTGAGCAGCAGCTTGGCGCACCTGTTGTTGCTGCTGCTGTTGGTGCTGCTGCTGATTTTGGTGCTGCTGTTGTTCCTGGTACTGCTGGTGCCACGGCTGGTCTTCGTCCCAATCTAATGTCCAGAAGGGAAGGAAATAAATGGCTCCCATGCTTCTGGTATATGCCTCAGTTGAGGAAGCGCTCAGTGAAGGTGGCGAGAGGGGTTTCCCAGGAGGTCACACTGGAGATGGGTGTCAAGCTCCAAACTTCCACAGCTGTGGTTATGCCTTCTAAAAGTTCCCCCAGACCTGAGACAACAAAGTCCTGCCACCTGCAAATGATGACTGATCA
Source organism: Somniosus microcephalus (assembly GCF_052327205.1). Classification (NCBI taxonomy): domain Eukaryota; kingdom Metazoa; phylum Chordata; class Chondrichthyes; order Squaliformes; family Somniosidae; genus Somniosus; species Somniosus microcephalus. The sequence continues at coordinate 47,142,293 of NC_141003.1, forward strand.
AACCTCCTCTTTAATGGTTGAGCTGCAGCTGTTAGTCAGCAATCAAATTGTGCTACCGCCAGGTTTCACCGACGTATTTCAGGACAGGCGTGTTTCACATGGGAAAAGGGTTAAAATTGCAAAGGCCTTTCAAAATGCATTGTAGAGGCAATTTAGTGCTTGTTAAGGGCCTTAACGGCCTATCCCGCCTCTTGGAGGCGGGACGGAGACGGGACCATTGGACTCGAATTAATGAAAATTGCTTGGAAGTGGGATGGAGGCGGGGTTGGGCCCGCACAGCAGTTTTTGCAATTTTAACCACCCACACGCCTCCAATCCCGCCTCCACGGCCCAATGAAAATCCTGCCCAACATGTCTGAGTTAAGATTTTTCCTTGGAATGGTCCAGTACTACGCAAGTTTCTTACCTGAGTTAGTAACCATGTTAGCTCCATTACACAAACTCCTCAAGAAGGATGTCCAGTGGAAGTAGACAAAAGCGCAACAGCAAGCTTACAACGCTTGTAAGAGAAGTCTCTCTCGCAATGCTCTACTTGTGCACTACGACACAGAGCTAGCGTGTGATGCTTCCAGCTATGGTGTGGGCACTGTCATAAGCCACGTAATGGATGACGGCCAAGAGAAACCAATCGAGTTTGTTATGTCCGTGTATCTTAATGTTGTGTCCTTCAATAATCAGACAACAGACTGCAGGGAATGATTCAACAGGTGTTTACTGAATGAGGGTTACACTAGAACTAATTATACAGATCACTACTCAGGGTTTATATACAGGTGTGGTCACTGCCAGTACTACAGTATACAGGAGCTGTAAAAAGTAGTTCTCTCCCTTAAGGTATATATACATTACATACATTACAATTCCTCCCCTTTTAGATAAACAGTACCATAATACTCATTTAACAATTAACATTTTTAATATACAATGTGATATGAAAATAGTCCATTCATATATTCAGTCTCTGGGGAGGCTTCCTGATTCTTTCTGGATAACGCCTTTCCCGAGTGTCTCGCTCTTGGTGCGGAGGCGATTCTAGCACCCTGTCAGTTGATTCATCAGATTCCAATGCTATTGTTTCTGAAGTAGATGCGACCTGTACGTCGGGTTCCTCACCAGGTACGTATGGCCGAGACATGGGGTTGACTCGTTCCTGTGACTCTAGGATCTGGTCAGCATGGCGTCTCACAATGTTCTCCCCAACATCCACTGTGTACATTAGTGGCCCCTGCCGTGTGCATATCGTTCCTGGTTGCCATTTCTCTGTTCGGTAGTCGCGGGCCAAGACTGGTTGCCCTACATTGAAGCTCCTTGTCGGCTTCTCATTGATGTGCTGGAATTGCTTACTCTCAACATCTCTTCGTACATTTGGTCTGAGCAAATCCAGACGAGATCTCAACCTTCGGTTAAAGAACATCATGGCCGGGGCCTGGTTGGTGACTGCATGTGTCGCATTTCTGTAGGCTAACAGGAAATTGTCCACCTTATGCTGCAGTGGAATGTCATCATCGCACATGGCCTTTACTGCTTTTTTAAAGGTTTGTACGAACCTCTCAGCCAATCCATTTGTGGCTGGATGATACGGGACGGATGTGTAATGCCTTACCCCATTCCTTTTCATAAATCTTCCAAACTCTTCGGACACAAACTGTGGTCCGTTATCAGAGCAAATCTGCTCTGGCAAGCCGTTCCTGGCAAAAATGGTCCGTAGGACTGCAATAGTTTTCTCCGTGGTGGTGGAGGACATTTTGATCACCTCAGGCCATTTCGAGTGCGCATCCACGGCTATTAAAATCATTGAGTCCATGAATGGACCAGCAAAATCAATATGCACCCGTTGCCATGGAGATGAGGGCCACTCCCATGGGTGTAGAGGGGCACGTGGTGGTGCATTTTGGACCTTCCGGCATCCTGAGCAGCTCTTTGTCAGGTCCTTGATTTGCTGATCGATCCCCGGCCACCACACACAAGCCCTAGCAAGGCTTTTCATTTTCACCCTCCCAGATGACCTTTGTGAAGCTCATTGAGCACTCTCTTCCTTAACTTGGGTGGAATTACCACTCGGGATCCACACATCAAGGTCCCCTGGCATACTGACAGCTGTTCTCTTCTGGATGAGAATGCTGGCAACAGTGAGTCGCCATGTGCTGGCCATCCCTTCACCGTCAAATCATATACCCGAGACAGTGTCGGGTCATTTCGTGTCTCCTTCTCTATACCAGCGTTAGTTACTGGCAAGCATTCAATTATAGTCGAAATAAATATTTCAGCAGGATCCACTGCTGGTGCTTCCTCCGCAGTAGGCAGTGGCAGGCGTGATAGCCCATCAGCGTTTCCATGCTGTTTCGTGCCCTTACACTCGATTTCATATTGGTGCGCCCCTAGAAAAGGGACCATCTTTGTAGCCGTTGCGCAGTCATCACCGGAACGCCCTTCTTTGGATTAAAGATGGAGACAAGTGGTTAGTGGTCAGTCAGCAAGGTGAACTTCTGCCCGTGCAGATAGTGATTGAACTTTTTCACTCCCCACACTAGGCTGAGGACCTCCCTGTCAATCTGGGCGTAGTTACGCTCAGCTGAGGTTAGTGACCGAGACGCAAAGGCTACTGGCCTCTCCGAGCCGTCTGGGAATTTGTGCGACAGCACCGCTCCAATGCCATAGGGTGATGCATCACACGCCAACCGAATTGGTAGTGCTGGGTTGAAATGAGCCAACACCTCTTTTGATGTGATGAATGCTTTGCTCTTCTGGAAAGCTCATTTACATTTGTCACTCCACTTCCATGGTACCCCCGTTTGCAGTAGGGTGTTCAGTGGGTGTAGTACGGTAGACAAATTCGGCAAGAACTTATGGTAGTAGTTCACCAGCCCGAGGAACGACCTCAGTTGTGACACATTTTCCCGTGCTGGAGCCTTGACTACTGCCTCAATCTTTTCAGGGGACTTATGTAACCCCTCTTTATCAATAACGTGGCCACAATACGAGATCTGCTTCTGGAAAAACTCGCATTTGTGGCGATTAGCTCAGAGCCCATATTCCTTCAATCTAGTGAGCACATGCTCCAGGTTGGCGAGGTGATCACTGTCATTTTCGCCCGTGACCAGGATGTCGTCCAAATAACACTGGGGCCTAGAAATTCAGTTGGTTGCGCCAGCCGTTAGCGCCTTAGGAGGAGTAGATTCCGGGCGCTAGGCGGCTTGCGCCCGGGCGAAGCGCGAACTGCGCCTCGCCCCAACTTCACTAGAGATTTAGCGGCGGCGCAAAGTCTTTGCGCGCGCTCAGCCGCGCACGCAGATCATGACGTCATTTCCTCGTGCAACGCCCTTTGTGCGCTCCCAACCGGAACTTCAGTCGCGCCGCCCCATTGTGCGCCTGGCGCCCCTAGCGACTGTTAAGTGGAACGGTGCTCAGCCGATGCAGGGCACGGGGGGCGCAAATTAAAGGGCACTCATCCTGCAATATAAAAGGCTGCCATTTTGCAGCACACCTTCTTGCGAAACGGATCTTTGGAGAGAGACCAAGGTAGATAGCTTTCTGCTTTGGCCCAACACTCGGACAGGTACTTCTGGCTTCAGACCACAGCTTTCAAAAAGTTTTTGCCTTCATTGACATCTCATTGTTTGCCAGCATATTATGGGGGCTGCAATGGGTGTAAACGCTGGCTTTCTCAATTACTTCCAAAGGGCTCAGAGACGCCATGAGAGACTGGCAGCCCTGGCTAGACGGAGAGGGGGCAACAGGCGTCGGCAAAGGAGGCCTTACCCACCCAGGGTATACCGCCAGCAGTTCTCCTATCTCAACATATCTGAGGAGCAGTGTGTTCGGAGGCTGCGATTCAGAAGGGACGTGGCCACAGAGATCTGCCAGCTGCTTGCCGGTGATCTGCAGCCACAGCTGAGGTGCAGGACGTCTCTGTCGGTGGCAGTGAAGGTGACGGTGGCTCTCAACTTTTATACCACTGGCTCCTTCCAATCCGCTACTGGCGACATTGCCAACATCTCCCAGTTCGCCGTGCATTGCTGCATCCGCCAGGTGACCAATGCCCTTTTCAAAAGGAGACGTCAGTTCATCTCCTTCTCCATGGCCCTTGACAAGCAGCAACAGCGTGCAATGGGCTTTGCAGCATTCGCGGGCTTCCCCATGGTGCAGGGCGCCATTGACTGTACGCATGTGGCTTTGCGGGCACCTCTGGAGAATGCCGAGGATTACCGCAACCGGAAGGGCTACCATTCGCTGAACGTACAGCTGGTGTGTGACCACAGGTAGCTCATCCTAGCTGTCAATGCCCACTTTCCAGGCAGCAGCCACAATGCCTTCATCCTCCGACAGACTTCTGTGGCAGACATGTTCCAGGCCCAGCCTCACCCGCGAGGATGGCTTATCGGGGACAAAGGCTATCCTTTGTGTACCTGGCTGATGACCCCGCTCCGTGCGCCCAGCACCTCTGCTGAAGAGCGATACAATGAGAGCCATCAAGCGACGAGGAACATCATCGAACAAACAATCGGCGTCCTGAAGCAATGGTTCCGCTGTCTCGATCGTTCCGGGGGAGCACTGCAGTATTCGCCGGAGCGAGTCTCCCATTTCGTCGTCGTTTGCTGCATGCTGCACAACCTGGCTATCCGCAGGACTCAGCCACTGCCACCACACATTGGAGGACCACCTGAGGAGGAGGAGCAGGAGGAGGAGGAGGAGGACCAGCACAGGAGGGAGGCACAATGTGCAAGGGCCGCCCGTCGCCGGCTTATTGAACATCGGTTCTAGGCCCCCTCTCAGGGACTGGCTTGTGCCAATGTCAGCAGATGAATGTAGCGGCTCCACAAGCCCTCAGCCGAGCAGGCCAACCAGGACTTAACCAAAAAACCATGCACACTGCAATTTAACAACAAAAATTTATTGAAAACCTCTGCCCTTCCCACATTACATGCTCATGTGGAGAAGCCCCCTCCAAAAACACAAAACTACCAGTCTCGGCCTTACAAAAATAAAGAAAGACACCAGTCTCGGCCTTACACAAATAAAGAAAGACACCAGTCTCGGCCTTACACAAATAAAGAAAAACACCAGTCTCGGCCTTACACAAATAAAGAAAGACACCAGTCTCGGCCTTACACAAATCAAGATATACACCAGTCTCGGCCTTACACAAAAACAGATGGACACCAGTCTCGGCCTTACACCAAAACAACTGCACAAGTGTCGGCCTTCCAACAAGCACCAGGCATTTGTGCATACCTCTACTTTTTGCCCTGCGAGGGCGATGCCTTGCGCATCCTTGCCTGGCCTCTGCCCGCCCTGCTGCAGGCACAAGCCAGTCCCTGAGAGGGGGCCTAGAACTGACGTTCAATGGGAGCCCAGTGGCTGCAGCAAGGCTGGGGGAAGGCTGCTGAGGGGCAGATGGCGAGACGACAGATGCCCTTGGGGGTCGGCCTGCACCAGCTCTGGCCTTGGAGGGGCCGGCTGCTGACTGCTCCAACTCTGGCTGGGCGGCAGCAGTGTGTCCAGCAGCTCGTGGCAGCTGCAATGGCAGAGTGGCAGTGTCGGCTGCAGGAATGGTGGCAACCTGGCAGATCGCAGGTGCTCGCTGGTCGCCTGACACATTGGCACTCACACGGGCCAGCACTGCAGCATGCGCAGCAACCAGCTGAAGGACAGATTGCTGGGCTGCTGCTGTGCGGCGAGTGCCCTGGCGAGACCTGGCTGATCCAGCGAGGGTGGCAGCAGTTAGTGCCCGTGTGGCCCTGGTCTGTGTCCGCAATACACCAGCCAGTGAATGGACGGCACGACTGAGCACTTGGCTAGATGCCGACTGTGCTGCCGTGAAGTCCTGCAGACTCGTGGCCTGTGCTGCCACGATGTCCTGCAGACTCCTGGCCTGTGCTGCATTGATGTCCTGCACACTCCTGGCCTGTGCTACATTCACAGAATCACAGAATCACAGAAACCCCACAGTGCAGATAGAGGCCATTTCGGCCCATCGAGCCTGCACTGACACATATCCCACCCGATCCCCGTAACCCCTACACCAACACATATCCCACCCTATCCCTGTAACCCCACGTATTTAATCCCCCTAACACTAAGGGTCAATTTATCATAGCCAATCAACCTAACCCGCACATCTTTGGACTGTGGGAGGAAACCGGAGCACCCGGAGAAAACCCACGCAAACACGGGGAGAATGTGCAAACTCCACACAGACAGTCGCCCGAGGCCGGATTCGAACCCGGGTCTCTGGTGCTGTGAGGCAACAGTGCTAACCACTATGCCACCGTGCTGCAGACTCCTGGCCTGTGCTGCACTGAATTGTTGCAGACTCCTGGCCTGTGCCTGTGCTGACCCGAATTCCTGCACACTCCTTGCCAGTGACTCTATGGAGTCAGGCATCCTTGCCACTGCAGCCATGAGCTCAGTGTGCCTGCGCTCAGCCTGGACGGCCATTTCCTCTAGGAGGCGCACCTCCTCTGCGCTGACCGTCGCAGGACTGGAGGCCGCACTCACCCTCTGGGGAGAAGTCCGCCGAGCTTCCCCACCCCTCCCACGTTGCTGCAGGCCGCTGGGCCCCGGAGCTTCACTCTCCTCCGACCCTTCCCCCCGGCTCCCCTCCAGGGAAGATGTGTCCCCTACATCGGCATGGGCTGGCGCGGCTGAGGGTGGCACTGATGGGCCGGCTTCCTCTTCCTCCTCCTCGTCTTCCGAAGGGCTGACAGTGGCAGCTTGAGGGCCCGCCTCCTCACCTGGTGATTCACCATCTGAAAGCAGGAAGGCACAAGAGTAGCTTTAGAGTGAGGACAGGGCGGCAGCGAGGGAGGCATGAGTGGTGCCATTCACCGCATTGGTCGGACAGTGGCAAAGGATGCTGATCTGATGCGCAAGTGGAACGAGAGAGGTCCAAAAGGTCATGCCCTTACCATTGGTGCCCAGAACAGGGTTGGCATCTCCAGTGGCGACGGGGCCAATCAGCCGGCCTCCCATAATGCGCTCCACACGCTGGTCGAGGTCGGAGAGCTCTTTGATGTCAGGACGGCCTACCCCGGTCTCAGTTTGGTTGCGCCGGTTGTGCGCAACCTTGGCCTGCAAGAGAAAGGACGGCCTCTAAGTACAGTGTGAAGCCCTGATCTTGTCTGCACTGCCTCCCATGGTCGAATAGCTTGTACAGTGTGTAGCCCTGATCTTGTCTGCACTGCCTCCCATGGTCGAATAGCTTGTACAGTGTGTAGCCCTGATCATGTCTGCACTGCCTCCCATGGTCGAATAGCTTGGACAGTGTGTAGCCCTGATCTTGTCTGCACTGCCTCCCATGGTGGAATAGCTTGGACAGTGTGTAGCCCTGATCTTGCCTGCACTGCCTCCCATGGTCGAATAGCTTGCACAGTGTGTAAAGTGCTGAATGTGCAAGTGATTTTCATGCCAGTCCCATAGCTGCTGGATGAGGGCTGGCCATTAGGGCTTTCAGGTCCCTTTGCCCATAATGTGAGGTGCACATGCAAGGATGAGGAGGACACTGGAAAGGGTACTCCACCTGACAACCTGAGTGAGGTCGTTAAACTTCTTCCGGCATTGCACAGCAGTCCTGGCAACCACGCTGTTGGAAGACACCCTGTTGGACACCTCCCTCCAGGCTTTCCGGTAGGCGCTGGGCAGCAGCCTCTTGCCACCTTCTGGGTACAAAACATGGCGCCTGCGCTCCACTCCGCCAACCAGTACCCTCAGGTCACCGTCGCTGAAGCGCTGCGCTCTCTCCCTGGCCTTCTCCACAGTCCTGGGCGTTGTACAGGTGAAGCTGAAGTGGTCAGGCCTAGGTTGAGGGCTGCAGTGTGCAGGGCGTGGCAGGCAAACAAATCGACCCTCCCCCTTTAAGAGCTGACCGGCGCCAGAGTGTCTGCCGTCAATCAAAGACTCGCCGCACTTGCGCTGCGCCCGGTCTCGGGGGTATCGCTCAGCACCGCCAGCTTAGCGCCTAAAGATAGTCGTGCATCGCCTGTTTTAGCGCAGCAGCAACCTCTTGGGGCGATGCGACTGAATATCGGCGAAGGGGGCGCGACTTTGCGCCGGGCGCAAACTTTAGCGGCCGCCCGACTTTACCACCCCAAAAGTGGCTATACTGAATTTCTAGGCCTGGGTCCCTGGAATCCCTTGCAGAACTTGTTCCATTGCTCTTTGCCAAATAGCCGGAGCTGATGCTACCCCGAACACCAGCCGGTTGTATTGGTAGAGACCTTTATGAGTGTTGATCGTGAGGTACTGTTTCGAGGCTTCTTCTACCTCCATTTGCAGGTACGCCTGGGCCAGATCAATCTTAGTGAAGCGTTTCCCTCCAGATAGCGAGGCAAAAATATCTTCAATCCGCAGAAGCGGATATTGTACAGTGTGATGGACTGGGTTCACTGTCACCTTAAAGTCCCCACAGATGCGAACCTTCTTTGGTTCCCCAGGCGTATTACTCAACGACCTCTTCATTACAGAAACGATGGGTGTAGCCCACTCACTCCAGTCCACTTTGGACAGTACTCCTGAACATTCCAAACCTTCCAGCTCTGCTTCGACGGCTGGGCGGATCGCATAAGGTACCGGTCTGGCCTTAAAAAACTTTGGGCTTGCATTTTCCTCTATTTTGATCGTCACTGTTATGCCTTTTAGTGTTCCGAGTCCTTGCTGGAACACTTCTTGTGCGTCAGTTAACATTTTTGACAGTCGTCCAGGTATGACGTCATCATCCTTTTTGGCATCTACAGTCAGTGCTTGTATGGAATGCCAATCTAGCTGTATCTTCCGGATCCATTCACGTCCTAGTAGTGGTGGTCCTCCACCTGGCAATACATATAGGTCCATTTTTGGTGTTTCCTTGCCGTTATATATAACATTCACCCTTATTTTTCCTTTGGGGTAGACTTTTTGCCCCGTGTACGTCTTCAAGACAATCTTTGTATCTCTCAAGGGTATATGTGAGAATAGCCGCTTGTAGTCCCTTCGGTTTCTGACTGTTAGGGCTGATCCTGTGTCCAATTCCATTTTCACTTGGACTCCTGCGATCTTGGGCATGACCCAGATAGTTTGGTGATCCTCCGTTTTGATCACATTATGTAGTTTCAGACAACCCAGCTCCTTGCTTCCGGAGTCTATATCACTCCTCTGTTCGTCTGAACTACTCTCCGTCACCTTATGTACCTTCTTGTACTTCTCCTGTGGAGATTTCTTGCTGCTGGTTTTCTTTCCCGACCTGCAGACTCTTGCTATGTGTTCTACTTTTCCACACTGTCTGCACATTCTGTCCTTGAACCAGCAATCATTATGGTCGTGTGTTGTTCTGCCGCAGCGATAGCACTTCACTGTTCCGTATGACATTTCATTTGTGCCATATTCTTGCGGTCTCCGTTGTATCTCTGCAGCGCCCCGTGCTGCTGCTTCGTGTGATACTGCAATGCTGAAAGCCTTCTCCAGCGTAAGATCCTTTTCTGATAGAAGCCGTTTCTGAGTTCCTTCACTTTGAAGCCCACACACAAACTTGTCCCTTAAAGTATCTGCTAGTCCCGTTCCAAACTGGCAGTGTTTCGACAGCTTACGCAGTTCCGTTAAATACTCAGCATTACTTTCATCTTTATGCTGGTTCCTTTTGTGAAACTTAAATTTTTCTGCTATCAGCAGCGGTGTTGGATTTAAGTGGTCCTGTAGGATTGACACTATGTTTTCAAAATCCTTTTCTACTGGCTTCTCTGAGGTTACTAGGTTTCGTCGTAAGCCATACATTTTTGCACCCATTGAATTCAACAATACCAGCGCTTTCTTGTCATCTGGCACTTCATTCGCCTTGCAGTATACTTCTATGCGTTCGACATGTGTCGTCCAATCTTCGACTTCATTGTCGAACGCTGTGATACTGCCACTCTTCGGCATTTTTGGGTGTGGTTAGACTGGCTTAAAATGGCGTCTCCCGCACTTTCCTTTCTTCCCCGCTGCGGCTGAAAATGGCGTCTCCCGCGCTTTCCTTTCTTCCCCGCTGCGGCTTAAAATGGCGTCTACCGCGCTTTCCTTTCTTCCCCGCTGCGGCTTAAAATGGCGTCTCCCGCGCTGCTGCCAACGCCGCTCTCGGCGGTCCTCGTGGCAAATGGAGATGCCCTGTGGATTTCATGCGCTGCTCCTCCACTGCTGCCAATGCCGTTCTCTGCGGTCCTCGTGGCAATGGCAGCGCCTCGCGTTTTCCTTCGCGCCTCTCTCCCCCGTTGACGCTGCTCGGCCCTTGACCACCGGCTGCACTCTGCTCTCTCTCGTCTCTCTCCCCCGTTGACGCCGCTCGGTCCTGAACACCGGCTGCGCACTGTGCGCTCTGCCCTCTCTCTCTCCCCCGTCGACGCTGCTCGGCCTTTTTCTGTGCCGCTTGGTCGGGCTCTAGCCCACCGCTGTCCGGGAAGGGTCTGCGCAGTACCTGATGCCAGCCCGTTTCGCTGGACCACCGTGACTGGAAAGCCAAGCCTGGCTCTTGACAGCTTCCCCTGCGATGCTCAAATCTCCGCTGGATGACTGGGCGGTTGCCCGTGATCGACGCCCATGCTTCTGGACTCGACCTCCTTCCACTGTTCTCCAGGAACGAATCCCTGGGAGGTGATGCAGAGTTGCAGGTAGGTTCGAATCTGCGTCGTCGCCAATGTTATGTCCGTGTATCTTAATGTTGTGTCCTTCAATAATCAGACAACAGACTGCAGGGAACGATTCAACAGGTGTTTACTGAATGAGGGTTACTCTAGAACTATATGTACAGATCACTACGCAGGGTTTATATACAGGTGTGGTCACCGCCGGTACTACAGTATACAGGAGCTGTAAAAAGTAGTTCTCTCCCTTAAGTTATATATACATTACATACATTACAGCGTTTGCATCGCGAACCGGCACAAAGAGCAAAAGTAACTATGCACAAATTGTAAAGGAAGCACTCGCCATAATGTTTGGAATCAAGAAATTCCAACAGTTCCTGATCGGCAGAAAGTTTACCCTAATAACTGATCACAAACAATTCTTAACAATGTTGGGGCCCAAATCTGCAATCCCTGCAATGGCCGCATCAAGAATGCAATGTTTGGGCAGTGTTGTTGTCACAATATGACTACACAATTGAATATTGCACTTCAAAGCAAAATGCAATCGCAGATGCCTTGTCCAGTTTGCCACATGAAGACTCATGTTTTGGGAGCGAAGGCGAGATTTTCACACTTGGTGCAGTTGACAAAGTCTTTCCCGTGAATGCAACTGAGATTGCAAATGAAACTCAAAAGGACTCAGTACTGAAAAGAGTGTATGAAAACACCTTGAATGGATGGATTGATCAGTGTCTGGACAGAGTTGAAACCATTCCATAACCATTGTACTGAATTGTCTTGTGAGCAAGGTTGTATCAAGTGGGGAAACAAGAGTTGTGGAACCTACTTATTTGAGTTCGGAACCAGAACAAAACAGCCCGAAAATAGTTTCTACACCAAAACCTTCTTTAAGGAGATCCCGAAGGCTCCGCAAACCTGTTATTAAACTGGATTTATAGTTCATTTGTAGCATTTGTAGTTGATTTTTAAAAAAACAGGTGTTTTTGTTATGTGGTACTTATATGGAACTCCCTCCCTCACAGCACTGTGGGAGTACCTTCACCACACGGACTGCAGTGGTTCAAGAAGGCAGCTCACCACCACCTTCTCAAGGGCAATTAGAGATGTGCAGTAAATGCTGGCCTTTCCAGCGATGCCCACATCCCATAAATGAAAATAAAATGTAATGCTGGGAAAGGTAGGACCATAGTTTTGTTGTATTTGAGAGGGGAATACATACATTTTTTTAAGGGGAAAGCAGTGTAATGTATTATCACATGGTTTGTCACATGGTTTAGTATGAGCGTGCTCAGTTTGCTCTGGCCTAGTAAACAAGCACCTTGACTAGCAACTCATCCTGTCTCTGTTCTTCATTTGTTCTACCCACATATATTACAATACTTAAAGGATGGTCTCTGAGGCAAGATATCAGTAGACTGGTGTCAGCCATGGCTCTGTTGGTAGCACCCCCCCGACCTCTCAGTTAGAAGGTTGTGGGTTCAAGCCCCACTCCAGAGACTAGGCTGACATTCCAGTGCAGTACTGAGGGAATGCTGCACTGTTGGAGGCGCTGTTTTTTGGATGAGATGTTAAACTGAGGCCTGGTCTGCCCTCTCAGAGGGACATAAAAAGATTTTGTGGCACTATTTCAAAGAAGAGCAGGGAACTGCTGCCTGGTGTCTTGGCCAACGTTTATCCCTCAATCAACATTACTAAAAAACAAATTATCTGGTCATTGTCACATTGCAGTTTGTGGAAGCTTGCTCTGCGCAAATTGGCTGCCGTGTTTCCTACATTACAACAGTGACTACACTTGAAAATTACTTCATTGCCTGTAAAGCACTTTGGGACATCCTGAGGTCATGACAGGCGCTATATAAATGCAAGTCTTGCTTTTTTTTCAACGCTCTTGAACGCATACCAAGGATTAGTCACTATCTCTCGGAGAGGAAGAGTAAGGGAAGAATGTGGGAATGGAAGAAAAAAAAGATAGCTGCTAGAAGTGGAAATGGCGTATCAGATTAAGATAGCACAACATCTACTAGAAGTGATTGTTACTGAGAACCATAAAAGGTTGAAATCAATATTCAGCATTGTCAATAACAACCATTTACTAATATGATATGATTTAAGATTCCTTTAGTATAGGAGACAGGAAAAAGGCTTGTATCTTTATGTAGAATCATTGTGACTAACAGCATATTAAATGGTCCCAAGGTAAAACACTTTAAGGTCAGAGGCTTTCACATGCTAAGATACTCTGCAATTTATTGATTACTTTTCTTTCCGTTTACATTTGGTTCTCGAGTTTTTTTCATTTTTTGAGGTCACAGAAATCACAGAAACCCCACAGTGCAGATAGAGGCCATTTCGGCCCATCGAGCCTCGTAACCCCTACACCAACACATATCCCACCCTATCCCCGTAACCCCACGTATTTAATCCCCCTAACACTAAGGGTCAATTTATCATAGCTAATCAACCTAACCCGCACATCTTTGGATTGTGGGAGGAAACCGGAGCACCCGGAGGAAACCCACGCAAACACGGGGAGAATGTGCAAACTCCACACAGACAGTCACCCGAGACCAGATTCGAACCCAGGTCCCTGGCGCTGTGAGGCAACAGTGCTAATCACTATGCCACAGGTGTGGGCAGGTTTATTTAAAGAAGCTGTACCCCTGCAGTTGACCTAAAATTGCACAAACCTCTTTTATTGTCACTTATAATTTTCTAGTCCCAAAAGTGATAATAAGTGGTGAGTGACAATAATGGGGCTTAAATTTACGCTGTGTGGTGTTTCACACAAGAGGACGTTTTCACCAGGGAAACACTTAAGAAACATTTTGTTCCAAAACAAAGTTGACAAAAGATAATTAATTCACTATTTTGTAGGGAAAGTTTGTAAGTTTAACATAGAAACATAGAAGATAGGAGCAGGAGTAGGTCATTCGGCCCCTCGAGCCCGCTCCGCCATGTAATGAGATCATGGCTGATCATCCAAATTCAGTACCCTGTCCCTGCTTTCTCCCCATATCCCTTGATCCCTTTAGCTTTAAGAAATATATCTAACTCCTTCTTGAATACATTTAATGAATTGGCCTCAACTGCCCTGTGTGGCAGAGAATTCTACAGGTTCACCACTCTCTGGGTGAAGAAATTCCTCCTCTTCTCAGTCCTAAATGGATTTCTCCTTATCCTTAGACTGTGACCTCTGGTTCTGGACTCCCCCGCCATCGGGAACATCCTTCCTGCATCTAGTCAGTCTAGTCCTGTTAGAATTTTATAAGTTTCAATGAGATCCCCTCTCATTCATCTAAACTTTAGCGAATATAAGCCTAATCGACCCAATCTCTCCTCATACGTCATTCCTGCCATCCCAGGTATCAGTCTGGTGAATCTTCGCTGCACTCCCTCCATGGCAAGAACATCCTTCCTCAGATAAGGCGACCAAAACTGCACACAATACTCAAGGTGTGGTCTCACCAAGGCCCTGTACAACCGCAGCAAGACATCTTTGCTCCTGTACTCGAATCCTCTCGCTATGAACGCCAAAATGCCATTTGCCTTCTTAATCACCTGCTGCACCTGCATGCTTACCTTCAGCGACTGGTGCACCAGGACACCCAGGTCTCGTTGCTCTTCCCCTTTTCCCAATCTATTGCCATTCAGATAATAATCTGTCTTACAGTTTTTGCCACCAAAATGGATAAACACATTTATCCGCATTATACTGCATTTGCCATGCATCTGCCCAATCACCCAACCTGTCCAAAACATACTGGGGTTTCTCGGCATCCTCCTCACAGCACACACGCCCACCCAGCTTTGTGTCATCTGCAAACTTGGAGATATTACATCTAGTTCACTCGTCTAGATCATTTATATATATTGTGAATAGCTGGGGTCCTAGCACCGATCCCCGCGGTACCCCACTAGTCACTGCCTGCCACTCGGAAAAAGACCCGTTTATTTCAACTCTTTGCTTCCTGTCTGCCAACCAGTTCTCTATCCAAGTCAGTACCTTAGCCCCAATCCCATGTGCTTTAACTTTGCATGCTAATCTCTTATGCAGGACCTTATCGAAAGCCTTCTGAAAGTCCAAACACTCCACATCCACTGGTTCTCCCTTATCTATTCTACCAGTTACATCCTCAAAAAATTCCAGTAGATTAGTCAAGCATGATTTACCTTTTGTAAATCCATGTTGACTTTGTCCGATCCTGTCACTGTTTTCCATGTGCTCTGCTATTACATCTTTTATAATGGACTCTAGCATTTTCCCCACTACCGATGTCAGGCTTATCGGTCTATAATTACCGTTTTCTTTCTACCACCCTTTTTAAATAGTGGGGTTACATTAGCTATCCTCCAATCCATGGGCACTGTTCCAGAGTGTATAGAATTTTGGAAGATGACCAGCAATGCATCTATTATTTCTAGGGCCACTTCCTTAAGTACCCTAGGATGTAGATTATCAGGCCCTAGGGATTTATCGGCCTTCAATCCCATCAATTTCCCTAAAACCATTTCCCTACAAATACTGATTTCATTCAATTCCTCCCTCTCATTAGACCCTATGTTCCCCGACATCTCTGGTAGGTTATTTTTGTCCTCCTTTGTGAAGACAGAACCAAAGTATGTATTTAATTACTGCCATTTCTTTGTTCCCCATTATAAATTCTCCTGATTCTGACTGCAAGGGACCTACGCTTGACTTCACCAATCTTTTTCTCTTCACATATCCATAGAAGCTTTTACAGTCAGTTTTTATGTTCCCTGCAAGCTTACTCTCATACTCTATTTTCCCCCTCTTAATTAATCCTTTTGTCATCCTTTGCTGAATCCTAAACTGCTCCCAATCCTCAGGTTTGCTGATTTTCCTGGCCAAATTATATGTCCTCTCCTTGGATCTTATGCTATCCCTAATTTCCTTTGTTAGCCACGGTTGAGTCACCTTTTTTGTTTTATTTTTATGTCAAACAGGGATGAACAAATTCTGTAATTCATCCATGCGATCTTTAAATGTTTGCCATTGCCTATCCACCGTCAACCCTTTAAGGAACGTTCCCCAATCCATCCTAGCCAACTTGTGCCTCATACCATCATAGTTTCCTTTATTTAAATTCAGGACCCTAGTCTCTGAGTCAACTACTTCACTCTCCATTTCAATGAAGAATTCTTACATATTATGATCGCTCCTCCCCAAGGCGCCTCGCACAACAAGATTGCTAATTAATCCTTTCTCATTACATAATACCCAGTCTAAGATGGCCTGATCTCTAGTTGGTTCCTCGATATATTGGTCCAGGAAACCATCCCGTATATACTCTAGGAATTCCTCCTCCACAGTATTGTTACTAATTTGGTTAGCCCAATCTATATGTAGATTAAAGTCACCCATGATAACTGGTTTGCCCTTATTGCATGCGTCTCTAATTTCCCATTTAATGCCATCCCCAACCTCAGCATTACTGTTTGGGGGTCTGTATACAACTCCCACTAACGTTTTCTGCCCCTTGGTATCTCTCAGCTCTGCCCATACAGATTCCACATCATCAGAGCTAATATCCTTCCTTACTATTGTGTTAATCTCCTCTTTAACCAGCAATGCTACCCCACCTCCTTTTCCTTTTTTCCTGTCCTTCCTGAATATTGAATACCCCTGGATGTTGCATTCCCAGTCTTGGTCATCCAGGAGCCATGTCTCCGTAATCCCAATTATATCATATCCGTTTACATCTATTTACGAATGCTCCTTGCATTAAGACACATTTTTATTATGCTGCCAATTTGAAGCGGTCACTTTTCATTTTCAGCGAGTTATAAATACGTACTTCCATTTTGCTTATTAAAATGCAGTGACCTGAACACAAATAGACCAGTACAGTCTGTCCTTTTTATAACACAGTTTCTGACTCCTGCAGCGAATGCAACTAGATATGACTGACTTAAGCACCACTAAAGTTTCTAGCTGCCAAGCACGCTTATGCTTTCTGTGCTGGACATTTGGCACAGGGACAAAATGGAGGTATATAGATACCAGGTCAGGCTAAGGTTGACACAATCGAGCTGATGTCCAAAATGGGTTTCACTTAATTTTGCTTTGCACCAGTGGCAGTGCTGCAGCAAATGTGGAGTCTGCTTTTCAATTTACCTTTTTTGTTTTGTTATTAAATTTGATGATACAGCCTTTCAGTTTCTAATAATTGAAAAAAGTTGACTATTCTAGTAGTTCTTATTTAATCAATAGTAACTAGGTTGGGTCAAAGGCTACTAATCAGTGCTCTATGCAGCCATTTTAGTATGAAGAGCCTGCCTTCACCCATTTCAGAATGATGCAAGTCGTCAATATAACTAGTGTTTCCAGTCACAAAGTTGCTCAGCTGTTGTTGGCACTGCCTTGTTAGGTGCAGTATAATGACAGCATTAAATACAATGTGCACATTAACAACATTTGGTTGTTGTATAACAAGGAGAAAAATCAATGCAAAAATGTTAATTTGCTCTCATCAATGTTCTGGTAGATAGCAAGCAGTGAAGTTAGCAGTGCAAAGAAATAAATAAAACTGGAAGCAATGTGTTCTGCTCTCCTTACTTACGTGAAAGAGCCAAGGTTCCCGATCCCCTCTACTAGAACTGTTCTAAGCATCTAACTTGAATTATTTACTAAATGATTCTCTTGATTTCGGGTGTCAAGGAATCGCATAATCAGATTTTATTAATTATTTTAAAATCTCAAACTATCAATTAATCTAGCAATGCCCCAGTTGTAGACTGACCCAGTGTTTATACAAAGCTACAATTCCTAGCACTTAATTCAGCCTTGAAGCAAGTAAGCATTATGCAATCTATGCAAGACCCATAATTGAAATTCTCAGACAATTCCATACGCCCAGACTTTGTGAATAACTCTTCCACAGAATTTTGTTTATGGAATTTAGTAGCATCAGTGACACAGAATTCAAACAAATCAAGAGGTTTTTGCTTTTTTTGTAAGTTTCTTATTAATGTTAAAAATAAATATGAAACAATGAGGAATGAGATTGCTATAGATCGCAACATTCTTTAGATTAATGCATCGCACCATTGCTATATGGACTCTGGGACTAAACCTGGCAATTTATTTAGCACATGTGTTTTATATTGTGTGATTACTGATGATGATTTGCAGATGCCATCACAAAGTCAGAGAATTAGCCACTTTTGTCAGTAAATCACAACATTTTGTGATCCAGCATTAATTCAGGTAGGTACCAGGTTAGCCACTGATTAGTCATTCCCTGATGGTTTCATATAGGTAAGCTCATCTCTTTTTTTTGCTATAGTTTGTGAGATGTTGTAAAAATAAAAGGGGGGAAAATTCAGTTGGTAGCACCACCCGTTAGCGCCTTAAGAGGGCGCTAAGTGGGGCGCAAACCAACTAGCGCCCGGACGCGGCGATATCTGCGCGTCTCGCAAAATTGACTGGACATTTTGCAGCGGCGCTAAACACTACCACCACGATCTCCTGCGCCGGCAGATCGTGACGTCAGTCGAGTGCGCAACGCCCCGCACTGGAAATTGAGTGGCGCCCCCTGCATTAACGCCTGCCGCTAGCAACGACAGGTTGAGGGGAGCGTTTTGCAGTCGGGAAGGGACTGGGGGAGCGCTATTTAAAGGCGACCGTGTCCTGCCTTTTTTTGTTGGTGACATTTTTGCACCATGCATTCTGAGAGAGAGAGAGACTTCTGGAGAGATTCTACACTGTGTGAAGGAGTTTTGCATACTGAGCAGCACTTTGCAGGTTCATTTTGATTTGCCCTTCCTTGTATCTATTTAGAAGAGACTGTGGGAGCTGCACTCTGAGCTCTTTCCCTGTGTCTCTCCATTGTTCTTTCCAGCAGATTTGATGTACAGGTCTCTCCAGGCTGAGACTCAAGGCTGCAATGAACAGGATGTGGATGGAGACCAAGATAAACCCTCCCCTTTAAGATATAAACAGAAAATGCTGGAGAAACTCAGCAGGTCAAGCAGCATCTGTGAAGAGAGAAACAGAGTTAACGTTTCAGGTCGATGGCCATTCATCAGAACTCCCCTTTAAGAATTGGCCGGTGCCAGTGTGTCTGTGTTCCATTGCTGACTGACATCACATGAGCTTCGCCAGCGCTGTGAGTTAACGCCTCCTTCCTTGGCCTTTGTGCCTTAAGACAGATGTGAAGCACCTGATTTAGCGCTCCAATCACCTCCAGGGGCGATAAAAGCCAAGTTTGCAGTCAGAGGCGATAATTAGCGCCAGGCGCTAATCTTTGCGCCCGGCCGATAATTGCGCCCCAAATGGGGCGATGTTATAGCAAGATCTGATTGTAAAAGCAACCTCCTGCAGCATTCCTGTCACATGAATATCTGGTCTTGATGCTGTAACAATGGCTTTAACAGCTAAATTTAATTTACCTATTACCTGCAAATTAAATAAGCTAGCAGAATATATATTTTAATGCATAAGGGTGTATTTTTTAAATATAAGGGCCTAGAAATTCGGTGGGCTTAGCGCCCAGTTACAGCCCAAAGAGGGCTTCTGCGCCAGTAGGGATGGTAGCGCTGATTTTGAGGGCCGCGGTAATGGCGGCGGTAGCCGGTAGCGCTGCGCCGGCACCGATGACGTCATCGCTGTGCGCAGTGCCCCGGTTCCGCCCCGCTACCGCCCCGACCCCCATCTTCAGTAGCGGCCGCCTCTTCCGTGGCGGCCGCTAACAACATCGGGAGACCGGGTCCTTACTGCAGCCTTAGCGGGGCGCTTTAAGGTGGAGGTGTGGCCAGCCGCTTTTTCAGCGGCCGCCTGCCCGCACCTCCTTCCCCGGCCTCCTCCACCCCCCCCCCCGCGGCATTGCCGGCTGGTTTCCGTGGAGCCCGGCACTTCTCCGTTGTGCCGGGCTCTTTTGCCGGCACTCGCGATCGGGGCTCCGGCCATTGCAGGCACCTCCTCCTTAAGAGAAGGAGGAGGCCTGCAGTACCGCAGCCTGCCGCACCGCATCGGGTGGCGCAGCGGCAGCTAGAGCGCTGAAATTCAGTTTCAGCGCCCCAAGCGGGGGCGGGCACACCCTGGAATAGTGCCCGGTTCCGACTTGGGGCGCTAAAACTGAATTTCTGACGGTCGCAACTGGCTCCGCGCCCAGCGCTAACTTTTGGGCGCTAGCCAGCTGGCGGACCCAAACTGAATTTCTAGGCCAAGGATGTTGAACTGGAGTTTTAAATTGTTTAAAGCCTCCATTGTCATCAAACTATCTATCTGCTAATAAATAAGTGAACTGGGCAATTCCTTTGAAAAAGTAATATATTCCTTTAAAATGTTACATTAAAAAGTTGGGGGGAGAAATTCGGTATCGCCCCGTTTGGGAGGCTAAATTTTGAAAGCTGGAAAAATTAGCGCCAGGCACTAATCATTCTCAGCTTTCGGTAAATTCAGTGTTAGCGCTCCAGGAAGGAAGCAGAGCACTAAATCAAGCGCTACCACCTCCCTTCTGGAGTGTTAAACCAAGCAGGGGGTTCAGTAGAGGTGCAGTGCTGCACAATGACCACTGCAGCGCTGTCGAGATCCGAGGGCTCCTTCTCTCCCTTAAAGGGAAGGGCCGTTGCTGCAGGCTCTGCATTTGAATGATCTCCCTCATCGCCAATGGCAGCCGGGGTCCTCGCCGATCAGAGCGCAGGACTGATCAATCGCACCATTTAACAATTTTCATAACGCACCCTAAAGGAAGGAAACATATTTCTACTGAAGACCAGCGGCCTCACCTTTAATTAGCACTTCCGAAGCACCCGGCCTCCTGAACAACGCTTCCTGCAGCTGTCGGTGTTATCGGCCAGCGATGCTGCAGGGGGCGGAACCAAATTTCGGGTCCGGGGCGCTGCACAGCCGGATGACGTCACGATCTCCAGGCGCAGGAGAATGTGACGCTAGAGGTTACCGTCACCAGAAATCGGCAGGTGAATTTTGCGGGTGGTGGTACTATCGCCGCGACCGGGCAGTACGTAGTTAGCACCCCATTATCGCCCCCTGGAGGTGCTAATGGGAGGTGCAAAGGAGGGGAATTTCTAGCCCTTATGATCTAGACTAGATCATCTGGAGGATTGATTTAACATATGGCCTAATATAATAAAATGAGGGAAAGGAGTTTAATAGATCCAGCAGCTATAGAGGCTTGTAGATCTCTTTAAATGGGAAGACCGAAGCCATTGTCTTCGGGCCCCGTCACAAACTCCGTTCCCCAGCCATCGACTCCATCCCTCTCCCTAGCATCTGTCTGAGGCTGAACCAGGCTGTTCGCAACCTTGGTGTCATATTTGACCCTGAAATCAGCTTCCGACACTGGATTCGTCTCGCCCTGGAGCTACTGTATCAATGTCCTGTTAGTGCCAGCACTAACGTGAGGCGCTAAGGAACTGAATTCTGCCCCCAATTATGTCTATTGCACCTACCATTCAACCCCTACCATAAAAATACTGTGCATACATATATATTACATATATTATATATAATATTTTTAAGTTGTTTAAATGGTCAAGTATCCCACCGTGCTTTGATCCAGCATTTTAGCCAGAGAGTGAATATGAAGGAAGGGGATTAGGGATGGAATATTGGTCTTGGTGCTTGCGAACAAAGGAAGCTTAGAAACAGAGAATGCTGATGTTTCCTTTGGCTGTAACTCCCAGGTCAATAGGTAAGCCATACCTAGATAAGAAAGCTGGTTGCTTGGAGGTCCACATACCCAACATGGGAAACTATTCTCACTTGCAGGATTTGACTACCATAAAATAACTAATGCTTTGATAATATAATGGACCGGAATTTGCAGTCGGAGGCATACCGCCGGAGTGCCCCTTCGACCCGAACAAAAATCTGAACCTACTCGCTTGCTCCCGGGCTTCGGATACTTTGGGTCCTGAGACTCCAGACATAAGCCTGCGTAAAGTCCCACGGATCCCAGAGATGCAGGCAGTTTGAAAGCGTCCCTGGGATCGCATGGGCCAGGTCCTCCTATCAGAAAGGAGATTCCTCATATGCTTATGGGGATTCCATTTACGAACAGATTCCCCATTAGCATATCATGAATCCCGAAATAATTAAATAATTTACACAACTGCAATAAAAATACATGTTCCCATCTTCAAATTTAATTAAAAGTCCCTTTAATGAAGCATTTAAAATAAAAATTGAATTTTTTGAATAATAATTTTAAACATTCTAATCCGGGCCGAAATTTAAAAAGCTAATTTTAAGGCCGAGATTTTCCAGGGGGGTCAGCGGGCGTGATCAGTGGAAAAGTGTTTTTTTCCCCCAGCAGGACGGGACCCCACCGTGAACCCGCTACCATGCGCCTTTCCCTGATGTCAGGTCTGTCAGTGCTGAGTAGACCCGACACACAGCAGTGGCGGACCCAATTCAGGTCATTATGACCTTTGTTTAAAGATCATTAAGAATGCATTTGAGCTCGCCTTTTGACTTTACGTGCTCACCCACGGGGTCCTCGCTGCTCGGGGATCACATCTGTCAAGCTGAGGTGGAAGTTCATTGGCCATTGAATCAACTATTAAGCTGACAGCTTCAAATTTACAGTAAAAGCTCCCACCTTATAGAGATATCTTCCCTCAGTCGCAAACACTTCCTCACTGCATTTCTACAACAGATTCACCATGCTGCAAGTCTTTACACAAGTCTCCATCCAGTCTGACCTCATTACCTCTTTCAACATTGACAGATCGTTTCTGTCATCTCTACTTCACCTGCCATCTATTCCATCAGCATGGGTGTCCTTTATATTCTCTCACCTTGGTCCTCAGAATCCCACCACGATCAGCCCCAACACCAGCTGCACAAGGCACACCAGCAGCACCAACAACACCACCAACCTTCTCCAGAATCAACTGATTCTGAACAGGACACAGGGCATCAGCACCCGACCACATTGCTGCCTGGGATGCCAGGGATGGCCTCATCATGGCCAGATTTACTTAACTTTACACTGTACACCCTGGCTGCCACATGATGCGCCAGGTTGGCACCACCCCACACCAACACCATAAAGCATTCTTACAATGCCCAAGCCATTCCTTTCACACTCATCGCCATTGCAGGGGGTACTGTTATGTCTCACCATTCACTGCAACTCATTAAGCCACTTCCAAAGGTGCACACAAATCTGTCCAAGAATGCAAAGTGTTGAAAATAAAAGTTTCAATGTTTGACACCGCATTAACAGAAACTTCACGTGAACATTGCATAAAACACCCAAGTGCCTACCCTTGTGTGTTGTTAGCTGGTATGATTGGACTAGGATGAGGATGAGGGTGAGGGTGAGTGTGAGGGGTGGCCAGTGAGATGGAGATGTGATAATAGAGATAGAGAGGGATGGGTGGAGGAGCATGGTAAGTTGTCATGAGTAAAGATATGCAGGAGTAGGGTAGGAAAGGCAGAGTGATAGGGATGGGATGAGAGGTACAGCAGGATAAGGTTCAATGTGGCTTTGTACTAACTTTTCATGATCTACTGAGATCATTGAAACATTTGCGTCACTGCAGCCTGGTCCTCCTGATGACATCCTTGTTTGTGCCCTCAATCAGCAATGTGCAACTGATGCGCTATTAATTACTCATAAAAGACGGAGAGTTAGGAGGGTAACTAAAAGGCTTTTATTAGCAAAGAACAGAGCATGCCTCTCATGGTTGACTGGGTTCCAAGAAGGCAGGGGGCTGCAGAGCAGTCACCTTTATACCTGGGCCTGTGGGTGGAGCCAGGGTGGAGCCAGCAGGGACATGCTGAGGCATGCATAGGTACAACAGTGTGCAACAATAACAACAACGGTGAACAACAATAACAGTGGTTTACCACATTCACCCCTTGTTTAAAATTGAGTCTGGCGGGGTGAAGTGTACTAAAGGTTCGTGTAAGTAAGTCTATCAGGTGGCCTTGTATGCCGTCCTGATCGTCGTGGTGGCGGCGGTGATGGTGCAGCATCCAACGTTGAACCTGGCGTCTCATTGAGTGGTTGGGTGGACAATGACGGGTCCTGGGGCTGCGGCATGCCGTCTAGCGGGGTTGGGTTGTGGGTAGTGGTGGATGGCAATGGTAGTGTTTCGGGGCACCCGAAGGTGCGAGATCTCGTGTGGAGGCTGTGTCCTCCCGCCCGTCCGGGTACGCTTCGTAAGCGTACTGGGGGTAGGCGTGGGTAGTGGTGGGTGGCGAGGGAGATGTTTCAGGAGCACCCGAAGGTGCGAGGTCTCGTATGGAGACTGTGTCCTCCCGCCCGTCCGGGTACACCACGTAAGCATACTGAGGTTTGGCATGGAGGAGGCTCACCCTCTCGACCAGGGGGTCCGTCTTATGGGACCTCACGTGCTTCCGCAGTAGGACGGGTCCTGGAGAAGTCAGCCATGTCGGTAACGAGATCCCCGATGTGGACTTCCTGGGGAAGGAGAACATTCTCTCGTGAGGGGTAGCATTGGTGGCTGTACAGAGCAGTGACCGAATGGAATGGAGCGCCGCAGGGAGGACCTCCTGCCAGCGAGAGGTCGGAAGGCCCTTAGATTTCAAGTTTAAAAGGACTGCCTTCCAAACCATCGCATTCTCCCTTTCCACCTGGCCATTCCCCCGGGGGTTGTAGCTGGTGGTCCTGCTTGTAGCAATACCTCTCGCGAGCAGGTACTGCCGAAGTTCGTCGCTCATAAAGGATGAGCCCCTGTCGCTATGAATATAGCTAGGGAAACCGAACAAGGCGAAGAGGTCATTCAGACATTTAATGACCGTGGTACTGGTCATGTCTGAGCAAGGGATGGCAAACGGGAAACGGGAGTACTCGTCAATTATGTTGAGGAAGTACACATTGCGGTCGGAGGAGGGGAGGGGCCCTTTAAAATCGACGCTCAGCCGTTCAAAGGGGCGCGTGGCTTTGATCAGGCTTGCTCTGTCTGGCCTATAAAAATGCGGTTTGCACTCGGCACAGATTTGGCAGTTCCTGGTCATGGTCCTGACCTCCTCGATGGAGTAGGGCAGGTTACGGGATTTGATGAAGTGAAAAAACCTGGTGACCCCCGGGTGGCAGAGGTCATTGTGGAGGGTCTTCAGTCTATCAACCTGCGCGTTGGCGCATGTACCACGTGATAGGGCATCTGGGGGCTCATTGAGTTTCCTGGGCCGGTACAAGATATCGTAATTGTAGGTGGGGAGTTCGATTCTCCACCTCAAGATCTTGTCATTCTTGATTTTGCCCCTCTGCTTATTATTAAACATAAAAGCTACTGAACGCTGGTCAGTGAGCAGGGTAAATCGTTTTCCGGCCAGGTAATGCCTCCAATGTCGCACAGCTTCCACAATGGCCTGGGCCTCCTTTTCGACAGAGGAGTGTCGAATCTCGGGGCCCTGGAGGGTCCTTGAGAAAAAGGCCACGGGTCTCCCCGCCTGGCTAAGGGTTGCAGTTAGGGCAAAGTTGGATGCGTCGCTCTCCACTTGGAAAGTGATGGACTCATCCACTGCGTGCATCGTGGCCCTTGCAATATCTCTTTTTATGAGAGTGAAGGCTGCACAGGCCTCTGCTGTCAGGGGGAAGGAGGTGGACTTGATGAGGGGTCTGGCTTTGTCCGCATAGTTGGGCACCCACTGAGCATAGTACGAGAAAAACCCTAGGCATCTCTTCAGTGCTTTTTGGCAGTGAGGGAGGGGGAGCTCCATAAGGGGGCGCATCCTGTCGGGGTCGGGGCCGATGACTCCGTTCTCCACTACACAGCCAAGAATGGCAAGGCGCATGGTACGAAACATACACTTGTCCTTGTTGTATGTTAGGTTCAGCCGCTGGGCTGTACGGAGGAATTTCTCTAGATTAACATCATGGTCCTGCTGGTCGTGGCCGCAGATGGTGACATTGTCTAGATAAGGGAAAGTGGCCTGGAGCGCGTTCTGGCCAACCATCCGGTCCATCTCCCGTTGGAAGACTGAAACCCCGTTGGTGACGCCGAAGGGAACTCTGAGGAAGTGGTAGAGACGACCGTCAGCTTCAAAAGCTGTGTACTGGCGGTCCTCAGCCCTGATGGGGAGCTGGTGGTGTGCTGACTTCAGATCAATCGTCGAGAACACCCGGTATTGTGCTATCTGATTGACCATGTCAGATATGCGGGGGAGTGGGTATGCATCTAGCTGGGTGTAGCGATTGATCGTCTGGCTGTAGTCAATAACTAGGTGCTGTTTTTCGCC
Source organism: Somniosus microcephalus (assembly GCF_052327205.1). NCBI lineage: Eukaryota > Metazoa > Chordata > Chondrichthyes > Squaliformes > Somniosidae > Somniosus > Somniosus microcephalus. Next base: position 47,168,084 of record NC_141003.1, read on the forward strand.
AGTCTTCACTACCACCACTTGTGCTCGCCATGGGCTGGTGCTACTTTCAATAATCCCTTCCTTCAGGAGTCTCGCTACCTCGGATTTAATGAAGCTCCTATCCCCGGCACTGTAACGCCTGCTTTTGGTAGCGATGGGCTTACAGTCGCGGGTGAGGTTAGCGAACAAGGAGGGGGGGGGACTTTAAGGGTGGAGAGGCTGCAAATGGTGCGTGGCGGGCGATTTAAAAGCTGCTGGCTGCAGACTGTGAGTGGGGGGAGGGGTCCGTCGTACGCTAATGTGACACTCTTAAGGTGGCACTGGAATTCCAACCCCAGTAGAACGGCAGCGCAGAGATGTGGCATGACCAGAAGTTTAAAATTTTTGTATTCTGTGCCCCGTACTGAAAGGGTCACTACACAGTAGCCAACGACGTCCGCTGACTGGGCTTTGGAAGCCAAAGAGATCCGATGGCGCGTCGGCAGGACCGGGAGAGAGTAACTGCGCACCGTGTCGGGGTGGATAAAGCTCTCCGTGCTCCCGCTGTCAAAAAGGCAGGTAGTGGCGTGGCCGTTTACCGTAATGTCCATCATGGACCTGGACAGTTGATGAGGGAGAGATTGGTCCAGCGTCACGGAGGCCAGCGTATGGTCGAGCGAGTCGATGTGGTCGTCAGATGAGGCGGTGGTTGAGTCCGGGTCCCCCGTGGTTGAAGTTGGAGACGTCCAAGATGGCGGACAAAATGGCGGCGCCCATGATCCCGATCCCCACGCGGCTGGGGGAGCCCAAGATGGCGGACAAGATGGCTGCCCCCACGGTTCACACGCGGCACTGCTGGCGTTAGCGGTTTTACCTTTGCAGGTGCTGACATAGTGTCCTTTCTTCCCGCAGCCGGAGCAGATAGCGTTTCTCGCCGGGTAGCGTGCTCTGGGGTGTTTTGCCTGGCCACAAAAATAACATTTCTGTGCCTTGGACATCGCAGCAGCAGTTGAAGGTGGCGGTCCCATGACCCAAGGTTGTGGCGTCCACGTTGCGGAGCAGTTAGGGGAGAAGGCGTCCAGATTCCTGTGGGCCGCGTCGAGCGAGAGCGCGAGGGACACTGCCTTTCTCAGGTCCATTTCTCCCTTTTCCAACAGTCTCTGCCGGGAGTAGTCGGACCTTAGACCCGCAATGAAAGCATCTCGGATCAGTCCCTCCGTGTGTGCTGCGGCTGATACTTCTTTGCAATCGCAGCCTCGGCCGAGTATCCGTAGTGCCCGTAGGAAGGCCTCCACCGATTCCCCGGGCTGCTGTCTGCGGGATCTTAAGAGGTGCCTGGCATAGACCGTATTTACCAGGCGTGCGTATTGCCCTTTTAGCAGATCGATAGCTGCCACGTAGGTCGTCGCGTCCTGGATTATTGTATAAACTTGGTGGCTCACCTTTGAGGCCAGGATTTCCAGCTTGTTTTCATCCAGGGTCACGGTTGAGGCTTGCAGGTAGGCCTCGAAGCAACGCAGCCAATGCGAGAATTTGGTAGCCGAACCCGCTTCTTGGGGGTCTAGGTCCAGGCATGTTGGTCTGAGGGCTCGCAGCAGCTCCTGCTGCTCAGCGTTTGGTGCAGCAGCCTGCTGCTCAGCGTTTGTTGTCGACATTTTGTTTTTGCTAATAAAATTGATGCGCTATCAATTACTCATAAAAGACGGAGAGTTAGGAGGGTAACTAAAAGGCTTTTATTAGCAAAGAACAGAGCATGCCTCTCGTGGTTGACTGGGTTCCAAGAAGGCAGGGGGCTGCAGAGCAGTCACCTTTATACCTGGGCCTGTGGGTGGAGCCAGGGCGGAGCCAGCAGGGACATGCTGAGGCATGCATAGGTATAACAGTGTGCAACAACAACAACAACGGTGAACAACAATAACAGTGGTTTACCACAGCAACCAGGCTATGTTGATCTCCTGGGGAGGTCTCTTCTGCCCATGGGAAGGGAAGAGGACCTCCCTGTGTGCTGTGACTCCCTCCATAAGCATATGGAGGGAGTCATGGGAGAGCCTGGGTGCAGCCATGCACTTTTGTGCAGTACTTGTCAGTGTTTGCAGTACCTCAATGCTGTAGAGCACTGACAGCACAACTGTCAAAATAAATTTGGACATGGTCCCTTTAAGGAAACCGGCTGATGAAGTGTCATGAATATCGTCACCAGACCCGTGTCCTCTAATGGCCGGGAAATGTGCTGGGTGGGATTAACAAGCCCAATCAACAGAAAATCATTTCACAGAGAAGGCTGCAGCCAGCAGTGAGGTTGCAACCCACCAACGACATCGCCCGCCACGCACCCGCCTGTAGTGTATGTACCTTTAAGAGGAACTATGTTTTTGAAGCCCTTGTATACTGTAGTACCAGTAGTGACCACTCGGGTATATAAGCCTGTGTAGCGTCTTGTGTTGTTAGTTCAACTCCAGACTTTGTTCAGTAAACACTTATTAAATCAACTCCTGCATTCTGTGTCTCCATTAACACACGGATCTAACAGTGGCGACGAGTTAGAATGAACTTACCTGCAATTTGGCAGCATCTCCAGGGGATCGATTCCTCAGATGAAGGTCGAAGACAGAAGCAAGAAAAAAAAAAATAACTCGAAGAAACTCGAAAACGAGGGCCAGGCTTGGTCTCCAGTCTGTGGTTTCCCCAGCTAAACGGGCTGGTGGCAGGTAGTGCACTGATCCTTCCTGGGCTGTGGCGGGTTAGAGCTCGATCGGGTGGCTCTGCAACGGGGCCGGGCAGCGAGTCGGGAAGCAGAAGCAAAGAGAGAGAGAGGGTGGAGCACTCAGGGCGCGGCCGTGCTGCAAAGCAGGTCAGCGTTCGGACCGAGCAGAGGGAGGGGAAAGTCCCAGAGGGTCCACTCCACGACGGGAACGGTTCTCCAAGTAACGGAGAAGCTATTGAAGTGATATATATAAAAAAATAGAAATACCGCGAAAAGCTGCAGGTCGCAACGGGAACTGTGGAGAACAGTGTTGGCAGCAGCGGCGGCGGCGGGTAAGCACGGGAGGCGCCATCTTAACTCGGCGGGGAAGAAAGCATGCAGACAATGCGGAAAGATGGGACACATTGCACGTGTATGCAGATCTGGAAAGAAATCCACTGACAGTAAAAAGGTCAATAAGGAAAAGTACAGAAAGGTAAAAATTATGACGGACAGTAGCTCCGAAGACCAGAAGAGCGATAGCGACTCCGGAAACAAGAGACTAAGCTGTCTCAAATTACATAATGTAATTGCCAAAGAAGATTACCAGACCATTTGGGTTGCCCTCACGATAGCGGGGTCCCCAGTCAAAATGGAGCTAGATACAGGATCAGCTCTGACCGTCATGAGTCGACGGGATTACGAGCGGCTATTTCTGCATATACCTTTGAAAGACACATCCATTGTCTTGAAGACATATACGGGGCAGAAAGTATACCCCAGAGGGAAAATAAGGGTGCCTGTTGTATACAACGGCAAGGAAATACAGAAGTTGTATTTATACGTTCTGCAAGATGGCGGTCCACCGTTGTTGTGACGTGAATGGATCAGGAAGATACGTTTAGACTGGCACTCCATTCAGGCACTGACGGTGACCAGTAAGAAAAAAAACGATGATGACGTCATACCTGGACGATTAAAAGAAATCTTGGCTGACACCAAAGAAGTGTTTCAACAGGAACTAGGAACCCTGAAAGGCGCCACCGCCTCAATAAAAGTGGAAGATGCGGCAATTCCCAAGTTTTTTAAGGCAAGGCCGGTGCCATATGCAATTCGTCCAGCAATCGAGGCAGAGCTGGAGAATTTGGAAAAAGCAGGCGTGTTATCCAAGGTAGATTGGAGCGAGTGGGCAACACCCATCGTCCTGGTCATGAAGAAAACGTTGAATAATGATAAACCTGAAGAACAGAGAAAAGTTCGCATCTGTGGGGACTTCAAGGTGACTGTAAATCCGGTTCTTCACATGGTACAGTATACTCTTCCGAGGATAGAAGATATTTTTGCCTCACTATCCGGAGGGAAACGTTTCACCAAAATTGACTTAGCACAGGCATATCTACAGATGGAGGTTGAGGAGGCCTCTAAAAAGTATCTCACGATAAACACACACAAAGGCCTGTACCAGTACAATCGACTGGTTTTCGGAGTGGCATCAGCTCCGGCTATCTGGCAAAGAGCTATGGAGCAAGTCCTGCAAGGGATTCCGGGGACTCAATGCTACCTAGGCGACATCCTTGTAACAGGAGAAAACGACAACGAGCACCTTGCCAACTTGGAGCAGGTGCTCACGAGGCTGAGAGAATGGGGCCTGCGAGCAAATCACCCCAAATGCGAATTTTTCCAGAAACAAATATCATATTGTGGCCATATCATTAACGAAGAAGGGTTGCATAAGTCACCTGAAAAAATTGAAGCGGTCGTAAAGGCCCCAGCGCCTGAAAATGTCTCACAATTAAGGTCGTTCCTGGGATTAGTAAATTACTATCATAAATTTTTACCAAACTTGTCGACGGTTCTGCACCCGCTTAACGCACTGCTACAAACGGGAGTAGTTTGGAAATGGAGCGAAGACTGTAAACGTGCCTTCCATAAATGCAAAGGCTTGATCACATCCAGGGAAGTGTTGGCTCATTACAACCCATCACTGCCAATCAGACTGGCGTGCGATGCATCCCCTTACAGCGTGGGAGCGGTATTATCGCATAGATTCCCTATTGGCTCGGAGCGGCCGATAGCTTTTGCGTCACGCTCATTGAACTCAGCTGAGCATAACTATGCCCAGATCGACAGGGAGGCACTCAGCCTGGTGTGGGGGGTGAAGAAATTCAACCATTACCTAAACGGACAAAAGTTTACCTTGTTGACTGACCATCAACCCCTCGTCTCCATATTCAACCCTAAAAAGGGCGTTCCCATTATGACAGCGCAGAGGCTACAGAGGTGGTCCCTTTTCCTAGGGGCAAACCAATATGACATAGAGTACAAAGGAACAAAACAGCATGGGAATGCTGATGGGTTATCGCACCTACCGTTGCCAACGGTGGAAGAGGCGCCTACAGTGGACCCAGTGGAGATATTCCACTCGACCATAGTGGAATGTCTACCGGTGACAAATTCTACCATTGAAAAGGAAACGCGAAATGACCCGACTCTCTCATGAGTCTACGATTTAACGGTGAAGGGATGGCCAGCACATGGCGAACCACTGTTGCCAGCATTCTCGCAAAGAAGAGAACAGCTATCAGTGTGCCGAGGAACCTTGATGTGTGGATCCAGAGTGGTGATTCCACCCAAACTCAAGGATAAAGTGCTAAAGGAGCTTCACGAGGGGCATCTGGGTGGAGTGAAAATGAAGAACTTAGCCAGAGCGTTTGTGTGGTGGCCAGGTATCGATGGAGACATCGAAGAAATGACCAAGAGCTGTCTAGGATGCCAGAAGGTCCAAAACGCCCCACCACAAGCCCCTCTACATCCATGGGAGTGGCCCTCATCTCCATGGCAAAGGGTACATATCGACTTTGCTGGTCCATTTATGGACTCAATGTTCTTAATCGCGGTGGATGCACACTCCAAGTGGCCGGAGGTAATAAAGATGTCCTCCAACGCCACGGGAAAAACCATCACAGTATTAAGGACCATATTCGCCAGGAATAGGCTGCCTGAACAGATCTGTTCTGATAATGGACTGCAATTTGTATCCGAAGAATTCAGGAAGTTCTTAAAAAGCAATGGGGTTAAGCACTACACGTCCGCCCCATACCATCCCGCCACCAATGGATTGGCTGAAAGGTTTGTCCAGACCTTCAAGTAGGCCATAAAGGCCATGGGTAATGAAGACATAAATCTACAACATAAGATAGATAACTTCTTGTTTGCGTACAGGAATGCAACACATGTGGTTACAAACCAAACCCCCACCATGATGATTTTCAATAGAAGACTAAGATGCCGGCTGGATTTGGTCAAGCCAAACGTCAGAAGGGACGTAGAGAACTGGCAATTTCAAAGCATGAATGAAAGGCCAACTAGAACCTTCCAGATAGGTCAACCAGTTTTGGCCCGGGACTACCGTACTGAGAAATGGCAGCCTGGAACTATTTGCACACGACTAGGACCGCTGATGTATACCGTGAACATTGGAGAAAGCATAATAAGGCGCCATGCTGACCACATCATAGAGTCATCCGAAAAAGGACAACCTACACCACAACTCTATACGCCTAGTGATGAAGCAGAGATACCCATAGTATCTACCTCCGATCCGGTGATACTGGAACCAGATGAACCCGACACTAGCATTGAAGCCGAATCGACCTTGCCAAAAGAACCTACTACACCACCGAGGCGTTATCCGGACCGAGTCAGGAAGCCTCCAGAGAGACTGAATTTGTAATTGATTAACGTCAGCAAATGTGTATATTATTGTTCTTGGAAAAATGTTATTTAATGATTACTTAAAATGTTATGTACTATTTATCTAAAAGGGGAGGAATTGTAGTGTATGTACCTTTAAGAGGAACTATGTTTTTGAAGCCCTTGTATGCTGTAGTACCAGTAGTGACCACTCGGGTATATAAGCCTGTGTAGTGTCTTGTGTTGTTAGTTCACCCCCAGACTTTGTTCAGTAAACACTTGTTAAATCAACTCCTGCATTCCGTGTCTCCATTAACACACGGATCTAACACCGCCGAAGTTAGCAAAATCGTGGCCTCAATATTTGTGGATGATTTTTAATTTTTAAATATTAAATTTAACATTTATATTAACCCTTACGTTGGTGAAAGCAGGCATTTACCAGGCGGAAGGGTTGCACGAGCATTTTCTTGGCAGTAGTTGGGCAAATTGCGCAACTCTGTGCCAGCGAAATGATTTTACTTTCGGTTCGGTAGATCTATCAAGGCGAACCTTCACAGATTGCAAGTTCGGGGCATTCGCGCATGCGGAAACCAGGAACGTGCGGGGCCTTTTACTCTGTGTGTGCGCTGTCATCGGCCCCACAAAATCTGGGCCATTATTGTACATTTCAGTGGGGCACCGACTGTAGGGGTGAAGTTGGGTATCATCCTGTTTGGGGCACTAACTTTGGAAAATTTGAAAATTTAGTGCCAGGCGCTAAGGATTCTGAACTTTTACTAAATTGGGTGTTAGCGTCCCAGGAATGAAGTGGGGCACTAAATCAAATGCTAATGACCTCAGTGGGGCACTACAGGGGCGCTACCAGCAGAGCGCTAATGAATTTCAGGTGCAATGCATTCAGCAATGATCCTTCACATGGGTTCCTTCCAGCTCTTAAAGGGGAGGTTGCATCATTGTGCAGATGCTCATTTTCAGCATTGCTGACTTTAAGACGACCTGCGAGCAAGTGAATCCCCTGATGGCGATGGCTGTTCCCACTCCCAGGGAGAGAGCTCGTCAGTTCACATATGTGGCATTGGTCACGGGAGTGGAGCGAAGGAGGGCAATGCTGTTCCCGGCCACTGGAAGCAGGCCATCGCCTCAGGTGTTCAGGGCAATGTGGAGGGAAGTGGCCCAGGCGGCCTCAGCCAATAGTGTGGTGGAACGCAGCCTGACAGAGTGCTGCAAGAAATTCAACAACCTCAGTCGGGCGGTTAAGGTGAGTACATGCTTCAACAGCTCCTACACACCAGCATCTGAACCTCAGTCTGTGCACACTGCGCAAACAACCAAACTGCCACCACTCACCCACCAAACACCTTCACCAACTCAAACTCACAACCACATCTCACGCCTTGCCTACAGTCACAGCTATTCAACGACGGCAGGCGTATCTCCCAAACAATAGCTGGAATCTGACTGTACCACATTTGTTTCTCTTGCGGGCCAAGGTGGCCCACAATAGGAGGGAGCAGCAGAGAACAGGCGGGGGTGATGCGCAGCTCCAGCAGCTCCCAGACCTTGAGGAGTGAGTGCTGCGACTCATTGGGCAGCAGGTGGTGGGCGCCATGGCCGTCGGCAATGTCGACCCCGTCGGGGGTAAAAACGGTATCTTCAGCCCCTCTCCTTCTCTCATCCCACTTCCCCCTCACACCACAAACCTTTCTCACTTTCCACCTCCTGAAAATGTCTGCATTCCTTGCTCCATTCCTGCCCCCCTGCCCTCACCTTAACGCGAGTATTGTGCCTTTGTGCTTTCAGGTAATCAGCAACCAGATGACCAGCCTGTCCCTGAGCCTCCCAGTGAGAGTGAGGAAGGAGAAGAGGAGGAGGAGCAAAACACTGCATGTCTCACCCACAGGCACCACCTCAGATACTGGCACTACACGATCTTTAGGGGCAACTTTAGTAAAGGGGTCTGCACTGGGTGATGCACCGGGGGCGAGCGGGCTGCAGCAAGGCCAGGGGGAATGGGTAGCTCGGGAGCCAGCTCCCCGGGGGGCGAGTTCGCACGCAAGTTCTGCTGTACAGGACTCAGATGAGGACCTCGATGGGGAGGCATTCATAAGAAGGGTGATGGGCATGCACACCAAGACAATAGGTGCAATGGCAAAGGTGCCCGAGAGCCTGTCGGCAATGGTAAGGAGCGTGGAGGAGTCCACCTCCAACATTGCACAGAGCTCTGTGTACATCATGGAGCCCATCATTTCCACTGTTCAGAGGATAGTGGCCCCCCAGAGAAACAGTGCCGATCCAGACCTTTGGGCGCAAGTCATGGGCGATGTGGTAGCTTCCATTGCAGCACAGGCGGAAGTGACGCAACAGTGCTGTAATGCAGTAAATGGTTGCTGCCATCGAGTCTCAGACCGCTCTCATGTAGTCTCAGCTTGATGCCACAAAAGCTCTGATTGCTGCCATCGTCGTTGGATCCAACTCAGTCCACCGAGGATCTCTTGGTGTCACAGCAGCCCAGCAATCTGTGCTCCCATAGACTGGTAGGGATGCTGAGGTGCTGCCCCGGGGGAGTGGCAGTGGGTCAGTGGAACAGGAACCTGCTGTCCTCTCTCAGGATGACAGCATTCCAGATCCCACCACTGCGGCTCCGCCATTGCCCGTGTCGCTGCCTGTCATCCAGCCAGCCCAGACTGCTGCCACCCATGCTGAGGTGGTGCAGTGCACAGCCGGGACTTCCAGGGCCAGAGCTGGTCATGTTGGATTTATATGTATCATAAGGCCATCTGCAGTCTCTGGTACCGACACCCAGCAGCCTTCCACCAGCCCTGCTGCAGCCACTGGGGAGACACTATGTAGGAGCACTAGATTAGGAAAGGTGACTGTAAAGAGGGGAGGGAAGGGTTTGGACAAGGGTGATTAGTCAATATTGCTCTTGTATATATGGGGTTAATGGTTTTTGATAAATTTATTACTGGAATGTTGCAGATTTGCTGCTGTGTCTCATTTCAGTTCTGGGGTGTGGTTTGGAATCACAAAGTGATGGAATGGTGGTGATGTGCTCATCAACTGGAACGAGGACTCGAAGTCACTGGAAACCAAGTCTGATGAGGCGGTCACGGATCAGCCTTGCAGAACGCTGATTGAGTGGCTGCCTCCACTGTCGCTGCTGTTCATCCTCCTGCTCCTGCTCTTCTTCTTCCTCTTCCTCATCCTCATCCTCCTCCTCCTCCTAAGGTGGTGGAGTTATGCTTGGTGGCAATGGCTGCGCCCGCATAATGGCCAAGTTGTGCAGCATGCAGCAGACAACAGCGAAAAGCGACACCCGCAGGCGCCAAGCAGGGGGCAAGAGGGAATTATTCATTCGGGGCGATACCGGGGCATTGCGCATGGCTATGACGTCACGATCTCCAGGCACATGAGATTGGAGCGCAATGTCTTACCTCCGCCGATAAACTCCCACCGAATTTAGCAGGAGGCATTGATATTGCCATGCCCAGTCGCAAATCCTTTTAGCCAAGCCCTGTTAGCGCCCGCCCCCCCCCACCCCCCGAGAGGTGCTAATGGGAGGTGTAAAGGAGCCCAATTTCTAGCCAAGATTTTTCAGGACAATTGAAAGTCCATAGCCACGAAGGCAGCCTAGAGAGCCAGAACCGATCACTCCAGGCCTAGGAACCAGGTTGTATTACTTGCTCATCATTTTCTTGCTCATCATTTAATACAATACTGTAGAACAGTTGTATAAGAATAGTACGGTTATTATTCAATATATATATATATATATATATATATAATAAAAGGTTGTTGTTTGAAACCTTGAAACCACTTGAGTCAGAATCATGCGGATGTTATTGTTGCAGGACTAACAACTCTTTGTTGTGACAGTAACCATGGTAGAATTAATGTAATGGTCTTATATATATATATACTAGCTGGAGGAGCCCGGCTTTGCCAGGGCTGTTTTGGGCTGGGGGAGCCCGGCTTTGCCAGGGCTGTTTTGGGCCGGGCGGTTTAAATCGAGTGCCAGGCTTTGGGGCCTCTCTGTGAATCTGCTGCCGGGCAACATTTTAAATCGAGTCCCAGGCTTTCAGGCCCTGTCTGTGTCCCTTTGTGAATCTGCTGCCGGGCAACATTTCTACCTTTTAATAGCTTGAAAGATGAAAGTGAAAGTACTTATAAAAGGTTTTTGGTAAATCTTATGTTATTTTTAAAAGAGATACTAACTTTCAAAGTAGTTTGAGCTGGAAGCTGAAGTCATGGCAGTGAAACAATGGCTGCCAGATCCCCGAGATGAAAACGATTAGTCCCGCCCACACACACACACACCGATTGGCCAACCATCAGGGGACCATACTGTAGGATTGGTCAATCGTGACGGCACAGGATTGGTCGAACCTTGACATCAGTCAATCAATACTAGCAGATAATGAGTTTAATTCTGAAGGTTTTTTGCATAAGGCGCGAACAATTTTCATCCGACCGAAAAGTAAATACGCTTACGAGCGTCCCGGAAGCATAAGCTTTCTTCGGAGGTAACGCGCGCGTAGGTACGCGGTATAACTTTCGAGCGCATAGCCGGACAGACGCACACCCGAGGACAGACAGAAGGACAGACAGAAGGACAGACAGATCGACTCCTTTACATATATATAGATATATATATATATATATGATACATATGAATCCAACATGACTAGAGTCCCCTAAGGATAATACAGATAAAAGGTTACATTAATTTTCTAGTCCTCATTGAATTGGTGATTATTTAAAAACCTTGATCCAGTTTGGCTATGGAAGGTATTTTTAATTTTTAATCCAAATGTTTTAAAATCAGTAATGGAGGAATATCCATTGGTTTGCCTGTACATTTTTAACACTTCATTTTTAAACATAATCTGAGTGATTATCCCAATGGTTCTTCACTAGCATTAATTATTCAACTAACGTTTTAATGTCAGTGAGCAGTGCCGTGCACATGGATGTGCGTGTGCAGGACTCTGCTTTGCTTGACTAGAGTACGATGCATCTGGCAGTAAAACTCTGCGCTGCCAACTTCACATCAGTGTAAAGCAAATGCCTGCAGCATATTACTGTACTTCGCCATCTGATGGTATCTTGCACATGAGTATATTATAACATAACTAATCTAAAACAAGAGCACTTCTGTTGCATGCTACGTAGCTAGAATGTAAGCATTTAAACACATTTTTACTGCCATGTAAATTGCGTATGATTCCAAGTACTATTAGCTTGTGGATGGTATTTTTTGCTTAGATGTACGCTGTGTCCTGTGAGCATGAGCAGTGCAATTTCATTGTTGATTTTTGATTCAAAAGCCAACAAGAGGCGGCTTAAAGTGGCACTAACTTGTGAGGGGAGAATAAATGTTGAAGGTTACAATTCTGAATATTGTAACAGTAAAGGAATTGCTAATTATGTGCTATTGATTAAGCTTTTAAATCCATATTTATAATATAAGCCATAGGGTTCATCCTCTCTAGTGTGATTACAACTTAAATTAAGCAATACCATAAGTGCATCATGGCTGTGAAAAGAAACCATGTTGGTGTTGAGTATAATTAAAACACGAACCCTAACGCAAACAATGTAAGCTTCTTTTTTTTTAAATGTGGTCTTGAATAGATGGCTTATAGCCATATTTTTTTGATTGCTCTTTGCTATTTTACAAGGTAACCACCACTCTGAGACAAGCTCAATAAATCTGTAAAGTTAGTTAAAATGAAAAGTAAAGCTGACAGAAGCCTGATTCTAATCAAGGTGCAGCAATTGTGTTCCACATATCTAGCATATAAAAGCTGACAATTCATTCGGGTTTGATGATGCATGTCCAGAGCTGTCAACATTTGGCAAATTTTAGGTGTGCAATTTTCAGTAGCTAGGCAGAAATGAAATTAATGTGCAGCCTCGTGCCAAACATATAAAACCCCTCCGTATTCCCTAATGAAGTATCAGTCTTGGCTCTGGGGTAGCACTCTTGCCTCTGAGACTGAAGGTTCAAGCAGAATCCCAGAGACTTGAGCACATTACCTTGGTTGACACTTCTTTGCAGTAGTGAGAGAGCACAGATGTTAAACTGAGGCCCTATCCAACCTGAAATTTAACGGCAGGGCCTGATTTGCATTTGAAACCTCCGTTTCCCACCTGCAGCCAGCCAGATTGAGAGGCTGGCTGGCTGCGGGCGGGTAGGCCTGCGGCACTAGGTCACAGAGAGGAGGGCGGGAGGGAGGGATCAAGTGGGTCCGGGGGCTGATCGGGGGAAGGGGGAGCTGCAGCATGATTGGGGGGCCAGGGGAACATGGGGTGGGGGCGGGGGGTGGTGGCGGGGGATTCCAGAGGAGCACAAAGCAGGGGGAAGCATGATTGGAGGGCCGGAGGGGCACGGGGGAGGAGGCAGATGATATCGAGAGGGGGCGGAGGAATTAATTAGTAATCTTGTTGTAAGAGGCCCCTTGGGTCGGAGCGATCATAATATGATCGAATTCTTCATTAAGATGGAGAATGAAGTAGTTGACTCGGAGACTAGGGTCCTCAATTTAAATAAAGGAAACTATGATGGTCTGAGGAGTGAGTTGGGTAGGACTGATTGGGGAATGGCACTCAAAGGGTTGACGGTGGATAGGCAATGGCAAACATTCAAAGACCGAATGGATGAACTACAGAATTTGTTCATCCCAGTTTTGCATAAAAATAAAACAAAAAACGTGACCCAACCGTGGCTAACAAGGGAAATTAGGGATAGCATAAGGTCCAAGGAGAGGGCATATAAATTGGCCAGAAAAAGCAATAACCCTGAGGATTGGGAGCAGTTTAGGATTCAACAAAGGAGGACAAAGGGATTAATTAAGAAAGGGAAAATAGAATATGAGAGTAAGCTTGCAGAGAACATAAAAACTGACTGTAAAAGCTTTTATAGATATGTGAAGAGAAAAAGATTGGTGAAGTCAAGCGTAGGTCCCTTGTAGTCAGAATCGGGGGAATTTATAATGGGGAACAAAGAAATGGCAGACCAACTAAATACATATCTTGGTTCTGTCTTCACAAAGGAGGACACAAATAACCTCCCAGAGATGCCGGGGAACATAGGGTCTGATGAAAGGGTGGAACTGAAAGAAATCAGTATTTGTAGGGAAATGGTGTTAGGAAAATTGATGGGACTGAAGGCCGATAAATCCCCAGGGCCTGATAATCTACATCCCAGGGTACTTAAGGAAGTGGCCCTAGAAATAGTAGATGCATTGCTGGTCATCTTCCAGAACTCGATAGACTCTGGAACGGTACCCATGGATTGGCGGGTAGCTAATGTTACCCCACTATTCAAAAAAGTTGGTAGAGAAAAGGCGGGGAATTATAGACCGATAAGCTTGACATCGGTAGTGGGGAAAATGCTAGAGTCCATTATAAAAGATGAATTGCAGAGCGCGTGGAAAGCAGTGACTGGATCGGACAAAGTCAACATGGATTTACAAAAGGTAAATCATGCTTGACTAATCTACTGGAATTTTTTGAGGATGTAACTGGTAAAATAGATAAGGGAGAACCAGTGGATGTGGTGTATTTGGACTTTCAGAAGGCTTTCGATAAGGTCCCGCATAAGAGATTAGCGTGCAAAATTAAGGCACATGGGATTGGGGGCAAGGTATTGACTTGGATAGAGAACTGGTTGGCGGACAGAAAGCAAAGAGTTGGAATAAACGGGTCGTTTTCCGAGTGGCAGGCAGTGACTAGTGGGGTACCGCAAGGATCGGTCCTAGGACCCCAGCTGTTCACAATATATATTAATGATCTGGATGAGGGAATTGGATGTAATATCTCCAAATTTGCAGACGACACAAAGCTGGGGGGGAGGGTATGCTGTGAGGAGGATGTCGTGAAACTCCAGCACGATTTGGACAGTTTGGGTGATTGGGCAGAAACATGGCAAATGCACTATAATGTGGATAAATGTGAGGTTATCCACTTTGGTGGCAAAAACAGGAAGGCAGATTATTATTTGAATGGTAATAGTTTGGGAGAAGGGGAAGTGCAAAGAGACCTGGGTGTTCTAGTACACCAGTCGCTGAAGGTAAGCATGCAGGTGCAGCAGGCGGTTAAGAAGGCAAATGGTATGTTGGCCTTCGTAGCAAGAGGGTTCGAGTACAAGAACAAGGATGTCTTGCTACAGTTGTACAGGGCCTTGGTGAGACCACACTTTGAGTATTGTGTGCAGTTTTGGTCGCCTTACCTGAGGAAGGACGTTCTTGCCATGGAAGGAGTGCAGCGAAGATTCACCAGGCTGATACCTGGGATGGCAGGAATGACGTATGAGGAGAGATTGGGTCGATTGGGCTTATACTCACTGGAGTTTAGAAGATTGAGAGGGGATCTCATCGAAACCAAAAAATTCTGTCAGGCCTGGACAGACTAGATGCAGGAAGGATGTTTCTGATGGTCGGGGAGTCCAGAACCAGGGGTCATAGTCTAAGGATAAGGGGTAAGCCATTTAGGACTGAAATGAGGAGGAATTTCTTCACCCAGAGAGTGGTGAACCTGTGGAATTCTCTGCCACAGAGGGCGGTGGAGGCCAGTTCATTAAGTATATTCAAGAAAGAGTTGGATATATTTCTTAAGGCTAAAGGGATCAAGGGATATGGGGAGAAGGCAGGGACCGGGTACTGAATTTGGATGATCAGCCATGATCTCATTGAATGGCGGAGCAGGCTCGAAGGGCCGAATGGCCTACTCCTGCTCCTATCTGCTATGTATCTATGTATCTATGAACATCAGGGTTGGGGGGGGAGGCGATCAGACACCTGGGGGTGGGGGAAACGGAGACCTGGGGGGGGCAGTTTGAAGGCCTTGTGGGGGTTCTCCGATCGCGGGGAGTGGGTTAGGCAGGCACGCTGGATCCAGGAGGTAAGTGTAAAGGCACTTACCTCCTGGATCCAACAGTCTTCCATTAGCTGAAGTGTTTCACAAGGCCTGCAAAACTCAACCGGCCACTGTTAAATTTAAAATGGTGGTTAAATCTGTGGCACGCCAGGCTCATTATAATATTTAAATGGATGACTTGCCTTCTGCGAGCGGGTTGGCTGTCTGCACCCCTTCCGCCTCCACTAAAACCGGAAGTGGGCGGGTTGGAGGCGGTTTCTCGTCGGGATTTAGATTTTTCACACTTTAAATTGCCACCCGACCCCAGCCCACCTGTTTTTTGGGGTTAAAATTCCCCCATGGTTTTGCCACAGCATTTAAAAGACTGCAAGGGCCAGAAGCAATTGAAATTGAGGAAGGGAGAACCAACAGAGGTCTCAAATTGCAGAAAGTGGAGCCGCCTCAGGGATGCCCATTGGGACATCCCAAATATTCATAAGCACCCATGGAGGTTCTGTTGGCAGAGATATCAGATTAAGGGACCCGTGCGATAGTATAAAAGGGTGATGGCAAGTCAGCAGCCTATTTTACATCTCCGCAGATTTTTATTTCCATTGACTTCCATTTGGCATCCAAGACAAGGAGCCCCAGAACAGGGTGGTGCAGCTGATATGGAGCGAGGTGGTCCAGGTAATCACCCCATGTGCAGTAACACAGTGCCGGAAAGGGTTTAATGACCTCACAAGGGATGGGGAAGGGTCAAGGCTGACAGTACCCTTGTCTGGCTGGTCATCAGAAGCAAACACTTGAGTCCTTTTTTTGCAGAATTGCAGTAGAAGGCCACAACACTTTATTTCCCTTACTTACTACCACTAAACCGCCTGAAAAATGAATGAATCTTGCAAGGAAAATTCAGGCCAATGTGCCATTTAAAACTATTAATTAATGATTTTATTGTTTTACCAATATATGCATTAAAAAGGAAAAGAAGTATAGCAAATTTCAAGTTTTACATAACTAAATTATTTAGAATGTAATTTTCTTAGTTTTGGCTTGTCTGATCTCCAGATTTGAAAACACATCCACCTCAAGTTTTCATTTTCATAGTGTTTTCTATGAATGCCTAGGATATAATGGTATTGTTGTATTGTAGCTATAGCACAAAAAAGCACTCTCATAAAATGCATTAGGGTGCTAATAAGCACACTGCTGTTTTGTACCATTGTTTCTACTTTCCTTCTTTTGCACCTTCACTATCTATTTGTAGAAGAACTTGCCGAGTGTTACTCCATTAATGGGCTTTAATGACTCCCCTTGTGCAGGGGTCAGGGCCATTGATTTAAAGTGTAGAAAGAGGTTGTGACATTGGGAATTACCCAGGGAACAACTGTGTGATAACTGGAGATTTTAGCATTAGTGATCATTGAAGTGGATCTTTACTGTTAGCAAAACCAAATCCTTGGGATCAGCTGAAAATCCTAACCTAACAGCTTTTGGAGATTTATATATTACAAGCTCTGTGACAATCTTCAGATAGCTTTGCTTCTCAATAACTAAGGAATCAGTGTTCACCAATCCCCTTTGTAAATAGTTTAATTAATTTATAATATATAGAACGTCTGTGTGCTGCTCTGCTTTTTATTTAACAGACACTGGTATAGTATTTCTTAGCTTTAACATACTATGGAAAAATCCAGCCAAACATACTAAGCATCATGGCCCGGATATTGCATTAAGAATAACGACGAGGATATCAGCGCTCACCGTTATTATGGAGTAAATCAGATAGCAACTTCCGGAGCCCGCACATGCGCAGTTAAACGCGGAAATCCGGCCGTTACTCTCCGAGTTGCCTTGCTCCTCCACAAGCTACTCTACACCGGTACCTCATCGATAGACTCGGCATTGAAATCCATGTAAGGGCGTGAAGTTGCTGTACTTACCCATTAGTTACTCACTAAGCACACCAGAAATAGTTAAGACTGTTGCATTCAGGTGTAAGTGAATTTATATCAGTGTGATAAGCCTTAATTACTGAAAATCAACCTCTCTGGCACTGAAAATTTAATTTTATAATTGTGGAGTCTCATTCTTTCAGAATTTAATTATTGTTGGAGATTTTAAAATATATATATTTTTTTTACTTTTCTTTCTGTCTCTTTTATTTCTCTCTCTTAATCCCATCTTTCTCCCCCTCTCTCTATTTGTTTTGTTTTTACAATGAATTAAATATTTTAATTTATACTTCGTGGTTTAGACTCTGCGGGCTGGATTTTGTCAATGGGGATGTGATGGAGGCTGGACTCCCACTTTTTGGGTTGTAGTCCCACCTCCATCGATTTGTGGCCAACCCATGTGATTTTCCCTTGATTAACCTTGTTGAGCCCACTATGCGGGCTCAGCAGGCCAATTAAGGAATACCCGATTACAGGTGACGTCAGGGATTGACATTTCATCTGTCAAAAGCTTTTGACAGATGAAATATCAGCGTTTGACAGCTCTGTAAAGCTGTCAAACACTGACAATCTGACTTCTAACTTGAGTCCTTCTCCACAGACTCAGTTAGAAATCTCTCCAGAACAGAAAGCAGAATGCTGCAACTTTTGACAGCTCGCAGCCATTCTGCTTTCTGTGCCGGTGAGATGAGGGACTCCCGAGACCTGAAGGAAGGAAGCCTGCATTAGTAAGTAAAGGTAAGTAAAACTTATTTAAACACTTTACACACACCAAACACACTTACCTCTGCACTCATGCACCCATCACTCACCTGAACACCGGACATCTCGAACCCTCCAAGCCCTTCAGCCCGACGATCCGCCTCGCTAATTTGGCGTGGTTTGGAGCCGTCAGGCAGCCCACACTTCAGGGATAAAAATAGGGATTAGGCCAAAAGCTGCCTGTTAACTATCTGTTAACAGGCAGTTAGTTGTCACTAATCCCCTTCTCGCCTCGGGGAGGCGGCTCCCAGCACAAGTCGGGTACCCGCTTCCTGGGAAATGGGCACAGAGGTGGGTTGGGGGCAGGAAGGGTTCGTGCCCCCCAATTCTACAATTTTCCCCCACTCCCACCTCCAAACCCGCCTCCACAGGGCTTGGAATTTCGAACCCTGCATGTCTCAGTGAGGATTCTTCAATCTGGTTGGTTGAACAGACACGCTGTTGCTCATCCTGCTCACACAGGTCCCAGATCCCCTGTAGAGGGCACCATGCTGGAATGGATCTATAGCAACCACAGGTTACTGCTCAAAAGCCTACAAAAAGTCTGTGGCACCTGTAAATGTGACAAATGGTGAAAGCCGTTGATTCGCCGCTGAACGCAAAATCCAGGGGAGTAACGCCTTTTCACATACTAGGCACAAGTGCATTGTGCTATTCTAAATTTGTAACTGCATATGTTTCTTAAATAATCAACTGTACAAAGGGAATTAAAAAACTATGGGAGTTACTTTTTGTTTATGGTATATCCCTGTTTTATAGAAGAAAATAACATGAATTGTTTTGCTGTTTTAGTAACACTTGAAAGCTGATTACTAATCATCGAGTTGGGTCTTTTTTTTTGTTGAGACGCTCCTGTGATGTCAATGATAAGGGATATCCCCAAGTGCCCTGGAAGGATTTTGTATGGAAAGAAAGGGCCCAGAAATGGGCTGAGAGGTACTTTGGAATAACTCAACTTCTAAAAACCACGCTAAAGGTTTGGTTTGAAGTCACAGTTCCATTAACTCCTGAACTAATTGAGTTGCTCTCTTCCCACAATGTTACTGGAGCAGTCTTACAGCAAGAGTGTTCTGAATTGAAAACCTACATGTCAATAAGAAACCTGATAGTTTCACAAAACTATCAGAAAAACTCTGATCAGGTCATTATTTTCCTCTATAAAATAAGCAAGTAATTAGAACAAAAAGGATTCTCTCTAAACTTTCCCTCTCCAGGAGTGACCGTACTTACCCAGTACAACCATTTATACTGTGTATTATTTAGTTGTATCTATATAAAAAGTACCTTGTAGAATTATATTTTCTATTTTTTTTCCAGTTTTCCCTTCAACCTCTCTTCCCTACTCACCACTCCTGAATGTAGTCACTTCTGCTTTGTGCAGTTCCACAGGCAGCAGTGGCTTTCTTCTGCTCTGTCCAAATGGCTATACTTCCTATGTAAGCCTGTACAGTGTGTATCAATTGACTATTTAACTATGGGGCCATCGTAGCTGAGCGAGGTCCTATCCTCACCCAATTTTCAATAGGGTCTCATTGAATGGCAATCATGAGTAGTAAGCATGACTCATTCTTGTCCTCCTAACCTCAGACTCTGAGGGCAACTGAAATGCCCCATAATCATAGCTAAAGTACGCTAATTCAGCATAGACCAAGAGTCCAACCTGAGATCAACCTGGTTCTTATGACTCATTGTCCACACCATGCAATGTGGTTACCTATTGAGGCATTAAGCAAGCCAGATAACCACTAACCTGTAAAAGCATGCAATAGTGTAAATCTATGTTATAATTTATTTTTAAATGCTTTTGGTATTTGTCGTATAGTTAAATTATAAACATGCCACCATGATATTTTTCCCGAAGGGATGGGATAATGAAAAGAAAAAATGAACCACTTTGTATTTTGACACCATGAACTGTAAGCAGAGAGGGCCTCCCATGAATATGTTGAATCTTATGTAGATAACTGGAGTTTTGGTTCTGGATTTGCATGTGCACATATCCTGACAGCAGAGCTATGAAAATCTGGTTAACCAGCTAAAGGGTATAGAGCTAGTTTGTAAGGAGGTTTGAGTGCCTACAGGACTAGAGTACTACCACATTCCGAATTCATTTGTTAAAATAGAAATGGAACCATTCTGAGTTGTTGAGTAAACCATCTTATGGTTTACTCCGTTTAAATTTTCATGTCCGAAATTTACAGTGAGCCAAAATAAAGGCGTTTAATTATGTCATAAATAGAATCATGTGTTCTATTATTTCATAACAGACTCCATTAAATTAAGTTGTCTTTCACACTAGAGGCTATTCTAATGTCCTCTTTATGATGTCATAAATAAAGCAAACGGTTATTTTACATTTTAAGCAAATTATGTCATAATGTTGACCATTTCTTAAATTGAAGCTTAATGCCCCTATTACTCTAACACTCCCATTTAATTTCATTGAAATAGGTAGGATGTTATGACTGCTATCAATCACTGTTGCAGAGACACACTGCATCACTAAACAGGGACTGACAGTTCCAGCTTGCCAGTGCGTCTTGTGGTGGGGGGGGAATCTGAAAATACTGCAACACAGTTTGCTTTAAAAATGTCTTAAAGGTTTCTTGATTAATCAGATATTACCTTTAATTACCCATGAATTAATTTGAAACTCTCACATAGCCTGTGTGGAATGCAGAGCAAGGTAATAATGAATCTGCACTTTATTTAAAATCACTCATTTGATGAATGCACAGCTTTAGTAGAGGATGGTATCAATGTTGCTGATATTATTTGGACTGGAAAGTTTTTCTCAAGCTCATAAAATAAATTACTAGTTGATCATAATTATTCAGATATGAAAAAAAACGTGGAAATTACTTTCCTTTTTTTAAAATCAAAAATGTAATTTTCTTTGCATATTTTTGAAGCCTCAAGAGGGCTGTGGATGTGGTTTAAAGAGAATGGGCAGAAAAGTCCAGTAACAAGATTTTTGTAATATACAAAGTGAGGATACTGCCAGTGTCATCTAAAATGTTTACAGTCTTTTCCATTGGCTGTTGAAATCAGATGGCGAGAAACAGGTGGTTTTCTTCAGGAAGAATAGATTTGAAAGGCAGTTATTTACTTCTAGTTATACTTGGCATTCGTTTGTGAACAGCCGGTGCAGCTGTGCAAGTAAAGTCACTGTATTCCCATATTTTTGCATACCCACTACATGGACGTGATAGCAGCAAGAAATGGATGTCATGCCAATTGTTGGCTATCATATTGTGGAGAAGCAGATGGAGGAGATTGTAGTAATGGAATGTTCAGGACTAGAAGCTTCACGCTCTGCCAGCTAACTACCCTAGGGTGAGGTGCTTCAGTTCTGGGCACAGCTACCTGGACTTTATTGAAGAGCGGTATTTGATAAGGCTCAAACTGAGTATGGATACTGAGTTATGACCGAGTTGTACCACCCGGTTTACAATGATTTGCAGGCATAGCCAAGAACTGTCCCATTAGTGGAAGTGAAGGAGATCATTACCCTCAACCTTTACGCCACTAGTAACTTCCAGGTACCCTTGGAGATGTCACAGGAGCAATCCACTATGCCATGACCTGCTGTAATATGGATTTGTCTAAAATCTTGTATTGGAATTGCACTGTTAAGTAAGTTTTAGTCATAGCCACCAGCATCACAAATATAGACAGTTTGCTTGCTTTCTTTCACCTGTTAGCTTCTCCAAAGTGCAGAGTATTATAGATTGCATGTATGTTGCCATTCATGTACAGGAAACTCTTGTTTAAATGGCACCTAAATATCCGGAATTCTCTATTAACTGGCAAAATTCTCGCTCCGAAAACAACACCTCAATAACCGGGAATGTTGCCGAGTCCGAGTCCAAGTCTTCCACGGTGGCTGAGTTAGTCAGTGGGGGTAGTTCTCCAAACTGCCACTACTCGGCTTCCTGGCGCTGTCGGGAGTCAGAACACCTCAATACCCCTGTAACAGTATTTCCGCGACCGGTGGGCGCCGCGGGGACTGGAGTGCATCATCAACACAGATAACCAAATTTTAATTTGATTTGTTAAGCTTTAGTTGAACTTTTGTTTATTTACAGTCGAATTGGTTTTTTTTGGGTCCAAATAAAAGAGTACCCCTGTAACAGGAGTCTGACTCTCCCGCGCTGCTGGTAGTCTCTTCTGATCCGCCATTTTACAGGGGTACTGTGTGTCTCCCACGCTGCTGGTAGTCATTGCATTGCATTATGGAAATCCCAAAAGTTGGTCCAAGCAAAAGGAAGAGAGTGATGTTAACTTTAAAACAGAAAATCGACATATGCCAACAACTAGAAAGGGGAGAGAAGCGTATCAACATTATGAATGAATTCAAAATCGATTCATCAACAATCTATGACATCAAATCACAGAAGGGTAAGCTGCTCAAGTTTTATTCAAGCTTGGAGACATCTAAGGGTGTAGAGAAACGGCGTACGCTTCGTAAGCCTAAGCTTGAAGAGCTGGATACCGTGCTTTATGAGTGGTTTTCTCTTAAGCGTTCAGAGGGTGTTCTGGTTTCCGGACCCATGCTAATCGAAAAAGCGAAGGATTTCTACGCAAAGATGGAGCTCACTGACAAGTGTGCTTTCTCCGAGGGATGGCTAACGTGCTTCAAGGTACGGCACGGGATACGACGACTCGATATTTCCGGGGAGAAGAAATCAGCTGATCACGACGCCGCAGAAGAATACTGCAATTATTTCAATCGGATTGTGCAGCAACATGATTTGTCGCCAGCACAGCTATACAATGCCGATGAAACTGGCTTATTTTGGAGGTTTTTGCCAGAATCAATGCTTGCTGGGGTTAGTGAGGCTAATGCTTCAGGTTACAAGAAAAATAAAGATCGTGTAACCGTGCTAACATGTGCAAACGCTGCTGGATCACACTGGGTTAAACTTCTTGTCATTGGGAAGTATAAAAATCCCCGTGCATTTAAAAATGTGAGGCACTTGCCTGTTGAGTACAAAGCTCAAAGAAATGCTTGGATGGATAAGGAAATCTTTTCGAATTGGTTCCATCATATTTTTGTTCCATCTGTGAGGGAACATTTCCGTAGAATAGGGAAACCTGAAGATAGCAAATGCATTTTATTGCTTGATAATTGTAGAGCCCATCCGTATGAATCCGAGTTGGTTTCGGGAAATATTTTCACCATTTACTTGCCACCAAATGTAACTTCTCTCATACAACCCATGGACCAGGGCGTTATCCAAAATCTCAAATGTCATTACAAGAAAGACTTCCTACATAAACTGATAAGCCAAGATGACAATATTCACGCATTTCAGAAGGAATACAATCTTAAAGATGCCATCTTTAATGCTGCATGTTCCTGGAACTTGGTGAAAGGTCACACTTTGAGACAAGCCTGGTGCAAATTGTGGTCTTCTGTAATGTTTGCTGAAGGTTCTTCTTCAGAGGAGGAATTTCATGGGTTCAACGTTCGTCCCAAGAGGAGGACAGTAATGGAAATGGCTGGCATGGTGAAAAATGTAGGCCCAGCAAACCCTCTACATCACCTCAGTGAAAGTGATATTGAGCAGTGGGTTGATGCAGATAGAGAAGTTGCTGTTGTGCATATGCTAAGTGATGATGAAATAATGGAGAATGTTTTGAATCCAAAGAAAGAAAAGGAAAGTGAGATGGAAAGTGAAGAGGATGAGATTTCTGAAGAGAAGAAGATTTCTTGGGCTAAAGCTGCAGAAGGATTTGCTTTATTCCTCAAATTTGCTGAAAGGCATCCTTGCTATTCTGCCCAAGAAGTTATGCACCTCCATATTCTGCATTCCACCTCTCTACAAAAAAGGCAAGAGTCCACTAAGCAAGTAGACATCTGGGACATGTTTAGGAAAGCTTCCAAAAGAGTTGAAGCAGTGGAAGTGCCTGAAGAATCTGTTGAAGTGCATGATCCTGATGACCCAGCTGGCATGGATATTCCTGATGAACCAGTTGACTTGGAATAAGTGTACAGTCAACTACAGTACTTTATACTGTACTGTACAGTCGTTTATAAGTTTTGTTTTACTGTTAAGTAATTAAAGAGTTATGGATTACCCTCAACTGGCAGTACTGTACTTAATCAAGCATCTTCCACCATCCAGTTAACACAACATTCTGCAGGTGAGTACCCAATTACTGCATACTGCACATTTCTTGATTTTTTTTATTTTTCTGTGTTAAAAATAGCCTCGGCAGATAACCCTCTCCGTCATCCGGAAATTTTGATAAACTGGCAACACGCCGGTCCCGTCGGAGCCGGATAAAAAACAGTTTCCTGTACTTGGAATTCTGGATGCATGTTATTCATGGCCTTGATCTATGTTCTCTCCTAGCTGAAGAAGCAGAAGTGGTATACCAAATTAGTACTTTACAAAGATCAGCAATATGTCTATCCATTATATACCTTTATTAGTAACCAGGAATATTCTTTGCATATATTCTTGCTTACCAAATTTCCCCTTTGTCCTGGCACAGAGCTCACACTGCCCCTTTGTCTTTCAGGTGCTCTTAGGCAGTTGGATGCTTTGCACTGAGAGGGTATCTCCCCAGAATATAAGTACAGAACTAGAAAAGACCATTTGGATCCATTTTTCCCATTCCAAATTTCAAAAAAAGTCTCATATTATACTCTGAGGAGATTTTCGACTAATACTTTAAGCGCTAAAGTGGTAAAGAGGTGGGCAAGATGAGGTCTTAAGCTGAAATGCCAATTTAGCCCATGGTTAGCGCAAGATGCCATCTTGGTAAAGGATTTGAAGCTTGCGCTAGGAATAGTCACTTGGAGGCATGTTGCTGATTACCACTTAAAATGCCTGCTAGAGCTCATTAAAGAAGCTGCAAGGCATTTTTGAGGCTAGTGTTTCAACTAATGCCTTCTCCGAACAGTGACCAGCTGTTTGGGAAGAAACATGGCGTTGATGTCGATTTCAAACACTACTTAAAGGGATACTCACCACTTAAAGGGATACTGACCAATTCTCTGAAACACATCGGGAGACTTTCTGGGACACTTTGTCAAGACTTCACCAACACTCTATCAACATTTATTCTGGAAATTCTCTGAGGACTTCACCTAAAAAGAGAAAGTGATGTGCTATTCCACCTTACAGGAGTCACCAAGAGAAAGGGAGTGCTTGGTCATGGGCATCTTGCTAGGAGTCCCCCTTGGTCTGGACAAGGAATAAGAGGAGGACATGAGGCCAGGCAGAGCAGGACCAGCTGCTGCAGGAGAGAAGGATAAGAGGGTGAGGTTGCATCCTTCTTCCACTGCCACTGTCCCCCACCACCGCGGGTACAGGACATCCCTCCTCCACCAGGACCTCCTCCACCAGGACCTCCTGTGCCGTGTCTGAGAACCTGTGCGCCCTCTCCTTCAGCCTGGGAGCCATCCTGCAATGTGCCGCTGTATGCCAGCCAGAGCACGCCACACCTTCTGTGGAAGTGGGTACTACTTTTAGCGCCCCGGAAAAATTAGCAACCCCGCGCCAGAAATTGAGTGGTTGTGCCCCAAGAGGGAAGTGGGGCGCTACTGGAAGCGCCCCGCATCCCTCTTGGGGCACTGCGAGTCAATATCGCGGTGCTATGTGCCGCAGTATTGCAGGCCTTCCTCCCCTTCTTAAAGGGGAGGGGCCTTGCGCAGCGCGACCCGGGGCCCAGCTGGCCCCCGGGGATTGGGAGTGCCAGCAAAAGAGCCCGGCACTCAAGAGAAGTGCCGGGCTCTTGGAGCGTAGCCGGCACTCCGTGGGGGGGGGGGGCGTTCAGGAGGCTGGGGATGGGAGCGCAGGCATGTGCTGGCAGGCGGCCAGCAACAAAAATGGCCACCCCGGACCTCGCCTTTAAATTGCGCCAACCCCGGCCGCAGGTAGGCTCCCCTGACCCGGTAGGACATAGTGTCTGGAGGCAAGTCAGGGGGCGCTCCCGAAGATCGCGAGCGAAGCGCTGCACACGGCAATGACATCACATCGCCGGTGGCACAGCATCACGAGGTGCTACCGGTTAGCGCCGCCGCTAACCTCCCACTGAATTTCGCGGGAGGCATGGGCAGCGCTACGCCTGGGCGCTAGTTGCTTTGCGCCCCATTAGCGCCCAATTGGGGCGCTAATGGGAGGCACAAAGCAACCCAATTTTTCCCCCCAGGTGCCTGTTTACTTCCTCCAGGCAAGTTCAAATTAAGGCAATTAGGACCGAAATTGTGTACTAAATCTGGACCTTCAAACAGGCGTGTCTTATTAGCACTGCACCCATTTAGCGCCTGTTTTTACCTTTTGTCCAAAATAACCACCTCCATCTCTTCTACCCCTCAATCTCTTTTGCCCAAAAAGCTACCTAGCTCCCTCTTGAGTTTGCTGACACTGCCAACTTCTACTGACTCGATGAACAGTCAGTTCCATATATGCACCATCTTTTGCATGGTTAGATCGAGTTAAATCTAGAAGCAGTTAAATCTAAAAGCCTGCACTTGCAATGGCATTAACCCATTTATTTTAAACTGGTTAATTCTGGCATTAAAATAACAGAGTGAAAAATCGAGGCTAAACAATCTTTTCACCTTCCCTCTTCTGACCGTTAGCATACACCCCTGGTTACAAAGTCTGTGTTTATGTCAAACAATATATGAAGATTCAATGCATCTAAAGTTGTTAGAATCTTGAAAGTTTCAGTAAGATTTCCCTTGAGCTTTCTTTCCTCCAGTGTAAACTTTCTCTACATCCTTCGTCTCCCCTCATCGCTCAAGTGCCAAGTTCCTGTATTAGTTTAATTACCCTCCCCTGTACTCACTCCATCACTAGGACATCCCCATTGTAGAATGGTGCAGAATGCGCATTGATTTGAAAGAGAACAGAACAATAAACAGCCATGAGGTTCTTGGTGATTGCCCAAAACCCGTCTGATGGATTCCATACCCAGGTTACTGTGGTGACCACAGCACTTGCAATTACTGCTGGCCCCTCAATAATAGCTGACTGTATTACAGATAACCTTTCAACCATCCTTTCAGATATAGCAGGAACAGAGTCACATGATGCACGTATTGAATAAGCCTCCGTTGGAATGAAGGAACACTGAACAATTCAGCCATAGGACCCTAAGCAGGAGCATGCAAGTCACTGGACCTCCACTCTGCATCTATTGGTCCCTCATAAACCACCATCGCTTCTGTTCCTTCATCATCACTATGCAGAATTACACCCAGTGTGTTATTATGCTCCTTACTCTCTTTAAATCCCAAGGTGCTTGGATGCAGGCTGATGCTAAATAGTGACACATTATCTGTGAAGCAAGCAGAAGGTACATTTACTAGCACATAAACACACTTGCACAATGTACAGAACTGCAAAATGGTCTTACTCAGCGTGAGAGCACAAGAAAATTAATGTTACCTGTTCTGCAAATCTGAAGAAGACAGCATGAATTTTGTACATACCAGCTGGTCTGTACCTCCCTTCTAATCACTCAAAAGGAGTGCCTTCCATGTCTTCGTGTCTAGGTTTATACTCTTTGTTCAAAGTCTGTCAGGATCTTGTGCATGAAGCAAACTTTTCCAGGGGCAGCCTAGAGTCTCCTTTTTCTGGAAAGTGACATGAGCAGATATTAGCACATGGTCAATTCAGCAATATATAAGTAATGCTATGTTAAATTCTCTATACTGTCATGACATGACAATGCAAATGTTATGAGACATCCTTCTTAAAACTTCTATCTTCCTTACGAGATCTTTGCTCAATTACAACTCTGAGTACAGTACTATCACTTTCTGTCACTAATTTTCAATATCCTAAACTGTCATATTTAAATATGTCCTTGCAGTAGCTCGTAAAGTAGACAGAATTTGTCTCAAATGGTGGAATATTTTTCTGACGTTGTTCCAAAGACTTCGGGCAGGATTTTAACTCAGGCGCGGGATGGTGTCGTGTTATCCGCATTTCGTGTTATCCACCCGAATCTAAATGGCTGTGGGAGATTGATGCAATTTTAACTTAATTGTCCAATTGATTTCCAACATGTGGGAACCCTTGGCAAATGGGTTTTTCATGACTGAAAGTCACCTCCGATGACGTCATCATTACTGCTGCATTTAAGGTCAACAGCAAGCCTTGCTTCTTCTGCAGGCTTCCAAGCTTTCTCCATTTGGTGCAAGAGGGACCTGCAGGAAAGAAGACAAGCGGGAGGCCCAGATCAGCTCCTCGTTTTGACGAGGTGGCCCTGCAGCCATTGGTGGATGGGGCTAAGGCCAACAGGGAGGTGCTCTTCCCTTCCTCAGGGAGGAAGAGGCCTCCCAAGCAGACTAAGGCAGTGTGGATGCAGGTGGCTGAGGAGGTCAACTCCTTGGAAGTCACACGATGAACCTGGATTCAGTGCCGGAAAAGATTTCATGACCTTCAACGCACTGGAAAAGTGAGTATGAATTTCTCTTCACCCTCAATCTGACCCCCATTGCCTTTCCTCACCAGCACTCAGCTTTAGCAATCTCTTCCTCCACATCCCACTTGACACTGACATCCATGCACCCTTACCCATTCCCTCTCTCTCTATGCTCACATTCACATAACTATTCGACTATGCAGCCCTCACACTATCACTCTGATGCTATGAAAACAACTGACAACACACAGGGAGGGCCCTTGGTCTTGCCACCTTACTCCATCTTTGTCTCCTTCTAAGTATCTATGCTATGCAATCTCTACATTCACTCCTTCATTCTCACTCAACCTCCACTTGTCTCCCTCATTGCAGGAAAAGAGAGCTCACAACAAAAGAGAGCGAGCGAGGACAGGAGGAGGGACAGCCTCAATAGTCCACATGACCCCCTGGGAGGAGGCAGTACTCAAAATAGTGGGACTGGAGGATGATGCGCATGTGGGGGACGGATAGACGGGTGCAACACAGCAAGCTGGTGACAGAAAAGTTTCCCATCTCTCTCTTTGACATTGCATGAGTCGCTGATAATGATTGTGAAGCTCTAACAGATGGACTTATGAGCATCTGCAAAAAGCAATGTGCATGTAGCCTTGCCATCACATCTCTGACTCTTTCCTTTACTCCCCCACAGGACCATTATAAGCATCCGTCCCCCCTAGCCAGGAAGAAGAGGCTGAGCAGCCAGACTCCTCAGAGGAAGCTGCAACCTCTGAGGGTGCAGCGTCACCAGAAATCTGCGCACCCAGCACCAGCGCAGACACTCACACCTCGGTGGGACCTTCGGAACATAGAGTAGTGTTGTCACCTGGTGTATCACAGCTCACAAGTGAGCATCAGCAGATTGTGGAGACAGGGACAGCAGTGGACAGTCCTAGTCCGAGGGCGCAGGACTCTTCCAGCTCGGCTCAGCAGCATATCGACCCTCTGCCTCTGGGTCCATCCATGAGATCAGCGGTGATGGAACTCCAGGCACAGATGCAGGAGTCTCTGGCAGGTTTTGTCTCTAGGGTCGCTGTGAGTGTGGAGCGAATGGAGGAGTCCATAGTGAACATGACCAGAGCCTTTGCGGAGTCATTCGTGCATGAACGCATCACCACGGAAAGGATGGCAACCTCCATGGAACGGATGGCTACCGTAGACGAGAGGATGGCTACAGTAGAGGAGACGATGGCTACGGCCATGGAGGAGCTTAGTCGCCAGGGTATGGAAAACATGGTCATTGTTCAGAATAGAATGACATCTCTTGAGGAGCGATGGGCATCTATTGAACAGAGAAACCAGACCTTCATGGAAGTCCTTCTGAGTAGGACTGCCATTGCAGATATGGGACCCCATGGCCCCCCTGATGTGCAGCAAGGTGCTCTCCAGCCACGTGCAGGCGCTGAGGGGGACCTGACCCATGAGAGGGAGTTTGGTGGCAGACCTCAAGCAAGTGGGGGCTCCTCTCCAAGCGCTCACACTTCCATGCCACTGCAGAGCCCTTGGTCAGAGCCCCACCAGAGTCCACACCCAAGTGAGATAGGCGTCTCAACCCCTGCACAGCCGCAGGAGCAGCAGACTGTTGACGAGCTCTCACAGGCTCGCCACCCCAGAGGACGCCCGCCAAAGGTGTCGAGACAGGAGCAGCAGCAAAGTGAGCAAGGGGCCTCCACATCTGCTGAAGCCACAGGGGAGGCACCACGTAAGAGGAAAATTCTGCATAAATAGTCACAAGGGTAGTCACTTGGGTGCAATTTTGTGTTTACTGTAAAAATGCCATCACTTCGTTTTTGTACATAAAATTTCTGATGGCAAATGTTGTAGTTGTATCGGCTGTCATTTTGCTATTGGGACTTCCACATTGAGGGCTTAGGCATACTTGCAACTGTCGGTATGGTGGTCAGCGTGCTAGGAATCCTCTGGTTCTTGGCCATTGTCAATGCTCTGGTAAGAAGCTGCGAGGCAAAAGTACTTGATTGACTAGGCTAATCAAATCTGGCCAGGATGAGTGCATTCCTTGCATCCCAGGCAGCAATGTTCTTGCGTAATGCTGCCGCTGGTTGATGGGCCTCTGCAGGATGTTTGTTTTCACCCTTCTCCTCCTCCTCCTCCTCCTCATCTGAGGAGGATATGTGAGGAGCCACTTGGTCCTCAGGAACCTGCAAGCCACGATGCTGTGCCATGTTGTGAAGTGCACAGCAAACCACGATGATTTTGGAGACCCTGGCTGCTGAGTACTGCAGGGCTCCACCTGATCTATCCAGGCACCTGAAGTGCATCTTCAGCAAACTGATGGTTTGCTCGATTATGGCTCTGGTGGACACATGTGGCTGGAGTTGTAGCTCTCCTCAGCTTCGTTGGATGGTCTCCTCAACAGCGTCATTAGCCACATCCTCAAGGGATAGCCCTTGTCTCCAAGTAGCCATCCGTTAAGTTGGTCTGGCGGACTGAATAGCGGAGGCACACTACACTGGCGCAGTATGAAGGAGTCATGGCAACTGCCAGGGTACTTGGCACAAACATGCAAAATGTCCTTCTTGTGGTCACACACCAGCTGAACGTTAAGGGAGTGGAAGCCCTTGCGGTTAACAAAAATACCTGGATTGCGATGGGGTGCCTTAAGGGCCACATGTGTGCATTCAACAATGCCCTGCACCCTTGGAAAGCCTGCAAGATGAGCTAATCCAACCGCTCGCGCCGTGTCACTTGCAAATGATGGCTGATCAAATCTCCTCTTTAATGGTTGACCTGCAGTTGATAGTCAGCAATCCAATAGTGCTCCCGCCAGGTTTCACCATCGTGTTTCCCACCAGGCGTGTTTCACGTGGGAAAAGGGTTAAAATTGCAAGGGCCTTTTAAAATAGGATTATAGAGGCCATTTACTGCTTGTTAAGGGCCTTAACAACCAGTCCCGCCTGAGTTAAAATTGCTCGGATTCAGGAACCAGGCGGGGGGGAGGTGTCCTGCACGCCAGTTTTTGTGATTTTAACCCCCCACACACCTCCAATCCCGCCTCCATGGCTCAATGAAAATCCTGCCCTTCATGTTTCTAAGCCAGAGTTGACTGTCACTGTGTTATCCAACAAGCCGTCAATGAGGACACCCAGACCATAGTTTCAACAATGGTGTTTGTGATCAATCTACACAGCCATCATTGGAACCTTTGGACTTTCTCCAGCTATAGCTAGATTTACAACAGTTTCACAGCAAATGTTAGTTGAGCAGCTCATTAGCTGCTTGAGAAGTGGGAAACTGACTATGAATAGACACATTGGCCAGGTCTTGGAGCAACATGAAACCACTAGAAGAAAACTCAGTAGCAACCAGGAAAGTGAGTACTTTCTCACTTCACAAAAAATTAAGAAAATGTACCCCATAATATCTAAAATAACACAGTATCAGGGTTATATGTTTTAATTTGTACTCAACTGCCTTAAGTTAGCCTATCCTATTTAAATAGATTGATGCACAGCTACTTAAAGACAGATAAACACTAAGGGCCATCACCCGGCAAGTAACTTTGGTGGGTAGATTGCACCACTAAGGTAACTAAGCAATGAAAATGATTACTGACATGACCTTTTGGTAGAGGTATATTTGTTTTCATAGGCTAATATGTTTGGGTTCATGACTAAAGATAAAGAACTGACATTCATATGGTGCCTTTCACACTCTCAGAACATCCCAAAGTGCTTCACAGCCAGTAATTTACTTTTTATCTACAGTCGCTGATGTTATGTGCCTTCTTCATGAGTGTAGGTCATATCACTGGAATCTTCTCTCTAAATCTCTGTGTCGCCATCACTTTCTCCTCCTATAAGACCCTCCTTAAAACCTTTGGCCGGGCTTTTGATCCTCTATCCTACTTTGGTTGCTGTCCATTTTCCTCACATCTCTTTGAGGTGCTTTGGGATGTTTTCTACATTAAAGGTGTTACATAAATGCAAGTTGTTGTGTCGGTAAATGTAGCAATTTGTTCAAAACAAGGTCCCACAAACAGCAATGAGATAAATGACCAGATAATCTGTTTTGTTGGAGAGAGGAATGTTGGGTGGGATATTGGGAAAACCCTTGCTTGTCTTCAAATAGTGCCAAAATGACTTTTTATAAGATGCTTAGTTTAAGTTCTCATTTGCAAAACGGCACCTCCAAAAATGCCATACTTCTTCAGTATTGCATTGGTCAGCCTAGATTACATACTCATCTCCTGGAGTGGGCCTTGAACCCTAAGACAGCAGCAAGATTGCTATCAACTGAGCCACATTGATATTTCAATTTATAGTGGACTAGTACTTGTGGTATAGCCACAATCAGAGTTTGAAATGGAGTCAATCACACTTAAGAACATTTAAAATTAAAGAAGATTTCTTATGGAAATTCTTTGGTAACAAATATTTAATTGTTCCTATTAAAGTGGAACTTTAGTGTATGACTAAGTATTAGGAATGGTGTATCCTTACTGCAAATCCCTCTGCTGTCTATATGCTAAAATAGACAGAATCCCATAGGATCCTGTTTATTTTAGCATATAGACGGCGGAGAAAAATAAAAGGAAATTCCAAACAACTGGTCAGTGATCAGACTGACCCCATTGACATCAGCGGTGTAGAGTGGATGTGCTATGATGGGATTTCTTTTCCATTCGCAATGCAGCAAGTTTACTTTATTAAAAAAAGGAAGAAATTTAGAACGTGATAGGACAAGACTTGCAAGGATGATTGTTGTAAAATGACCAAAAATAAATTGCCCTGATTTTTGTAGGATTAAAATGTATCACTCCTATTTAATTCAGTGCTAAAATAATTATTTTGAACAAACACGGAACATTTTGCCGAATTAATTGTTGCTTCAGCAAGTTTCCACTTTAAATAAATGCGTTTTAGTTGTCATATATTACACTATCATATTAGTGGTGATGGTGCATGCACCAGGGACTGATGTTTCAAAAAATGTTTCAATCATCAATTGCTTCTAATTTATCGCTGTGCTCTGAGAGCCTCTCTGTTATGGTTTTACTTTTATATCATTAAATTTATGTGAAAGTTAAGCCGCATGACCTTTTAAAATCTTTAGGCTCCAGGGCAGCAGACCTTTGTAGTGCATGTTTTCATTTGTTGATGTTTTCCCTTTGCATTTTCTAAATTCTCCTTGACAAAATGCTAAATATTGTTACAGAGCTCCATCTAGAGGGCTGCAGCAGTTTGAGGAATGTTTCTGGATGGCTGGTTTGAGAAATGTCAAAAGAAATCATCACATTTAAAGGCCCGGATAGTTTTTTGAATACCTTAATGTTGTATTTGTGATGAAGCTGTCAGTTTGCTGTATTTTCTATTTTAAGTGCAATATATTTGCTGATGGTAAATTTAATCAAATACAAGATGAAATTATGAAATCACATCACATTAATAACTGTAAAAAATGTCACTGACACTTTAAAATAAATTAAGCGTTTTTTTTATTGATAGTAAGAATCAGGACAAAGTTTGGGGGAGGGGAAAGCACAATACAAATTGCACCTAAAAGAGATCAAATTGGATCTTGGTGTACAAGAGGTTTTAAAATTGAATGAAGCCAGAAATGGCTCATATAAACAAAGCATGACACCAAACATCACTTAAAAAAAGCAGATTATTTGGTCATTATCACATTGCTGTTTGTGGGAGCTTGCTGTGCGCAAATTGGCTGCTGCGTTCCCTACATTACAACAGTGACTACACTTCAAAAGTACTTCATTGGTTGTAAAGCGCTTTGGGACGTCCTGAGGTCGTGAAAGGTGCTATATAAATGCAAGTCTTTTTTTTTAATAACCTAGCAGAAGTTAGCCAATCCCAGTCATCGCAAACCAAAGGAGATTGAGAGTACTGCAAGAAATGTCCAGACAGTATAAAAAAATGATCCCCTTTTACTGGAGCTTTGGCATGTTGCTGGAGTAGGAACATCAGTGTTAAAAATACCCATACTGATGGCAGAGATAATGGCAGAGTTCTTCACAGTGGAGAGTGTGAAGAGTGAGAGATAGAGTGGGACCTGCTCTAGTGAACTTCAAGATTGAAGACTCTTTTAAAGAGTGTATTTAAGCCAATATAAAAATGTCACACTTTATAAAGATACCATTGGTTGCAATGAGAATAAAAATTGGGATGAACTGGAAGATGTAATATAAAACATTTATTACTTATTTAAATGTATAGTGTTCCTTCATATTCCTCTTCTGGCGTATTGTGTTTAGGGAGATGTGTTTGGCATATCTTTTGCATTTGTTTTCAAATACACATGGTAATGCAAAATATATCGTGGTGTCAAAATGCATCACTTGCATGGGATATCATTGCAAAGGTTTTCTGGCTCTTTTCTCTCCACAAGAAAAGAAGGTTTGTTAAACAAACACGTTTCCTGAATTTAGTGTCCTTTAAAACAAAGCTCAATGTCATAAAATATTTTCAGTGTTGAATATTGGGCATTTCATCAGAAATCAGAGTGATATCCTTTGAGGTGATGTCAGATCATAACCTACAGGCATCCACAAGTGAGTCACATTGTGAGCTTTGGTGAAGAGGTAGACAAGATGGAACAATGTCGGTACTCAATGATCAGAACGAGGTACTGTTAGTTATTCATCCTCCTAGATTATTATATACAGTGGGTAGAGCCCATGATAATACCGTTTATAAATGGCATATTAGAAGCAGACTCGATAGTGATTTTTTTCTAGTTACATCCTATTTTATGTACTTAGCACATCTGCTGCACTTGAAGTTCCACTTAAACTGTAAAAAAAAAGTTAATTTGGGAAGTTCCACAGGTCAACCAGCACATAAAAGTAGGAGGAGCTATCGTATGCCACCTGTTTAAAAATAAAGTAGGATACATAAAGCACCAAGATCAAGGGTTGTCATATCATTCTCTCAGGCTTCCTGAAGTTATAAGGAGCAGGGAGTGCACAGCTTACTATGGGTATGGAAGAAAGATACATAACCGTGCAAGCCAAAGAGACTTGTCTGTCCAAGTTAGCTCACTCAGCAGCCTATTGACACACCTGTCAACTCCTGGCTGCAATCCTCCATGCAGGTCAGACATTTGCTAGTCAGGTATCCTCTGAGTGTGCAGGTAGCTTTGCAATACAAAGTGCGGAGGCAGCTTCAGATGCCACTGTGAATGAAGTGCTACTTAACTCTGAGGATGATTCTGTACAGATTACTAGTACTGATCTTTAGGCTCAACTGCACTTCAGGCAGTCTAGTGCTGTTATCTTCACGAATGGAATAGAAAAGCAAAAAAATTTCGGCTTTATATTTTATTTATAGTCATTTCAAAAAACCAAAATGCATTTCGTAGTATTGTTTAATGGTGAAATTATTCTTGTTGAAATATCAGTTTCTATTTGCATTTTCTTTGTGTAGCTTACAAAGTCTTTTTTGTTATACAGCTACTGACTACTGTCAGAGTACCTGTTGCAAATTATACATTTTACATTTGTGAACAACCATTTTTAAGGAGAAGTCTCAATTTTTAACTATTACCGAACTACTTAAAAGTATCTAAAACAAAAGAGAACTTTCTTTTCACTTTTGTTATAACGGGGTTCTTTCAAATGCATGTGAGCATGAGGCCAGTTTCATTCTCAGTCCCTGGTGTCAGCCTAGTCTCAGTGCTAGCACTTTTGTCTCGGAGACTGAAGGTCGTTGGTTTCGAGCCCTACTCCAGAGACTTGAACACATAATCTAGGCTGGCACTTCATTGCAGTACTGTGGGAGTAATGCACTGTAGCAGGTGCTGTCTATTACAAAGCATCACAACAATTTTTTTTTTAAGTTTAATTTACTGTTCATCATTTTAAATGTTGCTTGGAAACAATTGCTTCTCTGTAGTCTCAATATATTTCAGGAAGCAGTAAAATATAATCTTGAACTGGGCCAATATTTCCTCTGTACGCGATGTGTACAGAAAAAATATTCACCCAGTTTATTACCGCTTCCTAAAATACCAGTTTATTAAAGATGCACTTAAAATGTTACTATATATAGCACACAGGGGAAAATTCCATAGAGGGTAAAGTTTTACGGGTATATTTTGGGGGGGGGGGGCTGCTCCCAGCGCTAGATGCAAGTAGAAGCTGGGCGTCTCACATTGGCAGCAGAGGTTTGCAAAATTTGCTGCTATGGATTTTTCACTGTTGCTGAGAATGTCTGAATTGTCCATTGGAAAGGTTGGTTGGTGATGTGTCTTCATTGAACTCATCATTTAATGTTATGTTTATAGTGCTTGTGAGTCATTCCAGATCAAAATAGCTCACAGAATATTTATTCTCTGCACTACCAGGACAGCAAAAAGAAAGACAGACTTGCTTTTATATAGCGCCTTTCACGACCACCGACGTCTCAAAGTGCTTTACAGCCAATGAAGTACTTTTGGAGTGTAGTCACTGTTGTAATGTTGCATGTGCACAGAGCCTGTGGTAGAAGTATGAGCAAAACACCCAAGAAGCTCGACACCATCCAGGACAAAGCAGCCCGTTTGATTGGCACCCCATCCACCACCTTAAATATTCACTTCCTCTACCACCGGCGCACCGTGGCTGCAGTGTGTACCATCTACAAGATGCACTGCAGCAACTCGCCAAGGCTTATCAGCAGCACCTCCCAAACCCGCAACCTCTTCCACCTAGAAGGCCAAGGGCAGCAGGTGCATGGGAACACCACCAACTCCAAGATCCCCTCCAAGTCACACACCATCCTGACTTAGAAGTATATCACCACTCCTTCATTCTCGCTGGGTCCTGGAACTCCCGACCTAACAGCACTGTTGGAATACCGTCACCACACGGACTGCAGTGGTTCAAGGCGACGGCTCACCACCACCTTCTCAAGAGCAACTAGTGATGGGCAATAAATGCTGACCTTGCCAACGACGTCCAGCTCCAATAAGCGAATAAAATAAAAAAAATCACTGCAATTTTTATGCACTATCCTGCACAAAGGCTTAAGACAACCCTCATTTTTATTCCTTTAAAAAAAATCTAAGCCCGGTTAATAATGTTGTATTATTGGAACTACATATATAGCTTACCTAACCCTTCATTCAGTTTCCTTTCCCTTCCTTGGAGAATTCATTTCAGCTCCACTTGGCACCTCCACAGACAGCGCCTGCTGAGATTGGGAACTCACCATCTGGGAAATCTCAGGCACAAATCTCAATCTACCACTTCATGGCATGGAGTGATTCATTGTTAAAGAGGGAATATAAGCATTCCTTAGTCCAGGCATGGAGAATGTGTGCCACACTGTGGTAGGAACATGCATGACATCAATGTGCCTCGAGTTACACTTCATTAAGATGGTTCTCTTTTGAAAGCTTTGCTTAATAATGTCCAGCAAATTCTACTTATAATTAGATGCATTTAAAATTACTATTCATTCAAAAAGTAATTTCAAGCATCTCTTCACTTTCTGATAAGAAATGATACAATTTCCAAATATGAGCAGATTATCTGCTGGCAGCATTACCGATACCTGTTCATGTAAAGATTGCAAATGACAGCACAGCTGGTGAGGAGTGAATAATATCTCAAGTCATTTTCATTAATCAGTTTCAATTATATCTTGTTGCAAAATATTAAAAGTGAGCATATTCCTTAGCACGTATTAATATCCCACAATTACTGTAGGCTACTTATTTGATATTATCTTGTTATTTATTGTGCCCTGGAGGTCTCCTAAAGCTAACTGGATGCTACATAGGGGAAACGTTTTAAATGAATATAAATAATGCAATTCTAATCCCAAATCTTTAAACCTATATCTAAACCTTTCTCTGTGTTTATTTGATTCAGTCCATAGGCAACAGTCATCAGTTGAGAACCTGGCAGTGGTTTCCAATGGTAAGTTACATACAAACTTTTCTGTACCTATTTTTAAAACATCTATCAAATATACATTACTTAACATAAGTTTAAAACGTTTGAGCATTTCATACACTTCTAGGAGTAGAAAAGAATATAATGGCCTGGAAATTGCAGTCAGCAGCGAACGAATGGTGCTCGCTGTTCATTGCACTTGCACTTGGCCACAGGCTTACTTTGGGCTTTTATACTATGATTTGCAGTAATTAGGAAGCCAAAACAGCGTGGAATCTGAGACCTGTGTGAACAGGACAAGCAACAGCATGGCCGTGATTTTTCCGCTCGATGCGGCTTGAGGGCGGGACAGTTGTCTTCCGGGTTCCAATCCCGGGCCCAAAACGATGTCC
Organism: Somniosus microcephalus; assembly: GCF_052327205.1. Lineage (NCBI taxonomy): Eukaryota > Metazoa > Chordata > Chondrichthyes > Squaliformes > Somniosidae > Somniosus > Somniosus microcephalus. The sequence continues at coordinate 47,206,670 of NC_141003.1, forward strand.
GGTGCACAGATGTGATTTTGCGTCAATTGGCCTTTTTAAGCCCGCCCTGTGAGCTTGCCGGCCAATTAAGAGAAAGCCGGTGTCAGATGACGTCAGTTGATGATGCGTCATCTGCCGGTTTTCTTAAAGGGGCCATGCACAATTTTTTTTGACAGCTAATTTTTCAGTGTTTGACAGCATTGAAGTGCTGAAACACTGACAATCACTGTACAAAGGTGAGCTCTTGCACCAAGGCTCTCCAGTGTCTCCCTCCTTAGGCTAGAACAGATGGCAGCTGCAGGTGAGGTTACAGAAGCGATCTGTCACTGGTGAGAGAGGTTCTCCCATTGAGGTGGGACTACACAAACAATTCAAAACTTGTCAGCTTCAGAAAATACATTAAAAATGATTTTCCCAACATTTTCTTACCTCTGAAACTCACCAGTGTACCACTGGATCCTTCACACCACTTCTGCAGCTGTCATCAATGCACAAACATTACAGTATATCCACAGCACGCCACACTTACCCGACGTGGTGTCCAGACGTCGGGAAGCCCGCAGTAGACCTGTCAAAATTGCAAAAAGTCTCTTAACTGCCTATTAACAACCTATAATCTTCTTCCCGCCGCTAGGTGTCGGGTCCATGCGCAAACCGGGGACCCGACACCTGGGAATATTGATTGGAGGTGGGTTGACAGCGGGTTTCTGACCCGCTGTCAACCTTTGCAATTTTGACAGATGTCCCACCTCCAAACCTGCCCCCTGAGTGCTGGCAAAATTCCCCCCCATGTCTCTTCAACCAATCAGATTGAAGAATCCTTACTGAGCCATGCAGAGTCTAAACCAGTGTAAGCTAGAATATTTAATTTAATGTAAAACCATGTTCAGAAAGAAAAATAAAGAGAGGGAAAGAAAGACGGGATTAAGAGAGAGAGATAAAGAGACAGAAAGAAAAAGTAAAAAAAGTTTCATTTTAATTTTTTGATTCTCTTAAATTTTCAACCATAATTAAAATCTGAAGAAATGAGACTCCGCACTTGTAAAAGTAAATTTTCAATGTCAGTAATTAAGACTTGCCACGCCGTTAAAATTAATTTACACTTGAATGGACAAGCCCTAACTTTTTCTGGCATGTTTAGCGGGTATCTAGAGGGTAAGTACCGCAACCTCACGCCGTTGCACGCATGTGCATACTGAATCTCTTGGTGAGGTACTGATGTAGCGAAGCTTGTGGAGGAGCAGGGAAACTCGAACAGCAACTTCCTGATTTTCACGTTTATCTGCATATGTGCGGACGCCACACTTGCTGTCCGATTTACAAATTAATAATGGTGGAGCGCCGTTATTCTTACTGCAAAATCCGGGCCCGTGGATTCACTTCAGCAGATCAAGGAGCACACATGAGGTGTTTTTGCAGGTTACTGTCTGGTATATCTGTGGAACTTATTCGTCTATTTTTTAAATTAAATGAAATTTAACCCTAAAGTATAAGAATCGAAATTACTTGCACCAACCAGAACAATGTGATTTCTTTACAGCTAACGACGCAAAATGAAACCTAAAATTAAGGCAAATGGAACAGAATAAGATTGTTTTATTATATATAAAACCAGCTGCTGATGTCTCCAATTCTTCCAGTATTACTCACTGGGAGATGAAAGGATCTACAGCAGGTAAGACAGCCAAATCCAACAACAAATCTCTACTCATTCAAGATACTTTTCAGAATTGTTACCGTTAAGCTAAGCTTTATTTGTGAGTCATATGCATGTCTCCTGAACATTATATTGAAGCTCCTTGGATTTCTTATGACCCTTGATAATGATTAATGAAAGTTAAAGGGTGAAATTCCTTAGTTAATGAAAAGTAGTAAAGTGTCTGTTTTTCCCTCTAACTGTCAGGCTGGGAATGTGTCTGTGGAAATAAATGGCTTTGATACGTCTCACTTCTGAGGATGCAATTTTGTTAGCAAGCTATTAATTAATTTTTCTAAACAAGGAATTTCACCTCAGTTTTCATTGGCCTGCTGATGCTGTGTTCATAATTTATTGTCCAGCGCACAACAATATCATGCCAAATTATCCTGACATTAAAACATCCTCAAAATATTTCATGGTATAAATCTATACATACACACTTCCCATGCATTAATTGTAGTGCAAACCCACCTAGTATTTCATTTTAGGAGGGGGAAAAGATATGTAGCAAACACTTTAACAAGTACTTAGAAAAACTGTTAAAGATGTAGAGATAATACTAATGTTGCACAGTTGACATTTGTCACATTACTCTAACAGATGTTTTCTTTTGCATAGTAATCCTATAATTGTTACTATTGCCCTCTTTCCATGAGCCATACTGAGTAAGGTTCCATGGCAGAACTAGCGCAGTGGCCGATTATTTTTATGACTTATTGGGTAGATTTATGGCTTTACTGCCTGGGCGATAATCTAGTGGAGCCGATCGCCCGACCTTTATAGAACCCAAATTAATTTCAATCGTACACAAGATCACTAAAAGCTCGTGCGCAGGTACAAAAAAGTAATTAAAAAGGCTAATGGAATTTTGGTCTTTATCTCAAGAGGGTTTGAATGCAAAAGTGAGGAAGTTATGCTTCAGTTTTACAGAGCCTTGATCAGACACCATCTGGAGCACTGCATTCAGTTTTGAGCTCTGAACCTCAGGAAAGATATATTGGCCTTGGAGGGGGTACAGTGCAGATTCACCAAAATGATACCAGGGCTTAAAGGGTTAAATTATGAGGACAGATTGAATAAAATTGTTTTGTATTCCCTTGAGTTTAGAAAGTTGAGGGGTGAGCTAATCGAGGTGTTTAAAATGATTAAGGAATTCGATAGGGTAGATACAGAGAAACTATTTCCTCTGGTCAGGGAATCCAGAACAAATGGGCATAATCTAGAGCTCGACCATTTAGGAGTGAAATCAGGAAGCATTATTTTCACAGGAAGGGTAGTGGAATTCTGAAACTCTCTCCCCCAAAAGGCTGCGGCTGCTGGGACATTTAACATTTTCAAGACTGAGATCAATAGATATTTGCTAGTGTTAGAAATTAGGGTTACTAAAAAATATATGGTTACGCGAATGAAATTGTGATGCGAATAATACTGTTTTTAAATGATTGTATTAGAGCTCGAGACAAGCAAGGGGTTAATGTATAAGTTGTGTTTTAATGGAACTGCATAAGTTTACATAAGAACATAAAACATAAGAACATAAGAAGTAGGAGCAGGAGTAGGCCATACGGCCCCTCGGGCCTGCTCCGCCATTCAATAGGATCATGGCTGATCCGAATCTAGACTCACGTCCACTTCCCTGCCCACTCCCCATAACCCCTAATTCCCTTATGTGCTAGGAAACTGTCTATCTCCGTTTTAAATTTATTTAATGTTGCAGCTTCCACAGCTCTCTAGGGTAGCAAATTCCATAGATTTACTACCCTCTGAGTGAAGAAGTTTCTCCTCATCTCAATTTTGAAAGGGCAGCCCCTTATTCTAAGATTATGCCCCCTAGTTCTAGTCTCACCCATCAGTGGAAACATCCTCACCGCATCCACCCGATCAAGCCCCCTCACAATCTTATATGTTTCGATAAGATCGCCTCTCATTCTTCTGAACTCCAATGAGTAGAGGCCCAACCTACTCAACCTTTCCTCATACGTCAACCCCCTCATCTCCGGAATCAACCAAGTGAACCTTCTCTGAACCGCCTCGAGAGCAAGTATATCTTTTCTTAAATATGGAAACCAAAACTGCACGCAGTATTCCAGGTGTGGCCTCACCAATACCCTGTATAACTGCAGCAAGACTTCCCTGTTTTTATACTCCATCCCCCTTGCAATAAAAGCCAAGATTCCATTGGCCTTCCTGATCACCTGCTGCACCTGCATACTAACTTTTTGTGTTTCATGCACCAGGACCCCCAGATCCCTTTGTACTGTAGCACTTTGCAGTTTCTCTCCATTTAGATAATAACTTGCTCTTTGATTTTTTCTGCCAAAGTGCATAACCTCACACTTTCCAATATTATATTCCATCTGCCAAATCTCTGCCCACTCACTTAGCCTGTCTATGTCCTTTTGCAGGTTTTTTATGTCCTCCTCACTCACTGCTTTCCCTCCCATCTTTGTATCGTTGGCAAACTTGGATATGTTGCACTCGGTCCCTTCCTCCAAATCGTTAATATAGATTGTAAAGAGTTGGGGTCCCAGCACTGACCACTGCGGAACACCACTAGTTACTGATTGCCAGCCCGAGAATGAACCATTTATCCCAACTCTTTGTTTTCTGTTAGATAGCCAATCTTCCACCCATGCCAGTATATTACCCCCAATCCTGTGATTTTTTATCTTGATCAGTAATCTTTTGTGTGGAACCTTGTCAAATGCCTTTTGGAAGTCCAAATACACAACATCCACTAGTTCCCCTTTATCCACCCTGTATGTTACGTCCTCAAAGAATTCGAGCAAATTTGTCAAACATGACTTCCCCTTCATAAAACCATGCTGACTCTGTCCTATTAAATTATGTTTATCCAAATGCTCTGTTACTGTTTCCTTAATAATGGACTCCAACATTTTGCCAACCACAGATGTTAGGCTAACTGGTCTATAGTTTCCAGCTTTTTGTCTACTTCCCTTCTCAAATAAGAGTGTTACATTAGCAGTTTTCCAATCTGCCGGGACCTTTCCTGAGTCCAGGGAGTTTTGGAAAATAATCACCAATGCATCCACAATCCCTACCGCCACTTCTCTCAAGACCCTAGGATGTAGGCCATCAGGTCATGGGGATTTATCCGCCTTAAGTCTCATTATTTTACCGAGTACCATCTCCTTAGTGATTTTAATCGTGTTTAGCTCCTCGCCCCCCCATTGCCCCCTGTTTGTCCAGTGTTGGGATATTTCTAGTGTCCTCTACTGTAAAGACTGATACAAAATATTTGTTCAGCGTCTTTGCCATCTCCATGTTCCCCACCACTAGTTTCCCGGTCTCATCCTCTAAGGGACCAACGTTCACTTTAGCCACCCTTTTTCTTTTTATATAGCTGTAGAAACTCTTGCTATCTGTTTTTATATTTTTTGCTAGTTTACTTTCGTAATCTATCTTCCCTTTCTTAATTAATCTTTTAGTTATTGTTTGCTGGCTTTTAAATGCTTCCCAATCTTCTATCCTCCCACTAGATTTGGCTACTTTATATGCCCTTGTTTTCCGTCAGATACTATCCTTTATTACTTTACTAAGCCACAGATGGCTGTCTTTTCTTTTACTCCCCTTTTTCCTCAGTGGAATATATTTATCTTGAAAGATGTGAAATATCTCCTTGAATGTAGACCACTGCTCTTGTACCGTCTTACACTTTAATCTGTTTTCCCAGTCCACTTTAGTCAATTCTACTCTCATAACTTCATAGTCTCCTTTATTTAAGCTCAGTACGCTGGTTTGAGATCCAACTCTCTCACCCTCAAACTGAATTTGGAATTCAACCATATTATGGTCACTCATTCCAAGGGGATCCTTTACTAGGACATTTTTTATTAATCCTGTCTCATTACACAGGACCAGATCTAAGATTGCCTGCCCCCTGGTTGGTTCAGTTACATACTGCTCAAGGAACCCATCCATAATACACTCTATGAACTCTTCCTCAAGACTGCCATGCCCAATTTGATTAGTCCAGTCAATATGAAAGTTAAAATCCCCCATGATTATAGCTGTTCCCTTATTACAAGCCCCAACTATTTCCTGATTTATACTCCGACCAACAGAGTTGCAATTGTTAGGAGGCCTATAGACTACGCCCACTAGTGACTTTTTCCCCTTATTATTCCTTATCTCCACCCAAACTGTTTCACTATCCTGATCCTTTGACCCAATATCATTTCTGACTATTGCAGTGATTCCATCCTGGATTAACATAGCAACCCCACCTCCCTTTCCTTCCTGTCTGTCCTTCCTAATTGTCAAATACCCTTGTATGTTTAGTTCCCAGTCATGATCATCTTGCAGCCATGTTTCCGTAATGGCCACCAGATCATACCCATGTGTAGTTATTTGTATCGTCAACTCGTCTATTTTGTTACAAATGCTGCGTGCATTTAGATAAAGAACTTTCAAATATGTTTTCTGACAATTTATTACTGCTTTTACCCCTTTTACTACTTTACCTTTATCATTATACATTCTGTCCCTTCCTGACACACTCTGGTTTTTAATTCCCCCACTGCTACCTTGCTCTATTGCCTTCTCCGCTGTCATTTTTATTTTTCACTCTCTTAAAACCTCCCCCCTACTAATTAGTTTAAAGCCCTCTCTACAGCCCTAGTTATTCGATTCACCAGGATTCTAGTCCCAGCACTGGCAAAGTGAAGTCTGTCCCAACGGAACAGCTCTCTCCTGTCCCAGTACTGATGCCAGTGTCCCAAGAAGCAAAACCCATTTCTCCCACACCAGTCTTTGAGCCATGCATTTAACTCTCTAATTTTATTTACCCTAGCCAAATTTGCACGTGGCTCAGGTAGTAATCCAGAGATTATTACCCTTGTAGTTCTGCTTTTTAATTTGGCCCCTAGCTGCTCAAACTCCCTCAGCAGAACCTCTTTCCTTGTCCTATCTATGTCGTTGGTACCAACATGGACCAGGACAACTGGATCCTCCCCCTCCCACTCCAAGTTTCTCTCCAGCCCAGAAGAGATGTCCTTAACCATGGCACCGGGCAGGCAACACAGCCTTCGGGACTCTCGCTCTTGGCTGCAAAGAACCCTATCTATCCCCGTAATGATACTATCCCCTACCACTACAACATTTCTTTTAACTCCCCCCACTTGAATGGCCCCCTGCTCCACGGTGCTGTGGCCAGGTTGCTCATTCACCCCGCAGTCCCCGTTCCCATCCTCACAGGGAGCAAGAGCCTCAAATCTGTTGGACAAGAGCAAGGGCTGCGGCTCCTCCAACACTACCTCCTGGATCCCCGTACCTGCCTCACTTCTAGTCACACCATCCTGTCCCTGGCCATGGACTACAACTGAATTAATTAATCTAATTGGTGTGACTACCTCCTGAAACACAGAGTCCAGGTAACTCTCCCCCTCCCTGATGTGTCTCAGTGTTTGAAGCTCGGACTCCAGCTCTTCAACACGGAGCCGGAATTCCTCGAGCAGCCAGCACTTACTGCAAATGTGATCACCGTGAGCATCAATGGTGTCTACCAGCTCCCACATATTGCAGCAGCAACACATCACCTGCTCTCCCATTCTATGTAATTAATTAAATTTATTAATATTATTTTTAAATACCCTCCGCCCCGATTCTAGATGATGAATATCACACCTTAGAAACTATAAACTACAGAGTTTAAGTTTAAAAAGAGAGAAATACTCACCACCAATCACTTACCTGCTTTCTGGTGACGTCACACTTCGATTATTTTTTTCCTCTCTCCTTCCCTCTGAGTTCCGAGTTCGAAGATTAGTAAGCCTTACCTGGTCTCTGGAGCCTTTTATAGCCCCGCTGACGCCGCTGAATTCCCACCGACGCTGTGAGGCCTTACCTGGTCTCTGGAGCCTTTTATAGCCCCGCTGCCGCCGCTGAATTCCCACCGACGCTGTGAGGCCTTACCTGGTCTCTGGAGCCTTTTATAGCCCCACTGCCGCCGCTGAATTCCCGCCGACGCTCTGAGGCCTTACCTGGTCTCTGGAGCCTTTTATAGCCCCACTGCCGCCGCTGAATTCCCGCCGACGCTCTGAGGCCTTACCTGGTCTCTGAAGCCTTTTATAGCCCCGCTGACGCCGCTGAATTCCCGCCGGCGCTCTGAGGCCTTACCTGGTCTCTGGAGCCTTTTATAGTCCCACTGCCGCTGCTGAATTCCCGCCGGCGCTCTGAGGCCTTACCTGGTCTCTGGAGCCTTTTATAGTCCCGCTGCCGCTGCTGAATTCCCGCCGACGCTCTGAGGCCTTACCTGGTCTCTGGAGCCTTTTATAGCCCCGCTGCCGCCGCTGAATTCCTGCCGACGCTTTGAGGCCTTACCTGGTCTCTGGAGCCTTTTATAGCCCCGCTGCCGCCGCTGAATTCCCACCGACGCTTTGAGGCCTTACCTGGTCTCTGGAGCCTTTTATAGCCCCGCTGCCGCCGCTGAATTCCTGCCGACGCTTTGAGGCCTTACCTGGTCTCTGGAGCCTTTTATAGCCCCGCTGCCGCCGCTGAATTCCTGCCGACGCTTTGAGGCCTTACCTGGTCTCTGGAGCCTTTTATAGCCCCGCTGCCGCCGCTGAATTCCCGCCGACGCTCTGAGGCCTTACCTGGTCTCTGGAGCCTTTTATAGCCCCGCTGCCGCCGCTGAATTCCCGCCGACGCTCTGAGGCCTTACCTGGTTTTGTTTTCCTGGAAACTTGTATTACAGCTTGAGACAAAGGGCTGGATTTTAACTCAGGTGCGGGATGGTGTCGTGTTATTCGCATTTCATGTTATCCACCCGAATCTAAATGGATGTGGGAGACTGATGCAATTTTAACTTAATTGTCCAATTGATTTCCAACGTGTGGGAATCCTTGGCAAATGAGTTTTTCCTGACTGAAAGTCCCCTCCGATGACGTCATCATTGCTGCTGCATTTAGGGTCTGTAACAAGCCTTGCTTCTTCTGCAGACTGCCAGCCTTTTGGCCTTTCATGCTACACGGACCTGGAGGCAGAATGGCCAGTGAAAGACCTAGGTCTGCTCCAAGGTTAGACGACGTTGCCCTGCAGGCTTTAGTTGAGGGAGCAAGAGCTCATAAAGAGGTGCTCTTCCCTTCTTCAGGGAGGAAGAAGCCTCCCCAGCAGACCAAGGCTGTGTGGATCCAGGTAGCAGAGGAGGTCAACTCATTATCAGTAACCCGCAGAACCTGGATTCAATGCAGGAAGAGATTTTATGACCTTCTGTGCACTGGAAAAGTGAGTATGAATTTCCCTCCATCCTCAATCTGATCCCCATTGCCTTTCCTCACCAGCACTCAGCTTTAGCAATCTCTTCCTCCACATCCCACTTGACACTGACATCCATGCACCCTTAACCATTCCCTTTCTCTCTATGGTCACATTCACATAACTATATGACTATGCAGCCCTCACACTCCCTATCACTGTGATGCTATGAAAACAACTGACACACAGGGAGGGCCATTGGTCTTGCCACCTCACTCCATCTTTGTCTCCTTCTAAGTATCTATTCTATGGAATCTCTACACTCACTCCTTCATTCTCACTCAACCTCCACTTGTCTCCCTCATTGCAGGAAAAGAGAGCTCACAATAATCGAGAAAGAGCGAGGACAGGAGGAGGGCCACCCTCACTAGCCCACCTCACCCCCTGGGAGGAGGCGGTCCTGGAAATCGTAGGAGTGGAGGAAGATGCGCAAGTGGGGGATGGACAGATGGGTGCATCACAGCAAGCTGGTGACAGAATAGTTTTCCATCTCTCTCATTGACATTGCATGAGTCGCTGATAATGATTCTGAAACTCTAACAGATTGCAATGAGCATGTAACCTTGGCATCACATCTCTGACTCTTTCCTTTACTCCCACACAGGACCATCGCACACAGCCGTCCCCACTAGCCAGGAGGAAGAGCCTGAGCATCCAGACTCCTCAGAGGAAGCTGCAACCTCTGAGGGCGTAGCATCAGCAGAATTCAGCGCACCCAGCACCAGCGCAGACACTCACACCTTGGTGGGACCATCGCGAGATAGAGTAGTGTTGTCACCTGGTGTATCACAGCTCACAAGTGAGCATCAGCAGATTGTGGAGACAGGAACAACAGTGGAGAGTCCTAGTCGGAGAGCGCAGGACTCTGCCAGGCTCAGCTCAGCTGCATGTCGACCCTCTGCCTCTGGGTCCATCCATAAGATCAGCGGTGCTGGAATTCCAGGAACAGGTGCAGGAATCTCTGGCAGGTTTTGATCCAGGGCCACTGCGAGTGTGGAGCGAATGGAGTCCATAGCGAACATGAGCAGAGCCTTTGTGGAGTCACTGGCACATGAACGCATCACCATGGAAAGGATGGCAACCTCCATGGAGGTGATAAGTCGCCAGAGTGCAGAAAAGATGGTGAGTGTTCATAATAGAATGACATCTCTGGAGGAGCGATAGTCATCTATTGAACAGAGAAACCAGACCTTCATAGAAGTCCTTCTGAGTAGGACTGCCAGTGCAGATACGGGTCCCCATGGCCCCCCTGATATGCAGCAAGGTACTCTCAAGCCACTTCCAAGCGCTGGCCCCTTCTGGCCTGTGCAGCTTCAGGTGGGTGAGCAGCAGCCTGGCGCTCCTGTTGCTGCTGCTGTTGTTGGTGCTGCTGTTGTTCCTGGTTCTGCTGGTGCCGCGGCTGGTGCTCAAGCTCATCTAATGCCCAAAAGGGAAGGAAATAAATGGCTCCCATGCTTCTGGTATATGCCTCAGTTGAGGAAGTGCTCAGTGAAGGTGGCGAGAGGGGTTTCCCAGGAGGTCACATTGGAGATGGGTGTCAGGCTCCAAACTTACACAGGCGTGCTTAAGCCTTCTAAAAGTTGCCCCAGACCTGAGACCACAAAGTCCTGCCACCTGCAAATGATGGCTGATCAAATCTCCTCTTTAATGGATGACCTGCAGTTGATAGTCAGCAATCCAATAGTGCTCCCGCCAGGTTTCATCATCGTGTTTCCCACCAGGCGTGTTTAATGTAGGAAAAGGGTTAAATTCACAAGGGCCTTTCAAAATAGGAATATAGAGGCTATTTAGTGCTTGTTAAGGGCCTTAACGACCTATCCCGCCTGTTGGAGGCGGGACGGAGTCGGGACCATTAGGCACGACTGAGTTAAAGTTGCTCGGAGTCGGGAACCAGGCGCACGCCAGTTTTCACGATTTTAACACCCCACATGCTTCCAATCACGCCTCCATGGCCCATTGAAAATCCAGCCCAAAGTGTCTTCCGACTGGTATTAGATTAGATTGATAGATGCATAACATCCCACACAAGGGCAGCCACATATGGCCTTGCCTCCCAGGCTAGTTGTCTGCTGTTTGTAAGTTAGGTTTTTGACTTTGTTTAATGAATCTTGAATTTGGCCAACTAAGGCCCAACTTATGTTTCTTCCATTATTGCAAATAACCATATTATAATGTTATGTTTTACGATTTTGACTTCGTTTAACAAAATTGTTTGCTAAGATGTGTAAGTTAACCAGTGTGTGAGAATAGAATAGAGGATATCTTTGGGAGTTTAATGATTCATTTCATGGTACAATAGTCTGATAATGAAATAAAACAGTTAGTTTGCCCAGCCAGCTGCATGAACATAAATAATTGATAACAAGCAGTTCCAACAACGGGGCTTCTGACTGAAGGAGTCTTAAAGCCAAACTTGGTATGTCTGGTTGCTGACTCCAGGCTGGGGAGGACAAGCCAGGATGAGATAAGAGAGGGGAAAAATTCAGTATCAACCATTTTGGGGTGCTAACATCACCTGGGTGCTAACTTTAGCGTGGCGACCGTGAAATTGAGTTTTAGCACCCCAAGAGGGAAGTTGAGCGCTAAATCAAGCACTCGCTTCCTTCTTGAAGTGCAATCGGCGGCAGGCAGGGCGGAGACTTCAGCAGCGCTGCACACTGGGCCGTGCAACGATGCCGCGTTCAAAGGCTCCTTCCCTCCCTTAAAGGAAAGGGCCATCGCTGCAGGCTCTGCAATAGAAAAATTACCTACCTGGACCACCAAGGCAGCCGCGATCTCGCGCAATCAGCCCGGCACTCAAGCAGAGCTCCGGGCTGATCGCTCGTGGGCAGGAGCCCGCGAAAAAAACTTCAACAGAAAGGGTAAGTTTTTTTTCCACTTACTTCGGCCACCTCGCCTTTAATCATCACCCCCGAAGCAGCCAGCCGCCCAATGAACATCTCCTGCAGCTGTCGGTGTTATCAGGCTGCAGGGGGCAAAAGTAATTTTCAGATCTGGGGTGCTACCAGGGCGATGCGCATGGTGATGATGTCACAATCTCTGAGAGAAGAAGATCAGGGTGCAATGCCATAGCACCGCCGCAAAACTCCCGCCGAATATGGCGGGAGTCGATGTCAACACCACGCCCGGTTGTAAGACCAACCGCGCCCTGTTAGCGCCCCCCGGGGGCACTAACGAGAAGCACAAAGGCACCCAAATTCTAGCCCTGTAGCTTTGGAAGGAAAGGGCTGGATGAGATAAGGGAAAAACAGCCCTCAACATGCTGTAAGGCCATGATTGGCTGGGTACATGTGTAATGGCTAAAAAGGACCCCTGACAGGTGGAAGATAACAGGAGGTTTAACCCTTTATCCATGATTTAGACAAAGTGAAGGGATAATTACAAGTCCTAGCCCTTTTCAGGCTACCCCAGATCAGGCGTACTCCCCAGACGTTCACCTTCAACTAAAGTTAGAGAAAGCCAAATTCTATAAGATGCTTAATTGGGTCTAAAGGTCCAGGCTATCTCTCCCTAAAGGAAAGGAATGACCTGAAGATATTACCGTCCTCCAGATAGCACTTTTAATAAGTTTAACTAGACTGTAACCATCCGGATATTATGAGTGTCCGGAATACATATAGTTAACAGCTGGTGAGTCCATCGCAACATTACAGTTCAAAAACAAATAGCTTACATTTATTTTTTTTTGTAGCTAGCTTACATTTCTTATTTCTCAGAGATCCTTATTTTCAAATCTTAACTTCGTTACATTTCTACATTTCTTACTTATTTCTAAATCCAGAACATCCACCAAATCAAATTAAAAGTACCTCTTTGATCCCCAAGAATCAAAGTTAAAAACTTACAGAGATGCCTCTGAAGAGTGAGAAAATCGCTTGGCCCGTTCAGCGACTTCTGACTTTCTGTTTGAAAAGCTCTTATTTTTATATTCTTTTTTCGTGGTTTCTCCTTTGACGTTTTTGCTGATGTAAGCTAATTATCTTCAGCGATACCTCTGTTGAATGCTTTCTATTCTTACTGTCATTTCAGCTGCCAACTCTCAGACTTCTGTCTCTACCTTTAGGTGTTCAATAGTTATCATAAAAACAATATGACAGCAATGGTTTCTGTTTGATGCCATTTTTACAAAATTCTTTAATTCAATTCTTAATATTGGTTTAACTGGTTTTAGCAGACGTCATGACTCCTAGCTGCTCCAAGTTCAATACAAAAACCATGTGATTGCTTGGTGTATCTATTGAAGTCATATCTTCAAAGTGTTCTATAGGTATCATATTTACAATATGTAAATTAAAACCACTTTAACCAGGGTGTTTCATGCATTTCTAGCTATCGCAATTGGTTGCATATCAGACTTCGGGACTCCATATTTCAAGCTTAACATAAAAACTATTTGACCAGCAGGTGTTTCTTTTACTTGATGTCATTTTTTCAAAGGCACGTGCCTCTTTTAATGTTTATGTGTTTCTGTTCAAAGTGTTGGTTTTTAACACTTTACTTGGGTCATTCTATTGTGTTTCTCCCAAACTCCAGACCTTTTGGAAGCGTCAAACTGCTATTTCAATAGGGCCATTGTTTCTTGGTCAATAACCCATTCCCATTTCAACAGCTTGTGGTTTTTACAACTTTGTTACCAACTGATCTTTATCTCAGAAGCCTGTATTTCTGTTTACAGCTTGTGTGTCTGAGGTTTTTTAGATTTTTAAACCCAGTTTCTCATGTTTTAATAATATCAGAATTTTCATACGATGGTGTATTTTTCTGAAATATGGCTTATTCCTTTACAAAAGAACTCAACATACCATTGGGCACCTTGTTTTAACAGGTTAAATGGTCTTGTCAATATTCTATACCAGGTCCACCCCTAAAAAGAGAAAAAAAGAGAGACATGGAAAGCCCCTAGCACAGACGGTGAAGAAAGGACTCCTGAGCATGAAGTTAATGCTGACTTCAGTCTAACACTCTTGGGCAGTTCAGGAAGAGAGAGGAAGAAGAAGAGTTGTTCACGCACACCAGCCATCTATCCCATCGGGACCGGTACCAGCTATTTGTTACGGTCGTATGTTTTTGCTATATAACTTGAGTGTTATATCCGTCTGTAGCTCCGATTAAACACAACATACCCATCATATTTGGTTTGCACTCGATCCTGATTATTTGAAAGATCAGAAATAAGCTAATCTCATCACTAGGTAAGGGCATTAAGGACTATGGAGAAAAGTGGGTAAATGGAGTCGAGGTACAGATCAGCCATTATGTAATAGAATGGTGGAACAGGCTCGAGGTGGCTGAATGGCCTACTCCTGTTCCTATATTCTTATGTACACCATTATGATTATGGTTTGGTTGCCCTGTTGGTTATTGTTAGTTATAGTCTGTAGTTTATGCTCTGGTTAATTGCACTGATAACCAACTGCTGACATTCCTGTTGATTGATTAGTTGTCTCCTAGCTATGTGTAGGTTGATCACTTCCTCTACTGACTAGTTGCTTGATCTCTGTTGACGAGTTGTATTCTTCAGTTGACTAATTGTTGTATGAATTAACTGATCTCTATTTGATTTCTAGCTAATTTCCAGAATGGTTGCTTTGATGATTTGTTATGATCAGTAGCGGAGAGGCTGATCATTTATCATGCTGGTAGGGCAGTTGCCTCAAGTCCATCAAATTTACAACATATGATTACCCCATCAGCCTACATAAACTAGTTACAAGAGGTTAAGTTAGTGTAGCTGCATCTTTTTATATTAAACACCAATTGTGATTTATCCCTTTGATCGGGCAGGTGATGGCCAGAATGACAGGAACACGCAATATCTTCTGCTCTGAAATTTTAAGCGTGCTACTGTCCCACCCTTGTCTTAAACAGGGATAAAAACCCAGACCTACATCCCAACATGTCCTGGAGCGCTGATAGACCCTGTGAACAGTTGAGTATCTGTGTAGTTCCTACCAATGTCACTAATAGTTTGTACATATGGCTTGCATTCTGCTTCCACATCTTTGTTTTTGAAAGGTTATTGAGTTAGTCAAATTTTCAAAAGAGGTAAATGGCAAACAAGTTTTACACACTTGTCAATAAAGATGATTAGCAAGATTCATAAGTGATCATTTATTATATTCTGATTCATGATGCAGTGCTCCCTGCTGCGTGCTGAAGTGTGAAATATAGATGAAAGGTACACTGAGCCACTATGTCTAATGAAGTTGGACCATTAGGTGAAAAAAACTCAGTATCTAAAAACTGAATATTTCCTGCAGATTTTCAGCATGACTACAGCGTAAGTTTGGGATTGCGCGTTTTTTCCGAGGAAATTCACATATACGCTGATTTTACAATGTAACATCGATATGTGCAATGTTCCCTGATTGTTTGCACCAAGATATGTGCTCCAAAACCCTCTGCTGCTCATTTACATAACCCCGCCCCCATATAAAAGACCAGCTCACGCAAGTTTCCTGCATTTATGCCAGTAATGGAGATTTACACCCCAGAATTTAGGCGCAGGATTGCCCAAAGTTACCTGATATCAGCATAAGTGAGATTTCTGGAGTTTGATGGCGATTTTATTTGCAATTGTTTTGGGATTTTGTCTTACTGAGACCTGGACTTTTCTTAGCCAAAGTGCTGTCAATCTCAGTGCATCCAAAATGTTTAGATCCCCGCCCCCCATAACTTCAGAAGGACTAAGCAGCTGGTACGGTTGTTGCTTTCTCCTCTTACCCCAGGGAAACTGTGGCTAATTACAATACCTCAGTGCCGCCTTGGCTAAGATCAGCTAACTCAGCACGAAACATTGAGTGAACTGTGTAGGTCAGTACTGCAGCAGGTGGTGCTTTTACCAATTGAGCCATTGAAAGAACTCAGGAATTGTATATATTTAACATCAAAGTATCAACTAAACTGAAATCAAATATAATGTTTTTAAAAATCATAATTCAAATGACTTACACTCAGCTGGGGTTATAGAGCAACATTATTCAGCAAATTGTCTACCCTTTTAAAATTTAGCACAGAAGCACCTTTCATTTCATTTGGCTGAATCTCAGTTTGATTTTCTTAATCATCACCTCTAACTTTGCAGTGGTTCGGGAAGATTTACATGTCACCCACTGTCTCTTTAATTGTAACAGCAGCAGTAATTAATATTCCTGTACTACAAACAGGGATAACTTTCTTGGAGGTTTAATACTATGCTCCCGTTGTTCTTTCCAGGATTCCTCGACTATTTACTGAGGGAGGGTACGGTTCCATGGGCACTATTCAATCTCTGCGCTATGATGGCAACACAGCAGAGCTCAGTCGCACCCTCATTTGCCCTCACCTATCGGATGATTCCATTTGTGTCAACATTCAAAGTAAAATAGCTCAGACGGAATTTTATGCAAACAGGCTAATGATTGCACTAAGAGTAGTGCACAAAGGGAATGAACTGCACCGATGTCTATTCACTTGTCGGGGGCAAATTTTCACTTTTACAGCTGGAGCAGATCGGCCACCTGTTTTACACCTCGTCCCATTGTCGGTTCCATTGAGCTCACAAGCAGCCAAATCCGATAAAGCCCATTTTACAATATTGGCAAAAGTTAAAATGACCGCCATAGTGTCTAAAGGGGGTCACTGGATGGATGGCAATCAGCAGTAGGAGCCCTGCCTAGATTGGGTCTACCGAGGCCAACTGTAGTGACCCCACTGAGATCAACAAACTGATTACAAAGCAGGGACTGAACCTTGGGCCTACCTGACATGGATGGCTCAGTACTACACCATGCAGAGCAAATACCCACTGAGCCATTTTGGGAACCCTGAAGGGGGTTTTTAATGTTAGAAAATAACAAGAAGGCATTTATAGAGATAAAATAAATAAGTTGTTCAGAAGAGGAACACAAAAAACATAATCAAACCAAAAGAATATCACAGACAGAAAAGATTACAACCTGTCCTGCTTTTAAACTGACAATAAGTTGACAGGAGATAGAAAACAGAACCAGAACATCAACTATCTGACAAAATACATTTACCATTGACCTTTACCAGATAATGTCTTACGAACACATTAAATGTTAAAGGGGTGGTCTTATCATGCTAAAGTGATGCAAATCACATTGCCATATTTATACAGAGGTGAGTTAAGGACAATGGTGTTGTCAATCATGTCATGAAACCTGTTTGTTGTAATCTATCCATTCTAGTTTAGAGTTGTATCGAAAAAACTAAGCTGAGCTACAAAAACTACATTTGACAGGTTTGCCATACAACAGAGTTGTCAAGCAAGCTATCCTAAGACCTAATATAAAGAATGACACTGCCCATTTAATAATGGGCCGTATATTCCGATGCCTACGGGTGTGTACGAGCTGTGTACACACCCGTAGGGACATCGGAAATGCCGGTGCCAGGCATGCCAAGCGCAAGTGCTGAAAACCAGCATTTCTGATCTGTCAAGAATGCTCTTGACAGATCCTCCAGCTGCCCTGGAGAAGGGCCTCTGTGGGTGGATAGTTCCGCTTTCTGGAGAACCTCCGCCCGCAGAAAACCCTTAGAAATCTTACACCTGGTAAAAGCAAGCATAAGGCCTGCTTTTACCAGCATAAGAGTTGAAAAAAAGGAAAAAAAAATTCACTCATTTATCATTTAAAAATACTTTTAAAAAAGGTAAGTTTATTTTTAGCCCCGTAAAAAACTTTAATTATTTTTTTCAAAAAATTAAATTTTTGTTTAAAATATTTAATTTATTGTAATTTCAACTAATTTAAAAAATGTGATTTTTTTAAAATTAATTTAATGTTTAACAGTGTTTTTGGGGTGATCTCCATTCATATATTTGACAGGTCTGTCTGTCAAGTGTATGAAGGGAGATACCCTTCTCCTATTGGCTCCCCATGGCCCATGTGATCCCAGGGACACTTGCGAATTGCATGTGCCTCTGGGATACGTGGGCCCTGCGCATTTCGAGTTGGAGAGGCCCAGGAACGGAAGTATATGCACCTCGGGAACCCTCAGGTAAGGGCATAGATTTTTTCCAGATCAGAGGCCGCCGCACGCAGGAAGCCTCCGATCGGAAAATATGAGCGTTTAAATTAAACAAATAGAAAATGCTGGAAATACATAGCAGGTTCACCAACATCTGAAACGTGAAAAGATAGGTTGATATTTCTGGGATAGGCCCTGTATCGAAACTGGAAGGGAAATGGGTCCCTTAGTTGAACAGAACAAAATGGCGGGGGAGGGGGGAAGGTGGGGTGGCGGGGAAAGAACAATAGGTGCAAGACATGAATCAGGAAAGAAGTGAGATTAAATATACGTTGTGAAAAGATCATCTCACTGAGGCAATGATAAGAGTCATAGGGGGAAAAATTGAGTCGCGACCCCTTTGGGGAGTTAACCTCACCGTGGCGATACTTTTAGTGCCCTGAAAAAATTAGCGCCCCCGCGGCCGAAATTCACCAGTAGCACCCCAAGAGGGAGGCGGAGTGCTACTGGAAGCGCCCCACCTCTCTCTTGGGGCGCTGCGTCACGTCGCGCCGCGGTATTGCAAGCCTTCCTCCTCTTCTTAAAGGGGAGGGGAATAGCGCAACCCGGGGCCCAGCTGAGCCACCAGGGATTGGAGTGCCGGCTAAAGAGCCTGGCACTCAAGAGAATTGCCGAGCTCACGGAGCGCAGCCGGCACTCCGCGGGGGGGGTGCTTCAGAGGATGCCGTGGACGTCAACGGGGGCAGGTGCTGGCAGGCGACCAGCAACAAAAATGGCCACCCGGCACCTCCCTTATAATTTGCGCTGCCCTGGCTGCAGGTAGGCCCCCCTGATCCCGTTGGAAATAGGGTCTGGTGGTAAGTCAGGGGCGCTACCGGAGATCGTAGACGGGGCGCGAGCGGGGCGCGAGCGGGGCGCTGTGCACAGCAATGACGTCATTGCCGCAGGGCACTAACGGTTACCGCCGCCGCTAACCTCCTGCTGAATTTCACAGGAGGTGTTTGTAACGCCATGTCCAGGCGCTAGTTGCTTTGTGACCTGTTACATGACGCTAACGGGAGGCGCAGAGCGACCGAATTTTTAGGCCATAGAGTCATAGGGGGAGAAATTCGGTTGCTTTGCACTTCCCGTTAGCGCCCTAACAGGGTGCAAAGCAACTAGCGCCCGGGTGCGGTGCTGCCAACGCCTCCTGCAAGATTCAGCAGGAGGTTAGCGGCGGTGGTAATCATTAGCGCCCTGTGGCACTGCGCCGCCGCCGATGACCTCATAGCCTTGCGCAGCTCCCCGCTCGCGCCCCAGCCATGATCTTTGGTAGCGCCCCGACTTACCACCGGACGCTATGTCTGACGGGGTCAGGGGGGCCTACCTGCAGCCGGGGCGGTGCTATTTGAGGGCGAGGTGACGGGCGGCCATTTTTGTTGCTGGCTGCCTGCCAGCACCTGCCTCCGCTGCGGTCCCTGGCCTCCTGAGGCCCTCCCCCCCAGCCCGCGGAGTGCCTTCTGTGCTCCATGAGCTTGGCACTTCTCTTGAGTGTGAGGCTCTTTTGCCGGCACTCTGATCTCGGTGGCCCAGCTGGGCCCTGGGTCGTGCTGCGCAAGGCCCCTCCCCTTTAAGAAGGGGAGGAAGGCCTGCAAGACTGCGGCATGATATTACCTCACAGCACCCCAAGAGGGAGGAGGGGTGCTTCCAGTAGCGCCCCGCTTCCCTCTTGGGGCACTACCCCTCAATTTTGGCTGCGGGGGTGCTAATTTTGGCGAAGTTAGCGCCCCAAAGGGGGTGCGACTCAATTTTATCCCCCATAGAGTCATAACGGCACAGAAGGAAGCCATTCAGCCAATCGAGTCCATGCCGGCTCTCTGTAGTGCAATCCAGTCAGTCCCATTCCCCCGCTCTATCCCCGTAACCCTGCAAGTTTATTTCCCTCAAGTGCCTATCCAGTCTTCCCTTGAAAAAATTGAGTGTCTCCGCTTCCACCACTTCCATCGGCAGCGAATTCCAGGTCATCACCACTGGCTGCATAAAAAAGTTTTTCCTCACATCCCCCTGTATCTCTTGCCCAAAACCTTAAATCTGTGTCCCCTTTTCCTTGCACTATCAACTAGTGGAAACAGCCTTTCCCCATCTAGCCTATCTAAACCCGTCATAATCTTGTACACCTCTATCAAATCACCCCTCAACCTCCTTTGCTCCAATGAAAACAAATCCAGCTTCTCCATCATGTCCTTGTAGCTAAGATCCCCCATCCCCAGAACCATTCTAGTAAATCTCCTCTGCACCCTCTCAAGGGCCTACACGTCCTTCCTAAAGCGTGTTGACCAGAACTGGATACAATAATCCAATTGTGGCCTAACCAGTGCTTTATAAAGGTTCAGCATAACTTCTCTACTTTTGTACTCAATACCTCTATTTATGAAGCCCAAGATCCCAGATGCTTTGTCAACCACTCTCTCAGTATGTCCTGCCACCTTCAGGGACCTATGCACATTAACTGCAAGGTCCCTCTGCCCTACACACTCTTTGAAACTGTGCCATTAAGTGTATATTGCCTCTCCCTGTTCCTTCTGCCAAAATGCATCACCTCACACTTCTCTGTATTAAATTCCATCTGCCACTTGTCTGCTAACTAAGACATTAAATGAATAAAAGGACTTGGAAATAGATAAGTAAAGGGTGGAAAGGCATGGGTAAGATGCAAGACAATGGGAGAATTTTTTTTTGTTGAAATGCTGCGGTGGAAATATCCACTCCACCACCCACCCACTCCTATGTAGGATAACAATTGACATCTACTTCCTCTGATCTAGTGTGCTGTATTGGCTGCTTATGGTGCAGTTTCCTCTACTTTGAGCAGCCCAAAAGCAGACTGAATGACCACTTTGCCGAGTACCTCTTGTTATAAATCTCATCATTCATCAAGAAACTACTCGTGAAATAATGCTGGACGGCCAGCTGGTGGCGCTGTCCAAGGAGTATAAATACTCGGGCGTGGGCCCAGCCCGCCAGGGACATTTTGTAAGACAAGGAACTAGTGAAGTACAACTAGACCTCCATGTTCTGAAACAAGTTGATTAAAGCCTTGCTCAAACCAAGTGCGTAGTGAGTTTTATTACGTCACCTCTGTTTTGTCTGCAAGTGTGACCGTGACTTCCTGCAGCTCACCCTTTCACTCCGCATCTCCATCTTCACCTCCTACATTATTTCACCCAAGCTCAATTCTAGCTTCAGGAACAGTGGGGTAGATTTTTACTCTCCCCACCCCCACCCATCCCCCCAAGCAGTGTTTGGGCAGCCAGTGGGCAAAGTCCACCGGCCGGATGCTCGATAGTCAACATCGAGTTCAACAATTTCAGACCATAACCTCTGCCCCAATTTTTTTTCTCTCTCTCACATGGCAGCTGTCTTTCATTCTGCCAGCGCCATTTACACTTCATCGAGAGCCATCTTTTGTTGCTTAACTTGTCCCATTACCATCTCCTTTTGCCTTGCACCATCATCCTTTTTGTCTTAAAAACCTGTTCGATCTCCAGCTTTTTTCCAATTCTGATGAAGGGTCGTTAACCTGAAACGTTGACTCTGTTTCTCTCTCCACAGATGCTGCACTGACCTGCTGAGTATTTCCAGCATTTTCTGTTTTTAGTTCGATAGTCCTGTTGGGAGGTGCGGTCTAACAGACTACAGGCAAAAAGATTGAGAAAGGGAGTTCCAGAGGGTGGGTCAAGTTGGCTATGGAATGCCCACAGAATACATAGAACCACAATTGCAACATAAACAACAATTTCAATTTATATAGCACCTTTAATGCAGAAATAAACACTCCAAGGCACTTCACAGAGGCATAAGTCAAAATTGGGAATAAAAACAGAAAATGCTGGAGATACTCAGCAGGTCAGGCAGCATCTGTGAAGAGAGAAACAGAGTTAACGTTTCAGGTCGATGACCTTTCGTCAGAACTGGAAAAAAGCAGGAAATGGAACAGATTTTTAAGCAACTGAAGAGGCTGGGAAAGGGGGGGGAGGAGATGAAAGAACAAAAGGGAAGGTCTGTGATAGGATGGAAGGCAGGAGAGGTTAAGAGACTTTAAGAGATATTCAAGGCAAAAGGAGATGGTAATGGGACAGGTTAAGAAACAAAGGATGGCTCTAGATGAAGTGTAAATTGTGCTGGCAGACTGAAAGACAGCTGCCATGTGGGGGAGAAGAAAAAAAGATACAGATAAAAAGTGTGGATGAAAGATATATATATGAAGGAGCCGAGGTTATGATCTGAAATTGTTGAACTCTATGTTGAGTCCAGAAGGCTGTAAAGTGCCTAATCGAAAGATGAGGTGCTGCTCCTCGAGCTTCCGCTGAGCTTCAGTGGAACAATGCAAGAGGCCGAGGACGGTGAGGTCTGAGTGGGAATGGAGCGGTGAATTAAAGTGACAGGCGACCGGAAGCTCGGGGTCCCCCTTATGGACTGAACGGAGGTGTTCCGCAAAGCTGTCACCCAATCTGTGTTTGGTCTCCCCAATGTAGAGGAGACCGCATCGTGAGCAGCGAATACAGTATACTAAATTGCAAGAAGTACAAGTAAATCGCTGTTTCACCTGGAAGGGGTGTTTGGGGCCCTGGACAGTGGGAAGGGGGGAGGTATAAGTGCATGTGTTGCATCTCCTGTGCTTGCACTGGAAGGTGCCGGGTGAAGGAGAAGGGCTGTTAGGGGTGATTGAGGAGTGGACCAGGGTGTGGCGGAGGGAGCGGTGCCTTCGGAATGCTGAAAGGGGAGGTGAGGGGAAGATGTTTTTGGTGGTGGGATCACGCTGGAGGTGGCGGAAATGGCAGAGGATGATCCATTGAATGTGGAGGCTGGTGGGGTGAAAGGTGAGGACAAGAGGAACTCTATCGTGGTTCCGGGAGGGAGGGGCAGGGGTGAGGGCAGAAGTGCAGGCGATAGAACGGACACGGTCAGGGACCGTGTCTACCACAGTAGTGGGGAATCCTCGGTTGAGGAAAGAGGAAGACATGTCGGAAGCACTGGTATGGAAGGTGGCATCATCAGAGCAGATGCGGCAGAGACGGAGAAACTGGGAGAATGGAATAGAGTCCTTACAGGAAGCGGGGTAGGAGGAAGTGTAGTCCAGGTAGCTGTGGGGGTCAGTGGGCTTGTAGTGAATGTTTGTCAATAACCTATCCCCAGAGATGGAGGCGGAGAAGTCGAGGAAGGGAAGGGAAGGGAAGAGTCGGAGATGGACCATGTGAAGGTGAGGGAAGGGTGGAAATTGGAAGCAATGTGAATGAAATTACCTAGTTCAGTGCGAGAGCAGGAATCGGCACCGATACAGTCATCAATGTACCAGAAAAAGAGGTGAGGGAGGGGACCCGAGTAGAACTGGAACAAAGAGTGTTCCACATATCCCACGAAAAGGCAGGCATAGCTTGGATCCATACAGGTTCCCATAGCAACACCTTTGATTTGGAGGAAGTGATTGGAGTCAAAGGAGAATTTGTTCAATGTGAGAACAAGTTCAGCCAGGCAGAGGAGGGCAGTGGTGGATGGGGACTGTTTGGGCCTCTGTTCAAGGAAGAAGTGGAGCGCCCTCAGGCCATCCTGGTGGGGGATGGAGGTGTAGAGGGACTGTACGTCCATAGTGAAGAGGAGGCGGTTGGGGCCAGGAAACTGGAAACTGTTAAAGTGGCGGAGGGCATCGGAAGAGTCGTGGGTGTAGGTGGGAAGAGACTGGACAAGGGGAGAAAAAATAGAGTCAAGATAGGAAGAGATAAGTTCCGTGTGACAAGAACAGGCTGAAACGATGGGTTTACCAGGGCAGTCCTGTTTGTGGATCTTGGGAAGGAGGGCTGTGCGGGGTTGGGGAACTATGAGGTTGGCGGCCGTGGGGGCGGGGGGGGGCAGAGGAGATGAGGTCAGTGACAGTCTTGGAAACGGTGGCTTGATGTGGGGTCATGGTCCAGGTGAAGGTAGGAGGAGGTGTCGGAGAGTTGGCGTGCAGCTTCCGCGAGGTAGAGGTCGGTTCGCCAAACAACAACAGCACCACCCTTGTCAGCAGGTTTAATGACAATGTTGGGGTTGGATCTGAGAGAATGGAGTGCTGCAAGTTCAGAGGCAGATAGGTTGGAGTGAGTGAGGGGAGCAGAGAAGTGGAGACGGCCGATGTCACACCGGCAGTTGGCAATGAAAAGATCTAGAGAGGTTAAGAGGCCAGAGGGAGGGGTCCAGGTAGAATGAGAATTCTGAAAGCGGGAGAAAGGGTCAGCCATGCAGGGGGAAGACTCCTGGCCAAAGAAGTGGGCATGGAGACGAAGGTGGTGAAAAAAGAGCTCAACATCATGCCGAGCTCGAAATTCATTGAGGTGGGGGCATAAGGGGATGAAGCTCAGGCCTTTGCTGAAAATTGGGAACTGAGCAAAAAAAGTTGAGTGGTTTGTTATGTTCTTTCTGAAGTGTTCAAACAATTATCAGAAGAAAAACATTCTGTGCAACAGATTCGATAGTTAACTGATATTACTGTCCTATTTAGTGTAACAATGATTCAAATGCAATGTTTAAATGATGTGAAGAATGCCATGAACTGAATTTCTTTCAAAAATAAGAGTATTGTAGCAGTTCGTGTTCACCTAGGTAGGTATCGGACGAATGATTACTAAATAATCGAGTTCGACTTCAGGAGAACAATCTAGAAGTTGTTTATTTACAAGAACAGACGAAATACAGCAGGTAAGGCGGCTAGATGCAGGAGCACTGTGAAGTAGGTCTTTCCCGAGCAGGGACGCCACGAGGACTGACTCCGCAGTCCTGTGGAGAGCGTGATGACATCATCATGCTCGGTCGCGTTTTCCCACGCTTAGGTGGTCACGTGACCACATCGTGACGTTAGCGCGTTTGCCCGCGCTTGGGTGGTCACGTGACCTGCGCCGTTGCGTCGGCGCGTAGCTGTGGCTGGCCGTTGTGGCCGAAGTCGCGAGAGCTGGCGGCCGAACCGGGCCGGCGGCCATCGCGGGCGCGGGAGGCCGAACCGGGCCGGTGGCCACCGCAGGAGCAGGAGGCCGAGTTGTGCTGGCGACCATCGGGAGAATGTAAGGCTGAGCTGGGTCGGCTCGCATCTCGGTGTGTTACGCGACGTGCGGCGTGACGTCAGTGCGTTACGTCGTGTTCTTAAAGGGGCAACGGCCCAAACAGGTAAGTAATATACATACAGTTAGGTTAAAGTGAATTATGTACATTATATATGTAAGGGACACCCGGTGGAACCACCACAGTATCGTATTTCCATCTTTATTTCTTATTGGAAGTAAAATACTTGAGTGGTAGGGTCTGAGAACCAAATAATTTTTAGAGGCTCTTTTCTAAAACACAATAGCTGGCAATGCACAAATATAAAGGAAACAATAGTGATCTTGTTAGCATACTATCCCATACTAGGTCTTGCTCACCCATCACCCCTGTCCTTGCTGACCTCTATTGGCTCTCCATACCCCAACACACAGAGTTCAGAACCCTTGTCCTTGTTTATAGGGCTTGCACTATCCAAATCTGCAACCTTCACCAGCCCTCCATTCCCGTCTTAACCCAATGGTCCTCTGACTCTGGAATTCCCTTCCAAGTGTTCCTCACCTGGTAGCAGAGCTTTCTGTCATCTGGAAATCCGTCCCTAATCCACTTTGCCTTGCTACTTCCCTCCCTGCTTTTAAAAACCTGTTTTATTTAAAGACCTTTACAACCACTACATTAAAAAAATGTTATTCTTGGCTGACAGCTTAGTGGTCTGAGAGTTGGAGGTCTGAAGGTCATCAAAGCTTTCCAGCTAGGGTCAACTTGCTCATGTGTTTTTATTCACCCTTGTTCAGTTAGCACATTGCAGTAAGTGACTTTCTGCATTTAAACATAGGTGGAAATTTCAAAGTTCTTCCCGGAGATTACTTTAGTGGATTGTACCTTGTGGCATGTAATTGTGAGTTAGAAGTCAGGAATTGTAAGAATTCCCCAGTTAGTAGACTCCTTCCTCGGAACCATTATCCTAGAGCCAGAGACATTTTTAGCCATCCCCAGATAGTGCAGCTGCAGCACACGTTCCATCTGAAAGCAGAGGTTGTGTCCTTTAGCAAGCTCTTTGCAGTTATCTGAATGAGTTTTTAGAATTTTCAGTCAGTGCGGCTAATGCCATTGACGTAAAATAAGATTCTCCCTGTTACTAATGCCAGACATCATCAAATTGTTCAGTTTGTTATTCCTCACCACCCCAAAGGGTTTTTTTTTTAATGGGATTATTCATAAAATGCATAGAATAGGATTACATACAATGTATGCAAATCTTTAAAAGTGCTTAATTTTTGTACATTTATATCTTTGCATTTGGAACTGCTAAATACTAAAATGCCTTTTCAACTTCAAATTAGCATCCACAAGTAATACACTTACAACTTGTACTGATGCCTATTACAAAGTAGGATTAGCAGAAGATACAGTGCTACAGACTTGTTTTGATTTGCATAATTTGTAGAGTAAACCTAAAAATTATCATTCTTTTGTATTTTTTGAGCCGAATTGCTATTGTTTTCCTGAAGGAGCTGGCCTACATTTAAGAGATAGCGAGGTAGATTTTCCTCAGAGTGGCTGGCGGGACGGACAGCTAGTCCTGCCGAGAGGCCCGGACCACTTTAAGGATGAGCCTCCCTTGTATCGGACTGGCAGGCTGCAGCTGGAAACCGAGTGCCCCTGGGGCAGCCTGCCAGCTCTGAACCACAGCAATATCCGGCTTCCCAAGCGGCCTCCGAACCAAAGGATGGTTGGTTCCTGGCCGATCTGCAGGAGCGAGGAACAGGAGCAGCAGTGACCTAGGCTGGGCTTGTGAGACTGGGAGGAGCACTCCTGCTCAGTGCTCCTCCCGGCCCCACAAAAAATGAAGAGGAACTCACCTTTCGGGTCCTCTGCGAGCGGGCCGCCATACTCAACCTCATCCTGCTATGCCGCTCATCACATCCCCATCACCGTGCGCACGTTCCAGCCAGTACCAGTCCAAAAATGGTAATTGGGGTCCTATTGATGTCATAAGATCCTGATTTGCATTTTAAATGGACCTACCACCTGACTCCGGGCGCCACTCGGCCCCTCAAGTGCTAGGCCCCAGTGAACATTGCTGCAGCCATAGCAACGGCGGCAATGGGCCGGTAGGTCATCGCCGGCCATTTTCGTGGTGCCACTGCTCCGATTCCAACAGGTGGGAGGTCCCAGAATTCACCCCATAAGCTGTACTGCTGGATCACCACAAGTGAATGGAAACTTTTTCAAACTTTAACCAAGATTTCTGTTTGTATTACACTCGTGAGTGTCATTTGTATTCGAGTTTGCTGTTTTACAGTGACTCGCTGTTCACTCAGCGCCCGGAGTGAATTCACAATAGGCTGCCATCAGACCACTTCCATTCTTGTACAACTCGATGGGCAGCCGTGCCAGTCTGCACTTCTGTTTTGTTGAACTGGAAACAACTAATTTAATGGTCAGCTTCCTGGGGGGAACAATGGAGGTAATTTTAGCTGGGATTTTGCTCACCTCGGCAGGTCCGGGCGGGCGGTGTCGGTGATGGGTCACGGCCCCACTGCTGGCTCCATCCAGCTGTCCAAAATGAATTTACGTTGGTAGGGCTTGTTAAGCCCACCCAGCGCATTCCCTGGGCCAATGAGAGGAAGTGGGTCTGGTGACGTCATTCATGACGCATTATCAGCCGGTTTCCTTCAAGGGACCATGGCCACCTTTCTTTTGACATTTGTGCTGTCAGTGTTCTACAGCATTGAGGTGCTGCAAACACTGACAATGACTGCACAGAGGTACAGGGCTGCACCTACGTTCTCCTATGAAACCTCATCTTCCGATTAGGCACTCTGCAGCCTTCCGGACACAATATCGAGTTCAACAATTTCAGATCATAACCTCGGCCCCTATTTCATTTTTTCTTGTAATTTTTCCACTCCTTTCTCCCCCCCCCCTTTTCCTTTTGTTTCGTTCTCACACCTGGCAGCTATCCCTTGCCCTGCCAGTACACTTTACACCCAATCTCAGCCTATTACCATCTCGTCTAGCTTCTAACACCTTTCATTGTCTCTTTTTTACTTCTTTTGTTTCTTTTATTCTTTTGTCCGATCGCAACCCTGCCTCCGATCCATCTTTTCTTTCCAGTTTTGAAGAAGGGTTTTGACCCAAAACGTCAACTCAAATTTCTGTCCACGGATGTTGCCTGACCTGCTGAGTTTTTCCAGCATTTTCTGTTGTTATTTCCCCTATGACTGTCTCCATTTGCTTCTGGAGGGAGTCACAGCACACAGGGAGGTCCTCTTCCCTTCCCATGGGCAGAAGAGATCTCCCCAGGAGACCAACGCAGCCTGCTTGCACATTGCACAGGAGGGCACAAGCAGGGATGTTGTCAGGAAGACCTGGCTACAGTGGCACAAACCTTTCAATTATCTCAGTAGATCACGAAACGTTACTGCAAGGCCATACTCAACCTCATCCTGCTATGCCACTCATCACATCCCCATCACTCTGCCTTCCCTGCCCTACTCCTGCACATCCTTACTCACACCAAATTACCTTGCACCTCCACCCATCCCTCTCTATCTACAAGGGCCCATAATTTCCAATAGGAGGCTTCCTGCGTGCAGATGTCTCCTATCGGGAAAAAATCTACGCCCTTACCTGAGGGCTCCTGAGGTCTGGACACTTCCGATCCTGGGCCTCTCCACAGTCGAAATGCGCAGGGCCCACGTATGCCAGGGGTGCATGTGGTTCGCAAGCGTCCCTGGGATCACGTGAGCCAGGCGAGCCAATGAAAGAAGGGAATCCCCCTTCATACTTTTGACACATAGACCTGTCAAAAGTATGAATGGGAATCACTGAAAAAAGGCACTAAAACATTAAATACATTTTTTTTTAAATCATGTTTTTAAAATGAGTTAAAATTACAATAAATTAAATATTTGAAACAAAAATTTAATTTTTTGAAAAAAATTATTAAAGTTTTTTACAGGGCTAAAAATAAACTTACTTTTTTTAAAGTATTTTTAAATTATAAATGAGTGTTAAAAACTTTTTTTTACTTTTTTAAACTCTTATGCTGGTAAAAGCAGGCCTTACGCCTGCTTTTACCAGGCGTAAGATTTTTAAGGGATTTCAGCAGGCGGAGGTTCTGCAGAAAGTGGAACTCTCCCCCCGCAGAGGCCCTTCTCCAGGGCAGGCATCCGATCTGACAAGAAGATTCTTGACAGATCGGAAATGCCGGTTTTCAGCGCATGCACACCTCGTACACACCCATAGAGATCCGAAAATACGGGCCATATTATCACTTCCCCATCTCACTAGCCAGCCCTCACACTCACCCTCATCCTATTGCAATCATACCAACTAACAACACACAAGGGTAGCCACTTGGGTGTTTTATGCAATGTTTATGTAAAGTTTCTATTAATGTGCTGTCAAACATTGAAACCTTTATTTTCAACACTTAGACCGATTTGTGTGTAGCTTTGGCAGTGGCTTAGTGAGTTGCAGTGAATGGTGAGACATAATGGTACCGCCCGGAATGGTGATGAGTGTGAAAGGAATGGCTTGGGCATTGTAGGAATGCTTTATGGTGTTGGTGTGGGTTGGTGCTAACCTGGTGCATCATGTGGCAGCCAGGGTGTACAGTGTAACATTAAGTAAATCTGGCCATGATGAGGCCACCCCTGGTCTCCCGGGCAGCAATGTGGTTGGGTGCTGATGCCCTCTGTCCTGTGCAGCATCAGGTGATTGCAGAGAAGGTTGGTGTTGTTGTTGGTGCTGCTGGTGTTGGGGCTCATTGTGGTCCGATTCTGAGGACCAAGGTGAGACAGTATAAATGGTATCCATGCTGATGGAATAGATGGCAGGTGAAGTACAGATGACAGAAGTGATTTGGTAATGAGGTGAGAGTGGATGGAGACTTGTGGAAAGACTTGCAGCATGCTGAGCCTGTTGTGGAAATGCAGTGAGGAACAGCTTGTGGCTGAGGAAAGTAATCTCTGTCAGGTGGGAGCTTTTACTGTACATTTGAAGCTGTTAAGTAATCAGCTGGAGCAATGGTCACTGAACTCCCGCCTCAGGTTGACAGACGTGGTAACTGAACAGCGTGGTCCCCTGGCCATGAAGCTAAAGTTAAAAAGTAAGGTAAAAAAAAGCCTGTTAACGGTCTGGTAAGTACATTATAATGATTGGGTCACCCGCTGCTGTCTGTCGGGTCTGTTCAGTGCTGACAGACCCAACAATGGGAAAGGCACGTTGCAGCGGGTTGACAGCAGGTTCCTGACCCGCTGTCAAAAAAAACACTTTCCCACCCGACCCACCACCGATCCCGACCGCTGACACCCCGGAAAATTCCGGCCTTTAACTTCAGACTAGAGTGTAAAATGTGCACTAGCTTCTTAACCATCTGTTAAACACCTCCTGATTTTAGTTTCCATTGACTGCCATAGAAACAAAAACTGAGAGGTGTTCAACGAGTGGCTAATCCGATATTGCACATGTTACACTATTGTCTAAAGTCAAAATTATCCCCAGTGTAACTTAAAAATAATCTTCCAATGTGGTCTGTTGGATGTAATTGTAGTCCAGCCTCAGCAATCAAACTACTTGACTGCTTTATGGAGCTGCCTTGTTCATAGTGCAGGGTATTTCTTTTGACACAAGAGGCACCAAAATTAAAATTCAAATACACATTGAGCCACTGCGATATTTTTGCTGGCACCAAGTGACCGCTCAACAAAAAGTTCTTCCCTTGCTTAACAGCTCGTTTCAGGATAGTAAAATAAAAATTATAACTACTTTTTTAACCGTTTTTAGCTTCTGTGGGATGAGAATGAGTTGCAGGGTTTCAAAAGAGTCTGTTTGCCAGTTTGCAGTGTTGGAATTTCACGTGCCTCTGAAACTGCCCGGGGATCTGAAGTACCTCTGACAGGGTACTCACTGATCCGGATGCTGATTTGGATGCTGAGATATTACTTTGATTACAGGAAAAAAAGACATGATCAGGTCAAGATTTCTGGATTGCTGTCCATTTTGTTTGCATGTATAAACACAAAAGTGGAATTGAATATGAAAATTGTAGTGTATGTACCTTTAAGAGAGAACTACTTTTACAGCTCCTGTGTACTGTAGTACCGGCAGTGACCACACCTGTATATAAGCCTTGAGCAGGCATCTGTGCTGTTAGTCTTTAGACTACCCTCCTCCAGTAAACACCTGTTGATTGTTAATCTACAGCCTCCATCTAGTTATTGAAGAACACCATACCTCAAGATTTACGGATTCAACAGTGGCGACGAGGTCGATTCGAATCTACCTGCAACTCTGCATTTCCTTCCAAGGATTCGCTCCGGGAGGACGGTGGAAGAAAGTCGAGGCCAGAAGCACGGGCGTCGACCACGAGCAACCGCCCAGTCATCCGGCAGAGAGAGTGAACATCACAGGGGAGGCTGTTGAGAGCTGGGCTTGGTTCTCCAGCCACGATGATCCAGCAACAGACTGGCAACAGGTACAGCGCAGACCCTTCCCGGACAGCAGCGGCTGGAGCCGACCGACGGCACAGAAAAGGCCGAGCAGCGTCGACGGGGTAAGAGAGAGGGTAGAGCGCACAGGGCGCAGCCGGGGGTTGAAGACCGAGCGGCGTCGACGGAAAACAAAAAGAGAGAGAGGGTAAAGCACAGCCGGGGTTCAGGACCGAGCGGCGGCAACGAGAGAGGCGCACAGGAGAACACGCAGAGCGCAGCCAGGGCTCAAGGGCGGAGCAGCGTCCGCGGGGAAAGAAAGGGAGTGCGGGAGACGCCATTTGAGCCGCGGAGAAGAAGGGAGAGCGCGCCATTTGAGCCGCGGAGAAGAAGGGAGAGCGCGGGAGACGCCATTTTTGAAGCCGCAGCGGAGAAGAAGGGCGAGCGCGGGAAGAAAGGAAAGCGCAGGAGACGCCATTTTGAGCCAGCGGAGAAGAAGGGAGAGCGTGGGAGGCGCCATTTTAGAAAGTCTAACCACACCCAGGGATGCCGAAGAGTGGCAGTGTCACTGCGTTCGACAATGAAGTCGAAGATTGGGCGACATATGTGGAACGCATTGAGGTGTACTGCAAGGCAAATGAAGTGCCAGATGCCAGGAAAGCACTGGTTTTGTTGAATTCCATGGGTGCAAAAATGTATGGCTTACTGCGAAACCTAATAACCCCAGAGAAGCCAGTGGATAAGGATTTCAAAAGCATAGTGGAAATCCTACAGGACCACTTAAACCCCACACCGCTGCTGATAGCAGAAAGATTTAAGTTCCACAAAAGGAACCAGCAGAAAGACGAAAGCAATGCTGAGTATTTAACGGAACTGCGCAAGCTATCGAAGCACTGGCAGTTTGGAATGGGACTAGCAGATACGTTAAGGGACAAGTTTGTGTGTGGGCTTCAAAGTGAAGGAACCCAGAAACAGCTTCTATCAGAAAAGGATCTTACGCTGGACAAGGCTTTCAGCATAGCAGTATCACACGAAGCAGCCGCACAGGGTGCTGCAGAGATACAACGGAGACCGCAAGAATATGGCACCAATTAAATGTCATATGGAGCAGGGAAGTGTTATCGCAGCGGCAGAACAACACATGACCAGAAGGTTTGTTGGTTCAAAGACCAAGTGTGCAGACAGTGTGGAAAAGCAGGACACATAGCAAGAGTCTGCAGTTCAGGGAAGAAAACCAGCAGCAAGAAATCTCCACAGGAGAAGTACAAAAAAGATACATAAGGTGATGGACAGTAGTTCAGATGAACAGAAAAGTGATACAGACTCCGGAAGCAAGGAGCTGGGTTGTCTGAAACTACATAATGTAATCAAAATGGAGGATCACCAGACTATCTGGGTCACGATCAAGATAGATGGAGTCCAAGTGAAAATGGAATTGGACACAGGATCAGCCCTAACAGTCATAAACCGAAGGGACTACAAGCGGCTATTCTCACATATACACTTGAAAGCTACAGAGATTGTCTTGAAGACGTATACGGGGCAAAAAGTCTACCCCAAAGGAAAAATAAGGGTGAACGTGATATACAAAGGCCAGGAAATACCAAAAATGGACCTATATGTATTGCCAGATGGAGGACCACCACAACTAGGATGTGAATGGATCCGGAAGATACAATTAGATTGGCATTCCATACAGGCACTGAAGGTTGAGGCCAAAAAGGATGATGACGTCACACCTGGACAACTGTCAAAAATGCTAACTGACGCACAAGAAGTGTTCCAGGAGGGACTCGGAACACTAAAAGGCATAACAGCGATGATTAAAATAGAGGAAAATGCAAGCCCAAAGTTTTTTACGGCCAGACCGGTGCCTTATGTGATCCGACCAGCCATCAAAGCAGAGCTGGAAGGTTTGGAATGTTCAGGAGTACTGTCCAAAGTGGACTGGAGTGAATGAGCTACACCCATCATTCCTGTAATGAAGAGGTCGTTGAGTAATACGCCTGGGGAACCAAAGAAGGTCCGCATCTGTGGTGATTTTAAGGTGACAATGAACCCAGTCCTTCACACGGTACAATATCCGCTTCCACGGATTGAGGATATTTTTGCCTTGCTATCTGGAGGTAAACACTTCACTAAGATTGATCTGGCCCAGGCGTACCTGCAAATGGAGGTAGAAGAAGCCTCGAAACAATACCTCACGATCAACACTCATAAAGGTCTCTACCTATACAACCGGCTGGTGTTCGGGGTAGCATCGGCTCCGGCTATTTGGCAAAGGGCAATGGATCAAGTCCTGCAAGGGATTTCAGGGACCCAGTGTTATTTGGACGACATCCTGGTCACGGGCGAAAATGACAGTGATCACCTCGCCAACCTGGAGAAGGTGCTCACTAGATTAAAGGAATATGGGCTACGAGCTAATTGCCACAAGTGCGAGTTTTTCCAGAAGCAGATCTTGTATAGTGGCCACGTTATTGATGAAGAGGGGTTACATAAGTCCCCTGAAAAGATTGAGGCAGTAGTCAAGGCTCCAGCACCGGAAAATGTGTCACAACTGAGGTCGTTCCTCGGGCTGGTGAAGTACTACCATAAGTTCTTGCCAAATTTGTCTACAGTATTACACCCACTGAACACCCTACTGCAACAGGGGGTACCATGGAAGTGGAATGACGAATGTAAACGAGCTTTCCAGAAGTGCAAAGAATTGATCACATCAAAAGAGGTGTTGGCCCATTTCAACCCAGCACTACCAATTCGGTTGGCGTGTGATGCATCACCCTATGGTATTGGAGCGGTGCTGTCACACAAATTCCCAGATGGGTTGGAGAGGCCAGTAGCCTTTGCGTCTCGGTCACTAACCTCAGCCGAGCGCAACTACGCCCAGATTGACAGGGAGGCCCTCAGCCTAGTATGGGGAGTAAAAAAATTCAACCACTATCTGCATGGGCAGAAGTTCACCTTGCTGACTGACCACCAACCACTTGTCTCCATCTTTAATCCAAAGAAGGGCGTTCCGGTGATGACTGCACAACGGCTACAAAGATGGTCTCTTTTTCTAGGGGCGAACCAATATGAAATAGAGTATAAGGGCACGAAACAGCATGGAAACGCTGATGGGCTATCATGCCTGCCACTGCCTACTGTGGAGGAAGCACCAGCAGTGGACCCTATCAAAATATTTTATTCGTCGATAATTGAACGCTTGCCAGTAACTAACGCGGATATAGGGAAGGAGACCCGAAATGATCCGACACTGTCTCGGGTATATGATTTGACGGTGAAGGGATGGCCAACACATGGCGACTCACTGTTGCCACCATTCTCATCCAGAAGAGAACAGCTGTCAGTATGCCAGGGGACAGTGATGTGTGGATCCTGAGTGGTAATTCCACCCAAGTTAAGGGAGAGAGTGCTCAATGAGCTTCACGAAGGCCATCTGCGAGGGGTGAAAATGAAAAGCCTTGCTAGGGCTTGTGTGGTGGCCGGGGATCGATCAACAAATCGAGGACCTAACAAAGAGCTGCTCAGGATGCCAGAAGGTCCAAAATGCACCACCACATGCCCCTCTACAACCATGGGAGTGGCCCTCCTCTCCATGGCAACGGGTACATATTGATTTTGCTGGTCCATTCATGGACTCAATGTTCTTAATAGCAGTGGATGCGCACTCGAAATGGCCTGAGGTGATCAAAATGTCCTCCACCACTACAAAGAAAACAATTGCAGTCCTACGGACCATATTTGCCAGGAACAGCTTGCCAGAGCAGATTTGCTCTGATAACAGACCACAGTTTGTGTCTGAAGAGTTTCGGAAATTTATGAGAAGGAATGGGGTAAGGCATTACACATCCGCCCCGTATCATCCAGCCACAAATGGATTGGCTGAGAGGTTCGTACAAACCTTTAAAAAGGCAATAAGGGCCATGTGCGATGATGACATTCCAATACAGCATAAGGTGGACAATTTCCTGTTAGCCTACAGAAATGCAACACATGCAGTTACCAACCAGACCCCGGCCATGATGTTCTTTAACCGAAGGTTGAGATCTCGTCTGGATTTGCTCAGACCAAATGTGCGAAGAAATGTTGAGGATAAGCAATTCCAGCACATCAATGAGGAGCTGACAAGGAGCTTCAATGTAGGACAACCAGTCTTGGCCCGCGACTACCGAACAGAGAAATGGCAACCCGGAACGATATGCACACGGCAGGGGCCACTAATGTACACAGTGGATGTCGGGGAGAACATTGTGAGACGCCACGTCAACCAGATCCTAGCGTCACAGGAACGAGTCAACACCATGTCTCGCGTACCTGGGATGAACCCGACATACCGGTAGCATCTACCCCAGAAACAGTAGCCGCGGAAACTGATGAACTAACCGACGAAAGGGGGCCACAATCACCTCTGCACCAAGAACAAGACACTCAGGAAAGGCGCTATCCAGAAAGGATCAGGAAGCCGCCCCAAAGACTGAATCTATAAATGGACTATTTCAGTTAAATGTGCATATTAAGGTGTTAACTGTTA
Source organism: Somniosus microcephalus (assembly GCF_052327205.1). NCBI lineage: Eukaryota > Metazoa > Chordata > Chondrichthyes > Squaliformes > Somniosidae > Somniosus > Somniosus microcephalus. The sequence continues at coordinate 47,242,620 of NC_141003.1, forward strand.
TTTGAATGTTATGGGTACTGTTAATCTAAAAGGGGAGGAATTGTAGTGTATGTACCTTTAAGAGAGAACTACTTTTACAGCTCCTGTATACTGTAGTACCGGCAGTGACCACACCTGTATATAAGCCTTGAGCAGGCATCTGTACTGTTAGTCTTTAGACTACCCTCCTCCAGTAAGCACCTGTTGATTGTTAATCTACAGCCTCCGTCTAGTTATTGAAGAACACCATACCTTAAGATTTACGGATTCAACAAAAATATTCTCCCTTACACCCCATATTTTGGTTTGCTTTCTGTACTTTTAAGCATTGACCTGCGAATGGGTAACAATTTGCACTCTTAGGAATAAATTATGGAATGATGAAGAGAACCACAGTCTAGAAATTGATGGTGATGCACTAATCGGGTTAACTAAGTGTTAATGTAGGCAGCAGTGTATAGAAAGCTTAACACCTGATTTTAATGAATTTGAATAACTAGAATGTGCACTTTATACCCTGCAGAGTGGGCCATCCAATGGGGAGTTAGAGTAATTATTACAGAATATTTCTGGTTAAGTGCACTAAGCATCCATATAGACTCCTGAAATAGTGCAGGGGAGGTCAGTACAGCTGTTAACTCTGGGATTTTATAGCAACATGCAGTGTGCAGGGCCCAAGGAAAGCCACTCCAGTTACCTAGGCACTACTTGAAGGAGGGATATAGTCAATCGAATAGATAGCCAATGCTCCCTGTCCTCCCTGAAGCACCTGGTGCAGCAAGCATGAGAGGAAGAGGCAGAAAGGATGAATGCTACCTCCTGCACCTGGAAGGGTATCAGATAGATGTTAGGTTTGAAGAAATCTGCTAAGACAAGCCAAAGTACTGCCACAAGTGGATCTGCAAGAAACTGATGCACAAGGAATTCCAATCACAGTTTCGATCATAACTAATGTGTTAGATTGACCTGCACTTTACCACCCGTATTGTGGCTGATTCTGGAAGGGCGGTGGAGGATGGTAGGGTGGAGTGGCTGGGTGTCGATTACCTTCTAACCCAAAACCACTTTACAATTTTCTTTTGCCATGTCCCCCTTAATATAGGCAGCCTGCACCGTCCGCCCACAATCAGCCACATTTCCAACATACCATATGCAAATGAGATTCAAATAAGCCCCTGAAGCACAACTTTACATTTTCCTCCTCCACCACCTGTGGACCACCTTAAAAAAAAGCTGTCTGTATAAAAGAGGCGCTGCTGGTTGTTAGGTGGTGCTAGCCTGTGTGAAGAACTGTTAAAGGTCACTTAGTCAAATATTGAATCATAGAATCATAGAAATTTACAGCACAGAAGGAGGCCATTTGACTCATAGGGCTGGATTTTATCTATGGGGGTGCATTGGGGGCGGGACTGCTGCTTGTCAGGTTTCAGTCCCGCCCCCAACAACGTCCGGCCAACCCACGCTATTTTCCCTTGATTGACCTTGTTAAGCCCGCCCTGCGGGCCTAGCTGGCCAATTAAGGGAAAGCCGGTGACAGAGGACGTCAGCGTATGACGTTTCATCTGTCAAAAATTTTGAGAAGCTGTCAAATACTGACAATCTCTCTTCAAAGACTGAAGACTTACCAAACCTCTCTCCTTAGCAGAAATCAGATGGCTCCTGCATCAGAGAATGCAGCAGCCATTCTGTCATCTCTGCCATTGAAATGAGGCACCTCCGGATCCCCAAGAGTTGAAGCCTGCCGAAAGAAACAAAGGTAAGTAAACTTTTTCTAACACTTTGCACTCACCTCTCATACTTGCCTGTCCACACTTGCGCCCATCACTCACCTCCACAGCGCACTTTCTGACCCCTCTCACCCCCGCAGACCCACTGCTCGCCTCGTTGACCCTGATGAGGTTTGCAGCCGTCGGGAAGCCCGCACTTGTGTGGGTAAAATGGGGATAAGCCTCTTAACTGCCTGTTAACTACCTGTTAACAGGCAGTTAAGTGGCTTTAATCACCTGCCCGCCTCAAGGAGACGGGTCCCTGTGCGAGTCGGGGACCTGCCTCCCGGGAAGATGGCATGGAGGCGGGTTGGGAGCGGGGTTGATACCCGTTCCCAGTTTCTGCCATTTTCCCGGCAGTCCCGCCTCCATACCCGCCTCCCCTGGGCTGGCAAAATTCCCCCCATCGTGTCTGTGCCGGCCAAAAAAGAGCTATCCACCCTAATCCCACTTTCCAGTTCTTGGTAGCCTTGTAGGTTACGGCACTTCAAGTGCATATCCAAGTACTTTTTAAATGTGATGAGCACTTCTGCCTCTACCACCCTTTCAGGCAGTGAGTTCCAGACCCCACCATGCTCTGGGTGAAAAAAGTTCTCCTCAAATCCCCTCTAATCCTTCCACCAATTACTTTAAATCTATGCCCCCTGGTTATTGACCTCTCTGCTAAGGGAAATAGGTCATTCCTATTCACTCTTTCTAGGCCCCTTATAATTTTATACACCTCAATTAAGTCTCCCTTCAGCCTCCTCTGTTCCAAAGAAAACAACCGCAGTCTATCCAATTTTTCCTCATAGCTAAACTTTTCCAGTCCTGGCAACATTCTCGTAAATCTCCTCTGTACCCTCTCTAGTGCAATCACATCTTTCCTGTAATGTGGTGACCAGAACTGTACACTGAACTCTAGCTGTGTCCTAACTAGTGTTTTATAAAGTTCAAGCATAACCTTCCTGCTCTTATATTCTATGCCTCGGCTACTAAAGGAAAGTATCCCGTGGTGCCTTCTTAACCACCTTATCTACCTGTCCTGCTGCCTTCAGGGATCTGTGAACATGCACTTCAAGGTCACTCTGTTTCTCTACGCTTCTCAGTATCCTACCATTTATTGTGTATTCCCTTGTCTTGTTAGCCTTCCCCAAATGCATGACCTCACACTTCTCCAGATTGAATTCCATTTGCCACTTTTCTGCCCACCTGACCAATCTATTGATATCTTCCTGCAGTCTATAGCTATCTTCTTCACTATCAACCACACGGCCAATTTTTGTATCATCTGCAAACCTCTTAATCATGCACCCTACATTGAAGTCTAAATCAGTGATATGTAACACAAAAAGCAAGGGGCCTAGTACTAAGCCCTGTGGAACCCCACTAGAAACAGCCTTCCAGTCACAAAAACACCCGTCGACCATTACCCTTTGCTTCCTGACGCTGAGCCAATTTTGGATCCAACTTGCCACTTTCCCTTGAATCCCATGGGCTTTTACTTTTCTGGCCAGTCTGCCATTGCTGCAAAAGAATCTTTTTTTTCTTTTGAGGTTTATTTTAACTGTAGTTTTGCTGTTAGCTTCTGCATTGCTGCCAATGCTGTGGAGATTTCTTTAGACCTTCAGCCATGAAGCACAGTGGTGGTTCCATGAGGGAATCCCCTTTTCCTATATTATGAAGATGAGGAAGAGGAAAGTGGTGAAGGGTGGCAAGCTAAGTAGCCGAGGCCCCGCTTCAGAAAAATGCTGCCCAGGAGTAAGAGACACCTTGACATAAATCATTCATACCAGCTGCAAAATCATGGTCCCCATTTAGCAAATACATCAACTCATTCATTTGCTGATCAGAAGTTCTCCTGCACAGTTACCAAAGCTGCAATTTGTTTCTTTTTCCCACTGCACCCCACATCACTCTGAACACTGGTGGCAGAAGTGTTGCCTGGAGAGTTTTTATCCGCCTGAGGGGAACAGGATCTCCTTCTTCCTGACCACCGCCTGCACCAGTGACATCAGTGAAACTGGGTGCCCTGCCTGCACCTCTTCCAGCCATCTTCTTCAATCTGGACAGTTCCCCTGCTGTCTGCAGCACAACGTGCATCTCCCCTTTAAGAGGTGCTGGCTGCCTTTGCATGACGTCAGTTAAGCCAGATTTCCCCTCCCCCCCAACAGGCGAGCAAGCAATGAATAGTGCTGGCTGCACGCCTGCCACATTCTGGTGAGGTCTCAGCATCAAATTCACGGGCTGGCTGGGACCAGGCTAACAGGCGTGTGAATTGCAAGCTCCTCTGTTTTTTGGGTGTGATCGAATTTCTAGGCCCATGCTTCCAGGAAGCTGTGATTGCAGGGAACATGGGTCGGAGAATCACGGTGACAATGTTATTGCCCTGTCATCAATCCGCACTCTCGTCAAGCATGACTTTCCCACTGGGAGTGTAAAATTAGTCCTATCCAAAGACAGAAGTTATGAAAGGTGTGTTTATTATGCAGGCAAAATTAAAAAGAAAATTGTTAAATTACTGAAAAACATGAATGAAAATAATATACAATAATGGGAAATCATGAAAATCCACAACAATGAAACAAGCAATGCAAAAGCTAAGAGCTCTCAACGTCGTTATCTTTCCACTCAATCTCTGGGACAGCTTCACTACACTGCTTCAAGCTTAATAGTGAATGGTTGACTTAAACTATGCTTTAGGTCACTGAAGATTAGCCTTCAAAAGTTTCAAATGATAGCATTCAGAAGAATGTGGCACTGATCGAAATTTCCTAGCGGGTCCTGATTATTGCCTGCTTCACTGGTTTGACTCTTCCAAAATGTTACTTTCTTGCTTTAATCAGTTTGAAGATAGATATCTCAATGGGGATGGAGAGAAATATCACTTTCCTATATAGGCAAGTACTTTCCAGCTGCAGTTAGTCTTTTGGCATTAGTTCAACTCAGTTACTGGTAAAATGTTCTGTTTTTGGTTAGTAGTGTAATCCAATGGAGATGTGCTGACATTCCAGGGTAATTTCACATTTCTGAACAAAAGACAAAAGAAAGTGAAGCCATGAATGAGAAGAAGCCATTTCCATTGAAGCTGATCCCACCTTTACATGTGGAATCGGCCATGTTGCTCTTTTCTGTGCCCTTTCAAATGTGAGTACCTTTTTCCTGGTGTGGGGGTCAGAACTGAAAGCAGTGCCATAAGAACATAAGAAATAGAATCAGGAGTCGGCCATTTGGCCCCTCGAGCCTGCTCCGCCATTCAATAAGATCATGGCTGATCTTCTACCTCATCTCCACTTTCTTGCACTATCTCCATATCCCTTGATTCCCCTTAATATCCAAAAATCTATCAATCTCTGTCTTGAATATATTCAACCACTGAGCATCCACAGCCCTCTGGGGTAGAGAATTCCACAGATTCACCGCTCTCTGAGTGAAGAAATTTCTCCTCATCTCAGTCCTAAATAGCCGAGCCCTTATTCTGAGACTGTGACCCCTGGTTCTAGACTCCCCAGCCAGGGGAAACATCCTCCCTGCATCTACCCTGTCAAGCCCTGTTAAGAGTTTTGTATGTTTCAATCACCTCTCATTCTTCTAAACGCTCTAGAATATAGACCTAGTCTACTCAATCTCTCCTCATAGGACAACCCCCCCATCCCAAGAACCAGTCTGGTGAACCTTTGTTGCACTCCCTCTGTGGCAGGTATATCCTTCCTTAGGTAAGGAGATCAAAACTGTACACAATACCCTAGGTGTGGTCTCATTAGGGCCCTATTTAATTGCAGTAAGATGTCTTTACTCTTAAGCTCAAATCCTCTTGTAATAAAGGCCAACATATCATTTGTTTTCCTAATTGCTTGCTGTACCTGCATGTTAACTTTCAGTGATTCTTGTACAAGGACACCCAGGTCCCTCTGAACACCAACATTTCCCAATCTCTCACCATTTAAAAAATACTCTGCTTTTCAATTTTTCCTACCAAAGTGGCTGACTTCACATTTCTCAACATTATATTCCATTTGCCATGGTCTTGCTCACTCACTTAGCCTATCTATATCTCCTTGAAGCCTCCTTGCATCATTCTCAAAACTTACATTCCCACCCAGCTTTGTATCATCAGCAAACTTGGATATATTACATTTGGTCCCCTCATCCAAATCATTGATGTAGACTGTGAATAGCTGAGGCCCAAGCACTGATCCTTGCGATATCCCACTAGTTACAGCCTGCCAACCCAAAAATGACCCGTTTATTCCTACTTTCTGTTTTCTGTCCGTTAACCAATCCTCAATCCATGCTAATATATTATCCCATGAGCCCTAATTTTGTTTAGTAACCTCTTGTGTGGCACCTTATCGAATGCCTTCTAAAAATCCAAATACACCACATCCACTGGTTCCCCCTTATCTATTCTGTTAGTTACAACCTCAAAAAACTCTAACAGATTCGTCAAACATAATTTCCCTTTCATAATCCGTGTTGACTCTGCCCAATCCAATTATTATTTTCCAAGTGCCCTGTTACCACGTCTTTAATAATAGATTCTAGCATTTCCCTACTACTGATGTCAGGCTAAGTGGTCTGTAGTTCCCCGTTTTCTCTCTCCCTCCTTTCTTAAATAGTGGGGTTACATTTGCTAACTTGCTAACTTGCAATCAGCAGGAACTGTTCCAGAATCTATGGAATTTTGGAAAATGACAACCAATGCATCCACTATCTCTATAGCCACCTCTTTCAAAACCCTAGGATGCAGGCCATCAGGTCCAGGAGGTTTATTGGCTTTCAGTCCCATTAATTTTTCCGATACTATTTTTTACTAATACTAATTTATTTCAGTTCTTCATTCTCGCTAGAGCCTTGGTTCTCCACTATTTCCAGGAAGTTTTTTGCATCTTCTTCCATGAAGACAGACACAAAGGGCTGGATTTTCTCAATGAGAAGTTTTTGGAGGCGGGACTGCTGTTTGCCAGCTCTCAATCCCGCCTCCATCAGCTTCTGGCCAACCAGCGAGATTTTCCCCTGATTGACCTAGTTAAGCCTGCCCAGTGGGCTCTGCAGGCCAATTAGGGGGAAGTCACTGACAGAGCACGTTAACATCTGATGTGCCATCTGTCAAGATTTCTTGAAAGAAGAAATGTCAGTGTTTGACAGCTCTGTGAAGCTGTCAAACACTGACATTCTGTGTAGTTTGATGAGTTCTTGTGTTCAGGACCATTCAAACCTTTCAACTTTGCAGAAATCACCTGGCTGTTGGTTGGAGGATCCAACAGCCAGTTTGTGAAATCTACAAAGAAGATGTCGGGACTCCGGATCCACAGCGGCTGAAGGCTGTAGGCAGAAACAAAGGTAAGTGAACATTTTATAAAACTTAACACTCACCTTACATACTTACCACTCCACACTTGCACCCATTACTCACCTCTACATCGCACGTTCAGACCCCTCCGACCCCCGCAGACCTCCTACTCACCTCCTCCACCCCGGTGGGGTTCCCCGAAATCGGGAAGCCTCCACTTGGAAAGGTAAAATGGGACTAATCTTATTTTCTGCCTGTTAAGTATCTGTTAACAGGCAGTTAATAGGATTTAATTCTTTTCCTACCTCGAGGAGACGGGACCCGGGGCAGGACGGCTTCCCACCTCCTGGCAAAAGGACACGGAGGCGGGATGGGGGTGGGTTTGCTAGCCGCCCCCACATTCTGCAACGTTACTGGTAGTCTCGCCTTCATACCCGCCTCCTTGGGGCTGACAAAATCCAGCCCAAAGTATTTGTTTAATTTAGCTGCCATTTCCTTATTCCGCATTATAATTTCTCTTGTCTCAGCCTGTAAGGGACTCATATTTGCATTCGCTAATCTTTTCCTTTTTTTATATTTGTTTGTGGGATGTGGGCGTCACTGGCAAGGCCAGCATTTATTGCCCACTCCTAATTGCCCTTGAGAAGGTAGTGGTGAGCCGCCTTCTTGAACCGCTGCTGTCCGTGTAGTGAAAGTACTCCCGCAGTGCTGTTAGGTAGGGAGTTCCAGCATTTTGACCAAGCGACGATGAAGGATCGGCGATATACTTCTAAGTCAGGATGGTGTGTGACTTGGAGGGGAGCTTGGAGGTGGTGGTGTTCCCATGCGCCTGCTGCCTTTGTCCTTCCAGATGGAAGAGGTTGCGGGTTTGGGAGGTGCTGCCGAAGAAGCCTTGGCGAGCTGCTGCAGTGCATCTTGTAGATGGAACACACTGCAGCCACGGTATGCTGGTGGTGGAGGGGGAGAATGTTTTAGGTGGTGGATGGGGTGCCAATCAAGTGGGCTGCTTTGTCCTGGATGGTGTCGAGATTCTTGAGTGTTGTTGGAGCTGCACTCATCCAGGCAAGTGGAGATCATTCCATCACGCGCCTTGTAGATGGTGGAAAGGCTTTGGGGAGTCAGGAGGTGAGACACTTGCTGCAGAATACCTAGCCTCTTACCTGCTCTTGTTGCCACACTATTTATGTGGCTGGTCCAGTTAAGTTTCTGGTCAATGGTGACCCCAGGATGTTGATGGTGGGGGATTCGGCGATGGTAATGCCATTGAATGTCAGGGGACGGTGGTTAGACTCTCGCTGATTGGAGACAGTCATTGCCTGGCACTTCTGTGGTGCAAATGTTACCTGCCACTTATCAGCCCAAGCCTGAATGTCATCCAGGTCTTGTTGCATGCGTGCATGGACTGCTTCATTATCTGAGGAGTTGTAAATGGCACTGAACACTGGGCAGTCATCAGCGAACGTCCCCATTTTGACCTTATGTTGGAGGGAAGGTCATTGATGAAGCAGCTGAAGATGGTTGGGCCCAGGACACTGCCCTGAGGAATTCCTGTAGCGATATCCTGGGGCTGTGATGATTGACCTTCAGCCACCATAACCATCTTTCTTTGTGTTAGGTATGACTCCAGCCAGTGGAGAGTTTTCCCCCCGATTCCCATTGACTTCAGTTTTACTGGGGCTCCTTGATGTCACACTCAGTCAAATGCTGCCTTGATGTCAAGGGCAGTCATTCTCACCTCACCTCTGGAATTCAGCTCTTTTGTCCATGTTTGGACCAAGACTGTAATGATGTCGGGAGCCGAGTGGTTTTGGCAGAATCCAAACTGGGCATCAGTGAGCAGGTTATTGGTGAGTAAGTGCCGCTTGATATTGGGGAAACACTGTGTGTATGTAGGTAAACCTGTGTAATCCCCTTTTAACTGCTGTATTCCCCTCCCCCCGCAAGACAGTTGCAAGCTGAGAGGAATAAGGCACGTTCAGACTTGCCTGCTGCTGATAGAAGGAAAACCAATCAGGTTCCAGCAGGTGACCAATCCGTGAGTCATCACAGGTTCGCGGACTTCACGAATTCAGTACTGTATTGTGAGAGTTGGACTAAAGACCTATTTCTTGTAGCTCGCTGTGTTGCCTATTTCTTTACACGGGAGACCGTAGTCCCCCACATTGGTGACCCCGAATGTCGGCGGCTGAAGCCCCCGACTCACGCAGCCCTACAGAGGCAAGCAACGACCCGATGGCAACCAGCAGCAGCCTGATGTCGGCCGGCGCCGCGTCCTTGAAGCTCCCCACCTTCTGGGAACACCAAGCACCAGCTTGGTTCGCGCACTCGGAGGCCCAATTCACCCTTCGCAGGGTTCAAGGCGATGAAGAAAGGTACCTCCACGTAGTCTCAGCACTAGCAAGCTCTACCGCCACCGAAGTTCTCGACCTGCTGGGGAACCCACCACAGGCCGGCAAGTACTCAACCATTAAGGGCCGCTTGCTGCAGGCCTACGGCTTGTCCAAGGAGGAGAGGGCCCACAGGCTTCTCTCACTACCAGGCCTCGGCGATTCTACCCCGACCCAGTTGATGAGCCGGATGCTTGCACTCCTGGGCTCTGAACCGCAGTGCTTTTTGTTTCGGGCCATTTTCCTCAGCCTGCTTCCTCAGCAGGTACAGACTGCCCTTGCGGGGTCCCCGATCACGGACTGCGTACAACTGGCAGCCGCCACGGACAAAGTTTTCGCCGTCGCCCAACTCGGCTGTGCAGCCGCGGGGCTCCCCGACACCACCGAGCGCGCGCCGCCACGCCAGGCCGCAGAACTATGTTACTACCACGCGCGTTTCAGCCACAAGGCCCAAAGCTGCAGAGCACCCTGCTCTTTCGATCAAACCAAGATGGCCGCCCGGCCCAACGCACCAGCCCCGCGCCGCCGCCTAGGCCCGCTCGACTGCACCCCCGCCCCCACGATGGCCATCGGCACCGCAAGTAAACTGCTGGACATAACCAACTCTCTTTCAGGGCGCAGATTCCTTTGCGACACCGGAGCCCAATGCAGCATAATTCCTGCCTCCCAGCTCGACGTCCAGGCAGGCCGCAGCGGCCCACCCCCCGTGGCGGCAAATGGCGCAGCCATAGCTACTTTCGGAAAGCGACGGACCGAGGTTTGTTTCAACGGCCAGCGATTTACGTGGGATTTCGTGACGGCCTCGGTGGCACATCCTTTGCTGGGCGCCGATTTTCTTTGCGCCCACAGACTCCTGGTCGACGTCCGCGATGGGCGCCTGATCGACGCAGCAACTTTCGCTTCACTGGCCTGCCAGCAGAGCAACAGCCCGGCCCTCGTCGGGTCCTGCTCCGCCCCGGCGCATGACGACTACGCCCGCCTGCTTGCAGATTTCCCGAGGCTCACACAACCGACCTTCTCAGCCGCGGCAGCCAAGCATGGGGTTGAGCACCACATCGCCACTACGGGACCACCAGTGTTCGCTCGAGCCAGACGCCTGGACCCAGCCAAGATGGCGGTGGCCAAGGAAGAATTCGCCACGATGGAAAAACTGGGCATCATCCGCCGCTCGAACAGCCCTTGGTCGTCCCCCCTCCACATTGTGCCCAAGCCGGGTGGTGGCTGGCGCCCCTGCGGCGACTACAGACGGCTCAATGACGCCACCACGCCCGATAGATACCCCATTCCGCACATCCAAGACTTCTCGGCACACCTAGCAGGAAAGTCCGTCTTTTCCAAGGTCGACCTGATTCGTGGCTACCATCAGGTCCCCGTCCACCACGCAGACGTCCAGAAGACGGCGGTCATCACCCCCTTTGGACTGTTCGAGTTCCTGCGCATGCCCTTCGGGCTTAAGAATGCCGCACAGGCCTTCCAACGGCTCATGGACTCCGTCCTACGGGACCTGAGCTTCCTGTTCGTCTATCTGGACGATATCCTCGTGGCCAGTACCAACAAGGCCGAGCACATCGCGCATTTGCGCTCCCTTTTCCAGCGCCTCAGCCAACACGGGCTAATCGTCAACCTGGCCAAATGCCAGTTCGGAGCAGCCCAAATTGACTTTCTCGGCCACAGAATCTCGCCAAGGGGAGCCATTCCCCTACCTTCCAAGGTGCAGGCGGTGGCGGACTTTCCCCAGCCCACCTCGGTTAAGGCGCTGCAGGAATTTTTGGGGATGGTCAATTTCTATCACCGGTTCGTGCCCAAGGCCGCCGCACTCATGCGCCCCCTCTACGAAGCCACCAGGGGCAAAACGGGCAAAGAGCAACTCACCTGGTCCAGCGAGATGGCGACAGCCTTCCACCAGACCAAAAGCGCCTTGGCCAACGCCACACTACTGGCCCACCCCATCCCGGGCGCCAAGACCGCCCTCACCACGGACGCCTCGGATTACGCCATCGGCGCCGTCCAGCAACAGTGGGTCGAAGGCGCGTGGCAGCCACTGGCATTTTTCAGCCGACAGCTGCGCAAGAACGAGTAGGCTTGGACTGCTTCATTTTCTGGACTCCGCAAGGATGTGAGAGACTGGACCAACACATGCGTGCCGTGTCAGCGCGCTAAGGTCCAGCAGCACACCAAGGCGCCATTGGAGTGTTTCCCGGTGCCCGAGAGGCGTTTCGACCATGTCCACGTCGATCTGGTAGGCCCCTTGCCGCCGTCGCACAGTTTTACACACCTGCTCACGATCGTCGACCGCACCACCAGATGGCCCGAGGTGGTTCCCCTCGCCTCCACCACCACGACCGACGTCGCGCGAGCATTCGTCTCGACATGGGTGGCCCGGTTCGGCGTGCCGACCGACATATCCTCGGACAGAGGCCCCCAGTTCACCTCCCACTTGTGGAATGCCATCATCGCCGGCCTCGGCACCAAGTTGCACAGGACAACAGCCTACCACCCGCAGGCCAACGGGCTCTGTGAGCGCTTTCATCGTTCTTTGAAAGCCTCCCTCCGCGCCAGCCTGGTCAACACCAGCTGGATCAACAAACTACCCTGGGTTCTCCTGGGATTGCGTACCGCGCCCAAAGAGGACCTCCGTGCCTCTGCGGCCGAGGTGGTCTACGGCCAACCGCTCAGAGTACCAGGCGACTTCCTCCCCGACAACGGAGCCGTGGTCGGCCGCCAGACAGCTTTCCCTGCACCAGGACGCGGCCCAGCAATTCCGTCCAGTGCCCACTTCGCAACACGGCCCGCAGCCGTCCTACGTGCCTCGAGAGTTACGACATGCGGAGTTCATCTTCGTGCGCCGGGACGCGCACAGAGGCCCGCTGCAGGCACCATACACCGGCCCCTTCCCAGTATTGGAGACGGGGGACAAAGCTTTTCTTATCGATGTCGGCGGGAAGCCGGACCTTATTTCAGTAGACCGCCTCAAACCGGCGCACCTGGACCTCAGCTTTCTGTTTTGGCCGGCTCTTCCCCCACGGCGGGGTAGACCTCCCGCGTTGGCGGCGGCCCCACAAGAGGACCAAGACACGCCAGAACCTTACTTTCCGGCCGCCACCCCACCTTCGCCGGCAGCCCGTCCAGCCAGCCCACCGGCAGACCAGCCACCAGACCTGCCGATGAACCAACTGGCTGACCTCCCAGACAGCCCTCCTCACACGCCAGATGGCTACTACAGCCGCTACGGCCGTTTGGTCAAACCTCCGCAGAGACTGACTTTTACAGTTAACGAGGATTCTGGGGGGGCGTATATGGCGTTGCCACATTGGGGAAACACTGTGTGTATATGTAGATAAACCTGTATAATCCCCTTTTAACTGCTGTATTCCCCTCCCCCCGCAAGACAGTTGCAAGCTGAGAGGAATAAGGCACGTTCAGACTTGCCTGCTGCTGATAGAAGGAAAACCAATCAGGTTCCAGCAGGTGACCAATCCGTGAGTCATCACAGGTTCGCGGGCTTCACGAATTCAGTACTGTATTGTGAGAGTTGGAGTAAAGACCTATTTCTTGTAGCTCGCTGTGTTGCCTATTTCTTTACGCGGGAGACCGTAGTCCCCCACAATAGCACTGTTGACGACACCTTCCATCACTTTGCTGATGATTGAGAGTAGAGTGATCGGGCGGTAATTGGCTGGATTGGATTTGTCCTGCTTTTTGTGGACAGGACATACCTGGGCAGTTTTCCACATTGTCGGATGGATGCCAGTGTTGTAGCTATACTGGAACAGTTTGGCTACAGGCATGGCTAGTTCTGGAGCACAAGTCTTCAGCACAATAGATGGGATGTTACCGGGGCCCATAGCCTTTGCTGTATCCAGTGCGCTCAGCCTTATCTTGGTATCCCGTGGAGTGAATCGAATTGGCTGAAGACTGGCTTCTATGATGGTAGTGACCTCAGGAGTAGGCTGATATGGATCATCCACTCGGCACTTCTGGCTGAAGATGGTTGCAAACGCTTCAGCCTTGTCTTTTGCACTGATGTGCTGGGCTCCACCATCATTGAGGATGGGGATATTCATGGAGCCTCCTCCTTCCGTTAGTTGTTTAATGGTCCATCAGCATTCAAGACTGGATATGGTAGGACTGCAGAGCTTTGATCTGATCCATTGATTGTAGGGTCCCTTAGTCCTGTCTATAGCATGCTGCTTCTGCTTTTTAGCATGTATGTAGTCCTGTGTTGTAGCTTCCCCAGGTTGGCACCTCATTTTTAGGTATGCCTTGTGCACCTCCTGGCATGCTCTTCTACACTGCTTATTGAACCAGGGTTGGTCCCCTGGCTTGATGGTATTGGTAGAGTGAGGGATATGCTGGGCCATGAGGTAACAGACTGTAGTGGAATACAATTCTGCTGCTGCTGATGGCCCACAGCACCTCATGGATGCCCAGTTTTGAGCTGCTAGATCTGTTCTGAATCTATCCCATTTAGCATGGTGGTAGTGCCACACAACACGATGGAGGGTGTCCTCAAAGTGAAGACAAGACCTCACCTCCACAATGACTGTGCAGTGGTCACTGCTACCAATACTGTCATGGACAGATGCATCTGCGACAGGTAGATTGGTGAGGATGAGGTGAAGTAGGTTTTTTCCTCGTGTTGGTTCTCTCACCACTTGTCACAGGCCCAGACTGGTAGCTATACCCTTCAGGACTTGGCCAGCTCAGTCAGTAGTGGTGCTACTGAACCACTCTTGGTGATGGACATTGAAGTCCCCCATTCTATGTACATTCTATGCCCTTGCTACCTTCAGTGCTTTTTCCAAGTGGTGTTCAACATGGCAGAGTACTGATTCATCAGCTGAGGGAGGGCGGTAGGTGGTAATCAGCAGGAGGTTTCCTTGCCCATGCTTGACCTGAAGTCATGAGACGTCATTGGGTCCTGAGTCAATGTTGAGGACTCTTTCCTGACTCTATACCACTGTGTCACCACCCCTGGTTGTCTGTTCTGCTGGTGGGACAGGACATACCCAGGGATGGTGATGGAGGAGTTTGGAACATTGGATGAAAGGTATGATTCTGTGAGTATGACTCTGTCATTGACTAGTCTGTGGGACAGCTCTCCCAATTTTGGCACAAGTCCCCAGATGTTGGTGAGGAGGACTTTGCAGGGTCGACTGGGCTGGGTGTGCCGTTGCCGTGTCCGCATCTGGTGCCGAGGTCAATGCCGGGTGGTCCGTCTGGTTTCATTCTTATTGTTGTGGGGCAGAAATTCCGATCCCTACGGGTGGGTACGCGCTGTGTACCCACCCGTAGGGACATCGGAAATGCCGGTTTCAGGCATGTACTGTGCATGCACTGGAAACCGGCATTTCCGATCTGTCAAGAAAGCTCTTGACAGGTCCTCCAACTGCCCGGGAGAAGGGCCTCTGCGGGTGGAAAGTTCCGCTTTTTGGAGACCCTCCGCCCGCAGAAAACACTTACAATTCTTGCGCCTGGTAAAAGCAGGCATAAGGCCTGCTTTTACCAGGATAAGAGTTCAAAAAAGTTTTTTTTTAAATTCCCACTGATTTATCATTTAAAAATACTTTAAAGAAAGGTAAGTTTATATTTAGCCCCATTAAAAAGTTTAATTATTTTTTTCAAAAATTAAAATTTTTGTTTAAAACAGTTAATTTATGTAATTTCAAGTCATTTTAAAAATATGATGTTTTTTTAAAAATTTATTTGAAGTTTTACTATGTTTTTGGGGGTGAGGTCTTCCTGTCAAATGTATGGAGGGAGATTCCCTTCTCTGATTGGCTCCCCATGGTCCACGTGATCCCAGGGACCTACCTGCGCGTCTGTGATACGTGGGCCCTGCGCACCGGCAGTTTGGAGAGGCCCAGCAGCGGAACTCTGTGCCTCCTGGGAGCCCTCAGGTAAGGGCGCAAATTTTTCCAGATCCCAGCCCTCCGCCCGCGGGAGGCCTGCGATCGGAAAATCTGGGCAATTGCGTTTTGTCGCGGTTTGTTACAACTGATTGGCTTGCTAGGCCATTTCAGAGGGCAGTTAAGAGTCAACCACATTGCTGTGGGTCTGGAGTCACATATAGGCCAGACCGGGTAAGGACGGCAGATGTCCTTCCCTAAAGGACAGTAGTGAACCAGATGTGTTTTTACAACAATCTGATCGTTTCATGGTTACCATTACTGATACTAGCTTTTTATTCCAGATTTATTTAATTAACTGAATTTAAATTCCCCAGCTACCCCTCCTGCTTTTCCATTTTGCCTATCTCTTCTAAAAGTTAAGTATCCTGAAATATTTAGTTCCTAACCTTGGCCACTTTGCAACCACGTCTCCCTTATGGCTATTAGACCAAACCTGTTCATTTCTATCTGCGCTATTAATTCATCTATTTTGTTGCAAATGCTTTGTGCATATAGTGCCTTTAGCTTTGACTTATTTCTATTTTTCCCTGATGTCACCTTAGTCAATGATGCCTTGTTACCTTTGTTACTCTCTCTGTCCCTTCCTGACCCACTCTGTTTATTTTTACCCAAAACTCTACTCTGCTCTAGAGTCTTGACATTTCTCTTGCTGCTTTTAAATGAACTCTTTCCTGAATCCTCCCACTCCCCCTTCATTAGTTTAAAGCCCTGTCTACTGCCCTAGAAAGCAGTGCCATCAATGTGGATAATTGTAATCTGACAATGCAATTAATGTTGATTTTAAGATGTACAATATTAATCCAACAGGCAGTGAAATTATCAATCACACTCCATAAATGAAAGGATACATTTTATGATAACATAACTGCAATAAAATGATTTTCTGCAAATGCGCTGCAGAATTTAGCATGAAGAATGAAATTAAACAATATTTTCTAATATTGCTTGAAAAAAATAAGAGTGTTAGGTTACTGCACAAATGTTGAGGTTGAAAAAGCGCAGTCCTTTCAGCAGACTCTTACTGTAATTTTGGCGGGCCAGAACAGCTGCCATCTCCACCAGTACTGGATATACCACTACGCATCTCTCCAAGGCCATTGATCTAAGGAGGGTGATTCCAGAGGAAGATTGAGTATTCCTGGCCCTAGTCCCTCAGTTGGGCCCCAGTGTTGGGTCGGCGCAGCTACCCTTGGTCTTACCTAGGTCTCATCGCACTAATGGGGCAGATGTCGGATGCTCCTTCATACAAGCTGCAATCTAAGCGGCTCTCATCAACTCAGCTTTTAGTGTATTAACTGTGAGTAGCAAACAAGTCCCCATTTCTCTTAGATTAACTATCACGTTTTAACCTTCACAAAATCATGCACAGCAAAATGTGTGGAAAAAAAGTGCATAGTGAGAATTTGCTTTTCTGCCATAATAAAGTCACTTTGAAACATTGTTATTATCTAATAACATTGTCAGTGGTGACCCCCAACAGCATAAATCAACTAAAATTAATAGAGCTACAATTATTAGCCGAGTCCTTCAATGGCTATATACCAGCTGCCTCACACTGATGAACTCAATAATTCATTCAAACCAGCTGCATGATGATGTCATTAGCAGTTATTGTAAAAAATATCTAAAGAGTATCAAATAAACCAGGAGCTGGTAATAATAACCATGGTGTTGATTCTTAAAAGACGTAATGATTGTGAAACTAATTTCTTTATAATTTCTAAAGATGGAACGTTAATTATGGTTTCCACTTCAAGTAGGTTAGAACAAGCCTATGATCAAAATGAGAAAAATCAATAGCTACAGAACACACATCAGGAAATTAAGAAAGGAATAACATTTATACATCTAAAGGACATCTCAAACCCATCACAAACAGCCATGGGGTGGAAACAGAGAAAATGCTATCGAGTGTTATAAGGTTGCACCTGAGATGAGGACTAAGCTGGAAATGCTTGGGGAGAGCAGCAGGGCTGGAGAAAAATGAGGCAGCTGAGTGGATAGTCTCACTTTTGGAGATAAAGAAAACCAGGAACTCCTCAAAACTAGGTTCAAATGTGAGTGGGGAGAGAGCTCAAAGGAGATGGCTAGGGTGATAGCGACTGAGTTGTAGCATCTGCTACAATCTGACCTGCAGACTACCTCCACCACAAGGACAGCAGTGCCAGTGGCAGTCATGATCACCACTGCGCTGAATATTTATGCCTTCAGTTCCTTCCAAGCTACATCAGGAAACACTGCAGCATCAGTTAATACACAGTACACAGAGGCATCTAGAAAACCACAGATGCTTTGTTCACCAGAGCAAGTACCTTCATCATTTTCCAAATGGAGAAGCAAGAGAAAATGATAAGGAACTGCAATTGCAGAGTTCCCCTAGTAGTTATTCATGAACCATAAGGCTTTTCACTCCATCAGTGATCAGCAGCACACAATCAGGTAAGTCACAAGTCTATTATTTGAGGCAATTCTCTGTGCCTGGTTTATTTGAAGAAGAAAGTGAACTTAAAGGTTTACTCCTAGGGGACCAAGGCTATCCTCTTCAGCAATGGTTAATGACACCACGGACAGAACCTGAATGCAGACATAATAAGGCCCTTGCAGAGGTATAATAGAAGAAACTGCTAACAGACTGAAGCAACACTTTCTGGACAGATTAGGGGTGACACACAGCTCCACAGAGGTCCCAAAGATCATCAATGTCTGCAGCAAGCTCCATAATTTTACCATCCAAAGGGCCTACCCATAGAGGTTGTGCAACAGCAGGTCTATCTACAAGCAAGACAGTTTCATGACACTGACAGTGACCCAGAGAATGCTGCTATTGAAACAGTTTTGCAGACTGCAAGAGTAGTACATCAGGCTGTCATAAAGGAGACATTCATATAAGTACCTGAGCAACCCAAGGAGCCAATAGCTGTGTGCACATGTGCACTATGCAGTGGGCCAGTATACCTTCAGCAGCACTATCCTCTGCACTACCTCAATTACCATGAATGCCCATCCTTTGATTGCATCAATCTTATTTTCCACCATCAGGCCTATCTTCTTTTATTTAAGCAGGACACCTGGATAGGCCAAATGTTTAGTTACCCTTGGAAACAACAGCAATATCCATGCCTACTCCAGGTATCGCCCTGCTGTTGGGCACTCCTCCAGTATGTTCACTGATCTGTGTGGGAGCAGATCTTAAGCAGCCATGAGGTTTATGTAAATCCTGTGCAATGGCTCTCTCAATCTAATTCCTCAACCTGTTAAAGCCAGGCAAGAGAGCCTGCCATAAATGTGAGCTCAATTTGTCTTTAGTAGTATTGTGAGCATTGATGATAAGTATTCTGACTCGGCTCAGAACATCTGTCACTGTGGCCACGGCTGCAGATGCTTGTGAAGTTGCCACGTGATCCATGGTGGACAAGGTAAGCCAGCATGCAAAGCTACACAGGCACAGCAAGTGAATTGCTCCACACTCATTGACAGACCTTGCAGGATATTATGCACAGTTTCAAATCACACAGAGGATGATCATGCTCAGATACAAACCTTTTATTTTATGCAGGCCTCATGAGATCGGAATACATGGGCTGTGCGGCCGAGAAAAGTTATGAGCTGGCACTTCAACCAAAAGATTCCTGTTCCTCCCCTGTCACTCATGCTCTATGATTCAAACTACCTCCATGCTTCAGGGTGGTGTGCTTGTGGTGGTACTTGTGAATGTTGGAGTATGTGATGTGGACTGCTATGAGGTGCTAGCTACCTCTACAGCTCTGTGATCTGTGTCTGGTTCTTGTGGGATGCCTATAGAAACAGAAGAGGAAAATATGTTAGAATGTTGGCTGTAAGATAACTTTTCAAATCTTACATGGTGCCATGGTATTGTGCTTGAGTGCATGGTTGAGTGTGAGTGAATGGGTGAGTGATTATGGGGAGAAGAAATAACAGGAAAAATATGATAATAGCCCTCAGTTTGGGGGGCAGGGGTTTGGCTTCACCCATCTACATGTCCTCTATACTTTCTTCATCAACATTTTTCTCATCAAAGGTGCTTAAGGACTTAAAATTGAGAGGCCCTCATCTGTGCAGTTCTGCTCTGTCCTGTATGTGATGACTTGTCCTGCAAGCAGAATTGCAACATGGAGATGCTAGCAGTCTCAAGAGCACATACAGTGATTCCCCAAGTGCCCATCCTGCATTCTTGTATGTGTGTGTGTGAGAGTAAATGAACATGCACCATGCAGCTAGGTTTCGATGGAAAACGCTGTACGTGTGACAAGATTTCCCAGGTGGAAAGCATGACCTACTGCAGTATGGGCATGCATGTGAATGAAAGAAAGAGGTCTACAATTGTATGAGCACTTTACATGCAAGCATATTCAAACTAAAATGGGTTGAGAGGAAATTTTTGTGACATGCATGCTTAGTATTGGGAAAACATTGGATAGCCTTTACTTGGTAGATTTTTTGATGCCTGTAAAACTCGTGCCTCTGCTTACATGTGCACTGTGTGGTGCTGTTGGTGTTCAGGTGGCTCTCATCTCCTTCCAGGGTATCTGGAATCGTCTCCTCTGAGCGACATGTCCTTGAGTGGTAAACAGAGCAACCATACTTTGATGCACTTCCTGCGACATTAGCTGCAGTTCTAAATCTGAAATTGCAGTTTCCCCTTGATGACAGATCCATCACAGCATCACTTTGAAAACCACAGCCTGTACCTGTAGG
This sequence comes from Somniosus microcephalus, assembly GCF_052327205.1. Taxonomy (NCBI): domain Eukaryota; kingdom Metazoa; phylum Chordata; class Chondrichthyes; order Squaliformes; family Somniosidae; genus Somniosus; species Somniosus microcephalus. The sequence goes on from NC_141003.1 coordinate 47,262,652, forward strand.
GTCCGCGCCTTAATAATACACGGACTGCAGGAGAACAATAAAACAGGTATTTACTGAACAGAGGGTAGTCTTTTTGTTCGTACCAAAAAAAAACAAATTGACTGTAAACAAAAGTTCAACTAAAACATAACAAATCATATTAAAATTGGGTTATCCGGGTTGATGATGCACTCCAGTCCCCGCGGCGCCCACCGGTCACGGAAATACTCAAGCACACCGGCGGACACCGCGTGCTCCATCTCCAGGGCCACCCGGGCGCGAACATGGCCGCGGAAGAGAGGCAGGCAATCCGGCTGGACGACCCCCTCGACCGCCCGCTGCCTGGACCAATTGATGGCTCTTTTAGCCAGGCCCAGGACCAGGCCCACAAGGAGGTCCCCCAACCTGTCCGCTCCCCTCCGTACCGGGTGACCGTAGATCAAGAGCGTGGGACTGAAGTGCAACCAAAAATCGAGGAGCAGCCCCTTCAAGTAGTGAAAGAGGGGCTGCAACCTCTCACACTCCATATAAACGTGAAACACGGACTCCTCCAGGCCGCAAAAAATGCAGGCGGCCTGGGAGTCCGTGAACCTACTTAAAACCTTATTGCACGGGACCGCTCCGTGCAACACCCTCCAGGCCAAGTCCCCGATGGAACAAGGGAGGACTCCCGCGTAGAGAGCCCTCCATTGGGGACCTCCGCCACCGCCAGTCGGCAAGACGCCACGCCAAGGCGTGTCCGGACGGTAGACGAAGATGGCAAAGTGGAGAGTGTGCAGGAGCAACCCGTACAGGAAACCCCTCCGCGCGGAATGAAAAGGCAAGGAGGGTATTTCCTCGAGATGGCTCAAGTTGTGAGGCGCCGGTTCCCGAGGGGAGTTTCGGGGCCGGGCGCCGATGAGGAATTCCGTCCGAACGGGGGTAAGCTCGGATGGGATCGCCCCACATGCTTGAGCCGCCTCGATGCACCTAGTGGAGTCGGGGCCCAGTGCCGCTTTCACCGATTCGATGGCTTCGACCGCGAGCCGGACGTTGGCCCAGGACAGGCGCCGCGCTAACTCCTCCGGCGCCATCCAGCCCGCTCCTCCGCCATCGAGCAGGTCCCCGACTCTGGTCACCTTACCAGGCACAGCCCTGCCCTCCGTCAGCCGCCCGAAACTGCGTTCGTGGAGGTGCGGATTCCTGAGCAGCGGCTCCCGAAGGAGAGCCACCGCTCCTGACGGGGGAGAGCTCCGTCTGGAAGTGACGTAGTTCCAAACCCATAGTAGTTCCTGGTAGAAGACAGGCAGCTCCTGCAGGCTGGCACGCCTGCCGCCCACTTTCGGGAACAGGAGCTGCGTGTCGTAATTGAGGCCGTGCAGCTGGCGGAAGAAAAACGTCGCCAGCGCACACCATCTCGGAGGATTCTCGACGTACAGGTATCTCTGCAGCGTCTGAAGACAGAAAGTCACAGCCTGGGTGCAAAGGCACACCAGCGCCTGACCGCCCTCCCTAAGCGGGAGACACAGAACCGCGGCAGAGACCCAGTGCTTCCTTTTGTCCCAGAAGAAGTCGATGAGCTTCTTCTGCATCTTGGCGACAAACGCAGGGGGAGGGATCAAAGTGACCAACCGGTACCACAACATGGCGGCCACCAGCTGGTTTATGATCAGCGCTTGACCCCTGTAGGACAACACTTGGAGCAGTCCTGTCCAGCTCTTGCCAGTTCGCCGGCCAGGCGTCCTCGGCAGGGCTAAGGTAGACTCCCAAATAGAGGAGGTGCGTGGTGCTCCAGGCGAAAGGCCTGAACTCCTCCGGCAGGGAGTCCACCCGCCACTGACCCACCAGGAGTCCGGAACATTTCTCCCAGTTGATCTTGGCGGAGGATGCGTCCGAATAAATCTGCTGGCATTCCCGCATCCTCCGCAAGTCAGCGGGATCCGTGACCGTGAGGAGCACGTCATTGGCGTAAGCCGAGAGGACCACCTCCACGCCCGGCCCTTGCAGAGCCAGTCCCGTCAACCTCTTCCACAAGAGGCGCAGGAATGACTCCACGCAAATGGCATATAACTGACCGGACATGGGGCATCCCTGACGCACCCCCCTCCCGAAGCGAAGGGGCGCCGTCAAGGACCCGTTAACTTTAATCAGACACTCTGCGGCGGTGTACAGAAGTCGGATCCGGGCGACGAAATGCGTCACGAACCCGAATGCGCGCAGAGTCCCGAAGAGATACTCGTGATCCACCCTGTCGAACGCCTTCTCCTGATCCAGGGAAAGGAAGGCGACTGACAGACCAGCCCTCTGGGAGTGGTGGACCAGGTCCTGGAGCAGATGGATGTTATCGTGGATGGTCCGGCCCAGGACCGTGTAGGACTGGTCGGGGTGGATCATGTTGGCCAGCACGGTGCCAAGGCGAGCAGACATGGCCCTGGCAAAGATTTTATAGTCCGTGCTGAGGAGGGAGACCGGGCGCCAGTTCTTAAGGAGGCGGAGATCACCCTTCTTAGGCAGCAGGACAATGACCACCCTGCGCCAAGAGAGGGGCATCTCACCGGTCGCCAAACTTTCCCCCAGGACCCGCGCGTATTCGCCCCCCAAGACGTCCCAGAACGCCCTGTGGAACTCCACGGTCAGCCCGTCCAGCCCCGGGGGCTTTCCCCTAGAGAGCTGGCGAAGGGCGCCGGTCAGCTCCGACAGGCTTAGCGGAGCGTCCAATTTTTCGGCGCCCTCCGGGCTGACCTTCGGCAGGTCCTCCCACAAAATTCTGCGCGCATCCTCGCTGGACGGATCCGGAGAGAACAGAGCCCCATAGTAGGCGCGGGTCTCCGCGCTGATTCCCTCCGGATCTGAGACCAGAGATCCGTCATCAGCCAGCAGCCCCAAGAGCTGAAGAAGGGGGAGCCGCGGTCCAGGTCCCGCAGGAGCTGGATCCGCGACCTCGCGTACACGCCTCGGGACCCGACTAGCTGCAGGTCCTTCAGCGCGCCCTTCTTCTCTTCGTACACCTTCCGCAGGGCTGGGTCCTCGACGACCTGACCGAGACGGGACTCCAGGTCGAGCACCTCCTTCTCCAACCGCCCAACCCGGGCCTCCCGCCTCTTGGTCGACCCCTTCGCGTACTCCTGACAGAAGAGACGGATGTGAGCCTTGCCCGCATCCCACCACAGCCTCAAGGAGGGGAAGCCCCCCCGCTTCCTTCTCCAGTCGGCCCAGAACAGACGAAACGAATCCCGGAACCGCGCGTCCTCCAGCAGCAGGTTGCTAAAATGCCAGTACGCGGACCCCCCCCCCGCGCGCGCAGCGGAGCGAGCTCCGCCCACACCAGGTGGTGGTCCGTGCACGGCACCGGCCGCATGGAAGCCGCCGGAACGCAGGAGACGTATGCCCGGGAAATGTAAAGGCGGTCAATTCTGGACCTTCCTCCCCCAGACCTCACGCTAGTGAAGGCGCTGGAGTCGGGGTGGAGATTTTGCCAGACGTCCAAGTCGAAGGACCCAACCAGGTCCTTCAACTTCTCCATCGCCGCCGGGCTTCGCGGGGGACATGAGCGGTCCCTCGCCTCGAGGGTGCAGTTAAAATCCCCCCCGAGGATGACGCACTCGCCCACGTCGATGGAGCCCAACAGAGCGGACACTTCTTCGAAGAAGCGCACTTGCTGCGCACCGGTCTGAGGGGCGTACACGTTCACTAGATGGAGCGGCACGCCCCCCAGGCGAAGAGTGACCTGGAGCATGCGGCCCGGCACGTGCTCCTTGAACCCCAAGATCTCCGGCTAAAAATGCGGGGCCAGCAAGATAGCCACCCCGCTGGAATTGTTGGAGAGGTGACTCATGCTGACCCCTCCTTGCCACTCCAGGAGCCACGTGGCTTCGTCTCCCAGAACGGTGTGGGTTTCTTGCAGGAAGCACACCGCATACTTCCCGTCCCGAAGGGCCGAGAAGTTATTGAATCTGCGGCGCGCCTCCCTGCTGCCATTGATGTTGAGGCTGGCTATGGTTATCTTCATGTCAGAAGCATAGTGCAACCTCTACCTACACCTAACGGGGGGAGGAAGCGCAGCCGCTGGTCAGCCGCCACTTCCTCAGCAGCCCAGTGAGAAACGTTGTGAGCTGACGCAGCTCGAGCGGGTTCACACCCTCGTCCGCGCCCATGATCTTAGCGGCGGCGCGGACGGATACGCTGTGCAGCGCCAGCTCCGACCACCTGTCGAGGGCCAGCCGGACCTTATTGCGCCGACCCAGGCACGTGGCCATAAAATCCCGGAGTTCCCTTACGGGAATGAGGGGAGACTCGGCAAGGGGCACGAGGTCATCCATCGCCTCGTCGGCGCTGGAGTCCGAATCGTCCTCCGTGCCCATCACCGAGTCCCCATCCTCCTCCAGGGGGTCGTCACCAGCGGCCGACCCGTCCGCCGCGCAGTGCGAAACGAACGGCTCAGCCGCGCCAGCCAGCCCCGCCTCCGCCCGGATCCCACCCCCAGGATCGGCGGCAGAGGATTTCTCCCTGGGCTCCTCTAGGGGCGCTGGGCCAGAAGACGGCGGCGGTTCAGAGCTCCCCTCCGCCTCAGACGCCGGAACCACCGGTGAAACCGGGGAGAGAACAATTCCCAGCTCCTCCAGTATGTCCGGCACCAGAGACGCAGCCAGGGGGCCATCCTCCTCCCCGCCGCCAACCTCCGACCCAGCGGATGGGGGGTTTTGAATTAAAAGCTCTACCAGGACGAGCAGCCCCTGGGAGATGTCCGGGTCGCATTGGCCGAGCTCATTATCCTCGAGCTCGCCCGACCCAGACCCCAGGCCGCCCAACCCGGCGAGGGGTAACGGCACCGATAGAAGGTCAATTTCAATTACCGCCGCGGGTTGTTCCGCGACCCCCTTCCAAACAGTTGGTAGTTGTTGGTTGTTTCTCTCCCCTCTCTCCTGGAATGGAGGCCAATTTGGGGAGGCAGTAATGGGAAAGGCCTCTCCCCTGGTTGGTGTTGTTGCTGGCCTCCCTTCTCCTTCTCCTCCTCTGTCCTCTCTCTCCAGGCACCTCAGTTGCTGTGATGATGGTGGAGGTGGAGGTGGTGGTGGTCTAACAATATCCTCCTCTTCCTGGTCAGGAGACCACCACTTTACACTCTCCACTCTCCTGGTTTGTCTGCTCCTTCTGCTCCTGCTGAATGAGGCAGCTGCACAGGCAGGAAATGCTGGAACAGAGGGTACTCTTTTATTTGGACCCAAAAAAAAACCAATTCGACTGTAAATAAACAAAAGTTCAACTAAAGCTTAACAAATCAAATTAAAATTTGGTTTTCCGTGTTGATGATGCACTCCAGTCCCCGCAGCGCCCACCGGTCGCGGAAATACTCAAGCGCACCGGCGGACACCGCGTGCTCCATCTCCAGGGCCACCCGGGCGCGAACCTGGCCGCGGAAGAGATGCAGGCAATCCGGCTGGACGACCCCCTCGACCGCCCGCTGCCTGGACCAATTGATGGCTCTTTTAGCCAGGCCCAGGAGCAGGCCCACAAGGAGGTCCTCCAACCTGTCCGCTCCCCTCCACACCGGGTGACCGTAGATCAAGAGCGTGGGACTGAAGTGCAACCAAAAATCGAGAAGCAGCCCCTTCAAGTAGTGAAAGAGGGGCTACAACCTCTCACAATCCATATAAACGTGAAACACGGACTCCTCCAGGCCGCAAAAAATGCAGGCGGCCTGGGAGTCCGTGAACCTACTTAAAACCTTATTGCACGGGACCGCTCCATGCAACACCCTCCAGGCCAAGTCCCCGATGGAACAAGGGAGGACTCCCGCATAGAAAGCCCTCCATTGGGGACCTCCGCTACCGCCGGTCGGCAAAACGCCACGCCAAGGCGTGTCCGGACGGTAGACGAAGATGGCAAAGTGGAGAGTGTGCAGGAGCAGCCCGTACAGGAAATCCCTCCGCGCGGAATGAAAAGGCACGGAGGGTATTTCCTCGAGACGGCTCAAGTTGTGAGGCGCCGGTTCCCGAGGGGAGTTTCGGGGCCGGGCGCCGATGAGGAATTCCGTCCGAACGGGGGTAAGCTCGGACGGGATCGCCCCATGTGCTTGAGCCGCCTCGATACACCTAGTGGAGTCGGGGCCCAGTGCCGCTTTTACCGATTCGATGGTTTCGACCGCGAGCTGGACGTTGGCCCAGGACAGGCGCCGCGCCAGCTCCTCCGGCGCCATCCAGCCCGCTCCTCCGCCATCGAGCAGGTCCCCGACTCTGGTCACCTTGCCAGCCACAGCCCTACCCTCCGCCAGCTGCCCGAACCCGTGTTCGTGGAGGTGCGGATTCCTGAGCAGCGACTCCCGAAGGAGAGCCGCCGCTCCTGACGGGGGAGAGCTCCGCCTGGAAGCGACGTAGTTCCAAACCCATAGTAGTTCCTGGTAGAAGACAGGCAGCTCCCGCAGGCCGGCACGCCTGCTGCCCACTTTCGCAAACAGGAGCTGCGTGTCGTAATTGAGGCCATGCAGCTGGCGGAAGAAAAACGTCGCCAGCGCACACCATCTCGGAGGATTCTCGACGTACAGGTATCTCTGCAGCGTCTGAAGACGGAAAGTCGCAGCCTGGGTGCGAAGGCACACCAGCGCCTGACCGCCCTCCCTAAGCGGGAGACACAGAACCGCGGCAGAGACCCAGTGCTTCCTTTTATCCCAGAAGAAGTCGATGAGCTTCTTCTGAATCTTGGCGACAAACGCAGGGGGAGGGATCAAAGTGACCAACCGGTACCACAACATGGCAGCCACCAGCTGGTTTATGACCAGCGCTCGACCCCTGTAGGACAACACTCGGAGCAGTCCTGTCCAGCGTCCTAGGCGAGCGGTGACTTTGGCCTCCAGCTCTTGCCAGTTCGCCGGCCAAGCGTCCTCGGCAGGGCTAAGGTAGACTCCCAAATAGAGGAGGTGCGTGGTGCTCCAGGCGAAAGGCCTGAACTCCTCCGGCAGGGAGTCCACCCGCCACTGACCCACCAGGAGTCCGGAACATTTCTCCCAGTTGATCTTGGCGGAGGATGCGTCCGAGTAAATCTGCTGGCATTCCCGCATCCTCCGCAAGTCAGCGGGATCCGTGACCGTGAGGAGCACGTCATCGGCGTAAGCCGAGAGGACCACCTCCACGCCCGGCCCTTGCAGAGCCAGTCCCGTCAACCTCTTCCGCAAGAGGCGCAGGAAAGGCTCCACGCAAATGGCATATAACTGACCGGACATGGGGCATCCCTGACGCACCCCCCTCCCGAAGCGAAGGGGCGCCGTCAAGGACCCGTTAACTTTAATCAGACACTCCGCACAGAAGTCGGATCCGGGCGATGAAATGCGTCCCGAACCCGAATGCGCGCAGAGTCCCGAAGAGATACTCGTGATCCACCCTGTCGAACGCCTTCTCCTGATCCAGGGAAAGGAAGGCGACCGACAGACCAGCCCTCTGGGAGTGGTGGACCAGGTCCCGGACCAGATGGATGTTATCGTGGATGGTCCGGCCCGGGACCGTGTAGGACTGGTCGGGGTGGATCATGTGGGCCAGCACGGTGCCAAGGCGAGCAGACATGGCCCTGGCAAAGATTTTATAGTCCGTGCTGAGGAGGGAGACCGGGCGCCAGTTCTTAAGGAGGCGGAGATCACCCTTCTTAGGCAGCAGGACAATGACCGCCCTGCGCCAAGAGAGGGGCATCTCCCCGGTCGCCAAACTTTCCCCCAGGACCCGCGCGTAGTCGCCCCCCAAGACGTCCCAGAACGCCCTGTGGAACTCCACGGTCAGCCCGTCCAGCCCCGGGGACTTTCCCCTAGAGAGCTGGCGGAGGGCGCCGGTCAGCTCCGCCAGACTTAGCGGAGCGTCCAATTTTTCGGCGCCCTCCGGGCCAACCTTCGTCAGGTCCTCCCACAAAATTCTGCGCGCATCCTCGCTGGACGGATCCGGAGAGAACAGAGCCCCGTAATAGGCGCGGGTCTCCGCGCTGATTCCCTCCGGATCCAAGACCAGAGATCCGTCGTCGGCCAGCAGCCCCAAGAGCTGCTTACGGACCCCCCGTCTTTTTTCCAGCGAGTAGAAGAAGGGGGAGCCGCGGTCCAGGTCCCGCAGGAGCTGGATGCGCGACCTCACGTGCGCGCCTCGGGACCCGACGAGCTGCAGGTCCTTCAGCGCGCCCTTCTTCTCTTCGTACACCTTCCGCAGGGCCGGGTCCTCGATGACCTGACCGAGACGGGACTCCAGGTCGAGCACCTCCTTCTCCAACCGCCCGACCCGGGCCTCCCGCCTCTTGGTCGACCCCTTCGCGTACTCCTGACAGAAGAGACGGATGTGAGCCTTGCCCACATCCCACCATAGCCTCAAGGAGGGGAAGCCCCCCTGCTTCCTTCTCCAGTCGGCCCAGAATCGACGAAACGAATCCCGGAACCGTGCGTCCTCCAGCAGCAGGTTGTTAAAATGCCAGTACACGGACCCCCACCGCGCGCGCAGCGGAGCGAGCTCCGCCCACACCAGGTGGTGGTCCGTGCACGGCACCGGCCGCATGGAAGCTGCCGGAACGCAGGAGACGAACGCCCGGGAAATGTAGAGGCGGTCGATTCTGGACCTTCCACCCCCAGACCTCACGCTAGTGAAGGCGCTGGAGTCGGGGTGGAGATTTCGCCAGACGTCCACCAAGTCGAAGGACCCAACCAGGTCCCTCAACTTCTCCATCGCCGCCGGGCTTCGCGGGGGACCCGAACGGTCCCTCGCCTCGAGGGTGCAGTTAAAATCCCCCCCGAGGATGACGCACTCGCCCACGTTGATGGAGCCCAAGAGAGCGGACACTTCTTCAAAGAAGCGCACTTGCTGCGCACTGGTCTGAGGGGCGTACACGTTCACTAGATGGAGCGGCACGCCCCTCAGGCGAACAGTGACATGGAGCAAGCGGCCCGGCACGTGCTCCTTGACCCCCAAGATCTCCGGCTGAAAATGCGGGGCCAGCAAGATAGCCACCCCGCTGGAATTGTTGGAGAGGTGACTCATGCTGACCCCTCCTTGCCACTCCAGGAGCCACGTGGCTTCGTCTCCCGGAACGGTGTGGGTTTCTTGCAGGAAGCACACCGCATACTTCCCGTCCCGAAGGACCGAGAAGTTATTGAATCTGCGGCGCGCCTCCCTGCTGCCGTTGATGTTGAGGCTGGCTATGGTTATCTTCATGTCAGAAGCATAGTGCAACCTCTACCTACACCTAACGGGGCGAGGAAGCGCAGCCGCTGGTCAGCCGCCACTTCCTCAGCAGCCCAGTGAGAAACGTTGTGAGCCGACGCAGCTCGAGCGGGTTCACACCCTCGTCCGCGCCCAAGATCTTAACGGCGGCGCGGACGGAATCGATGAGCAGCGCCAGCTCCGACCACCTGTCGAGGGCCAGCCGGACCTTATTGCGCTGACCCAGGCACGTGGCCATAAAATCCCAGAGTTCCCTTACGGAAATGAGGGGAGACTCGGCAAGGGGCACGAGGTCATCCATCGCCACGTCGGCGCTGGAGTCCGAATCGTCCTCCGTGCCCATCACCGAGTCCCCATCCTCCTCCAGGGGGTCGTCACCAGCGGCCGACCCGTCCGCCGCGCAGTGCGAAGCGAACGACTCGGCCGCGCCAGCCAGCCCCGCCTCCGCCCGGATCCCACCCCCAGGATCGGCGGCAGAGGATTTCTCCCTGGGCTCCTCTAGGGGTGCCGGGCCAGAAGACGGCGGCGGTTCAGAGCTCCCCTCCGCCTCAGACGCCGGAACGACCGGAGAAACCGGGGAGAGAACAATTTCCAGCTCCTCCAGTACGTCCGGCACCAGAGACGCAGCCAGGGGGCCATCCTCCTCCCCGCCACCAACCTCCGACCCAGCGGACGGGGGGTTTTGAATTAAAAGCTCTACCAGGACGAGCATCCCCTGGGAGACGTCCGGGTCGCATTGGGCGAGCTCATTATCCTCGAGCTCGCCCGACCCAGCCCCCAGGCTGCCCGACCCGGCGAGGGGTAACGACACCGATAAAAGGTCAACTTCAATTACTGCCGCGGGTTGTTCCGCAACCCCCCCCACGGGCAGGGTCTCATCCCCATCCCCGGGAGGCACGTGCTGGACAGACACATCTGCCTCAGCCTCCCGAGGGACAGGCGACCCCTGCCGATTGCTGGTGATGACGACAGCGCTGGGGGGGCGGGGGGGCGCAGTACCCGCTGCGGGCGACGACTCCCCCTGCTCGGAGGGACCTTCCTCCTCCCGGTCCTCCTCCTCATCCAGGGGGTCGCGCCTTCTTTTTAGCACGGAGGGAGCGAGGGAGACCTCCATGTCTGCAAAGGCCTCCTCCTCGACTCCCTCCGGCGGAGCAGGTTTGTCGGGTTCCTCGGGCCCGAGCCCGGCCGCAGGTATTGGCATTACCGCTGCGGCGGTTGCGGCCACAGGCTCGGGCACGGGGCCCCTCCCGCTCACATCTTCCCTGATCAACTCCGCGAGGAGCGCGGGTGTAAGGGGCTCAAGGGGCAAGGGCTCACCATCCACGGGGGGACCTGCCCTAAGGTGCTTCTTTTTTCCCCGCGCCTTCTTTCCGGCCGGACACGCTCCCTCCCCCCCGCCGGAGGCCTTGGTGGCATCGGCCCCCGACGTCAACCGCGCATCAGACGTACTTGACGCACGGGCAGATCCGGGGGGAAGGGCGGCGGCGGCGGCGCCAGCCTCGGCCGCACGAGATGATCCGGCGGCCTTGGAGGCAGGGCAGTTCCTCCTGATGTGCCCCACCTCCCTGCAGGCATGGCACTTCACACCGTCCGACATCCAAAAGGCGCGGTAGGCGGTCCCCTCGTGGAGGACGACGAACGCCCCTTCAGTGTCCTCCTCCCGCGCCAGCTGGATAAACAGCTGGCGCCGGAAGGAGAAGACGTGGCGAAGGCTGGCCTCCCGGAAGCCGAGCGGGATGGGCGTGATCCCCGACCTCACCTCCCCAAGTTGTCGCAAATGGGGAAGGAGGAGCTCACCAGGAACATAGGGCGGGACGTTGGAAATAATGATCCTCTGCACGGTGGCCTCGAGAGGATCCACCGGCAGGAAGGTCCCGCCCACGGTGAGCCCCTTGGCGACAGCCAGGGACACCGCCCGCTCCGACCCCAGGAAGAACACAGCCTTCCCATACATTTTCGAGGCCGCGACGATGGCTGAGGGGCCGACAACCCCAGCCATGGCCTTGACGCAGGCCTCGATGGTCATAGTGGGGTGAGTGTAGCTCTTCACCCCAAGCTTTTTTGTTATTAATCGAAAAGGTGACGGGGCAGCAGGAACAGCGGGAGCAGCTGTGGCTGTGGCTACCACTCTCGCATAGGTCCCGGCTGGCCCCGCCACCGGCGAAGATGCAGTCGCCATTCTGGGGTGCTTTTTTTAAGGGCTACACTCACCCCAAGTCACAGGCCTGAAGGTGTTAATGGCCTCGGTGTATATATATATTTTTTTGTCCTCTATTGAGCAGAGGGAGCTGATTAAAATGAGGACACACCTCTCTCCTTATTGATTTAAATTGGGAGAGGAGCCCTCGCCCCTCTGCTCAATTGGCAATTAATAAAATAGATGAAACTAAGGTGCCTTAGAAAGACAGGCAGAGAGAGACAAAGAGAGAGAGAGAGAGAGAGGTGGGGGGGTGGGAAGGAGGGAGGCCGCAAAGGGCAGTGTTGCCACTCAGGATGGTGGGTGGGTGTAGGCAGGGTTGCACTCTCCGATGGAAAAAGTCTTTGGTGATGGTGGTCTTCTGGCAGGGGGAGAAGACGTCTTCACCTGGAAAAGCTGGAGAAGCCCAGGCTTAGTCCTGCAACAGGTCTTAACGATGTAATTAAATTAAATTAAGGACTTCACCTTGGGCAGCTCCAAGCTCTCCCAGGGCAGGCAATAGAAGGGATGCTAATTAGTGGTGTGTGTGGCCTAGCTTTTAACAAGAGCACACACACACAACACCCCTTGATGATCCGGCCTTGCTTCTTCTTTTCTCCCCCCACCTAAAATACAAAGTCTTGGGAGAGTGCCCCAAATAACACCCACCTGTAGATGTTCCGGATGAAGTTTTCTTCCCTCCTTTCAAGCAGTTGGTTTCTCTCCCCTCTCCTGAAGTGGAGGCCAAATTGGGGAGGCAGTGATAGAAAGGCCTCTCCCCTGGTTGATGTTGATGTAGGCCTCCTTTCTCCTTCTCCTCCTCTGTCCTCTCTCTCCAGGCACCTCAGTTGATGTAATGATGGTGGAGTTGGTGGTGGTGGTCCAACGTTCTCCTCCTCTTCCTGGTCAGGGGACCACCACTTTAATCCACTCTCCAAAGTCTGGCTGCTCCCTCTGCTCGTGCTTGCAGCTGAACAGAGGGTAACTTAAGACTGAAGTATAGAAGCCTGCTATGGCTTTATATACAGGGGTGGTCACTGCCGGTACTGCAGTATAGAATCAGTTCTTCTCTTAAAGGTACATACACAACAGTACCCACATTCATTGTGCAGCAAGGAGCTTATCTTTAAATGTATATTGAAGCAGTTTAAATTGCTGCAATTTATTTAAATTTCACCTTCCTCCGAATTGTGTGACCTCCCAATTGTAGGCCCAAATCATGCTGGGAGCTCGCTCTGCATACTTAATGAGCCATGACCTTTAAAGCTGGAGCTAAGAGACACGTGCCGAATTCTAGTGGGTGCAAATCATGCATCGGACTGTTGCCACTGGTCTGCGTGACCTCATCCTGTTCTCAACATCTGCAGATGTGCACTTTCCAACAGGGGTCACTGGATAGGAATCAAGAGCAGGAACCCTGCTCTATTTTCTCCTGATTTTCTCCACTTTTCCCAATTCCTCTCCTTAATGCCCTAATTCATGTTGGGGTACAATTCCACAATACAGGGATGCTAGCAGCCCTCTAGTACCTTACCCAATGGCCCATGTTATCAGCAGACTATTTAGCATGAGGGTCATCACAACCAGGTTTGATTTTGTTTCGACCTGGTATTCACACTCATTACCTTGAATTTTTATGGTTCTTGTGTCAACATGCATTTCTTTACATTTCCCATATAATGTCTTCTCCATCTGTTACTTAATCTCACCTGCAAATTTCAAATTACTGGATAGTCACCTTCTTCATAATATGTATAAATCATGCTAACAGCAGAGGATCCAAAGCAGACACTTGTGGAGCATGAGTCATTGCTCCCTAGACAGACTGTATCCCATTTATCATCTTTATTTTCTGGTTCCTATTGCCAAGCTGATTTCCAATATAGTTGAGTATATATAAAATGTATATGTATAAATAAATGAGATCCAATGAGAAGGGCAAGCGATCTGGTTCAATGTAACATCCCATGACAAATCTGGTGAATTGCTACACTTACTATGCAGAATAGTGGAATTTACTGCCCAAGTGCTACCAATTTGCATAAAAGAGGCAGAGAAAGCACCAGTTTCTGCACAGATCTGAGTAATAATAAATCAATTGCTACAACAAATTACTTGTCCTAGCAATATGTTGGATTTTAAAGTGTTTTGCATTTGTTGGGTGGATTGTTTTTCTGTTTCAAATACACTGTTTGTACTAATTTGAAGAATGGATCATTATCAAACATTGGCTAGAAGTACTTCTAATCTTTAGATTCGCTTAACGTTTGCTGTTTTTACTTTAATCATGCCCTTTAGTTCTGTGATCACAGTGTGTGCTAATGTCCACATTATGTATGTTCCTTGTGATTTTGAAGAGCCAAAGTCTGTCCCTTCAGAATTTTCGTACTCCAATAAAAACAGATTGGCCCAGAAATTCAGGTCGGAGGCTTCCCGCGGGTGCAAGCCTCCGACCTGCATTTACCTAGCACACCGGCCGTTGAGCTGTGGGCCCGCGTGGGATTCTGATCCTGGGCCTGCTCTAACTGCCGGCGCGCAGTGCTTGCGTATCCCAGGGGCGCAGTTAGTTCGATGCGTCCCCTGGAATCACGTGGGCCATGGAGAGCCAATGGTAGCAGGGAAATGCCCATTCATAAAATTGACAGGAAGAGCTGTCAAAACTATAAATACTATAAGCCCCAAAACATCACTAAAACTTCAAATAAATTTTAAAAACATCACATTTTAAAAATAACTATAAATTACATAAAATAACTATTTTAAATAATAATTTAAATTTTTGAAAAAATTAATTACATTTTCTAACAGGGCTAAAAATAAACTTACCTTTCTTTAAAGTATTTAAAAATAATAAACCTGTGGAAAAAATGTCTTAATTTTAATTAATTCACCACTTACCTTGTTAAAAGCAGGCCTTGCGCCTGCTTTTTACATGTGTAACTCCTGGAGACTTACCCTCCCGGAGAAACCTGCAAAAAAAACGTAAGTTCCATGTGCACGCGCTGCCTCTCCGGCGTACGCGTTCAAACTCTGAACCCCTTCCTTTAAGGGAGCGGAAGTTCCAGTTTCCCGCGCATGCGCAGTGCGTGCACAAAACCGGCACTTCCGTTGGGCCTACGGGTGAATACCCCGTGCGTACTCACCCATGGGGACCCGAATTTCTGGGCCATTAAGTTTTCTGAATCTAACTTTGTAACACTATAATTCCCAGAATTATCTTGGTCACTCTTCTCAGGCTGCTGTCCAACTTATCATGCTCTTTCAAAAGTATTGATCTAGATTTTCCTCTTTATGATGGTGTTCTGGCAGAAAAGGACATTTACACGCTCCTCCTTCACTGCAGCAACTCCGACCCATTTTCCTGTGTCAGGGTCCATTACTCATGCTGCCAGCAGGGTTTCCAGCACCTAAGGAAACCTCACCAGTGCTGTGCCACTGATGCCACTACGGCATCATAGGAGTCAAGAAGGAACCATAAAGGGGAAGAATAGTGCTGAACACAGCAGGAGCTGCCACCTAGTGGTCCTCAGCAGAGACTGATGTCTATACAGGTAATTGGGGGCAAGATTGGAGGGACCAGAGGCCTCTTCCAGGCCCCCTGCCTCCATTTCTGCGCTTTGGGTACAGTTCCACTACCCCGGGTTTATCGCTACCTTCCACCAAGTGGTCCTGGTGGTTACAAGGGTGGGTGTAAGGCTGAGCTCTATTCACCCCCCACCGGCACTTACATGTGGAAGCAGCAATAGGCCTCACTGCCCCATTTTCCTGCTACTTCCATTGCTATTCCACCTGATTTCAGGCAGGATAGCAGAGGCAAATTCAGCTCATCGTGCCCAAAGCTACAATAATAATGGTCAAATCCTTAAGGGGTTTTTATGCCCACTATTTTAACAGAAGTATTAATACATTCGGGTCAAAAACTCTAAGAGAGTGGTCTATAAACCCATTAAGTGTTAATTTGTTTTTGTTGCCAACAGTCATTTCTATCCTCATATTCTAAATGTCATCTTATCATTGAGTTATACAGGGTTAAAAAAATGTTTTATATTCAAATACCCTGCTGCTCATTATTATTTTACTTTTGTGTATTTGAGATTAAATAACAGGGAAAAAGAAACTGGTCACACAATAAACTTCCATCCTTATCAAGGCAGGAGTATTTTTTTTCTCTTAAATGGATTTTCTCTTCAACTATCAGTGCCAACTCACTTCACAAGGATATATATTTGCAATTTCCTCCCCTATTCCTCCCCTCCTTTCTGGATGTGCCAATTTCTGGTGCGCTGCAGTGGTACGTGTGCCCACTACCCTTTGTATTTCATCCAACTGACCATTCTTCATGTGTGAGCCTTGAAAGTGCGTGCGGGCAGTGTATTTGACCACGGAGAGACATCACAGCTGAGCCTCAACTGACATCTACACACATGCAACTGCCAACAAAATTCTCTGGATTGTGATCAGGAGCGGGATGCAAATGCTAAACATAAATGCCCGGGAACTTTACTTTGCCATTTCTTTGCTGCTGTTAGGTCGGAGAACACTCTGATTCCAGGCAGTTGTGAGATTTCCCTGCCTTTTCCCTAGAGGCCAGGGGTTAGCTGTATAGGCCCTGTACTAATGTGCCAACAAAGACACCATGGTTTTGTGATTTTACCCAGGGGAGCATCAGGACAAAATGAAATGCAAGTGATATAATCAGCAACAAAAGTAGCAGCTATTAGCTACTTTAATAACAAATCAATACAGAGCTCCTAACTGAGTTACATAGCCAGCAGGCTTGTAGGAACAAAAAAAACATCTTTTTACATTCCATTGTTAGAGTCATTTATAGCACTAATAGCAAATAAACTAGACAGAAAATGATACAAGGAGCAATGGGAAAAGAAGCAGGACTAGAATTAATAAGGAGCTGTTTTTGTAGTTGATTATAACCTGGATATATACTTAAGTAGATATATGATAAGAAAACTTCCTGAGTAAGTAATGATATTAATATTTCATATACACGGAGTTACTGGCCTCATTTCCCAGAAGGCAGAAAGTAAGTGAATCCTGTGGGGGATACAAATCGTTCCACCATTTCCATTTTTAATACTTTACTTTCTCACTTGAAGTAAGGAAAGTAAAGACCAAGCTCAGATCAGTAGGGATATTATTTAGAGATGACCATCTATATTGCCATAACATCACAGGCCATGGCCTTATTAATCACTGGAACATTAGAATGTTGCTAGTGTTGGATACTGCAAAAGACAAACCATTTGTAATCCTGAATAGGAACATAACCACCGAATGAGTTTTATAATGGGCTTCAAGAAAGAACTAGACGGGTTCTTTCAACAAATGGGATTCAGTTTTATTAGAAATGCACCAAGGGAATACTGTGGATAGGTGGGCTGGACAGGCCAAAAGCCTTCTCCTGCCAGAAACTATTACTCTGTCCAAGATTTTAACACCCTCCCCCCACCCCAACGGGCAGGAAAGGGTTGGGCAAGTGGTTACAATGGTGGAAATGGTGATCCAGCCTTCAACCCGCTGTATTCCCGGCTGCCAAGATATTAACGGCGGTGCGTATTGGGGCCGAAGAGTCTCCTGCTATGGAGAGGTGGGAGGCTAATGAATATATGCAAATTGGGGTCCTATGATGCAATTAGGACCTCAATGTTATGTTAACAGCAGCTATTTAATGCAACATAGGAAACATGGAGGTTGCAAACCCTGGGGGGATTGGACCAGCACTATACCATGTGCTGGGTGAAATGGGATACAACTGATGAAAATACAACTATAACAGTTGTCCATGCCTTTGTTACCACTAAACTTGAATATTTCAACGCACTCCTGGCCGGCCTCCCACATTCTACCCTCTGTAAACTTGAGGTCATCTGAAACTCTTGTGCTCTACATGGGGTCCCGGTTAAGCAATGCCTCAGTTTAAAAATTCTCATCCTTGTTTTCAAATCCATCCATGGCCTCGCCCCTCCCTATCTCTGTAATCTCCGCCAGCCTAACAACCCTCCGAGATATCTGCGCTCCTCCAATTCTAAGAACATAAGAAATAGGAGCAGGAGTAGGCCAATCGGCCCCTCGAGCCTGCTCCGCCATTCAATAAGATCATGGCTGATCTGATCCTAACCGCCAATCTACTATCACAGAACCATCTCCTGAATCTAACAGAATTAGACACACGAAATAAGAGCAGGATCAGGCTACACGGCCCTTGGGCCCGCTCCGCTACCCACAGGGCCATGTCCGATCCGAACCTAGACTCATGTCCAAATTCCTGCCCGCTCCCCGTAACCCTTAATTCCCTTTACTTCTAGGAAACTGTCTATTTCTGTTTTAAATTTACGTAATGATGTAGCTTCTACAGCTTTTTGGGGCAGCATATTCCATGGACCTACCACCCTCTGAGTGAAGTAGTTCCTCCTCATCTCAGTTTTGAAAGAGCAGCCCCTTATTCTAAGACTATGCCCCCTAGTTCTAGTTTCACCCATCATCGGGAACATCCTCCCCGTATCCACCCAATCCAACCCCTTCACAATCTTATATGTTTCAATAAGATCGCCTCTCATTCTTCTGAACTCCAATGAGTAGAGTCCCAATCTACTCAACCTCTCCTCATATGTCCATCCCCTCATCCCCAGGATTAACCGAGTGAACCTTCTTTGTACTGACTCGAGAGCAAGTATGTCTTTTCTTAAGTATGGACACCAAAACTGTATGCAGTATTCCAGGTGCGGTCTCACCAATACCTTGTACAACTGAAGCAATACCTTCCTATTTTTATATTCTATCCCCCTAGCAATGAAAGCCAACATTCCATTGGCCTTCTTAATCACTTGCTGCACCTGCATACTAACCTTTTGAGTTTCATGCACCAGGACCCCCCGATCCCTTTGTACTTCAGTACTTTCAGTTTCTTGCCATTAAGATAATAACTTGCTCTACGATTTTTCCTGCCAAAGTGCATAACCTCACATTTTCCAGTATTGTATTCCATCTGCCAAATCTCTGCCCACTTACTTAGCCTGTCTATGTCCCCTTGCAGGTTTTTTATGTCCTCCTCACTCACTACTTTCCCTCCCATCTTAGTATCATCTGCAAACTTTGATATGTTACACTCGGTCCCCTCCTCCAAATCGTTAATATAGATTGTAAAGAGTTGGGGACCCAGCACTGACCCCTGCGGAACACCACTAGTTACTGATTGCCAGTCTGAGAATGAACCATTTATCCCAACTCTCTGCCTTCTGTTAGATAGCCAATCCTCTATCCATGCCAGAATATTACCCCCAATCCCATGATTTTTTATCTTAAGCAATAATCTTTTGTGTGGCACCTTGTCAAATGCCTTTTGGAAGTCTAAATACACAACGTCCACTGGTTCCCTTTATCCACCCTATATGTTACTTCCTCAAAGAACTCCAGCAAATTTGTCAAACATGACTTCCCCTTCATAAAACCATGCTGACTTTGTCCTATTAAATTATGATTATCCAAATGTCCTGTTACTGTCTCCTTAATAATGGACTCCAAAATTTTACCTACCACAGATGTTAGGCTAACCGGTCTATAGTTTCCAGCCTTCTGTCTACTGCCCTTTTTAAATAAGGGTGTTACATTAGCAGTTTTCCAGTCTGCCGGGACCTTTGCTGAGTCCAGGGAGTTTTGGAAAATTATTACCAATGCATCCACAATCCCTACCGCCACTTCCCTCAAGACCCTAGGATGTAAGCCATCAGGTCCAGGTGATTTATCCGCCTTGAGTCTCATTATTTTACCGAGTACCACTTCCTTAGTGATTTTGATCGTGTTTAGCTCCTCCTCCCCTATAGCCCCCTGTTTGTCCAGTGTTGGGATATTCTTAGTGTCCTCTACTGTAAAGACTGATACAAAATATTCATTCAGTGTTTTTGCCATCTCCATATTTCCCACCATTAATTTCCCGGTCTCATCCTCTAAGGGACCAACATTTACTTTAGCCACCCTTTTTCTTTTTATATAACTATAAAAACTCTTACTATCTGTTTTTATATTTTTTGCTAATTTACTTTCATAATTTATCTTCCCTTTCTTAATCAATCTTTTTGTTATTTTTTGCTGTCTTTTAAAGTTTTCCCAATCCTCTATCCTCCCACTAGATTTGGCTACCTTATATGCCCTTGTTTTTAGTCGAATACTATCCTTAATTTCTTTACTTAGCCATGGATGGCTGTCTTTTCTTTTACACCCTTTTCTTCTCAGTGGAATATATATTTTTTGGAAGTTGTAAAATAACTCCTTGAACATCCCCGATTTTAATCACTCCTCCATTGGCGGCCGTGCCTTCAGCTGCGAAGGCCCTAAGCTCTGGAATTCCCTCCCGAAACCTCTCTGCCTTTCTATCTCTCTTTCCTCCTTTAAGATGCTCCTTAAAACCTACCTCTTTGACCAAGCTTTTGATCATCTGCCCTAATATCTCCTTGTGTGGCTCAGTGTAACAATGTGTTTGATAACACTCCTGTGAAGTGCCTTGGGACATTTTACTGCACTAAAGGCATTATTAAATACAAGTTGTTGTTGTTGTATTGTTGTTGTCTTTCATCGCATTGCGGGCTGTGACTTTGTAGTCAGTGTTGTGTCTTTTTGGAATTTAACGAATTCTTCCTAAAAACTCGGAAGAGGTCAGTGGCCCCACCTATTACGTGAGGAAGTTGAACACCAAAACAATATGGACAATGTCCTGGCCACCATACATACCATGCTGGATGAGTGGCTGGCAAGATGGGGCGATCATCTTTTGGATGAATACTTCCAATTGAGATGAATAGCTGCATCTCTGGCATGGCTGATGTGCGAGACCAGCCATGTTCATCAGAGAGGGAATGGCACCTTTGAAGGAATAAGCCATATAAGCTATTCAGAAAAATACACCATTCTATGAAAGAATTCTGGCCTCATTAAAACATAACAAATTGGGTTTGGAAATCTAGAAACCTAACTATGGAAAAGCTGTGATAGCATTCGGGCTATAGAGATAAGATAGTTGTTGACACTGAATCAATAACCTTATTGAAACAGAAGGTTAAAGGCTCCTGACAGGCTGACCTTTGGGAACAAAACAAAGGTTCACCCTGTACAAGGTGTTCTAATTTATACTTCATAAAGAAGCACAAACATCTGCCTTCGTAAAAATGACATCAAGTAAAAAACACAACTGCTGTTACACCATTTTTTATGGTAAACTTAGAACACCTAGAGGAGAGACATAATTCTGAAATGCTACCAGCTGAGGTGACTGTAAAAATTGCAGAGGTCAGCAGAAAAATGACTAGAGATAATTAGTTTACATCAGCAGAAAACCTTAAAGGAAATACCACTGGAAAAGGGTATAAATATTGAACTCTCAAATGGGATAGTAGACTCACTGTAAAGGGGCAAAGCGATTCTCAGCTTCAGAGGTGGTTCTGTAAGTCTACAACTCTTTGTGCCTTGGGGATCAAAGGTACTGTATTTGATTTTGGTGGATATCCTGTAGAAAACTAAGAACTGTAAAACTGTAGTGAAGTTAAGATTTGAGAGTAAGGATCTCTGATAATAGAATTGTAAGCTTTCTCTTTTTGGAACTGTTAATGTTGTGATTGACTCACCAACTGTAAATTACATGTCGGTTCTTTAATAAATCTATATATTTTTAGAATTGTCTCACATAATACTTCTGTATCAAACTCGCAAACTCAATCTCTGTACACTCTTTGGTGAGGAGTTGCAGAATTCTGGGGGAGTTTTCTGGACCCTCATAATATCCGGAATGTTACACTCCAGCTAAACTTATTAAAAGTGCTATATGGAGGATGGTAACATTTTCAGGTTCTTCCTTTCCTTTAGGGAGAGATAGTCCGGACCTTTAGACCCAATTAAGCATCTTTAGGATTTGCTACCTCAAACTTCAGTTGAAAGTGAACGTCTGAGGAATACGCCTGATCTGGGTAGCCCTAAAGGGGCTAGGACTAGTAATTATTCCTTCACACCAACATGGTAGCTGTAATGGAGATCTTGTGACCCAAGGACCACGCACCATTGGGGTAGAGCCCAGATTACACTGACTGGTCCTATGTCTAATGAAGGGTCCATCATCTAAGTAACTAACTGCTCAGGGAAGGACAGTCTTGAGAATAGAATTCAGTCAGCTCTGAGGCAGTATCTTTGATTCTATATATGAAAACTGATCGCTGACAGGCATGAACAGCTGCTTACCAGCAGTGGTCTAAATAGGGCACATCAGGTTTAGGATATTAAGATGCAAGCTAGAAGCCTGTCATCCATATCAGAACAGTGCATGAGAACATGTCATCAAGTTCCCCCTTCAAAGGCAATGAGTCCTGCACAATGACTGTCTGAAGCTTTCTTTCCTTTATAACTATATACTATTAAGGAGTACAACTATGGGCCGAAGGGCCTCTATCCGTGCTGTATTACTCTATGACTCTATGACTCTATAACTAATCCCTCCACCATCCCACGTGGAACTAGCTGATGTTTCCAAGTTGGACAAGCTAGCTTCCGCCAGTATAGGATCAGAGAAGGCACAACTGACCAGTGATTTACAATTCTTCAGATTTGAGCCCTGACTGAATGTAACCTCCCTTGAAGAGATGCACTGGTGCTTTAAATACTGGCCGGGACTCCCATGGGAGGTTGTGTCATGCGGGTGATTGGGGCACTGGCAGTTGCGTCACTTGGTCGGGAAACCTGGAAGACTTATTAAAATCAGCCAGCCGTTATCGTGTCTCTCAGAGTTGTGGACTCATCGCACGCTCCGTTCCCACCCCCACTAAATTTGGTACTATGCTAGAAACAATTAAATTGTTGCAAGGAACATAATTTTTTTTTTTAATAATTATTTTTCTTCTCTCTTGAAGGCATTGACTCCAAGTTCCATTGGTGCCAGATGTCAATCTTGTGTGAACTTGACGGTTATTGTTGGCAGACTATTCAGCATCTGCTCTCTTTTAGAAAATAAATGTTTTTTGGGATATATTTACTGCTCATTCCGAGTTGCAATAAAGGCATTAAGACTCAATTACCATGTAGGCCAGACTGATTAGCGGTGGCAGATTCCCGTCCCTCAAGGACATTAGTGAACCAGTTAGGTTTTTACACCAATCCGAAAGCATCCATAGCCATTTTCCTGGTTACAACCCACAAATTACCAGATTTACTAAATTCAGTCTCACAACTTGCCACAGTGAGATTTGAACTCACAACCTCAGTACCGTCACACTAGGAGACCATACCCGTTAAATACTAATTAACCAAATTAATCACGTGTATCATCAACATTAATTACTGGATAGTGATCTGAAGTGGGAATCCCATCCATTTTTTCCCCTCTCTAACAAAGAGGTGCTGAGGCCAGTTGTAACGGGTCCTTATCCTGCCCACACCAGAGCTCAGCACAAACGAGCAATTGAACCTGGAACTGTTCTGGTCTGCAGATAAACATGAGATATCTACTCACTGGCTAAACTTACCGAGCTATCTGGGAGGCTGGGGCTTCTATTTCTAACAAATTTAACAAACAACATTGTCTGTTAAAGAATGAGGAAGGAGTTGTCCTGTTTAGTCAGTGGGTAAATGCTCAGCATAGGGTGAGAGTGAGCCATGAAGGTCCTAGATTTAATCAGTGCTGTGTGCTGAGCTGTTGATGAGCACCTCAGTGCTCAGTGCCTGCAGAGAGGGGAGGAGGGGGGGGGGAGAATGCCCATTGCTCCCAATTGTGATTGCTAACAAGTGTGAATGCCAGGTCAAAACAGAATCCAGCCTGGATGTGATGACACTCATGATAAATTAGCATGCTGATAATATAGGCTATTGGGTGAGGACTGCTAGTATCCCTGTATTGTGGATTTTTTTTTTAATTCATTGATTGGATGTGGGCGTCGCTGGCTAGGCCTGCATTTAGTGCCCATCCCTAATTGCCCTTGAGAAGATGGTTGTGAGCCGCCTTCTTGAACCGCTGCAGTCCATATGGTGTAGGTACACCCACAATGCTGTTAGGAAGGGAGTTCCAGGATTTTGGCCCAGCGACAGTGAAGGAACGGCGATACAGGTCCAAGTCAGGATGGTGTGTGGCTTGGAGGGGAACTTGTAGGTGGTGATGTTCCCATGCGTCTGCTGCCCTTGTCCTTCTAAGTGGTAGAGGTTGCGGGTTTGGAAGGTGCTGTTGAAGGAGCTTTGGCAAGTTGCTGCAGTGC
This sequence comes from Somniosus microcephalus, assembly GCF_052327205.1. Classification (NCBI taxonomy): domain Eukaryota; kingdom Metazoa; phylum Chordata; class Chondrichthyes; order Squaliformes; family Somniosidae; genus Somniosus; species Somniosus microcephalus. Next base: position 47,286,204 of record NC_141003.1, read on the forward strand.
ATCTGGTAGATGGTACACATTGCAGCCACAGTGCGCCGGTGGTGGAGGGAGTGAATGTTGAAGGTGGTGGATGGAGTGCCAATCAAGCGGGCTACTTTATCCTGAATGGTGTCGAGCTTCTTGAGTGTTGTTGGAGCTGCACTCATCCAGGCAAGTGGAGAGTATTCCATCACACTCCTGACTTGTGCCTTATAGATGGTGGAAAGGCTTTGGGGAGTCAGGAGGTGAGACACTCGCCGCAGAATTCCCAGCCTCTGGCCTGCTCTTATAGCCACAGTATTTATATGGCTGGTCCAGTTCAGTTTCTGATCAATGGTAATCCCCAGGATGTTGATAGTGGGGGATTCAGTGATGGTAATGCCATTGAATGTCAAGGGGAGATGGTTAGAGTCTCGCTTGTTGGAGATGGTCATTGCCTGGCACTTGTGTGGTGCGAATGTTACTTGCCACTTGTCAGCCCAAGTCTGAATGTTGTCCAGGTCTTGCTGCATATGGACACGGACTGCGTCAGTATCTGGCGAGTCTCGAATGGTGCTGAACAGTGTGCAATCATCAGCGAACATCCCCACTTCTGACCTTATGATGGAGGGAAGGTCATTGATGAAACAGCTGAAGATGGTTGGGCCTAGGACACTGCCCTGAGGAACTCCTGCTGTGATGTCATGTGATTGAGATGAATGACCTCCAACAACTATTAAGGAGAGGAATGGAGAAAATCAGGGGGATATAGAGCAGGGTTGTTGCTCCTGATTCCTATCCAGTGACAGCTGTTGGAAAGTGCATATGCTTAGGACAGGAGCACGCTTTGCTGTGATGTCCCCAAGATCAAATGGCTTCCAAACAATCACCATTTACGCTTACAGGTGAAGAATGGCAACTTTGGTCAGGTACCAGAGGGCTACCAATGCCTGTGGAAATTTACCCCAGCAGAGTTCTATACCTTCAGGAGAGGAGAAAGGGTGAAAGTTATCAAAAAGATGTTTCATGTGAATAATATTCAAGTTGATTCATTAGAATTTAAGCAGTCATCTGGAGCCAGTGACAGGGCTGTTCCCTCCATTCTACCCACTGCTTGTCGAGTCAGCCGTTCGGGCACTGGTTTGCAGAGTGATCTGGAGCCATTCGGAGGAATCCCTGCCCCTGATAGGTTTAGCCCTTCAGGTTCCATTAGTAAGCCAGGTGTTACTCATTTTTGCAGAAAACTGCTGACATCTTCATAGATTAAATTCTTTCAATGACAAGTGAAAAATTGTATTCTCTCCCTAAATCATCTCAGCCATGCAATAGTCACATTCAAAATGAATTCAGATTTGATTGCAATGCTTGCAGGAATGAATTATTGCCTCTTTATTTGTTATATATGCATGTAAACTTTGTAAGTCTTTGCAAATCCATCAGTTAATTCCAGTGAGCACCAGAATGAAACTGCTTTGCTCAGAATGTGCGTTAGGGTTAATTTGAACAAAGTATTTCTACTTCATACAGAATGACAATGAACAGTCCATTAAACACCAACATTTCTGTATGGTTTTGTTTTCCACTGTCAATATATTGACACTGAGGCCACTACAATAGCAAATACTCTTGACTAATACATAGTCAAAAAGAAGCTGAGGCTTGCCTTGGAACACAGAAAATGCTACTGGCGTCAATATCTTCAATTCATATCAACTTCAGATCAGTCAATTTTTAAATGATATTTGATTTGGCATTTTTTAATAAAAAAATCAGTTAGCAAAATTTACCAAAAATTTTGGTGGAATTATTAATTAAAAAAATTAAAAGGCAACTGTTAGAATATTGTTTTAAACGTCAATAATTTTTCTCAAACAAAACATTTTGGTGCTGATTTTTGTCCCTGTTTTTGGACAGGAATGGGTCAGCAGCATGAAAATCACAGCTCAACACGTACCAGCGCATTTCCACCAAAATTTGAAACAGTAACCTCTTTTCAGAAAAACCTGCCACATATTTCCAGCATTTTTGGTTTTAAAAACTAACAGTCAACATGTTTGGGACAATATAACTATTGTTGTGGTGGCAAGATAATATGGGTAAAGCCTTCCCTCAAATTAGCATTACCACTTACGAAGTTGCTTGATAGGTTTTCAATGTAGGTGACGAACAGACATGTAATTAAAGTTTTGACAAGAAACTTAGGTTTAGGAAGTTTAAATGATACACTTCCTTTCCATGAGGCTGACATCTTTGTGTTGCAAGCAACAACAACAACTTGCATTTATATTGCACCTTTAAAGTAGTAAAACGTCCCAAGGCGCTTCACAGGTGTGTTATCAGACACCGAGCCACATAAGATGATATTAGGGGAATCTGTAAATAAAAGTTTAGATCAGACATGTTCTTAAGAGAGAGATTCAATTGATCAAACTTGGTGTGACTTGGGATCATGAAGGAAAAAGTAGGGGTGAAGAATATTTTTTTTTAAAACAGATTACTGCTGAACATGTGCTCATTGGAATTTGCTATCTATTATTCTTATTCTCTTTTAATGTTTCAGTGCTACTTGGTATAGGCCAGTATTATGTCTAGAAATTCAATGGTGCCTCACCCATCTACCAGGCACTAAACGAGCACCTAAGTCTTCAATATGGCAGGCAGGAAGCACATAGATTAGGAGCAGGAAGTGCATCATCCGCCATATTGGCATAGGCAAAAAAAAGGGGGGCAAGGACCCATGCCTGAAACAGGAGCTAGTCCCTTTGCATATTGGACAATAAAGGGGCCTAAAGGCTGTTTGGGGCCCATCTGCAATATTGGTTTGCCCTGAGGTAGCCAAAGCCAGCGGCAGCGCCAGCTGCATTCAGAAAAAACATGCAGCCTACCAGGCATAAGAATTTCATGGGCATTCGCTGGGCAGAAGTTGGGCAAACAGCCCAACTCTCCACCCACGAATGTCCTTTTCCCGGGGATGCGAATGATCTGTCAAGAAATTTATTGACATCGCAAGTTCCGGGTTGTAGTGCATGTGCTTCATACGCACCTATAGGGGCCGCAAATTATTGCCCAATATGTTTTGAAAGTCTCTTTCTGCCCCATCCTTTGAAGTTATTGTAATTTAGAGTTCAGGTGAATAATTACTTCTGTCACTTTAGACTGGGCATGAGATTGTGAAATGATCAGACCTCATTCAATTAAGAGTCTTGAATGCCAGAAAAAGCAATTGACCTGTTTCTCTCTTTCATATCCTGCTTCCTGATGGAAACTGTCTTGGGTATCAGCCTCAGTGCAAACCTTCCCTTCACCAAGGTTGACCACAGTAATGAGCATGTGATGCTAGTTAATATTTATTAGGTTAATGTGGGAGATTTATTGTATACGAAATATACAATCTGGGGCACCTTGACCAGGAAATGATGCAGGGATTCTCAGAATTAAAATAATTGCTCTCTATTATAACTAAGTACAGGGGAATGGAAGTAAAACATTTTTAAACTCCTCCAGCAGACATTTCATCAGCTCCCAGTTCTCTGTCAGTACTGGTTTGTATATTTTCTGTAGGAAACGTGTAATCTGGATTAAGGATAAAACCCATTACTTTCTCCCCCTTCTCTTGGGAAAGTGCCCAGCTTCTACTTTGTGGCTTCCTGTGATGCTCAGCTAAGATCTGTTTGGAAATCAAGGGCCCCATCCCATATCTCCACATTGCGGTCTGTGTCAAAGGATGGCGTTCCTGCATGTAAAATATTTGTTTGCAGTAATTTCAGGATCTATGGTGATAATATGGAATGTCATAAATTAGACATAATTTATGATAATTATGCTTTGGCTGTCCAATTAAAGTTACTGAAGCACTGGTATAATCTTTTGAGATTGAAGGACTGAACCTGAATACAGTCAGAACCAGTTTATGCGTACAATTACAAGTATCATAACATCGCTACAATAATTTGAATACAATCATTTTACTTTTCATAAAGCCAGTAAGTTCACCCACAGGGGTAGATTGTGATTTGGTGTGATAATGTAAAGTGGGTGATAGCGAATCGGCAGCCCATTATACATCTCCCCCATTTTCATCCCAATGGAATCAGGAGAGATGTAAATCAGGCTGCCCACTCGCTATCACCCGTTTTACCAGACCAGACCTACCCCATAATCTTTGGGTTATATCAACGATCTGTCCCTTAATTAGAACTGGTAGAAATCTTAAGGCACCCCAGATGAAAAGAAATGAATATAAAGAGCCTGGTAAAGCCAAGAGTTCTGAAACCATTGTGTTTCTGCTTCCAGCATGTCCCTCTCTAAGCTAACCAAGGTGGCTGCTCTTGAAAGCAATCTACGTCACAGCTGCTCAATTTATGAGGCAATAAACAGCTTTTAGATGGTGAGTAAATGACGGAGCCATAAACCTAGATTTATGAGTCCAAAGAAGCCATTTCTACCACATAAATTCAGCAGCTTTGAAATATGTAGCTATTATATCATATGATTTTGTTATTGTTCTGGGGGCTATTTCCAGTAGCATATTTTAGAATTTACTAACAAGACTATATCAAGGCTGACTTTCCTGGACAAGAGCGGTCTGAGAACAATGGAGGAGGGGTGCAGTGCACTCACAGGACTGACCTTGAAATGCACTGGGCCTGGGGGTAAGATTTTGTGCTTTGAATTTATTGTGCGTTCTCATCCGTGTATTCAGAGCAGACTATTGGACACTGGGCTGATTAAAGGGACGGGTACAATGAAAGTTACATCAATATAGCTAGTTTGTACTATTTACTGAACCTTGACTTTTATTCTGTGGCATAACTGTTACCAATCCAACACCGTCTTTATAGATAATCAAGCCTCACAGCTGCCTACTTGTTACTACTTGGAGTGATCAATCTTCAGTCTTAGCAGTTAGCTCAGGTGGTGCACCATTCTGTGTGGGATGGAGACACTCATATTGTCTGCTTACCCTATTAGAAGCACTTCTTTGTTGATCACAGATCAGCTTGAATGGTGAGTGGATCCTGTGGACTGAAGGTTTGCATTACAAACAAAATGGGCAATATAAAATCATTATAGAATTCCAAACAAGTACTTTTTTTGTTTTCAAACTTTCAATGTACCATTTAACAAAACCGATGAAAAATATCATTTTAACTGTAATGTTATAAAGAAAAGCAGCTCTCAAACTTTTATCTAAAATATTTTATTTATACTGTAGTCTACTTATGAACATGCCAAAAGACTATTTTGAGGGGTCATTTTCAAACTTTGCCATCTGGGCAATAATCAAGTGGAACAGATCGCCTAGTATTTGTAGAAGCTATCCAATTTTCATTCCAGGCTGCAAAGTTGAAAATTAACACCCACCTCCAATGATCAGTTGCAACAATGCCACCCTATCCACTAGATAGTGCAATCTCATTCACAGCCCCCCACCCCTGTGATATGCCAATTTCTGGGGAAGGTAAAAAAAACAGAGGTTTTGATTTTAACTCCTTCCTGGCAGAAACCAGGCCGTAGGGGCAAGTTAAAATGGAGTCGGGGGCTTACCCATCCTTTCCCGGCCCAATCTGACTGACTGAAAACCGGCAGAGTCTTCTTTACATATGCAGATTGGGCTCCATGATTGGGCACATGATTTTAATCATGTGATTTTTAACCTGAAGCCTGAGCAGGGGAGCAGTGGTGGTTTCCCTGCCAGGCCAAGCCTGCCACGAACAGGAGGCAGGACCACAAGAGGCCCAGTAAGGTAAGTTTTTATTAAATCTTTTGGCCTAGAAATTCAGTAAGGCACTGCAAGCTTTGCGCCCAGTTACCGCCTAAAGAGGGCTTCTGCGCCAGTAGAGGAGGTTGCGCTGATATTGAGCTCGGCGGTAATGGCGGCGGTAGCCGGTAGTGCTGCGCCGGCACCGATGACGTCATCGGTGTGCGCAGTGCCCCGTTTCCGCCCCGATGCCGGCCCGACGCCCATATTCAGTTGCCGCCGCCTCCTCCGTGGCGGCCACTACTAACATCCGGAGACCAGGGCCTTACTGCAGCCTTAGTGGGGCGCATAAAGGTGGAGGTGCGGCCGGCCGCTTTTTCGGCGGCCGCCTGCCCGCACCTCCTTCCCCAGCCTCCTCCACCACCCCCCCCGCGGCATTGCCGGCTGCTTTCCGCGAGCCCGGCACTTCTCCGTGGTGCCGGGCTCATTTGCTGGCACAATCCAGCGGCGATCTCCCCGTTGCAGGCACCTCCACCTTAAGAGAAGGAGGAGGCCTGCAGTACCGCAGCCTGCCGCACCGCATCGGGTGGCGCAGCAGCACCTAGAGCACTGAAATTCAGTTTCAGCGCCCCAAGCGGGGGCGGGCACACCCTGGAATAGCGCCCGGTTCCGACTTGGGGCGCAAAAGTGAATATCTGACGGTTGCAAATGGCTCCGCGCCCAGCGCTAACTTTTGGGCGCTAGCCAGCTGGCGGGGCCATAGTGAATTTCTAGGCCTTTCTGTTTCCTTGCGTGCCAGGTAGAGCAGGAGTGCTCTTCCAGGTCCCACAAGGAAACCTGGGGCCTCCCCCCAACCTCCCCCGATAGGGATTCCCCTCCCTGAGACTTACCTAACTGCCAGAGACCATTCCCGCGGGTTCCCGGCGACAGCCTCATGCCACCTGAATTCCTATTCCCCCAGCCTTTCCTCCAGTTAATTCCTGCCACGTTCGGACTAAGGAAATGAGGCCCGGGAGCTAAAATCTCACTGGGCCTTGGCGTGTGACATTGTCGCTTACCTCTGCACCCCCTACCTCTCCCCGCATGCACCAATCCTGTCCCGAGTTAAACTTGAGGCCAGAGGGGAAACTGTTACCACTTTCAGGAAATTTGCTTCCTCCCCCTCAAAAAAAAATGCATTGCTGCATCATCTGAAAATCAATAGACTAAAAATTCAGAGATGTTTTCATTTGCATTTGTTTCTTTTGGTTTAGGTCATGATACAAAATTCTGACAGGGCTAGACAGGCTGAATGCAGGGAGGATGTTTCCTCTGGCTGGGGGTCTAGAACGAGGGGTCATAGTCTTAGGATGTGGGGTAGGACATTTAGGACTGAGATGAGGAGAAATTTCTTCAGTCAGAGGGTGGTGAACCTATGGAATTCTCTACCACAGAAGGCTGTGGAGGCCAAGTCACTGAATATATTTAAGAAGGAGATAGATAGATTTCTAGACACTAAAGGCATCAAGGGGTATGGGGAGAGAGTGGGAAAATGGTATTGAGATAGAGGATCAATCATGATCATATTGAATGGTGAAACAGGCTCGAAGGGCCGATTGGCCTACTCCTGCTCCTATTTTTCTATGTTTCTATATTTCTACATATAATTCAAGAAGAGATGTGGAAAAAAAACTTAAAATAAACCTTTCGGCCTTCACAAGATTAATTGTTAGAAATATTATTTCAACACGATGTTGATAAAAAGAGCTGCTCCATGAAATGCAAGAGGAAAAAAATGCAAGAGGAAAAAATTCAAGAGGAACAAAATCCAAGCTCACCATATCAGCCATCATCTGGGGTCGATGAACCTTTAGAGCACTTAATTTGCCAGATGCTCAAACTAAAATGTCATTAAGACTTTCAGATGGCATCACTCATATGATTATAAACAGCCCCCTAAGTTCACATCATCTTCACTATCTGAGCAGTTAGTTTTTGCTGATTTTTTCAAATACAATTCTCTGCCATTCATTTCCAACCAGTCTTTTGCAGATCTTTTCACAGGAAAATTCATTTGGAAATAAACTGTATTGTAGTAAACCAAAAAAAAGTTTATTAATTGTAATCTTCTTCTCCTTAAGCAGTCCCTTGGAACCAAGGATGATTTGCTTCCACATTAAAAATGAGCTCGCAGGTGACTGATGAGTCCAATGCGGGACCTACAGTCTCTGTCACAGGTGGGGCAGACAGTGGTTGAAGGGGCAGGTGGGTGGGGTGCTTGGGTTGACGTGCGCTCCTTGCGCTGCCTGCGCTTGGCTTCCGTTTGCTCCCGGCGAAGAGACTCGAGGTGTTCGCCGCCTTCCCGGATGCTTCTCCTCCACTTTGTGTGGTTGTAATGATTATTAAATATTCAGTCAGTTTTGCTAATTTTGTGTTTGTGGTGAATATAAAGGAGTATTTAAATATTTTATAATACTCGTTTATCACCGTATCAATTTAATCCAGTCATGATACACTATATGCTGGGCACATATATCGCATAAGCAAATAGTATGCCTGCAATCTTTATAGTAGGACCCTGACTCAATTATGGTACAGGTATAACCATTCAAGCAAGTGTACTGAGATAGGTTGGCTTTCCTCCCAGATGAAATGGGGATAACATCTGCTACTGCTGATAGTAGAGCAACACAATTGGCATCAGGTAACAATAATGGAAAAAAAATCACAAAACATTGCAACAGGCAACTCGTGCGGGATTTATGTGATGCCAGAATACGTCAGTTTAATTGGATTAAACTGGACTGCACGGTGCTGTCTTTTGGATGAGACATTAAACCAAGGCCCCCGTCTGCTCTCTCAGGTGAACATGAAAGATCCCATGGCACTATTTTGAAGAAGAACATGGGAGTTATCCCCAATGTCCTGGACCAAAATTTATCCCTCAATCAACATCACTAAAACAGATTATTTGGTCATTATCACATTGCTGTTTGTGGGAGCTTGCTGTGCACAAATTGGCTGCCGCGTTTCCTACATTACAACAGTAACTCCACTTCAAAAGTACTTAATTGGCTGTAAAGGCGCTATATAAATGCAAGTCTTTCTTTTTTATCTTGAAAACTTTGACCCCTTAACCTTCTAAATTCCTGGGAATACAACCCTAGTTTGTGTTATCTCTCCTCGTAATTTAACCCTTGGAGTCCTCCCCTTTCACTAGGTTTGAGCCTGTTTGGACAAAATCAGATGATCCAGGTACATATTGCTGGACTTTCATTCCAACCAGAACCAATTAAATCAAAGATCTCTCTTTCTTCATTAGCACAATATTGGTCCACCTCTCATTTCTTTCCCTCCAATTTTTCACTCACATTCAAATCACAAATTCTCTAAATTTCTCCTAACGGTTGTAATGCTGTGTTTTTCCTGCTCTTGTTTTCCTTTCATTATACTGATAAGTTAAGCTTCAGTAAGCTGAAGTGAGTGTTCAGCTGGTGCTTTAACTACAGTTCAGCGAGAGAACACCAGGCAGGGTGTTCATATGCATCAGTAAAAATAATTGTCAACCAGTGTTGCAGGGACAATTTGCTTTTCATCTGATCAGAATGTGAATATTCACTGTTTTATGCTGGCCATCATGCAAATAATGTCAAATTGGCATTAAATGATCACATTACAAATGAGGCTTTAATGGTCATTCAACACTGTTTTGAAACTTAAGGGATGAAAGTATTTGATCACCCAGGGATACCCATTCACAGTGAGGTTGAGGAAAGCTTTAGTGATTACTCGTGTTTATTCTGTGACAAAATGTTTTATGATACAAACGTACTGGACTGCTGAGGTGAATAAAGGCCTTTCTTGTCTTAATGAGGATCAATTCACAATGCTATTATTGATGTACATGGAAACAGCAGTGATTGCATGACTTTTTTGTGTATAGCCCCAGAGGGACCAGGGAAAACTTCCTGCAGCCATTAGTACTAGCACAAGTATGAACAGTAGTACATATTGCCCTTGCTGTGGTGTCATTGGGGATTGCAGGTGCACTGTTGATTGGCGAATGAGCCACTTGTTCATGATTGAAGATTCCTTTGAATCGTGATGAGGCTTCTACATGCAACCTTCCATTACAATCCGACGTAGCAAAATTTATAAAACTTGGGATATTCGTTGGCTAACAGATTTACTTTTCAGCCTGTTAATCAATCTTTTGGTAATATCAGGCTTATTAAACACATTCCATTTAGTGGCAGAGTTCTGATGTTTGGAGGTGATTGCCCCTAGGTTCTCCCTTCTGTACCTAAGACACATTACATAGAATTAAATTACAGCACAGAAACAAGCCATTTGGATCAACTGGTCTGTGCTGGTGTTTATGCTCCACATGAGCCTCCTCCCACCCTACTTCATCTAATCCTATCTCCATATCCTTCTATTCCTTTCTTAGGGTTAGATAAAGAGGGGTGGGAGTAGACTTGTGTGGAGCATAAACACCAACGTGGACCAGTTAGGCCAAAAGGCCTCTTTCTGTGCTGTACATTCTATGTAATTCTCCCTTATGCACTTCCACTAAAGGCATCTAAACTATTCGCCTCAACTACTCCATGTGGTAGCAAGTTCCACATTCTAACCACGCTCAGAGTAAAAAACTTTCTCCTGAATTCTTTATTGAATTTATTAGTGACTATCTTATATTTATGGCCCCTAGTTTTGGACTCCGTCATAAGTGGAAAGATCTTCTGTACATCTACCCTATCAAACCCCTTCATAATTGTAAAGACCTCTATTAAGTCACCCCTTAGCCTTCTCTTTTCTAGAGAAAAGAGCCCCAGCTTGTTCAATCTTTCCTGATCATTATTGTTCAGTCTTTCCTGATAGTTACCCATGCACAAATCATTTATTTTGCTATGAAAATATGCATGCGTCATGAAGCTTGTGTGTGTTTGTAGATTATCCCTTGTGAATTGGTAAAGGCCGAGAAATGACGGCTTTTAAAGGCTCATATATAGTCTGTCTTGCTGATGATACATGCAGTAGGAATGATCTGATTCCAACCTTGTTTGCAGACCTTAAGAACAACTGCAGTGTATAGAAAACATGGTGGGAAAAGGTATTCTGACTACACTGAATGCTTATATCATACATGGAAAAAAAATCCAATTGAAGAGATTGAATATCTTTGTGCCGACTGTATTCCTGACGAGACTTAGGCCGCTCTATATCTGGTATAGATCCTTAACGCACCAAGCTTTGGTATCCTAACACAGAGTTGTTGCAAAGCTAACTTCACCAACATGCTGCTGCATAACCTGAATCTGGCAGAACAACTTTGTAATGGTACACAGTCAATTCGTCGAGGGTTGTATCTGCCTATGATTGATGCTGAGATTGCTTCAGATCTACATAGTGGCAGTGTGTATTCATCCCGTATATCTCTGATTCAATCCAAGTCTAGGATATCATTTAGCTTGAAGCATCATCAATTTCCTGTCTGACCTGCATTTCTGATGACAATCAACAAGTCACAAGGACAGACAATGCAATATATTGAATTCTGTCTTGCACAGCCTGTTTTCTCAAATGGAATCTGTATGGAGCTATATATTGTGTTTGTTCTCTTCAATGAATCTCCATCACAGTCAGATGTTCGGGAGGCAAAGCGTACTTGCCAAAAGTATTGTATATTATGAAGTATTTGATTGATTCATTTTTTTTCAAAGAACTATGGGACTTTTATGTTGGCAAGATAAAAATATTTCCTATCTGGAATTTATAGCTATATCTTCTAGCTTTGTTTTTACTTTTCTGTGAGGAAATTTAGGAAAATTGAGCCAGTGAGAAAAAGATTAAAGCCGAGATTTTCTTTACCTCGGCAGGTCCAGTGCAGGCGATGTCAGTGGCCAGTCCTGGCCCCACTGCTGGCTCCATCCTGCTCTGGAAAATGAATTTACGTTGATGGGGCTTGTTGAGCCCGCCCAGCATGTTTCCCAGCCCAATTAGAGGAAGTGGGTCTGGTGACATCATTCATGACGTGTCATCAGTCGGTTTCCTTAAAGGGACCATGACCACATTACTTTTGACATTTGTGCTGTCAGTGTTCTACAGCATTGAGGTGCTGCAAACACTGACAATGACTGCACAGAGGTACAGGGCAGTGATACGCTTATCAATTACTTCATAAAAGGTGATGAGTCGAAGAAGAGATGATGAGTCGAAAGAAGAGATGAATAAGGCTTTTATTAGCTAAGAAGAGACCATGCTTCTTCGTGAGTGACTGAACAAGTCTGAACGAAACCCACACAGTGGTGGGTGGAGTCAGCTGGGGCATGCCTCCATACACAGCACCACCCAGAGGTGGCAATATACAATACAGTGGTTTACCACATTCACCCCTTGTTTAATGTGAAGTCCGGCGGGGTGAAGGGTACTACAAGTTAAGTCTATCAGGAGGCCTTGTCTGACGTCCTGATCGTCGTGGTGGCGGCGGTGGTGTTACAGCATCCGACGTCGGGTCTGGTGTCTGGGTGGTTGGCGAAGATTCCTGGGGCTTTGGCATGCCGTCTGCAAGGGTTGGGTTGGGAGGGGTGGTGGGGGATAACAGTGGTAAGGGGGATAACGGTGGTAATTCAGGGGTACCCGAGGGTGCGAGATCTCGTATGGAGACCGTGTCCTCCCGCCCGTCTGGGTATGTCACCCAGGCATACTGGGGGTTGGCGTGTAGGAGGTGCACCCGCTCGACCAGGGGGTCCGTTTTATGCGTCCTCACGTGCCTCCGCAGTAGGACGGGCCCAGGAGAAGTCAACCATGCCGGTAGCAAGGTTCCCGATGTAGACTTCCGGGGGAAAACGAACATTTTCTCATGAGGGGTCGCATTAGTGGCAGTACAAAGCAGTGACCGAATGGAGTGGAGCGCTGCAGGGAGGACCTCCTGCCAGCGGGAGGTCGGAAGGCCCTTAGATTTTAGTGCTAAGAGGACTGCCTTCCAAACCGTCGCGTTCTCCCTTTCCACCTGGCCGTTCCCCCGGGGGTTGTAACTGGTGGTCCTGCTCGTGGCGATACCTCTTGTTAGCAGGTACTGCCGAAGTTCGTCGCTCATGAACGATGAGCCCCTGTCGCTATGTATATAGCTGGGGAACCCGAACAGAGCGAAGATGTCATTCAGACACTTGATGACCGTGGTACTGGTCATGTCTGGGCAAGGGATGGCAAAGGGGAAACGGGAGTACTCATCAACTATGTTGAGGAAGTACACATTGCGGTCAGCGGAGGGGAGGGGCCCTTTAAAATCGACGCTCAGGCGTTCGAAGGGGCGGGTGGCCTTGATCAGGCTTGCTCTGTCCGGCCTATAGAAGTGCGGTTTGCACTCGGCGCAGATTTGGCAGCTCTTGGTCATGGTCCTGACCTCCTCGATGGAGTAGGGCAGGTTACGGGATTTGATAAAATGGAAAAACCTGGTGACCCCCGGGTGGCAGAGGTCATTGTGGAGGGACTGCAGCCTATCACTCTGCGCGTTGGCGCATGTACCACGTGATAGGGCATCTGGGGGCTCATTGAGTTTCCCTGGCCGATACAAGATATCATAATTGTAGGTGGAGAGTTCGATTCTCCACCTCAAGATCTTGTCGTTCTTGATTTTACCCCTCTGCTTATTATTAAACATAAAAGCTACTGAACGCTGGTCAGTGAGCAGGGTAAATCGTTTCCCGGCCAGGTAATGCCTCCAGTGACGCACCGCTTCTACAATAGCCTGGGCCTCCTTTTCGACGGAGGAGTGTCTCGTCTCGGGGCCCTGGAGGGTCCTTGAGAAAAAGGCCACGGGTCTGCCCGCCTGGTTAAGGGTCGCGGCTAGGGCGAAGTCGGAGGCATCGCTCTCCACTTGGAAGGGGATGGACTCATCCACCGCGTGCATTGCGGCCTTCGCGATATCGTTCTTGATAAGAGTGAAGGCTGCACACGCCTCTGGTGTCAGGGGGAAGGAGGTGGCTTTGATGAGGGGCCTGGCTTTGTCTGCATAGAGGGGCACCCACTGGGCGTAGTAGGAGAAAAACCCCAGGCATCTCTTCAGTGCTTTTTGGCAGTGGGGAAGGGGTAGCTCCATTAGGGGGCGCATTCTGTCGGGGTCGGGCCCGATGACTCCGTTCTCCACCACGCAGCCGAGGATGGCCAGGCGCTTGGTGTGAAATATACATTTTTCCTTATTGTACGTTAGGTTCAGCCGTTGGGCCGTACGGAGGAAATTTGCTAGATTAACGTCGTGGTCCTGCTGGTCGTGGCCGCAGATGGTGACGTTATCCAAATAGGGGAAGGTTGCCCGCAGCGCGTTCTGGTCAACCATTCGGTCCATCTCCCTTTGGAAGACCGAAACCCCGTTGGTGACGCCGAAGGGGACCCTAAGGAAGTGGTAGAGGCGGCCGTTTGCCTCGAAGGCAGTATACTGGCGGTCCTCATGGCGGATGGGCAGCTGGTGGTACGCTGACTTAAGGTCGATGGTGGAGAATACTTTGTATTGCGCAATCTGATTGACCATATCAGATATGCGAGGGAGGGGGTACGCGTCCAGCTGGGTGTACCGGTTTATGGTTTGGCTGTAGTCGATTACCATGCGGCGTTTTGCAGTGGTTTTAACGACTACAACCTGGGCTCGCCAGGGGCTAGTGCTACCTTCGATAATGCCCTCCTTCAAGAGCCGCTCCACCTCAGAGCTGATAAAAGCTCTGTCCCCGGCACTGTACCGCCTGCTTTTGGTAGCGATGGGTTTACAGTCGCGGGTGGGGTTAGCGAACAGGGGAGGGGGGGGGACTTTTAATGTGGAAAGGCTGCAGGTGGTTTGCAGCGGGCGATTTAAAAGTTGTTGGTTGCAGACTGTGAGTGGGGGGAGGGGTCCACCGTATGCTAGTGTGACACTCTTAAGGTGGCACTGAAAATCCAACCCTAGCAGGACGGCAGCGCAAAGACGGGGCAGGACTAGCAGTTTAAATTTTTTATATTCAGTGCCCCCTACTGACAGGGTCACCACACAGTAGCCGCTGATGTCCATTGACTGGGACTTGGACGCCATAGAAATGCGATGGTGCGTTGGCAGAATCGTGAGGGAGTGGCTACGTACCGTGTCGGGGTGGACGAAACTCTCTGTGCTCCCGCTGTCGATCAGGCAACTGGTGGCGCGGCCGTTTACCGCGATATCCATCATGGAGCTGGATAGATGGTGAGGGAGGGCTTGATCCAGCGTCACGGAGGCCAGTATGTGGCTTAGTGAGTCACTATAGTCATCCGCCGAGACGGTGGTCGGTTCCGGTGACGAAATGGCGGTTGAGTGCGTTGGATACGATGGCGGCGGATGCCATGCGGCCGGGGGTACACAAAATGGCGGATAAGATGGCTGCTCCCACGGCCCGCACGCTGCGCTGCTGGCTGGCTTCCCCTTGCAGGCGTTAGCGTAATGGCCTTTCTTCCCGCAGCCCGAGCAGGTAGCTGTCTTAGCTGGGCAGTGCGCTCTGGGATGTTTTAACTGGCCACAGAAATAGCATTTTTGGGCCTGGTTACTGGGCATCGAAGCAGTTCTTACCGGAGGCTGCTGTCTCGGTTGGGTCGCTGCAGCGGTTGGTGCCGGGGGCGGCGGTCCCGTGTCCCACGGTTTCGATTGCCATGTCTCGGCGCCGTTACGGGGGTATGCCTCGAGGTTTCGGTGGGCCTCCTCTAACGAGAGCGCAAGGGCAATGGCCGTCTTCAGGTCGGGTTCCTTGCTTTCTAGCAGTCTCTGCCGGGTGTGGTCTGACTGGAGGCCCCTGACGAAGGCATCACAGGCGAGTCCCTGCGCGTGCTCCACAGCCGTTACCGCTTTACAATCGCAGTCTCTGCAGAGTGCCAGTAGCGCCCGTGCAAATGCCCCTACCGATTCTCCCGGTTGCTGCCTGCGGGATCCCAAGAGGTGTCGGGCGTAAATTGTGTTCACTGGGCGCGTATATTGCCCTTTTAGTAGCTCGAGGGCCGCCACGTACGTATTAGAGTCCCGGATTAGCATATATACTTGATGGCTCACCTGGGCGGTCAAAATTTTCAGTTTGTGATCCTCCTCTGTAACCTGTGAGATTGCGAGGAAGGATTCAAAGCAGCTCAGCCAGTGTTCAAACTTGGCTGATGCACCCACATCTTGAGGGTCGAGGTCCAGGCGTGGTGGTCTGAGGGCTCTCAGCAATGTCTGCTGTATCCGTTGCTGTTGTTGCTCCTCAGGTGTCGCCATTTAACTTTTAGCTAATAAAATTGATACGCTTATCAATTACTTCATAAAAGGTGATGAGTCAAAGAAGAGATGATGAGTCGAAAGAAGAGATGAATAAGGCTTTTATTAGCTAAGAAGAGACCATGCTTCTTCGTGAGTGACTGAACAAGTCTGAACGAAACCCACACAGTGGTGGGTGGAGTCAGCTGAGGCATGCCTCCATACACAGCGCCACCCAGAGGTGGCAATATACAATACAGTGGTTTACCACAGGCAGCACACAGGTTCTTCCATGACTACCTCCAAATGCTTATGGAGGATGCAACAGCACGCAGAGAGGTCCTCTTCCCTTCCGATTGGTGGAAGACACCTCCCCAGGAGATCAACATAGCTGTAAGATTCACAAAATTCCCACATTCCCCCAAGGTTATTAATAAAAGGGACCCTATGGACATTGTTAAAAAGGGTACCCAAAGATGGCGTCCGCACCTCATGACCAAAAGCCTGCAAGATTTTAAAAGCTTGGACTCTGTGGCAGCACAAGCAGCTTTTGGGGAAATCGAAACCTAAAATGCAGTTTCTGTGAAAAAGGACTTTGTATTTTGGAAAGCAGACAACAAACATTGAATATGCATTAAGCCAGATCGTAGACAGATCAAAACCAGTTAGGCCTATACTTGAGGCCATCAAGTTGGCTGCATAAATAATTGGAAACAGCTTATGGAAGCCATCAAGGCTGGCCAGGCCGATTAGAATGCATTAATAACAATACAGTCCGGACATCAGGCCATTAGGTGTGATAAACGGCCATCTAAAAACAGTTAGTTTAGATTGCTATAATTATTTAAAACAGCCCGCCAAAATTGGAACAATGAACTAACCTGATTTGGCGCGCAGATAAGGGCCATTCGAAAGGAGTATAACTGCAGGCCCCGGGTAGCAATCTCGCGCTTGCTCTCTTGCTCTGGCCCTTGCTCCTGCTCTCGTGGCTCCGGCCTCTTGGGCTGCCTGTACTCATGCCCTGGCCTCGTGGCAGGTTCTCTCCTCGCTCCCCGTAGCAGAGTTTCAACAGCTAAGGACACCATACCAATTACAGGGGAGGGGAACGAGACCCGAGTCCCTAGTCATCCAGGACACCCAGGCCGCAAAGAGGGGCGAGACGAAACTGAGTGGGCAGCCCAGGGCTTGTATGGTAACCGAACAAGATGAGATAAATCGAGACGAAGAGTAAGGTTGACCCGACAAAGAGCAGAGAAGGGCAGCAGAAGACGTATTAATTAAAAACCCGAGCGCCGAGTTATAAGCTGACACTCAGGGAAGAAAGTATCTGAGGACAGTGAGACAAAGCTGGTTGGGCGAACCCTGCAACTAAGTTGGCGCTTGGCGGCAAGCCTCCCGTTGAACATTGCGAATAAACGCAGGTGTCCACGCCATGGTGAATAGGTTGGCGTTCTAAGCTTGGGTAGCATAATCTAAGCAGTAAAAACTGCTAATCATCTCATTGACATAACGTTACCGCCGACGACCGCCCGAGGGAGAAGAAGAGGAGAACCCATCGCGACGAGTCGATGACGGCAGTGGAGGAGAAGAAGGTGTGTCGCAGCAGCAGCTCCAGCACCTCGCCCCTGAAGACCACGTGGCGACGGGGTACCTAAGAGGACAGAAAACCAAACCTCAAAACCTGCGTTCGTTAACAGTTGGCTTTGTTTTGGATTGGTGAGCATGAGTTCTGGCCCCTCATAGCTTAATCTAGTTAGGTATAGGGGTGGGATAAGGATTAAGGGGATTGTTAAAGTAATTGTTTTTCCCTCGATGTGCCGTGTGTTCCCCATTCCCTGTCTAAGTATATATATTTTGTATTTGCCTGTATTTTTATACTAGTGACTTCTCATAAGACTGTTTTATTTTTCTGTTTAATAAAATCTTGGTTTTCTTACATCCGAACCACCTGTCTACTCGAGTCTTTCTGTATCGCCGCCTGTACCTAAGTCCGGTGTCTAGAACCCAGGGGCGTAGGAGCGATTCGAACCGCTCACCAACAGTCAGGCACATAACTGACTGGGCGCACGCGCCACACCCGCCACCCCCTACAGAGCCTGGTTGCACATTACACAGGAGGGCACAAGCAGGGATGTGGTCAGAAGTACCTGGGTGCAGTGGCGCAATTGTTTCAATCATCTCATTAGATCATGAAACGTTAATACAAAGCCACACTCAACGTTATCTTGCTGTGCCTCTCATCACATCCCCATCACTCTGCCTTCCCTACCCTACTCCTGCACATCCTTACTCACACCAACATATCTTGCACCTCCACCCATCCCTCTCTATCTACATTTTCACTTTCCCATCTCACTAGCCACCCCTCACATTCACACTCATCCTATTGCAATCATACCAACTAACAACATACAAGGGTAGCCACTTGGGTGTTTTATCCAATGTTTATGTAAAGTTTCTATTAATGTTCTGTCAAACATTGAAATCATTTTTTATTTTCAACAGTTTCCGGTCTTGGATGGATTTGTGTGCACCTTTGGAAGTGGCTTAGTGGGTTGCAGTGAATGGTGAGACATAACGGTAACCCTGCAATGGTGGTGAGTGTGAAATGAATGGCTTGGGCATTGTAGGGATGCTTTATGGTGTTGGTGTGGGGTGGTGCCAACCAGGCACATCATGTGGCAGCCAGGGTGTACAGCGTCAAGTGAAGTAAATCTGGCCATGGTGAGGGCATCCCTGGGCTCCCGGCCAGCAATGTGGTTGGGTGCTGATGCCCTGTGTCCTCTGCAGCATTAGGTGATTGAGGAGAAGGTTGGTGTTGTTGTTGGTGCTGCTGGTGTGCCTGGTGCTGCTGGTGTTGGGGCTGATCGAGATCGGATTCTGAGGACCAAGGTGAGACAGTATAAAGGGCACCCATGTTGATGGAATAGATGGCAGGTAAAGTAGACAATGATGAGAGAGTTCTTCCAATGAGGTAAGAGTGGATGGAGAGTGGAAAGTGGAAAGCCTGCAGAATCTGTGCTGGCAATGGACTGAGAAACAGCTTGAGGCTGAGGAAAGTGGTGATCTGTCAGGTGGGAGCATTTATTGTACATGTGAAGCTATCAAGTAATCAACTGGAGCAGTGGCCACTGAACTCCTGCCTCAGGTTGACAGATGTGGTCTCTGAACAGCGTGGTTCCCGTGGCCATGAAGTTAAAGTTAAAAAGTAAGTTTAAAAAAGCCTGTTAAGGGTCTGTTAAGTAAATTATAATGAGTTTAATTGGGTCATCCGCCGCTACCTGTCATGTCTGCTCAGCGTTGACAGACCCGACATTGGGAAAGGCATGTTGCGGCAGGTTGACAGCGGGTTCCTGATCCGTTGTCAAAAAAAAACGCTATTCTACCCAGCCCACCACTGATCCTGCCCGCTGACCCCACGGAAAATTCTGGCCTAAGAGAGGGATACAGATATGTGAAAGAAATCCAGCCTAAGAGAGGGCTGCAGATACATGGGTTCAGTGTGGAAAAAGGTTTAATGATCTGCTGAGATCACCGAAAGTGTGCCTCTGTGTTCTGGGAAATGGAAGTTCAAGAGTGAAGTCTCAGGGTGATTTCCATGTAGAATGTTGGCGGTGATACTGAGCGCAAACCACCATTTATTGGGCAGATGATGCCTGGGGTTTTGAGAATGTTGGACTTATATACATTTCCATGTGCCAGCCACCTGTGGTTGAAGCGTAAGCTTACGCAAATCTGGCATGGATGAGTGCATCCCATGCCTGACGGCCAGCAATGTGGTCGCCTGCTGCTGGATTGGCCACATCCGGCCCTGTAAGGCGTCACTCCCCGTCCTCTTCCTTGTCCTCTTCATCGTCCTCTTCATCTTCCTCCAAGGAGGCTGTGTGCTGAGCCTCTTGTTCATCCGGCAGCACTAAGCCGTGCTACTCTTCCTCCGAATCTGACGACCAGGATGAGAGGATGTAACTGGTTCCCATCCCGTTGTTATAGAGTTCAGTTGTGGCAAGAAGCACACACTCAAAGTGGCCTGAAATTATTCCAATCAGTTCAAACAGCAGCTGGAACAGTCACAAGGTCAGTAGATTTGCAAAGTCTTATCCCAAACCTCCAACAACAAAGTTGTTGCATTTGAATGCCAGCCACATTACAGGAGCGCTTTTAAAGTTCTGCACTAATAATGACTACAGATCATGTCCTCCACCGACTCGTCTCCTTGCAGTAGGACTGTTTCTGACACGACGGGAAACAGGAGCCAAAGCAACAAAAATGGGAAACCTCTGTCAAAATAGGATTATCAAGGCAGTTAACAGGCTCTTAACTGCCTTAACTAACTGTCCCACCGGTTGGAGTCGGGTCAGTTTGGGAGCAGCTGAACCGACACTTATGAAAATCGCGTGGGGGCGGGATAGAGGCGGGTTCAGTGTCTGAAACCATTTTTTCTGATTTTAGCAGCTGACACGCCTCCAAACCCACCTCCTCAGGGCTGTTAAAATCGAGCCCTTTGTGTCCTCCTCACAACTTGCTTTACCACCTATCTTTGTATCATCAGCAATTTGGCTACAGTACATTTGGTCCCTTCATCCAAGTCATTAATATAGATTGTAAATAGTTGAGGCCCCAGCACTGATTCCTGTGGCACCCCACTAGTTACAGTTTGCCAACCTGAAAATTACCCATTGATCCCGACTCTATGTTTTCTGTTAGTTAGCCAAACCTCTAACCATACTAATATATTACCCCCAACACCATGAGCTCTTATCTTGTGCAGTAACCTTTTATGTGGCACCTTATTGAATGCCTTTTGGATATTCAAATACACTACATCTACTGGTTCCCCTTTATCCACCCTGCTCGTTGCATCCTCAAAGAACTCTAAAAAATTTATCAAACACGATTTCACTTTCATAAAACCATGTTGACTCTGCTTGATTGTATTATGATTTTCTAAATGTTCTGCTAATACTTCCTTAATAATGAATTCCAGCATTTTCCCAATGACAGATGTTAGGCTAACTGGCCTATAGTTTCCTGCTTTCTGTCTCCCTCTTTTCTTGAATATGGACAGTACATTTGTGGTTTTCCAATCCACTGGGACCGTTCCAGAGTCTAGGGAATTTTGGAAGGTTACAAACAATACATCCTCTATCTCTTCAGCCACTTCTTTAAAGACCCTAGGATGCAGGCCGTCAGGTCCAGGGGACTTGTCAGCCTTTAGTCCCATTAGTTTGCCTAGTACATTTTCTCTAGTGATAGTGATTGTTTTATGTTCCTCCGTCCCTTTTGCCCGTTGATTTTCCATTATTATTGGGATGCTTTTAGTGTCTTTTACCGTGAAGACAGATACAAAATATTTGTTCAAGTTCTCTGCCATTTCCTTGTTTCCCATTATTAATTCCCCAGTCTCATCCTCCAAGGGACCAATGTTTGCTTTAGTTTCTTCCTTTTTATATACTTGTAGAAGCTCTTATTGTCTGTTTTTATATTTCTTGCTAGTTTACTCTGATAATCTATTTTCTCCCTCTTTATTATTTTTTAGCCATCCTTTGCAAGTTTCTAAAAATATCTTCTGGCCTACCACAAACTTCGCAACATTGTATGCCTTTTCTTTCAATTTGATGCCCTCCTTAACTTCCTTAGTAAGCCATGGATGGGTGATCCTTCTCATAGAGTCTTTCTTTCTCACTGGAATATATCTTTGTTTAGAGTTATGAAATAGCTCCTTAAAATCTGCCAGTGCTTATCGACCTTCTTACCTTTTAATCTATGTCCTCAGTCCACTTTAGCCAATGCAGTCTTCATACCCTTGTAATTGCTTTTATTTAAGTTTAAGACACTGGTTTCAGACCCAAGTTTCTCACCCTCAAATTGAATGTGAAATTCTATTATGTTATGGGCCCAGAAATTCAGGTCGGAGGCTTCCCGCGGGTGCAAGCCCCCGACCTGCACTTACGTAGCGCGCCTGCCGTTGTGTTGTGGGCCCGCGTGGCATTCTGATCCTGGGCCTCCTCCAGTTGCTGGCGCGCAGTGCTCGTGTATCCCAGGGGCGCAGTTAGTTCGAATCCTAACTAAAACTTCAAATAAATTTGTTTTAAAAATCACATTTTTAAAATAACTATAAATTACATAAAATAACTATTTTAAACAATAATTTCAATTTTTGAAAAAATGAATTACTGTTTTTAACAGGGCTGAAAATAATCTTACCTTTCTTTAAAGTATTTAAAAATAATAAACCTGTGGGGAAAATGTTTTAATTTTACTTAATTCACCACTTACCTTGTTAAAAGCAGGCCTTGCGACTGCTTTTTAAACGCGCAGCTGCTAGGGACTTACCCTCCTGGAGAAACCTGTAAAAAAAATGGAAGTTCCAGGCATACGCGCTGCCTCACTGATGCACGCGTTTGTCCTGTGAATCCCTTCCTTCAAGGGAACAGAAGTTCCGGTTTCCCGCGCATGCGCAGTGCATGCACGAAACTGGCACTTTCGTTGGCCCTACGCATGAGTACACAGCGCGTACTCACCCGTGGGGACCCAAATTTCTGGCCCAATATCACTCTTCCCTAGAGGATCCTTTACTATGAGATCATTAATGAATCCTGCCTCATTACACATTACCAGATCTAAAATAGCCTGTTCCCTGGTTGGTTCCACAACGTATTGTTCTAAGAAACTGTCTTCAATACACTCTATGAACTTGTCCTCAAGGCTACTTTTGCCAATTTGATTTGTCCAATCTATATGAAGATTAAAATCGCCCACAATTATTGCAGTACCTTTCTTACAAGCCCCCATTATTTTGTGATTTATACTCTGTCCTACAGTGTAGCTACTGTTAGGGGGCCTATAGACTACTCCCACCAATGACTTCTTCCCCTTATTATTTCTTATCTCCATCCAAACTGGTTCTATATCTTGAGCTTCCGAGCCAAGATCATTTCTCACTACTATACTGATCTCATTATTATTAACAGAGCTACCCCACCTTCTTTTCCTTTCTGCCTATCCTTCCAAAATATCAAATACCACTGAATATTCAGTTCCCAGCCTTGGTCACCTTGCAACCACGTCTCTGTGATGGTTATCAGATCATACCCATTTATTTCTATTTGTGCCGTCAATTCATCTATCTTGTTACGAATGCTGCGTGCATTCAGATAAAGAGCCTTTTATTTTATTTTTTTACCATTTTTCCCTGCTCTGACCCTATTTGCTGGTGCACTCTTATGCTTGTACACTCTGTCCCTTCCTGTCACACAGTCTGCAAGAACCTCGTACCTGTTGGGCAAGTACAAGGGCTGAGTCACACCCTCCTGTCCCTGACCATGGACCAAATCTAAAGTATTTAACCTAAGGGGTGTGACTGCCTCCTGGAACAAAATGTCCAGGTGACTTTCTCCCTCCCTGATATATTGCAGTGTCCGAAGCTCAGGCTCCAGCTCATCAACTCTGAGCCAAAGTTCCTCGAGCTGCAGACACTTACTGCAGATGTGGTTGCTGTGGATCACACTGGGGTCCACCAGCTCCCACATGCTACAGCTGCAACACATCACCTGCCCTGCCAACTCTATTGCATTTTATTTAGCTAATTAGGTTTTCAAGTTCTGAAATGCTCAATTGTCTATTAATAGTTTTTAATCTAGGTAATAACTGTGTTTAAATTATTAAATTTAGTTATATACTTTAGGTCTTTACTGTAATTTAGCCCACAGTCCTAATTTAACCCTAGTTGTTTATATTTTTTTATGTATCCAGCAGCACCTCTTGCTCCCACCTCACCAAATTACCTCACTCACCAAATTCCCGAGTTTAGTACTCTGTAGAAGCAGTACTCCGTAGAACTGGACTCTGTGCTACTTAGCAAAAGTCTCTTGCTTTTAATCTCAGCAAAGTTAATAGTTTCACTGGTGTACTGACTGCTGGCACAATGTCTCGTCATCATTGTTGGATTAATGTTTTTACTGAAACGTTAGGGTAAGCAAATGTTTGTCAGTGATATTTGCTCTTATGTTACAGGGTTATTAGTGAGTCCGATGGATTTACCAGCCATCGCGTATAGCGGGCAAATCGCATTCGCACAAACGCGACCGCTGTAAGTGGTGGGCACTGTAATAAAATCAACAACTTAATTTATCTCTGGTGTCCAACCCATATAATTTGGATTAATCTACTCAATTAGTCGAACACCAAGAACTGCATCCAATCCACTAACTATGGCCTAACTGAGATCTTGTACAAGGTCTCACAGATAGCAGTGGTCTGTAATATAGTTGTGATGGTTAGCTGCTAAGATAGAGTTGTGCTTAACCTGACTCTCCCTCAGTGACCAGGGTGACAATTTTCATCTGCCTTGATTACACCTACAAACCAGGTGGTAGTGAGACTAACATCACGTGTAAAACAGAAACATCAACTTTTCAGGCGGACCTCGATTTAGGAGGCCAGAGCTTCAGCCGAAAATAGGCAGCAGTCTAATAAATATATGCTAAATGGAGTCAAATGGCATGGTCAGGACCCCAACACTATTTATCATTTCTGCTACTACTATTTCCTGATCCCACCCAAAAATCATGGGCATTGCAAGATGGGGGATGGTCGCTCCCAGCGATATTTAAATGTATCCTCAGCTATTCTCAGATAATGTGCTGGAAATTTTTTGGAGATACTTTTCTTGCATTAGGTAGTGATTTTGCAACTTAGATGATTTTTTCAGTGGCTGTAGAACATTCTAAACACTTAAGGGGCTTCTGGCAATGCATTATTTTCTTCTTGGGCTCCTTTGGGAAATTCCACATTGGAAGTAGAGGAGGAACGGGAGGAAAGACCAAAGAGCATTGTAGCTGCAGGGACAGCAAATAGAAGGAGGCATGGTCGCAGGAATCCTTACCCTTCCGACAGGGTTTATAGGCCCAGGACAATATACTTGTGATTCTCTGAGGAGCAGTGCATAAAGTGACTGCACTTCTCCAGGGAGGCTGTGACAGAGTTATGTCACTTTCTGCAACAAGACCTGTAACCAACTGCCACAGCTAACACAACATTGCCTGTTGCAGTCAAGGCCACTGCAGTCCTGGACTATGTTGCCTCAGGCTCCTTCCGGGTAGCCACATGGGATATCAGTCTCAGTCAGCCTGCATTTCATGCTTGCATTAATTAGATGCTATGTTTGCAAGAGCAAAGACTTTCATTGATTTTTTTTTCATGGACATCCAGAAACAGCATGATTGAGCTCTAGGGCCTGCACGGATTGCAATGAGTATGTGATCACCAGCAGCGCATCAGGCAGGTTTGTGCCCACACTCCTGGCAGCCGCCATGATGCTTTTATATTGTGCCATTCCTCCAACTCTTTGCCACTGCACAGCAAGTGAGAGTCTGGCTGAGGGCTGCACACTTGGCTCATGACTCCTCTCAGGAGCCCATGCTCAACAGTTGAACTGTGCTTAACTGGGCCCTCATTGAGCAGATGATTGGAGTCCTCAAGCAACAATTCCGCTGCCTAGACTGCTCTGGTGGTTCCTGCAATACAGTCCACCAAAAGTGTTGTGTATGATAGTGCTTTGCTGTATACTGTATAACTTTGTTCTGCAATAGGGACAACAGATGGGGCCACCATTGGACGACAATCTTCAGCATGGTGAGGAAGAGGACATTGATGATATAGAAGATGGAGAGGGGGAGGGAAGGAGCCTGCAGCTAGGGCTCGTCAGCAGAAGCTCATTGAAGAGCACTTCAGCTGAACAATCCTTGCTCCCTGCCTTAACAGTCATGTCCAACATCGTAGAATCAGTATGTGTGGAGATAAGGAATAACAAGGGGCAGAAAACACTGGTGGGAGTAGTATATAGGCCCCCTAACAGTAACTATACCGTTGGACAGAATATTAATCAAGAAATAGTAGGAGCTTTACAGCTGTAAACAAGCCACTAATGATTTTAATTGCCTCCCCCGCCGCTACCTGCTCAGCGCTGGCAGACCCGACATCTGGAAAGTCCAGTGTGTGCATTTATACTGCGGGTTCCCGACCCGCTGTCAATCATTTTAAATTTAACAGCTGACCCGCTACCAATCGGGTCCGCTGAGCACCGGCAAAATTCCGGCCAAAGTGTTTGTTGATATAGTTCCATACCACAAGTGTACTTTATCCTTGCCTTCATATCAAGTTTAGAATATGAAATGCCATCCACGTTCTACACTACAGCACTGAAATATTTTCAATGTTGCTTTGAGATGGCTGCAAGAATTTCTTTCTCCACAATATTGAAGATGATGGATGAGTTGTTGCTATGAATTTTGTTGGACACATGTGTGAAAATAGCACTGTTTAGTGTATCACCTCATGTGTGGAATGAAAATTTGTATTCTACGCATGGCATTCTTTTAATTTTTTTTATTCGTTTTGTTTGTATGCCAAAATGAAAAATATATCATGGAAAAGAAAGGGAGAAGGTTGTGAGTCTATATTCCTTTGAACTCAGCTGGCAGTTGCTTTTCAATATTTCTTCCCTTCGCAAGATTTTTCTGGGTCTACAAACAATACTTTCAAGCAACTTATATGTAAAAAGACAATACAAAAGATTTGAAAAGCGACCATGCTACAGATAAGTGCTTTTGTCAACCCATCAGCTTCAATACATGAAATGGGAAAACTGATGTTTTTTGCTTTGCTGATTAAAGCCATTTTTGGCTCACAACATCAGCTATGATCTGCCTATCAGGTCCCACAGTGGAGTTTATTGTTGCTGGCTTTGTTAGCAGCACTAGTACTTGGACGCGATGCAGTAATGTGAACAGTAGATGGTTACCCTCACGAGAAACATCACCGTAAGCCACCAGAAATAATGTACTCATCAAGGGGCTCATGCCAGTTTTGGAATTGTTATATTAATGTTCTTTTGATATGCTTCCAAAAATATAATATTCAAACGCAGCTTATTGACTTATGAGAATACAACATGTTGAGCTTTAGGAATTGTTTGTATCTGCTTTATTGTTGTTATTTAATGGGTACTAAAGGTGTTCTAAAAAGCTAGAAGAATTTTACCTATTTTGGGAATTATTATAATTACTACAAGTAACAAATGAGTGCTATGTAAGCAACAGGTAGACCAGACCCTGCAATTCCTTTCTTGCTGTCTGCTTTACCATTTCATTACTGGCTAGTTGCCATCAGGGTACTGTTTAGGCCCAGTGTGTTCATTTGTCTTAATAGGTAAATTCTAGTAACATGAGATCAAGCAGCAATATTTTGCCTTTCTTATTACAACTGAAAGTACATTTTGGTCCACTTTTAACCATTAACTGCTACAGATTTAATGATATGGTTCAGCTGGATTCAAATAAATTAACTGGCTTTTGAGCCAAAAGGAACCACATTAAACTGACATCAAGGGCTGGATTTTGCCAATGGGGAGCTTTTGGAGGCGGGACTCCCACTTGTCGGGTTTTAGTCCCGCCTCCATCAACTTCTGGCCAACCCATGCTATTTTCCCCTGATTGACCTTGTTAAGCCTGCCCAGCGGGCTTAGCAGACCAATTATGAGAAAACCGATAACAGAGAGTGTCAAGCGTATGACGTTTCTTTTGACAGATGAATTGTCATCGTTTGACAGCTCTGTGAAGCTGTCAAACACTGACATTCTCTGTAGTTTGATGAGTTCTTGAATTCAAGACCTCATCAAACCTCTTTCTTTTGCAGAAATTAGATGGCTGCTGCATTGGAGAATGCAATGACCATCTGTCGTCTCTGCCACGGAGGTGCGAGACTCTCCGCATACCCAACTCTTGAAGCCTGCAGGAAGAAACAAAGGTAAGTAAACTTTTTCTAACACTTTCCACTTACCTCAGATACTCACCTCTCCACACTTGCACCCATCACTTACTTTCACAGCGCACTTTTGCACCCCTCCGACCCCCGCAGACCCACTACTCGCCTCGGTGACCCTGGCGGGGTTCGCAGCCTTCGGGAAGCTCGCACTTGTGTGGGCAAAATGGGGATAATCCTCTTATCCGCCTGTTATCTACCTGTTAACAGGCAGATAAGTGGCACTAATCCCCTTCCCGCCTCCAAGGAGACGGAAACCGGCGTGGGTCGGCTACCCGCATCCTGGGAAGATAGCATAGAGGTGGGTTGGGGGCGGGATGGGCACCCGCCCCCAAATTCTGCCATTTTCCTGGCAGTCCCGCCTCCATACCTGCCTCCCCAGGGCTGGCAAGATCGCGCCCTAACTGTACTATGCTTGGACAAAAGTCTTTAGTTGTAGAATTGATAAATGTGCTGGGATTCTTCTAAACAATACTGCCCGAAATCAGGTGGCAACATGGCAGAGATTGAAAACAAATTCAGGCGGTTCGGCCTACCACCGCCTCACTGTCCCAACCAGAACACTGCTGGCTATTCTTTCCTTGCCTGCTGCATGAAAATGATGGAAGGTGGCAGGGGTTGGATTTCCATCATGTAGCTTCAATCATTGCCACTTCCCAGAGCCGCCATGTGGAAGATGTGGATGACCCCAGGACATAATGGCACCGGGCTCCACAACAGAGGGAAAAGGCCTCGTATCGGCCTCCTCTGTCTCTATTCTAGCCCCCATTACCTTCTTTCGTAGGCCTTGGACAAGATCAGGATGCTGATGTTCTAATCTCTGGGATTCTTCTGCAGCGGCAAATCTTGTTGTAGCACTGCTGGGTTTGTGGCTAGAAAATAGCAGGCTCCCTATTGGAGGTAGGATTCCTGATGGGAGCACCCCCCTCCGCCCCCCCACCCCCGCCTCCTCTCCCCGCCCATGCATATGAGATGAACCCCAACCCAGTTTCAAGAAAGCTGAGTTTAGGTTCCGGTGGTGACAGACGATCAAATGGAAGTCCTACCCCACCGGAACTCTGCCTGTGGGATGGGAATCCCAGCCGTGATGTTTTAGATGAGTTGTATGGAGAACACAAATACTCTGAGTCAAATAAGTTTCTGAAACCTCATAGTCTGAGCCATTTCATGATAGTTTAGCACTCAATTCAAAAGCCAATTGTCTCATCCCTAGTCACAGGTATTATTTGCAGTATAGAGCAGAAATTGAGAGGCTTTGTTGCCAGTATGGAGCCTCACAATTTCTGCCCTATTTAAGCCAAACTGATTACACAATTCATGTGTTTATGATCAAACACCAGTGTACAGTTTGTCTTTGGAATGATGCTTTTGGGACGAGTTCTATAATAAAATTGTTTTGATATTTATCACAAACCCAGGAGTCAGGCTATTTTGTCTGAAAAGGCACTACCTTTGGTATTTTATGAAATTGTGTTTCCTTTGTAAATACACTCTGTAACACAACATGAACTATTGCCATATACAAAATGCTGTTGTAAACTTTTTGTTCAGCAGGATATTCGATAACATGTTTTTCATAAGCTTTCACGACCACATGGGTCCTTTCATTTTCATGTGAGAATTCCTTGAAGATAAGTGAAGATATGAAATATGCTTTCGAAATCTAGACGAGGAGCAATTGCAACAAAAATAATACCTCTTCGGGGTTTCACAAATGCTGAAGAAAAAGGTCAAGTCATTCAACATCTTCATCTTTATTTATTGTTGAAAAGTGGAGAGTATCAGGAAATGGCCATTCTTTTGCAAACATACAATGGTCTTTTGCATGGCTGACAAAAAGCAGATGACGGCATCTGTCCCTGTTCACACAGATTGATCACCAAGGCTTCGATATCCCACACATCAAGTTGTGCTGGACTTGTACCAGTAGTTGTACCTACTGATGCTCTGACTACATAGGATTACATCGGATATACAGCACAGAAACAGGCAATTCAGCCCAGCCAGTCCATGCTGGCATTTATGCTCCACTCGAGCCTTCTCGTCTTTCCTCATCTAACTCTATTAGCATAACCCTCTATTCACTTCTTCCTCATATTCTTATTGAGCCTCCCCTTAAATGCATCCATACTATTTGCCTCAAATGTTCCCTGTGGTAGCGAGTTCCACATTCTCACCACTCTGTGTAAAAAGTTTCTTCTGAAATCCCTATTTCAAATCAAATCAAATCAAATCAAATCAACTTTTATTGTCATTGTTAGTGCACAAGTGCAGTACAACGAAATGTAGGCTTGCGGCTCCCGAGAGTGTATAATTTGGATTAGGACACTTAAACATTTCAACATACATTTGTACATATATATTAGCATAAATATGACCATAATAAAGTGCATCGGCAGATGTGCAGGCTTTAGTGTTTATTTGTGGAGTTCAGTAGGATGACAGCCCTGGGAAAGAAGCTGTTCCTAAATCTGGTCGTACGGGTGCGAATGCATCTGTAGCGTCTTCCAGATGGTAGGAGGGTGAACAGACTGTGGCTGGGGTGGGTAGGGTCTTTGATGATGGACCGTGCCCTCCGTAGGCAGCGTTTCTGATATATATGTTCTATGGTCGGTAGCCGGGTGCCGGTAATGCGTTGGGCAGTTTTGACTACCCGCTGCAGGGCTTTCCGGTCATGGGAGCTACAGCTGCCGTACCATACTGTGATACAGTTTGTCAGGATGCTCTCTATAGTGCAGCGGTAGAAGTTAGAGAGGATCGGGGGTGACAGATTACATCCCTTCAGCCTCCTCAAGAAATATAGGCGCTGCTGGGCCGTCTTCACCAGAGAGGAGGTGTTGAGGGACCAGGAGAGGTCTTCCGTGATGTGGACTCCGAGGAACTTAAAGCTGGCCACCCTTTCCACCTCCGCCCCATTGATGTGGATGGGGGTGTGACTTCCGCCTTTGGACTTCCTGAAGTCCACGATTATTTCCTTTGTTTTCTTGGTGTTAAGGGCCAGGTTGTTGTCGGCGCACCACTTCACGAGATGCTGGACCTCCTCCCTGTAGGCTGACTCATCGTTGTTGGTGATCTGGCCTACTACCGTGGTGTCATCTGCGAACTTGATGATGGTGTTGGAACCATTAACAGCCACACAGTCGTGGGTGAAGAGGGAGTAGAGGAGGGGGCTCAGCACACATCCTTGTGGGGCCCCCGTGTTCAGGGTCAGGGGGGGGGAGGTGTGGTTACCTAATTTGACAGACTGGGGTCTGTTTGTTAGGAAGTCCAGGGTCCAGTTGCAGAGGGAAGTGTTCAGGCCAAGAGTTTGGAGTTTGGTGGCCAGCTTGTTGGGGACAATGGTGTTGAATGCTGAGCTGTAGTCTATGTAAGGATATCAGCAAATAGTGATGATATTTGTCTGTGTTTGATTACTTATGCCTTACAGCATATTTGTCTGCGTTTTTGATTACTTGTGCCTGACCAGCAGAGGTCATGTGAGAGACAAGCAGTCCAGAGGAGTTTTACTTTCAGTTTCATTCTAGATGCATCACAGCATAGTGTGTTCTGTAAAAAGCTGTAGAAAGTCTTGAACAAGACTTTAGATTAAACAACATTCTCTTTCAGAAATGAGTCTTTATTGAACCCAAAAAGAAAACAAAACATGATATCAGAAGTGGCTGAAAGAGAAAAAATCTGAAGTTAGCAACTTGATGTGACAGTGAAAGCAGTTGTGGCAAGTAAGCGAAATCAGCTCTCCACATATTAGCAAGCCAGAAGAGAACATCGTTGCTTACCATTAGAGAATAGCTAACGAAGTGAAAAAATGGAAGGTTTACACCCACCGGCGACGCTTCAATTGACCGGTAATGTGGCTGAAAATTGGAGGAGATTCAAACAACGTGTAGGGTTGTATTTATCAGCAATCGGAGCTGACGATAAAAGTAATAAACAGAAGTCGTCCGTGTTTTTACATGTAGTGGGTGATGCAGCGCTGGAGGTATATAATAATTTCATATTTGCCGTTGATGGAGACAAAATGAAGCTAGATAAAATAATGGAACAGTTTGAGGCCTACTGCATACCTAAACGCAACGTGACCTTTGAGAGGCACAAATTTTTCACATGTGTACAGAAAATCGGTGAGACTATTGATCAGTATGTGACTGAACTGAGAAACCGGAGTAAATCGTGTGAATTTGGGGGACTCACAGACTCGCTGATAAAAGACAGACTGGTGTGTGGTATTCGAGATAATGGTCTAAGGGAAAGACTGCTAAGAGAGCAAGATCTAGACCTGGGAACAGCCATAGCACTGTGTAGGGTTACAGAGGCTGTGAAGTTGCAGGCAAAGGAGCTGTTCAGTGACAGTAGCTGCAACGTGGATGCAGTGAGAAAGAACGGATACAAACCGTTTAACAAAGAGAGCGCCAATGTGAAAAAAGAGACGTGGCCAGCAAACGAAAATGAAAGGGACAATCGGAAGTCATGTAGTCGATGCGGTACACAGCATCCACCAAGAAAGTGTCCAGCATATGGTAAAACTTGCTATAGTTGCAACAAGAACAACCATTATGCCCGTTGCTGTAAGAACCAAGCGCAACAAAGCAAGGTCCATACAGTAGATGAAAGCGACATAGAGGAATTCTATGTAGATGTTGTGTCTGAAAACAAAAGAGAAGAAAGAGACTGGATGTTGACACTAAAAGTGAACGATATACACATTCCATTTAAATTGGATACTGGAGCACAAGTTAATGTGATATCAGAGACCGATTTTAAGAGAATTAGACCCAGACCAAAGTTACATGGAATACAAGTGAAAGTGACCGGATACTCAGGTACTGATATACCAGTGAAAGGAAAATGCATTGTCAAAGTAACACACAAGGACAGAGAGCACACGCTAGCATTAATCGTGGTGCCAAAGGATGTGCAAGCCATACTAGGTTTAAAAGCCTGTGAGAGACTGAACCTGGTAAAGAGAGTCCTCGTTGTGGAAAGTGAAAGAGAGACAGTCTATGATGAACTGAATGTTGCGTACACACCGGGTAAGCTGATGTATACAGCAGACACGTTGTCCAGAGCTGTTGACCCAGGAGAGCCCACAAACACAGTGAAAAGACTGAAGTACAAGGTAAAAGACAGTGGAACTGACTTCGACCAGAGCATGCTTGTATACCGCACAACGCCGCTCGAGTGTGGTATGTCACCAGCCCAACTCCTGATGGGACGTCGGCTAAGGTCAAACCTACCCATCCCGGAGAACCTCCTGAAAACAAAAGAGGGGGAGAAAGTGAGGAAGTTCAAAGAGCAACAGAAAGAAAAGCAAAAGTACTACTATGACAGAGGAACACAAAACCTACCTGAACTCCACACTGGTGACCAAGTAAGGTTCAAAGACAAAACAAACACATGGACTCAGAAGGGAACTGTCCTGAGTGAAGTTCAACCAAGATCATACACCATTCAGACAGATGAGGGTGCTGTTCTGAGAAGAAATCGTCGAGATCTTCTCATGGGACCAGCCACAGCAGGTCAAGAGACTGATACTGGTGAACAACCTGATCACACAGCTGAGAACCAATCATCTGAGGCAACAACTCAGATTCAAGGACAATCAATCAGAAAATCCTCAAGACACGTGAAGCCTCCTGAGAGACTCATTGAGCAAATTTAAGGACTATTGTTAAAGAAGGAAGTAATGTTATCTTATTCTTTCTTCAAGTTCTAGTGTATTGACATATTTCATGTGAACACAAAAAGCAAGGGTAAAAAATCTTGATCATGATAATGATGATGTAAGTTCATTAAATGTTGTTAGTTAAAAGTAAAATACTTTTGTTTTAAGAAAGGGAGATGTAAGGATATCAGCAAATAGTGATGATATTTGTCTGTGTTTGATTACTTATGCCTTACAGCATATTTGTCTGTGTTTTTGATTACTTGTGCCTGACCAGCAGAGGTCATGTGAGAGACAAGCAGTCCAGAGGAGTTTTACTTTCAGTTTCATTCTAGATGCATCACAGCATAGTGTGTTCTGTAAAAAGCTATAGAAAGTCTTGAACAAGACTTTAGATTAAACAACATTCTCTTTCAGAAATGAGTCTTTATTGAACCCAAAAAGAAAACAAAACAGTCTATAAACAACATTCTGATGTAGGTCTCCTTACCATCTAGGTGATTCAGTGCCGAGTGTAGAGCAGTTGTGATTGCATCCTCCGTTGATCTGTTTGCCCAATAGGCAAACTGGTGTTGGTCAAGGGAGGCAGGAACACTGGCTTTGATGTGGGCTAAGACCAGTCTCTCGAAACACTTCATTATGATGGGTGTGAGTGCGACAGGTCGATAGTCGTTCAGACACGTCACAGCCGCTTGTTTAGGCATAGGAATGATGGTGGCGGTCTTGAAGCATGTAGGGACTACTGCCTGGGCTAATGACAGGTTGAAGATGGCGGTGAAGACATCAGCCAGCTGATCAGCACATTCCTTGAGTACCCGTCCAGGGATGCTATCCGGTCCAGTAGCCTTTCGTGTGTTCACTCTGCGTAGAGCGCCCCTTACGTCGGAGGTCGACAGAGTGAGCACCTGGTCTTCCGGGGGTGGCAAGGCTTTGGTAGCCGGCTCCTTGTTGTCCCTGTCGAAGCGAGCGTAGAAGTTGTTAAGCTCCTCCGGAAGGGAGGCGTCGCTGACCGGGGGACTGGTGTTTTTGCCCTTGTAGTCAGTGATGGACTGGATGCCTTGCCACATGCGCCGGGGGTCCGAGTTGTTGCGGAAGTGATCCTCTATCCGCAGTGTCTGTTTCCATTTGGCAGTCCTGATACCCTTTTTTAGGTTGGTCCTAGCTGCTCTGTAAGCCGCCGCGTCGCCAGATTTAAATGCTGCGTCGCGTGCTTTCAACAGTGAGCGGACCTCTCCGTTCATCCAGGGTTTCTGGTTGGGGTATGACCTGATATTTTTGTGGGTCGTGACGACCTCGACGCAGCTGTTGATGTAGAATAGCACTGTGGATGCGTATTCCTCGATGTCATTGTGGGCAAATTTGATTTCTTGGTGACTATCTTATATTGATGGCCTCTAGTTTTGCTCTTCCCCACAAGTGGAAACACTCTCTCTGTATCTACTCTATCAAAACCTTTCATAATTTTAAAGACCTCAATTAGGTCACCCCTCAGCCTTCTTTTTTCAAGCAAAAAGAGATCCAGCCTGTTCATCCTTTCCTGATATGTATACCCTCACATTTCTGGTGTCATCCTTGTAAGTCTTCTCTGCACCCTCTCCAGTGCCTCTATATCCTTTTTATAATATGGCAACCAGAATTGTACACAGTACTCTAAGTGTGGTCTAACCAAGGTTCGATACAAGTTCAGTATAACTTCACTACTTTTCAATTCTATCCCTCTAGAAATAAACCCTCGAGCCTGGTTTGCTTAGTTTTTATGGCCTTGTTAACCTGTGTCACTACTTTTAGTGATTTGTGTATTTGTACTCTGAGATCTCTTTGCTCCTCTACCCCACCTAGACTCACACCCTCCAAGTGATAAGTGACCTCCCTATTCTTCCTACCAAAATGTAATACCTCACATTTATCTGTGTTGAATTTCATTTGCCAATTAAATGCCAATTCTGCAAGTTTATTAATGTCTTCCTGTAATTTGTTGCAGTCCTCCTCAGTGTTAACTATCCTCCCCAATTTGGTGTCATCCACAAATTTAGGAGTTGTGTTTTTGATTCCAAACTCTAAATCGTTAATGTAAATTGTGAACAGCAGTGGTCCCAGCACTGATCCTTGTGGAACACCACTACCCACTTTCTGCCACTGTGAATAGCTACCCTTTACCCCTACTCTCTGCTTTCTGTCTTGAAGCCAGCTAGCTATCCATTCTGCTACATGTCCCCTGACTCCGCATTCCGCATTCTCTGACCTTATTCAATAGTCTATTATGCGGTACATTTTTCGAAGGCCTTTTGAAAATCCAGATAAATTATGTCTGCTGCATTACCATTGTCTATTCTCTCTGTTACCTCTTCAAAAAATTCAATGAGGTTGGTCATGCAAGACTTTCCCTTTTGAAATCCATGCTGACTATTCATTATTATATTTTTGGTTTCTAGATGTTCTTCTATTTTCTCCTTTAGTAGGGATTCCATTATTTTTCCTACCACTGATGTTAAACTGACTGGTCTATAGTTCCCTGGACATGTTCTATCTCCCTTCTTAAATATAGGTATTATGTTAGCTATCCGCCAGTCCTCTGGCACTACACCCTTTTCTAATGAATTATTAAATATGTGTAGTAATGCCTCTGCTATCTCTTCCCTAGATTCTTTTAAAATGCGCAGATGTAATCCATCCGGACCAGGGTTTTTTTCCTCTTTGAGTTTGATTAGTTTATTTAATATATCGCCTCTTTTTATTTTAAATGCAGTTATTTCATTACTAATCTCATGATCCAATGTCATGTCCACCTGTTCTATCTCCCTGGTAAATACGGAAGCAAAGTAATTATTTAATATTTCTGCCATCTCTCTATCACTACCTGTGGTATTATCCTGTCTATCCCTTAATGGCTCTATTCCCATCCCGACCTTCCTTTTCTTATTAATGTGCCTGTAAAATATTTTACTATTTTGTTTTAAGTTCCTTGATAATTTAATTTCATAGTTCCTTTTTGCCTTCCTAATTGTTTTTTGACCTTTCTCCTAATCTCTTTGCATTTTCCTTATCATGCTCTCCCCTGCTGTCCTTTTCTTAATGTATGCCTCTTTCCTTACCTGCGGTTTTTCCCTTAAGGCTTTATTCATCCATGGTGTCTCATTAGTGTTTAGCTTGTTTTTTAGTGGAATCTATTTTTCCTGGACTCTGTTGAACACTATTTTAAATGTTTCCCATTGCTGTTCTATGTCATTGTTTGCCAATATTGTTGTCCATTTTATTTTCCCAAATTCTATTCTCAGCCCCTCAAAATCATCTTTTCTCCAATCTATTACCCTAGTCTTCTTCATACTTATGTCCTTCTCAGTTATCATCTTAAAGTGTATTATATTATGGCCACTATTGCCTAGATGTTCCCCTACTTTTACTTCTCTTATCAGCTCTGGTTCATTCCCCATTACTAGATCTAATAGCGAATCCTCCCTTGTTGGGATTTTTACATATTGGATTAGAAAGGAGTCCTGTAGACATTGTAGGAATTCTATCCCCTTTACCTTCCTCTTCTGTCCAATTAATATCGAGGAAGTTGGTGGATTTAGCTGACGAGATAAATCCACCAAAATATGCAGGGTCAGCTCACTTAAATATCCATTGGTGGTGAGTGGTGAATTTCATGGGACATTCGTCCACCATACATTTGGTAGAAGAGCCACGAAAACTCTCGCAAGACTGCATAAATGTCATTTACAATTTGCGAATCCAGCACAATTCAATGAGTGGAATTTTAAGGTCATCCTGATGCTCTCCTCCATGTACTTCAATGTCCAAAACAGCTTGGGCCACCACACCAGGAATGTCCAAGTCCAGGCCTTTTTATTTGGGGGAGGTTATGCAGGGCACAGAAGGCTATAATTATGTGGGGCACATAAGCTGGAGCACACTGCAAAGACGCTCTCAATGTCAAGGAAGTAAATCGCTTCTCTGCTGCTGTTTGTGTACTTTTAGTGGAACCATACCAATGGGAGCAGGGAGTAGACGTTGCAACCTACAAACCATTAGTTGACATAATTGTCTTCTTTGAAGAAGTCAGGGGGAGGGGATATAATTCCATAGAATCAATGCATCATGGCAACTTCCAGCAAATCTTATCTTGACATGCAGGATCCTTTGAATGTTACCACACACTATACATTCAGGTAGTGGAAGCCCTTTCTTTTGAGGACTTTGAGGGTGTTAGAAGCTCCAAAAGCATTGTGAAAACCATCTTTTGCACCCTGGACCTTGGGGAAGCCAGCAACCCCATAAAACTGGATAGCCCTATCTCACTGCTGCCTTGCTGGGATGCCAAACAGGCAGAATTCTCCAGCTCTTCTGAAAAGTGTGTCAGTCACATGACGAAATCAAGGCTGACACGCACCCTGGCTGTTATTACAGAGATCTATCCACGGCTGCCTGAAATGACCCAATGACATAAGAGTTGAGTGTGGTCGTCACCTTCGTCACTATAGAGAGAGCTGTGCCGGCCGATGACTGTGGCTGCAAAGCTTCATGCAATAGTTGGCACACCTCCCCTTACTGCCTCTTTGATGAAATATATGCTTCTAACACACATCTGCTCATTGAGGTCTTCATAGAACCTGCATATTATTTTGGGGGAGGGGTAATATCTTTTCTGGTGCATTCTCCTTAAATGCTGCCTCACTCTCTTTTTCTCAACTCTCTTCTGCTCCTCCTTTTCCTCTATAATAATGGCATACAAAGGTATGCCTATAGGTAATGCTAGACTTGCATGTGAGAAGCTCTCATTTTGGGGGCAGGTGAGGTGGCCAAATTCGCTCGCAGGTCTCAAACTCCCACAGGCAGTCAGAAGCAAGTCCAAAGCTGTCTGCACAATGCAAAAAAAAAAAT
This sequence comes from Somniosus microcephalus, assembly GCF_052327205.1. Classification (NCBI taxonomy): domain Eukaryota; kingdom Metazoa; phylum Chordata; class Chondrichthyes; order Squaliformes; family Somniosidae; genus Somniosus; species Somniosus microcephalus. Next base: position 47,324,427 of record NC_141003.1, read on the forward strand.
CGCTACACAAACTTTAAGCAGTCTTCTGGCTCAAAACTCCCCATTTACACCAGTCTCCGGTGATCCTGACAACAACTGTACCTTCTAATTCTCATTCGAACTTATCCCTCATGCAAGAGTTATGTAGTGGCTATGTTACTGAACTAGTAATCCACTAATAAAGTGACCATGAAGCTATTGGGTTGTTGTAAAAACTCAACTGCTTCACTAATATCTTTTAGGGAAGGAAATGTGCCATCCTTACTTGTTCTGTCCAGTTCCTTGCCAACGTGGGTGACTCTTAACTGCCGTCTGAAGTGGCCTAGTGAGCCACTCAGTTGTATCAAACCACTACAAAGAATGCATTGGTTCAAGAAGGTGGCCCACCGCCACCTTCTCTGGGGATTGACAATAGATGCCAGCCTTGCCAGCAATGCCCACATCCCAAGAATGAATGGGTCTTTGAAATGTTCTGTTGCACGAAGAATGATATATAGGTGTAAGTTGCTGTTGAATGCTGAAAGTCTGAAATTAAAACAGAAAATACTACAAATATACATTCGGCCCATCATCATCTGAAAAGAGAAAAGACAGGTTAGCAGCTGAGTTGAACACCCTACAACAACAAAACAACTTGCATTTATATAGCACCTTTAACGTAATAAATCATCCCAGGGTGCTTCACAGCAGCATTACCAAAACAAATTTGACACTGAGCCACATAAGGAGATATTAGGACAGGTGACCAGAAGCTTGGTTAAAGAGATTTTAAGGAGCATCTTAAAAGAGGAAAGAGAGGCTGTGAGGCGGAGATGTTTAGGGAGGGAATTCCAGAACTTGAGGCCTAGGTGGCTAAAGGCATAGCTTCCAATGGTGGCTTGGAGGATACTCAAGAGGTCAGGGTTGGAGGAACGCAGATTTCTCGGATGGTTGTAGGTGATGTGCCTCAATAAATCCGAGACTCGATGTTAGCGAAACAAAACAAGGCTTTTATTGACTTAGAAGGTAACACACAGAGGAGAATGTATCTTCCATCCAGAGGTCTGCCGTACTGGATGTGCTGCAGGCTGGGCCAGCTTACATAGGAGCCAGGTATGGGCGGAGCCCTACACACAGTACAATACAATGGAAATGAAACTGAAACCAACCACAGTCACAGGCAGAGAAATACTGATGAGTGATGAATGGAATATTTCATCACATTCACCCCTTCTATAGATTTAGTCTGTTCGGGGGTTTGATAGTCCTCTGCGACCGACGTGGCTGTTGTGGTGCCGCGGGTGTCGGCTGGGTGTCCCCGGTGGCCTCCTGGGTCTCTGCCGGGGGTGCCGCCAGGGTTGTTGAAGGGGTAGTTGGTGGGGGTACCGTTGGTCGATGTTCTTCCGGGGGTGATGAAAGAGTAGTGGGTAGGTAAGAGTTGCTGTGGTCGTTGTTGCTGCTGTTGTCGTGGTTGTCGTCGTTACCGGCTGGGGCGACGTCTTTTATGGACACGGTGTCCTCCCTTCCGTCGGCGTGCCGGACATACGCGTATTGGGGGTTGGCGTGGAGTAGGTGCACTGACTCCACGAGAGGGTCCGTCTTGTGGCCCCTCACATGCCTTCGCACGAATACCGGACCTGGGGTGGAGAGCCATGACGGCATGGATACGCCTGAGGTGGATTTCCGCGGAAAGACAAACATTCGCTCGTGAGGCGTGGCATTAGTGGCAGTACACAATAGCGACCGTATCGAATGGAGCACATCTGGGAGGACTTCCTGCCAGCGGGAGATAGGGAGGCCTTTGGTCCTTAGAGCTAGAGTGACTGCTTTCCATACTGTCCCGTTCTCTCGCTCCACTTGACCGTTACCCCGGGGGTTGTAGCTGGTGGTACAGCTCGTGGCGATCCCCCTGGACAGCATGTACTGGCGTAGCTCTTCATTCATGAAGGATGCCCCCCTATCCGTATGGATGTAGCTCGGCATACCGAACAGGCAGAACAGGCTGTTGAGGCATTTAATGACCGTGGCGCTGGTCATGTCTGGGCAGGGGAAGGCGAATGGGAAACGAGAGTATTCGTCCACAATGTTCAGGAAGTAAACATTGCGGTCGACGGACGGGAGGGGGCCCTTGAAATCTAAGCTGAGCCGCTCAAAGGGCCGTGTAGCTTTGATTAAGCGGGCTCTATCTGGGCGGTAGAACCGAGGCTTGCACTCAGCGCAAGTGCGACAGTTCCTGGTCAGGGACCGAACTTCCTCAATTGAGTAGGGTAAGTTGCGGGACTTTATGAAGTGGAACAGCCGCGTGACCCCTGGGTGGCAGAGGTCATTGTAGAGGGTCTGTAGCCGATCCCCGGTGGCGCTGGCACACATCCCTCGTGAGAGGGCGTCGGGGGATTCGTTAAGGGCCCCTGGCCGGTAAATGATGTCATAATCGAAGGTGGAGAGCTCGATCCGCCACCTAAGAATCTTATCATTTTTAATCTTCCCCCTCTGTTTATTATTGAACATAAACGCTACCGACCGCTGGTCGGTAAGTAGGGTGAAGCGTTTGCCGGCTAGGTAGTGGCGCCAGTGGCGCACTGCCTCCACGATGGCTTGGGCCTCCTTTTCTACGGAGGAGTGTCTGATCTCGGGCCCTTGGAGGGTCCTCGAGAAGAAAGCTACGGGCCGCCCCGCCTGGTTGAGGGTGGCCGCCAAGGCAAAGTCAGACGCATCACTTTCCACTTGAAAGGGGGTGTTCTCATCCACTGCCTGTAGCGTGGCCCACTCAATATCCTGCTTAATGCTTTTGAAGGCGGCATGGGCCTCAGCAGAGAGCGGAAAAGAGGATGCTTTCAAGAGGGGGCGGGCTTTGTCGGAGTAGTTGGGGACCCATTGGGAATAATAAGAAAATAACCCCAGGCACCTTTTCAGGGCTTTGGGAGTGTTGGGCAGGGGCAGCTCCTGTAGGGGGTGCAATCGGTCGGGGTCTGGTCCAATTCCCCCATTCTCCACCACGCTGCCTAGTATGCAGAGGTGCGTGGTGTTGTAAACGCACTTGTCCTCGTTGTAGGTGAGGTTGAGTTTTTGTGCGGTTTTCAGGAACCTCTCGAGGTTCGAGTCGTGATCCTGCTGGTTGTGACCGCAGATGGTGACGTTGTCGAGGTAGGGGAAGGTTGCCTGCAAGTGGTGGTCATCGACCATGCGGTCCATCTCCCTCTGGAAGACCGAGACCCCATTCGTCACCCCAAAGGGGACTCTGAGGAATTGGTAGAGGCGTCCGTTCGCCTCGAAGGCGGTGTACGGGCGGTCCTCTGGTCTGATAGGGAGCTGGTGGTACGCTGACTTGAGGTCGAAGGTGGAGAACACCCGGTATTGGGCGATTTGGTTCACCATTTCTGATATGCAGGGTAGCGGGTAGGCGTCAAGTTGGGTGTACCTGTTGATCGTTTGGCTATAGTCGATCACCATCCGTTTCTTCTCGCTACCCCTTACCACCACCACTTGGGCGCGCCACGGGCTATTGCTGCGTTCAATAATGCGCTCTTTCAGGAGCCTGTCTACCTCGGTCGCGATAAACCGCCTGTCCTCCCAGCTGTACCTCCTGCTTTTGGTCGCTATTGGCCGGCAGTTAGGGGTAAGGTTCGCGAATAGCGAAGGCGGCTTTACCTTCAGGGTAGCCAGACCGCACACTGTGAGGGGCGGCTGGGACCCACCGTAATTGAGCGTGATGCTTTGGTGGTAGCACTGGAAATCCAGGCCCAAGATCACGCTCGTACATAGATTCTTCATGATTAATACTTTAAAATTATCGTATACAGTTCCGTTAATGGACAATTGTACCGTGCAGTAACCCATAATGGTCGATGTCTGGGTTTTATCAGCCATAGAGATGGTACTCCGAGTAGGGACCACCTTTAGGGAGAGTTGTTGTACCAGTTCAGGGTGGATAAAACTCTCCGTGCTTCCACTGTCAATTAAACATTTAACCCTGCACCCGTTTACCTCGATGTCCACCATTGATTTGGATAGCGGGTGCGGCCTGGTCTGGTCCACTGTGACCGATGCCACTGTAGGGCCCTGATCGAGACAAGATGGCGTCCACGCTGTCTGCTCACAAGATGGCGGACCCCACGAGGTCGAGCAAGATGGCGTCCAAGATGGCCGCTCCCACGGCGCACACGCGGCGGTGGCGGGTTTTCCGGCGGGGTTCCCTCTGCACACCTTCCCGAAGTGCCCCTTCTTACCGCACTTAAAGCAGGTGGTGCCTTTCGCCGGGCACAGGTTTCTGGTGTGCTTCGGCTGCCCGCAGAAGTAGCAGTTGGGTCCCCGACGCGTCGCGGCTGTCGTAGGGCTTCTGGGGGGAGAGCGGGGCCCCGACGGTGTCGGGCTGCCGGGCGGGGAAGATGCCTTCCAAGATGGCAGCGCCCTTGGTGCACACGTGGTGGCATGGACGGCGCGGGCTGAAGAGTAGGCGTCCGAGTTTCTCTGGGCCACATCCAGGGATCGCGCTGTGTCCGCAGCCTGTTTCAGGTCCAATCCCGTTTTTTCCAGCAGTCTCTGCCGGACGTAAGTGGAGCTGAGGCCTGTGATAAAGGCATCGCGAACAAGCTCGTCAGTGTACACTGTGGCTTTTACATCTTGGCACTTGCAGTCTTTGCCAAGTGTTTTCAGGGTGCCTAGGAACTCCTCCACCGATTCCCCAGGTCGCTGTGCGCGAGTAGCGAGCAGATGCCTAGCATACACCTCATTCGTAGGCTGCTGGTAATGCGCCTTTAAGATGTCGCAGGCGGCCGGGTACGTGTTGGCGTCTTGGGTGAGGGGGTAAACCCGGTGGCTTACCCAATTCCGCAGAATTCCGAGTTTCATACTCGCAGCGTCCGTAGCGTCTTTGACGGCTGCGGAATTGTCCAGGAAGAATTCCATACACATAAACCAGTGTCCGAAGCGTGCCGATGCGTCCGAAGCATGCTGGTCCAAATCCAAACGTTCGGGTTTCAAGAGTTGATCCATTGTGTTGAAAATTAAGTCAATAAAATTGATGTGCCTCAATAAATCCGAGACTCGATGTTAGCGAAACAAAACAAGGCTTTTATTGACTTAGAAGGTAACACACAGAGGAGAATGTATCTTCCATCCAGAGGTCTGCCATACTGGATGTGCTGCAGGCTGGGCCAGCTTACATAGGAGCCAGGTATGGGCGGAGCCCTACACACAGTACAATACAATGGAAATGAAACTGAAAGCAACCACAGTCACAGGCAGAGAAATACTGATGAGTGATCAATGGAATATTTCATCACAGTAGGTTACAGTGATAGGGAGGGACAAGATCATGGAGGGATTTGAACACAAGGATCAGAATTTTAAAATCAAGGCCAGGAGCCATTGTAGGTTAGCAAGCAAGGGTGATGGGTGAATGGGACTTGGTGCGATTAGGATACAGGGTTGAATTTGACTTTTGCATGACCTTCCAACGGAGTGCAACAGCCGGTCTCCCGCACTAGTAGCGAAGAGGTAGCCATGATTTTGAGGTGCCGGCACCAAACCATCATCCCAATGCAGCTCATCAGATTGATGTCTTGTAGGCATACACAGACCCTTAATTCTTCATTCTTAATTTTGATATATATTGAAATGCTTTGCCAGGCTAAAAGGTCTTTTTCAAAGTGAAATATAACATGGAATTTGCTTTGATGTGCTTTACTAAAAGGCAGCAAACATGGTTGTGACTGCAGGGGATAGTCATAGATAACAGAGATAAACAAACCCCCTTAGATTTTGCAGACATCACGTCTCTAATGATTTTTTTTGGCAGCTAAAGGAGAGAAGTCAAATCTTTGAAGTTTTGAAATGCAGAATACGATGTGACACATGAACTGTAACCAATGGTTTTCTGCCACTTTTCTAAACTTTAGGAGTGAATGAACAGTTTTGGGCTGTGATAAAGGCAACTAATGGATAGCCACACAGGATGTTCGTGTGAACATTTGACAGCTCAAACAACTCAGGTCGAACATTAAAGGAACATTTCACTCTCTCTGCATGATTGATTTACTGCGAAAGGCAAGGAAAACTGTATATAACACGGTGGCTAAAGAATCTCAGCACTGCAGTCAGAAGAAGGTGGTTTGGCCAGTCAGCTCGCCTACGAGGATTAGGCTGCAGTCAGAAGGAGGGGCATGGACAGTCTTTTCGCTTACGAGGACCTACAATCAATGCTGGACTGATCATCGGTGGGTGGTTATATGTATGATTCCCTGTAACACTATTGGTGAACTGCTCGAATAGTGATTGGTGTTTTGAATCTGTCTTAGGAACAATAAAAGGTTAAAGGCAGAACCTGTGGGCTGGATTTTCATTGAGCCGTGGAGTCGGGATTGGAGGCGTGTGGGGGTTTAAAATCCCCAAATCGGGAGTCCTGACCCCATCCTGCCCCCAACCCGCCTCCATGCCAGTTTCAAAGGAGGCGGGTACCCGCCCCGCACTGGGACCCACCTACCCGAGGCGGGAAGGGGATTAGTGCCAATTAACTGCCTGTTAACAGGTAGTTAACAGGCAGTTTTTAGCCTAATCCCTATTTTCATTGTTGAAATATGGGATTCCCGACGGCTCCAAACCAAACCAAGTTAGCGAGGCGGACCGTCGGGCTGAAGGGCTTGGAGGGGTCGAGATGTCTGGTGTTCAGGTGAGTGATGGGTGCATGAGTGCAGAGGTAAGTGTGTTTGGTGTGTGTAAAGTGTTTAAAGAAGTTCCACTAACCTTTACTTACCTTTACAGCCTTCCTTCCTTCAGGTCTCAGGAGTCCCTCATCTCACTGGCACAGAAAGCAGAATGGCTGCCAGCTGTCAAAATCAGCAGCCTCTGCTTTCTGTTCCAGGGAGTTCTCTAAATCATCCTGAGAGGAAGGAATTAACCTGGAGTACAGATTTCAAACAGCTGTGAAACGCTGATATTTTATCTGTCAAAAGGTCTTGACAGATGAAATTTCAATCTGTGATGTCACCTATTGCCGGGTGGCCCTTAATTGGCCTGCTGAGCCCGCTGGGCGGGCTCAACAAGGTCAATCAAGTCTAAATCACGTGGGTTGGCTGGAACTCGATGGAGGCGGGACTACAACCACAAAAGTTGTAGTCCCGCCTCCTACACGCCTCTATAATGAAAATCCAGCCCTGTGTGTCTGATGTAATTTCTCATAAGTTTCAAGTCCGAACTCTATAACCTGTTGTTCGGGGCGAGGGGTAATTCCGCACGTCTTACAGCCTACCAATATTGGGACGCACTGCTCGTGAATGCAGGATAAAGATTCCTGAATATAACAATGAAAACATTTTTCCATTTCTTGTATTACGTCCCAAGATCTGGCCAAAAGTCTCCAAAAGCAATTTCAGTTGAGCAGTGTCCATTTAACCAAATACTGCCAAATTGATAAATGGGTCCTGGCAAAGTATTCCTTTAAAAAGTGGCACACGTGCTGAAGGGTGGATGGGAAGGTGAAAGTAATGCAAGTCAGGATGGGTGAGATTATCCTGTCCTAACTCTGTCATTGTCATGTGGCTGCACATGGAGGACGTCCGATTCTTCAGTGCATCCTGAAACTCCACAGAATTTATCCCAGGACTCTACTGCAGTAGAACCTCACCATACATTGGCCCCATCAGATACTCCAGGCCCAGCAAATGCATAATTATTGATGTGTGCTTTCCTCCAACCCAGGAACTTTGTAGCCTTATTCCTCGCGTCTTCTGATATAAGTGCATGTAGTTGCATTTAAGGAGCTTTGTCTCACCTCAGTAACCTGGAGATGCAGTTGTCCTGAGTGAGCAAACTGAAGAACTGGCCAAGTGCTTGCATAATTACACAGCCCAAGGGATCTCCAAGCACAGAACTGTAATCAACTGATATCAAATGGGGTTTCTGACAAACTTCTCCCAAAATTATGGTGACAGCGTGGGAGTAGCCCCATGGAAAAATTAGATTTTCATTTTTTTCCGCCTGGCTATAATCTGGTGGGCTGGCTCACACACCCATTGTAGAACCCGGCTGGTGTTCATTCCATTAAAATCCCCAATATTACAATCAGAAGTACCATCAGCTGGAAACATCCAGTCCCTATAAGAAGTGTGGCGTATAGAAGCAAGTTGAATATGTTATATCTTGTTGGGGTTATTTTCATGAAAGGGTGAAAACAGGCGCTAAATGGGTGCTGTGCTAATAAATGCACCTGTTTGAAAGTCTGAATTTTGGAGGGTGATTACCCTTATTTAACCATGCCTGCAGGTGCTAATATGGACACCTGCATGTTTAGCACTCAAGTGCTGATTAGAAGCAATATCCGTGGAGCGGTATATGTAGCCTCCACTCACCCACTTCCACTGAAGGTGTGGAGTATGCCGGCTGGCAGATAAGCAAACATTGAAGGATGGCTCAGGGACTGAAGGAGAGGATACCCAGGTTCTCGGACGTGGTCCTGGTGGAGGAGCTCCAGAGAAGGAGGGATGTCCTGTAACTGCAGTGGGGAAGGAGGCCACAAAGGTTGCTAATGCGGTTGCCTGGGAGGTGACAGCCAGGAGCCCTGCCCCCCAAGCCAAGACTCCAGTGTTGCAAGAAATTTAACAATTTGACCTGACTGGTCAAGGTAAGATCCCATTTCACAAACACACTGCTCAATAACTGCACCACCACCAGCATCACAACCTCAACACATTTCATCCACCACCTAACTCTACACTGACATTCACACATCCCACATTACTGCATCCTTCACAGCCACTACTCACACCTTAGACACACCTCGCAGCTCTTCAACCATGTGAGGCAACACACACACACAAACACAATTGCCAATACACTCCTTCACAATCAACACTCTTTCTCTTCCAGGACAAGATAGCATGTAACAGGCAGCAGCAGTACCTGACCAGGGGAGGGGAAGCACACCTGCATGCAATTACTCCCCTTGAGGAGGCAGTGCTGGCTGTGATTGGGAGGGGAGTGGCAGGCGCCATGGCCGGAGGCAGAGCAGGGGACATCTCGCTAACTTCCTTACAGATCCACAACTATTTCTGATCCCTAATACCCCAAACCTATCCTCACTCCCAAGCTTCATATGGTCTCATCTCCATCTATAATGGCCACATGTGCTGCACCCTAACCCTTCTAGCATTATCATTGCAGGTTCCCAGGAGCAAGATCCAGCTCACCTCCCCCGAACCCCAGAGGACGAAGTGGATGAGGAGGAGGAGGAGGAGAGCAAGGAAGAAGGCACTTTGTCAGTCGCTACCACTGTCGCAGGCACCAGCTCAGAGACCGGCACCACGTGTAACTTAAAGGATAGGGAAGAACAGGGATCCTCACAATGACACACACTGGATACTAGTGGGCAGCAGCCACGCTGGGTGGAAAGAACACCACAGGTGCCATGTTACCAGGTTGTGAAGCATGCAATAAGTTAGCACGAATCTAGACACAATATCGGTCGAGTACTCCAGGGCACCTTCTGACCAGTAAGGCATCTAAACCTCTGCTTCAGGAGCCCCATGGCCTGCTCAATGATATTCCTGGTGGCTGAGTGGCTCTCATTGTATGAGTGCTCAGCTGGTGTCTGGGGGTTTCTCAGGGGAGTCATGAGCCATGGCATCAGAGGGTATCCATTGTCACCTAATAGCCGGTTTAGCCTGCTAGCGCGCATGAAAGAGGCTGCAAGGCAATTTGGTGAGTACGCTGCCCACCAAAATGCCATGCAGCCTCTTTAATGAGGGCTAGCAGGCAATTTAATTGTCAATCATCCCCATAATGATCCTCTGGGTGGTCGTTACTAGCGTTGGCTTCAACTCCTTTACCAAGATGGCATCTTGCACCAAATGGAGGCTAAACCGACGTTGCAGCGTAAGACTCCTATCTTGGCCACTTCGGAGGATCTTTAGCATAGAAACATAGAAGATAGGAGCAGGAATAGGCCATTTGACCCCTCGAGCCTGTTCCGCCATTTAATGAGATCATGGCTGATCATCCAAATACAGTACCCTGTCCCTGCTTTCTCCCCATATCACTTGATCCCTTTAGCCTTAAGAAATATATCTAACTCCTTCTTGAATATATTTAATGAATTGGCCTCAACTGCCTTCTGTGGCAGAGAATTTCACAGATTACCACTCTCTGGGTGAAGAAATTCCTCCTCATCTCAGTCCTAAATGGCTTACCCCTTATCCTTAGACTGTGACCCCTGGTTCTGGACTCCCCTGCCATTGGGAACATCCTTTCTGCATCTAGTCTGTCCAGTCCTGTTAGAATTTTATAAGTTTCAATGAGATCCCCTCTCATTCTTCTAAACTCTAGCGAATACAAGCCCAATCGACCCAATCTCTCTTCATACGTCATTCCTGCCATCCCAGGTATCAGTCTGGTGAATCTTCGCTGCACTCCCTCCATGGCAAGAACATCTTTCCTCAGATAAGGCAACCAAATCTGCACACAATACTCAAGGTGTGGTCTCACCAAGACCCTGTACAACTGCAGCAAGACATCGTTGCTCCTGTATTCGATTCCTCTCGCTATGAAGCCCAACATACCATTTGCCTTCTTAACCGCCTGCTGCACCTGCATGCTTACCTTCAGCAACTGGTGCATAAGGACACCCAGGTCTCGTTCCACTTCCCCTTTTCCCAATCTATTGCCGTTCAGATAATAATCTGCCTTCCTGTTTTTGCCACCAAAGTGGATAACTTCGCATTTATCCACATTATACTGCATCTGCCATGCATCTGCCCAATCACCCAACCTGTCCAAATCATACTGGAGTTTCTCTGCATCCTCCTCACAGCACACACACACACCCAGCTTTGTCTCATCTGCAAACTTGGAGATATTACATCTAGTTCCCTCATCTAAATCATTAATATATAATGTGAATAACTGGGGTCCCAGCACCGATCCCTGCGGTACCCCACTAGTCACTGCCTGCCACTTGGAAAAAGACCCGTTTATTCCAACTCTTTGTTTCCACTCTGCCAACCAGTTCTCTATCCAAGTCAGTACCTTACCCCCAATCCCATGTGCTTTAACTTTGCATGCTAATCTCTTATGCGGGACCTTATCGAAAGCCTTCTGAAAGTCCAAATACACCACAACCACTGGTTCTCCCTTATCTATTCTACCAGTTACATCCTCAAAAAATTCCAATAGATTAGTCAAGCATGATTTACATTTTGTACATCCATGTTGACTTTGTCCAATCCTGTCACTGTTTTTCAAGTGCTCTGCTATTACATCTTTTATAATGGACTCTAGCATTTTCCCCATTACCAATGTCAGGCTTACCGGTCTATAATTCCCCGTTTTCTCTCTACCACCTTTTTTAAATAGTGGGGTTACATTAGTTACCTATATATAGCACCTATAAAGTATCCGGGGAAAATCGCCCCCACTATGTCTGACCTATCCCACTTCAGAACAATTATTGTCACGTGTATGTATTATTTTCTTTAATATCAATTTGCCAAAATATCTTTTGGATGTCTTTTATGTTTATATAATTTTGTACTATATTCCAAAAATATAATAAAGAGCAAATATTGAATTGGCATAACATTTAAATAAAAAAATAATGTTTGGTGCAATATTGTCACGTAAACCTCTGTTCAATTATTTCACTGCTTCAGTTGAATCTTAAAAAATAGTCACAGAGGTGCTAGTTTAATGCAATAACAAGATTGTAAATGTTTTTTTATTGTACAATAAAAGTGTTCAATGTTCTAAACATAAACCACAACTCTTACCTCATTATTTCTCCATCCCCTTTGGGAAAAAACAATGAAAATGGACTAATTGCTATATATGTTAATCTGCTAAGCATGTGATTGGGACAATGCTTGCAATAGTATTTTAAATGATTAGGTAATGAGACTGAATTTTATATGCCACATTTGGCACTTTTAAGATCGACAGAAATAATTTTAATAAGAGTCACTCCTGCAATAAAAACTAATGATAATGTATTTTGGAATAAATTGAAATAAATAGAGAAACAAATGAGCTTTACTAATTCCATTGCTGAAATTATTACAAGAAACTAGTAGAAATAATCAGATAGTAAACATTTGAAAATGTATAATTCCCATGATTTATCTGCCAATTCTATAATATATATTAATTGTTGTTGTTTTTTAATGTTTGTCCTGAAATAGAGCCTGGTTAGTGAAATGATCAGGTGTTTATATGCTTGCTAGACTGTACACCTCAGTTGATAATGTTGAAAAGTAACTATTGATTTTCTGATTTAATTAGATTTTGCAGACTGGATTTTCTATTTGATTACAGATTTTATTTCTGAAGCTAATTATAAGTCTAAAACGGAGAGCCATCAAACATTGAACAATTAATTGTATGTTTTAATAGAAAGATAACATATCAGTTTACATATTGTAATAGCAATAAGTTTTCTTATCGCAGTATTTACAAGAGGGCATAGTGGCAGTATAGATATGCATAGTCCTCTCTCCCAACATCACAATGTACTCCATGCCTGAGAGGGGGAGCTTCCTGGGTGGGCTCTGTCTGTATTGCTATTAAACCAACAAGTGAGAATGGGGCAGGTTAACTTGCCTTCTAGCTGCTAGCTACAGCCAGGTCCTTAACTGGTTGTCTCATGCCAGCCTTGGTTCAGAGATAGCACTCTTATAGAGAATCAGGGGAGTCCTCCTGGTGTCCTACACATTATTTATCCCTCACTAAAAGCAAATTATTTGGTCATTGTCTCATTGCTCTTTGTGGGACCTTGCTGTGTGCAAATTTGTTGCTGTATTTCCCTACATTACAACAGTGACTTCACTTCAAAAGTACTTCATTGGCTGCAAAGCACTTTGGGACATCCTGAAATTGTGAAAGATGCTATATAAATGCAAGTTGTCTTTTTTCAATTAGACAGTTACATGATCACAACAATACAGACATTGGACCAGCTAATGGATTGTTACACCCTTACTGAATTCAAAATTTAAACCTCTAACTTGATTATTATTACAGTGGTTCTAACCTATGTCTGATGGGCTTCCTTTTTCCAAGGTTATTTGCCCAGATAAGGGAATCCTGTCTTGGTTTAGTTTTGTTCTATGGCATTTCTAAGGCCCTCAGGCTTTAACTAACTTACCTTCTCCTCTTATTCAGGATATTAGGCATCATCTTTCTTGTTTCATTTCAGTCTTAGATGTTTTTTAAATTCCCCCAAATTGTTTCTCATTTGGATAGTTTAATATGGTCCTTCAGAAATGCATGAATATCTTTGTACAGAAAGGATTGAGTGTTAAAAGATAACTATAAACAGAGATTACAGATATCTTATAGAACAAATTGGCCCAGATATTCCGATTGCAGGCCTCCCGCAGGCGGAGGCCTGCGATCTGGAAAAATCTGCGCCCTTACCTGAGGGCTCCCGGGACGCGCACAATTCCGGTGCTGGGCCTCTCCAAACTGCCGGTGTCCAGGGCCCATGTATCCCAGAGGCGCAGGTAGTTCGCAGCGTCCCTGGGATCATGTGGGCCATGGGGAGCTAATCACAGAAGGGAATCTCCCTTCATACATTTGACAGGAAGACCTGTCAAATACATGAATGGAGATCAATGAAAAAACATAGTAAAACTTTAAATAAATTTTTAAAAAGCTTTACATTTTTTAAATGACTTGAAAGTACAATCAATTAACTATTTTAAACAAAACTTTAAATTTTTCAGAAAAATAATTGAAGTTTTCTACGGGGCTAAAAATTAACTTTTTTAAAGTATTTTTAAATGATAAATCAGTAGAATTTTTTTTTTTTACTTTTTTCAACTCTTATCCTGGTAAAAGCAGGCATTACGCCTGCTTTTACCAGGCGCAAGAATTGTAAGTGTTTTCTGCGGGCGAAGGGTCTCCAAAAAGTGGAACTTTCCGCCTGCAGAGGCCCTTCTCCCAGGCAGCCAGAGGATCTGTCAAGAGCTTTCTAAATAGATCGGAAATGCCGGTTTCCAGCGCATGCGCAGTGCATGCCTGAAACCGGCATTTCTGATGTCCCTACAAGTGGGTGCACAGCGCGTACCCACCCGTAGGGATCGGAATATCCGGCCCAATGTTTAATGCGCTGCTGTGAGTTCAGTAAAAGCTGAATACAAACTCAAAAATATATAGATGAGATTCAAATATCTAATATAAGAGCACCTTCCTGTAACTTTTAAATTAAATATTAATTTAACGATCAGACTATAGTGGATAATAATGATCCAAAATGAAGTATCATTTTGCAACATATTGCTTTTTAGATTCATACAGTGAAATAACCACTGGGGGATTATCCAATGTTGTATCCTCTGTGACTAGAATTTCCTATTGTTACTAAACAATAATCAGTTGTGTGGCTAACAAGTGATTAATTATCATTGAAATCAGTGTGTAGCTAATGTATTATTTTCGCTATTGTTTTTGAATTTATAAAGAGACAATGCAGCCCTTTAGTTTTTAGACTTCACCAATGGCAGGGAGGTACACATTTACTTCAGGTTTAATTAGGCCTTCCTTGCAAGGGAGCATTACTCGATGAAATTTAACAGAATAGAGAGTGTGTCCATGCAGTCTAAAGCCCTAATTATTCTATTAATTATTTTGGTAATGGAACTGAGTAAGATAATTCTCTGCTGAAAAGGAAAAGACACAAAGCCTCAGCTGGCTGCTGTGATTATTTACTAGGCACTTGTCTTATTGGCTGATCTCGCTTGAGAGGAATAAAATGTTCATCAGTGAGTTGCTTACCCCCGCCTCCCCCTCCCCCACCCCAAAGCTCTATGATTGTCACAGAAGAAAAGGTAATTATTGGCAGAGATCATTTACCCTTCACAATTGTTGATCTTTCTGTTCCTTGGATGAGAGAATATTCCTAATTGTCAATTCAACAGAGACTGGTGGTATTTGTCAGAGCTGCTTAGCAACCCACTGGAGTGTTGCACCAAATTAACAAGATGCCTTTGCTGCATTTAGTTTATTTTACAGTTAAGTTTTTATTGTTTTATAAATTATTCCAAAATTGCTGAATGCTCAGGATCAAATTGGATGTACGTCGTCGGTAAATTATCCCTGCAAGGAATGCAAATCCTAGCTGTATTGTTTTGAGGCCTTATGGTCTGGATTTCAATTATTTAAATCGCAGGAATAACTTTCACTTTCGGTAAAACTGGTGTAGCAGATCGACTGCTCCTTATACACCCTGCCTGCTTTGAAGTCAATGGAAAGGAAAATTGGGTGGGGTGTATAATGGGAAGCTGATCCACTGCCACCAGGTTTTTGCCCCCACCAAACCTGAAAATCAGCCCACAGATATTCAGTGAAAATCATATATTTTAATTACAAACATATCAACCCCATGGAAATGATGAACAGGAGAAGACTAGCTAGTTCATGGAGCCTGTCCCATATTACCATGCTGCAACTGAGCATTAGCACCCCATCACCTACCACTCACCAGCAGCCACACAAACTCCTGGAAGAGGCAAAAACCACAGAAAAAATAGTTCTATGCTTATGTAACATATATGCGTGACCCTTGGTCCTCCCTAACCTATCTAACACAAATAATTTATCAACATGGAAATAATCTAATCCCTTCATTATCTTAAAGATCTCAAAGAAATCCTCTTGTAGTCTATACTTATCTAGAGGAAAAAAAACACTCTCAGTCTCTTGTGGTAGCTAAAAGCCTTTAAGCTAGGTATCAGTCTAATGGCCCTCCTTCAAACATTTTCCAGGGCCTCTACATCATCTATTATGTGAGGGACCAAAAACTGGGCACAGTATTCTAGATGAGGTCAAATCAAAGACTTATACAAGGACAGCATAATGCTTTTTATTTTTTTATTGGATTGTCCTAATAATACATCCTAATAATACTGTTAGTTGTAGGAGTTTACCTTCGGAGACTTTGTGAAATTTAAAACAATGCAGCGTCGGCGGGAATCTCGAGCGGCAGAGCGGGGCTATAAAAGTCCCCAGAGACCAGGTAAGGCCTCACAGCGTCGGCGGGAATCTCGAGCGGCAGAGTGGGGCTATAAAAGTCCCCAGAGACCAGGTAAGGCCTCAGAGCGTCGGCGGGAAACTCGAGCGGCAGAGCAGGGCTATAAAAGTCCCCAGAGACCAGGTAAGGCCTCACAGCGTCGGCGGGAAACTCGAGCGGCAGAGCGGGGCTATAAAAGTCCCCAGAGACCAGGTAAGGCCTCAGAGCGTCGGCGGGAATCTCGAGCGGCAGAGCGGGGCTATAAAAGTCCCCAGAGACCAGGTAAGGCCTCAGAGCGTTGGCGGGAATCTCGAGCGGCAGAGCGGGGCTATAAAAGGTCCCAGAGACCAGGTAAGGCGAACCAGTCTCCAGTCTGGGAACTCGGAGGGAAGGAGAGAGGTAAAAAGTAATCCAAGTGTGAAGTCACCAGAAAGCGGGTAAGTGATTGGTTGGTAAGTATTTCTCCCTTTTTAAGCCTAAATCTCTTTGGTTTATAGTTTCTAAGGTGTGATATTCACCATCTAGAATCGGGGCAGAGGGTATTTAAGAATAATATTAATAAATTTAATTAATTGCATAGACTGGGAGATCAGGTGATGTGTTGCTGCTGCAATATGTGGGAGCTGTTGGACACCATTGATGCTCACGGTGATCACATTTGCAGTAAGTGTTGGCTGCTCGAGGAATTCCGGCTCCGTGTTGAAGAGCTGGAGTCCGAGCTTCAAACACTGAGACACATCAGGGAGGGGGAGAGTTACCTGGACTCTGTGTATCACGAGGTATTCACACCAATTAGATTAATTAATTCAGATGTAGTCCGTGGCCAGGGTCAGGATGGTGTGACTAGAAGTGAGGCAGGTACGGGGATCCAGGAGGTAGTGTTGGAGGAGTCGCAGCCCTTGCACTTGTCCAACAGGTTCGAGGCTCTTACTCCCTGTGAGGATGGGAACAGGGACTGCGGGGAGGATGAGCAACCTGGCCACAGCACCGTGGAGCGGGGAGCCATTCAAGTGGGGGGAGTTAAAAGAAATCTTGTAGTGGTAGGGGATAGTATCGTTAGGGGGATAGATAGAGTTCTTTGCAGCCGAGAGCGAGAGTCCCGAAGGCTGTGTTGCCTGCCCGGTGCCAGGGTTAAGGACATCTCCTCTGGACTGGAGAGAAACTTGGAGTGGGAGGGGGAGGATCCAGTTGTCGTGGTCCATGTTGGTACCAACGACATAGATAGGACAAGGAAGGAGGTTCTGCTGAGGGAGTTTGAGCAGCTAGGGGCCAAATTAAAAAGCAGAACCACAAGGGTAATAATCTCTGGATTATTACCTGAGCCACGAGCAAATTTGGCTAGGACAAATAAAATTAGAGAGTTAAATGCGTGGCTCAAAGACTGGTGTGGGAGAAATGGGTTTTGCTTCCTGGGACACTGGCACCAGTACTGGGGCAGGAGGGAGCTGGTCCGTTGGGACGGGCTTCACTTGGCCAGTGCTGGGACTAGAGTCCTGGCGGATCATATAACTAGGGCTGTAGAGAGGGCTTTAAACTAACTAGTGGGGGGAGGTTCCTAGAGAGCAAATAATAAAAATGACAACAGAGAAGGTCATAGACTTAGGTAGCAGTGGGGAAATTAAAAACCAGACCGTGTCAGGAAGGGGCAGAAGGTATGGAGTAAAAGGTAAAGTAATAAAAAGGGCAAAAGCAGGAACTAAGTGTCACAAAACATATTTGAAAGTTCTCTATCTGAATGCACATAGCATTCGTAACAAAATAGACGGGTTAATGGCACAAATAACTACATATGGGTATGATCTTGTGGCCATTACAGAAACATGGCTGCAGGGTGACAATGCCTGGGAATTAAACATACCAGGTTATTTAACGATCAGGAAGGACAGGCAGGAAGGAAGGGGAGGTGGGGTGGCTATGTTAATAAAGGAAGGAATCACTGTAATACAGAGAAATGATATTGGGTCAAAAGATCAGGATAATGAAACAGTTTGGGTGGAGGTAAGGAATAATAAGGAGAAAAAAACACTAGTGGGCATAGTCTATAGGCCTCTGAACAGTGGCAACTCTGTTGGACGGAGTATCAATCAGGAAATAGTTGAGGCTTGTAATAAGGGAACATCTATAATTATGGGGGATTTTAACTATCATATTAATTGGACAAATCAAATTGGGCAGGGCTGCCTTGAGGATGAGTTCATTGAGTGTATTAGGGATGGGTTTCTTGAGCAGTATGTAACTGAACCGACCAGGGGGCAAGCAACCTTAGATCTGGTCCTGTGTAACGAGACAGGATTAATTAAAAATGTCCGAGTAAAGGATCCCCTTGGAATGAGTGACCATAACATGGTTGAATTCCATATTCAATTAGAGGGTGAGAAGGTTGGATCGCAAACAAGCGTGCTAAGCTTGAATAAAGGAGACTATGAAGGTATGAGAGTGGAATTGAGTAGAGTGGATTGGGAAAATAGATTAAAGGGTAAGACGATACATGATCAGTGGTGTACATTTAAGGAGTTATTTTACAACTTCCAAAAAATATATATTCCACTGAGAAGAAAAGGGTGTAAAAGAAAAGACAGCCATCCGTGGCTAAGTAAAGAAATTAAGGATAGTATTCAACTAAAAACAAGGGCATATAAGGTAGCCAAATCTAGTGGGAGGATAGAGGATTGGGAAAACTTTAAAAGCCAGCAAACAATAACAAAAAGTTTGATTAAGAAAGGGAAGATAGATTATTAAAGTAAATTAGCAAAAAATATAAAAACAGATAGTAAGAGTTTTTATAGTTATATAAAAAGAAAAAGGGTGGCTAAAGTAAATGTTGGTCCCTTAGAGGATGAGACCGGGAAATTAATGGTGGGAAATATGGAGATGGCAAAAACACTGAATGAATATTTTATATCAGTCTTTACACTAGAAGACACTAAGACTATCCCAACACTGGACAAACAGGGGGCTAAAGGGGGGGAGGAGCTAAACACGATCAAAATCACTAAGGAAGTGGTACTCGGTAAAATAATGGGACTCAAGGCGGATAAATCACCTGGACCTGATGGCTTACATCCTAGGGTCTTGAGGGAAGTGGCGGTGGGATTGTGGATGCATTGGTAATAATTTTCCAAAACTCCCTGGACTCGGCAAAGGTCCCAGCAGACTGGAAAACTGCTAATATAAGACCCTTATTTAAAAAGGGCAGTAGACAGAAGGCTTGAAACTATAGCAGTTTTATATAGCAAAATAGCCTAACATCTGTGGTAGGTAAAATTTTGGAGTCCATTATTAAGGAGACAGTAACAGGACATTTGGATAATCATAATTTAATAGGACAAAGTCAGCATGGTTTTATGAAGGGGAAGTCATGTTTGACAAATTTGCTGGAGTTCTTTGAGGAAGTAACATATAGGGTGGATAAAGGGGAACCAGTGGACGTAGTGTATTTAGACTTCCAAAAGGCATTTGACAAGGTGCCACACAAAAGATTATTGCTTAAGATAAAAAATCACGGGATTGGGGGTAATATTCTGGCATGGATAGAGGATTGGCTATCTAACAGAAGGCAGAGAGTTGGGATAAATGGTTCATTCTCAGACTGGCAATCAGTAACTAGTGGTGTTCCGCAGGGGTCAGTGCTGGGTCCCCAATTCTTTACAATCTATATTAACGATTTGGAGGAGGGGACCAAGTGTAACATATCAAAGTTTGCAGATGATACTAAGATGGGAGGGAAAGTAGTGAGTGAGGAGGACATAAAAAACCTGCAAGGGGACATAGACAGGCTAAGTAAGTGGGCAGAGATTTGGCAGATGGAATACAATACTGGAAAGTGTGAGGTTATGCACTTTGGCAGGAAAAATCGTAGAGCAAGTTATTATCTTAATGGCAAGAAACTGGAAAGTACTGAAGTACAAAGGGATCTGGGGGTTCTGGTGCACGAAACTCAAAAGGTTAGTATGCAGGTGCAGCAAGTGATTAAGAAGGCCAATGGAATGTTGGCGTTCATTGCTAGGGGGATAGAATATAAAAATAGGGAGGTATTGCTTCAGTTGTACAAGGTATTGGTGAGACCGCACCTGGAATACTGCGTACAGTTTTGGTGTCCATACTTAAGAAAGGACATACTTGCTCTCGAGTCAGTACAAAGAAGGTTCACTCAGTTAATCCCGGGGTTGAGGGGATGGACATATAAGGAGAGGTTGAGTAGATTGGGACTCTACTCATTGGAGTTCAGAAGAATGAGAGGCGATCTTATTGAAAAATATAAGATTGTGAAGGGGTTGGATCGGCTGGATGCGGGGAGGATGTTCCCGATGATGGGTGAAACTAGAACTAGGGGGCATAGTCTTAGAATAAGGGGCTGCTCTTTCACAACTGAGATGAGGAGGAACTACTTCACTCAGAGGGTGGTAGGTCCATGGAATATGCTGCCCCAAAAAGCTGTAGAAGCTACATCATTACATAAATTTAAAACAGAAATAGACAGTTTCCTAGAAGTAAAGGGAATTAAGGGTTACGGGGAGCGGGCAGGAATTTGGACATGAGCCTAGGTTCGGATCGGTCATGGCCCTGTGGGTAGCGGAGCGGGCCCAAGGGCCGTGTAGCCTGATCCTGCTCCTATTTCGGGTGTCTAATTTTGTTAGATTCAGGAGATGGTTCTGTGATAGTGGATTGGCGGTTAGGATCAGATCAGCCATGATCTTATTGAATGGCGGAGCAGGCTCGAGGGGCCGATTGGCCTACTCCTGCTCCTATTTCTTATGTTCTTATGTTCTTAAATACAATTGCTTTCTCTTCTCCAGGGAACACGTTGTCTGGAATTAGCCACTCATCCTTGTACTGTCATCAAACTTATTTCTCTGGGAGTATTTTTCTACTTCTGTATTGAACATCTTCCTAAATTGTATTTCTTTCCCATGAATCATAAAATCATAGAATGGTTACAGCACGGAAGAAGGCCATTCAGCCCGTTGAGCCCGTGCCAGCTCTCTGCAAGCGCACTTCAGCTAATCCCACTCACCTGCCCTTTCCCTGTAGCCCTGCAAATTTTTTTCATTCAGGTACTTATCTAATTCCCTTTTGAAAGCCGTGATTGAGTCTGCCTCCACCACCCTTTCAGGCATTGCATTCCAGATCCTAACCACTCACTGAGTAAAAATGTTTTTCCTCATGTCGCCTTTGGTTCTTCTGCCAATCACCTTAAATCTGTGTCCTCTGGTTCTCAACCCTTCCACCAATGGGAACAGTTTCTCTCTATCTACTCTGTCCAGACCCCTCATGATTTTGAACACTTCTGTCAAATCTCCTCTCAATCTTCTCTGCTCTAAGGAGGACAACCCCAGCTTTTCCAGTCTATCCACGTAACTGAAGTCCCTCATTCCTGGAATCATTCTCGTAAATCTTTTCTGCACCCTCTCTAAGGCCTTCACATCCTTCCTAAAGTGCGGCGCCCAGAACTGGACACAATACTCCAGCTGAAGCCGAACCAGTGTTTTATACAGGTTCATCATAACTTCCTTGCTTTTGTACTCTACCTCTATTCATGAAGCCCAGGATCCCATAAGCTTTTTTAACTGCTTTCTCAACCTGCCCTGCCACCTTCAACAATTTGTGCACATATACCCCCAGGTCTCTCTGTTAATGCACCCACTTTAGGATTGTACCCTTTAGTTTATATTTCCTCTCTTTATTCTTTCTACCAAAATGTATCACTTTGCACTTTTCTGCATTAAATTTCATCTGCCACGTACCCGCCCATTCCACCAGCCTGTCTATGTCCTTTTGAAGTCTATCACTATCCTCTTCACTGTTCACTACACTTCCAAGTTTTGTGTGATCTGCAAATTTTGAAATTGTGCCCTGTACACCCAAATCCAAGTCATTAATATATATTAAGAAAAGCAGTGGTCCTAGAACTGACCCCTGGGTGACACCACTGTATATATTCCTCCCGTCCCAAAAAAAATCATTCACTGCTACCCTTTGTTTCCTGTCACTTAGCCTATTTCATATCCATGCTGCCACTGTCCCTTTTATTCCATGGGCTTCAACTTTGCTGGCAAGCCTATAATGTGGCACTTTGTCGAATGCCTTTTGGAAATCCATGTACACCACGTCAACTGCATTGCCCTCATCAACCCTCTCTGTTGCCTCATCAAAAAACTCAATCAAGTTAGTTAAACACGATTTGCCTTTAACAAATCTATGCTGACTTTCCTTAAATAATCCACACTCATCCAAGTGACTGTTAATTTTGTCCCTGATTATTTTTTCTAAAAGCTTTCCCACTACCGAGGTTAAACTGACTGGCTTGTACTAGCTCGGTTTATCTTTACACCCTTTTTTGAACAATGGCGTAACATTTGCAATTCTCCAGCCCTCTGGCACCACTCCCATTTCTCAGGAGGATTGGAAGATTATGGCCAATACCTCCGTGATTTCTTCCTTCACTTCCCTCAGCGGCCTAGGATGCATCCCATCTGGTCCTAGGGACTTATTTACTTTAAGTACAGCCAGCCTTTCTAGTACCTCCTCTTAATCAATTTTTATTCCATCCAGTATCTCCTCTACCTCCTCCTTCACTATGTCTATGACAGCATCTTCTTCCTTGGTGAAGGTAGATGCAAAGTACTCATTTAGCACCTCAGCCATGCCTTCAGCCTCGATGCGTAGGTCTCCTTTTTGGTCCCTAATCAGCCCCACCCCTCATAGTTCTATTCTTTTGTAGGTCTTTTTGTAAAAAAAAATCCTTAAGTCTTCCCATTTACTGCTGCAAGAGAAGTTGATGCCATCCACTTTGGGAGGTTGGGAATCGCTTTGGCTATTCCCAGTGTTATAGGATTGGATACAGTGGAGCAATTCTTGAGTAGACAAAATCTCTTTAAGATCTAAAGAAACCTCGAGGGGCATATTTGTTCCTAAAAATACCCAATACCTTATGTTTGTTCACTCCTATCTGGCCATGCCAGAGGAGACCTGTCTTCTTAGCTTCTGCTTTACTATGGAGCCAGGGACTAAGGTATGTAAACTGACTTACAGACAATCTGGGCTGGCCCTTCCCGTAGCTGAAAAGGTCACAACTGGATTACCATTCTAAGCAATAGGATTCTTCCAGGCCACTGCAAAGGACCTTGGCCAGATAAGCCAACCTGCTGTTCATTGTTGTATAAAACAAGTGACTGATGCCATGTTTGCCAGGGGCATAGAACTTTTACTGTCCGATGGGGTTCCGAAAGGACCAGAGCATTATAATAGTAACCCATGTGCCCATCAGCCCCATGTCAACCCCAAGGAATACAAGAATACAATGCAAATAGACTAAGAGGTTTTGGGGAGGGTGAACCCACTGGTGTCCACTGGGAAAATGATAAAGATGTTTCCCCTGGCAATCATGGCATCAGTTACTTGCATCTTAGGCAAGCTTTGTAAAGTGATAGGTAAATAATATTACAAATCAAGGTATTGTACTTTTACCTTATGTCAGTCATGTGTTACATTGATTCAGATAATTCGGTGTATTACATCAATGGGGAAACTGCTATTATGTTTTGGTTGTAGTAGGATTATGGTAATTAACAGAAGCCATATTCCTAGGTTTACCTATGAGACATACTCGGATATATTATAAATTACTGGGGTCATTAATCATCTTTGAGTAATTCTTTTTCAGTGTGAAAAGTTTCCATTTATTTAGGACTGAGATGAGGAGAATTGTCTTCACTCAGAGGGTGGTGAACCTGTGGAATTCTCTACCACAGAAGGCTGTGGAGGCCAAGTCACTGACTATATTTATGAAGGAGATAGATAGATTTCTAGACACAAAAGGCATCAAGGGGTATGGGGAGAGAGCGGGAATATGGTATTGAGATAGAGGATCAGCCATGATCATGTTGAATGGCGGAGCAGGCTCGAAGGGCCGAATGGCCTACTCCTGCTCCTATTTTTCTATGTTGCTATGTTTCTATGTTTATACCATCTACTTCCTGTTTTAAGTCAGTTTTCTAAATCACTCTGGGCTACAGTTTTATCACAAAATCATAGAATCATAGAGGTTTATGGCACAGAAGGAGGCCATTCAGCCCATTGTGTCTGAGTCGGCTGAAAAAGAGCTATCCAGCTTAATTCCACTTTCCAGCTCTTGGTCCGTAGCCTTGTAGGCCATGACACTTTAAGTGCCTATCCAAGTACTTTTTAAATGTGATGAGGGTTTCTGCCTCTACCACCCTTTCAGGCAGTGAGTTCCAGACCCCCACCACCCTCTGGGTGAAAAAAGTTCTCCTCAACTCCCCTCTAATTCTTTTACCAATTACTTTAAATCTATGCCCCCTGGTTATTGGCCTCTCTGCTAAGGGAAATAGGTCCTTCCTATCCACTCTATCCAGGCCCCTCATAATTTTATACATCTTAATTAAATCTCCCCTCAGCCTCCTCTGTTCCAAAGAAAACAACCCAATAGTCTTTCGAGAACACTTTACCTTAGATGTTAATCTTCAAAATACTGCAGCAATTTAGTTAATAAAGGCCTCCTCTTCCCGAATTCATGTGAACTATTCTTATAAAGTTATGTTTTCCAAATACTCCCCCACTTAAAATCACATTGAAAATTCACTCTATAAATGCCATTAAACTGACCAGTTTATAGTTTCCAGCTACGTTTTTGTAACATAATGACATCATGTACACCACTTTCCAATCATCAGAGATCTCTTCCAAATAATGCCAGTTAAAGCTCGGCTCACTCTGTCACCACTTGCTTTAAACTTCAAGCACCTGTTAAGCCCACTTCAACTGTTAAATCAAATTTAAATCCAAAACTAAAAATTGAATGCAATACAGTACCAAATAAATCACATGTTGAATCATTTTAAGACCAGGTTCTTGCTTTCTCTCACAAACTGTGCTTAATTAATCTTAATTTTTTTTTCCCGCATCGGCATCAGACCATGAAAATTTCTAGCAGGGCAATTAAAAGGAATAATAACAAAGCCGCTACTTAAATAGTTCATTTAACATAACAGCAGAAAATAAAATTGAGCAGTTCATAAGAAGCTGTGCATGAACTGAATATAATTTATGTTTTATGGCTCCTATTGAACTGGAAAACGTGAATTGGTTAGTATTTGATATGGCAGTGGCCAGTGATCCTTACCATCAAGTTAAACTAACTGCGAACAGAAAGAGTGCTATTAAACAAAAAGGATGAATATACGTTCCTTCAAATTGATTCAGAGCATATTTATGGAACTCGTACAGAAGCTCGTTAGAACTATGAAACCATTTGGTTGATGTGTTGCAGAGCATCGTTTTACAGACTTGGCTGAAAGGGAGAATCAAAATGATAAATGGTCTGTTCACTAAACAGTGAAGTCCGAAACTCCAAATTAGCTATGGACCATCAACTGCATTAGTAATTGTAAAAACTGTTACATTAGCCCATTAAATGGAGGAAATGGATTATGGCATTGTAATTATTACTTGAGAAAACAAATGGAATAAACATTAGGGCCTGGAGTTCCCGCTCGATCGCGCTGGCAATTCCCCCGATATCGCCGTAACCGGCACCAAAGTTTGCGGAATTTTAATCGCAAATTGCATTCAGTGCAACTTGAGTTTCTGCGATCTTTTGTGTTGGTTTTAAAAGCAGCGCGCTTGAAGCAGGCCCCGCCCACAAAATTGGCCGCGCCTCCCAGGGCGAATTAATCACCATTGGGAGTTTCCGCTAATTGCGCTCATTTGCAGGCCTTTGAGGAAACTCCAAAAAATCAAGCTGGATCTTTTGGATGCAGGGACACTAATGGGTATGTTTCCAAAGGTTTGAATGATTTTTTAAAATTTATTAAGGAACTGACCACTGTACCCCAATCTAACTAGAAAATAGTTTTGTATATATTTTAAAAGTCTTTTTCAGTAATTTAAAATCGGGTTACTCACAGGTGGTGGATTGATACTGTGATATAAAATGCTTATTTTTTGTGATAAACCCATTTTCAGCTGTGTTAATCAAACTTTACCAAGTTGCAACTCTTGAATATATCAAGGAATATTTTTTAAAGCAAATATTTTTTAAATTATGTTTTAAAACGCATTGTGCAGGTTCAGGGCAGATTTGGCATTCGGCATTACCATCGCCGAATCCCCCACCATTAACATCCTGGGTGTCACCATTGACCAGAAACTTACCTGGCCCAGCCACATAAATACTGTGGCAACAAGAGCAGGTCAGAGGCTGGGTATTCTGTGACGAGTGTCTCACCTCCTGACTCCCCAAAGCCTTTCTACCATCTACAAGGCACAAGTAAGGAGTGTGATGGAATACTCTCCACTTGCCTGGATGAGTGCAGCTCCAACAGCACTCAAGAAGCTCGACACCATCCAGGACAAAGCAGCCCGCTTGATTGGCACCCCATCCACCACTTTAAACATTCACTCCCTCCACCACCAACGTACCGTGGCTACAGTGTGTACCATCTACAAGATGCACTGCAGCAACTCGCCAAGGCTTCTTCGGCAGCACCTCCCAAACCTGCGACCTCTTCCACCTAGAAGTACAAGGGCAGCAGGCGCATGGGAACACCACCACCTCCAAGTCACGCACCATCCTGACTTAGAAGTATATTGCCATTTCTTCATCGTCGCTGGGTCAAAATCCTGGAACTCCCTACCTAATAACACTGTGGGAGTACCTTCACTACATGGACTGCAGCGGTTCAAGAAGGCAGCTCACCACCACCTCCTCAAAGACAATTAGGGATGGGCAATAAATGCTGGTCTTGCCAGCGACGCCCACATCCCATAAACGAATAACAAAAAAACTGAGTTGGAGCGGAAACGCGGGAAAAAAACACTTTTCAAAACTGGCGCAATTTGAGCCAGAATCACCAATTGCCCCCAATGCGGAAACTGTTCCCTTAAATTTATCTGAACAGTGCAGTTCCTAAATATGCTGTAAGGAGCCAATCTTCCTGATGGTAACTGTTTGACTCGGCAAAACAATTGTGTTGAATGACAGTTTGGAAGCTTAACATCCCCTTCCTCATATTACGTTTTATTTAAAGTTTTTCTTTTACTTGATTAGAAGTGGCAGCCTGGCTCACATTCCTGCGTTTGAAGGTTATAGGTTCAAGCCCAACCCCAAGATGTAAACACAAAATAAGTGTTGCGAGAAAGACTGAACTGTACCCTTTATGGCTCTTCGCAGCACAATTACTGCATTTTAATTCAGTAACACATTTATTTCCACATACTACAAAGAGTTGTGAAGAGTCAATTAAATATAAATGGATTCAAAAATTGTGCCGTGTATCCAAACTATTTTACTATTGGACTTTAAAAAGTATTATTCTTGTCTTACAGGTATCTTACAATCTAAGTGGGTGTGACATTTATCCTCAAGAGTACTTTTAAGAAGATGTTCAGATATAATTTTCTATGCACTTCCCCATCGGTCCATCCATCACTCATCCTTATGCAATGTCATGCCACTCCCTCATATTCGCCCTCAACAAATGCTCTCCATCCATCCGTTCAACAAAAGGCCATTACTCTCGCTCAAAGGTCTCTTCTTTCCCTCCTTGCAGGAGAAGAGAGCAGAGAACATGAGGGAGAGGCAGAGAACCAGAGGTGTCCCGCCCGCCATCTATCAGCTAACAATTGCAGAGGAGCAGGCGCTGGGAATAAATGGAGTGTCGGCATGCCAGACCGTCAGCGATGGGGAGATGGGAGACTTCCTGCTGCCTGGTGACACAATTAAATATTAGATAGCCACATGGCATACAACTCAGTCATGTTGACTTGATGTCAACAGCGAGTGAAATATGATCATGTTCATAATGATAACTTCAAACATTCTTACCTTAACAGTACTCATTCATGTCTTTTATCTGCCACAGGGCCTTTATACACCTGGTAGGAGGTGGGTCAGGTCACGGATGATGACGCCTCAGAGGAGGTCACTCCCTCTGAGCATGCACCGTCACAGGACTCCTGCAGACCATGCACCAGCTCAGATGCTCACAGCTCGGTGGTACCAATAAGGCAGATAGTTGGATTTTCACCTGGTGACTCCCACATCACATGTGAGCAAGAACAGATGGTGGAGACAGTGACAGCAGTGGAGAGTCCACGTCAAAGGGTGCAGGATGCTCGAAGCTCTGCTCAGCTGGACGCAGATGCTAAACCTCGGGTGTTGTCGACAAAGAGGATGATTCTGGAGCAGCAGCAAACAATGGGCAATGAACTAGCAGGCATCCCAGCCGCAACGTACACACTGGAGGAGTTCGTCTCAAGCATGAGCGGCATGATGTCCTCATCTTCCTCCTCCTCCTTAGCATTGTCCAAAGAGGCTCTGCACGCTACGCCTTGTATCTCCTGCAGGTCCAAACCGCACTGCTGCCCAATGCTGTGCAGAGCGCAGCACACCATGACCATTCTGGAGACCCTGGCTGATGTGTACTGAAGGGTGCCACCAGATCTGTCCAGACTCCTGAAGCGCATCTTCAGCATGCCGATGGCTTGTTCGATGACACATCTGGTGGTCATAGGACATTCATTGTATCGCTCCTGGGTCTCATTCCTCGGGTTTCTGAGAGGTGTCATCAGCCACATTTTCAGTGAGTATCCATTGTCTCTGAGCAGCCAGCTGGTAACTCTGCTTCCAGGTGCGAAGACATTTAAGAGGGTGGACTGCCGCAGGATGAAAGCATCATGGTAGCTGCCCGGGAATCCTGCACACACCTGGATAAACCTCTTTTTGTGGTTACGAACCAGCTGCACGTTGATGGAGTGGAAGCCCTTGCGGTTGCCGAACACTCCTTGGTGACCTATGCGGGTGCCTTCATTGCCACATGTGTGCAGGTGATGAAACCCTGCACCTGTGGGAAGCCAGCCAGATCCACAAACCCAAGCGCCCACTCATTCTGACTGGCGTCACCACAGGCAAAGGTCAAATAATTGGCGGCCCTGGCAAACAAGCCATCAGTCATCTGTCTTATGCATTTGTGTGCCGCCGACTGCAAGATCCTGCAAATGTCTCCGGCAGAACCCTGGAAGGTTTCAGAGGCAAAAACAATTTGAGGGCGGTGGAGACTTTGACAGCCACTGGTAAAGCAGGTCTTGTTCCAGCAGGCTGCAAATGTCTGCCACCACCTGATGTGAAACCCCGAGCATCCTGAGACATATCCTCTGCCTGTAGACCCCGTGTGCTGGGTGTGGCCTCCTGTGAGCTGCACCTCTCTGCTGATCCCCTCTCTCCTGGGGAGCTGCAGGTCTCTGAGCAGCAGGCTGTTGCAGGTGCAGGTATTGCAGTTCCTGCTGCTGGTGCAGATGGTGCAGTTCCTGCTGCTGCTGCTGGTTCTGCTGGTGCAGGTGCTGTTGCTCTTGCTGTTGGTGGTGCTGCTGGTGGTCATCTTGGTCCTCATCTGAGGTCCAAAGTAACACAGCATAAGCGGCACCCATGCTGATCGGATAGATCAGAGTTCCAAAGTGCAGATCAGACCTTCAAAACCTCCAAAGTGTAGAGGGTCACCTCCAAAGTGTGTAAAGTCACCTCCAAAGTGTGTAAAGTCACGTCTCAGCACAAGTACTGTGAACAAACCCTTTCACACAAGCAGGTAAGAAAACAGCAGTGAGTACTGAGTAATTATTGGCATACTTCCCTGTCATGGCTTCAGCCCCCTCAATTGCTGTTGTTTTCTTGCCTTGCTTTCACTGGCGAGTTCCAGGAAGCCCAGGAAACCCGTGGAGCTAAAGTTAAACTGCAAAAGCCATGTTAATATTGCTCTAATTGAGTAATTAGCATATTGAAATTGACAACCCGCCTCTCCCGAAGGGGTTGCTCGCACGCAGCCTAACGCGCTGGAGTGAAATGCGGAAGTTGGCGGATTGGAGCCGGCTTTCCGACGCGCTCGGATTTTTCCGGGATTTCACCTTCCACCTGCTCCCAAACCCACATGCTCACCCTTGTTAAAATCCCCCCCCCTTTGTTTGCCTTTTGCACATTTTTCTTTACATGATTAACAAATGACAGACAGAAACATATAGAGACAATGAATAAATATTATTAAATTGTTTGGTGGTGGCTTTTGTGTTTAATATGTCTTCCTGGTGCATTTTTGAAATGTGCTTTGTGAACTTCTCTGTGCTGGTTGTGCTGTGAAGATGCCCTTCTACTGTGCGCTGCCCTAGCTGAAGGTATAGCACTGGTGGGTATGGTAGATACTCACCAATGTTAAGCTAGGTGCAGGGAATATAGATGCTCACTACATGCATCTGCAACCAACCATGATGGACCCACATTAGTGGCAAATATATCTTTCTATGTGCTAGCTGCTTTCCAAGGTGCTTATTATAAATTGTGCAAAGCTATGTTATTACATAGCACTGTTGCTAAAATGACTGCCAACTGAATGCTCTTGGACTACACCTTATATGCCACTGTTGCAAGTTATTTACTCATTATGCCCACTGATCTGTCTGGGCATAGAAGAGTGGGCATCCATTAGGTCTCACAATCACTTGTTCATCATTACCAGTAGTTTACCATTCCCCAAGTTGCAAGCAGCCAGCCACTAATGTATTTGAAAGTTTGGATTGCAAAAGATTTATGGCAACCGTGTGAACATTCATGAGAGTTACACCTACTGTGGTTCTGGCCTGTATAACTGAGGTTCCCACTGGTGTTGCCACATGTATAATGGAGGACCACACTGAAACAACTGTTCTCATGTGGGGGACGTTATTACAAATCTGGGTGCTGCACTCCCCCACATTACTGGTGCACAATGAGCTCTGTAACCCCATAGAACTCAATAGGGGCATTACAAAAGCCAGATCTTTGCTTGCATCAGCTAGCCTCTCCGCCACTACAACTCTTCCTTCACTAGTTCCTTGTGTATCACCCTCCTCAACTCCACTGTCATTTTCTTCTGGAGTGTCTGGCCCTGTCCTGGTGACTGATTGAACTGTGGATGGTGCCATTCAGTGCTGTGGTGAGTGCTGTTCTTCAGTTTCAGCTGCAAGACAATTGGGTCCACCTTGATCTATGAAGAGAGCAGATACTACTTTCCGGGTGAATAAGCATACTTTTCCATATGAATGCTGCATTGTTGTTAAATGCCATATTATGTGCTTGGCCAAAATCACTGGGTGTGCATACGTTCATATATTTTAGCCTGCCAGCACTCACTGTCAAGATTCACATATAAAAAATCCTGCTTGGATGATATGACAGACGGTGACTAAAGCCCCTGGAACTGTAATTCAGCAAGGAGTCACCATCTCAGGAGCGGAGAAGAGAGAAGGAGTGAAAATTGCCGGAACCGCCCTCCACCTCCCAAAAAAGTTACATGAAAGCAATGGGGATTGAGACATGGTGCTTTAGTGTACAAATGGCGTCGCCCTTTACATTCCATTTCCTGTCACACCATTGCATCACCCTGCTATTTTCACTTCTAAAATCTTACTTGTTAACATGTCTCTGCATGAGTATTTGGATACAACTTTTACAATGATTACTTTTATCACTTCCGTCCAGGTCTTTTAGATCATCATCCTGGTAACATACTTCCCATGTTTTCCTCCAGTGCAAATTCAGATCCATCCTCTCCCACCAAAAATATTATTAGTGCAGGTGCATCATGTTTGGCTGCTGCTTTTCATTGCCACTAACAAAATTATATTTTCAGGAATCCCACATATCAGAGCATGCATTCCTGGAATTTTATTAATGTCTTCAAAAAAAGATGATTCTGCTATCCCCTACTCCTCCAGAGCACTATTTAAGTATCAGACTTGGCACTCTTGCTAGAATCAGATGGTAGTGGGTTCATGGCTCACTGCAGAGACTTGAGGGTATGATCTAGACTGGCACTTAAGTGTAATACTGAGGGAGAGTTGGTGAAGTCATCTTTTGGATCAGATGTTAAACTACGGAAGCTCTCGTGGCACTATTCAACGAAGAGCATGGGAGTTCTTCCGGTGTCCTGGTCAAGATTTATGCTTCAACCAATATCACTAAAACAGATTATCTGGCCCTTTATCTCATTGATGTTTCTGGGACCTTGCTGTTTGCAAAATGGCTGCTGAGTTTGTCTACATTACAACAGTGGCTACACTTCAAAAGCACTTAATTGGTTGTGAAATGCTTTGGAACACACTGAGGATGTGAAAGACGCTATATAAATGCAAGTTCTTTCTTTCCATCTTCCAACCAAGGGGGTAAATTTAACCCAACCCACCTGGTGAGAAACTGACGGGATTGGATTGGCCTCCCGTTTTACACCCCGCCTAATTTTATTTTCCAGTCAATGGAAAGTAAAATCGGACAGGGAGTTCGGTTAAAATTACCGCCAGAAAGGTACTTTAGGTAGAATTTAGCCACTATTCCAATACAACTCATACAGGACGACCCTAAGATACTTGTGGGGTAGACAAATTGATGAGGACAAAGGTGTTACTTGACAATAAGCTGGATCATAAAATAAGCAATTTTAGTTCTCTGGTCTTGAAGGGAATCATGAATACAGCTTCTTGTCTTAAACTGTTGCTATCGTGGAATATCAAGGAAAATGAGTTGTAACAATGACCCTATGGGAGAGGCCAATGGCCTACTTACCCAGTTAGAGAATGAAGTATAATAGATTACTCCTGAAAGGAGCAAGTACATATAATTTACAAATAGTTTTCTCAGATTTATATAGTGTCACTAAGAAAAACAATTTTAACCCTTTTAAGTACTGCATATTTTTCAAACGATTAAAGCACATTCTAATTATTGAAGCAACAGGGCCAATGCCTGAAGTCTTCTGCAGGTTTTATTATTATTGATGTAAAAGTGAATGAAAACTAATGCAGTCTCACAGTATTAAGTCAGGAAATCTACCTTCCCCGTCCCCAAAACCTTTACTCAAGACATTATGAGCCAATTCGCCTTTTAATTACAATTTTTGCTGCCAATATTTTAGGTTTGATGCACTTTCTGGGTGCAAGTTTAGCTGTTCCCTGGCTGCGGTGGTTCTAGTTGTGGGAAGCCTGAATTACCCTGGCGGTGCCTAGTGCAGCACAGGTATGTGATTTCTCAATAGAATCACCTCCAGCTCAGAGAAAAAATCTTCAACAATTGTCAGCTTTTGCTAATGAAGGTGTTGAGGATTCTTTTTTTTATATTAAAAAAAGGAACAGTTCAGTTTACCGGAAAATTACCAGCTAATAATTGTAACAGCTTTGATATAGTTACTGAGTCTATGCGACTAACACAACTGTCCCTTTGGGAAGCTGGTCAGAAACAGATGCAGAGATGAGGTTATATTGTAGAACATCTGCAGTAACAATGAAGTGTAAATTGCTTCTGATAAATACTACGAAGCACCATTAGGGGAATATGGTGAATCATTGGAGACATTCTTAATTTTTGGAATAAAAAAGAAAATTATAATCTAGTTACAATTAATTATTCTCATTTTGGCATTGAAATCCTCCTTCAGTACTCAAAGGAATAAACGAGCACTGAGAAGGCATTGTTCTAAAAATAGACACTAATGATGCATAACAATGAGTCACATTAACTCTTGGGAGGAAGGGTACATTCAAGCAACCTAAATAACTCACAGCAATCATTTACAATCACCAAAACTTTGTAACCGCATACATTTCATTTCTTGTGGAAGCAGAGGTACATAGGAACAGAGGAACAATAGGAGCAGGAGTAGGCCATTCAGCCCCTCGGGCCTGCTCCACCATTCAATTAAATCATGGCTGATCAGCACATCAACTCCATTTACCCGTTTTGCTCCATATCCCTTGAAACCCTTACCTAACAAAACTCTATCGATCTCAGTCTTGAAAGCTCCAATTGATCCAGCATCCACAGTCTTTTGGGGAAGAGAGTTCCAGATTTCTACTACTATTTATGTGAAAATGTGCTTCCGGATTTCACTCTTGAATGGCCGAGCTCTAATTTTAAGATTATGGGGGGAAAATTCGGTTGGTTTGCGCCTCCCGTAAGCGCCTTAAGAGGGCACTAATGGGGCGCAAAGCAACTAGCGCCTGGGCGCAGCGATGTCTGCGCCGCTCGCAAAATTGACCTGATATTTTGCGGTGGCGCTAAACACTACCGCCCCGATCTCCTGTGCCCGCAGATCTTGACGTCAGTCGAGCGTGCAATGCCCTTGTGGTGCCCCGGACCAGATATTGAGTGGCACCCCCCTCCTTTCCGCCTGGCGCAAGCAACGACAGGGAGACTGGAACATTTCCCAGTCGTTGTGGGGCTGGGGGGTTGCTATTTAAAGGCGGCCTCTTCCTGGCTTTTTCTGTGGTAGACATTTTTGCACCACTCATTCTGACACAGAGATTCTGAGAGAGAGAAGGAGAGACTTCTGCATAGAGTCAACGCTGTGTGAAGTAGTTTTGGCTACTGAGCATCACTTTGCAGGTACTTTTGGATTTGACCTTCATTACTTTGATTACCAAGAGACTTTGGGGTCTGCACTGATTCAGGGCATCGTCCTGCATCTGCAGAATCGGAGGCAACAGGAGCACAGGGAGAGAATGGCAATCATGGCCAGACGGAGGAGGGCCAACAGGCCTCTGTACAGGAGACCTAACCCTCCCGGGGTATTTCGGCAACAATTCTCCTACATTAATTTGTCTGAGGAGCAGTGTTTGCGAAGGCTGCGCTTCAGCAAGGAGGTGGTCACTGAGCTCTGCCACCTGCTGCAGCCAGATCTGCAGCCTCTACTGATGACCAGGACATCTCTGTCGGTGGCAGTGAAGGTCACAGTGGCTCTGAATTTTATGCCACCAACTCCTTTCAAGCAGCTACTGGGGATATTGCCAATATCTCCAGTTCACGGTCCATTGCTGCATCTGTCAGGTCACACTGCCCTCTATAAAATGAATACCGGTACATCTCTTTCCCGATGACCCAGGCCAAACAGCATGAACGCGCATTGGGCTTTGCGAGGATAGCGGGCTTTCCCATGGTGCAGGGCGCCATTGACTGCATGCATGTGGCATTGCGGGCACCACATGAGAATGCAGAGATTTTCCAAAACCGCAAGGGATTCCACTCCTTAAACGTCCAGTTTGTCTGTGATCACAGACAGCTGATACTTGCAGTCAATGCCCGCTATCCTGGCAGCAGCCACGATGCTTTCATCCTACGCTAGTCTGCTGTGGCAGAACTTTTCCAGGCACCGCATCAGCCAAGTGGTTGGCTCCTCGGGGACAAGGGTTATCCACTGTGCACCTGACTGATGACACTGCTCCGTAACCCCAACACCCCTGCTGAGCTGCGGTACAACGACAGCCATCTCGCCACCAGGAACATCGTTGAGCAGACGATTGGCGTGCTCAAGCAACGGTTCCACTGTCTGGACCACTCAGGAGGAGCCCTGCAATACTCGCCTGAGCGAGTCTCCCTCTTCATAGTTGTGCGCTGCATGCTGCATAACCTGGCAATCCTCAGGACCCAGCCAATGCCACCAGGCCTTGGAGCACCACCGGAGAAGGAGGAGGAAGAGGAGGAGGATGATCAGCAGCAGCACCAAGGCGGGAGGGAGGCCCATAATGTTGAAACTGCAACGGCCGTCTGTCAACGGCT
Source organism: Somniosus microcephalus (assembly GCF_052327205.1). Lineage (NCBI taxonomy): Eukaryota > Metazoa > Chordata > Chondrichthyes > Squaliformes > Somniosidae > Somniosus > Somniosus microcephalus. The sequence continues at coordinate 47,359,964 of NC_141003.1, forward strand.
GATAACAAGCCGCTTCTAGGCCCCTACTGAGGAAATGGCTTCTGGCATGGAGAACAACATGAATGAAACCAACCCGCAACCCCTAAGCCGGCCAAGGCAGCAATGGTTCCAAAGGCCAAGCCTGTACATGTTGAATACAAAAACTTTTTATTTTACAAACTCTATGTGTGTCATTTCTTCATGACAAACTAATAGAAACAAACACAAAAAATCATTCATTAACATAACTGGTTCTCACAACATGGAGATAATGTCAAAAACACTAAACAAAAGTTTCAAAACGAACCTCAGCCTTTAATAAAAAATTGACCAACATTTCGTCACGCCTCCTACTTTTTGCCCTTCGAGGGTGATCTTCCCTTGCGCACTTCCCCCCTTCCCACCCTACTGCTCCTCCGTAATGGGACCCCAGTGGCTGCAGCAAGGCTGGTGGAAGGCTGCTGATTGTCAGAAGCTGAGTCTACAGATGCCCTTGAAGGATGCCCTCGACCAGCTCTGGGCCTGGAGGGCCCGGCTGCAGACAGCACCAACTCTGCATGGGCGGCAGCAGTCTGGGCTACAGGCAGTGGCAAGTGCAATGGGGAAGTGACAGTGGTGGCAGCAGGAATGCTGTCCTCTTGAGAGAGGACAGCAACTCCCTGCTCGACCGACACACTGGTACTTCCACGGGGCAGCACATCAGCATCCGGAGCAATCTGCTGGAGCACAGATTGCTGACCTGCTGCGGCGCAGTGAGAGCCCTGGGGAAATGTGTCCGAACCAGTGACAATGGCAGCAGTCAGTGCTTGCGTGGCTTCTGATGTGCCTCAATAATTCCGAGACTCGAAGTTAGCAGAACAAAAACAAGGCTTTTATTAACTTAGAAAGTAACACGTAAGAGAGAGAGATGTCTTCCTTCTGGAGACTGAGGCCAGACTGAAACTAGCTTACAAACGGGGCCAGGTATGGGCGGAGCCCTACACACAGCACATTCCAGTATACAATACAGCACATTCCAGTACACAATACAATGAGGTCTGGGGGAAGGGAAATGACACTGAAACCGATCTCAGTCACAGGCAGTGGTGAATGGAATATTTCATCACATTCACCCCTTCTATAGATTTAGTTTGTTCGGGGGTTTGATAGTCCTCTGCGACCGACGTGGCTGTTGCGGTGCCACGGGTGTCGGCTGGGTGTCCCCGGTAGCCTCCTGGGTCTCTGCTGGGGGTGCCGCCAGGGTTGTTGGAGGGGTAGTTGGTGGGGGTGCCATTGGTCGGTGTTCTTCCGGGGGTGATGAAAGAGTAGTGGGTGGGTAAGAGTTGCTGTGATCGTCGTTGCCGCTATTGCCGTGGTTGTTGTCGATGCCGGCTGGGGCGACGTCTTTTATGGACACGGTGTCCTCCCTTCCATCGGCGTGCCGGACATATGCGTATTGGGGGTTGGCGTGGAGTAGGTGTACTGGCTCCACGAGAGGGTCCGTCTTGAGGCCCCTCACATGCCTTCGCACGAGTACCGGACCTGGGGTGGAGAGCCATGACGGCATGGATACGCCTGAGGTGGATTTCCGGGGAAAGACAAACATTCGTTCATGAGGCGTGGTATTAGTGGCCGTACACAATAGCGACCGTATCAAATGGAGCACATCCGAGAGGACTTCCTGCCAGCGGGAGATAGGGAGGCCCTTGGTCCTTAGAGCTAGAGTGACTGCTTTCCATACTGTCCCGTTCTCTCGCTCCACTTGGCCGTTACCCCGGGGGTTGTAGCTGGTGGTACGGCTCGTGGCGATCCCCTTGGACAGCATGTACTGGCGTAGCTCTTCACTCATGAAGGACGCCCCCCTATCCGTATGGATGTAGCTCGGCATACCGAACAGGCAGAACAGGCTGTTGAGGCATTTAATGACCGTGGCGCTGGTCATGTCTGGGCAGGGGAAGGCGAATGGGAACCGGGAGTATTCGTCCACAATGTTCAGGAAGTAAACATTGCGGTCGACGGACGGGAGGGGGCCCTTGAAATCTAAGCTGAGCCGCTCAAAGGGCCGTGTAGCTTTGATTAAGTGGGCTCTATCTGGGCGGTGGAACCGAGGCTTGCACTCAGCGCAAGTGCGGCAGTTCCTGGTCAGGGACCGAACTTCCTCAATCGAGTAGGGTAAGTTACGGGACTTTATGAAGTGGAACAGCCGCGTGACCCCTGGGTGGCAGAGGTCGTTGTGGAGGGTCTGTAGCCGATCCCCGGTGGCGCTGGCACACATCCCTCGTGAGAGGGCGTCAGGGGATTCATTAAGGGCCCCTGGCCGGTAAATGATATCGTACTCGAAGGTGGAGAGCTCGATCCGCCACCTAAGAATCTTATCATTTTTAATCTTCCCCCTCTGTTTATTATTGAACATAAACGCTACCGACCGCTGGTCGGTAAGTAGGGTGAAGCGTTTGCCGGCTAGGTAGTGGCGCCAGTGGCGCACTGCCTCCACGATGGCTTGGGCCTCCTTTTCCACGGAGGAGTGTCTGATCTCGGGCCCTTGGAGGGTCCTTGAGAAGAAAGCTACGGGCCGCCCCGCCTGGTTGAGGGTGGCCGCCAAGGCGAAGTCAGACGCATCACTTTCCACTTGAAATGGAGTGTTCTCGTCCACTGCCTGTAGCGTGGCCCGCTCAATATCCTGCTTAATGCTTTTGAAGGCGGCGTGGGCCTCAGCTGAGAGCGGGAAAGAGGATGCTTTCAAGAGGGGGCGGGCTTTGTCGGAGTAGTTGGGGACCCATTGGGAATAATAAGAAAATAACCCCAGGCACCTTTTCAGGGCTTTGGGAGTGTTGGGCAGGGGCAGCTCCCGTAGGGGGCGCAATCGGTCGGGGTCTGGCCCGATTTCCCCATTCTCCACCACGCTGCCTAGTATGCAGAGGCGCGTGGTGTTGTAAACGCACTTGTCCTCGTTGTAGGTGAGGTTGAGTTTTTGTGCGGTTTTCAGGAACCTCTCGAGGTTCGAGTCGTGATCCTGCTGGTTGTGACCGCAGATGGTGACGTTGTCGAGGTAGGGGAAGGTTGCCTGCAAGTGGTGGTCATCGACCATGCGGTCCATCTCCCTCTGGAAGACCGAGACCCCATTCGTCACCCCAAAGGGGACTCTGAGGAATTGGTAGAGGCGTCCGTTCGCCTCGAAGGCGGTGTACGGGCGGTCCTCTGGTCTGATAGGGAGCTGGTGGTACGCTGACTTGAGGTCGATGGTGGAGAACACCCGGTATTGGGCGATTTGGTTCACCATTTCTGATATGCGGGGTAGCGGGTAGGCGTCTAGTAGGGTGTACCTGTTGATCGTTTGACTATAGTCGATCACCATCCGTTTCTTCTCGCTACCCCTTACCACTACCACTTGGGCGCGCCACGGGCTGTTGCTGCGTTCAATAATGCGCTCTTTCAGGAGCCTGTCTACCTCGGTCGCGATAAACCGCCTGTCCTCCCAGCTGTACCCCCTGCTTTTGGTCGCTATTGGCCGGCAGTTAGGGGTAAGGTTCGCGAATAGTGAAGGCGGCTTTACCTTCAGGGTAGCCAGACCGCACACTGTGAGGGGCGGCTGGGACCCACCGTACTTGAGCGTGATGCTTTGGTGGTTGCACTGGAAATCCAGGCCCAAGATCACGCTCGCACATAGGTTCTTCATGATTAATACTTTAAAATTATCATATACAGTTCCGTTAACGCACAATTGTACCGTGCAGTAACCCAGAATGGTCGATGTCTGGGTTTTATCAGCCATAGAGATGGTACCCTGAGTAGGGACCACCTTTAGGGAGAGTTGTTGTGCCAGTTCTGGGTGGATAAAGCTCTCCGTGCTTCCACTGTCAATTAAGCATTTAACCCGGCACCCGTTTACCTCGATGTCCACCATTGATCTGGATAGCGGGTGCGGCCTGGTCTGGTCCACTGTGACCGATGCCACTGTAGGGCCTTGATCGATACAAGATGGCGTCCACGCTGTCTGCTCACAAGATGGCGGACCCCACGAGGTCGGGCAAGATGGCGTCCAAGATGGCCGCTCCCACGGCGCACACGCGGCGGTGGCGGGTTTTCCGGCGGTTGGTTTTCCGGCGGGGTTCCCTCTGCACACCTTCCCGAAGTGCCCCTTCTTACCGCACTTAAAGCAGGTGGTGCCTTTCGCCGGGCACAGGTTTCTGGTGTGCTTTGGCTGCCCGCAGAAGTAGCAGTTGGGTCCCTGACACGTCGCGGCTGTCGTAGGGCTTCTGGGGGAGAGCGGGGCCCAGCCGGTGTCGGGCTGTCGGGCGGGGAAGATGCCTTCCAAGATGGCGGCGCCCTCGGTGCACACGTGGCGGCGTGGACGGCGCGGGCTGAAGAGTAGGTGTCCGAGTTTCTCTGGGCCACATCCAGGGATCGCGCGGTGTCCGCAGCCTGTTTCAGGTCCAACCCCGTTTTTTCCAGCAGTCTTTGCCGGATGTAAGTGGAGCTGAGGCCTGTGATGAAGGCATCGCGAACAAGCTCGTCAGTGTACACTGCGGCTTTTACATCTCGGCACTTGCAGTCTTTGCCAAGAATTTTCAGGGTGCTCAGGAACTCCTCCACCGATTCCCCAGGTCGCTGTGCGCGGGTAGCGAGCAGGTGCCTAGCATACACCTCATTCGTAGGCTGCTGGTAATGCGCCTTTAAGATGTCGCAGGCGGCCAGGTACGTCTCGGCGTCTTGGATGAGGGGGTAAACCCGGTGGCTTACCCAATTCCGCAGAATTCCGAGTCTCATCCTCGCAGCGTCCGTAGCGTCTTTGACGGCTGCGGAATTGTCCAGGAAGAATTCCATACACTCAAACCAGTGTCCGAAGCGTGCTGATGCGTCCGGAGCATGTTGATCCAAATCCAAACGTTCGGGTTTCAGGAGTTGATCCATAGTGTTGAAAAATAAGTTAATAAAATTGATGTGCCTCAATAATTCCGAGACTCGAAGTTAGCAGAACAAAAACAAGGCTTTTATTAACTTAGAAAGTAACACGTAAGAGAGAGATGTCTTCCTTCTGGAGACTGAGGCCAGACTGAAGCTAGCTTACAAACGGGGCCAGGTATGGGCGGAGCCCTACACACAGCACATTCCAGCACATTCCAGTATACAATACAGCACATTCCAGTACACAATACAATGAGGTCTGGGGGAAGGGAAATGACACTGAAACCGATCTCAGTCACAGGCAGTGGTGAATGGAATATTTCATCACAGCTTCAATCTGAGTCTGCATGAGAGCAGCCTGAGATGGGATCATGGCAGCCAGTGACTGAATTGCAGCACTAAGCTTTAGCGCGGCATCCACCTGTGCTACAGCGAAGAGCTCCAAACTCCTTGCCAGTGCATCAATGCATTCGGGCATCCTTCCCACTGCACCCATGAGCTGAGTGTGCATGTCCACCGCCTGGGTGTTCATTTCAGCGATGAGCCGCTCCTCCGCTGCGTCCAGTGCAGCAGGACTCGCTGGCCTACTCTCCCTCTGGGGAGAAGGCTCCCGAGCTTCCCTACCCGCATCACATTGCTGCAGCTTGCTGGGTCCTGGAGCTTCACCCTCATCAGACCCTTCCCCCCTGCTCCCCTCCAGGGAAGGCGTGTTCCCAGTGTGGGCATGGGCTTCCCCTCGGGAGAGGGTGGCACTGATGCTCTGGCTTCCTCTTCCTCCTCGCCTGCAGCTTCGCTCCCACTGGCAACTTCAGGGCCCGTCTCATCAACGGGTGAATCACCATCTGAAAGCAGGGAGGTACAAGAGTGGCTTTAGCATGAGGACAGGGGGGCAGTAAGGGAGGAAGGAGTGCAGTGATTTAGTAAGTTGGATTGAAAGTGTCAAAGACTGGTGTTGTGAGGGACAAGTGGAATGAGAGAGGAGAAAAAGGTGATGACCTTACCATTGCTGTCCAGAACGGGGTCGGCCTCTCCAGGGGCAATGGGACCAATCACCTGGCTTTCCACAATCCTGTGGACGTGTGCCTCAAGATCACTGAAGGGTTGCAGCTGAGGCCGCCCTCCACCCGTCCATTGCTGCTGTCTCCTATTATGAGGTAGCTTGGCCTGCAAGAAAAAGGACGGCGTCTGAGTAAGTATACAGCCATGGTCTTGCCTGATGTGCCTCCCATAATTGAATAGCCCTTAATGTATGCAGCCATGGTCTTGCCTGATGTGCCTCCCATAGTTGAATAGCCCTTAATGTATGCAGCCATGGTCTTGCCTGATGTGCCTCCCATAATTGAATAGCCCTTACTGTATGCAGCCAAGGTCTTGCCTGATGTGCCTCCCATAATTGAATAGCCCTTAATGTATGCAGCCATGGTCTTGCTTGATGTGCCTCCCATAGTTGAATAGCTCTTACTGTATGCAAGGTGTGGAACGTGCATGTGTGTTTCATGAGAGGGCCATAGGTGTTGGATGTGTGTCGGGCACTGGGGCTTTAAGACCCTCTGACCATAGAGTGAGGTTGAGGGGAGGGATGGAGAGGTATTGAAAAAAAGCCACTCACGCTGACAACCCGAGTGAGGTCGTTGAACTTTTTGTGACATTGAGTATGGGTCCTGGTCACCAGGCTCCTGGAGGAGACGTGCTGAGCCACCTCCCTCCACACTCTTCTATAGTCGCGTGGCAAAGGCCTCCTGCCACTCTTTGGGTAGAGTATAGATCTTTTGTGCTCCACTGCGCCAACCAGAGCCTCTAAGGCCCACTCACTGAAGGGCTGATCTCATTCTCTCACCCTCTCCATAGTCCTTGGCTGGAAAATGTAGTCACAGGTCTCTCCAGGCCGAGATTCAAAGCTCCAATGAGCAGGATGTGGCTGGAGAGCAAGATCGACCCTCCCCTTTAAGAACTGTCCAGCGCCAGCGTGTCTGTGTTCCATCGCTAACTGACATCACCTGCGCTGCGCCCGTGCTCTGAGTTAGCGCCTCGCTCTTCGGCCTTTGCGCCTTAAGACAGATGTGCAGCACCTGATTTAGTGCTCCAATCACCTCCAGGGGCGATAAAAGCCAAGTTTGCAGTCGGAGGCGATAATTAGAGACAGGCGCTAAACTTTGCGCCCGGCCGATAATCACGCCCCAAGCGGGGCGACACTGAATTTTCCCCCCATAGAATCACAGCACAGAAAGAGGCCCTTTGGCCCATCGTGTCCACGCCGGCCATCAAGCCCTATCTATTCTAATCCCATTTTCCAGCACTTGGTCCATAGCCTTGTATGCTATGGCGTTTCAAGTGCTCATCTAAATGCTTCTTGAATGTTGTGAGGGTTCCTGCCTCTACCACCCTTTCAGGCAGTAAGTTCCAGATTCAAACCACCCTCTGAGTGAAACAGTTTTTCCTCAAATCCCCTCTAAACCTCCTGCCCCTTACCTTGATACTATGCCCCCTGGTTATTGACCCCTCTACTAAGGGGAAAAGTTCCTTTCTATCTACCATATCTATGCCCCTCATAATTTTGTACACCTCAATCAGATCCCCCCTCAGCCTTCTCTGCTCTCAGGAAAACAACCCCAGCCTGTCTAGTCTCTCTTAATAGCTGAAACGCTCCAGCCCAGGTAACATCCTGGTGAATCTCCTCTGCACCCTCTCCAATGCGATCACATCCTTTCTATAGTGTGGCGACCAGAACTGCACACAGTATTCCAGCTGTGACCTAACTAGCATTTTGTACAGCTCCATCATAACCTCCCTGCTCTTATATTCCATGCCTTGGCTAATGAAGGCAATTATCCCATGTGCCTTTTTAACCACCTTATCTACCTGTCCTGCTGCCTTCAGGGATCTATGTACATGCACACCAAGGTCCCTCTGATCCTTTGTCCTTCCTAGGGTCCTACCATTCATTCTGTATTCCCATGCCTTGTTAGTCCAACTCAGACTTTTCAGTGTTAAATTCCATTTGCCACTGTTCTGCCCATCTGACCAACCCGTCTATATCGTCCTGTAGCCTGAGGCTTCCCTCCTCACTATTTACCACTCCACCAATTTTCGTGTCATCTGCGAACTTACTCATCATACCTCCTACATTCATATCTAAATCATTAATGTACACTACAAACAGCAAGGGACCCAGCACTGATCCCTGTGGTACACCACTGGACACAGGCTTCCAATCACAAAAACAACCTTCGACCATCACCCTCTGCCTCCTGCCACTAAGCCAATTTTGGAAGTAATGTGCCAAATTGCCCTGGATCCCATGGGCTCTTACCTTCTTGACCAGTCTCTCATGCAGGACTTTGTCAAAAGCCTTAGTGAAGTCCATGTAGACTACATCAACTGCACTACCCTCATCCACACACCTAGTCAACCCCTTGAAAAATTCAATCAATTTGGTTAGACATAATCTCCCCCTGACAAAGCCATGCTGACTATCCTTGATTAATCCTTGCCTCTCCAAGTGGAGACTAATTCTGTCCCTCAGAATTTTTTCCAATAATTTCCCTACCACTGATTTTAGGCTCACTGGCCTGTAATTCCCTGGTTTATCCCTACTACCCTTCTTGAATAATGGTACTACATTAGCTGTTCTCCTGTCCTCTGGTACCTCCCCTATGGCCAGAGAGGTTCTGAAAATTTGTGTCAGAGCCCCTGCAATCTCCTCCCTTGCCTCACACAGCAGCCTGGGATACATCTCATCTGGGCCTGGGGATTTATCCACTTTTAAGCCCACTAAAACTGCTAGTACCTGCTCACTCTCAATGCTAAATTGTTCAAGCATATCACAATCCCCCTGCCTGATTTATATTCCTACATCGTCCTTCTCCATAGTGAACACAGGTGCAAAATATTCATTTAAAACCTCACCTTAATCTTCCGGATCTACACACAGATTGCCACTTTGGTCCCTAATGGGCCCTACTCTTTCCCTGGTTACCCTCTTGCCCTTAATGTACTTATAAACATCTTGGGATTTTCCTTTCTTTTGCCCGCCAGTGTTTTTTCATGCCCCCTCTTCGCTCTCCTAATTTATTTTTTAAGTACCCCCCTACACTTTCTATACTCCTCTAGGGCTGCCACTGTTTTTAATCCTTTGTATCTGTCAAAAGCCTCATTTTTTTCCCCAATCCATACTGTATATCCCTTGACATCCAGGTTTCCCTGGACTTGTTGGTCCCACCCTTGACCTTTACGGGAACATGTTGGTGCTGTACTCTCTGTATTTCCTTTCTGAATGACTCCCACTGCTCTGATGTAGATTCTGGTGCAGTGCCCGGGAATGGGGAGTTCTTTACCCAGCTGCAGAGAAACCCTTCTCTCCCTGGGATAGAGCCGTGCAATTTTTCAATCCCATAGATAGAGGGATGTCCCTGCCACTATGGATGCTGGGTAAAGAGATCCCCATGCCACAAATGCTGTTTCTCTCACCTGCATGACCAGTGCTTTCAGTTGCAAATAGACTTGGGACATTGAAGGCTGTCCGCAGTTCATAATTTGCGAGTGTTCGTGTTTCAAGAGGCAGCTTGTAACTATTATAAGTTATTTTGGGTTGTCAGTAAGGCCGTGATTTTCCCTACCTCGGCGGGTCCATGGCGGGTGGCATCGGTGGTGGGTGTCGGCCCCGCTGCAGGCTCCATCCCGGCCTCCAACATGACTTCCCACTGATTGGGCTTGTTAAGCCTGCCCCAGCGAGTTTCCCAGCCAATTGAAGGAAGCGGGCCTGATGGCGTCATTTATGATGTGTTAGCAGCTGGTTTCCTTAAAGGGACCATGCACAAATTTATTTGACATTTGTGCTGTCAGTGTTCTACAACATTGAGGTGCTACAAATACTGACAAGCAACGCACAGAGGTACACGGCTGCACCCAGGCTCTCCCATGACTCCTTCCATCTGCTTATGGAGGGAGTCACAGCACACAGGGAGATTCTCTTCCCTTCCAATGGGCGGAAGACATCTCCCCAGGACACCAACGTAGCCTGGTTGTACATTGCACAGGAGGGCAGAAGCAGAGATGTCATCAGGAGGACCAGGCTGCAGTGATGCAAACCTTTCAATGATCTCAGTAGATCATGAAACGTTACTGCAAAGTCACACTCAACCTCATCCTGCTGTGCCTCTCATCACATTCCCAGCTCTCTGCCTTCCCTACCCTACTCCTGCACATCCTTACTCACACCAACTTGCCTTGCACCTCTACCCATCCCTCTCTATCTACATTATCACTTCCCCATCGCACTAGCTACCCCTCACACTCACCCTCATCCTAGTCCAATCATACCAACTAACAACACACAAGAGTAGGCACTTGGGTGGTTTAGCTAATGTGCATGTGAAGTTTGCTTTCAAACATTGAAATCTTCATTTTCAACACTTTGCTTTCTTGGACATATTTGTGTGCACCTCAGGAAGTGGCATAGTGAGTTGCAGTGAATGGTGAGACATAACGGTATCCCCCCACATTGCTGATGAGTGTGAAAGGAATGGCTTGTAGGGATGCTTTATGTTGTTGGTGTGGGGTGGTGCCAACCTGGCGCATCATGTGGCAGCCAGTGTGTACAGCGTCACGTGAAGTAAATATGGCCATGGTGAGGAATAGTTCCCATGGATTGGAGGGTAGCTAATGTAAACCCACTATTTAAAAAAGGTGGTAGAGAGAAAACGGGGAATTATAGACCAGTAAGCCTGACATCGGTAGTGGATAAAATGCTAGAGTCCATTATAAATGATGTAATAGCAGAGCACTTGGAAAACTAGTGACAGGATCGGACAAAGTCAACATGGATTTACAAAAGGTAAATCATGCTTGAATAATCTACTGGAATTTTTTGAGGATGTAACTGGTAGAATAGATAAGGGAGAACCAGTGGATGTGGTGTATTTGGACTTTCAGAAGGCTTTCGATAAGGTCCTGCATGAGAGATTAACGTGCAAAGTTAAAGCACATGGGATTGGGGATAAGGTACTGACTTGGATAGAGAACTGGTTGGCAGACAGGAAGCAAAGAGTTGGAATAAATGGGTCTTTTTCCAAGTGGCAGGCAGTGACTAGTGGGGTACCGCAGGGATCGGTGCTAGGACCCCAGCTATTCACAATATATATTATGATTGATCTAGATGAGGGAACTAGATGTAATATCTCCAAGTTTGCAGATGATACAAAGCTGGGTGGGTGTGTGTGCTGTGAGGAGGATGCAGAGAAACTCCAGTATGATTTGGACAGGTTGGGTGATTGGGCAGAAACATGGCAGATGCAGTATAATGTGGATAAATGCGAGGTTATCCACTTTGGTGGCAAAAACAGGAAGGCAGATTATTATCTGAATAGCAATAGATAGGGAGAAGGGGAAGTGCAACGAGACCTGGGTGTCCTTATGCACCAGTCGCTGAAGGTAAGCATGCAGGTGTAGCAGGCGGTTAAGAAGGCAAATGGTATGTTGGCCTTCATAGCGAGAGGATTCGAGTACAGGAGCAAGGATGTCTTGCTGCAGTTGTACAGGGCCTTGGTGAGACCACACCTTGAGTATTGTGTGCAGATTTGGTCGCCTTATCTGAGGAAGGATGTTCTTGCCATGGAGGGAGTGCAGCGAAGATTCACCAGACTGATACCTGGGATGGCAAGAATGACGTAGGAAGAGAGATTGAGTTGATTAGGCTTACATTCGCTGGAGTTTAGAAGAATGAGAGGGGATCTCATTGAAACTTATAACATTCTAACAGGACTAGACAGACTAGATGCAGGAAGGATGTTCCCGATGGCGGGGGAGTCCAGAACCAGGGGTCACAGTCTAAGGATAAGGGGTAAGCCATTTTGGACTGAGATGAAGAGGAATTCCTTCACCCAGAGAGTGGTGAACCTGTGGAATTCTCTACCACAGAAGGCAGTTGAGGCCAACTTATTAAATATATTCAAGAAGGAGTTGGATATATTTCTTAAAGCTAAAGGGATCAGGGGATATGGGGAGAAAGCAGGGACAGGGTACTGAATTTGGATAATCAGCCATGATCTCCTTAAATGGCGGAACAGGCTCGAGGAGCCGAATGGCCTACTCCTGCTCCTATCTTCTATGTTTCTCTCCCTGGCAGCAATGTGGCCGGGTGCTGATGCCCTGTGTCCTGAGCACAACAGGTGATTGCAAAGAAGATTCGTGTGGTTGTTTGTGCTGCTGGTGTGCCTGATGATGCTGATGTTGGGGCTGATCATGGTCAGATTCTGAGGACCAAGGTGAGAGAGTATAAATTGCACCCATGCTGAGGGAATAGATGGTAGGTGAAGTAGAGATGACAGAAGCGATCTGTCAATGGTGGGAGAGGTAATGAGGTCAGACTGCATGGAGATTTGTGTAAAGATTTGCAGCATCCTGAATCTGTAGTGGAAGTGCAGTTTAGAGATGCTAATGCTTAAGGGAAGGTATCTGAATCTGCTGGGAGCTTTGAGTTGACATTTGAAGCTGTCAACTCATCAGCTGATTCAACGGCCACTGACCTCCTATCTCAGCTTCACAGCCGAGGTCTAGGCATAGTGGGAAACCCATGGGAGACCTGTGAAAAGCTGGGGAAAAAAGCATTATTAAGTGGCTGTAACCAAGCTATTAATTATTTGCATTGGGTCCCCCACCACTGCCTGTTGGGCCTGCTCAGCGCTGGCAGACCTGACAGCAGGAAATACAGGCGTGCACATTTTGACAGCGGATTCCCGACCCACTGTCAATCATTTTAAATTTCACAGCTGACCCGCCACCAATCGGGTCCGCTGAGTGCCGACAAAATCACAGCCTAAGTGTCTGTTTTTTGGGGGTGTCCACTTGTACAGGTTTTACTGTACTTGGATATACAATTCTCTATTCCTTCATTCAAGTCATTAATAAACATGATGAAAACCTAAGGCCCCAGAACAGATTGCCGGGGAACACCACTTGTCACATCTCATCTCTCAGAGTATGTACCCTTTATTCCCGCTCTTTGTCGCCTACTTCCTAACCAATTTCCAACCCAAATCAAAAGGCTACCTCCAATTCCGTTCACTCTCATTTTTGCTAATAATCTCTTGTTTGGAACCTTATTGAATGGTACTTTGTCTATCTGAATTGAGTGGGGCCAGAGCAAATGTGTCATTTATCTGACTAGCGAGGCTCAGCAGAATAACATGGATACTTAATGGTGAAGAAACCGCAACTTACCAGTCAATTCGTATCACTAGATGCTAGCACACACATTCCATAAAAAGTGCAATGAAAGATGCAAAAACTGATGTATAATCTTCGAAGCACAGTTATTGTACTTAGTTACAAAATGTAACCTATTTGTGCCTTACCTGTACAATTTGCCTGTGTAGCAACACTCACTGTACTTCAAAAGAAATTCATTGACTGAAGTGCTGTGAGATATTTTGATGTAACAAGGCACTATATAAATGCAGGTATTATTCTAATCAGTAAATGATTAAAGAGGATTTATAATGCTGTATTATGTATAAAACATTTTAAAATAACGTCTAAAATCATGTTACTGGAGCCAAGTATTGGGTACTGATACTATATCCTCATTTCTCCTAACTGATTTAATCCTATGTGACGTCTCTGGTCTAGCAGTAGAAGCTAATCTTCTGGAACTAGCAATGGTGTCAGAGCAAGTTTCTTTGAACTGATGGCAACTTATAAGGATCTAAATTTTTATCTTGATATTTCTTATTAAATATGTACATTTTAGTTCAGGATCCAATTGCCAGCAGCTGCATTTTATTTAAAAAGAACACAGTCTAGTCTTTTGCCATACTCTTAAAGCAGCAATTTTGATTAAAACAAGTTGAAATATGTCACTAGCCTACACTGCATGCCTTTGAGCTGAATGTTGCTTGTGTAGGGCATTAACAAAATTTTTTATAACAACATTTCTGATGCCTGTTGTGTATGTCGCGTCTGTCATCCAAGCTATGATCATTGAGCTGTTGCATCTTGATTGTGGTGAACCATTGGTCAGTTTTCTCATTAATAGATTGACATAGCATAGAAACAAGCCATGTGGCTCAACTGGTCTATGCCGATGTTTATGCTCCACACGAGCCTTCTCCCACTTTACTTCATCTAAACCTATCAGTATTTCCTTTTATTCCTTTCTCCCTCATGTACTTATCTAGCTTCCCCCTAAATTTGCCTATGTTATTCACCTCAAATATCCATGTGGCAGCAAGTTCTCCATTCAAACCATTCTCTGGGTAAAGAAGTTTCTCCTGAATTCCTTATTTGATTTATTTGTGACGATCTTATATTTATGATCCCTAGTTTTGGACTTCCCCACTAGTGGAAACATCTTCTCTGTGTCTACTTTATCTTTACAATGTTAACGAACTCTATTAGGTCACCCATCAACCTTTCCTCATTGGTTACATGCTTATTTCCCTGTATTGTTCTCCTTTCTAATTGGTTATTTTCTATTTTTGCTATTCACCAATTATATTCCACAACTGGGGAGATTTCTTCCCAATTTCTATTTTCTCCTCTATGGCATTCCAGAAAAATAATCTGAGATACAGTTGCCACAATGATTCCTCATCCACTCTAGTTATTAATTTTAGAAACATAAAAAAAATCACAAACATATCTATAAACTTGGCTTCAACAATTTTCACTCCCTATGGGCAGGCAATTGGAGTTGAAGTACAGATCAGCCATGATCTAAGTGAATGATGGAGCAGACTTGAGAGGCTGAATGGCCTACACCTGTTCCTATGATAGTTCTGGGTGTTAACTGGGCCTCTGAACATCGTGGACTCTGGGTGAACTCTCCCATGATATACTTTACGATCACCATCAGGTTAGCTGACTCCAGCATACTGAGGTCCAATGTAGAGACCGCTATGAACGAACAAAAGACACATATGCAGGACCCTATCTCTGATATAAAAGACTACAATACCCAAGACTACAATATTGACTCCACCCCTCACCGTGGCTACTGTCTGAGGCTGAACCAGACCGTTTGCAACTTTTGCGTCCTATTTGACAAGGCCCCTTGGGTCGGAGCGATCATAATATGATTGAATTCTTCATTAAGATGGAGAATGAAGTAGTCAACTCAGAGACTAGGGTCCTAAATTTAAATAAAGGAAACTACGATGGTCTGAGGCGCGAGTTGGGTAGGATTTATTGGGGAATGTCACTCAAAGGGTTGACGGTGGATAGGCAATGGCAAACATTCAAAGACCGCATGGATGAACTACAGAATTTGTTTATCCCAGTTTGGCATAAAAATAAAACAAAAAAGGTGCCTCAATTGTGGCTAACAAGGGAAATTAGGGATAGCATAAGATCCAAGGAGAGGACATATAAATTGGCCAGAAAAAGCAGTAAACCTGAGGATTGGGAGCAGTTTAGGATTCAACAAAGGAGGACAAAGGGATTAATTAAGAAAGGGAAAATAGAATATGAGAGTAAGCTTGCCGGGAACATAAAAACTGACTGTAAAAGCTTTTATAGATATGTGAAGAGAAAAAGATTGGTGAAGTCAAGCGTAGGTCCCTTGCAGTCAGAATCAGGGGAATTTATAATGGGGAACAAAGAAATGGCTGACCAATTAAATACATATTTTGGTTCTGTCTTCACAAAGGAGGACACAAATAACCTCCCAGAGATGTCGGGGAACATAGGGTCTGATGAAAGGGAGGAACTGAAAGAAATCAGTATTTGTAGGGAAATGGTGTTAGGGAAATTGATGGGATTGAAGGCCGATAAATCCCCAGGGCCTGATAATCTACATCCTAGGGTACTTAAGGAAGTGGCCCTAGAAATAGTAGATGCATTGCTGATCATCTTCCAACATTCGATGGAATCTGGAACAGTACCCATGGATTGGAGGGTAGCTAATGTTACCCAACTATTCAAAAAAGGTGGTAGAGAGAAAACGGGGAATTACAGACCAGTAAGCCTGACATCGGTAGTGGGGAAAATGCTAGAGTCCATTATAAAAGATGTAATAGCAGAGCACTTGGAAAACAGTGACAGGATCGGACAAAGTCAACATGGATTTACAAAAGGTAAATCATGCTTGACTAATCTACTGGAATTTTTTGAGGATGTAACTGGTAGAATAGATAAGGCAGAACCAGTGGATGTGGTGTATTTGGACGTTCAGAAGGCTTTCGATAAGGTCCCGCATAAGAGATTAGCGTGTAAAGTTAAGGCACATGGGATTGCGGGCAAGGTATTGACTTGGATAGAGAACTGGTTGGCAGACAGGAAGCAAAGAGTTGGAATAAACTGGTCTTTTTCCGAGTGGCAGGCAGTGACTAGCGGGGTACTGCAGGGATTGGTCCTTGGACCCCAGCTATTCACAATATATATTAAGGATCTAGACAAGGGAACTAGATGTAATATCTCCAAATTTGCAGACGACACAAAGCTGGGTGGGCGTGTGTGCTGTGAGGAGGATGCCGAGAAACTCCAGGATGATTTGGACAGGTTGGGTCATTGGGCAAAAGCATGGCAGATGCAATATAACGTGGATAAATGTGAGGTTATCCACTTTGGTGGCAAAAACAGGAAGGCAAATTATTTTCTGAATGGCAATCGATTGGGAGAAGGGGAAGTGCAACGAGACCTGGGTGTCCTTGTGCACCCGTCGCTGAAGGTAAGCATGCAGGTGCAGCAGGCGGTTAAGAAGGCAAATGGTATGTTGGCCTTCGTAGCGAGAGGGTTTGAGTACAGGAACAAGGATGTCTTTCTGCAGTTATACAGGGCCTTGGTGAGATCACATCTTGAGTATTGTGTGCAGTTTTGGCCGCCTTATCTGTGGAAGGATGTTCTTGCCATGGAAGGAGTACAGAGAAGATTCACCAGGCTGATACTTGGGATGGCAGGAATGACGTATGAGGAGAGATTGGGTCGATTGGGCTTGTACTCGCTGGAGTTCAGAATAATGAGAGGGGATCTCATTGAAACTTATAAAATTCTGACAGGACTGGACAGACTAGGTGCAGGAAGGATGTTCCCGATGGTCGGGGAGTCCAGAACCAGGGGTCACAGTCTAAGGATAAGGGGTAGGCCATTTAGGACAGAAATGAGGAGGAATTTCTTCACCCAGAGAGTGGTGAACCTGTGGAATTCTCTACCACAGAAGGCAGTAGAGGCCAATTCATTAAATATATTCAAGGAGTTGGATATATTTCTTAAGGCTAAAGGGATCAAGGGATATGGGGAGAAAGCAGGGACAGGGTACTGAATTTGGATGATCAGCCATGATCGCATTGAATGGCGGAGCAGGCTCGAGGGGTCGAATGGCCTACTCCTGCTCCTATCTTCTATGTTTCTATGTTTCTATGTTGACCCTGAGATGAGCTCTGAAACCCGGATCCATGCTTTTGTTACCTCTAGACACAACTATTCCAATGCTCTCCTGGCCAGCCTCTCACCTTGCACCCTCCGTAAACTTAAGCTCATCCAAAACTTTGCTGCCTGTATCCTAGCCTGCAACAAGTCTCATTCACCCATCACCTCTGTGCTCTCTGACCTATCTTGGCAACGTCTACATTTTAACATTCTTATCCTTGTTTCAAATCCCTCCATGGACTCACCCCTCCCTATCACTGTAAACTCCTTCACCCCTACACTCCTCAAAGATCTCTACGCTCCTCCAATTCTGGCCTCTTGTGCATCCCCGATTTTCGTCGCTCCACCATTGGTGGCCGTGCCTTCATCTGCCTAGGCCCTAAGCTCTGTAATTTCCTCCCTAAACCTCTCCGCCTCTCTACCTCTCTCTCTTCCTTTAAGGCACTCCTTAAAATCTACCTCTTTGACCCAGCTTTTGGTCATTTTCCCTAATATCTCCTTATGTGGCTTGATATTAAATTTTGTTTGATAACGCTCCTGTGAAGCACCTTGGGAAGTTTTCCTATGTTAATGGTGGTATGTAAAAGCAAGTTGTTGTTGTTGTTGACATACATTAATATATTGATATTTTTGATGAGGTGTGAAGAATAGGTTAATAATATAGTCTCACAAAGTCTATGATATCAGGAATACGTGCTGTTACACATATTAATGACATAACAAAGCTGTCAACATTATTATATACACAGACACCATGAAATCCTGAAAGCACAGGTAATTAACATTTTAAAGGCCAAGTTGGTAATATTGCCTGATTTGAACTGTTTTGGTTATTTTTTTATCAGATTGTCTGTACTTAACTTTAGCTTCGATTGCTTTGAATAGTGATTGCTTTCTAAAATTGATGCCATTTTCAACTGATCCAGCATTTGCCTTGAATATTATTTGGGCAGCACTAACAGTCCCTTCCCTTAGCAAAGCCAGAGATGTCCCTCCACCCCTAACTCTCCAATCCCTGCTCTATAGGGTGTTTTTGTCCTCTATATATCAATTAATTTACAAGAGTTTAAAACCTAGGACAGAGAAGCACAGTTTGACTTATTGGTAGATCAGCAATTTGAATAAGGAGACATACATGTTGTAAGCAGATTTTTTTTTAAACTATGTCATAATTGTCAAATATGAATGGTGCAAGAATACATTAGAAACAAACTATGCTGCATTCTTGTAGCCTCACTGTTATGTTAAAATGTAACATATTGTGCAGTTGATTGTAATTTCTTGCCAGAACTAATCTTGACCTCTGTCGCACACTTCTTACAGCGCTGGCATGTAAAGTCTAGTAATTAGAACTTGAAACCACAAATATCATTCCACACAATTGAATAAAAATTGAATTTGCTGCTCTGAAGCATCATTACATGCTTGTTGAGATAAATCCAGTACTTTGAATCCATTAACCTTTCAATGTGTGGCACTATCTTCCACTGTTGAAGATTAGCTGGTGACACATTTATCAAAGGATGATAAATGAGCTGTCTTTCCAGATGCCTGATTGTTTGACCTTTATTCAGCTAATGGCACCTGGGGTTGACCGTGTTAAGTGGTGCCAGTCTAAAATGAAACTGAACCCAGGAAATGAGTGCTTGGAAGTGTCTGTAATAATACACTTCCATTCAAGATGACCTGAGCGCAAATTACAAAAAAGTTGTTATGATTGCCTTGGAAGTACCCAAATAATAGAGTATGTTGCCTTCTCGAGAAATGGACAAAGACCACCACTGTTTTTCATTTATATCGCAAAACATGTTCAACGTATTTATAATGAAACTAAATAAAATGAAATTGAATAATCTGAAATTCCAATGCAGATTAGAGAGGAGCTGACGCTTTAAAGTGAAATTTCAATTTGTTTCCTGATGGGTTTAGCAATATGAATTATCTCAGAGATTCATGTCAAAAACTATTCTGAGAGCATCTTCTGATAAAGGCAACTGATAGAATTCATTGTATATACTATGAAATTGAAATTATCACTCAGTTTGAAGTTTCTATGTAATATAAAATTACTCTGAAAAATTAGATAGTACTTTATCACTGAAAATGAAACATGTTGTACAGTGGTGACGTTTCAAAATGTTATTAAGTAGGTTAAATAGAAAGCTAAGCCTATATACCCGCAAACATTGTATTTTTGCAAAAAATTTGATCTCTTAGGCCACAATTTCCCCCACTCGGCGGGTCCATGGCGGGCAACGTCGGTGGTGGGTCCTGACGTCGCTGCTGGCTCCAGCCCGCTGTGTAGAATGATTTTCCCCTGATTAGGCTTGTTAACCCCGCCCAGCGCGTTTTCCGGTCCAATTGAAGGAAGCGGGTCTGATGATGTCATTTGATGTCGCATCACCAGCCGGTTTCCTCAAAGGGACCTCGCACAAATTTATTTTGACAGTTGTTCTGTCAGTGTTCTACACCTTTGAGGTGCTGCAAACACTGACAAGCACTGCACAAAGGTACACGGCTGCACCCAGGCTCTCCCATGACTCCCTCCATATGCTTATGGAGGGAGTCCCAACACGCAGGGAAATTCTCTTCCCTTCCAATCGGTGGAAGAGACCTCCCCAGGAGATCAACGCAGCCTGGCTGCACATTTCACAGGAGGACACAAGCAGGGATATCATCAAGAGGACCAGGCTGTAGTGGCGCAAACCTTTCAATGATCTCAGTAGATCATGAAATGTTACTGCAAAGCCACACTCAACATCATCCTGTGGAACTACTCATCACATCCCCATCACTCTGTCATCCCTACCCTACTCCTGTACATCTTTACTCAAACCAACTTACCTTGCATCTCCACCCATCCCTCTCTATCTACATTATCACTTCCCCATCTCACTAGCCACCCCTCACGCTCACCCTCATCCTAGTCCAATCATACCAACTAACAATGCACAAGGGTAGGCACTTGTGTGTTTTAGCTAATGTTCATGTAAAGTTTCTGTTAATGTGGTGTCAAACATTCAAACCTTTACTTTCAACACTTTGCTTTCTTGGACAGATTTGTGTGCACCTTTGGAAGTGGCTTAGTGAGTTGCCATGAATGGTGAAACATAACAATACCCCCCACAATGGTGATGAGTGTGAAAGGAATGACTTGGGCATTGTAAGAATGCTTTATGGTGTTGGTGTGGGGTGGTGCCAACCTGGCACATCATGTGGCAGCCAGGATGTACAGTGTCAAGTGAAGTGAATCTGGCCATGGTGAGGCCATCCATGGCCTCCCGGGCAGCAATGTGGTCAGGTGCTGATGCCCTGTGTCCTGTGCAGCATCAGTTGATTGTGGGGAAGGTTGGTCTTTTTGTTGGTGCTGCTGGTAAACCTCATGGACAACCTGGTAAAATTGTAAGTTCATATCAAAATTCTTCTCAGTTGGCTCTTAACAAGGTCATAATGACTTAAAGTGCCTCCCTCGCCGCTGCGTGTCAGGTCTGTTCAGCGTCGACAGACCCGACATCTAGGAAAGTATGGCGGCGGGTTAACAGTGGGATCCCGACCTGCTGTCAATCATTTTAAGGTTAACAGCTGACCCACCACCCATCCCATCCTCTGAGTGCTGGCAAAATTCCGGCCCATGTTTTGTAATTAAATTTGCTGTTTAATAAAGGCAGGTCTACTTATAGGCCAGTTTTATTATACAATTTATATTGATGCAAAGAAGTTTTGGTTTTGCTATACAAATGCATCTAAAAGTCTTCAGCCCATATCCTATCTCACACGCAGACCTGCATATCCATAACCTTTGTCTTCACCAATTTTCAGTTACTTATCACCCAGTGCATTCATTTCAAATTTGTCATTCTCCTTACCAAGTCCTTCCATTCCATTGCATTGCTCCATCCTACTTCTGCAATCTCCTCCAGTCCTATGTCCTTCTAATTTTGACCTACTGCAGATCCTCCCTCCGACATCAGTGGCAGAGATGTCGGGTATTATACCCATGGACTCTGGAACCCTTTCCCTAAACCTCTCTACCTTGCTACCTCTCTCCTTGCCTTCAACTGTCTCCTCTGACCATTCCTTCTCCTCTGTACAAACAGTGTAATTTCATCCTGTGCAAAGCAATGTTCCAATAGACTACTGGGGAACATATCTTTAATCTCCAATGTTAGCAGAGGGACTATTCAATTGGCTTTGCTGACATTAAAATTTAACAAGCATTCTTATTACAGATAGCAGAGTTCTGCATATGAATATAAGCACACAGGCACAAAGTTTCATTTTCCCTGCCAGGGAAAGTTGTAGAGCCAATGGTATAACTTAGATCTGCTAGCTTACCTTGCTCTAAACAGGTATCATATGAGCATAAGAACATAAGAAATAGGAGCAGGAGTAGGCCATTCGGCCCTTCGAGTCTACTTCGCCATTCAATAAGATCATGACTGATCTTCTATCCCAACCTTCTATCTGACTATCTATAGTATAATAATACTTTTAACAGTGAATATCAATGTATCTTTCCTGTTTCAAAAAAGTAGTATTAGTGAAGGAAAGCCATCTCTTTCCTTCCTGTTCCTATTGGTGCTTGTTGCTGCTCCAAGTCTTTCTCAGCCAGGAAAGTAAAATGATTTGAATGGAGAAATTCTCCGTAGACAAGGTGATTCTGGATGTCCTGAAAACCATCCGTGGCATCTACAATGAGGATACATTATGGACTGCAGCACAGATCAGAAAATTATGTTACCACACCCATTATCTTAGAGTGGGCAAGTTTCTCTGCCATCAGCAAATACTCAGAAAATGTCTCCCATTATACAGGACAAGTTTTTACCCAGAATCTCAAAACACTTGCTTTTCAAGATATATCAAATGTTCAACATCCCTCAAACACATCTTATTTCTGATGCAATATAAAATAAGCCTGTATATAGTTACCAAAATATATTGGGGGGAATTTTCTGGGGATCAGCAGGTGCGATCGGTGGCGGGTGGGGTGGGAAAATGTTTCTTTGACAGCAGGTCGGGACCTTGCTGTCAACCCACTGTCACATGCCTTTCCCAAATGTTGGGTCTGTCAGCGCTGACCAGACCTGACTCACAGCAGCGGGGGAGGCAATTAAGGTCATTATGACCTTGTTAACAGAACATTAAGAATTATTTTCAGCTCACCTTCAGAGCTTACCAGGTCGCCCACATGGTCCTCGCTGCTCAGGGATCACGTCATGTACGCAGGTCGGGAGTTGAATGGCTATAGAATCATTTCATTACTTGACAGCTGCAAATGTGGTATAAAAGCTCCCATCTCACAGCTATTCACTTTCCAAGCTCAGAAGATGTTGCTTACTGCATTTGGAAGACAGATTCAGCTTTATGCAGGTTGCAAGTGTTTGGAGCAAACTCTCTATCCAGTGTCACCTCATTGGAACAACATCTCTCACCATTGACAGGTCGCTTCTTTCATCTCAAATTTACCTGCCATCCATTACATCAGAATGGGTACGGTTTATACTCTCTCACCTTGGTCCTCAGAAACTCACCATGATCAGCCCCAACACCAGCAGCACCAGGCACACCAACAGCACCAACAACAACAGCAACCTTCTCCTCAATCAACTGATTTTGCACAGGACACAGGGCATCAGCACCCGACCACATTGCTGCTCGGGAGGCCAGGGATGGCCTCAAGATGGCCACATTTACTTCACTTGACGCTGTACACCCTGGCTGCCACATAATGCACCAGGTTGGCACCACCCCACACCAACACCATAAAGCATCCCTACAATGCCCGAGGCATTCCTTTCACACTCATCACCATTGCAGGGAGTACCATTATGTCTCACCATTCACTGCAACTCACTAAGCCACTTCTAAAGGTGCACACAAATCTGTCCAAGAATGCAAAGGGTTGAAAGTAAAGGTTTCAATGTTTGACACCACATTAACAGAAACTTTACATGAACATTGCTTTAAACTCCCAAGTGCCTACCCTTGTGTGCTGTTAGTCGGTATGATTGGACTAGGATGAGGGTGAGTATGAGGGGTGGCTAGTGAGATGGGAATGTGATAATGTAGATCGAGAGGGATGGGTGGAGGTGCAAAGTAAGTTGGTGTGAGTAAGGATGTGTAGGAGTTGGGTAGGAAAGGCAGAGTGATGAGGATGTGATGAGTGGTACTGCAGGATGAGGTTAAGTGTGGCTTTGTACTAACGTTTCATGATCTAATGAGATCATTGAAAGGTTTGCGCCACTACAGCCTGGTCCTCCTGACGACATCCCTGCTTGTGTCCTCCTGTGCAATGGTCTCCTGGGGTGGTCTCTTCCGCCCATTGGAAGGAAAAACAACCTCCATGCATGCTGTGACTCCCTCCAAAAGCATATGGAGGTAGTTTTGGGAGAACCTGGGTGCAGCCGTGCACCTTTGTACAGTGATTGTCAGTGTTTGCAGCACCTCAATGCTGTAGAACACTGACAGCACAACTGTCAAAATCAATTTGGGCATGGTCCCTTTAAGGAAAGCAGCTGATTACACATCATCAAATGACGTCATCAGACCCGCTTCCTTCAATTGGCCGGCAAACGTGCTGGGCGGGCTGAACAAGGCCAATCAGGGGAAATGCATTCTACATGACGGGCTGGAGCCAGCAGTGAGGCTGGGACCCACCACCGATGTCGCCTGCCATGGCCCCGCCGAGGTAGGGAAAATACAGCCCATTATATTTTTCAATGGTATATTTTTGTCCTTGTTGGTTTGTAATAGTTGATTACTATTAATTATATTTTTGAATAAATAAGAAATTATTAATGAGAGCAAAGGAAGTCAGGGCAAAGCTATTTATTACCTGACTTTTTTATTTGGCATGTGCTGTGATCTTGTGAGGGACTTATTTCCAAGTCCACTGATTTATGGCTACACAGAAAAATAGATTGAATTATATTATTTGATCCCCATGCACTGGAACACCATGCAATAAAAACACAATTCCACTGATTCAGTCATGATAAAACAATTGCTCTAATTCCAGATGAACGTAATCACAGAATTTAACCTCAGAACACCTAGAAAGCTGTGGAATCACATAAAACAGAATTTGACCAATTCAGTCACTAACTCAGTAGCCCCGCAGTTTTCTATCACTTGAGGTTACTGCCACATTTTGTCAGTGTTATACCACAGAGTATTCCTGAAACGAAGGCAATCAAGTGACAACAGTCGATTAATGTAGGAAGACTTTGAAATCACTGTTCATCCCAGTGCATTAGAGCCTTAATTCTAATCACTGTACTGTGTTAAATTGATGTAGCTCATTCAAATTTAATAGGATTTAAAGCAGTTTTGTCCTGATTAGTATCATTCCCATCTCTTGAACATCTCCAACATTAGAAAACCTATTGCTTTGCAACTGACAGGTGACTGGAGGTGCGGATGGCTTAGTAAGAATTTATGCTAGTTTCAACATTTGCGTTACAATGCTCCTACTGATAGCAGCAGTCTGAGGCAAGTGAGGCAGCTCTGCTACCTCTGGAGGCAGAGGCACTTCCTGCAACAATGGAAACATTAGTTCCTGAGGCACAGGCCACCAATTCCCCATTTCACCCCTTAAATGTTTTAGTTAAGTTTTAGAAAAAAAATCAAAAGCTGAAGGCCTCTTTTAGATCCTTTTAATTAGGACTTTTTTGGTCAATAATCTGGTAGAAACAAAAAATAGTTTCTGTACTTATTACAACAATTGCACTGTGTGATAATATGTGATTATGAATTATTGGCAAGTTGGTAACAGTGAACTATTTCAGCTGTGAAATTTAAAAAAAGACTTTTATCAGAGTATCATAGAAATTTCAGTGCAGAAGGAAGCTATTCAACCCACTGTACTGGTGACAGGGCTTGCCAACTACTCTAATATATTTCCCATCTCTTTTCTCAATACCGCTGAACCATAGAACCATAGGGGATTATAGCACAAAATTAGGCCATTTAAACCATTGGCCCCGATATTTATGGGAAGGGATTGGGGGCGGGGTCGGAGCGGCCGGGAAGCTCAGAAATGCGGAGGTCCAGCCGAATTTAAAGGCAGGAGCTCATTTCATTTATTTTCTCTCCGTTCCCCGGCTGGCTGGCTGTCGGGTGGGAAGGCCTGCGCTGGTGTGCTGCAGCCGGGGAACGGAGAGGAGGGAGCTCATGGATGGAAGGTTGTGGAGGGATTGTGGAGGTGGGGGTGGGGGGAGAGATCGGATCGTGTGGAGGGGCAGGGGGGAGGGAGACCCATTGAGGGGAGCGAAGCAGGTGGGCTTGGGGGGGCCGGACAAAGCACTTCTGCTCTTCCTGGCCCACAAGCAGCGCAGAAAAGGCACTTCTGGCCCTTCTCGTCTGGCTTCAGCTGTCGGGTTTCCCGAGACGTGGAAAACCAGTGCTGAAGACAAATTTAAAGGTACGTAAAACTGAATGCAAAAATACCTCATTAACGTCTCATAAGGATGTTAATTGCTGCAATAAGTTCCCGCCTTGTACTAATTAAGATCCCGACTGTGGCGAGTAGTTTACTCGCAGGCATCCAAATGTGCCTCTGTTAAATCCAGATGTGGGCGCGTTGGAGCCGGTTGCGATCACGATCTAAAATGACTTATTTTAACTACCCACCTGCCCACAACCCACCCATTCTTGGGGGTTAAAATGACCCCCATTGTGTCTGTGTGGTTTGTTGCAGGAGCAATCTAAAACTGATCCCACTATCCTGCTCCTTTCCATACCCCTATGTCATTCTTTGCTTCAAATGTGTTTCCCTAAAAGATACAAAGGTCTCTGCCCCAAACGCTACCTGTGGCAAAGTATTCCATCCTCTAACATTGTCTGCATAAAGACATTTCTCCTAATCTCACTCCTCAATGTTTTAATGACAATTTTAAATTGATCACCTGTCATCACTGACTCCTCAACCAGTGGAAATAGCAATTCTCTATTGACCCAATCAAAATCCTTCATTTTTAAAATCTGAAAGAGCTTGCGCAGCCTCAGGACGTCCCAAAGTGTTTTACAGCCAATTAAATTACTTTTGAAGTGTAGTCGCTGTGGTTTTGTAGGAAAACGCAACAGCAAATTTGCACTCAAGAAGGTTCCACAAACAGCAGTGAGAGAAAAACAAACCTGTTTTTGTTGGTGTGGGCTAAGGGATAAATGTTGGCCAGGACACTAGAACTCCCCTGCTCTTATCGAATAGTGCCATGGGATCTTTTACATCCACCTGAACAGAATCTCAGTTTAACATCACTTCTCACAATACAGTAGTGCTTCAGTAATGCACTGAAGTACCAGACTAGATTATGTGCTCAAGTCCTGGAGGACAGCTTAAACTTGTGACTCAGAGGTGAGAGTGCTACCACTGAGCCAAGACTGATATTCTAGTAAATCTCCTCTTAGTCTTTTCTACTTGAATGGAAATAGTTCCAGGTTCTCAAGTTTCTGATCATAATTATAGTTTCTCATCCTGGTGAATCTATGCTGCATGCTCCATATGGCTTAATGTCCTTTCTATCAAAAACTTCACACAGTATTGTAACTGTGAACCAAGAATTGCTCTGTGCAAACTTATTATTACCTCTTTACTCTATGCCCCTATTCATTAAATCCAAAATGCTATTGATCTTTTTATGGCTTTATCTACCTATAATTGCACTTGCAGAGAATTAGGTATTTCAACTTCTCAGTTTCTCTCTTCACTCACCTTTCTGTATCTTTCTGTTCAATGTATACTCTCATTCCTTGATTTTTCTGCCAGAATGTATTACCGCACATTTGTCCACATCTTCTACCTGTCTGGCCACTCCATTGACACATTTACACCCTCCTATTACAGTCCTCCTTGTTTTCCCAAACCCACTATTTTTAATGCCCTTTTCTTCTTAAACATAGAAACATAGAAACTAGGAGCAGGAGTAGGCCATTCGGCCCTTTGAGCCTGCTCCGCCATTCAACGAGATCATGGCTGATCATCCAAACCCTAGCACCCGGTCCCTACACCGACAGCCATCCCACCCAAGCCCTATCCCCGTAACCCCACATATTTAATCCCCCCTAACACTAAGGGCCAATTTTTTTATCATGGCCAATCAACCTAACCCGCACATCTTTGGACTGTGGGAGGAAACCGGAGCACCCGGAGAAGTCTTCCTCTAATTCCATTTTGTATGTTCTGATTGACTTGGCTTCAACAGCCACTTGTATTCAAGCATTTCATATTCCAACAACTTTTTGCAGGAAAAACAATTGCTTCTAACTTCCTCCTTTATGCTTCCAGCACTAATCCTGAGTTTATGCCCACTTGTTTTGAGCTTAAGGCCCACTCACCAGTGCATTTTGTTTTCTATTTGCCCCCTCAAACTTCCATTGGAGCTTCTCTTAAGCTCCTCTGCTCTAGTAACTATAGCTCTAGCTTGTTAAGTCTCTCATAACTGTATTTCTTGACCCTGTTATCTTCCTAGTGAATATACTCTGCATCTTTTCCATGGCTCCAATATCCTTCCTATAATGGGTGCCCAAAATGGCAAATAAAAATCCACTGAAACTATCCAATGTATAATATTCCAACTATAACTTCAGTTATATATTGAGAAATATGTACCTAATGAAAAGCACATGCATAATATTAATGTATCTCTACTGATTAACTAGAAAACTTCAATTAATTAACAAAATAGAATCTATATCATAATAAAAACAGAAAATGGGTAACAGGTTGTTTATAAAGAAAAATTAACATTTTGAATGTGATCTATTATTGGAATGGATTAAAAGCCACACCTGAAACATTGGGCTCCCTTTCTCTTTCTGATCAGCTTTGTATTCCCAGCCTTTTCTGTTTTATTTTAGATTTCCAACCCTCAGTCTTTCATCTCTAGCAGCTGTTTTTTCTCTTTGTTTTCAGCTGTAATTCTCCAGCTTCCTTACTTCAGTTTAATGCAGCTACTGGCTGCAAATACAATCACGTCCAACCACATATGACAATCACAGAACTAACTAGATGTGTTTGCAATTCTCGTACAACAGCTGAGCCCCACATGGCCAATTTAGTAGCAGCAAGAATTTATCAAATGGCTAACTGTCAGCTTGGCTCAGTGGTAGAAATCTTCCTTTTCAGTCAGAAAGTTGTGGGCTTAAGCCCTACCCTGGTGGATCACCCACCACGGCAATCTCAAGTGCTCTCAGCAGGAGTTCAGTAGCCTTCTACTTTCCAAATTGTAACCACCTCATAGGAGCACCATGACAGGTAATCGAACACAAAAGACAGGCACTAGGGGTTTGCACAAGGGTGATTTGCAGATAGGCATCAGTCATGTAACCATTTAGTACCCAATAAAGGTTGGGTCCCTTGCAATTTGCCTGCCGTTTTGGCTAGCAACGTGGTTAGCACTGTTGCCTCACAGCACCAGAGACCAGGGTTCGAATCCGGCCTCGGGTGACTGTCTGTGTGGAGTTTGCACATTCTCCCCGTGTTTGCGTGGGTTTCCTCCGGGTGCTCCGGTTTCCTCCCACAGTCCAAAGATGTGCGGGCTAGGTTTATTGGCTATGATAAATTGACCTTTAGTGTTAGGGGGATTAAATACACGGGGATAGGGTGGGATATGTGTTGATGTAGGGGTTATGGGGATCGGGTGGGATATGTGTCGGTGCAGGCTCGATGGGCCGAAATGGCCTCTATCTGCACTGTGGGGTTTCTGTGATTTCTGTGATTCTGTGAAGTTCCGAGAACCAGGAGGCCGCCCGTGAGCAGGTGAAGGAAGCACGCAGGTGCTAACCATAGGCATGAAGCTTTGCTTTTCTACCGAGTTGGTGTACAACTTGCATTTACATAGCGCCTTTCGCATCCTAAGGATGTTCCAAAGTGCTTTACAGCCAATGAACTACTTTTAAAGTAGTTATGTAGAGAAATGCGGCAGGCAAATTGCACACAGCAAGGTCCCACAAATAGCAATGAAATGAATGGTCAGTTATCTGTTTCTAATGGTTTTGATTGAGGGATAAATGTTGACCAGGACACTGGGAGAAATTGCTGCTCTTCGAATAGTGCCGTGGGATCTTTTCCGTCCACCTGAGCAGGAAGACAAGGTTTACTGTCTTATCCAAAAGACAGCACCTCTGACAATGCTGCACTTTGTGGAAGGAAGAGGAGAAAACATGTTGTATTGCATTTGAAACAGAAACAAAGAATATTGGAAGCACTCAGCAGGTCAATCAGCACCTCTTGAGGGAAAGAAAAAACATATCTACATTTCAGGTGTGACTCTTCATCAGTGCATACCCCTGTCATGTTTTGGGGTCTTTTCTACCATTCTTACTTGAGATATTTTAGCTACTTGTTTTTGGTCTATGCCCCACTACCAAGCTAAAACTTGAAATTAATGAATCATTTTGTTACACCACAGCTGTATACTAATTTTTTATAAATGATCCTGGCAAATAATGTTAATCAGTCCTATCCCAATCCCCTGTCACAGTGTATACCTTTTGAAAACACCAGTATTTCTTTCATCAATGTGTGTGCATTATAACTGCAGATTTACCAAAAATAACCTCTGTATTTGACAACCAAGAAACATGTTGTGTTAGGTATATATTGTAAGGAAAATTTGCTCCCAGGTGCTCTTTGCACTTTTCTCATTAACATTTAAATTGCCTATCCACAATGGCTTCACAGTCCCAAGACATATAACTCTATAATTTAGTCTGGTTGCTTTTTATTTCTAAAATATAAATATGAATCCTTGAATTTTTGGCCCTCCCTCCATTATGATTGCCCATTGTTATTTAATAATTTTAAAGAAAGTACTTTTGTCATCCCAAATTTACATAATGCACCATATCCTTAACTCGGCCTAAGCTCACTGAAGCGACTTCAAAATAACAGTGATTCCAATCTCCCTCATCAAACAGGCTGAAGCTGTGTACCAACAGAATGAATGTCAGACTTTGTGACTGAACAGTAAGGAAATGAAATCTCATGAAATGCACAAGAAAAAACTGCACTGTGAGTATGATTGGTTTTGAATGTAGTTGAAAACGCTATAGGGGTAATTGTGACTTTGGGCGCTAATGTAAAATGGGCGATATCGATTCAGCCGCTCGTTATACATCTCTCTCGATTTTCATTTCCATTTAAGTCAGCGTATCTTTATAAGTTAACAAAATAATATGATGAAGACATTGGTTTCTCAGAAGTAAATCCAAAATTCTTCAGTTCGTAAGAGTGACTATGGTAGAAAAAAAACACAAAATATTTACAAAGCTTGACTCAAAATATCAAGGGGTCCGAGAAACTAAGGCTCAGTGCTAATGCATCGTGTTTAATATTTATATCCGAAGTTTATAATCATAGCAATGTAACTTTTACCTAAATAGTTGATGTGACATAAAGCCACTCCATTGAATAGTAGAGATATTTATATATAGATTTGCAAATTATTGGACTATTGTATGACTGCAGATGTCACTTTGGAATTAGCTAACACAAGGAAATTCTAGAAATGAATTATTTGCTGAAAAAGTGACTCAAGATTAACCATCACTATAACTTACAATAAATAACAAGTTAGTACTTGCTACTCCCACGTCTATTTGCATAGACTTTGTATAATGGGAAGCTCATTAAGCTCTTGATAGTTGTTGATGCAAGTGGTTTGCCAGGAGTAATTAATGACAAATTAATTCAATAAAGTGCAACCTTAGAGTTTGTCGTTTAACTTCTGGATCTTCCATTGATAAGACACAAGCCAAACCTGTGAACGAGCCTATGAAGACAGCAGTGGTCTGGTGCAAAAGGGCAATTAATAGTCCAGCAGTCCCTGAAAAGGACTGCAAAATGATCAACCTTTCTCAAGGCTATTAATTATGTAATTTACATTTGCATTAGTATTCTGTTGCTGTGTTTTTTGCCATCTGAACGGATATTCTCACAAGTGCAACCTTTATAAATTGTCATGACATGAGGAACCAGAGCCCTCCCACATTCTGAAGCGACATCAGCCAGTCCTACAAAATGAATGAAAATATTAACTGATATCTATTCTAGATTGATCATGCACATTCCATGTTCATTATATTCATAAGCAATGTGTTCTCCGCTGTTTCGCAGATGGTAAATGTCATTAATTCATTTTCAGCCCAAAAGATTCAGTAGGCTTATCGGCCTCGAAATTCCACAGGGTTCTACTAGTCTCCCACTGTAACTTCAGTGGGAAACCATTGGAATACCCAGGGAAATAGCATAAATAGCTGAAAAAGATCATTTGCCATTAATGCTGTTCCCATGGGGGTTCCACCAGTCTCCGTGGAATTTCAGGGCCATTCTGTGTATATATTCCATGTATTTTTCCTTCATAGGGTCTCTTAGTTCTTTTACCATTTTTTGTTAAAACAAAACCTGTCACAATCTTCATACTTAAGGTGGATTTACACTATGCCCCCTAAAGTTCCACATGGTGTGTTGTGCTGGATTTGTGCCAATGAGACTGAAGTTTCACACACCGAGCTGAATTCGCCATGAGTCAGCTAATTTACATATCCATACGAGAATCTCCAGCACAAATCCCATGTGAAATAGGGGTAGTGTGTTAGGGCTCCTTGGAAATTAGAATGCAGCCTTTAAAACGCCACATTTGCAGGCTGAGGCCGCAACTGGCCAATGGGGAAACGTTTGGCTCACTGAGTTCACTGTCAGGTAGTGTAAGGAAAGGGTTAATCAGATTGTCCTGAAGTCTGCTCATGTTAGACTGCCATTGATTTCTCTTTATATTGTAGAAATAGTAACCTTTAACTTTTGCCTGTTAAGTGAGGAAGTATAAGTCAATTTAGATGCAGTGACCACTGAGCTGTTGAATTAAGACTGAACTTAAAGCAATGGTCAGTTTAAACAATAAACCTAATTAAAAGACATTCCAGTGTATACTGTAGAGAGCTTTAATTAGTTGATAACAAATTCTGCAGCAGGAAAATATCTGCGACTATACCATCCTGTTCAGCAGCAGGAGACTGGTGTGGAATGATACAGATTTACAATTAGAAATTTCATTTCATGGTATAGCAACTGTTATATCCGTGTATTTTAATGTTGTGTCCTTCAATAATCAGACAACAGACTGCAGGGAACGATCAACAGGTGTTTACTGAATGAGCGTTACTCTAGAACTAACTGTACAGATCACTACTCAGGGTTTATATACAGGTGTGGTCACTGCCGGTACTACAGTATACAGGAGCTGTAAAAAGTAGTTCTCTCCCTTAAGGTATATATACATTACATACATTACAATTCCTCCCCTTTTAGATTAACAGTACCATAATACTCATTTAACAATTAACATTTTTAATATACAATGTTATATGAAAATAGTCCATTCATATATTCAGTCTCTGGGGAGGCTTCCTGATTCTTTCTGGATAACGCCTTTCCCGAGCGTCTCGCTCTTGGTGCGGAGGCGATTCTAGCACTCTGTCGTCAGTTGATTCATCAGCTTCCAATGCTATTGTTTCTGAGGTAGATGCGACCTGTACGTCGGGTTCCTCACCAGGTACGTATGGCCGAGACATGGGGTTGACTCATTCCTGTGACTCTAGGATCTGGTCAGCATGGCATCTCACAATGTTCTCCCCAACATCCACAGTGTACATTAGTGGCCCCTGCCGTGTGCATATCGTTCCTGGTTGCCATTTCTCTGTTCGGTAGTCGCGGGCCAAGACTGGTTGCCCTACATTGAAGCTCCTTGTCGGCTTCTCATTGATGTGCTGGAATTGCTTACTCTCAACATCTCTTCATAAATTTGGTCTGAGCAATTCCAGACGAGATCTCAACCTTCGGTTAAAGAACATCATGGCCGGGGCCTGGTTGGTGACTGCATGTGTCGCATTTTTGTAGGCTAACAGGAAATTGTCCACCTTATGCTGCAGTGGAATGCCGTCATCGCACATGGCCTTTACTGCTTTTATAAAGGTTTGTACGAACCTCTCAGCCAATCCATTTGTGGCTGGATGATACGGGGCGGATGTGTAATGCCTTACCCCATTCCTTTTCATAAATCTTCTAAACTCTTCGGACACAAACTGTGGTCCGTTATCAGAGCAAATCTGCTCTGGCAAGCCGTTCCTGGCAAAAATGGTCCGTAGGACTGCAATAGTTTTCTCCGTGGTGGTGGAGGACATTTTGATCACCTCAGGCCATTTCGAGTGTGCATGCACGGCTATTAAAAACATTGAGTCCATGAATGGACCAGCAAGATCAATATGCACCCATTGCCATGGAGATGAGGGCCACTCCCATGGGTGTAGAGGGGCATGTGGTGGTGCATTTTGGACCTTCTGGCATCCTGACCAGCTCTTTGTCAGGTCCTCGATTTGCTGATCGATCCCCGGCCACCAGACATAAGCCCTAGCAAGGCTTTTCATTTTCACCCCTCCCAGATGACCTTCGTGAAGCTCATTGAGCACTCTCTCCCTTAACTTGGGTGGAATTACCACTCGGGATCCACACATCAAGGTCCCCTGGCATACTGACAGCTGTTCTCTTCTGGATGAGAATGCTGGCAACAGTGAGTCGCCATGTGCTGGCCATCCCTTCACTGTCAAATCATATACCCGAGACAGTGTCGGGTCATTTCGGGTCTCCTTCTCTATACCAGCGTTAGTTACTGGCAAGCATTCAATTATAGTCGAATGAAATATTTCGACAGGATCCACTGCTGGTGCTTCCTCCGCAGTAGGCAGTGGCAGGCATGATAGCCCATCAGCGTTTCCATGCTGTTTCGTGCCCTTATACTCGATTTCATATTGGTGCGCCCCTAGAAAAAGGGACCATCTTTGTAGCCGTTGCGCAGTCATCACCGGAACGCCCTTCTTTGGATTAAAGATGGAGACAAGCGGTTGGTGGTCAGTCAGCAAGGTGAACTTCTGCCCGTGCAGATAGTGATTGAACTTTTTCACTCCCCACACTAGGCTGAGGGCCTCCCTGTCAATCTGGGCGTAGTTACGCTCGGCTGAGGTTAGTGACCGAGACGCAAAGGCTACTGGCCTCTCCGAGCCGTCTGGGAATTTGTGCGACAGCACCGCTCCAATGCCATAGGGTGATGCATCACACGCCAACCGAATTGGTAGTGCTGAGTTGAAATGAGCCAACACCTCTTTTGATGTGATCAATGCTTTGATCTTCTGGAAAGCTCATTTACATTCGTCACTCCACTTCCATGGTACCCCCGTTTGCAGTAGGGTGTTCAGTGGGTGTAGTACGGTAGACAAATTCGGCAAGAACTTATGGTAGTAGTTCACCAGCCCAAGGAACGACCTCAGTTGTGACACATTTTCCGGTGCTGGAGCCTTGACTACTGCCTCAATCTTTTCAGGGGACTTATGTAACCCCTCTTTATCAATAACGTGGCCACAATACGAGATCTGCTTCTGGAAAAACTCGCATTTGTGGCGATTAGCTCGGAGCCCATATTCCTTCAATCTAGTGAGCACCTGCTCCAGGTTGGCGAGGTGATCACTGTCATTTTCGCCCGTGACCAGGATGTCGTCCAAATAACACTGGGTCCCTGGAATCCCTTGCAGGACTTGTTCCATTGCCCTTTGCCAAATAGCCGGAGCGGATGCTACCCTGAACACCAGCCGGTTGTATTGGTAGAGACCTTTATGAGTGTTGATCGTGAGGTACTGTTTCGAGGCTTCTTCTACCTCCATTTGCAGGTACGCCTGGGCCAGATCAATCTTAGTGAAGCGTTTCCCTTCAGATAGCGAGGCGAAAATATCTTCAATCCGCGGAAGTGGATATTGTACAGTGTGAAGGACTGGGTTCACTGTCACCTTAAAGTCCCCACAGATGCGAACCTTCTTTGGTTACCCAGGCGTATTACTCAACGACCTCTTCATTACAGGAACGATGGGTGTAGCCCACTCGCTCCAGTCCACTTTGGACAGTACTCCTGAACGTTCCAAACCTTCCAGCTCTGCTTCGACGGCTGGGCGGTTCGCATAAGGTACCGGTCTGGCCTTAAAAAACTTTGGGCTTGCATTTTCCTCTATTTTGATCGTCGCTGTTATGCCTTTTAGTGTTCCGAGTCCCTGCTGGAACACTTCTTGTGCGTCAGTTAGCATTTTTGACAGTCGTCCAGGTGTGACGTCGTCATCCTTTTTGGCATCTACAGTCAGTGCTTGTATGGAATGCCAATCTAGCTGTATCTTCCAGATCCATTCACGTCCTAGTAGTGGTGGTCCTCCATCTGGCAATACATTTGGTCCATTTTTGGTGTTTCCTTGCCGTTATATATAATGTTCACCCTTTTTTTCCTTTCGGGTAGACTTTTTGCCCCGTGTACGTCTTCAAGACAATCTTTGTATCTCTGAAGGGTATATGGGAGAATAGCCGCTTGTAGTCCCTTCGGTTTATGACTGTTAGGGCTGGTCCTGTGTCCAATTCCATTTTCACTTGGACTCCTGCTATCTTGAGCGTGACCCAGATAGTTTGGCGATCCTCCATTTTGATCACATTATGTAGTTTCAGACAACCCAGCTCCTTGCTTCCGGAGTCTGTATCACTCTTCTGTTTGTCTGAACTACTCTCCGTCACCTTATGTACCTTCTTGTACTTCTCCTGTGGAGATTTCCTGCTTCTGGTTTTCTTTCCTGAGCTGCAGACTCTTGCTATGTGTCCTACTTTTCCACACTGTCTGCACACGTTGTCCTTGAACCAGTAATCATTATGGTCGTGTGTTGTTCTGCCGCAGCGATAGCACTTCACTGTTCCGTATGATATTTCATTTGTGCCATATTCTTGCGGTCTCCGTTGTATCTCTGCAGCGCCCCGTGCTGCTGCTTCATGTGATACTGCAATGCTGAAAGCCTTGTCCAGCGTAAGATCCTTTTCTGATAGAAGCCGTTTCTGGGTTCCTTCACTTTGAAGCCCACACACAAACTTGTCCCTTAAAGTATCTGCTAGTCCTGTTCCAAACTGGCAGTGTTTCGATAGCTTGCGCAGTTCCGTTAAATACTCAGCATTACTTTCATCTTTATGCTGGTTCTTTTTGTGAAACTTAAATCTTTCTGCTATCAGCAGCGGTGTGGGGTTTAAGTGGTCCTGTAGGATTGACACTATGTTTTCAAAATCCTTTTCTACTGGCTTCTCTGGGGTTACTAGGTTTCGTAGTAAGCCATACGTTTTTGCACCCATTGAATTCAACAATACCAGCGCTTTCTTGTCATCTGGCACTTCATTCGCCTTGCAGTATACTTCTATGCGTTCGACATATGTCGTCCAATCTTCGACTTCATTGTCGAATGCTGTGATACTGCCACTCTTCGGCATTTTTGGGTGTGGTTAGACTGGCTTAAAATGGCGTCTCCCGCGCTTTCCTTTCTTCCCCGCTGCGGCTTAAAATGGCGTCTCCCGCGCTTTCCTTTCTTCCCCGCTGCGGCTTAAAATGGCGTCTCCCGCGCTGCTGCCAACGCTGCTCTCGGCGGTGCTCGTGGCAAATGGCGACGCCCTGTGGGTTTCATGCACTGCTCCTGTGCTGCTGCCAATGCCACTCTCTGTGGTCCTCGTGGCAATGGCAGCGCCTTGCGTTTTCCTGCGCGCCTCTCCCCCGTTGACGCTGCTCGGCTCTTGAACACCGGCCGCGCTCTGCTCTCTCTCGTCTCTCTCCCTGTTGACGCCGCTCGGACCTGAACACTGGCTGCGCCCTCTGCGCTCTGCCCTCTCTCTCTCCCCCATCGACGCTGCTCGGCCTTTTTCTGTGCCGCTCGGTCGGCTCCAGCCACCGCTGTCCGGGAAGGGTCTGCGCAGTACCTGTTGCCAGTCCGTTTCGCTGGACCACTGTGACTGGAAAGCCAAGCCTGGCTCTCGACAGCCTCCCTTGCGATACTCAAATCTCCGCTGGATGACTGGGCGGTTGCCCGTGGTCGACACCCGTGCTTCTTGACTCGACCTCCTTCCACTGTTCTCCAGGAGCGAATCCCTGGGAGGTGATGCAGAGTTGCAGGTAAGTTCGAATCTGCGTCGTCGCCAATGTTATATCCATGTATTTTAATGTTGTGTCGTTCAATAATCAAACAACAGACTGCAGGGAACGATCAACAGGTGTTTACTGAATGAGGGTTACTCTAGAACTAACTGTACAGATCACTGCTCAGGGTTTATATACAGGTGTGGTCACTGCCGGTACTACAGTATACAGGAGCTGTAAAAAGTAGTTTTCTCCCTTAAGGTATATATACATTACATACATTACAGCAACAAAAGTGAAACTATCAATGAGATACCAAAAGTAGGAGAGTTGTACCGGTCTATGGCAAAAGAACTCGTTAAAACTAACGTTATTGATCAGGGACAAGGGAAGAAGCTCATTAAAATTCACGTAACATGGAGTAGTATTGGGTAATGCGGAAACGTATGGATTGTCATGTAGAGGGGCTAAGAAAAAGGTAGAAAAGGTGGGTGTT
Source organism: Somniosus microcephalus (assembly GCF_052327205.1). Classification (NCBI taxonomy): domain Eukaryota; kingdom Metazoa; phylum Chordata; class Chondrichthyes; order Squaliformes; family Somniosidae; genus Somniosus; species Somniosus microcephalus. The sequence goes on from NC_141003.1 coordinate 47,397,653, forward strand.
GGAACAGGCACTTATTCGAAGGTCTGCAGCCTGCATACCAAGTCATAGAGTCATAACAGCACAGAAGGAGGCCATTCAGCCCATCCAGTCCATGCCAGCTCTATGCACAACAATCCAGTCAGTCCTATTCCCCCACTTTATCCCTGTAGCCCTGCAAGTTTATTTCCCTCAAGTGCCTATCCAGTCTCCCCTTGAAAACATTGAGTGTCTCCGCTTCCACCACTTCCGTCGGCAGCGAGTGCCATGTCCTCACCACTCGCTGCATAAAAAAGTTTTTCCTCACATCCACCTTTATCTCTTGCCTAAGAGCTTAAATCTGTATCCTCTAGTCCTTATACCATCAACTAGTGGGAACAGGCTTTCCCCGTCTAGCCTATCCAAATCCGCCATAATCTTGTACACCTCTATCAAGCTCGGAATTGTAATGTGTTTGAGTCCTCCGGATAAAACCCGCAACGTTTGGTCGTATTCACTGCTTCTTTAAGTGACAGGATCGGACAAAGTCAACCTGAGGATGTAACTGGTAGAATAGATAAGGGAGAGCCAGTGGATGTGGTGTATTTGGACTTTCAGAAGGCTTTCGATAAGGTTCCGCATAAGAGATTGGCGAGCAAAGTTGAAGCACATGGGATTGGGGGTAAGGTACTGACTTGGATAGAGAACTAGTTGGCAGACAGGAAGCAAAGAGTTGGAATAAACGGGTCTTTTTCCGAGTGGCAGGCAGTGACTAGTGGAGTACCGCAGGGATCGGTGCCAGGACCCCAGTTATTCACAATATATATTAATGATCTGGATGAGGGAACTAGATGTAATATCTCCAAGTTTACAGACGACACAAAGCTGGGTGGGTGTGTGTGCTGTGAGGGGGATGCAGAGAAACTCCAGTATGATTTAGACAGGTTGGGTGATTGGGAAGATGCAGTATAATGTGGATAAATGCGAGGTTATCCACTTTGGTGGCAAAAACAGAAAGGCAGATTATTATTTGAATGACAATAGATTGGGAGAAGGGGAAGTGCAATGAGACCTGGGTGTCCTTGTGCACCAGTCGCTGAAGGTAAGCATGCAGGTGCAGCAGGCGATTAAGAAGGCAAATGGTATGTTGGCCTTCATAGTGAGAGGATTTGAGTACAGGAGCAAGGATGTCTTGCTGCAGTTGTACACGGCCTTGGTGAGACCACACCTTGAGTATTGTGTGCAGTTTTGGTCGCCTTATCTGAGGAAGGATGTTCTTGCCATGGAGAGAGTGCAGCGAAGATTCACCAGATGGATACCTGGGATGGCAGGAATGACGTATGAGGAGAGATTGTGTCGATTGGGCTTATATTCGCTGGAGTTTAGAAGAATGAGAGGGGATCTCATTGAAACTTATAAAACTCTGACAGGACTAGACAGACTAGATACAGGAAGGATGTTCCCGATGGTCGGGGAGTCCAGAACCAGGGGTCACAGTCTAAGGATAAGGGGTAAGCCATTTAGGACTGAGATGAGGAGGAATTTCTTTAGCCAGAGAGTGGTGAATCTGTGGAATTCTCTACCACAGAAAGCAGTTGAGGCCAATTCATTAAATATATTCAAGAAGGAGTTAGATATATTTCTTAAGGCTAAAGGGTTCAAGGGATATGGGGAGAAAGCAGGGACAAGGTACTGCATTTGGATGATCAGCCATTATCTCATTAAATGGCGGAGCAGGCTCAAGAGGCCGAATGGCCTACTCCTGCTTCTATCTTCTATGTTTCTATGTTTATGTATGTTTTACTGTATAATTAATAAATCTCTGACATCTGACATTCATTGTTGTGAACCCTATTAATTTGAGGAGTAAATTATAAGTAAGAACACACACCTTTATGCCTCCTCCAACAGTAGCTGCACTGGCTGGCTCATGTTTGATTTTATCCTACTTTTTTACATTGTCTTTCACTGGAAGATCTGGCACAGAAAGCCAGCAAAAGGGAGAAGGGTAATGCAAGGAGGAAGAGAAGAATAGCTCACAATTTTAACGTGATGGATGTGGTAAACCACTTTTATCGTTCACTATCGTTACACTATAGTTATCACTGTTATATCGTTACTCTATGGTTATCACTGTTCACACTGTTGTATCACTATACGAGGTCACCTCTTGTCACGCTGCTATACCTGGGCTGACCACTGCTGACTCCGCCCATGACTCCACCTACCTGCCCAGGTATGAAGGTAGTCGACTGGCTGGCATTCCTCCTTGTTGTATCCGATCACCCACGAGGGTGGGCTCTGTTATTTAGCCAATAAAAACCTATAGTTACTTTCTTAACTCGTCGCTTTTCATTGGATGAATTGATAGGTATATCAATTTTATTGGCTAAATTTTAAAATGTCGACACTTGAGCAGTCAAACGACCAGCCAAACGACCAGCCAAGCGACCAGCCAGACGCCCAGCTACAACAGCCACAGCAGCCGGCCTGGCTGCGAGCCCTCAGACCACCGTACCTGGACCTAAACCCACAGGCAGCAAACTCAGCCCTCGACTTCGAACACTGGCTGAGCTGCTTCGAAGCCTACCTGGGAGAATCCGGCGTGCCTCAGAAATCCATGCTAAGGGTTCTGAACGCCCAAGTGAGCCCTAAAGTATTCGCACTCATCCGGGACCTTAAAACATACGAGGACGCCATCAACCGGCTGAAAAGACAGTACCAAATCCCGGTAAATTCCATGTATGCCAGACACCTCCTAAGATCCCGCCCGCAACAGCCAGGAGAGCCCGTGGAGGAATTTTTACGGGTGCTACAAGCACTCGGCAGAGACTGTAACTTTAAAGCGGTAACGGCGGCAGAAAATACTGAAGACAATGTCCGCGATGCCTTCGTGAAAGGCCTGCGGTCCGACTACTCACGGCAAAGACTACTGGAAGCAAGGGACCTCGACCTGGACAAAGCTGCAGCCCTCGCTCTCTCTCTAGAGGTGGCCCATCGGGACCTCGAGGCATACTCAAGGTACTGTAACTCGCGACCCTGGGACTTGGGACCGACCCCGACCGCGATACCCCCCCCGCAGCAACCCCCCTGGGACCTACCTCAGCGTCGGCGTCCCGGACCCGATCGAGACCGCCACCCCCGGTACCGGCTCCGACATCGGACCCCCGCGATCGGGCCGCCGGCTGCTTCTTCTGCGGCCAGGCGAAACACCCGAGGTCGCGCTGCCCAGCCAGGAACTCTACCTGCTCAAACTGCATGAAGAAAGGCCACTTCGCTAAGGCCTGCAGAGGTGGATCATCAGAGGCCAGCAGTGCCTCATGCGAGCTGTGGGGGCGGCCATCTTCCTTCAAGGCAACAGAGGCCAGCATCCCCACATGTGAGTCATGGGGCGGCCATCTTTGATACAGGCAACCGACACCAGCAGTGCCTCATGTGAGTTATGGGGGCAGCCATCTTCTCCGCCATTTTGTCCAACCTCGTGGGAGACGCCATTTTACCCACCACGCCCGACCGCCACCGTGCCTCTAGACCCGACTACCGCCTCAACCGCAGACTACAACAACTCGCTCAGCTATACACTAGCCTCCGTCACACTGGACCAGGCCCGCCCGCATCACCTGTCCAAGTCGATGATGGACATCAAAGTAAACGGTCACGCCACGACCTGCCTGTTCGACAGCGGAAGCACGGAGAGCTTCATCCACCCAGACACGGTGAGCCACTACTCCCTCCCTGTCCTGCCAACGCGCAACCGGATCTCGATGGCATCGAGGTCACACGCCACAGACATCAGCGGCTACTGTGTTGTGACCCTGTCGGTTAAGGGTACGGAGTATAAAAATGTTAAACTCCTCGTCCTGCCCCAGCTATGCGCTGCCGTCCTACTAGGCCTAGACTTCCAATCCCACCTCCAAAGCGTCACGCTAGCATACGGCGGACCCCTCCCCCCACTCACAGTCGACAACCAGCAGATTTTAAACCGCCCACCGCGTAACACCTGCGGCCTATCCACCCTCAAGGTCCCGCCACCTTCCCTGTTCGCTAACCTCACCCCCGACTGCAAACCCGTTGCTACCAAGAGCAGGCGGTACAGCGCCGGGGACAGAGCTTTCATTAGCTCTGAGGTGCAGCGTCTCCTGAAGGAGGGCATCATCGAGGGGAGCACCAGCCCCTGGCGTGCCCAGGTCGTGGTCATTAAGACCGGCAATAAAAACCGCCTGGTCATCGACTACAGCCAGACCATAAACAGGTACACCCAGCTGGACGCATACCCACTTCCCCGCATATCTGATATGGTCAATCAGATTGCGCAGTACCGGGTATTCTCCACCATCGACCTTAAGTCGGCCTATCACCAACTCCCTATCCGTCCTGAGGACCGCCAGTATACAGCCTTCGAGGCGAACGGCCGCCTCTACCACTTCCTTAGGGTTCCCTTCGGCGTCACCAACGGGGTTTCGGTCTTCCAAAGGGAGATGGACCGGATGGTTGACCAGAACGGGCTGCACGCCACGTTCCCCTATCTAGATAACGTCACCATCTGCGGCCGCGACCGGCAGGACCACGATGTTAATCTGGAGAGATTCCTCCGTACGGCCCAACGGCTGAACCTCACCTACAATAAGGATAAATGTGTGTTTAACACCTCGCGCCTTGCCATCCTCGGCTGTGTAGTAGAGAACGGAGTCATCGGCCCCGACCCCGAAAGAATGCGCCCCCTCATGGAGCTACCCCTCCCCCACTGTCCAAAGGCACTGGAGAACCCTGGGGCTCTTCGCCTACTATGCCCAATGGGTGCCCAATTATGCGGACAAAGCCAGACCCCTCATGAAGTCCACATCCTTCCCCCTTACGGAGGAAGCGTGCGCAGCCTTCTCCCTCATTAAGGGAGACATTGCCAAGGCCACAATGCACGCAGTGGATGAGTCCATCCCCTTCCAAGTCGAGAGCGATGCATCCGACTTCGCCCTAGCCGCCACCCTTAACCAGGAGGGGAGACCGGTGGCCTTCTTCTCAAGGACCCTACAGGGCCCTGAGATCCGACACTCGTCGGTCGAGAAGGAGGCCCAGGCAATTGTGGAGGCGGTACGACGCTGGAGGCACTACCTGGCAGGCAAACGATTTACCCTCCTTACCGACCAACGTTCGGTCGCTTTTATGTTTAATAACAAGCTGAGGGGCAAAATCAAGAATGACAAGATCTTGAGGTGGAGAATCGAGCTCTCCACCTATGATTATGATATCTTGTACCGGCCAGGTAAGCTGAACGAACCCCCCGATGCTCTGTCACGAATTACATGCGCCAGCGCGCAAAGTGATAGACTTCAGACCCTCCACAACGACCTCTGCCACCCCGGGGTCACCAGACTTTACCACTTCATTAAGGCCCGCAACCTGCCCTACTCCATCGAGGAGGTCAGGACCATGACCAGGAACTGCCAGACCTGTGCCGAGTGCAAACCGCACTTCTTTAGGCCGGACAGAGCAAGCCTGATCAAGGCCACCCGCCCCTTCGAGCGCCTGAGCATCGACTTTAAGGGGCCCCTCCCGTCCTCTGACCGTAATGTGTACTTCCTCAACATTGTTGATGAGTACTCCCGTTTCCCTTTTGCCTTGACATGACCAGTACCACGGTCATTAAATGCCTGAACGACCTCTTCGCCTTGTTCGGGTTCCCAAACTATATACATAGTGACCGGGGCTCCTCCTTCATGAGCGAGGAACTCCGTCAGTTCCTACTAGCGAGAGGTATTGCTGCAAGCAGGACCACCAGCTACAACCCCCGAGGGAACGGCCAGGTGGAAAGAGAGAACGCGACGGTATGGAAGGCCGTCCTCTTAGCCTTAAAGTCTAAGGGCCTCCCAACCTCCCGCTGGCAGGAAGTCCTCCCGGCAGCGCTGCATTCCACCCGGTCACTACTTTGCACTGCCATCAACGCCACCCCCCATGAACGAATGTTTGCTTTCCCCAGGAAGTCGACTACGGGAACCACGCTACCAACCTGGCTGACCTCTCCGGGGCCCGTCTTGCTGCGAAAGCACATGAGGGCCCATAAAACGGACCCCCTGGTCGAGAGGGTGGACCTCCTACATGCCAACCCCCAGTACGCCTATGTGGCATACCCAGACGGGCGGGAGGACACAGTCTCCTTACGAGACCTCGCACCCTCGGGCACTCCGGAGACACCACCTTCCCCCCCCCCCACCACCCCCCCAATTCCAGCCCAGGTAGACGGCATGCCGGAACCCCACGAGCCTTCGCCGACCACGCAGACACCAGCATTAACACCGGATAATGCAACACCGCCGCTGCGACGATCAGAAAGGCTTACGAGGCCTCCGGACAGACTGACATACCAGAACTGGTAGTACACTTCACCCCGCCGGACTCAAATCTAAACAAGGGGTGAATGTGGTAAACCGCTTTTATCGTTCACTATCGTTACACTATAGTTATCACTGTTATATCGTTACTCTATGGTTATCACTGTTCACACTGTTGTATCACTATACGAGGTCGCCTCTTGTCACGCTGCTATACCTGGGCTGACCACTGCTGACTCCGCCCATGACTCCACCTACCTGCCCAGGTATAAAGGTAGTCGACTGGCTGGCATTCCTCCTTGTTGTATCCGATCACCCACGAGGGTGGGCTCTGTTATTTAGCCAATAAAAACCTATAGTTACTTTCTTAACTCGTCGCTTTTCATTGGATGAATTGATAGGTATATCAATGGACCTCTAAACTGTCCTCAAGGAGGCTGAGTAGATGAGAAACACACTGCTTGGTTTCCATTGGAAGAAGCTGCAAAATAATGTGGAGAGAGGTAATACTGGCATTGAGCGTAATCTCTCTTCCCCCTAGAAATGAAGACCAGTACCACAAGAAGTTCAATGACTTGACTAGGGCAGGCAAGGTAACACACTGGCCGTTTTCTCTTTTCTTCTCTTGGTATACTGAGCACCAGTAAATTCTTCACCCTCTAAAATAAAGAGCTCCGCAATTAATCCTTCACAATGCACGGTGGGTAATGGGGAGGCACTAACTTGAAATCTAACAGTATGAATCCTAAATGTCCCTAACAGCAATTACTTTTATGCACAATCTTAAAACCTCTTCCTCCACCCTAACAGGGTAATTGCACTGCATGTCTTACATCAGCTATCTAGTGTCACCTGTCAGTCAGCCCTAATTGCTGGTCTTCACTCAGTCTTGCTGCAGGAGAAATTTTCGTACAATGTTCATGAGAGGCAGGGCACTAGAGGAGAATCTCAGACATTAATGCAATGGGTCGTATCTTGTTGGAGCATGACATCACATGGCAAGCCTGTTCGTTAGACTGTTTCCTGCACCCTTCAACTCAAAGATTTTTGGGCCGTAACTTGCTGGAAGTGCAAGCTGATAATGGAGTGATGAGGACAACGGGGCATCGAGGACCTAAGTGAACGTTGGGCCCAACAGTGTATCTCCTTAACCAATGAGATTTAAGGATTGAAAAATAAACAGAGGAATGACGGAAAAGGAAATAGAGTGAATTAGGTACAGAATGAAGATGGAAAGAAAGATTAGATTAAGAGAGAGAGAGAAAAAGAGACAGAAAGGAAAAATAAGAAAAAATTAAAGGAGTGAAGCAGAAAAGGCTCAAAAAGGTAAGTATGGATTTATTTCTGTGGGACCAGGATAAGCAAGCATATTGCTCTGGGCTTCATAAGAATGACTTGGCCGCACCACACTGGGCTTTGCCCCACCCCCCATGTGATTGGACCACCTTTCCTGAAGCCCTGAACTATTTGCAAAGCAGAGTGAGGCTTCCTCCTTCAGGGAGTCTCACTCAAATGTCAGATCAGGTCCTGACTCTGGATTCAGGCTTCATTAACACTGTAATGACAGTGCCAGTGCCAGTGTGAAGTGAAATTGCTTCACCCCGAGGCTGCATGCATAGTGTAAATGTTCTCTTAGTTACCCTGTGACTACAGATTCCTGACATTGACAGTTATGGAGCTATATGAAAGCTTGGGGAGATTTTCCATTCTGGTGCTGCTGGGATCAGCAGGGAGCGCATATCAGAAAAACCGCACAGCCTCAGCCCATGAGTTTCCAGCATTAAAATTAATGGGTGGAAATTGTGGGCTGGAGATGCAGTATTTCCTGATATGCGTGTTCCAAGTGTGCCAGGAAAGCTGAAGGACAAAATCTCCCTGATTATTTAAGCTAGCTTCTTCACTTGTCTTATACTTTCTCTGATATTTGGTTTTGTTTTAATTTGATTTGGTTTGTTGCAAGGGCCTGTTCGTTACTTTATGCTTTGTTCCTTAATTCCAGTCCTCTGTTAATGCTTTCTTTTGTGGGTTTTTTCTTTGTTTCTTTTCAATTGTATCAGTGTGACTTCATCTTACAACTACCTTTATAACTGGCAACTTGAAATGATACTCTAAAAAATGTAATAGGCACAGTGGTTTAGGACATTATCCTTTAACTCCAGTACTTGAGTTCAAGTAAAGACAAGACAGATGAGTTGGACGTCTTTTCTCTCTGATGGCGATTAAGGGTCTTCAGTGAAATTAATTTGCAGTCTCTACCCAGATCTCAGTGGACATTAGACTACAGAATAAAACTGCACAACATTCAGTGCTAATTGGCTCTAATTAGACAATCTCACTCAGCGAGGCCATAAGGACAGATGGTGTGGGAATTGGAGATGTCAAGCTGGTGTTGTTAGAGGTGCAGTTCTGAAGTTGGGTTAAAGCTCATTGTTTGAGGGAAAATTTGCAGTGCTTAAAACTTGTACCCCACCTGACCATAGAGTACCCAGTACTATCATAGAGTGAAAAGGGAAAACTGATTTAGTCTTCAGACTTCTCTTTAATAATCACCAAATCCATGCACTCACACCCACCTGCCCAAAAACCACACTCACTCACATACAAATCTTTATGAAAGCTGGCATGTATAACTATAGGGCTAAAGGCTATTCTACAGGAATCTAAAAATAGAAGCGTTTTCATCAATTTATTTTTTCAATGGTAAAGCATTGTTTAACTGCAGATGAAAAGAGAAAATTGTAAATGTTAAAAATCTGAAACGCATCTAGAAAGACAGAAGGTGGGTTAGAGTTTTGGGTCTAGACTCTTCGTCAGAACTGATACACTTGTTGTGTTTTTTTAGATCATTTCATGGTTTTTATTTCTCAAGTGCAATAATTTATGAAGCCCATTAATTCTTCAAGACAGTGGAGTTGGGTAGTGTCAGCAAGCCCAGGAGGGAAGTGGATAGTTTTTTTGGTAAAAGAACACTTGAGAGAGATAAGAACTAGATTATATTGGGGTATTATTTGAACTTCAGGATAGGCTGATAATGATCTTTTCCAGTTCTGTACATTGCTATGTCCTTACGTTAATTAGCAGTAACAGTGAGTACAGGATTGTGTGGATAACACATGGTACACTATTGATGGCTAACAATATAATACAAAAAGTACTCTACAGTTGAGTGCAGCAGGATTTTATTCAAGGCTTCATAGAGCTATAGATTTTGCATAGTTTAAACCAACAATATGAAAAAAATAAAGTTAAATTTTGAAAAATAATATAATGAAATCTAACTTCTGGCTATTTGACAGCAAATATTTTAAGCCCTAAATATATGCAATCTCCTTTTCTACCATCCTCTATGGTGCAACCATCATTTAGAGTCATAGGGGGAAAAATTCAGTATCGCCCCGTTTGGGGCACCATTATCGGCCGTGCGCAATGTTTGGCGCCTGGCGCTAATTATCGCCTCCGACTACAAACTTGGCTTTCATCGCCCGTGGAGTTGGTTGGAGCGCTAAATCAGGCGATAAACACCTGTCTTAAGGCGCAAAGACCGAGGAGTGAGGCGCTAACTCAGAGGGCGGGCGCAACACAGGTGCTGTCAGTTAGCGATTGAACACAGACACACAGTCCTTAAAGGGGAGGGTCGATCTTGCTCTCCAGCCACACCCTGCTCATTGGAGCCTTGAATCTCGGCCTGGAGAGACCTGTGCCTAAATCTTCCAGCCAAGGACTATGGAGAGGGTGAGAGAACAAGCTCAGTGCTTCAGCGAGCAGGCCTTGGAGGCTTTGGTTGGTGCGGTGGAGCGCAGAAGATCAATACTGTACCCTGAGAGTGGCAGAAGGCCTTTGCCGCGCGACTACAGAAGAGTGTGGAGGGAGGTGGCTCAGAGCGTCTCCTCCAGGAGCATGGTGACCAGGACCCATACTCAATATCGTAAAAAGTTCAACGACCTCACTCGGGTCGTCAGGGTGAGTGGCTTTTTTTCAATACCTCTCCACCCCTCCATCTCAACCTCACTCTATGGTTAGAGGGTCTTAAAACCCCAATGCCCAACACTCATCCAACACCTATGGCCCACTCATGAAACACACACGCGCATTCCACACTTTGCATACAGTAAGGGCTATTCAATTATGGGAGGCAAATCAGGCAAGACCATGGTTGCATACAATAAGGGCTATTCACCTATGGGAGGCACATCAGGCAAGATCATGGCTGTATATTTACTCAGACACCGTCCTTTTTCTTGCAGGCCAAGCTATCTCATAATAGGAGACAGCAGCAATGGACAGGTGGAGGGCAGCCTCAGCTGCAACCCCTCAGCGATCTTGAGGCGCGCGTCCACAGGATTGTGGCAAGCCAGGTGATCGGTCCCATCGCCCCTGGAGAGGCCGACCCCATTCTGGACAGCAATGGTAAGGTCATCACCTTTTTGTCCTCTCTCCTTCCACTTGTCCCTCACAACACCAGCCTTTGACACTTTCAATCCAACTTACTAAATCGCTGCACTCATTCCTCCCTTACCGCCCCCCTGTCCTCACGCTAAAGCCTCTCTTGTACCTCCCTGCTTTCAGATGGTGATTCACAAGCTGGGGAGATGGGCCCTGAAGCTGCCAGTGGGAGTGAAGCTGCAGACGAGGAGGAAGATGAAGCCGGAGCATCAGCGCCACCCTCTCCCGAGGAAGCCCATGCCCACACTGGGAACACGCCTTACCTGGAGGGGAGCAGGGGGGAAGGTTCTGATGAGGGTGAAGCTCCAGGACCCAGCTGGCTGCCGCAACGCGATGGGGTAGGGAAGCTCGGGGGCCTTCTCCCCGGAGGGAGAGTAGGCCAGCGAGTCCTGCTGCACTGAACGCAGAGGAGGAGCAGCTCATCGCTGAAATGAACACCCAGACGGTGGACATGCACACTGAACTCACGGGTGCAGTGGGAAGGGTGCCCGAATGCATTGATGCACTGGATGGGAGTGTGGAGCACTTCGCTGTAGCACAGGCGGATGCCATGCTAATGCTTAGTGCTGCAATTCAATCATTGGCTGCCATGACCCCATTTCAGACTGCTCTGATGCAGACTCAGATTGAGGCCACGCAAGCACTGACTGCTGCCATTGTCGCTGGTTCGGACAGGTTTCCCTGGGGCTCTCACCACGCCGCAGCAGGCCAGCAATCTGTGCTCCAGCAGATTGCTCTGGTGCTGAAGTGCTGCCCCGTGGGAGTGCCAGTGTGTCGGTCGAGCAGGGAGTTGCTGTCCTCTCTCAAGATGACAGCATTCCTGCTGCCATTACTGTCACTTCTCCATTGCACTTGCCACCGCCTGTAGGCCAGACTGCTGCTGCCCATGCAGAGTTGGTGCAGTCTGCAGCTGGGCCCTCCAGGCCCAGAGCTGGTTGAGGCTGTCCTTCAAGGGCATCTGCAATCTCAGGTTCTGACAATCAGCAGCCTTCCAGATTGCTGCAGCCACTGGGGTCCCATTACGGAGGAGCAGTAGGGTGGGAAGGGGGGAAATGCGCAAGGGAAGGAGATCACCCTCGAAGGGCAAAAAGTAGGAGGTGTGACAAAATGTTGGTCAATTTTTTATTAAAGGCCGAGGTTCGTGTTCAAACTTTTGTTTAGTGTTTTGGACGTTATCTCCAGGTTGTGAGAACCAGTTATGTTAATGACTGTTTTTTTGTGTTTCTTTCTATTAGTTTGTCATGAGGAAATGACACACACAGGGGTCGATTTTCCCGAACCTGTCGGGAAGAAGGCGGAACTTCAACTTTCGGGTTTTAGACCCGCCTACATCGACGTCCAGCCAATCTGCGCGATTTTCCCTTGATTGACCTTGTTGAGCCCGCCCAGCGGGCTCAGCAGGCCAATTAAGGGCCACCCGGCAACAGGTGACGTCACAGATTGAAATTTCATCTGTCAAGAGTCCTTGACAGATGAAATATCAGCGTATCACAGCTGCTTGAAGCTGTGAAACACTGACAGTCTGGGTTCTAAGCTGAGTCCTTCTCCACAGACTCAGTTAGAACTCTCAGCAGCACTCAAAGCTGAAGGCTGTCACTTTTCACAGATCGCAGCCGTTCAGCTTTAAGTTCCGGCTGAGTGATGGGCTCCCGATGGCTACAGGAAGAGAGGCTGTAAAGGTAAGTACAGGTAAGTAAAAGTTCTTTACACACTTTAGACACACCAAACACACTTACCTTTGCACTCATGCACCCATCACTCACCTGAACACCGACATCACGACCCCTCCAACTCCTTCAACCCGACGGCCCGCCTGCTCTAACCTGGCGTGGTTTGGAGCCGTCGGGAGTCCCACACGAAACCCCTCAAAATAGGGATTAGGCTAAAAACTGCCTGTTAACTACCTGTTAACAGGCAGTTAATTGGCACTAATCCCTTCCCGCCTGGTTTCGGCGGGTCCCAGTGCAGGGTGGGTGCCCACCGCCCCTGAAAGTTGCGTGGGGCGGGGTTTTGGGCGGGATGGTGTCGGGACCCCCAAATTCGGGATTTCCCCCCCCCACACGCCTGAAACCCCGCCTGATGGCTCCAGGAAAATCTAGCCCACAGAGTTTGTAAAATATAAAAGTTTTTGTATTCTAAATGTACATGTTTGGTCTTTGGGATCATTGCTGCCTTGGCTGGCTTAGGGGTTGCAGGTTGGTTCTCCATGGCAAAAGCCATTTCCTCAGCAGGGGCCTAGAAGCGGCTTGCTATCAGACATTGACGGACGGCCCTTCCAGTTTCAACATTGTGGGCCTCCCTCCTGCCTTGGTGCTGCTGATGATCATCCTCCTTCTCTTCCTCCTCTTCCTCTGGTGGTGCTCCAAGGCCTGGTGGCATTGGCTGGGTCCTGAGGATTGCCAGGTTATGCAGCATGCAGCACACAACTATAAAGAGGGAGACTCGCTCAGGTGAGTACTGCAGAGCTCCTCTTGAGTGGTCCAGACAGCGGAACCGTTGCTTGAGCACGCCAATTGTGTGCTGAACGATGTTCCTGGTAGTGAGATGGCTCTCGTTTTACTGCAGCTCAGCAGGGGTGTTGGGGGTACGGAGCGGCATCCTCAGCCAGGTGCACAGTGGATATCCCTTGTCCCTGAGAAGCCAACCACTTGGGTGATGCGGTGCCTGGAAAAGTTCTGCCACAGTAACCTGGCGCAGGATGAATGAACCATGGTTGCTGCCAGTATAGCGGGCATTGACTGCGAGTATCAGCTGTCTGTGGTCACAGACCAACTGGACGTTTAAGGAGTGGAATCCCTTTCAGTTGCAGAAATCCTCAGCATTCTCATGCGGTGCACGCAATGCCACATGCGTGCAGTCAATGGCACCCTGCACCATGGGGAAGCCCACTATCCTCGCAAAGCCCAATGCGCGTTCATGCTGTTGGGCCCGGGTCATTGGGAAAGAGATGTACTGTCATCTCCTTTTATAGAGGGCATTTGTGACCTGACGGATGCAGCAATGGACCGTGAACTGGAGATATTGGCAATATCCCCAGTAGCTGCTTGAAAGGAGCCGGTGGCATAAAAGTTCAGAGCCACTGTGATCTTCACTGCCACCGACAGAGACGTCCTGGTCCTCAGTAGAGGCTGCAGATCTGGCTGCAGCAGGTGGCAGAGCTCAGTGACCACCTCCTTGCTGAAGCGCAGCCTTCGCAAACACTGCTCCTCAGACATATTAATGTAGGAGAATTGTTGCCGAAATACCCTGGGAGGGTAAGGTCTCCTGTACAGAGGCCTGTTGTCCGTCCTGCGTCTGGGCATGATTGCCACTCTCTCTCTGCATCTCTGTGGCCTCCGAATCTGCAGGCGCAGGATGACGCCCCCAATCAGTGCAGCCCCCAAAGTCTCTTGGCAATCAAAGTAATGAAGGTGTAGTGGCGCTTCGTAATTTCCAAACATGCAGCCACTGAGCTTTGAGGCTTTAGCAACGAGTAGACGTGTGTCGAAATAAAACGTTCCAAACCATAACTTTGTCTTTAAACTGTTTACTATAACACCTTACAAACAGAATTACAAAGCAAAACACGTTTAAACGCACACGGTCAAAAACTGTATTGCTCCAGCCCTCAAAGCTTCTGCCTTCTCCAGCCTCGTGGTGCTTGAGCTGTAAAATGGCTGGATACCATGTGACAAGCTTAAGGACTGTACCATTGTAGCAAGAATGGTATACTTAGCCTATACTATTGTAACAAGAAAAGAGGGGGTTTCTCAATACAATAAGTCAGTCAGGTAAATTAACTGTATTATACTTTTTAACCAATATTTTAAAGTATTTTCTTTCTTAAACTTTCATGACTCTTACAGAAGGTCAAAAACCAAAGTAACTGCAAAGTGATGCTCAGTAGCCAAAATGACTTCAAACAGCGTTGACTCTATGCAGAAGTTTCTCCTTCTCTCTCTCAGAATCTCTATCTGTCAGAACGAGTAGTGCAAAAATGTCTACCGCAGAAAATGCCAGGAAGAGGCCGCCTTTAAATAGCGTCCCCCCAGCCCCAGGATGACTGGGAAGCATTCCAGTCTACTTGTCGTTGCTTGCGCCAGGTGGAAAGGAGGGGGGCGCCACTCAAAATCCATTCCGGGATGCCACAAGGGCATTGCACGCTTGAATGACGTCAAGATCTGCGGGCGCAGGAGATCGTGGCGGTAGTGTTTAGCACCGCCGCAAAACGTCTGGGCAATTTCGCGAGTGGCGCAGATATCGCCGCGCACGGGCGCTAGTTGCTTTGCGCCCCATTAGAGCCCTCTTAAGGCGCTAACGGGAGGCGCAAACCAACTGAATTTTCCACCGAAAGAGTTTTAAAGCATAGAAAGAGGACCTTCGGCCCATCGTGTCCGCGCCGGCCATCAAGCCCTGTCTATTCTAATCCCATTTTCCAGCACTTGGTCCATAGCCTTGTATGTTATGGCGTTTCAAGTGCTCATCTAAATGCTTCTTAAATGTTGTGAGGGTCCCTGCCTCTACCACCCTTTCAGGCAGTGAGTTCCAGATTCCAACCACCATCTGGGTGAAAAAGTGTTTCCTCAAATCCCCTCTAAACCTCCTGCCCCTTACCTTGATACTATGCCCCCTGGTTATTGACCCCGCTACTAAGGGGAAAGTTCCTTTCTATCTACCCTATCTATGCCCCTCATAATTTTATACACCTCAATCAGGTCCCCCCTCAGCCTTCTCTGCTCCAAGGAAAACAACCCCAGCCTGTCCAGTCTTTCTTCATAGCTGAAGCGCTCCAGCCCAGGTAACATCCTGGTGAATCTCCTCTGCACCCTCTCCAAAGCAATCACATCCTTCCTATAGTGTGGCGACCAGAACTGCACACAGTATTCCAGCTATGGCCTAACTAGCATTTTGTACAACTCCATCATAACCTCCCTGCTCTTATATACTATACCTTGGCTAATGATGGTAAGTATCCCATATGCCTTTTTAACCACCTTATCTACCTGTCCTGCTGCCTTCAGGGATCTGTGTACATGCACACCAAGGTCCCTCTGATCCTCTGTCCTTCCTATGATCCTACCATTCATTGTATATTCCCTTGCGTTGTTAGTCCTCCCAAAATGCATCACCTCACACTTTTCAGGGTTAAATTCCATTTGCCACTGTTCTGCCCATCTAACCATCCAGTCGATATCGTCCTGTAGCCTGAGGCTTCCCTCCTCGCTATTTACCACTCCACCAATTTTTGTGTCATCTGCGAACTTACTGATCATACCTCCTACATTCATATCTACATCATTAATATACACTACAAACAGCAAAGGACCCAGCACCAATCCCTGCAGTACACCACTGGACACAGGCTTCCAGCCACAAAAACAACCTTCGATCATCACCCTCTGCCTCCTGCCAATAAGCCAATTTTGGATTCAATGTGCCAAATTGCCCTGGATCCCATGGGCTCTTACCTTCTTGACCAGTTTCCCATGTGGGACTTTGTCAAAAGCCTTACTGAAGTCCATGTAGACTACATTAACTGCACTACCCTCATCCACACACCTAGTCACCCCCTCGATAAATTCAATCAAATTGGTCAGACATGATCTGCCCCTGACAAAGCCATGCTGACTATCCCTGATTAATCCCTGCCTCTCGAAATGGAGACTACTTCTGTCCCTCAGAATTTTTTCCAATAATTTCCCTACCACTGATGTTAGGCTCACTGGCCTGTAATTCGCTGGTTTATCCCTACTACCCTTCTTGAACAATGGTACTACGTTAGCTGTTCTGCAGTCCTCTGGCACCTCCCCTGTGGCCAGAGAGGTTCTGAAAATTTGTGTCAGAGCCCCTGCAATCTCCTGCCTTGCCTCACACAGCAGCCTGGGATGCATCCCGTCAGGGTCTAGGGATTTAACCACTTTTAAGTCCGCTAAAGCCGCTAGTACCTCCTCCCTCTCAATACTAATTTGTTCAAGTATATCACAATCCCCCTGCCTGATTTCTATGCCTACATCACCCTTCTCCATAGCGAACACAGATGCAAAATATTCATTTGAAACCTCAGCTACATCTTCCAGCTCTACACACTGATTGCCACTTTGGTCCCTAATGGGCCCTACTCTTTCCCTGGTTATCCTCTTGCCCTTAATATACTTATAAAACACCTTGGGATTTTTCTTTATTTTGCCTGCCAGTGTTTTTTCATGCCCCCTCTTTGTTCTCCTAATTTCTTTTTTAAGTACCCCCCTGCCCTTTCTATACTCGTCTAGGGCTTCCACTGTTTTTAGTCCTTTGTATCTGCCAAAAGCCTCCTTTTTTTCCCCTAATCCATTCTTCTAATATCCCTTGTTCAAATCACTTCCACTTTTACTTTTATTTTGGAATTTATTCCTGTCAGGGAATTGCCAACAGTTCTTTGGTCCTTGCATTTCCTCTGTAAGAAATGTTGGTACTTATCTGCAATCACCAGTCACATTAAATGTGCATTTTGACGTACTCTTAAGATTCAGTTTAATTGTTTGTTCATTTACTTATAAGTGCTAAGAGAAACATTGAGGATTTGATCTTCTAGAATATTGGTCTGCAACTTCCTCAACCTCCAAAGTTAGAATACAATCTACTTGTGTCAAATATGTGGAGAATTCAGTAGCAGGAAATGCCCTAGTGCCCGGGCGTGGCACCGCTAACACCTCCCACAAAATTCAGCGGGAGGTTAGTGGTGGCAGAAGCTGGTAGCACCCCGTTCCACTGGTGATGATGATGTCATCGCCGTGCGCAGCGCCCTTGTGCCCCCTGACCTATCACCGGGCGATGGAACCGACAGGATCAGTGGGCGGTTTTTCAGCGGTGGTAGCGTGCAGCAGTGCTACTTAAAGGGCAGGTGTCGGGCGGCCATTTTTATTTTAGTCGACTGCCTGCACCTGCCCCCCTTTCACATTTGTGTGTGGGGTGCCAACCGCGATCACTCAGCCCGGCACTCCTCTTGAGTGCCAGGCCGTTTCCACAGCACCCCGCTCCCCGGTGGTCCAGCAGGGCACCGGTGCGCGCAGCGCTAGGCGTCTCTACTTTAAACAGGGGAGGAGGCCTCAAATGACATGGCTGCTGCACGTAGCGCCGCGACATATAGCGCTCCACCTCCTTCTTGGGGCGCTGAATTTGCGGCGTGGGGGGCGCTAAGTTTTTCAGGTACATACACATTAAAAGCATTCATCTGTCTGCTGTAAATATTTAATACTGTACATCATTTCAACTGTATTCATTGAATATGTTTTCTTAATGTATATTTAAATTCATTCTTTATAGTTTTTTTAAAATAAAAATG
Organism: Somniosus microcephalus; assembly: GCF_052327205.1. Taxonomy (NCBI): domain Eukaryota; kingdom Metazoa; phylum Chordata; class Chondrichthyes; order Squaliformes; family Somniosidae; genus Somniosus; species Somniosus microcephalus. The sequence continues at coordinate 47,415,677 of NC_141003.1, forward strand.
ACCTTTACCGTTTAGTTTATAAAATACAGAATTGTGAATGTATTTCTTCAGTGCAAAATAAATACATCATCGTTTATCATTCAGAACTGCCATGGTTAACATTCTTTTCTGGATTAAGTTTATAAACTAGTTAAACTTGTGTTCTAAACCATTGTCACAAAATGTGAATTGCTTATTTCACTTAATTGGTGATCAGACAGTATCTTTGGTGAGCCGTATTAAGACCTTCCTTCTTTGGTTCCGATAAGGGGGTTCATCTCATTAATAGAATGACGTCGAATTTACAGCATCTGAAAGATTAAACGCTGGCAGGTCTGTTGTGAATGTCCAGCACTTTCTGTTATTTGAGCATGGTGCATTCATATGTGATATGGGTATGATATTTTTAAGTGTTGTTCTCAGGATATGGGTGATGTTGGCAAGGCTGCATTTCTTGCCTATCCCTAGTTGCTCTGAGAAGGCGATGGAGAGCCTTTTCCTTGAATTGCTGCATGATGGTGTGAGGCACAAAATTCCAGGATATTGACTCGGCAACGATGAAGAAACAGTGACAGGTGTCGAAATCCGGATGGTGAATGGCTTGGAGAGGAACCTAGGGTGATAGTAAAACAAAAGCAAAATACTGCAGGTACTGGAAATCTCAAATAAAAACAGAAATGCTACAAAAGACTCAGTAGATCAGGCAGCATCTGTGGAACGGGAAACAGAGTTAACGATTCACGTGGCCTGAACATTCGATGAGCTTTCAGCAGAACTGGAACATGTTCGCGCTGAACAGCTTTCAAGCTAATACAGAGCCAGGGAAAAGGGGGGCAGGGAAAGAACAAAAGGGAAATATCTGTGATAGGGTGGAGTGCAGAAATGATTAAATGACAAAAGTGATGATGTTGCAAGGCAAACTGGGGTGATAATGGGACAAAAGATGGGTCCAGAGGAGGTGTGTTGGAGATTGCTACAATGGCCTAGAAATTCCATTCCTTACAGGTGTGTACGCGCTGTGTACTCACCCGTATGGCGAACGGAAGTGCCGGTTTTCTGTTCTTTGAAGAAAGGACTTCACAGGTCAGATGCCTGCGCCGGAGAGGCAGCGCATGCGGCTGGAACTTCTGTTTTTTTCATAGTTGTTTCAGTCCAGGTAAGTCTGAAACAGCTGCGCCTGGAAAAGCAGGCGCAAGGCTTGCTTTTACCAGGCTAAGAGGTGAAGAAAGTTTAAAAAAAAAAAAAAAATTTCCACTGATTTATCATTTTAAAATACTTTAAAGAAAGGTAAGTTTATTTTTAGCCATTAAAAACTTTAATTATTTTTTTCAAAAATTAAAATTTTTGTTTAAAATAGTTAATATATGTAATTTAAAGACATTTTAAATGTGATTTTTACAAAATTTATTTGAAGTTTTACTTATGTTTTGGGGCTGCTCTCTATTCATAGACTTGACAGGTCTTCCTGTCAAATCTATGAATGGCGATTTCCTGGTCTGATTGGCTCCCCATGGCCCACTTGATTCCAGGGACGCTGCGAACTACCTGCGCCCCTGGGATACACGTGCCCTGCGCACCGGCAGTTTGAAGAGGCACAGCAATGGAATTCTGCGCCTCCCAGGAGCCCTCCGATCTAGGTGGAGATTTTTCCAAATCACAGCCCTCCGCCCGCGGGAGGGCTGTGAGCGGAATTTCTGGGCCAATATGTTATATTCCTAACGTTATAAAGAAGACAAAATGACATATACAAAATTTGATTTTGTGCAACAAATTATGGCATTTAAGGTTCATTTCTCATGTGTGGACAAATAAACAACATTAAGAGAGGATCAAAATCAGCTGGGACGCAAACCAAAAAATTGGTGACTTCCATTAAATTAATTTTGGCTTTGTGACAGCAATTAAATAGTAAAAAGACAGATGCAGTCCAGTAATTGGCACATCTGTCTATCTTTGGTTGTTTGAGTGGTGAAAGTCATTCAGCTTTCTACAACCCCAGATGTGACAGATGGTTTCAATTATTTATTTTTGTGGAGAAGCTTAAATTTTGCATAGGCAACCCATAATAGAGAATGTCAATTGTTATTTCATCCTTAAGGTCTCCGAACACCAAGAAGGGTTGTTCAGCAAACTGGCCAGCAGGGTCTAAGACATTTGTCTGGGGCTATTTTCTAGCCCAGACTCGATGCTGCGGAGGCACCACGCGCCCAAAGACGGAGACCTGAGAATCGCTAGAAATTGGCCTTCGGGCCTCATCTACATATTTGGGACGGGCTGCCGGCTCCTGTCGTGCCTCCACAGGCAGCCCCACAATTTCGGGCCGCCAGCCTCGTCGCATTAACAATGCATTAAAACAGTGCAAGCCGGAAGTTAATGCATTAGTTAGTGCATTAAAAATTGTGCACAGAAGGAAGTACACTCCAAATGGAGAATTATGGGTATAAATTAACATCGACTGCTCTGTGGCGCACTATTAGATCATCCTACTATCTAAATTTACTAATACATTCTTTTTCAAATGGTTACTACCTTTCCAGTAATAGGGATTGACGTAATAAAACTCACTACGCACTTGGTTCGAGTATAAAGCAAGGCTTTAATCAACTTGTTTCAAAACATGGCGGTCTAGTTGTCCTTCACTAGTTCCTGTCTTACAAAATGTCCCTGGACAAGCTGGGCCCACGCCCGAGTATTTATACTCCTTGGACGGCGCCACCAGCTGGCCGTCCAGTGTTATTTCATGAGTCGTTTCTTCATGATGATGAGATTTATAACAGGGATTACAGTAACAGTATTTGATTAAAGACTCTGGGCCCTTTTTTCAGATTGTTGGGCACTAAAGGCACTTTAGGAAAGCTTGCAGCAGTAACCTTTTACAGTTACTGCTGACCTGATTGTGCCAAATTTTTCGTAGCAGTCATATTAGCTTACTCCCAATTGTAAGTTAAAAAATTGATTTGAGGTTAATTGCAGTTATTCGAATTTACTACCTTCACAGTTGGCAATCAGTCACTTGACCTTCAAATACATGACTTGCGAAGATGAAAATTGTAAAATTGCGACCAAGATAAGACGTGGAGGACCTGTTATTTATTGATGACACAGCGCTAGAAACAAAAGCAGGGATTTTTTTTTGCAGGGAAACTACATACTGATGGCACAGAGAGCCAATAGGGGCATGGACCACCTCTCCCAACAAATACATTCAATATTCAAGAGGGCACTGACTGTGAAGTAATGTCACAAGAGAATATATAATCTGAAAAGAGTTGCTGAAGTGAAACTACAGCACAGTAAAGGACAAAAATAATAATGCACTAGAAAGTCAAAAGCCACTGAGGAAATATCTTTCACAATCATGGAAGATGATTGCAAAACTTTTCAATCTAAGGGATGAGAGCAGCTCGTCATCAGTCTGCTGATCAATTTGGTAAGTAATAAAACAGTGTTTGCTGTCACTTTTTGTTCCTCAATTGTCTTATTGCACATACAACAACCTTTCTTACACAGTTTAAAATCTAATATTATAAACTGCTTCTTATAGTATACATTTCCACTCCCATAACGGAATTCTTGCCCCATCACTCTCTTCCTTTTCTTTTGTCCTCCCAAAGCAGTTTCAATTTTCCAAGACTCTTCACCTTGCCCAATGCAGCAGTTCCAATGTCTCGTTGGAATAATATAGTCAGTATTAATAAGTCAATTAATTGTTCTTGCTCCCTTAGTTTCCAAGTACAGGTAGACTACCCTTTAGCCGAACTTCCGAAAACCGAAACCCTCTAAAAACCGGTTTTTTTGGTCAGCGTAAGTCGTGCGCACGACATGACCAGAGTGGCGCACGACTTACAGGCCTAGCCGGATAAGGGATAGTGTAGCATTTTTCCGCACTTCTGAAAACCGAAATCGCTCAGCGTAAGTCGTGCGCACGACCCCGACCCCCGCCCACCCCCGACCCCCCGCCGACCCCCCCCGCCAAACCCAACCCCCGCCGACCCCGACCCCCAACCCCCGGCCCCCCCGCCGAACCCCACCCCCGCCGACCCCCACCCCCGACCCCGCCAACCCCGCCCCATTTCGGATAAGATATAGTGTACCAGCCTTTATCCGCACTCCCGAAAACCGAATTAATCTGAAAACCAATGTGTTTTCGCTCAGCGTAAGTCGTGCGCACGACCCTGACCCCCGCCGACCCACCGCCGACCCCCACCCTTGCTGACCCCCACCCCCGACCACCCCCCCGACCATGACCCCCCGCCGACCCCCACACCCGACCCCCCCGCCGACCCCGACCCCCCGCCGACCCCCACCCTTTCGGATAAGGGATAGTGTATCCTTTATCCGCACTCCCGCAAACCGAATTACTCTGAAAACCGAAGTGTTTTCGCTCACCTTCCGAAATCCGAAATTTTCCGAAAACCGAAACACGGCTGGTCCCGAGGTTTTCGGATAAAGGATAGTCTACCTGTATAATGAAATCCTTCTTTAAGTAACTTTACCCATATCTTTCAAAAATACTCCTATTTCTCTATTAGTAACCTCAGCACACTTGCGCCTCGCAGCAGGGAACCACACTCCAAACGGGCATAGATGAGGGAAAGATCTATGGCACAGTAATACAGATTCTCTGACCAGCACTCCATTCAAGCACAGCTCCCTGCTCAGAGCTTGGGCAGGCGGAAGTTACCCTGTAGTTTATGCATATCATCAATATAATGTGCCTCCCTGTCTGTATGTTTAAAATATTTTCACATCATGCATTATTAGCAGTAATTATTGCTTCCTACATTACCATAATAATTATGTATTTAACAAAAGAGACTATTTAAAAAATCTCCTGAGGGAAGCAAAAACGATGTAAACCTGTTTAAGCCGTTAGGATGGAAAGTTGTTACATTTCCTAATGACTCCTGAGGGCAATGCAAGAAACTGCAGGAAACTTCTATTTGCCAAGATAGAGTTATAATTATATAATTAAGAATATAAGTTATTTAATAAGAACATGCTGTGCAGTAGTAATGTAGCAATACTTACAGAGGGAGTTACTCACCTTCTCTGTCAGCTTTCTCTTATAGGTTTCTACAAGGAATAGTTACTTCAGGCAATTGATACTCTCTTTCTTGTATATTCTCACGGTCTCCTAGCAATGCTACCTTTGCTAGTCATAAAAACATACTAATATACGAAAAGGTCGAGAATCAGCTCCATCCATGCTTGCCTATCAGTTGGGACATCTTTGAGCACCACACACCAAGTTGCAAGTAATGCTCACTACTGGGGAAGGCAAAAAAAACATTATGGGTTTTTTCAGGAAAAAAACGTGGGAAATCCTTTCCCGACTCTCATAATCCTATTTGCCATTTTTTTTTATCATGACTGTCGGTTTAAGGATGTTTTCTACTAAAATCTTCAGAACTGTCCAATGTTGTTTCCTGAAGACTTTTCCCATTTATTTTGTACTTTCGCTTGCTTCTCTTCCCAGATTATTATGTTTGTATTTTTCTACATTAAACCACATTTCTTATTAATTTGCCCAATCTCTCAACCTGTTCTGTTGCCTCTGTAGCTTTCCTCTTGCTCGCTGCTATTTAAAAACCTTCCAAATTTGGTATCATTAATAAACATGAAAAGCTTTGTTACCATTCCTTCATTCAAATTGTTAATATGGATCAAAAAGAACAATTGCCCCTATTGTAGCCAACCGATCACCTCTTTCTATGTAAGAAGCTGCTGTCTTAGAAATTAATCCTTGCCTCCTCTGATTTAGCTAGTTAGTTAGTCAGTCATGCACTCCTAAAATCTCCCCCCATCCTTGCCTTTCTACTTCATAATCTTCTATTTGGTACTGTATCAAAGGCTTTTCTAAAATCTAGGTATACTGGCCCGGAATTTGTGGCGGATAATAACAGCGAACGAACAGCGTTCGCCGTTATTATCCCTTTGACACAGACCACAACTTCAGGATGTAGTGCATGCGCATCCTAATGCGGAAATTCTGAAGTTGCGGTCAGTCATTCACTGCTCCGACACTGAAGACCACCCATAACTGGCAATCAGTGTAATCAGGGAAATCAGTGAAACTGACAAAAACTTGGGCTTTTCCGCGATAATGTCGCTGTTAAATACCCTGTTAAAAGTTAAACCTTGCTGGATGAGGTGTAACTAGGGTTTTAACAGCGTATCAACTGCTAAACAAATCCTATGGCCCTAAAAAACTCATTTTAATTTTGTGGAGTGTCAAATTTATCCATTATAATAACAATTAAAATGTTTAAGAAACTTTTAAAAAAATTATGTTTTTTAAAGTTTGTTCATATTTATTTCAGATTTACCTTTTCCCCTTGTGAGAGCCCCAATCTTTGTTTTGCTCTCAAAAACATTTTTTAAAAAGTCAGAATAAAAGCAACTTGTTCATTTCCTGGTTCCCTGTCTGCGAGAATTCTGCATTGTGATTGGCTGCTTAGACAGCTTGTTGACGTCACAGCAGCTCGCGCTATGGAATTCCCCATTCTACTGCACTGATCTCAACTGAATGTCAAAAAAGCTCAACTTGTCACCGCAGAGATCGCGAGACCTTTGTAGGCAGCTTTCTTCCGGGCCAGCGGCGAACACCTTTGCTTCGCCACAGACCGCAAATTACGGGCCATTAATTCCACTGAGTTCCCCTTATCAACCAACTCTGTTATATCCTCAAAGAACTCAAGTAGCTTTGTGAAGCGCGATCTCCCACCTGTAAAGCCATTATGACTACTGCCTATCATGTTATGATTCCCACTATTAATGCCAAGTTCACATGTCTATAGATCCCTGGTTATTCTACAGTCCATTTTTATGAATTAATACCCCATTCCTCTCTCCCTAGTGCCTTGGCACAGTGTGTTTATTTAGTGACTTCCTTACAATGTTTGTCAGGATGTGATCAATTTCATTTAGCATCTCCTTTAATATTCTATTATGAAATCCATCGGGGCCGGTTGATGAGCTCTCTTTTAATCTCCTTAGTCGGTTTATATTCCCTTTTGTAGTTAATTTCTATGATTATCTATGGGGTTTTTTGTTCTTCTTGCCCTTAACATTCTGAGCCTATATGGGGAAGGCAGTCCTCATGTAAACACTGACACAAAATAATCATTACACCACCACCTCCAAGTTCCCCTCCAAAGCACACACCATCCTGACTTAGAGGTATATCGCCGATCCTTCATCGTCGCTGGGTCAAAATCCTGGAACTCCCTCCCTAACAGCACTGCGGGAAAACCCTCATCACACGGACTGCAGCGGTTCAAGAAGGTGGCTCACCACCACCTTCTCAAGGCCAACTAGGGATGGGCAATAAATGCTGGCCTTGCCAGCGACACCCAGATCCCAGGAATGAATAAAAAAAAATTAAGGACTGCCTTTCCTTGGTCATTTATTGTTATGTTTCCACCTATAATTGGGGTTGTCATCGGTTGGTTCCAGATTTTTTTTCTATACCCATCCCTCTCTAATCAAACCTGCACTTTTATATTTAAAGTAAACTCTTGGGGCTAGAAATTCCGGGAGACGATAATGGGCCGCTAATGTCCTACCGGCTGGGCGCGGCGATGTTACCGCCGCCCACAAAATTTACCTGCCGGTTTGCGGCAGCGGTAACTCTTATTGCCACACCTGCCTGTGGCCGGAGATCGTGACGTCATCTGGTCACGCTTAGCCCCGGTAGCGCGCCGGACCCGAAATTCATTTCCGTCCCCTGAAGCATCGCCGGGAGGGAAGGAGCCTTCCAACGTGGCAGCGCTGCAGAACTCACTGCCCCGCCTGCTCCAAGAGGGAAGTGGAGCAGATTTAGCGCTCCCTCTTGGAGCGAGAAAACTGCATTTTTTAAAAGTTAGAAAAATATAGCGCCTGGCACTAATTTTCCAAACTTTTAAAAGTTATCGCCCCAAACCAATTTCACCCCTTTCCTATTACTTGCTTTACTTTATCCATGTACTTTTCCCTCCTCCTCTAATGTGTTTTTTATCTGATGAAATGTATGTGCTTTGCTGGACTCTAATTATGTTCCTGAATATATTCCATTTTTCCTCAGTACCCATCTAACAATGTACATCAATCCATCATTCATCCCCTCATCCTTCTTCATCCCCTCAAAGTCTGAATTTCTGAAGCCTTTCTTGCACTTCTTTCCTTTACAAACACAAATCTAATTTTAAACTCCACCAAATTTTTGTCACTGTTATCTAGCTGTTTTCTTACTTTGATCGTATCCACCATCCTTCAGCCATTACATGTTCTCATCCAGTATTGCTTCCCCTTTATAGATTCCATGACATTTGAGAAACATAGCTGACCATAACCATATCTAGATATAGTAATTAACTCTTCTTATTCCCACTGTGATCTCTCCAATTAATTCTAGGCAAATAGAAATCCCCCACCACAATTGTCTTATGTTCATTGGGGGTAATGTTACCTTTCGGCCATGGTAAAACAGGCGATATCGGATTCACCTCCTGCTTTATACTCTGTTCGATTTTCCTTTCTATTGAAGTAAAATCAGGCGTTGTGTATAACGGGCAGCCGATCTGATACCGCCTGTCTTACACGATTATTGAAAGTTACGATTAACCTCATTGCATGTTTCTCTGGTTTGAGTTTAAAGCGCAAAATCACTGTCTGAATGATTGGCCTATAATAAACTCTTCTAACTATTTTTTGTCTTTTTTCTCTTTCAGTCTAACTTACAAAATTTCCAGATCATCTATACCTGAACCCAAGCTGTCCATTTCAGTTGCTAGCTGGTGTGCAAGCTGGCTGACAGTGGCGATGTCTGCACCTCTTAAAGGGACACACACATCATTCAGGTAAGTTTGGATTTAAGGTTTTAGACCTTTTTAAAAAAAAAAAATATTTTATTGAAGTGGCAGCTTGCTGCAATAGATGTGAAAAGTGTTTTAAGTGTGTAGGGAGTGCTGCTGGATGCTTGCAAGGGTTCAGATGGTAAATGAAGGCCTTTGAGAAGACAGAACATACTCAGCAGGTCACGCAACATCCGTACAGAGAAAAACAGAGTTCACGTCTCAGGTCGAGATGCTGCTGGACCAACTGAGTATTTCCAGCATTTTATGCTGTCATTTCACATTTACAGCATCCGCTTGTAAAGGGAAGAGGAAGACACAGAAGAGGACGAATCAGACGGAAAGATACAACTCAGACAGCCCCTTTGTGGCTGGGATGCCCAGGATGGAATTATCCACCTCCGATCCCTGTGACTGCAACCCCAGTTCCCCTTTCATCATTAGTCCCACACATTACCTTCCCTCTGTTACTGACCATCACAACGTCCTATTGGCCATGATGCTGAAGTAAAAGCTACCACAAAGCAAACTTTCCAATCCACCTATATACATCAATCCATCCAATGTGACATCAAGAAATCAACTCATCAGCCATATGCATTCTCTTAGTGACTGTCTTGTGCATGTCTTTGCCTGTCCTACTGATGTCATACAATGCTACCCCAGTGGCTGCAGCATGGCTGGTGGAAGGCTGCTGACTTTCAGTGGGGGAGGCTGCAAATGGCCTTGCTGGTTGACCTTGATGAACTGGTGGCTGGGAGTGTCAAATCAATCATCTTCTTGTTCTTCTTCACTCTCCTCTCCCTCTTCTAGCACACCCACTGGCTGGGCAGGCTACATTTCTTGGGTGTGTGAAATAAGGAAAACACAAGGGTGGAGTTGTGGTGAGGGGAGGGCAGGAAAGCAAGAGGTGCATGCCAGAAGGAGGATACCAGCATCTTGTATCCTTTCGGCCCCGCCACTGGCCAAAGACTCACCCTGCCAAGAATGGCCTGCACCATCTCCTCCAAGGAGGTGAGGTGAGGCTAGGAATGGGAGATGTGCCTCGTGATTGGTGCAGATTGTTGATAGGTGAGTGATTGGGGGTGGGGGTTGTGCATTGACCAGTGTGTGAGGCTAGTTGTGCAGTTGGTAGGAGACGGCTTTTGAAGATGCATTCACTGACCCTGACCAGTGGTCTGAAGTCATGAAGCTTCCTTGGGCACTGGAGCCAGGTGGTGGGGGTAACACTGCTGACAGTGATGGCCTCGGTGATGTACTCCCACATCGTTCTTTCTGGAGGGCCTCCTGGCCCCTGTGGATAGAGGGCCTGTCTTGCAGTGTTGACCCCCTTCACAATGCTGGAGTGTTGCGTGCGAGACCCTGGGTGCCCCTTCCCTGGCTTGCTGAGCCATTTGTGTTAGTGCTGAGGTATATTACCTATTTTTTGAGGTTAGGAAGGGAATTCAGCTTTTAGAGCTGAATATTCACATTTGGAACTTCTTTTTAATATTAACTATTTTTTTAAAGGCAGAAAGGGCTGAAAACTGCATTGTTTCATTTTATTTTAATTTGTATTGCTTCAGTATGCATGGCCCCTTTAATTCTCAGACCTCTTCATTGCCCATAATTCCTTGCAAGCTCCAAAGCCTCGCTTCCAGAGGCTGTGGGAAGCTGCAATGGCGCTCCTGGACATAAACTTTGCCTTGGATGCCTCCAGTAATGCCACCAGAATGGCATTGCATGGCAGGTAAGCGCTGCATCAACAATCTCCATCCCCCAGATGAATTTTGCTCTGTTAGCATTGCGGCCATTTTCAGCGGCTGTTAACTCCAGTTGCCAATGACACCGGCAACTTTACTGGCTAAAATTAAGTTCTCTGCATCCCCCCCACACCGCCCCCACCCCACCTCGCTACAGCTGCACTTTTCCTCCTTGCAAAAATATCCAAGTTCAAACCTTGAATTGTTCTTCCCCACCATACTAGACCAAATTCTCACCTTATTGGCTATTGTAATCTTGTATAGATGACTGGTGTGGCAACTTTTGGAATTGGGCATCCTAACTTCAAAAAGACATTGATGCCTTGGAAGAGGTTGAGAGAAGGGTGATTCTGGGAATTAAGAGTCGATGTTATGTGAGAGACTAATAGAGTTGGACTTCTTTTATGGGAGAAAAGAACAGAAAGTGCATATGATCACAGATCTTTAAAATATCGAGAGGCATAGATACCATAGGTGTGACCAGACTATTTGACTTGAACGAGGACCAGAAGTCACAATTATAAAATTAATCATACTCAAAGAAGATTAGAGATTTTTTTTAAATTAATATGTTGAACAGATTTTCAGTAAAATCAGTTTATTCTGTGTTGATTTTTTCTCTTAAAAATAAAAGTCGGATGATAACCGATCAGGATTGCAATTGGAAGCTGCAGAGAGATGTATAAACATGGTTGATCTGGTACTCCATGGAAGACAATGGCCCTGATGTTTACGGGGAGGCGGGGAGGGAGCGGGGGCGCGTGTTTGCGGAGGGGAAAACCCGGAAATGCCAGGAACGCGGAGGTGCTGCTGAATTTAAAGGCAGGAGATAATTATCATTCTTTTACTCCGTTTTCTGCCCAGCAGGAGAGCCAGCGGTAGAAGGCCACAGCCAGAGATTGTTGGGACGGTCCCCAGTAACCGGGAGATCGCGGAGGGGGCGCATTCTGCTGATCACAATAGGAGATTTGTTTGAGAGGCCGGGGGAAGCATGAAGCATTCCTGCTCCTCCTGGACCACAAGCAGTGCTGTAAAAAGCAACTACCTCCTAGACCTGGCTGCTCCCGCCTCCTGTTAGCTGCCAGGTTTCCCGAGTCCTATGAAAGCCAGCCGGCCAGTGTTAAATTTAATCACTGCAAAAATTTGCGGAATAGAGCCTCATTAACATATAATAATCATGGACCCACCTCTCCAGAGCGGGAAACTCGCACGGCTCCAAACCCACTGCGGTTAAAACAGAAGTAGGCGCATTCGCGGCGGGATGTGGTCGGTTTGCTTATTTGCCGATTTAACCGCCCTCCACCCCCTGACCCTCTCCCGACCATCGCGAGGGGGTTAAAATCCCCCTCCCCCCAACCAATGATTCTTGTGCTGTTGGGACCATGGAAATATCATCTTCACTCAATTATCTTTTCATGCAAATGGAAGTTTAAAAAAAAAAAAATTCTATTCAATTATGTTTGTAGGGAATGTACATTATTGTTAAAAGAAACACCGTTCCTCATCATAGGTTTAGGAGCAAATCACTGATTGGGATTGTGACCAGTGATGAAAAGCTGGCGAGTACCCCTCGGATGTCCTCACATGTGAGGAATGGCTGCTTGGTGAATGTCTACAGGGTCCTGGTGCCTGCGATGCCTAGACCCTACTGCCTTCAGGAGACCACAGAGCTGGGAGAAAATTTATGAATGAAAAGAATATGTTTAGTTAATCTAAGGACAAAGGGCATAGAAGGGCTGGGAAATAGAATTAGAACAGAGAGCATCAACTGAATGGATAGCTCTGCACAAGCATAATGAGCTGAATGGCCTTCTACTGTGTTGTATTTTCTGTATTTCTAAGTACTTTGTATCAATTTCTTTTGATGTATGCTTTATTTTTATACTTTGTCTAAAATGATGCATTAAAATGATTTTAGCATTGAAAACGTTGAATATAAACAACAAAAATGCTATAGGCAACATAAATTACACTATAACCTTCGGGGTCCTTTAGCAAGGAAAAAAATATGTAAACGGTTACATTAGTAAAGAGAGTTTTTGCTTGATGTAAGCCTACAAGGTTTAATTTAAATGGAAGATGCCTCAGGCTATTTGAGAAAGACATTTATTAGTTCCCTGAGCTATATAAATAAGAAATCTATCATGCTGAAATATTGTGGACATAAATCCACATTTCAAAAATAATTTGTCCAGCTAGTTTGAGAAAGCACTCAATGAAAGTCTTCTCATATTAAGGTTGCAATTTAGAATTGTTTGTAAGAAAAAACGTTCATGCTCATCACGTTTTTTCAGGTTTACTTGTATTTCATGAGTTGTCGTAGGAGATTACAAACTGTATACATGCGGGTCTGTGTCACAATATACTTATCAACACTATTCACACATCATCTGGAGAAGCATGATTCTTTTAGTAATAATATAAAACAAATTTGTCTCCTGAGGCAATCCTCACAGCGAGTCAGACTGTTTTTTTAACATGGATCTACTAAGTCCTGACAGCAACCATCATTCCCAGTCCCATGAGAGGAAGAGGCCTTCTGTCTCCTTGAAACAAGATTCTTCTGTCTAGTTCTGACGAAAGGTCATCAACCTGCAACGTTAACTCTGTTTCTCTCTCCACAGATGCTGTCTGACCTGCTGAGTATTTCCAGCATTTTCTGTTTTTATTTCAGATTTCCAGCATCCGCATTATTTTGCTTTTGTTCTTCTGTCTATCTCTTCCTCTACCTTCCTGGTATCTCTGTCTCTCTCTTCCCACTCCGTTTAAGAGATTTTCTATCTTCTTCTCTACCCTTACCCCAGAAAAGGGTCTTGATCTTTCTTTCTCCTCTCCCCATTCTCTGGCCCACAACACTGTTAAAATAAATCAAGCCAGGAGTTTTTTCATTGAGATGACTTGTGTGTGTATTGCTTTTCCTCATCTTTTCTTCACTTTTCCTTGCCCTCTCCTTTTTATTTATCTTTTCCTCACCTTCCCTTTCTTCATTTAGCTCATTGCAATTTGTGGGTGCTTCTGCATAAATTCATTGCTGCATTTGCCTATATAACCACGGTGACTGCACTTCAGAAATAATAAATTGGTTGTCAGCACTTTGGAACATTCTGAGGATATGAAAGGTGAAATTTAATTGTAAGTTTTTTTTCTTCAACATGTCTCCCTTCAGTTCCCATTATTTTCAAAATTTAAACGAACCTGTCCCAGTTAAATGAAGATTGCATACTGCACAAAATGGGCAGGAATTCGCAATATGCATCTCTATCTAATTTCCAGGCCATCATTTGCCAATTCCACACCGGCACCACTGGGCATGAATGGGAAATACACCGTACCAAGGAAGGTTCAAGTCCAGATGGATGACGAGATCAGAGAGATCAGCGAGGTGGGCTACAAGAGTCACAGTGGCAGTGCTTCTTTTACCAGCTCCAAAATCAACATAAATGAGCACTATCACTTTGATTTCATTAATGCGGTCCCCCATTGTATTTCTGCCAGTAATTCTCCGAGTTTGCACCATGATTGGGAAATCCACGATTGGCCAATGATTAAGGCTCCTTGCTGGCAGCGCAAACACCGCAAATTGTTTTCCAAAAGGTTTTCCTGTTTAATGTGCAATAACTCATAATTTGACATTTTAGGCAAATAATGCACTTCACCTGCACAGATCTTTTTTTAACATAATAAATAAGCTGTTTAATAATATTCACAAAAGAGCCTTGTATCTTCAAACAATACCTACCAGTAGTCGTATGACCCCACAAAAGCAAAGGTGATAAACTCTGTTAGCAAACAATGCACCAAAAAATATTCAAAGGTAAATTACTCTTTAACAGGGTTACCTACATACACAGCCTGCTACCAGTACCATTTTAGCACTTGCCACATGCTTGACGCAGCATGGCAATACCCTTGGAGACTTTGGCTGGAATTTTCTTTACCAGGGAGGGACGGGTGCGGACGGTTGGTGTGGCGGGTCGGGACCCCGTTCTTCTTTTCATCCCACTCCTCAGAGCGACTTTCCCTTAATGACGCCTATTAGGACAGGCCTGCGCGTTACCCGGCTCTATTAAATGGTGCAGGTCTGATGACGTAATTGATGACTCATTTCCAGCCGGGATATTTAAAATAGCCACGGCCACATTGCATTTGAAGGTTTATCTAGGAGTGTGCAGGCTGTACATTTCAGTATCTGCTCACTGCTCAGCCTTGCACACATGGCTTCACAGAGGCAGAGGGCTGCACCCAGGTTCTCAGGTGACTCCCTGCATATGCTTGTGGAGGGAGTGAGAGCACACAGGGAGGTCCTCTTCCCTGCTGATGGGCGCAAGAGACCTCCCCAGGAGACAAAAAGAGCCTGGCTGGGTATAGCAGAGGAGGTGAACAGCAGGGATGTTGTGAGAAGGACCTGGGTGCAGTGCCGGAAGCGCTTCAATGATCTCATGATATCAGGAAAGGTGAGTGAAAAGCCACACTCAACTTCATCCTGGTGTGCTTCTCATCACATCCCCATCCCTCTGCCTTCCCAAGCCTACTCCTGCACATCCTTACACCAATTTACCTTGCACATCCACCCATCCCTCTCTATCTACATATTCACATCCCCAACTGACTAACCACCCCTCAGACTCACCCTCATTCTTATGCACTCACACCAACTAACACCACACGAGGTGATTTGGCATTGGCATGACACTCCCTCATAGTCACCCTCTAAAGATTCCTTACACTCATTCCATCACTCTCACTCAAACTTCTCTTTATTCCCTCCTTGCAGGAGACGAGAGCCCACAATAAGAAGGAGAGGAAGCGAACCGGAGGTGGCCCTCTATTATTTGCCACATTGACATCAGCAGAGGAGGCCACCCTGGAGGTCTCTGGAGTTGCAGAGCAGCTTGCAGTGGGAGACAAAGAGAGCGGGACTTTCACGAGACATCAGCGCACCCAGCACCAGCGCAGATGCGCACACCTCGGTGGGTCCTACACGAGATACACATTGTCACCTGGGGCGCGATCTTGCCAGGCCTGGGGAGGCGGGTATGGAAGCGGGTGTGCTGGGAAAATGGCAGAAGCTGGGGGCGGGTGCCCATCCTGCCCCCAACCTGCCTCCGTGCCATCTTGCCAGGAGGCAGGTAGCCGACCCATGCCAGGTCCCGTCTCCTGGAGGTGGGAAGGGGATTGCAGCCAATTAACTACCTGTTAACAGGTAGTTAACAGGCAGTTAAGAGGATTATCCCCATTTTTCCAACAGAGGCGCGGGCTTCCCGATGCCAGGAAACCCCTCCAGGGTCACCGAGGCAAGCAGTGGGTCTGCGAGGGTTGGAGGGGTCCAAAAGTGCGCTGTGAAGGTAAGTGATGGGTGCAAGTGTGGAATGGTAAGTATGTGAGGTGAGTGGAAAGTGATAGAAAATGCTTACTTACCTTTGTTTCTTCCTGCAGGCTTCAACAGTTGGGGGTGCGGAGAGTCTCGCATCTCACCGGCAGAGATGACAGATGGCTGCTGCATTCTCCGATGCAACAACCATCTAATTCCTGCTCACAAAAGAGTCTTGAATACAAGGACTCATCAAACAACATAGAATGTCAATGCTTGACAGCTTCACAGAGCTGTCAAACGATGACAATTTGACAGATAAAACGTCATACGCTGATGTCCTCTATAACCGGCTTCCCCTTAATTGACCTGCTAAGCCCGCTGGGCGGGCTTAACAAGGTCAATCAAGGGAAAATAGCGTGGGTTGGCCACAAGTCGATGGAGGCGGGACAACGACCTGACAAGCAGCAGTCCCGTCTCCAACGGCCCCCATTGGCAAAATCACCCCCTTGGTGTCTCACAAGTCACAAGTGAGCAAAAGGAGATGGTGGAGACAGGGAGTGCAGTGAAGATTCCTCGCTGGAGGGAACAGGACACTCCCAACTCTGCTCAGCTGCATGCAGACACTCAGCCTCAGGGGCCATTGAGAAAGAGGGCAATCCCACTGAAGAAGTGCAGGGGGCTCTGACAGGTTTTGCGGCTGCGATGACTACAAATGTCCAAAGAATGGAGGAGTCCATCTCCAATATGAGCACCACCGTGTCGCAGGCAATGGCGACAGCAGGCTCTTCCATGGAAAGGATGGCCACCTGCATGGAGCAGGTAATGTGCCACTCACATGAGCACATGTTACCAATGAAGGACAGATGGCAGAGGCTCATAGACCCCTTCTCCAGGAGAGATATCAACGTAGACTTCGGTCCTCATGGCCCCGCTGATGTGCAGCAAGGTGCTCTCCAGCTCCTTGCTAGCAGGGAAGTGTGGGCGGCCATATCCCTTGATCCCTTTAGCCTTAAGAAATATATCTAACTCCTTCTTGAATATATTTAATGAATTGGACTCAACTGCCTTCTGTGGTAGAGAATTCCATTCTCTAGGTGAAGAAATTCCTCCTCATCTCAGTCCTAAATGGCTTACTCCTTATCCTTAGACTGTGACCCCTGTTTCTGGACTCGCCCGCCATCAGGAACATCCTTCCTGCATCTAGTCTGTCTAGTCCTGTTAGAATTTTATAAGTTTCAATGAGATCCCCTCTCATTCTTCTAAACACCAGCGAGTATAAGCCCAATCAACCCAATCTCTCCTCATACGTCATACCTGCCATCCCAGGTATCAGTCTGGTGAATCTTCGCTGCACTCCCTCCATGGCAAGAACATCCTTCCTCAGATAAGGCGACCAAAACTGCACACAATACTCAAGGTGTGGTCTCACCAAGGCCCTGCACAAATGCAGCAAGATATCCTTGCTCCTGTACTCGAATCCTCTTGCTATGAAGGTCAACATACCATTTGCCTTCTTAACCGTTTGCTGCACCTGCATACTTACCTCCAGTGACTGGTGCACAAGGACACCCAGGTCTCATTGCACTTCCCCTTCTCCCAATCTATTGCCATTCAGATAATAATCTGCCTTCCTGTTTTTGCCACCAAAGTGGATAACCTTGCATTTATCCACATTATACTGCATCTGCCATGCATCTGCCCAATCACCCAACCTGTCCAAATCATACTGGAGTTTCTCTGCATCCTCCTCACAGCACACATGCCCACCCAGCGTTGTGTCATCTACAAACTTGGAGATATTACATCTAGTTCCCTTGTCTAGATCATTAATATATATTGTGAATAGCTGGGGTCCTAGCACCGATCCCTGCGGTACCCTACTAGTCACTGCCTGCCACTTGGAAAAAGACCTGTTTATTCCAACCCTTTGCTTCCTTTCTGCCAACCAGTTTTCTATCCAAGTCAATACCTTACCCCCAATCCCATGTGCTTTAACTTTGCACGCTAATCTCTTATGCGGGACCTTATCAAAAGCCTTCTGAAAGTCCAAATACACCACATCCACTGGTTCTCCCTTATCTATTCTACCAGTTACATCCTCAGAAAATTCCAGATTAGTCAAGCACGATTTACCTTTTGTAAATCCATGTTGACTTTGTCCGATCCTGTCAGTTTTCCAAGCACTCTGCTATTACATCTTTTATAATGGACTCTAGCATTTTCCCCACTACCGATGTCAGGCTTACTGGTCTATAATTCCCTGTTTTCTCTCTACCACCTTTATTAACTAGTGGGTTTGCATTAGCTACCCTCCAATCCATGGGAACTATTCCAGAGAATTGGCTTTGTGAGTTGGAGTGAATAATCAGACATTACGTAAACTCCAGCAATGGGGGTCAGTGTGAAAGGAATGGCTTGGTCATTGTAGGGATGCTTTATGGTGTTGTTGGGGGGTGGGGGGGGGACCTGGTGCTACATATGGCAGCCATGTGGGTGTAATGCAGGAAGTTAAGTAAATCTGGCCATGGTGAGGCCATCCCTGGCCTCCCAAGCAGCAGTGTGCTCAGGTGCTGCTGGCATCTGGACCTCAGGTTTCACCTGCTCCTCCTCATCTTCCAGCTGATGCTCATCCTCCTCCTCCTCCTCCTCTGAAGAGGCTGTATGTCTGCATGTTGCTCCTCATGCAGCACTAATCCTCGTTGCTGTGCTATGTGGTGCAGGGCGCAGCAGACAGCAGTGGTCCAAATTCTGAGGACCAATGTAAGAGAGTATAGATGGCAGGTCAAGTAGAGATCAGTGAAACAATCTGTCAGTGGTGTGATTAGATAGTAGCAATGAGGTGAGAGTGGCTTCGGAGTTTGCAGAAAAGACTGGCAAACTCTAGATACCTAAATATGTGCTGAAAGTCCACTCAGCAAGAGCCTTTCTCTTCGGAATGTAAACAAGTGTCATGTGACAGTATTTATTGTGCTTTCCATGCTCTGCAGTAATGAACGCGCTCAATGGCCACTGAACTTCCGCCTCAGCTTCACGGACGTGATTCCTGAGCTGCGAGTTTTCTGTGGTCATGCAGTGAAATTGAAAAGGTCTGGTTAAAATCACTGTTAAGGGTGTGACAGCAAGGTAATAATGATCTAAATTAGGTCGCCCACCTCTGCCGCTCAGATCCGTGCCACGCTGGCAAACGCGCTCGAGTTAAAGGCGCAGGGAGGTGGGATGACGGTGGGTTCCCGGCACGCTCCGATTTATTCCGACTTTTACTCCTGACCCGCCTCCATTTCCTTCACGCACGGCAGCATGAAAATTCCGGCCTTTGAAATTCTAACACTCCTCCTAAGTTTTGTTGACTGGCGGGTGCAGCAAAGTATTCAGTTACTTGGTTTCAGCCAAATCCTGACTGAGAAATTAGCTCCCTCTGGCACCTGATCTCCCCCAGAAGTGCAGTGCCTGCCAAATTGAAGGGTGGAACTTCCAAGTGTGCAGGGCGCCCGCCTGAAACAGATGGTTGGTACCTTGGGGTCCTGATGCCAATTTTAAGAGCACGATGCAAAATTGGTCATTAACTGGGCTGCACATGGGCCCTGCGTGCTCCTTAAAGGGATGTAACTTTTTTTACACTTTCATTTCAGGAGGAGCAGGAGTTCTCTATGGAAATACTGCAGGCTGCTGCCTGCCCAGGCTTCTCCCCCACAACTACCCTGCACCCCCCCCCAACTCTGCCGCCCTCCCCCCCACCCCCAACCCCTCCTCTGGTTCGTCTCCCTCCCACGAGGCCCAATTTTCTAAGGCCCCCACCGGTGAGTTGCATTGAAACGTCCAATTGGCATCTTCGGGTGTGCCACCTATTTTGCACTAGAACCGGCACTAGCCCAATTTCTCCACCCCGTCTTTCTATTTCTGATCGATTCACTGAGCAGTCATCCACGTCAGCACCTAAGTATGATGGAACATATAACCCTGAAGTGTGTTTCAACAATGACATGGATTAATTTCAATACAATTAGATACAAACTGAATTGCAATGACTGACAAGCTTTCAAGAGCTTGGTAAAAGGTTTGCTTCCAGCAGACCTTGAAAACACATGCACAAATGTAGAAGCTTAATCAGAAAAGAGAAAGACAACAAGAGATGTTTTCTTGTTTGTTTCCTCAAACATAGCAGTCAGAAACCATTTTGGTATAGATGAAGGAGAAATATTTTAATTCTTAATAGAACTGGAAGAAAAAAAAACCCAGTTCCTTTTGTGATTGGAAATGCTCACAAAGTAAAAGGACTGGGATGCGGCCTAACAGATGTCCAGTCAGTTTTCCACTTGGGTGCACCTGATTTATGCCTGAAAACCAGGTGCACCTGAGCAGAAAATCTATGGCACTGTTTCAAATCTTATCATGAGTTTTGTTAATTCTGATCATTCCACCCAGCTTGTCAAATTTGATCTGCAGAGATTCAGGTAACTAAAAACCGGAGAGCAGCGAGGCCCGAGACCAGTCGGGACCAGCGGGAGCAGTGAGTCGGAGCCCGGTATAAAACCCGGAGAGCAGCGAGGCCCGAGACCAGTCGGGACCAGCGGGAGCAGTGAGTCGGAGCCCGGTATAAAACCCGGAGAGCAGCGAGGCCCGAGACCAGTCGGGACCAGCGGGAGCAGTGAGTCGGAGCCCGGTATAAAACCCGGAGAGCAGCGAGGCCCACCAACTCAGCAGCGGGGAGAGAGGTAAAAAATAATCAGTGTGTGACGTCACCAAGGAGCAGGTAGGTGATTGGTTGGTGAGTATTTCTCTTTTTTCAATACGGGAGCGGAGCGGAGAGGCAGCAGTCGGCGAGACTCGGGGCCATTTAAAAAACAGCTGAGGCGGAAGTAAAGCTCTTGAGCTTTTTTTCAGAAGCGGACCTGGTGGGAAGCACCCAGGTGAAAGGTATTTAAGGAGGGTGGTGGCTGTCTAAAAACAGAGGTCACAAATTTTTTGGTCTCAGTTTCTTTTCAGCAGGGCAGGAACCGGGAGGAGCGGGAAGTCGGCGTAGGACCAAGGGGACACAAGACCGGGAAGTCAGCGAAAGACCAGGGAGGTAAGACAAACTGGTAAGTACTTTCCTCAAACCTTCCTAGAAAGTAAAACCAAAACTAGTGGGATTTGGTTAGTTTAAAAAGGAATAAGAGGAGTACAGTATACATTGGTCTAAGTAAGCTTCGGGAAAACAAAAGTCGATAAATAAACTAAAACTAGAAAATTAAAAAGTAATATAAGGGTTAAGTCATGGCAGTAGAGCTCGGACCTGTGTCATGCTCCTCCTGTAACATGTGGGAAATCAGGGACGCTTCCTGTGTCCCTGACGACTATGTGTGCGGGAAGTGTGTCCAGCTGCAGCTCATGTGGGACCGCATGACGGCCCTTGAGCTGCAGATGGACTCACTTTGGAGCATCCACGATTCTGAGAGGGGTGTGGATAGCACATTTAGTGAGTTGGTCACACCGCAGGTTAAGGCCAGCGTAGACAGTACATGGGTGACCAAAAGGCAGAGCAAGGGCAGGAAGGTAGTGCAGAAATCCCCTGGGGTTGTCTCCCTTAGCAACAGGTTCACCGCCTTAGGTACTGTTGTCGGGGGGGGTGACACATCGGGGGAAGGCACCAGCAGCCAGGCTCATGGCACCATGACTGGCTCTGTTGCAAAGAAGGGAGGGAAAAAGAGTGGCAGGGCTATAGTAATAGGGGATTCGATTGTAAGGGGAATAGATAGGGGTTTCTGTGGTCGCGACCGAGACTCCAGGATGGTATGTTGCCTCCCTGGTGCAAGGGTCAAGGATGTCTCGGCGCGGGTGCAGAACATTCTGGAGGGGGAGGGGGAACAGCCAGTTGTCGTGATACATGTTGGTACCAACGACGTAGCTAAAAAAAGGGAAGAGGTCCTACAAGTAGAATTTAGGGAGTTAGGAGCCAAACTAAAAAGTAGGACCTCGAAGGTAGTAATCTCTGGATTACTACCAGTGCCACGTGCTAGTAAGAGTACAGAGAACAGGATAGTTAGGCTAAATACGTGGCTTGAGCAGTGGTGTAAGAGGGAGGGTTTTAAATTTTTGAGGCATTGGAACCAGTTTTGTGGTAGGTGTGACCTATACAAAAGGGACGGTCTACACCTGTGCAGAGATGGAACTGATGTTCTCGGGGTAATTTTTGATAAAGCAGTTCGGGAGCATTTAAACTAGTATGGCAGGGGGCTAGAAACCTATGTAGTGAAATAGAGGAAAGTGAAAGGCAGACAGAAATAAATGGTAAAAGGGTGAGGAACAAAAAACAAAGGGCCAAACTAATTCATAAAAAATGTGAGCATAAAAAAAGCCTGAGGGTTTTATACCTTAATGCGAGAAGCATCAGGAACAAGGTAGATGAATTAGCTGTGGAAATAGAGGTTAATAATTATGATCTAATTGGGATTACGGAAACATGGTTGCAGGGTGAGCAGGGCTGGGAGCTTAACATACAGGGGTATTCAGTATTTAGGAAGGATCGACAAAAAAGAAAGGGAGGAGGGGTAGCATTGCTAGTAAAAAAGGGGATAAATGCAATTGAAAGGAAGGATATTAACTCAGTTAATACAGAATCTATATGGGTGGAGCTAAGAAATAGCGAGGGGCGAAAAACATTAATAGGAGTGGTATATAGGCCTCCAAATAGTAAAATAGAGGTTAGGGAGGGCATCACGAGGGAAATTAGAGAAGCGTGCAATAAGAGCACAGCTGTCATCATAGGTGACTTTAACTTACATATAGATTGGACTAGCCTAATCAGTAAAAATAATGAGGAGGAGGAATTCCTTGAGTGTTTAAGGGATGGTTATCTGGATCAATATGTCGAGGAACCAACTCGGGAACAGGCTATATTGGACTGGGTACTGTGCAATGAGAAGGGACTAATCAGTAATCTTGTTGTACGGGGACCCTTGGGTCAGAGCGATCATAACATGATCGATTTCTCACTCGAAATGGAGAGCGAAAAAATTGACTCAGAGACTAAGGTCCTGAATTTAAACAAGGGGAATTATGATGCCATGAGACGGGAACTGAGTAGGTCTGATTGGACAACGTTCCTGGGAGGACTGGAGGTAGATAAACAATGGCAAACATTTAAAGATAGAATGACAAAATTGCAAAAATTGTTTATACCAATCTGGCATAAAAGGAAATCTAAAAAGGTGACTCAACCGTGGATAACAGGGGAAATTAGAGACAGCATAAAATCCAAAGATAGGGCGTATAAAATAGCCAAAAAAAGCGCCAGAGCGGAAGATTGGGAACAGTTTAAGATAGAGCAAAGGAGGGCAAAGGGCATAATCAAGAGGGGCAAAATAGCTTACGAAAACAAGCTGGCGGAAAATATAAAAACTAACTCCAAAAGCTTTTATAAGTATATCAAAAGGAAAAGACTGGTGAAAACCAAAGTTGGTCCATTGCAGTCAGATACGGGGGAATATATAATGGGAAATAAGGAAATGGCAGATCAACTAAATGCATACTTTGGGTCAGTCTTTACGAAGGAAGACACAAAAAACCTCCCTGGGATATCGGGAAAAATAGGGACATTGGCAAAGGAGGAACTGACGCAAATCAATATCTCTAAGGATATGGTGTTAAGGAAGCTAAAGGGATTGAAGGTGGACAAATCCCCAGGGCCTGATAACATGCATCCTAGGGTACTGAAGGAGGTGGCCCTAGAGATAGCGGATGCACTAAGGATGATTTTTCAGAATTCATTAGACTCGGGAACAGTGCCGATGGATTGGAGGGTAGCTAACGTTACCCCACTATTCAAAAAGGGGGGTAGGGAAAAAGCAGGTAATTACAGACCTGTAAGCCTTACATCAGTTGTGGGCAAAATGCTGGAGTCCATCATTAAGGATGAAATAGCGGAGCACTTAGCAAATGGGGACAGGATAGGACAGAGTCAACATGGATTTACAAAGGGTAAATCGTGCTTGACTAATCTATTGGAATTTTTTGAGGGAGTAACTGGTAGAATAGATGGGGGAGAGCCAGTAGATGTGGTGTACCTGGACTTCCAAAAGGCCTTCGATAAGGTCCCACATAAAAGATTAGCATGGAAAATTGAGGCTCATGGGATAAAGGGGAAAGTATTGGCGTGGATAGGGAACTGGCTGTCAGATAGAAAACAGAGAGTTGGAATAAA
Organism: Somniosus microcephalus; assembly: GCF_052327205.1. Lineage (NCBI taxonomy): Eukaryota > Metazoa > Chordata > Chondrichthyes > Squaliformes > Somniosidae > Somniosus > Somniosus microcephalus. The sequence continues at coordinate 47,439,725 of NC_141003.1, forward strand.
CGGCTCATTTTCTGAATGGCAGGCAGTAACAAGTGGGGTACCACAGGGATCTGTCCTGGGCCCCCAGCTGTTCACAATTTACATTAATGACCTGGATCAGGGAGTCGGATGCAGCATTTCCAAATTTGCAGACGACACTAAACTAGGAGGGGGGGTGGGCTCAGAGGAAGAGACCAGGAAGCTCCAGAGCGATTTGGACAGACTGGGCGATTGGGCGGATAAATGGCAGATGCACTATAATGTGGACAAGTGCGAAGTTATCCACCTTGGGTGCAGGAACGGGAGGGCAAATTATTATTTAAATGGCAATAGATTGGGAGAGGGGGAAGTACAGAGAGACCTGGGTGTTCTTGTACACCAGTCACTGAAGGCGAGCATGCAGGTGCAACAGGCGGTCAAGAAGGCAAACGGTATGCTGGCCTTCATAGCAAAAGGGTTAGAATACAGGAACAGGGATACCTTGCTGCAGCTGTACAGGGCACTGGTGAGACCACACCTCGAGTACTGTGTACAGTTTTGGTCGCCTCATCTGAGGAAGGATGTTCTTGCCATGGAGGGGGTGCAGCGGCGATTCACCAGGCTGATACCAGGAATGGCGGGAATGACCTATGAGGAGAGACTATGTAGTTTAGGGATGTACACACTGGAGTTTAGAAGATTGAGAGGGGACCTCATAGAAGTGTATAAAATTCTGACAGGTCTAGACAGACTGGATGCAGAAGGAATGTTTCCCTTGGCGGGTGAGAACAGAACTAGAGGACATAATTTAAGGATAAGGGCTAAACCATTTAGGACAGAGATGAGGGGGAATTTCTTCACTCAGAGAGTGGTGAACCTGTGGAACTCATTGCCACAGAGGGCAGTGTACGCCAGCTCATTAAATATATTTAAGAGGGAATTAGATATATTTCTACGGGCAAAAGGGGTTAAGGGTTACGGAGAGAAGGCGGGGACGGGATACTGAATTAAAGGATCAGCCATGATCTCATTGAATGGCGGAGCAGGCACGAAGGGCCGAATGGCCTACTCCTGCTCCTATCTTCTATGTATCTATGTATCTATGTAAAAAGGGAGGCATCCTCCACTCAGCAGGGAGGTATTCTGAAGCTACCAACTGACAGTTAGAGAATGTCACCAGCTCATGATCAGCAAGCTCATATCATCCTTTCAGCTCAGAGAATCGCTGTTATAATCCGGAGAAAGAATAATGAGAAAATATCTGGGGAAATTTTGTCGTGGCATAAATAAAAGAAACATTTCTTATTTATATTCCTGTGTTCTCTATCAATCAGTTATTGTTTTGAAAAGTACATTTCCATTTTAAAATGTTCTTATATGATGGAGAGGACAGCAAATTCAAACTTTATTCAGTTATGCATGAAATGCAACAAAAGTAGCCAAGATAAAAAAAACTAATCAAATGAACACATTCAGAAAATCCAATTATGTAAGATTACTGAAGGACTTGATTGTGGGTGATGTACACTCTCACTGCTCAAAGAAGGATTGATGGTATCAGAAGTAATTTGCTGAACATTTTGTCTTCTTTCCCTGGCAGCAGATGCCATATACATGACCATGTATTTTTCAACCGTCAGTAATCAGTGATGAATGTTCACTTTTCTGCTGTTATGCAGCCTAACTTCACAGTTATTATTGCTGTACTACAGTGTGTTCAATTATTTATTGGCTGACCACTTTCAATTGGCATTCAGTAGCAAGAAGGATATGAAGCCCATTAAATGATTCCAGCACTAATGTGAGTCAAATGAAAGGGTCTTCACCTGAACTGATGGCGAGTCCCCATGGTTGTCTATGTATAATTGAAAAGGACATTTTTCTCACGTCCAATTAAATAGCTTTTAGGCAAGTTAGGAAGTTTTAATTTCCAATAAAGAGTAAGTATAGAGCATTATAAGTACTTCCACTTAAAATATAATTGACGTAAGAAAACTACTAGACACTTGGTCAGAGTATTAAACAAAGCTTTAATCGACTGTTTCACAACATGGAAGTCTAGTTATCCTTCACTAGTTCCTGTTTACAAAATGTCCCTGAGCAAGCTGGGCCCATGCCCGAGTATTTATACTTTCCCTGGACAGCGCCACCAGCAGGCCGCCCAGTATATTTCATAAGTCCTTTCTACATAAATGGCACGACTTATGTCATTCTTCCCGCCTGAAAGATTGGAAATCCGGCGGCTTCTTTCTACCGAATTAGGCGGACTAAGAATAGACGCAGCCATGGCCGGAAGGCACATCCCCTCGGACCGTGTTTTGGTCCCTGGGTTGCTTAGTTCATAACAGCGGGCCGGCAGAGTCCATGTCGCCTTGATCGACCTGAGGGGAACTGGGGAGATCGTGGCTCTGGGTGCGGGCCCCCACAGGCGCAGAGCTGGCTTCACCCTGCTCAGTAGTCGGTGACTGACCAGCGTCCTGGCTTCAGGTGGCCATCCCGCGGGGAGCACTCTGTTCCCCAGGTTGATCCGGCGGAATAGCAGGCAGATCCCTTGATGTCCCGGGTAGGGCGTCATCCTCAGAGGAGCGCAGGGTATCGCCCTCAATTGGGTCCGTGGGACTGATTGGGCAGGGAGCCAGATCCCGGAGTGACACTGCGGATTCCCGGCCATCAGGGTACCGCACATATGCGTACGTGGGATTGACATCCGTCAGTTCCACTTCGTCGACGAGGGGATCACTCTTAGAGGTTCGGACGAATCTTCGGAGCAGCACGGGGCCAGGAGCTGCCAACCATGACGGTAGGGACGTCCCATGAGTGGAGCGACGCTGGAACCCGAAGAATCGTTCGTGAGGAGTAGCATTGGTGGATGTAGAAACAAGAGACCTGATGGAAAGCAATGCGTCAGGGAGCATAGTTTCCCACTGCTGGTCTGATAGGTTGTGTGACCTCAGTGCAAGACAAACAGCGTTACAAATGATAGCATTGTATCTCTCAACCTGTCCGTTTCCAATAGGTGTTGTTCTACTTGTGGTGATTCCCCATTGGGAAAGATAACTTTTGAGTTCGCTTGACATGAAGGAGGGGCCCCAATCAGAGTGGATGAAATTGGCCGTACTGCAAAGGGAAAAGACCTGATCAAGGCATTTGATCACTGTGGAAGTAAGCATATTGGGACAGGGGAAAGCAAAGGGAAAGTGTGAATATTCGTCCACCATAGTAAGCAAGTAGGTGTTTCGCGTTGAGGAAGTCAATGGCCCTTTAAAGTCAATGCTGAGTCGCTGCATAGGCTGTGTAGCGTGTATGAGCGAGCCATCCGATAGACGGAAGAATTGCGGTTTTAATTCCGTGCAAATTCTACAAGTGGAGCATGTTTTTCTCATGTCTTCTGTAGAAAATGGGAGATCTTTAGATCGCACAAAGTGTAACATACGAGTAACACCAGGATGGCATAAGTCAGTATGAAGATCCGCAAGAGTCGAAGTTGACATGGAAGAGCAGAATGCACGCGTGAGGGTATCCGGGGCCACATTCTCTTTGCTGGGTTGATAATGTATGGTGTAGCCAAAGGCGGCCAATTCCATCCTCCAGAGCTGTATTTTGTTATTCTTGATCTTAGTGCACTTCCAGTTATCCAGCATAAAGGCCACGGAGCGCTGATCAGTTATAAGCGTGAAATGGCAATGAGTGAGAAAATGACTCCATTTATGTACTGCTTCGATGATAGCCATAGCCTCCTTCTCGACAGGAGGATAATGGAGCTCACAACACTGCAAAGTTCTGGACAGAAATGCAACGGGTCGACCACCTTGATTCAAGGTAGCCGAGATCGCCACATCCGATGCATCGCACTCGAACACGAAAGGGAGATTTTCATCGATGGAACAAAGCGTGGCTTTTTCCAGTTGTCGCTTGAGGAGGTCGAAAGCTGAAATAGCCGTTGCCTTCAATGAAAATGGCTTTGCGTGAAGCAGGGGCTGGATCTTGTCGGAAAAGTGGGGTATGCACTTCACATAATAGGCGAACATGCCAAGGGCCCGAAGAAGAGAGCTGAGATTCATAGGAGGAGGGAGCTCCTGAAGCGGACAAAGTTGCTCCGGATCCGGTTTGATGACACCATTGCCCACCCAGTAGCCAAGGATGTTGACTGATGGTACTGATTTCACAGATTTGGACTCATTTAAGGTTAAGTTGCGACAACGGAGAACGTCAAAAAATTTCTGGAGGTTGGCATCCTGCTCCTTTTGGTCATGACCAGCAATGGTGATATTATCCAGATATGGAAAACTGTCCGTTAAGTTCTCCTGTTTGACTAGGCTATCCATTGTCTGTTGGAAGACGGCCACCTCATTGGTGACCCCAAATGGAAGGCGACGAAACTGGTAAAGCCGACCATTGGCCACAATGGCCGTATACTTTTTGTCAGAGTTCTTTAACGGTACTTGATGGTATGCGCTCTTTAAGTCAAAAGTTGAAAATACCTTCTGGTTGGCAAGGTTATTGACCATGTCATCGATGCATGGTAGTGGGTAGGCATCCAGGTTGGTATACTGGTTAATAGTTTGCGAATAATCGATGCAAAGATGTTTCTTGTGTTGCGTCAGAGGATTTTTAACAACGACGACTTGAGCCCGCCAGGAAGATGAACATGGCTCAATGATACCGTCAGCTAGAAGGCGAGAGATCTCTGCCTCGATAAAGGATAGATCATCTTGGCTGAAACGTTGTGATTTAGTGACTATGGGTTTACATCGGGGGGAAAAATTGGCAAACAAGGAGGGCTCGTCGAGCGAAGCCGCCGAAAGTGCACAAAACGGGACTTTGGAAATAGTAAGCTCCGGTTTTGACCCTCCAAACTCAAAAGTGAATGTTTTGTGTTGTTTCTGGAAATCCTGTCCCAGGAGCACATCACTGCATAGGTTTTTGAGCACCCCGAGCCAGGTGGAGAAATAAGTGTGGCCATTGAGAATAAGGTCGACAAGACAAAAGCCGGAAGAGTTGGTGGTCAGTGTCGTCAGAGCCATTGCAATTTCCCTGTCCGAGGGGTAAATACGCAGTTTTAACTTACTGACAGCCTGCTCACTGATTAAGCTGTCAGAGCTGCATGAGTCGATTAGTGCAATCAAAATGTGTCCATTTACTGAAACCTTTGTGGCTGCATGGGACAGGCTTTGGGGAAAAACAGCTGTGATGAGAGGAGGAGCAGTTTTACTCTTGACAGTTGTAACCTTAGTAGTGGCTCTTGGGGGAGAAGCAGTTTTATAGATAGCAGCTGTAACCTTAGTAGTAGCTCTTGGGAGAGGAGCAGTTTTATAGATCGCAGCTGCAAAACTAACAGGGGCTCATGACTGACATACCTTAGAAAAGTGATCTTTATTACTGCAATGACTGCAGGTTTCATTACGAGCAGGACAAAATTTCCTATAGTGGAATGCACCTCCACAGAAGAAACACTTCCTTCCAGATTGCCAAGATGCCACTAGGGTAGGGTCATCATCAGTGAAGGCTTCTAGGGTAGGGTTGTCATCAGCTAGGATAGAGTAGTCATCAGTGAGGGCTTCTGCCCGAGGCCCATTGGAGGAGTCACCAAAAGTGATAGCAGCAGTCCGTGCACACGGTAAAAGATAGGCATCTGCATTTCTTTTTGCTAAGTCCAGAGAACATGCCTGGTCATAGGCAGCTGCATTTTTTTTGCTATGTCCAGAGAACAGGCCTGGTCATAGGCAGCTTGTAACTTGAGGGTTTTATTCTCCAACAGACGCTGGCGTATGAAAGGAGACGCAATTCCATTAATAAAGGAATCACTAATTAACTCCTCTTGGTACTGCTCAGCTGAGACAGCTTTGAGATTACAATCCTTGCTGAGCCTGCAAAGCTTTTGAAGGAATTCGTCAAGTGATACCCCGGGTTGTTGTCGAGTTGTGGCCAGTAGATGCCGAGCAAAAATTTTGTTTGCGGTCTTAACATATAGTTGCTGTAGTATTTGGATAGCGGAGTCATTGTCTACACAGTCTTTGATATAGTCAAACACATGAGGGGATACATAAGTATCTCTAACTTATCAGGAACATTCTCACCACACACCCTGAGGAAGTTGCTGAAGGTACGATACCAGTGTTTCCATACCTTAGCCATTGTAGGTGAATTCGGGTCCAGGTCAAGACGGGCGGGTCGGAGTAGTTTCTCCATGATGGATTGATTACTACCTCTGGTTCCCTTCTACCGTTTGAATCATAGCCATCTGTTCCCAAAACCACTCAGAGCGTGGAGCAGCAAACAGTCGATTAAATTGACATAAGAAAACTACTAGGCACTTGGTCAGAGTATTAAACAAGGCTTTAATCGACTGTTTCACAACATGGAAGTCTAGTTATCCTTCACTAGTTCCTGTTTACAAAATGTCCCTGAGCAAGCTGGGCCCATGCCCGAGTATTTATACTCTCCCTGGACAGCGCCACCAGCAGGCTGCCCAGTATATTTCAAAAGCCCTTTCTACATAAATGGCACGATTTATGTCAATAATTATCCTTTAACTCCAGTCCTCCATAAATTTTAAGCTTGTTCACTTGAGCGTTTTTGTTCTCAGAATGTGGGTAATGCTGGCAAAGCCACAATTATTGCCCATCAATAGTAGCCCTGAGAAGGTGGTGGTGGACCTCCTTCTTGAATTGCTGCAGTCCTTGTGGTGACAACGCTCACAGAATGGTGTTAGAATTCTGGTTCGTGACTTGTGGAGATGGATAGGAGTGAATGCTTGTCAGAGTTCTCTATTTTTAATCTGTGGGGAGTTGGTGGTGAAACATTCACCTGGCCTGTATGTATTTCCCCTCTTGGTTACCAAAACATTTGCTAAGCAAAGCAGAGCCAAGACTAGATGACCTGATAAAAATGTTTAAATATTTCCCCATTTGCCATGTGGAACAACCTATTCACTGAGGTGAGTTGCATAGCAGACATACATGAATGCGTCTGCATCTCTTTGCAGTCACTTTCACTTGTGCACATAGTAGAAGAAATGAGGCCTGAACACTGAAAATTTAATGTGAGACTAATTGACTCTTTTTGAGGCTGATAGTGGCCTACCTTGAATTTCCCATTGACTAACTTCCACGTTCTGGTTACTTTTTTCGGGCTATCAAACATTTTACTTTTAATGCCCGTCTGAAATTGTCTTGCTGATACAAATGATTGTGACTTAAAAAAAGTAATCATTGAATATAAGTTGTATGATAGTATTATGCAAATTCCAAGATGCAATTATAGTGTATTCATATTAAATTCCTCTGTGCTATTTTAACAGATTGATGACCCGTTTAAAATAAGAGGGATTTGATATGGTAAGTGTTCATATGATAATATTCCACAGCATAATTTCTAGGCTATATAGACTGACCCTTCAGAGAGAAAAGAACACAGATAAACACACATACACACAAATCTAGAAAGTTAAAAGTACAAATTGAAACACACAAAATTGTAGAGAGTGAGTTAAAGTGAAAAGAAATGACTGACGGTGAGAGTTAGAAATAGTAAGAATTCTAGGCCGGAATTTTGCCGGCGCTCAGCAGACCCGATTGGTGGTGGGTCAGCTGTTAAATTTAAAATGATTGACAGCAGGTCAGGAATCACCACCCTACACCATAAAGCATCCCTACAATGCCCAAGTGATTCCTTTCACACTCATGATCATTGCAGGGGGTACCATTATGTCTCACCATTCACTGCAACTCACTAAGCCACTTCCAAAGGTGCACCCAAATCTGTCCAAGAATGCAAAGTGTTAAAAATAAAGGTTTCAATGTTTGACACCACATTAACAGAAACTTTACATGAACATTGGATAAACCACCCAAGTGCCTACCTTTGTGTGTTGTTAGTTGGTATGATTGCACTAGGATGAGGGTGAGTGTGAGGGGTGGCTAGTGAGAAGGGGATGTGATAATGTAGATAGAGAGGGATGGGTGGAGGTGCAAGGTAAATTGGTGTGAGTAAGGATGTGCAGGAGTAGGGTAGGAAAGGCAGAGTGATGGGGATGCGATGAGAGGCACAGCAGGATGAGGTTGAATGTGGCTTTGTACTAACATTTCGTGATCTACTGAGATCATTGAAACATTTGCGGCACTTCACCCAGGTCCTCCTGACCGCATCCCTGCTTGTGCCCTCGTCTGAAACGTGCAAGCAGGCCTGGGGAGGTCTCTTCCGCCCATGGGAAGGGACGAGGACCTCCCTGCATGCCTGGGTGCAGCCCTGCACCTCTGTGCAGTGCTTGTCAGTGTTTGCGGTACCTCAATGCTGTAGAACACTGACAGCACAAATGTCAAACTAAATTTGTGCATAGTCCCTTTAAGGAAACCGGCTGATGACGCATCAGCAAATGATGTCATCAGACCAGCTTCCTCTAATGGGACCGGGAAACGCACTGGGTGGGCTTAACAAGCCCAATCTACGGAAATTCATTTTAGACAGCAGAATGGAACCAGCAGCATGATCGGGATCTGCCACCGACGTTGCCTGCCATGGAGCCGCCAAGGTTAGCAAAATCACGGCCTAGGCCTCTTGTGTGACCTGTGTTCCTGCATGCACATGCAAGAGGGTGAGAAAGATAATTGATTGGATTGATAAAGGCTATTTAAAGACCAACATTTTAATGATAGAAGTAAGACTGGTTTAATGAGGTAGATTTTGGTCTTCGATGTAATGTAAATCAGACAGGTTCTATAATGGCCAAGCAGGAGATGATAGCACATATCTGCTTTTGGTTTCCCCAACATTATCTAGACCACCTTTCACTATCATGTGCTGAGACTCCAATATGGTCTGGAGGCTATACCATCTTCCATTTTACAGTTGGTCCACTAGGGGGCAATCTGTATTCTCATGCAACTCAATAGGGTCACTCGGCTTACACACCTAGCCCCTCATTAATCACCATCACTTCTGCCCCTTTATCAATGGTGACTGATTCAAGTGCGGTTGGTGATGGTGATACTGTGTTGAGTTCTGCAATTAGGCTTTGAATGATGTGGAACATAATACCAACAGGAGTGGCAGGTTCGAGAAAAGACATGGATGGAGAGTAATATTGGGCGGGGCATAAATTCAGCATTTCAACTGATCCCGTGGGTTTACAGACAGGTGGATTAGCTTAAAATTGCTCCCATTGTCTTTTGGAAATAACTTCAGATTTTGTAGTAATGCCCGGTGCCATTATCAGTTCCATTTTAAATTTTGTCATGAAAGTAAAAGTTAATCAGATATGATGACTAAACTCATGGGATTATAATTAGCTGATCTAAGTGACTGAACATCAGTAATTAAATGTCATTTCCCTTCAGCTCACTTAGCTCTGAATCTTTGCCTTAAAATGTCAAAATCATGCCATTCAACCATGTCTAAGAGGTTATTGCCTGGAAAAGGGATTTACCAGGAAATTCTAATTTGGACCTGACAATAATTAGATACTCTGTATCGAACAATTTTACTTTGGAATTATAATTTGCAACTTTAAAAAAGGATTTATTTTTAATGTATATGGTAGTCACAGGTTACAGCAAGGCGTAATTCTTGCAATAAAATTTGAATCCACAATTTCTGATTTCTGTGTTCTCTTCTTGATATGCACACCACAACATGATTAGCATTTTTGTTCATTCAATGATTAAAAAATGACCGGCTGCTACTGATTGTACAGGAACACATTAGATATATGAATGGGTACTATGGAACAGGAGATGTCATTTCGAACATACAGGCACATTTGTTTCTGACCCATTGTTTTTGGAGATTAAGTTTAAATAAATAATTGCTGTAAAACCTGGATGACAAGTTAACAAAGGGATTTGGAGTGTTGTGCTCACACCAGCTATGTGCTGTGGACACCAGTAAATGTGATTACTGTACTGTCTATCACTACCACTATTTTAAGATCCTAGCAGAGCAATTGTGGGAATAAATCAGTCAGCAGTGTCTAATGGCCTAGAAATTGCGGTCGGAGGCGTACCTCCGGAGTATGCCTCCGACCCGTGAAACATTTATGAAATTACCTCCTGGTGGCTAGGCTGCGAAGAGTTACGGTCTCCAGCCTCCAGGCGGACGGCAGTGTAATGGCCCATGGATCCCAGGGGCACTTCTGAACTGCCTGCGCCCCCTGGGATCACATGGGCCTGGTCCTCCAATGACAAAGGAGAACTCCAGTCATTTACGAAGGGAATCCCCTAATGATATGCAATGGAATCCCCAAATAATTATACAATGTACAGGATCCTAATAATTATACAATGTACAGAATCCCAATAATTATAAAATGTACAGAATTCTAATAATTATACAATGTACAGAATTGCAATTTTATTCATAAGTTCCTTCATTGCACCAACCTCATTAAAAATTACATTTTTTGATAAATAATATTAAACATCCTAATCCAGGCCAATATTTGATTAAACTAATTTAAAGTGTATGTGCATAATTTTGGATTGTTAAAAGTTTTATTTAAGCCTTATATATACACTAACGCTGATGCAAGCAGGCCCTATGCCTGCTCTTACCAGCCATAAGAGTTGCATAGGCAATTGCTGGGCAGTTGTTGGGCAAATAGCCCAACTCTGCACCAGCAATACTCAGTGTTCAGGTGGTTTGGATGATCTGTCAAGGCATACCTGAAAACTGAGTATTGCTGGTGCAGAGTTGGGCTATTTGCCCAACAACTGCCCAGCAATTGCCTATGCAACTCTTATGGCTGGTAAAAGCAGGCATAGGGCCTGCTTGCATCAGCGTAATAAGTGTATATATAGGCCTAGAAATTCAGTCGGCCTAGCGCCCCATTTGGGGCGCTGGAGGGCCTAGCGCCGGAGTTATGGCCAGTTTAAAAATTCCCTGGGGCCCTGGAATCGGCGGTAGACCGGTAGCGCTGCGCCGGCACCGATGACGTCATCGGTGTGCGCAGCGTCCCGGTTGCCATGCCGACGGGCCCCAGTGCCGAAATTCAGTTGCGGCCGCCTCGCCCGTGGCAGCCGCAACTAAGACTCTGGCAACAGAGTCTTACACGGCTTTGCGCCGGCGCATAAAGGTGGAGCGGCGGCCGGCCGCTTTCCCGCTGGCCGCCTGCCCGCACCTCCCTCCCCGGACTCCCCCACCCCCCCCCCCACGGAACAGATGCTTCTCGGCTGCGAGCCCGGCACTTCCCCAAGGTGCCGGGCTCATTTTTGTGGCGATTTTACCGGCCAGCGGGCGGGTGCAGGCAGCTCCTCCTTAGCTGAAGGAGGAGGCCTGCACTTCCCGAGCCTGCCGCACCGCATCGGGCGCCGCAGCGCCGGAATAGCGCCGCAATGCGGCGCGTAGCGCCAGTTTTCAGGCGCAAACACCCTTCAGTAGCGCCGGCAGCCGTTTGGGCGCGGCGCTACTGAATTTTTGGCGCGCGCAGGGGGACTTAGCGCCGGCGCTAACTTTCCGGCGCTAAAGCCCTGGCGCGGCGCCAACTGAATTTCTAGGCCATAAGGTTTAAATAAAACTTTTAACAATCCAAAATTATGCACATACACTTTAAATTAGTTTAGTCAAATATTGGCCTGGATTAGGATGTTTAATATTATTTACCTTAACAGATCGCAGGTTCTGGATTTTGCATAAACGCAAGCGCATGTGGAAATTCGGAAGTTCTGGGGCCTTTCAAAGGGAATACAACGGCGTACTCTGAGAGTACGCCTTCGCAGAAACAGCAATTTCAGGGCCATTGTCATTTCTCAAGTCTGCTTTGCTCAGGAGGGAACTGACACTGTATTTGCTTCCTAACTTTCACACAATGGCAAAAGAAAACCAAAAATTATTATTTGCGGTTGGCGAACATAATTGGTGTGTAAATCCTGTGCAATGTGCAACCAGGCTGCATTGGTCTCCTGGGGAGGTCTCTTCCGCCCATGGGAAGGGAAGAGAACCTCCCTGCGTGCAGTGACTCCCTCCATAAGCAGATGGAGGGAGTCATGGGAGAGCCTGGGTGCAACCGTGCACCATTGTGCAGTGCTTGTCAGTGCACCTCAATACAATAGAACACTGACAGCACAACTGTCAAAGTAAATTTGCGCATGGTCCCCTTAAGGAAACCGGTTGATGACGCATCATCAAATGACGTCATCAGACCCGCTTCTTTCAATTGGCCGGCAAACGCGCTGGGCGGGCTTAACAAGCCCAATCAGGGGAAAATCATTTTGGACCGTAGGCTGGAGCCAGCAGCGGAGTTTGAACCCGCCACTGGCCTCACCCACTACGGTGCTGCGGAGGATGGTCAAATCCAGTCATAAGAAAACAATGTCTGTATAGTGTGCATTAGTTTTAGAACTGAAATTGTACTGTTTGGCGTTGACAGGTAGTAGATCTCAATACAGCAGCTAATATTTCCCCTTAGGCGGCCTACTTTAAATTGGAAGATGGTATCACAGCCTACTCCACAGTGTGCTAACCTGTTGTGATTATGCAGGGAACCTAGTTAAGGATAACAATTAAAGAGGCAAATGGCTAAATCGATAAATAGCAAAAAATGAACTAAATTTCCTGTTGCTTTTGACACCCTTAACTTTAAACAGTGCCCTGTGGTCCTCAAATCCTGGATCCAAATTCTCCATATCTAACAAACTCTTAAAGGCTCTCAGTGCAGAGAATCCTTCCTCATAACTTAGTTCAGGAATCAGTTTCGTAGTCCTTCTTCTCTAGACTCCCTCCATAATTTGGCTTTTTTCCTGTAATACAGAGACCAAACTTCAAACGTTGCCTTACCAAGGCTAATACAATTTCAATATCAGCTCCTTAGGCTTAAAAGTCACAGACCCAACCTTGCATTCCAATATTTTATTTATTCTTTTCAGCTCCTGCGAACATTAAAGTGACAGTTTTAAAGACCTGTTCACCAAAACCTCCAGATCTCTTTCCTGTTTTTAACCTCCAGTATGTTACTGTTTAATATGTTATCAAAATTCTCATTTCTGATCTCATGATTGTCTATAATGTTCATCAAATAAATAAATGAATGCATGTAAGAATAACTTAAATGAAAAAGATCAAAACATAATTGCCATGCGTTTCCGCTGTTTGCGTCAGCACCATTTGCCCAAAATTGGCCAAACTAGCGCAATAGGTCGTGGAATTTCAAACGCAATTTCTGCTCAGCGCAAATCGAGTATCGCAATCTTTTGCGCTAGTTTAAAAAACATTGCGGTAGACGCTGGCCCCGCCCACAAAACTGGCCACGCCCCCAGATCAAATTAATCACCATTGAGAGTTTCCGCTAATTGCGCCCATTTACGGTCCTTCGAGGAGGCTCTTAAAATTAAACTTTTTTATTTAGGCGCAAGGACACTAATAGGCAAATTTAAAAAGCTTTTAATTTTTAAAAAAATTACTTAGGAACTGACTACTGTACTCCAATGTAACTAGTAAATGGTCCTGTATAGTTTTAAAGTCATTTTCTGTTATTTAAAATCGGGTTACTCACAGGTGGTGGATTGACACTGTAGGAATCAACGGATTCCTATCTAAATCACTGAGGTCGAGTCAGTTCAGTAAATTAACCGAATTTAATTAAACTGGTGAACAAAACAAAAACATGCAGGAGCAACAGCAAACAGGTCTATACAGTAGCTTGTTCCACGAGGTCTGAACTCAGAACCTCCCACCTCTGACGTCATGACGCCATCACGTTTCCCGCCACTCGGGGCACCACGTGACCAACGTGATGACGTCATCGCGTTTCAGGGTTTTTACAGAAAGCTTGTTTACACTCAGTAAACGGACATAGGTGCTGTAACATTGCTTTAAAGACAGTTATTCATTTGTACAGGAGTTTATTGGTGGTTTTACCACAACACTTTGATTTAAAATGCTTATTTTTCGTGATAAACCCATTTTCAGCTGTATTAATAAAACTGCACCATTTTTCACAGAATCACAGAAACCCCACAGTGCAGATAGAGGCCATTTCAGCCCATCGAGCCTGCACCGACACATATCCCACCCGATCCCCGTAACCCCTACACCAACACATATCCCACCCTATCCCCGTAACCCCACGTATTTAATCCCCCTAACACTAAGGGTCAATTTATCATAGCCAATCAACCTAACCCGCACATCTTTGGACTGTGGGAGGAAACTGGAGCACCCGGAGAAAACCCACGCAAACACGGGGAGAATGTGCAAACTCCACACAGACAGTCGCCCGAGGCCGGATTTGAACCCGGGTCCCTGGCGCTGTGAGGCAACAGTGCTAACCACTATGCCACCGTGTCTGCCCCTGTTCTTGATCAGTACATTGAAGGCAACTTTTTTTTTAATTACGTTCTAAAATGTTGCCCTGGAGGGGTAAAGGACAGAATGTATTTGGTTAGAGTTGAGAAATAATAGAGGTGCCATTACACTACTAGGTGTATTCTATGGACCACCTGCTACTGGGAAGGATATGGAGGAGCAAATTTGCAGGGAAATTACAGAGAGGTGCAAGAACTATAGGGTAGTGTTAATGGGGGACTTCAATTATTCTAATATAGACTGGGATAGTAATAGTGTAAAGGGCAGAGAGGAGAAGAATTTCTGAAGTGTGTTTAGGAGAACGTTCTTGATCAGTACATTTCCGGCCCAACGAGGAAGGAGGCATTGCTGGATCTTGTAGTGTATGTAACCTGTACCACCTTAAGAGACTACCTTAAGGTGATGGACTACTTTCTGATGGCTCCTGTATATTGTAGTACCGGTGGTGACCACACCGGTATATAAAAACCCTGTGGAGCAAAGTGTATTTCAGTTCAGCCCTGACCCTCAGTTACTAAAGACCTGTTTAAGTATTCTGTTGTCTGTGTCCAATTATTCAGCATAACTACATTTAAAAGCACAGACTCAACAGTGGCGACGAGTCTGATCATACCTAGCAGCAGCTTTGCATCCAAGGAAGCTTCGTCCTCAGAACGGGCGTCGAAAAGGGGCATCCGCCCTCAACATCCTGCTGAGCACTGCATCGCACGGGAGGCCATCGGGAACCCGGGTTGGTTTGCTGGCCACGAAGTCCACCATCGACAATAGGCAGTGATCATCCCTTCTACGACAGCGGCGGGTAAGCCCGATCGAGCGGCACGGAGGGGAAGTCGGCCGAGTTGTCAGTGGGAGAAGGGGAGGGAAAACGAAGAAAAGGGCGGAGAACACGACCGCAGCCGGTGTCAGGGGCCGGGCTGCAATCGGGGCAGAGACGCGCAGCAGCCAGAAAAGCATTGATGTCCACGAGGACCGCGGGAGCAGCGGGGAATAAGAGCAGCAGCGTCGGGGGAAATAAAGGACCGCTGGGAGGCGAGAATGGCAACAGCGCGGTAATCGCCATTTTAGTCGGCGGGGGAAGAAGACAAGCGCGGGAAAAGCCGCCAAGCGCGGGAAGCCGCCATTTTGAAAAATTAAATAAAATAAAGGAAACTCAACAAGGATGCCAAAAACGGGTAACATCACTGCTTTTGATAGCGATGTAGAAGATTGGGCCACTTATGTGGAACGCGTTGAAGTTTACTGTACAGCGAATGAGGTACCGGTGGATAAGAAAGCACTAACCCTATTAAACTCGATGGGTGCGAAGACGTACGGGTTATTAAGGCACCTTGTAACACCAGATAAACCGGTAGGAAAGAGTTTTGCGGATATTGTTGCTATCCTGCAAGAGCATTTAAACCCCACGCCACTGCTGATAGCGGAACGATTTAAATTTTACAAAAGAATTCAGCTTAAAGAGGAAAGCAACGCTGAATTCTTAATCGAACTGCGCAAGTTATCAAAGTACTGTCAGTTCAGTACAGGACTAGCAGACGCTCTGAGAGATAAGTTTGTGTGTGGGCTACTAAAGGAAGGAACCCAGAAGCGACTGCTAGAGGAAAAGGATCTTACGCTGGACAAAGCTTTCAGCATTGCAGCATCGCACGAGGCAGCAGCATGAGGCACTGCAGAAATGCAACAAAGGCCATTGGAATTCAGCACCAATGAAATGGCATTGGGCGCAGTAAAGTGCTATCGTTGTGGAAGGACAACGCATGATCAGAACCAGTGCTGGTTCAAAGATAAAGAATGCAGGCAATGTGGCAAATTTGGTCACATAGCGAGAGTATGCCGGTCAGGAAAGAAGACCAGCAACAAAAAGTCACCGCAGGAGAAGTACAAAAAAGTACACAAGGTGACAGAGAACAGTTCGGATGAACAGAAGACGGATTCAGACTCCAGCAGTAAGGAACTGGGTTGTCTAAAAATACATAATGTGGGTAACACAGCAGACCACCAAACTATCTGGGTCATGCTTCGGATAGCAGGAGTCCAAGTGAAGATGGAATTGGACACTGGATCGGCATTGACGGTCATGAATAAGCAAGATTACAAAAGGTTATTCTCACACATTCCCCTGAGGGATACGGAGATTGTATTGAAAACATACACGGGGCAAAGAGTATACCCCATCGGAAAGATAAAGGTAAAGGTGGTCTACAATGGTAAAGAAAGTCAGGGAATGGACTTGTAGGTGTTACCTGAGGGAGGTCCGCCACTACTGGGATGGGAATGGATCCGGAGAATAAATATGGACTGGCATTCCTTACAAGCACTAACTGTAGATTCCTGTAACGAGGACGACGTCAAACCTAAACGACTGTCCAAAATATTGGACGATGCTAAGGAGGTGTTCCAACAGGGACTGGGAACACTGAAAGGAATTACGGCAAACATCAAGGTTGAAGAACATGCAAACCCAAAATTTTTCAAAGCCAGACCGGTACCTTATGCGATACGACCTGCTGTGGAAGCAGAGCTGGAAGGGCTAGAACATTCAGGAGTACTGTCAAAGGTGGACTGGAGCGAATGGGCCACACCCATTGTTCCCGTCATGAAGCGTTCATTGAGCAACAAGCCGGGGGAACCTGGGAAGGTTCGCATCTGTGGCGATTTCAAGATCACTGTTAATCCGGTTCTTCACACGGTGCAATATCCGCTTCCGCGGATTGAGGATATCTTCGCTTCGCTGTCTGGCGGGAAACACTTCACCAAGATAGACCTGGCGCAGGCGTACCTACAGATGGAAGTTGATGAAGCGTCACGCCAGTATCTCACGATCAACACACATAAGGGCTTATATCGGTATAATAGACTGGTTTTTGGAGTGGCATCGGCTCCAGCGATTTGGCAAAGGGCCATGGAGCAGGTATTACAGGGAATTCCAGGCACACAATGCTACCTGGACGACATTCTGATTACAGGAGATGATGATAAGGAACACCTCGCGAATTTGGAGCAGGTGCTCACCAGATTGAAAGAATATGGACTCAGAGTTAATCGCTAGAAATGTGAGTTCTTTCAGAAGCGAATCTCGTACTGCGGTCATGTCATTGACCAGGAGGGGCTTCATAAGTCACCTGACAAGATCGAAGCTGTTGTGAAAGCTCCCGCTCCGGAAAATGTATCCCAGTTGAGGTCGTTCCTTGGGTTAATTAACTATTACCACAAGTTTCTTCCAAATTTATCCACGGTGTTACACCCGCTGAACACTCTTTTGCAAATGGGAGTACCATGGAAGTGGAGCGAGGACTGTAAGCGGGCTTTTCAAAAAAGCAAGGCACTGATCACCTCTAAGGAAGTGTTGGCTCACTTTAACCCAACGCTGCCTATTCGTTTACCTTGTGATGCTTCTCCATATGGTACCGGGGCAGTGCTCTCACATAAGTTGCCAAATGGCTTGGAAAGGCCAGTCGCGTTCGAATCCAGATCATTGACCTCCGCAGAGCGCAACTATGCTCAGATAGATAGGGAGGCTCTCAGCCTCATGTGGGGAGTTAAGAAATTTAACCATTACCTGCAAGGCCAAAGGTTTACGCTGCTGACAGATCACCAGCCGTTGGTTTCCATTTTTAACCCTAAGAAGGGTGTTCCGGTTATGACGGCGCAGAGGCTTCAGAGATGGTCCCTTTTCCTAGGGGCACATCAATATGATATCAAATTCAAAGGTACAAAGCAACATGGTAATGCTGATGGGCTGTCGCGCCTGCCACTGCCTACAGCGGAAGAGGCACCGGTAGTTGACCCTGTCGAGATATTTCACTCGACCATCATCGAATGCTTACCAGTCACCAATGCGAGTATTGAGAGAGAGACCCGAAACGACCCGACACTGTCTCGGGTCTACGATTTGACAGTGAAGGGACGGCCAGCACATGGCGAACCACTGTTACCTGCATTCTCAGCCAGACGAGAACAGCTGTCCGTCTGTCAAGGCACATTGATGTATGGAACAAGGGTGATTATTCCTCCTAAATTAAGGGAGAGAGTTCTAAAGGAACTGCATGAAGGTCATCTGGGGGGAGTCAAGATGAAAGGCCTTGCTAGGGCTTATGTGTGGTGGCCAGGTATCGACAAACAAATAGAGGATCTGACTAAAAGCTGCTCAGGGTGCCAAAAAGTTCAAAACGCACCTCCAATTGCACCGCTGCATCCGTGGGAATGGCCTTCAACCCCATGGCAACGTGTGCATATCGACTTTGCAGGTCCATTCATGGATTCCATGTTTTTGATAGCGGTAGACGCACATTCTAAATGGCCAGAAGTGATTAAGATGTCGACCACTACCTCTGAAAAGACGATCGCAGTCCTAAGAACCATATTTGCAAGGAATGGGTTGCCGGAACAAATATGTTCAGACAACGGACCACAGTTCGTGTCAGAAGAATTCCAGAAATTCATGAAAAAGAATGGGGTGAAACACTATACATCTGCCCCATATCATCCGGCTACCAATGGGTTGGCCGAGAGATTTGTACAAATGTTCAAAAAGGCGATAAAGGCCATGAGCGAAGACCATATTCCACTACAACACAAGGTGGACAATTTCCTGATGGCATATCGAAACGCCACGCATGCAGTGACAAATCAAAGCCCTGCCATAATGTTTTATAACAGGAGGTTGTGGTCCCGGTTGGATTTGTTAAAACCCAATGTGCGTAGGGAAGTCGAAAACAAACAATTCCAGCACGTAAATAACAAGGCCACTCGGAGTTTCGAAATAGGACAACCAGTGTTGGCCAGGGACTATTGGAATGATAAATGGCAATCCGGAACAATTCGTGCCCGACAAGGACCCTTGATGTACACGGTAGACGTTGGTGAGAACGTAATACGACGTCATGCTGACCAACTTGTGGAATCAAGAACAAGGGTCGACCCCATGTCTACGGCAGAGACACCAGTTGAAGAAGTTATTGAGCCTGTAGCATCTACCTCAGACTCGAACGTACATGATGATGTTCAATCCATAAGAGATCAAATGGATGAGTCACCCCAGCAACGAGAACCAGAGACTCCTGAAAGGCGTTATCTGGCCCGGATCAGGAGGCCTCCTCAGAGACTGAATCTTTGAACAGTTTTGTATGAAAGTTGTATATATGTTATCCATATTATGTTTAAATTGGGGTGTACACTGTTAAGCTAAAAGGGGAGGAATTGTAGTGTATGTAACCTGTACCACCTTAAGAGACTACCTTAAGGTGATGGACTACTTTCTGATGGCTCCTGTATATTGTAGTACCGGTGGTGACCACACCGGTATATAAAAACCCTGTGGAGCAAAGTGTATTTCAGTTCAGCCCTGACCCTCAGTTACTAAAGACCTGTTTAAGTATTCTGTTGTCTGTGTCCAGTTATTCAGCATAACTACATTTAAAAGCACAGACTCAACAGATCTGGTTCTGGGGAATGAAATGGGTCAGGTGGATCAAGTTTCAGTAGGGGAACATTTAGGGAACAGTGATCATAGTATCAGAAGGTTTAAGTTAGCTATGGAAAAGGAAAAAGAGCAATATAGAGTCGAAGAGAGAGAAATTCGGCATGTTAGCGCTTCCTGTTAGCGCCGGGGGGGGGCGCTAATTGGTTTGCGGTGGGGGGGGGCGGCAAATCCAACGCCTCACGTGAAATTCACCTGGGATTTAGTACTGTCACTAATATTTAGCGCCTAGGCCTTTAGCGGCTGCCAGATCGTGATGTCAATAAATTTGAAATGCCCAATTAATGGCCCAGATACAAATTTGACTGTCGCCCCCTGCCTTAGCGCCTGGCCTGAACAGCGGCAAGAAGAGGAGGCGTTATCCATTCGGATGGTCACTGTAGGAGTGGTACTTAAAATGATCAACATCTGCTTTCATTTTAGTCACCAATCAATGCTGCCTTCTAAGTTTCACATGGTGAAACAACTGTTTACAGTGAGTTAAACATTTCTTACTTTCAGGAGTGTTCTGCCTGCTAAAAATTTGTCACTTTCATTCTGCTAAGATTTGAAAGTCCTACACTTGGTTACATTAATGGGGGGTGTACTGAAACATGACCTCACCCTCCAGCATCAATGTCGGAGGGAGTGGAGGCAGAGACAAACATTGGAAAATGTGGCCACAAGTTGGAGGGTCAACAGGGCTCTCAACAGGAGGCCTTACCCTCCCAGGGTATTCCGGGAGCATTTCTCCTACATTAATTTAACTGAGGAGCAATGTCATAGAAGGCTCTGCTTCACCAAGGAGGTGGTTAAAGAGCTCTGACACCTCCTGCAGCCAGACCTCGAGCCTCAGATCAGGGTGACCACAGCTCTCTCAGTGGCAGTCAAGGTCACCGCGCCCTCAATTTCTACTCTAGCGGATCCTTCCAGTCTACAGCAGGAGACATAGCTAACATCTCGCAGTTCGCCATCCATTGCTACATCTGGGAGGTCACAAAGGCTCTCCACAGAAGGAGAAGGGACTACATTTCCTTCCCCATCACCAGAGAGAAGCAGGACAAGCGTGCATGTGGCTTTACCAGGATAGCGGGCTTCCCCATGGTGCAGGGCTCCATTGACTGCACCCATGTCGCTTTGTGGGCGCCGCATAACAATCCTGAGGTCTTCTGTAACCGCAAAGGCCAACACTCACTTAATGTCCAGTTGGTGTGCAACCACAGACAACGAATCCTCACCGCCAATGCCCGCTATTCTGGCAGCAGCCACGATGCCTTCATCCTGTGCCAGCACTCTTCCAGCCACCACATCAAGCTCACGGCTGGCTGCTCAGAGACATGGGCTATCCGATCTCCCCCTGGCTCATGACTCCCCTCTGCAACTCCAACACTCCTGGCCAGCACTCATATAATGAGAGCCATGCCGCCACCAGGAACATCATCGAGCAGACCATCGGAATGCTCAAGCAACGGTTCCGCTGCCCTGACCGCTCGGGAGGAGCCCTCCAGTACTCGGCTGAGCCGGTGTCCCTTTTCATTGTGGTGCGCGGCATGCTGCACAACTTGGCCATCATAAGGGTCCAGCCATTGCCACCAGGCATAGCGGCATCACCTCAGGATGAGGAAGAAGGAGAACGAGGAGGAGAAACAGGAGGAGGAACAGCAGCGAGGGAGGAGGCAGCCACTCAGTCGGCCTTCTGGAAGGGTGGTTCATGACCGCCTCATCAGACTGCGGTTCCAATAAATTCTACCCCACATCCCAGCTCACCACATCCCCATCATTCCATCCATTTTGCATGCCATATCACAGCACAAAGCTGAAATGAGAGACAGCACAAATTCTGCAAATTCCATGAATAAATTTATCAACATTCAGTAAACACATATATACAACAACAATATTAACTAATCACCCTTGTGCAAACCCTTACTTCCTCTCTTTACAATGCCTTTTCCTAATCTACGGCTCCTACCTAGTTTGTGCCCAGTGGCTGCAGCAGGACTGGTGGAAGGCTGCTGAGTGTCGCTGCCAGAGACTAGAGATGGCCTTGAAGGACACTCTCGACCAGCCCTAGGCCTGGAAGGCCCGGCTGTACACTGCACCACCTCAGGCTGGGTGGCGGCAGTCTGGGCTGGCTGGATGACAGGCAGTGACAAGGGCAATGGCGGAGTGGCAGTAGTGGGAGCAGGAATGCTGTCATCCTGAGAGAGGACAGCAGGTTCCTGCTCCACTGACCCACTGCCACTCCCCCGGGGCAGCACCGCAGCATCCCTACCAATCTGCTGGAGCACCGATTGGTGGCCTGCTACGACACCGTGAGATCCCCGGTGGACTGTAGTGGACCAAGTGATGATGGCAGCAGTCGAAGCTTGCGTGGCATCAAGCTGAGACTACATGAGAGCAGTCTGAGACTCGATGGCAACAACCATTGACTGCATTACAGCACTAAGATGTTGCGTGGCTTCCGCCTGTGCTGCAATGGATGCTGCCACATTGCCCATGACACGCGGCATCAGGTCTTGGTCCCCACAGTCTCTCAGGGATTCCACCATCCTTTGCAGATTCCCGAGCTACCCTTTCCCCCTGGCCTTGCTGCAGTCCGCTTGTCCCCGGTGCATCACCCAGTGCAGACCCCTCTACTAAACTTGCCTGTAAAGATCGCGTAGTCCCAGTATCTGAGGAGGTGCCTGTGGGTGAGACATGCAGTGATGTGGTGCTTTCTTCCTCCTCCTCTTCTCCTTCCTCTTTTCTCACTCTCAGTGGGAGGCTCAGGGACAGGCTGGTCAGCTGGTTGCTGATTACCTGAAAGTAAAAAGGCACAAGACTCGCGTTAAGGTGAGGGCAGGGGGCAGGAAGGGAGCAAGGAATACAGACTATAGTAATCTGGGATGTTATGATTAAGGTTATCCACCAGGTGGTGCTGTAGCCAATGCTGCTACTAAGGTCAGAGGTTTGCTTCCTGTTAAGGTCAGAGGCTTGCTTCCTCTATAAGTCAGCACAAGGTGGAATGCCAGGATGCTGATGCAGGCTGTCTGTAAACGTGTTTCCCAGTTGTTAATAAAGTACTCGTGTTAATTCTAACATCTAGCCTCTTTGAGTTCCTTGTTCCACTTTCTGGATTTATCACATTTGGCGACGAGGCAACTAAAGGACCCTGCATAAAGAAGAAAAGTCTGCCGGGGCATTTAAACAACAAAATCACGAGCTAAAGTTAGCTACAAGCTGGAAGAGAGCATGGCTGCCACGATAGGAATGGTTTCTGCTTTTGATATTCAAGCACAAACCTGGAAAGAATACTGTGAAGTGTTGGGTTATTTTTTCGAAGCAAATGAAATAAATGATGCCGGAAAAAGGAAAGCCATTCTGCTTAGTTCAGTGGAAAGCCAAACCTACAGTTTGATGAAAAATCTGCTCAGTCCTGAAAAGCCTGGAGACAAATCATTTGTTGAATTAGTGGCTTTGCTAAAAGAACATTTCAACCCTAAGCCTAGTGAGATTGTACAGCGGTTCAAGTTTAATTCAAGGAACAGGAAAGAGGAAGAGAGTGTAATGGACTATGTAGCGGTGTTGCGTAAATTAGCACAAGATTGCAATTATGGGAACAACCTGAAGGAAATGCTGCGAGATAGGCTAGTTTGCGGAATTATGGACAACCGAATGAAGCGTAGATTATTATCTGAGACTGGGCTTACTTATGAAAAAGCATTGGAACTTGCTTAAGCCATAGAGACAGCGAACCGAGATGTAAAAGAAATACAGTGTTCAGACAGGGCTAATGCTATGCAAGTTGCAGGTCAGGTTGTTGTGCACAAGCTGAACATGCATCAGAAACCACAACGTGAGCATGTGAAGGCATGTTATAGATACAAGGGCGATCACCTGGTGAGTGAATGCCGGTTTCTGGAGGAAAAGTGCTACAAGTGTGGGAAACAAGGGCACATAAAATGAGCTTGCAGGGCAAAATCACCTGTGGAGGAATCCAAACCAAAAGGGGAAGGACAGCAAAAACAAGGGAGAGAAGTGAAAAAACATGGAGCACACCACATCAGCGGGGAAGCTGAGGAAGAAGAGGACATGTTCATAATGTATAGCATGTTAGAGAACATTCCAAAAGTGGCTCCTATCACATTGCAACTAACAGTAAATGACTCTAAGGTGAACTTTGAAGTGGATACAGGGTGCGGCGTGACCATAATGAACAAGGCAGATTACTTAAAATTGTGGAACTGTGCAAAAGTTCCAGAGTTAAAGCCTTGCTCCCTGCATCTTAAAACATATACAGGTGAACGAGTAGCGACATTAGGTACAGCTAAGGTAACTGTGCAACACAGGGACACAGTGGAACAGCTACCTGTAGTTATAGTATCGGGTACCGGACCAAACCTGCTAGGTCGGGGCTGGATAAAAGAACTTAAATTAGACTGGGGAGCAGTACATCAAATAGATGCGGGTAAACAGTTGACTTTGCAAGAAGTGTTGAGTGAACATGAGAGTGTGTTCAAGGAGGAACTTTGCACATTTAATGGCCCCCCAGCAAGATTTATGTAGACAAGGAGGCACCGCCAAGGTTTTTTAAACAACGACCTGTGCCTTATGCCATGAAGCCAAAGGTAGAGGCTGAGATTGACCGTCTATTGAGAGAGAACATACTGGAGCCGGTGAAATGTTCGGAATGGGCAGCTCCCATAGTACCTGTTTTAAAACCGGACAATTTGGTAAGACACTGTGGAGACTATAAATTGACTGTCAATTGGGTGTCCAAACTAGAGCAGTATCCTATTCCCAAAACAAAGGATTTCTTTGCAAACCTGGCTGGAGGAAAGAAATTCACAAAGTTGGATATGAGTCATGCCTACTTGCAGATTACACTGGATGACGAATCAAAGAAATATGTCACCATAAATACACACAAGGGCTTGTTTACATATAACCACTTACCATTTGGTGTCTCATCTAGTCCAGCTATCTTCCAGAGGACAATCGAAGGTATACTGCAAGGGATTCTACATGTTTCCATCTATCTGGATGACATTCTGGTGACGGGAAGAACCGACCAGGAGCATCTGAGCACTCTGAGAGAGGCACTACAGAGATTGGAGCGGGCAGGGTTTCGGCTCAAGAGGAGTAAGTGCACTTTCCTGGGGAATGAGGCAGTGTTCCTGGGACACAGAGTGGACGCCACCGGGCTCCATCCACTCAAGGAGAAGGTACAAGCACTGCAGGACGCCCCTGCTCCTACAAATATGGCTGAGTTAAAAGCTTACCTGGGACTGCTGAACTATTATAACAGGTTTTTACCAAACTTGTCAACTGTGTTAGCACCTCTTCACAAACTACTGCGCAAGGAGACACAGTGGCAGTGGGGAGAGGAGCAGGGGGTTTCATTTGAACAGTCCAAGAAACTGATGCTGTCATCGGATGTGCTGGTTCTCTACAATGCAGAGAAAGACATCATTCTCTCTTGTGACGCTTCACCTTATGGGGTAGGGGCAGTTCTTTCACACTGCATGGAAGATGGAACTGAAAGACCAATAGGGTTTATGTCCCAAACTCTAACACCAGCGGAAAAAAACTATTCCCAGTTAGACAAAGAGGGGTTAGCAGTAATGTTTGGGTTACAGAGGTTCCACAAGTACATATATAGCAGGAAGTTCACCATATGCACCGATCATAAACCTCCTCTCTCTTTTCAATGAAATGAAAGCAGTTCCACAGATGGTGTCACTCCGGATCCAGAGGTGGGCAGTGACGTTGAGGGCATATGTGTATGTCATCGTCTACAAGGTGGGCAAGTACCATGGGAACGCAGATGCCTTGAGCCATCTTCCACTGCCAGGCACACCTATCCGTGCAGCTCCAGAGGACAGAGTTTTGATGTTGGAGGACACTGACACGGCACTTGTGACTGCAGAGCAAGTAAGAACATGGACAGGTAAAGATCCAGTACTGTCTAGAGTTCGAGAATATGTGGTGAGGGGATGGCCACAGCATCCGGAAGGGGCTGACTTTACACCCTATAGTGTCAGGAAAACAGAGCTGAGTGTACAGGATGGTTGCGTGTTGTGGGGAGCATGAGTGATTATTCCACAGCCAGCACGACAGTCTATCCTAGAGCAACTACATCAGTGTCATCCTGGGGTCTCGCGTATGAAAGCCTTGGCTAGGAGTTACTTGTGGTGGCCAAAGCTAGATGAGGAGATAAAAAATCTAGTCAAGACATGCAGCACTTGTCAGGAACACCAGAAGGCACCAGCAGCGGCTCCTATCCACCCTTGGGAGTGGCCGGATAAACCATGGAGAAGATTGCACTTAGATTATTCAGGTCCATTCATGGGGAAGATGTTCCTCATAATCATTGATGCACATTCCAAATGGATGGATGTTTATCCTGTAAATTCGGCTTCCGCCACTACTACTATAGACTGCCTGCGTCAGAGCTTCAGTAATCAAGGGCTACCGGAGATCGTGGTGAGTGACAATGCCACTTGTTTTGTGAGTACAGAGACAAAAGAGTTCTTGAGAAAAAATGGCATAGTGCAGGTGACCTCGGCTCCATATCATCCGTCCTCGAATGGACTTGCGGAGAGAGCCGTACAAACATTTAAGGAGATGATGAAAAAAAGTGCAGAAGGGAGTTTAGCAGCCAAAGTATCACGGGTTCTGTTCAGCTACAGAATAACATCTCAATCCACCACAGGACTCTCTCCTGCTAAGATGTTATTAGGTCGTAGACTACGCTCCACTCTTGACCTTGTCTACCCAGACCTAAAAAGGAAAATGGAAAACAGACAAAACAACCAAAAAGAGAACCATGACAAAAGAACAAAGAGCCGAAGTTTTGGAGAAGGAGATGCGATCCTTACCAGGAATTTCAGTTATGGACCAAAGTGGATTCCTGGCTTCATAGACTCAATGACAGGTCCAGTATCATACAAGGTCATGTTGGGAGATGGTAGGGTAGTATGCAGACATGTAGATCAGATACTTCCCAGACAAGGGGAAATTGAAATGAAGGTTCCAGATGCAATGACTGAAGACAGGGTTGCCCCCAGTTATCCAAGTGCATCTGTGGTGCCACCACCAGGGACAGAGATAATTCCACAGGAACCTATCCATCAAGAGGAAACCATTGTTGCAGAGTCAGATACTCTGAGCACTACTCAGGAGCAGCTGGTGGCTTCACCACAAACAAGCAGGGACTTTACTGTTAGACATTCACAAAGGTATCGCAAGCCACCAGAGAGATTGATACTGAACTGTTAGATTCGTCAATTATAGAACATGATGAATGGAGACTCCTTATGTGACCCTCAGGAATGGTTGTTTGTTAAGAAATTCATACTGAAATCTTAAGGCGGGAGGGATATAATAATCTGGGATGTTATGATTAAGGTTATCCACCAGGTGGTGCTGTAGCCAATGCTGTTACTAAGGTCAGAGGTTTGCTTCCTGTTAAGGTCAGAGGTTTGCTTCCTGTATAGGTCAGCACAAGGTGGAATGCCAGGATGCTGATGCAGGCTGTCTATAAACATGTTTCCCAGTTGTTAATAAAGTACTCATGTTAATTCTAACATCTAGCCTCTTTGAGTTCCTTGTTCCACTTTCTGGATTTATCACACAGACATTTTCAGGAGGTGGAAAGTGGGAAAGGCTTGTGGTGTGAGGGGGAAGTGGGATGTGAGGAGGAAAGGGGATGAACATTCTGTTGTTTCCCTCAAAGGGGTTGACGCCGCCGATGGCCATGGCACCCACCACCTGGCGCCCAATGATTCTCAGCACGCGCTCCTCCCAGTCTGAAAGTTGTTGGATGTCTGCTTCACCCATGCTTGTTTGTTCCTGCTCCCTCCTAGTGTGGCCCAGCTTGGCCTGCAAGAGAAAGGAAAGTGTGTGAGTGAGTGTGCAGCTATGTGTTTGAGAGATGTGCCTGCCATAGTTGAATAGCTGTGATTGTAGGCAAGGCATGAGATGTGGATGTGAGTTTTAGTAGGTGGAGATGCTTGGTGGGTGAGTGGTGGGGGTATGCTGGTTTGTGCAGTGTGTACAGACTGAGATTCAGATGGTGTTATGTAGGACTTGTTGAAGCATGTACTCACCCTGACCACCCGAGTGAGGTCGTTTAATTTTTTATGTCACTGTGTGAGGGTCCTGAGGACCACACTGTTGGCAGAGACGTCCTGGGCCACTTCCCTCCACATTGCCCTGAAGACCTGGGGCAATGGCCTCCTGCCAGTGGTCAGGAACAGTACTGCCTTCCTTCTTTCCCAATGCCTCCAATGCCTGGTCGCTGAAATGGCGAGCTCTCTCCCTGGGGCTGGGATCAGCCATGAGGATAAGAGGTGAAAGCTGTTGAGTTGCTTCGAGGTCGCCTTCAGAGCCAGCAATGTTGAGAATGAGGTTGTGCAGAATGATTGAACCTCCACTTTAATAACTGGAAGGAGCCAGTGCACCTGAAATTGGTTATCGCTCTGCGGGTAACGCCCCGCTCTTTGTGTGTAGCGCCCTAAGTTAGGTGATTAGCATTTGATTTAGTGCTCCAGTCCTTTCTTGGAGCACTAACAATCAATTTATCGGGATGTCAGAAGGATTAGCGCCTGGCGCTAATTCTGCAACTTTTTCAAATTTAGTGCCCCAATTTAGCGATACCGAATTTCTAGCCAAAATACTTAATTCTGGGTTGAGAACAGATCTGGCCCGGCTAAATTGGAATCAAAGATTGGCAGGCAAAACTGTAATAAAACAATGGGCTGCCTTTAAAGAGGAGATGGTTCAGATGCAGTTGAGATGGGGGAAATGTAGGACAACCAAAGCCAGAGCTCCCTGGATGACTAAAGAGATAGAGAGTAAGATAAAGCAGAAAAAAGGAGCATATGACAAGTGTCAGGTTGAGAATACAACTGAGAACCAGGCTGAATACATAAAGTTGTAGGGGGTTGGCGTGTGCCCAGCCAGCTTCGCCTCTGACTGTCTTTTGAGTGGTTCGAATCGCTCCCACACCCCTTGGTTCTAGACACCAGACTTAGGTACAGGCGGCGATACAGAAAATCTAGTAGACAAGTGGTTTGGTGTAAGAAAACCAAAATTTTATTAAAAGCAGAATAAAACAATCTTATGAAAATTACTGGTATGAAAAATACAGGCATAAACAATTACACTTATATGGGAATGGGGAACACATGGCACATCGAGGGAAAACAATTACATTAACAATCCCCCTATCCTTAATCCCACCCCCTATACCTAACTAGATTAAGCTATGAGGGGCCAGGAATTCAAGCTCACCAATCCAAAACCTGTTGCTTTAATTGGGTTGGTTTTGAGGTCCGCTCTTGCTGTCCTTTGGGGTATCCCGTCGCCACGTGGTCTCAGTGCGCGGTGCTGAAGTTGTTGATGCGAAGCACCCTCCTTTTCCTCAGCTACCGTTGTCGTCGAGTCGCGATGGGTTTTCTTCTTCTCCCTCGGGCGGTCATCAGCGGTAATGTTACGGTTGGGGGTCGGTTGGCGGGTTTTATCGTCTAAAAGATTTTACTATCCAAGCTTCGAACGCCAGCTTATTCATCACGGGCGATGCTACCCATTCTTTGAACGCCAGCTTATTCGTCACAACAGGGTTTTACTGTCCATGCATGCAACGCCAACTTATTCACCAAACGTCAGCTTATAACTAGGCGTTTGGTTTTTCCCCAATACGTCTTTCGCTGCCCTTCTCTGCTCTTATCGGTTTACCTTCTTCTTCATCTCGTCTCGTCTCATCTGCCTGTTTGTGGCCTGTGTGTCCTGTGTGGGTTTGAACTCGGGTCTCGTTCTCCTCCCGCGTTTGGCCCCGGTGTAATGGGCGTCCTTGGTTGTTGAGCGGTGCGGGGAGTGAGAAGAGAGCCCGCCACGAGGCCAGGGCAGGAGAACGAGAGGCAGCAGCAAGAGCTAAGGGCAAGAGCCAAGAGCTAAGAGAATGATTTCCACTGATGGACCTACAATTATACCCGTTCTTCAACTCCTTATCTGTGCGCCAAATCAGGTCAGTCCTTTGTTTTACTTTTGGCGGGCTCATTTAAACTGATTACAGCCATCTATTTTAATGATTTGTGGAGTGGTTGTCTCCGGGTCTAATGGCCCCGATGTCCTGGTTGATTGTCATGGATGAAACTTAATTGTCCCCATCCTGACTTGATGGCTACTGTGAGCTGTTACTGATTAAATATGCAGAAACCTCTTTGGCTGTCTGTCTCCACAGAGTCTGATGTAAGAAAAAGGAGACTTACCATCAAGTAACTTTAAAGTAAGCTTTAAGTAACTTATAAACACACTATATACACAAGAGAGGTCTTTACCATGCCTCTGGTAGAAGCCTCTTACAATACTGAACAGACCAGTATTTATACCAGTCCAACAGGAAGTGACATATGACAGGAAGTGAGGTATGTACACAGTTCATAGTTCACAG
Source organism: Somniosus microcephalus (assembly GCF_052327205.1). NCBI lineage: Eukaryota > Metazoa > Chordata > Chondrichthyes > Squaliformes > Somniosidae > Somniosus > Somniosus microcephalus. The sequence continues at coordinate 47,469,871 of NC_141003.1, forward strand.
GAAGTGATGACATAACTTCCCGGAAGTTATCATTTTTATCACATTCTTCCCTCCTGCAGGATTAGGAGGCTGTGGTCTACCTTTTGGTCCGCAGCCGCCGAACAAGGAAGAGTCGCACCCATTTGGATTCCTGTCGTAGAGGGTCGCTGGTCCGCTTACATGCGGTTGGCCATTGGTCAGAGTCTGTGTGGCCTGGATTGCCCTGTGAAGGGTCGGGGAGATCATGGCTTCGAGTACGAGCCCCAATAGGTTCAAAGTCGGACTGCCTCTGTTCAGAGGGAGGTGCAGAGCTGGTCTGTGGCAGATCAGTACTTTCATGCACGGTACTGGGAGGGTCGCAACCTTGAGCACGGGGTTCTACCGGCACCAAGCTAGTTGGTGTCCGATCAGGATCCTGGAGAGGGGTACCCGATAGGTCCCAAGAGTTTCCTGGTGAAATGCCATCACCCGATGTCCCACTAGGTCCTGGTGGGCAGGGAGCCAGATCCCGTAATGATACGGTAGATTCTCGGCCGTCGGAATATCGTATGTTTGCATAGGTGGGGTTGGCATCGGTTAGTTCGACCTCGTCTACAAGAGGGTCATTTTTAGACGTCCGAACGTATCTTCGGAGTAATACAGGTCCAGGAGTAGTTAGCCATGATGGGAGTGATGTCCCATGAGATGAGCGATGCTGGAATCCAAAGAACCGCTCATGAGGTGTAGTATTTGTGGCTGTAGAAAGCAGGGACCGTATAGAGTGCAATGCATCCGGAAGCACTGTTTCCCATTGCTGGTCTGGTAGGCCCCGAGATCTTAAAGCGAGACGTACGGAATTCCAGATGATACAGTTATACCTCTCTACCTGCCCATTTCCGATGGGATGGTATGGTGTTGTTTTGCTTGTAGCAATTCCCCGTTCTGAGAGGTAGTCCTTGAGTTCCCTTGACATAAAGGATGGACCCCGATCTGAGTGAATATAAGCCGGCATGCCACAGAGAGAAAATACCTGCTCAAGGCAGCAGATTACTGTGGACGCCAGCATATTGGAGCAGGGGAAGGCAAACGGAAAACGTGAATATTCGTCGATCATGGTGAGCAAATATGTGTTCCGAGTTGAAGAGGGCACTGGGCCCTTAAAATCGATGCTAAGTCATTGCATCGGTTGGGTTGCATGTATGAGTATACCATCTGAGGGGCGGAAGAACTGAGGTTTTAATTCCGCACAAAGCCGGCATTCTGAGCATATTTTCTTTACATCTCCAGTGGAAAAAGGGAGATTCCGTGATCGTACGAAATGTAGCATGCGCGTAACGCCAGGATGACACAAACCATTGTGGACATCCATGAGAGTGGAGGATGACATAGTGGAGCAGAATGCCTGTGTGAGGGTGTCCGGGGCCACATTCTCCTTGCCAGGCCGATAGAGAATGGTATAACCAAATGAGGCCAGTTCCATCCTCCAAAGTTGTATTTTATTATTCTTAATTTTGGTTCGTTTTCGATTATCGAGCATGAAGGCGACTGATCGTTGGTCCGTGATCAATGTAAAGTGCTGGCGAGCTAGAAAATGGTTCCACTTCTGTACTGCCTCTATGATGGCTGTGGCTTCTTTCTCAACCGGAGGATAATGTAGCTCGGCACCTTGTAAGGTCCTGGACATAAATGCTACAGGACGACCTTCCTGATTCAGAGTAGCCGAGATCGCCACCTCCGAGGCATCACATTCAACCACGAAAGGGAGATTCTCATCAATGGAGTGAAGAGCCGCTTTCTCCAACTGTTTTTTGAGAAGGTTAAAGGCTGCAACAGCCGCTGTTCCCAGTGGAAATGATCTAGCATGCAGCAAGGGTTGGATTTTGTCCGAAAAATGAGGAATCCATTTAGCGTAGTATGCAAACAGACCGAGAGCCCGACGTAAAGAGGCCGGATTCTTAGGTGACGGGAGCTCTTGGAGCGGGCGAAGTCTTTCTGGGTCTGGCTTAATGATACCATTGCCTATGCAGTAGCCAAGGATGTTGATGGTCGGTTGCGACTCAACAGATTTGGATTCATTCAGGGTCAAATTACGGCGATGGAGGGCATCCCGAAATTTTTGGAGGTTGGAGTCGTGTTCCTGTTGATCGTGACCTGCAATGGTAATGTTATCAAGATAGGGAAAAGTGTCCCTTAGGTTTTCCTGCTTAACCAGGCCATCCATTGCCCGTTGAAAGACAGCCACTCCATTAGTAACCCCGAATGGGAGGCGACGAAATTGGTACAGCCGTCCATTAGCCTCAAAGGCTGTGTACTGCTTATCTGAGACCTTCAAGGGTAACTGATGATAGGCACTTTTTAAATCGTAAGTTGAGAACACTTTGTATTCGGCCAGTTTATTAACCATATCATCAATGCGTGGCAATGGGTAGGCGTCCAAGTCGGTATATTGATTGATGGTTTGTGAATAATCGATGCATAGTCGCTGTTTGTGAGGTTTTAGAGGGTTCTTGACAATGACGACTTGAGCCCGCCAGGGCGACGAACATGGTTCAATGATATCCTCTGCTAGAAGTCGAGAGATTTCAGCCGCAATAAAAGATTGGTCTTCCTGATTAAAGCGCTGCGATTTCGTTATTATCGGTTGGCATTGAGGCGGAATACTGGCAAATAATGAGGGTTCATCAAGTGAAGCTGCTGATAATGCACAAAATGGTAATTTAGACGGTATATTAGAAATAGTAAGTCCGGGTTTGGATCCACCAAACTCAATGGTGAGTTTCTTATGCTGTTTTTGGAAGTCCAGCCCTAAGAGGAGATCACTACATAAGTCCTTGAGCACCGAAAGTCGGGTGGAGGGATACATACGACCATGAAGTGTCATATCAACAACACAAAAGCTGGAGATTCTGGTATTAAGTGATGACTGGGCCATCGCAATTGCCTGGTCCGATGGGAAGACATGTAGTTTCAATTTCGCAACAATCTGTTCCTTAATGAAACTATCAGTACTTCCTGAGTCAATTAAGGCATCTAAGGTATGCCCTTTAATTGAAATTTTTGTGGCTGCATGAGACAGGTTCTGTGGGCAAGCAGCTGTAATTGGTGTCGTTGCACAGAGAGTGGCTAAAACTCTCGGTGTGCTTCTTCGGGAGAGAGCTCGAGAGGAAGCTTGATAGGTCCTAGCTGGAGCATCTTGATAGGCCCTAATTGGGGCAGTTCGGTAGGCCTTAGCTGGATTGGCCCTCGTAGAGGCCCTTGATAGGCAAACTTTAGCAAAGTGTCCTTTTTTCCCGCAATAACTGCAGATTGCATTGCGAGCAGGGCAGGTTTTCCTAGGGTGAAAAGCATCTCCACAAAAGAAGCATTCCTTCCTAGATTGCCAAGAGGCTGCTAAAGTGGGGTCGTCCTCCTCTTCTTCATCAGAATTATCAGAATTAGATTCCCCCATGATAGGGTTCACCTGAGACCGCTTGAATTGTCTGGTTGCAGCTACAGCAGCAGATCGAGATCTGGGCAGCTGATAGAGGTCTGCATTTCTCTTTGCCAAATCCAGTGAACAAGCTAGGTCAAAAGCTTTTTGTAGCTCAAGTGTTTTACTTTCTAGTAGACGCTGGCGTATAAATGGAGAGGCAATCCCGCAGATGAAAGCATCACGAATCATTTCTTGGCGGTACAGCTCAGCTGAGGCTGCCTGAAAGTTACAATCTACGCTGAGCCTGCGAAGTTCTTGCAGGAATTCGTCAATTGATTCCCCTGGCCCTTGTCGGGCTGTGGCCAGTAGATGTCTAGCATAGACCTCATTTGGGGTCTTCGCATACAGTTTCTTAAGTGCCCGAATCACCTCTTCGTAATTATCCCAGTCATCAACATATTCGAACACTTTTGGGGTCACATAATTGACAAGTATCTTCAATTTAGCAGGAGCATCCGCTTTACATTCATCCAGAAAATTCTCAAAAGTACGATACCAATGCTTCCATACCCTGCCAGCTGCTGGTGTATTCGGGTCCAAGTCCAGACGAATAGGTCTAAGGATTTTCTCCATGATGGGTGGTTCCCTGGATCCTTAACTTCCGAGTTTGTCTGAAGGTCTAGTATTTGTCAGTGTAAATATTAAGTTACTTAAATTGATGTAAGAAAAAGGACACTTACCATCAAGTAACTTTAAAGTAAGCTTTAAGTAACTTATAAACACACTATATACACAAGAGAGGTCTTTACCATGCCTCTGGTAGAAGCCTCTTACAATACTGAACAGACCAGTATTTATACCAGTCCAACAGGAAGTGACATATGACAGGAAGTGAGGTATGTACACAGTTCATAGTTCATAGTTCACAGGAAGTGATGACATAACTTCCCGGAAGTTATCATTTTTATCACAGAGTCCTTCTCACAGATTCCTGCATTTTAAGTTTCATCTCCAGGCCTGCCTGTCTGCAGAGCCCTGCTTTAAAAATGCTGTTGGTTTGGTCACGAGGCTGCAGAAGCCATTTTGGGTACCCTGTTTTTAATAACTTGTCCAAAACAGGGTCCCTTGATCCATAATTTGGGGAGTGCGGGAATTTTGAGAACCCTGGACTTACAAAGTTCAGAGGGAAAGTGAAAAATGACATAAGAGGGGCAAAGAGGGAGTCGGGAATAAACTGGCAGCTAACATAAAAAGGTATCCAAAAGTCTTATATAGACATACTAGCTGGGGGGGCCCGGCCTTGCCAGGGCAGTTTAGAGGGCTGCGCGGTTGACGGCCAGCCGCTGCCGCTCCCCTGCTCTGTGTCTCGGGCCGCGTGGTTGACGGCCGCCCGCTGCCGCTCCCCCGCTCCTCCGCTCTGTGTCTCGGGCCGAGCAGTTGTGAGGCCCGGCCCGAGTGACCCCAACTCACCTCCCACTCCGGCGGGCCAACGCAGCTGCCCCGCTCACTGTTGAGGAAAAGCAGGGGAAAAAATGGGGGCGACGTTTCCGGAGGCTGCAGGATTAGGTCCCGCCTGTGATGCACCGATTGGTCAACCATCAGGTCACTGAACTGTAGGTTTGGTCAACCATCATGTCACTCAATGCTAATGAGTGGTAGGATTGGTCAACCGCTAATGAGCGGATTTTTGAACTTTTTTGTATACTGTCCGAACAATTTTTGTCTGACCAAAAAGTAAATATGCCTATGACACTCCCCTGATCATCAGCTTTCTTTTGATATAACATATGTGTAGGTACGCTCTATAACTTTTGAGTGTATAGCGGACAGACAGACATACAGACAGACAGACAAACCAACTGCTTTATTTATATATATATATATATATAGCTGTAGTGCCCGGCGGTGCTGAGGGTTTTTTGAGGGCATGTTGTTGTTGGAAGAGAGAGAGAGGGAACGAGAGAGGGGGAACGCATGCGGGCAAAGGGGGGATGGCAGACTATATTAATCAAACATGGTATGCACCAGGTATTTCTGCAATTGCAAAACAAATCAGTGAAAGGTGCACCACTTGCCAGGAAATGAATCCAGGTAAAACAGAGAAAGTACAGTCTGCCTCCCACCCGAATCCATCAGGCCCTTTTGTAAATTTACAAATGGATTTTATTGATTTACCTCCATGTTTAGGATTTAAGTATGTGTTGGTAATTATAGATATGTTTTCAAGATGGGTCGAAGCCTTTCCATGTAAAAAGAACGATGCTGTAACAGTAGCAAAGTGCTTGTTAAAAGAAATCATACCAAGGTTTGGAATACTTAAGCAGCTTTCAAGTGACAGAGGATCTCACTTCACTGGAACGATTGTAAAAGAACAGACTTCGATCATGTGATTCTGAAGGCTTGCTTTAACTATAAATATGTTACCTTTTGCCTATGACCTTAGAAGTGGTCAGCGTAGCCATTGTCTACATGTCCGCTTCCCTTGTATACAAGAACTAATAAAGTCTTCCTTTGACGATACTTTGTGTTTAAAGAGTCTTACTCGGGAGTCGAGACTTCGACACAGTGAACAGTTGTTTTTCGGACTGGAGGAAGGTATACCCCAGGGGTCGGTACTAGGACCACTGCTTTTCTTGATATACATTAATGATTTGGATTTAGGTGTACAGGGCACTATTTTAAAATTTGCAGACGACACAAAACTTGGTAGTATAGTGAACAGTGAGGAGGGTAGGGATAGACATCAAGAGGACATAGACAGGCTGGTGGAATGGGCGAACTCATGGCAGATGAAGTTTACTGCAGAAATGTGCGAAGTGATCCATTTTGGTAGGAAGAATGAGGAGAGGCAATATAAAGTAAAGGATACAATTCTAAAGGGGATGCAGGAAACGAGAGACCTGGGGGTTATGTGTACAAATTATTGAAGGTGGCAGGACAGGTTGAGCATATTGGATCCTGGGCTTTATAAATAGAGGCATGGAGTACAAAATCAAGGAAGGTATGATGAAGCTTTATAAAACACTGGTTCAGCCACAACTGGAGTATTGTGTCCAATTCTGGGCACCGCACTTTAGGAAGGATGTGAAAGATTTAAAGAGGGTGCAGAAAAGATTTATAAAAATCATTCCAGGGATGAGGGACTTCAGTTACGTGGATAGATTGGAGAGGCTGGGGTTGTTCTCCTTAGAGCAGAGACAATTGAGAGGGGATTTGATAGAGGTGTTCAAAATCATGAGGGGTCTAGACTGAGTAGAGAGAGTGAAACATATTCCCATTGTCAGAAGGGTCGAGAACCAGAGGACACAGAGTTAAGGTGATTGGCAGAAGATCCAAAGGCGACATGAGGAAAAACTTTTTTATGCAGCAAGTGGTTAGAATCTGGAATGCACTACCTGAAAGGGTGGTGGAGGCAGAATCAATCGTGGCTTTCAAAAGGGAATTAGATAAGTACCTGAAGGAAAAAAAAATTGCAGGGCTATGGGGAAAGGGCGGGAGATTGAGACTAGCTGAGATGCTCTTGCAGAGAGCCGGCACGGGCTCGACCGGCCGAATGGCCTCCTGCTGTGCTGTAACCATTCTATGATTCTATTGTGCTGTTTCATGGCAGATGTTATGCTCAGCAATATGCAAATGAGTTTGAACAGAAACTTGAGGAAAAAAAACTCTTCTCTAATCTAGTGCAATTTTGGGCACATTTTGCGCCCGGATTGCAATTGCACCCAAAGCGGAAACTCTTGGCCAATATTTTTTCATGTTCCGTTTTAATCCTTTATTGGGCGGAATGTGGGAGGGGTTCATAGAATCATGGAACCATAGAATCATAGAATGACACAGCACAGAAGAAGGAGATCATTCGGCCCATCATGTCTGTGCCAGTTTGTAGGTGTGCATTGCTTTCTGGCATGAATTAAGATGATCCTATTATGTGGCCTATGGCACCTGATTGCAGAATGTCTGAAAAGACTAGATTAAAAGCATAACCTAAATTTGTGACTATTAATTTTTCCAAACCTGAAACTAAAATTTGAGAACAAATAGACTGGACTAAAACTAGAACTAAATTTCTTCCAAAAGACTAGAAATAAAATAAGACAAGAATTCAAAGGTCAAAAATGAAAATGATTTGTACAACTCCTCATACAGAAGAATTTCTTAAAGTGCATTACAAGGGGAGAAGTGGACACTGTATTAATTTCTATGTGGGTTCAATGACGACACATTCATGAAAGAGAATGGGCTGGATTTTGCTACGGGGGCGGGTTGGAGGTGGGAAACCCACATTCGGGCTTGTTGTCCCGCCTCCATGGAGATGTGGCCAACCCACTGGATTTTCCTCTGATTGACCTTGTTGAGCCCGCCCTGTGGGCTCAGCAGGCCAATTAAGGGCCACCCGGCAACAGGTGACGCCAGAGATTGACATTTCATCTGTCAAAAGCTTTTGGCACATGAAATATCAGTGTTTAACAGCTGTTTGAAGCTGTCAAGCACTGAAAAACTGCTAATTCAGCCTCAGTCCTTTCTCAGGATAACTTTAAAATCATTTTGCTGTAGAAACAAAGAAGCTGATTTTTTTTTTTAAATCGGAGCTTCTGTGGTTCTTGCAGCCGACTCCCGACACCGGAATGCAGGGCTCCTGTAAAGGTAAGTAAAAGTAAGTTAAACTTATTTAAACACTTGCAAAACACTTACCTTTGCACTCCTGAACCCCTCACTCACCTGAACACTGGGCATCTCGACCCCTCCAAGACCTCAGACCCACGTCCTGCCTCGAAAACTTTTCATGGTTTGGAGCTGTCGGGAAGCCCACAAACCAGCAATAAAAATCGCGAATAGGCAAAAAACTACCTGTTAACTACCTGTTAACAGGCAGTTTAATTGCCTTTAATCCCTTCCCGCCTCTGGGAGTCGGGTTCCAGCACTTGTCGGGAACCCGACTCCTATGAAATTGACATGGAGGCGGGTTGGAGGCGGGATGGGGTCGGGACCCCCGGATCTCCGATTTTTATCGCCCGCACGCCTCCAACCCGACTCCAGGGCCTAGAAATTGAGTTTGCCTCCGCCAGGGCTGTAGCGCCCGAAATTTAGCGCCAGCGTTAATTGCCGCTGCGCCCGCCAAAAATTCAGCTGCGCCGCGCCCAGACGGCTGCGGGCGCTAATGGAGGGTGTCAGCGCCTCGCAATGGGCGCTGAATGCAGGATTGCGGCGCTAATCCCCCGCTGCGGCACCCGATGCGGTGTGGCAGGCTGGGGTACTGCAGGCCTCCTCCTTCTGTTAAGGAGGAGCTGCCTGCAGCCGACCGCTGGCCGGTGGAATCGCACGAAAAATGAGCCCGGCACCTCGGAGAAGTGCCGGGCTCGAGGCCCACACACATCTGTGCCGCGGGGGGGTGGTGGAGGAGTCCGGGGAGGGAGGTGCGGGCAGGCGGCCGCCGGGAAAGCGGCCGGCCGCCGTGCCACCTTAATGCGCCGGCGCTAAGTCCAGCAAGAAACTTTTGAAAAATCGTTGGTTGCGGCTGCCACGGGCGAGGCGGCCGCAACTGAATTTCGGCGTCCGGCCGCGTTACCACGGCAACCGGGACGCTGCGCACACCGATGACGTCATCGGTGCCGGCGCAGCGCTACCGGCTAACGCCGATGGTAGGGCCCAAATCAATTTCCAAAGCGGCTATAATTCCGGTGCAAGGCCCTCTAGCGCCTCTAATTGGGCGCTAACCCCACTCAATTTCTAGGCCCAGGGGCTTAGGAAAATCCAGCCCAATGTCTTTTAATCTAAAGCTTGTTCATCTAAGTTAACAGCATTACAGGAGACACCATGTTAGAGATCCATCTAAAATGAAACTAAAACTAAACTCTCTCTCTCACATGCCCTCTGCTGGTCAGGCATAAATAATCAAACAGGCAAATATGCTGGTAAGGCATCATAATCAAACAGGCAAATACCATCACTATTTGCTAATATCATTACATCTCCCTTTCTTAAAACAAAAGTATTTTACTTTTATCTAACAACATGTTTTCTTTGTATTACTCTGCATTTTAACTGTAACACTTAATGAACTTACATTATCATTATCATTATCAAGGTTTTTTAACCTTGCTTTGTGTGTTCACATGAAATATGTAAATACACTAGAACTTGAAGAAAGAATAAGATAACATTACTTCCTTCTATAACAATAGTCCTTAAATTTGCTCAATGAGTCTCTCAGGAGGCTTCACATGTCTTGAGGATTTTCTTATTGATTGTCCTTGAATCTGAGTTGTTGCCTCAGATGATGAGTTCTCAGCTGTGTGATCAGGTTGTTCAACAGTATCAGTCTTTTGACCTGCTGTGTGATCAGGTTGTTCAACAGTATCAGTCTTTTGACCTGCTGTGTGATCAGGTTGTTCAACAGTATCAGTCTTTTGACCTGCTGTGGCTGGTCCCATGAGAAGATCCCGACGATTTCTTCGCAGAACAGCACCCTCATCTGTCTGAATGGTGTATGATCTTGGTTGAACTTCACTCAGGACAGTTCCCTTCTGAGTCCATATGTTTGTTTTGTCTTTGAACCTTACTTGGTCACCAGTGTGGAGTTCAGGTAGGTTTTGTGTTCCTCTGTCATAGTAGTACTTTTGCTTTTCTTTCTGTTGTTCTTTGAACTTCCTCACTTTCTCCCCCTCTTTTGTTTTCAGGAGGTTCTCTGGGATGGGTAGGTTTGACCTTAGCAGACGTCCCATAAGGAGTTGGGCTGGTGACATACCACACTCGAGCGGCGTTGTGCGGTATACAAGCATGCTCTGGTAGAAGTCAGTTCCACTGTCTTTTGCCTTGTACATCAGTCTTTTCGCTGTCTGGACTGATTTTTCCACTAGTCCATTGGACTGTGGAAAGTGAGGACTTGACGTTGTGTGGACAAAGTCCCACTCTTTGGCAAAGTGTCGGAAACTTGCATTGTAAAACTGGTGTCCGTTGTCTGTGAAGACTTCGCTTGCCACGCCATGTCTGGAGAATATGGCTTTCATACATGTTATCACAGCATCTGCAGTGGTGGTGTACAGTCTACAAACCTCTGGATACAGGGAGTAATAGTCTGTGACTACAAGATAGTCCTTCCCTTGACATACGAATAGGTCAGCGCCTACCTTCTGGTAAGGTCTGTCTGGCGCTGGGTGTGGCTTTAGTGGTTCTACCGGATTGCTTGCTCGATATTTCAGGCATATTGTGCAGTTTGACACCTCATTTGTCACATCTTGGTTGATTCATGGCCAGTACATCACCTCTCGTGCTCTTTTCTTACACTTTTCGATTCCCAGATGTCCTCCATGGATCCTTTTTAGCATCTCTTTTCTCAGACTCTTTGGGATAACTATTTTACTTCCTTTGTAGATGATGTCTTCGACCACTGATAGTTCCGCCCTGCAGTTCCAGTACTCTGCCATGTCAGGTGAGCAGTCTTGCTTCATGTTGGGCCATCCATCCAAGATGCTTTTCCTCAGTCGTCTCAGTGTTTCATCTTTGTTTGTCTCAGTCTTTATGAGCTCCATTTTTGCATCTGCTATGGGCAGTGCACTTGTGATCATGTCCACGTAGGCGTTCACTTTTTCATCCATTTTGGTGTTTGCGGGCTCACTTGGGTCAACAGCTCTGGACAACGTGTCTGCTGTATACATCAGCTTACCCGGTGTGTACGCAACATTCAGTGTATAGCGTTGCAGCCTGATCATCATTCTTTGTATTCTAAGCGGACAGCTATTTAGTGGCTTTTGGAACAATGCAATCAAGGGCTTATGGTCAGTCTCTACACTGATTGCTTGTCCTGACACAAACTGGTGAAATCTTTCACAGGCGTATGTGATGCTGAGCAGCTCCTTTTCTATTTAAGCATATCGCGTCTCCGCGTCTGTCATTGAGCGCGATGCATATGCAATAGGTTGCCAGTAGTCATATTTTTGCAGAAGAACGGCACCGAGCCCACTCTGTGATGCATCTGATGATATCTTGATGGGTCTCGCTGGGTCATAAAACCTCAGAACTGGTTCCTCTGTGAGCAGTTTCTTTAGATCGCTCCATGACTTCTCATGCTCATGATTCCATTCCCATTCTATGTTCTTCTCAGTTAGTCTTCTCAGTGGCGCCATCTTTTCTGAGAGGTTGGATATGAATTTACCCATGTAGTTGATCATTCCATTAAACCTCTGCACGTCCTTTTTGCATTGTGGCTTTGGCATATTCTCAATGGCGGACACCTTTCTGGGATCTGGTCTGATGCCCTCACTGCTAAGGATATCTCCCACGAATGTCAGTTCTGTCACCCCAAGCTGGCATTTCTCTTTATTCAGCTTCAGGTTTGTTTTCCTTGTTGCTTCCAGCACTTTTTTCAGTCTCTCGTCATGCTCAGTTCTCGTGGTTCCCCATACTATGATGTCATCCATTGATGTATCAACTCCCTCCAGGTGCTCATAGATCATATGGATAGTTTTGTGATACACTTCAGGAGCTGAGGCAATGCCAAATGGTAACCTTAGGAATCTGTATCTGCCAAATGGACTGTTGAACGTGCACAGTCTTGAACTTGCCTCGTCCAGTTTCATCTGCCAAAATCCTGATGATGCATCTAACTTGCTGAAATACTTTGCATTTGCAAACTGTGACATGATTTCCTCATGTGTAGGAAGCTTGAAGTGCTCTCTCTTTATTGCTCTGTTTAGATCTCTTGGATCCAGGCAAATTCTGAGCTTTCCATTCTTTTTGTCCACAACGATGAGGGAACTCACCCACTCAGTTGGCTCATCTATCTTCCGAATCACGTTCAGGCTTTCCATCCTGTCCAACTCTGCCTTCAGTTGCTTTTGAAGAGCAAACGGAACTTTTCTGCATGGATGTATGACCGTTGGCATACTTTTATCTACTCTGATCGTGTGTTCTCCTGGACGGCAGCCTAGACCCTGAAATAGGTCGTTGTACTCTTTCATGAGTTCATCATAGACTGTCTCTCCTTCGCTTTCCACAATGAGGACTCTCTTTACCAGGTTCAGTCTCTCACAGGCTATTAAACCTAGTATGGCTTGCACATCCTTTGGCACCACGATTAATGCTAGCGTGTGCTCTCTGTCCTTGTATGTCACTTTGACAATGCATCTTCCTTTCACTGGTATATCAGTACCTGAGTATCCTGTCACTTTCACTTTTATTCCATGTATCTTTGGTCTGGGTCTTATTTTCTTAAAATCAGTCTCTGATATCACATTAACTTGTGCTCCAGTATCCAATTTAAATGGAATGTGTATGTCATTCACTTTTAGTGTCAACATCCAGTCTCTTTTTTCTTCTTTGTTTTCAGACACAACATCTACATAGAACTCCTCTATCTCGCTTTCATCTACTGCATGGACCTTGCTTTGTTGCGCTTGGTTCTTGCAGCAACGGGCATAATGGTTGTTTTTGTTGCAACTATTGCATGTTTTACCATATGCTGGACACTTTTTTGGTGGATGCTGTGTACCGCATCGACTACATGACTTTTGATTGCCCCTTTCATTTTTGTTCGCTGGCCACGCCTCTTTTTTCACATTGGCGCTCTTTTTGTTAAACGGTTTGTGTCCATTCTTACTCACTGCATCCACGTTGCAGCTACTGTCACTGAACAGCTCTTTTGCCTGCGACTTCACAGTCTCTGTAGCTCTACACAGTGCTATGGCTTTTCCCAGGTCTAGATTTTGCTCTCTTAGCAGTCTTTCCCTTAGACCATTATCTGGAATACCACACACCAGTCTGTCTTTTATCAGCGAGTCTGTCAGTCCCCCAAATTCACATGTTTTGCTTCGGTTTCTCAGTTCAGTCACATACTGATCAATAGTCTCTCCCGTTTTCTGTACACATGTGAAAAATCTGTGCCTCTCAAACGTCACGTTATGTTTAGGTATGCATTAGGCCTCAAACTGTTCCATTATTTTATCCACCTTCATTTTGTCTCCATCAGCAGCGAATGTGAAGTTATTATACACCTCCAGCGCTTCATCACCCACGACATGTAAGAACACTGACGCTTTCATTTTATCACTTTTCTCGTCAGCTCCGATTGCCGCTAAATACAACTCCAAACGTTGTTTGAATCTCCTCCAATTTTCAGCCACATTACCTGTCAACTGAAGCTTCGCCGGTGGGTGTAAACCTTCCATTTTTCACTTCGTTAGCTATTCTCTAATGGTAAGTAACGATGTTCTCTTTTGGCTTGCTAATATGTGGAGAGCTGATTTAACTTCAGATTTTTCCTCTTCATCTCTTTCAATCACTTCTTCTGACACCATGTATTGATTTGTATGTGGGTTCAATGACGAGACATTCATGAAAGAGAATGTCTTTTAATCTAAAGCTTGTTCAACTCAGTTAACAGCATTACAGGAGACACCATCTTAGAGATCCATCTAAAACGAAACTAAAACTAAACTCTCTCTCTCACATGCCCTCTGCTGGTCAGGCATAAATAATCAAACAGGCAAATATGCTGGTAAGGCATCATAATCAAACAGGCAAATACCATCACTATTTGCTGATATCATTACAGACACCAAACAGGAAAGGCGGAATTAAGGGCGAGACCAAGCACACAGTTGAAGAGAAATGCTTTAAAGGGGTTTGAAGGCAGGATAAAGATAATGAGGAAAAGTGGTTTTGGGGAATGGCTGAAAGATCAGCCTCTAATGGTGGGAGTCGAGGAAGCAGAAAACATATGGCAATCCAAAATCAGAGGAGTGAACTGCAGACTGGGGCATATGTAATAGTACTGCTGGGAAATATGTAGAATGCACTTATTGCTGAAATCGACATAAATACATTAATAATATCTACATTTCATTTGATTTATCTTGTGTGACTTCCCTCATCCCTTGATATGCCAACCTTCATGATTCCTTTCACTGCAGGTTTTTCTAAATTTACTGCTTTCTGCTCTTAATGCCTGGGTTCCACCTTTAACATGATAATGCTGAGAGAGAAACATTGTTCATTACAGGGGTAGATCTCCAATAGCTCCCGAGCGCTATTCTTGGTTCCACACTTATCAGTGTCTGTAGATTATTTAGGACTTATTTAAAATTGGTGATCATTGCCCTGGGACATATACAGTAAAACAGTGTTCATTTAAGTACACATATATAAATAAGAGACTTTCAGGCATGTGGAACTTCAGCAGACATTCAGCTTGCAACAATGGTTGAACTTAATATGCGTTGTAATGTATGAATCAGTTACTCAATTGAAGGCTGTGCAGTGTGGGGGTATTGTAGTGCTCCTGTTGGTGTTGGAACTAATTTTATGGCCATTGTGTCAGGACTGGCAGTTGTGCCCCTGGTGTTTGCTCATTGTTCTGTTCTGTTCTGTAGCAGAGGGGTAAAGTGGTGATGATAATTGTTCCACTGGTTCTGGGTCTGCAGATTTGGCAAGGGCAAGCAGCGAGATGATCTGTTGCTCTTCAGGAATAAAATTGTCAGTAGATTTTGAACCCCCAGCAGTTTATGCAGTCTGCTTGCTATTTTGATAAGCTACTTCTTCCTCTACTTCCAAAGTGTTCTTTCATTCCTTTACTCTCTACTTTAGAGTAGGCCTTCATAGAGTAAGCAATTTATACCCTTATATTTGAAGACATTGGGGGAAAAATTTGGTTGCTTTGCGCCTCCTGTTAGCGCCCCAAGAGGGCGCTAATGGGGCACAAAGCAACTAACGCCCAGGCACGGCAATGTTTGCGCCACTCGTGAAATTGACTAGATATTTTGCAGCGGTGCTAAACACTACCGCCTCGATCGCCTGCGCCCACAGTTCGTGACGCCAGTCGAGCGTGCAACGCCCTGGTAGCACCCTGGACCGGATATTGAGTGGCGCCCCCTGCCTTTCCACCTGCCGCTAGCAACAACATGTTGAGGGGAGCGTTTTGCAGTCGGGAAGGGACTGGGAAGCGCTATGTAAAGGCAACCGCTTCCTGCCTTTTTTTGTCAGTGACATTTTTGCACCACGCATTCTGAGAGAGAGAGATATTTCTGGAGAGATTCAACACTGTGTGAAGGAGTTTTGGGTACTGAGCAGCACTTTGCAGGTTCATTTTTATTTGACCTTCCTTGCATCGATTTAGAAGAGACTATGGCACTCTGAGCTCTTTCCCTGGGCCTCTCCATTGTTCTTTTGAGCAGATTTGATGTACATGTCTCTCCAGGCTGAGATTCAAGGCTGCAATGAGCAGGGTGTGGATGGAGAGCAAGATCGACCCTCCCCTTTAAGAACTGGCCGGCGCCAGTGTGCCTGTGTTCCGTTGCTGACTGACATCACATGAGCTTCGCAAGCGCTCTGAGGTAACGCCTCGCTCCTCGGCGTTAGCACCTTAAGAGAGGTGTGTAGCGCCTGATTTAGCACTCCAATCACCACCAGGGGCGATAAAAGCCAAGTTTGCAGTCAGAGGCGATAATTAGCGCCAGGCGCTAAACTTTGCGCCCGGCCGATAATTGCACCCCAAACGGGGCGATACCGAATTTCTCCCCCATTATACTTTTTCAATATTAGTTGACAGTGTTGAAATCAATGCTATTCACCGATGTGAGCTGGAGTGCTCACTGATGCTGGAGTTGATACTTCTTTTTTCAATTATTTTTGTTCCTTAGCATTGTATTCTGTCAGTCACAGCCTCAATGTTTTTTGCTTTATAGCTCCAGTAGCTAATTTATTACATTATAATCTCATTTGCAGCCTTGGTAAATAATGCAAAAATATCTCTCTTAGACAGCACTGACCTAGGGAATAGGATATCAATAATGTAGTGTATGTAACCGTTCTACCTTTAAGAGAACTATTGTATGTAACCGTCCACCTTTAAGAGAACTATTTTAGGTGTTGCACTACTTTATCTTGGCTGCTGTATACTGTAATACCGGGAGTGACCACACCGGTATATAAGTGCTGTGTAAGGATTTATTGGGCAGATTCGCCCTGACCTTCGAATAGTGAAGTCCTGTTAAAGTTACTCTTGTAGTCTGTGTATTAATTCACCATATAACCCACAGACTTTACAAATAATGTATTATGAAACAGATGGAAAATGTGTTGACACATATGTTGTGTGTTACATAAACAATAGCGTGCAAAATTTAGACCTTCTCATTTTCTATTTGTCGATCCAAAAATTGATGTGTTTAGGAAGTATTTGTCTTCACTCAAACAGATTAAAATTGTGCTGCGTGATATTAGTAACAAACGCATTAAAGTACTTATACAAAATTACACTGCCATTTAAACAAAAGGCAATAACTCATTTAAAATAAACAGCCTTGTTAAAGTAGCAAAGGAATTTCACACTAACGTATTAATGTATTTGTTACTGATTTTGCACAGCGTGACTCCAACAATAAAGTGTCCTGCTTGTCAGTTTATATGTTTTTACTTCTCACAAATCCAAGTACATGGTTAGGTTTCAGGCTAAACATATACAGGAGAATTTATTCATACCACATTACGTCATAATGAAATAAGGCTGCAACTACAAAGTGTAGAAATATTTAGGTTGTTGCCCATTATGTCAGCAGAGCTAGGATAATTTTGCAACTGTAGTGCATTAGCTCCCTTGAGCTTACTTAACCGTGAATAATAAATGATAGTCAGTCAACTGTAAGTAAATATTTTACAGACGCTGTTCATATCAATCTCACTCTAAAGGATCTGGTATGAACTGATAGTCAGTGTACATTGGGTACACATACTTTGTCTAAAGTAATAATGCAATACAATATAAGATTGATCAACAGTATTAACAGTAAAACATAATGGCCCAGAAATTCGGGTCCCAATGCGTGAGTACGGACAGAGTACTCACGCGTGGACCCGATGGAAGTGCCGGAATCTTGCATGCACTATGCATGCATGGGAAACCAGCACTTCCGATCCTCTGAACCAAGGCGTTGAACTTCCTTTTTTTTCAGGTTTTAACGTGCGGGTAAGTCTGTACATTTTAGAAATGTGAAAAGCAGCCGTAAAGGACTTCATTTTCAAAGGTAAGTGGTCAATTATTTAAAATTAAAACATTTTTTCCACAGGTTTTTTACTTTTAAATACTTTAAAGCAAGGTAAGTTTATTTTTAACCCCGTTTTTTTATAAAATTATTTTTTTCAAAAATTTAAATTTTTGTTTAAAATAGTTATTTAATGTCATTTATAGTTTACTAGCTGGGGAGCCCCGCGTTGCGAGGGCAATTTTGGGGCGTTTGGTCTCCCTGCCCCTGTGTGTCCCCCCTCTCCCTGTCATGTCCTCTCCCTGTCCTATCCCTCCCTCCCCTCTCTCCCTCCCTCCCCTCTCTCCCTCCCCCTCCCCTCTCTCCCTCCCTCCCCTCTCTCCCTCCCTCTCTCCCTCCCTCCCCTCCCCTCTCTCCCTCCCTCCCTTCCCCTCTCTCCCTCCCCCCTCTCCCCCTCCCCCCCTCTCCCCCCTCTCCCCCTCCCCCCTCTCCCTCTCCCCCTCCCCCCTCTCCCCCTCCCCCACTCCCCCGCTCCCCCACTCCCCTCTGTCCCTCTCTCCGGCCCCTCCCCCTGCCTAGCACCTGAGGTCCGGTGCCATTGCTGAGGTCCCCCGCGTATCGCGCGGCTGATGGACGGCCGCTGCGGGCGGGCGGGCAGCGCATGCGCGGTGAGTGCGGGCGGCGCATGCGTGGTCAGTGCGGGCGGCGCATGCGCGGTCAGTGCGAGCGGCCCGCGGGAGCCGGCAAGGCCGTTAGCGAGCGGGAAACTTCGGGTGGCGCGCCCGCGCTCCGTCCGCGACACCTGAGAGGGGGAAGTAGAGAGAGACAGAGAGGGAAGAGGAGAAGGAGAGAGAGGGAAGAGGAGAGAGGGAAGAGGAGAAGGAGAGAGAGGGAAGAGGAGAAGGAGAGAGAGAGAGGGAAGAAAGAGAGAGAGAGAGAGAAATTTTTTCAGCTTCAGGCCCCGAGTCCCCCCTGCGCGAGGGTGAGGAGGAGGAGGAGGAGGGGGGGTTGCTAAACACAATATAAAACTCAAATAAATTGTTAATTAATTGCCTAACACATAATTGAAATATTTACCTTAGTTCCCTAACACACAGAAAGTGTGGGGGAAAAAATCGTGGAAAATCAAGATGGCGGCCACTCACCTCGGTTCAGAAGGATAAGGCCCACCCACACACGCACCGATTGGTTGACCGGTCAGGTCACCGAAGCGTAGGATTGGTCAATCGTCGAGTCACTCGACACTCAACTGTAGGAAGACATCGACGCCACACGGTCGCTAATGAGATGCTAATGAGCGGAACGCTGAACGTTTTTGGGATACCGCGGGCGGGATTTTTGTCCGGCCGAAACGTAAATACGCCTATGACCGGTCCGGAATCGCAAGCTTTCTTTTGAGGCGACGCGCGCGTCGGTACGCTCTGTAACTTCCAAACGTATAGAGACCAGGCGGACAGACAGACAGAAGAGCCGCTTTATATATATAGATTTACAAAGTGTGATGTTGTGGGAGACTACAGTCTCCCGCGTAAAGAAATAGGCAACACAGCGAGCTACAAGAAATAGGTCTTTACTCCAACTCTCACAATACAGTACTGAATTCGTAAAGCCCGCGAACCGATGACTCACGGATTGGTCACCTGCTGGAACCTGATTGGTTTTCCTTCTCTCAGCAGCAGGCAAGTCTGAACATGCCTTATTCCTCTCAGCTTGCAACTGTCTTGAGGGGGGAGGGGAATACAGCAGCTAAAAGGGGATTATACAGGTTTATCTACATACACACAGTGTTTCCCCAATGTGGCAATGCCACATACGCCCCCCAGAATCCTCGTTAACTGTAAAAGTAAGTCTCTGCGGAGGTTTGACCAAACGGCCGTAGCGGCTGTAGTAGCCATCTGGCGTGTGAGGAGGGCTGTTTGGGAGGTCGGCTGGTTGGTTCGTCGGCTGGTCTGGCGGCTGGTCTGCCGGTGGGCTGGCTGGACGGGCTGCCGGCGAAGGTGGGGCGGCGGCCAGGAAATAAGGTTCTGGCGTGTCTTGGTCCTCTTGTGGGGCCGCCGCCAATGCGGGAGGTCTGCCCCGCCGTGGGGGAAGAGCCGGACGAAACGGAAAGCTAAGGTCCAGGTGCGCCGGTTTGAGGCGGTCTACTGAAATAAGGTCCGGCTTCCCGCTGACGTCGATAAGAAAAGCTTTGTCCCCTGTCTCCAATACTGAGAAGGGGCTGGTGTATGGTGCCTGCAGCGGGCCTCTGTGTGCGTCCCGGTGCACGAAGACGAACTCCGCATGTCGTAAGTCCCGAGGCACGTAGGACGGCTGTGGGCCGTGTTGCGAAGTGGGCACTGGATGGAATTGCTGGGCCGCGTCCTGGTGCAGGGAAAGCTGTCTGGCGGCCGACCACGGCTCCGTTGTCAGGGGGAGGAAGTCGCCTGGTACTCTGAGCAGTTGGCCGTAGACCATCTCGGCCGCGGAGGCGCGGAGGTCCTCTTTGGGTGCGGTGCGCAATCCCAGGAGGACCCAGGGTAGTTTGTCGATCCAGCTGGTGTCGGCCAGGCTGGCGCGGAGGGAGGCTTTCAAGGAACGATGAAAGCGCTCGCAGAGCCCGTTGGCCTGCGGGTGGTAGGCTGTTGTCCTGTGCAACTTGGTGCCGAGGCCGGCGGTGATGGCATTCCACAAGTTGGAGGTGAACTGGGGGCCTCTGTCCGAGGATATGTTGGTCGGCACGCCAAACCGGGCCACCCATGTCGCGACGAATGCTCGCGCGACGTCGGTCGTGGTGGTGGAGGCGAGGGGAACCGCCTCGGGCCATCTGGTGGTGCGGTCGACGATCGTGAGCAGGTGTGTGAAACCGTGCGACGGTGGCAAGGGGCCTACCAGATCGACGTGGACTTGGTCGAAACGCCTCTCGGGCACCGGGAAACACTCCAATGGCGCCTTGGTGTGCTGCTGGACCTTAGCGCGCTGACACGCCACGCATGTGTTGGTCCAGTCTCTCACATCCTTGTGGAGTCCAGGCCAGACGAACTTGGCGGACATGAGTTTCTGAGACGCACGCATCCCTGGATGTGAGAGGCCGTGGATGATGTCGAAAACTCGCTTGCGCCAGGCGGATGGGACGACCGGCCTAGGCGAGGGGACTGAGACGTCGCACAGGAGGGTTGTGCCGGCTGCGTGGAAGTGGATGTCGGCCAGAGTGAGGCTGGTGGTTGACGTCCTGAGGGCCTGGATCTCCGCGTCGGCGGCCTGGTCTCTCGCCATGCTGGCGTAGTCGACGCCCAGGTGCACTGCGTGGAGCGAGGGTCTTGAGAGGCAGTCGGCCACCAAATTGTCCTTGCCGGCGACGTGGCGGATGTCCGTGGTGAACTCTGAGATGAAGTTGAGTTGGCGCTGTTGGCGCGCGGACCAGGGTCCGGTTACTTTGGCCATGGCGAAAGTGAGTGGCTTGTGGTCCACGAATGCGGTGAACGGCTGGCCTTCCAGGAGGAAACGGAAGTGCCGGATTGCCAGGAACAGGGCCAGGAGCTCTCTGTCGAACGTGCTGTAGGCCTGCTCGTTCTTGCGCAGCTGTCGGCTGAAAAATGCCAGTGGCTGCCACGCGCCTTCGACCCACTGTTGCTGGACAGCGCCGACGGCGTAATCCGAGGCGTCCGTGGTGAGGGCGGTCTTGGTGCCCGGGATGGGGTCGGCCAGTAGTGTGGTGTTGGCCAAGGCGCTTTTGGTCTGGTGGAAGGCTGTCGCCATCTCGCTGGACCAGGTGAGTTGCTCTTTGCCCATTTTGCCCCTGGTGGCTTCGTAGAGGGGGCGCATGAGTGAGGCGGCCTTGGGCACGAAACAGTGATAGAAATTGACCATCCCCAAAAATTCCTGCAGCACCTTGACCGAGGTGAGCTGGGGAAAGTCCGCCACCGCCTGCACCTTGGAAGGTAAGGGAATGGCTCCCCTTGGCGAGATTCTGTGGCCGAGAAAGTCAATTTGGGCTGCTCTGAACTGGCATTTGGCCGGGTTGACGATTAGCCCGTGTTGGCTGAGGCGCTGGAAAAGAGAGCGCAAATGCGCGATGTGCTCAGCCTTGCTGGTGCTGGCCACGAGGATATCGTCCAGATAGACGAACAGGAAGCTCAGGTCCCGTAGGACGGAATCCATGAGCCGTTGGAAGGCCTGTGCGGCGTTCTTGAGCCCGAAGGGCATGCGCAGGAACTCGAACAGTCCGAAGGGGGTGATGACCGCCGTCTTCTGGACGTCTGCGTGGTGGACGGGGACCTGATGGTAGCCGCGAATCAGGTCGACCTTGGAAAAGACGGACTTTCCTGCTAGGTGTGCCGAGAAGTCTTGGATGTGCGGAATGGGGTATCTATCGGGCGTGGTGGCATCGTTGAGCCGTCTGTAGTCGCCGCAGGGGCGCCAGCCACCGCCCGGCTTGGGCACAATGTGGAGGGGGGATGACCAGGGGCTGTTCGAGCGGCGGATGATGCCCAGTTTCTCCATCGTGGCGAATTCCTCCTTGGCCACCGCCATCTTGGCTGGGTCCAGGCGTCTGGCTCGGGCGAACACTGGTGGTCCCATAGTGGCAATGTGGTGCTCGACACCATGCTTGGCTACCACGGCTGAGAAGGTCGGTTGTGTGAGCCTCGGGAAATCTGCGAGTAGGCGGGCGTAGTCGTCATCCGCCGGGGCAGAGCAGGACCCGACGAGGGCCGGGCTGTTGCTCTGCTGGCAGGCCAATGAAGCGAAAGTTGCTGCGTCGATCAGGCGCCTGTCGCGGACGTCGACCAGGAGTCCGTGGGCGCAAAGAAAATCGGCGCCCAGCAAGGGATGTGCCACCGAGGCCATCACGAAATCCCACGTAAATCGCTGGCTGTTGAAACAAACCTCGGCCCGTCGCTTTCCAAAAGTAGCGATGGCTGTGCCATTTGCTGCCACGAGGGGTGGGCCGCTGCAGCCTGCCTGGATGTCGAGCTGGGAGGCAGGAATTATGCTGCATTGGGTTCCGGTGTTGCAAAGGAATCTGCGCCCTGAAAGGGAGTTGGTTATGTACAGCAGTTTACCTGCGGTGCTGATGGCCATCGTGGCGGCGGGGGTGCGGTCGAGCGGGCCTAGACTGCGGCGCGGGTCTGGCGCGTTGGGCCGGGCGGCCATCTTGGTTTGATCGAAAGAGCAGGGTGCTCTGCAGCGTTGGGCCTTGTGGCCGAAACGCGCATGGTAGTAGCATAGCTCTGCGGCCTGGCGTGGCGGCGCGCGCTCGGTGGTGTCGGGGAGCCTCGCGGCTGCACAGCCCAGTTGGGCGACGGCGAAGACTTTGTCCGTGGCGGCTGCCAGTTGTATGCACTCCATGATCGGGGACCCCGCGAGGGCAGTCTGCACCTGCTGAGGAAGCAGGCTGAGGAAAAGGGCCCGAAACAAGAAGCACTGCGGTTCAGAGCCCAGGAGCGCAAGCATCCGGCTCATCAACTGGGTTGGGGTAGAGTCGCCGAGGCCTGGTAGTGAAAGAAGCCTATGGGCCCTCTCCTCCCCGGACAGGCCATAAGCCTGCAGCAAGCGGCCCTTAATGGTTGAGTACTTGCCGGTCTGTGGTGGGTTCCCCAGCAGGTCGAGAACTTCGGTGGCGGTGGAGCTTGCTAGTGCTGAGACTACGTGGAGGTACCTTTCTTCATCGTCTTGCACCCTGCGAAGGGTGAATTGGGCCTCCGTGTGCGTGAACCAAGCTGGTGCTTGGTGTTCCCAGAAGGTGGGGAGCTTGAAGGACGCGGCGTCGGCCGACATCGGGCTGCTGCTGGTTGCCGTCGGGTCGTTGCTGGCCTCTGTAGGGCTACGTGAGTCGGGGGCTTCGGCCGCCGACATTCGGGGTCACCAATGTGGGAGACTACAGTCTCCCACATAAAGAAATAGGCAACACAGCGAGCTACAAGAAATAGGTCTTTACTCCAACTCTCACAATACAGTACTGAATTCGTAAAGCCCGCGAACCTGTGATGACTCACGGATTGGTCACCTGCTGGAACCTGATTGGTTTTCCTTCTCTCAGCAGCAGGCAAGCCTGAACATGCCTTATTCCTCTCAGCTTGCAACTGTCTTGTGGGGGGAGGGGAATACAGCAGTTAAAAGGGGGTTATACAGGTTTATCTACATACACATAGTGTTTCCCCAATGTGGCAACGCCACAATGTTTTAAAAAAATTATTTGAAGGTAAAGTACAGTTTTACAGCCTCCGCATTTATACGTTTTGACAGGTCTATCTGTCAAGACTTATGAATGGAGCATTCCCTGCTCCGATTGGCTGCCTGTTGCTCACGTGATCCCAGGGGATGCTTCGCACTAACTACGTCCCTGGGACACGCCAGCATAGCGCGCCGGCCTCTGGGACAGGCCTCGGAGAGAAATTCCACGCAGGCCAAGAGGTCAACTGCTGGCGCGCTAGGTAAGTGTAGGTCGGGGGCTTGCACCCGCGGGAAGCCCCCGACCCGAATTTCTGGGCCAATAAGAGATTCTATGTAAGATTTTTTCCGTATCTGGGACAAAGTGCAGAATTTACAATCCAGCCTCGAGTTTTATGCTTCAGGCACCTGAACTGTGGTGGGTCAGAATTCTGACTACCCCATGAAGTTGGCGTTGCCCCTGGTAAATTTTCTGGGGCCAGCTAATTGAATAATTTGGGGTGGTTTCCCAGCAGGAGAACTGCCACTGCTTCGGTGCACCAGACTAAGAGTTCTGGAAGTGCCTGCCGCTACAGGGTTTAACCACATTCCAGCAGCTTAAAGTACAGGCCTGAAATGATCCCAAAGCGTAAAAGTTCAGGGTTGTTGTGACCGTGACAGCAGCTTAAAGCACCAAGTGTCATACAGAGATTTTGTTGTAGCAGTAAGAAGTCACGGAGCACACGAATATCTGGATGAGGGGCCCCCCATTTCTCAGATGCGTTGCAGCAGGAGCTGTGACTGAGGTGGGCTGGGGAGGAGGCCGACCACAGGAGGGAGGTGGCTTTGACTGTTAGTGCCACTTCCATGACCCCTGCACAGCTACACGGTGCCACAAGAACCTTAACAAGCTGACCAAGTGAGCCAAAGTCCTTCTTCTTCTTAGGCAGTCCCTCAGAACCGAGGATGATTTGCTTCCACACTAAAAATGAGTTCACAGGTGACTGATGAGTCCAATGCGGGACCTACAGTTTCTGTCACAAGTGGGGCAGACGGTGGTTGAAGGGGCGGGTGGGTGGGGCGCATGGGTTGACGTGCGCTCCTTGTGCTGCCTGCGCTTGGCTTCCGCTTGCTCCCGGCGAAGAGACTCAAGGTGTTCGGCGCCTTCCCGGATGCTTCTCCTCCACTTTGTGCGGTCTTGGGCCAGGGATTCCCAGGTGTCGATGGGGATGTTATACTTTTTCAAGGTAAAGGGATTCAGAAGCACCTTCCAAGAATGCAATGTTCACAGCACGTATGTCACTTACAACCACCTTTAGTTCACTGTGATCAAGGCCTTCAGCAGGTTCCAATTCATGAGCATGAGTGTTATTGGTCTCCATCACCGTACATCCGTACATCGCTATGTGTTCCTGCCCTCCCTGTCTTTAATACCTGCCGACACATGGGATATAATATTTTGATTGAAGCACCTATGCTCACTCTATTCTTCTCTGCTAGCTTCATCTTGGTTTGAGGGCATTGCATTCTATACTCAGGCCAATTATACTGTCTGCATTGATCTTACAGGGAAAGACCATCAACAATGCAAGGGACAGATTGACCATGGGCGATGGCCCCTGATCGTAGGCCTTTCACTTCCTATGAAGAGGAAGCTCTAGAACTGCTGGCCACTGCATTAATACCTCTGTCTACATATTTCACAAATGTGCCTTTACTTACAGTGCCTTACATCTTATTGGCAACTCACAAATATCACATTCCTGCCATCTTCTGAAACATGCTAGCAAATCTTGGCAGCAACACGCCCTGCACACAGCTTCAGTGCAGTCAGATTTTTAGAACTGAATTTTCCGTGGTGGTAGCGGGCGCGATCGGTGGTGGGTCGGGTGGGAAAGTTATTTTTTTTTCCCAGCGGGTCAGGAACCCGCTGTCAACTCGCTCCCACATGTCTTTCCCACAGGCGCATCTGTCAGCATGGAGCTGACCCGACCTGCAGCGGCAGGGGGACCCAATTGAAATCATTATGAGGTACTTCTCAGGCACTTAAGAGCCTTTTTCCCCCTACTTTTTAAATTTCCCTGCATGGCCACGGGATTCACACAGCTCGGGAACCATGTCTGTTAACCTGAGGCGTGAGTTCCGTGGCTATTGCTCCAGCTGATGACTTGACAGCGTGGAAAACAAATCAGAATAAAAACATGTTGATTACATCAGCTAACAGATTGATGGAGATTCTGTTCTACTTGAGAAGCTACTGGTAAATGTTAATTTTTCACTGGCCATTCTCAGCTGTTGCCTTCCAACTGAACAGTAATTGCAGTGAATTGATATGCACTATAAAAAATGACATATACTATTTAAATACATTTTTGTGTTGTTTCAGGTCAGGGTTTTTCCTCACAGTATACTGTGATTGTCCAGTTACACATTAAATCAAATAATTAACTATAACAATTTCATTTTCATCACTCATTCCACTGGTTCAATTTGCTTTCAGTCCCTGAATATGATTAATTTAATTTTTCAGTCTGAGACTTTAGGGTAAATTTCTGCAGAGGTTCTCTCACTTTAGAACATTACAACATGCTACAGTGACTACACTCCAAAAGTACTTCTTTGGCTCTAAAGCGCTTTGAGACATCCGGTGGTCGTGAAAGGCACTATATAAATGCAAGTCTTTCTTTACTTGTCCATTGTTAACTTCAACGGAAGAGCTGCAGAAATCCCAGAAACACATTGTAAGCACCACTTACACTGTTTGTCAGGGATTCCGCAGCTCTTCTGCTGAACTTGCATAAGATTGTAAATCCACCCCTTTACAATTACATTTAAAATCTGCTTAATTTTATGCCTTACCTATACACACACATCTTTTATTTGTACCAGTTACTGATACAAAAGTCTATAGATTTGTGACTAAAGCACCAATAACTTCACAATTAATGTACTTTTTAAATTATTTACCGACACGGGCTCGATGGGCCGAATGGCCTCATTCTGTGCTGAAACCATTCTATAATTCTATGTTATGTTCTTGATCGTATTTGTAAATGGAGTCATATTACTTAATGATAATTTTATTTAAATATTTCTTTGTCACTCATATATAACTTTTAGTATATGATTGTACAGTAAAGATTTAACACCCACTATGTTAGATTAAATTTAAAGTTTAATGTGGCCAGGGTCCCTTTAAGGATCCCGGCTTAAAATGCGTCATGAGTGACGTTATCAGACCCGTTCCATCTATTTGGGCCAGGCAACACGCTGGGCGGGCTTAAGGTAAGTTCATTTTGTACATCGAGGTCGGGACCTGCCACGGACACCAGCCACACCGGACCCACCAAGGTAAGGAAAATTCCGGCCTTAATGTCAAATGGTGTGTGTGACAGAAGTGCCCATAATCATAGCCTTGCGGTTTGCCTAGGTACTACCTCAGTGCAGGAGTATGTGACATGCCTGCTCTGTGTGCATAGCAGCCTCTCGGGATCGAGGTGGCCCTTGCATCCCAGCAGCTGTGTCCTGAGTTGCAGGCTCCAGTTTTCTTCCTTCCCCTCTTCCCCTGAAGGCCTTGGTTCCTTGTGGGCATATGGCTCCAAGCTGCCAATCAGCCCATCACCAATATAACTTGCCCTATTCTTATCTAAGTGACCGTAATTTATATGTAAGCATGGTGAGTGAGTTCACTATAGACTATTCAGTCCTGTTCTCACCTTGTGTCCACAACTGCGGTGTGCAATATATACCCTATAATATTTAATCATCATAATTGATACTTTTATACACACAAATCATATAGCAACAAAGTGGAAGCAAAAATCTTCCTGCCTCTCTACAATTGTGTAAAAGCTAACATTGATACAAGTATTATACACATTTCCATCTGTCAAATGTTGGACCAGAAAATCAGTTTGATGGAAGATCAACATGTTTAAAATGTTAATGGATGCCATTGTGATCAGATAGAGATTCTGGGGTGATTCGGTGATTCCACATTCCCAGTGGGGAGCTGTACTTGTAGGGAGTGTGGGTCAAAGAATCAGGGCCACAATGCTGTCGCTCTAACTCTGACTCATGCTCTCATTGTCCAGAGATACTCTATGTATTCTTCAGTTTGTCATTTACAGTGATCAGGGTTTGTTAGATCAGGATTGCACTAACTCAGCTATGGCAGAGGATAAAGACACAGACTTCAGTTTGTAGAAGCCTCATCCTGCTGATGGAAACTGCCATCAAGCTGTTGTCATGAGGAAAAGATTTGGAGATAGTTCCAAACTGCAACAGGAGCATCAAAGCTGTTCTCCATCCTGTCCTTGCCCAACATCAATAAATATGCCCTTCTAGCAGGGGTTACTGGATAATAATCAGGATCAGGAACAATGGCTGATTTTCCCTTCCCGAACTCAGACATTGAGGTTAATTGTAAGTCTACTCATGCTATAACAGATCAATTAACTCAGCACAGGTCAACGAACAAGCCTGTGGCATTCCTGGTGTATACGAGTCAGTTACTCACTGCCTTCATTAGGCACTGGCCTTACAGAATCATAGAATGATACAGCACAGAAGGAGGCCATTCTGCCCATCACATCTATTCCGGCTCTGTAATTTTTTTCCCCTTCAAGTATTTATCCAATTCCCATTCGAAAGTTACTATTGAATCTGCTTCCACCGCCCTTTCAAGCAGTGCATTATAGATCACAACAACTCATTGTGTAAAAAAAAAATCCTCATGTCGTCTCTAGTTCTTTTGCCAATCACCTTAAATCTGTGTCCCCTGGTTACCAACCCTTCTGCCACTGGAAACAGTTTCTCCTTATTTACTCTATCAAAAGCATTCTTGGCGTATTGGGCTTAGTTATTCACTACTTTAACCAATTGAACGATCAGGGAGTCATTTCTCTTCACTTCTATGTTTTATGATGGGGCGGCATTAGTAATTGGTTTTCAATTCATGTTTTCTATCAGGAAAGCAAACACCAGAATTCAATCCATTATCCCAACTCCTTATCTTATAGCCTATGTGTGGGTTTAGAGTTGGGAAAATAGCAACCTTAATTTTACATTGCAAGCCCCTTTTGTACAGGAAATACTTAAACTTTATGTGGTTGCTGTATGTGAGATGTATGAGATAAATCAATAGCGACTCTTGGATACATCTATCCATTTTACAGTACATATGTTTGAGTAGTTTCCAAGCTTTATATCAATTTTTATTTGGTGTATAGTGTACATTTGCACTATAACCTAGGGATGTGGCATACTGAAAATAAGCCGATAATTGAACGCGAGACAAGTTTTGTTGGTGATGTAGAAGTTGGTAAGGAACTCCTCCAAGTGAGCCTAGAGAATAATTGTAACTCAATTATTCCTATTTTCATGACATTTCAAACAAATTGATTCTCAAACACGCTTCATAATTTTACATAAATATAATAAATGGAAAATGCTGGAAACACTCAGGCCTGACCAACTGAGTATTTCCAGCATTTTCTGTTTATATTTCAGATTTCCAACATCTGCAGTATTTTGCCTTTAGTTTTCATAATTTTACCTTTTGTATACACTACTCTTGTTTTAAAACATTTTAGGCACCATAAGAAATCTATTTGTATCTATGCATATATTGTTTGTGGAAAATATATATATATAAAGCCTTGCATCTAGCGTGTGTCTGCCACATTCAGTTTTCCAATGTAAAAAGTATTAACAAAAGAAAATGCAGTCATGTCATGGTGTGATTTACAGGTTAATTAATTTATGTTAATGAAGGAAGGTGGCAGATTGACCTGGAGCTGGAAGTTTGCAAGCACCTAGTGAGGGCAACTTCCCTCACTAACACCGGTTAACCTAAGATGGAGCTCAGGGCCTATTTAGACCACTTTCCTACATGGGGTACCTAAGGAATTGTGTTCAAAGGTAGCAGCTAAAAATCACAACTGTACCTCATACCCAGACTGAGCAGCATCACAGGAGATCAGCTAATAGTATTCAAAATGTCTTCAGAGTGAGGCTACTCTCACTGCTTCGAAGTTTCTATTAACTTCTGGAAATGGTCTGGCGGGAGTGACAAATTGAAATAAAACATTAATTAATACTCATAAAAGTTTTTTTCACTTTTATGTATTATGTCAAACAAAATTGTAAACTTTTATGAATAGAATTCAAAATTCAGACAGATGTTTTGTCCAATCTAGCTCAAATTCCAGAAATGGGTTCATTTTTATAATTAATTAATATAATTGCATGTGAAAAACAACTGAACCATATTACAAAAATGCTTTTTCAGTTTGATTTTAGAGTATTTCCTTATGTATCATGAAAGTAATTGTAGTTCCTATCCAGTCAAACAAAAACATTTTTATGCACTGGACCAAACTTATTCCTTCAATTGTTTATACAGCAAGAACTAACATTATGGTTTATTGCAAGTGCCAACAGTCGCAGTCTTCCTGAGAGAAACTCGGCCCAATTTTAACTCAGTCCGCCAACCGAGCACTGGGTGGTAATAGCCCTAAAATTGTAGTTCTGCGCTTACTTCCCCATTCCCACGCTGATTCTGCATGCCACCATTTAGTTCAGGGGCCTTGACAAGGGTAGCCCAGGGGTCCACCTAAATTAGGTTGGAGCCCCATTAGAAGTATGCAAACTAGGTTCCTATGATGGATATAGGACCCCGATGTAATTTCAAGCTGCAGTGGGTGGACCATGCACCATGCATGCTCTGTTCAGTTGTACCGAGTGAGCAGCCTAGATTTTTGAGTTACCTGGAGGGCCTCATCGTCCTTCCCACCAGCTACAACCTGCTTCAGTGGCTTTCCCACTCAGGTCCAGATTAAAAGGCTATCAGGGTCCTAATGACTTTATAGGATCCCTATTCCACTTGCTTTAGGCAGGCATCTCATCCGCTTGCAGAATCCTGCAGGTTGATATCAGAGTGGCAAGGAAGGACCGAGATCCCAGCGGGTAAGTAACTGGTTTGTTTTTAACTGTCCACCCACCCAGTATCGGCCAGGAACCCTCAGCCTCGAATAAGCTGCAATTGGTTCCAGTTAAACAATGGGAAGACTGTAACCATCACCTTTGACCCCCACCACAAACTCCATACCCTTGCCACTGATTCTGTCCTCCCCCCACCCACTGTTTCATTTTGAACCAGACTGGTCGTAATATCGACATCCTATTCGACACTGAGAAGAGATTCCTCCTGGCTCCTGGTCCCCCAATGCTTTCAATATAAAATCCTCATCCTTGCATTTAAATCCTTTCATGTATTCACCCCATCTTGTCTCTATAGCCTCCTACAAACCGCCCCCACCCCCACCCCAAGCCCTCCATTTCTCTGGCTCTAGCCTTTAGTGTATCGTCCCCTCTCTTTGCCCCACTATTGGAGGCCATGCCTCCTTTAGCTGGCTAGGCCTCATGCTCTGGAATTCCTTTCCTAAACCCCTTCACCTCTCCTTCTTCTTCTCCTTTAAAACACTCTTAAAACCCACCCCTTTGTCAAATCTTTTGGCCACTCCTCCTAATATCTCTTCTTTGGCTTGGCGTTTAAGCACTCCTGCTTCTCCTGGTCCTACAAAAATAAAAACGGAGAATTTCTTGGGCCGTTTTCTGAGCTGCCTCCTGTAGTCCCTTAAAGGGTCACTGGTTAAGTCGCTTAATACCTGGTCCAACTAGTTGGAGTGTGCGCGGTGCATGCTACACCCATTCGGGGTCCTACTACTGGCCATTTGCATATTAAAAGACCTTAAAGCCTGTTTCACGTGGGTTCCCAGGACAAATATGAGTTGCCCGAACCAATATGGCATCCGGCACACTTCCGGTGCAGTTCGAGTGCGGCATATCACATGCGGCAGAAATCGGAGGTCTATTGCCAGATTTATACCCAGAAAACAGGCAGTTGTGAGCTGAATTTCTCACCCAATGTCTGCTTCCTGGTTCTGATACAGAAGCACTTCAGATCTTATTTATTCTGCAACAGCAGTGAAACACTTCAGAGGATAAGCAGTTTGCAATGAGTGTGTTTCTGCCTGTTAAACTGGTTTCTTTGAATGCTGAGCATATTTTACAGAACTAGGCCCCTTTGCTGATGCTTTGCTATATGCTTATACATCAAAATCAGATGCCATTACTATCTAGCAATGTCATGCACAGAGATGGAACGATGCATCATTCAGACACACTGTTGAGTAGAAAATCCATTTATTTGACATCTGATATGGGAGCATTGAAAAAGGCAGAGTGCTGCTAGATAGGACCTGTAAGAGAATAGCATAGCATTTTCTGAACTTAAAACCAGCCAGATGGACCACAGTGACCTTTTTCAGTTCTGCCTATTCCTATGTTCCTAATAATGGAAAGCCTTTGATCAGGTGTGTAGTGATTTTTTTTCAGTCAATGCACATTAGCACATAAAAAGCATGGAATAAGAAGAAAATATTCAGGCCATCAAATCTGGTCTTTACACAGACAATCTACAATCTACCTCATCATAGAATCTGCTTCACCCATTTAATCTACTGAGCGAATATGCTCTCTTGCCAAATTTAGGTATAATAATACGTTTAATTCAAGCCTAGCATCCATTAGCTTCGGCCAGAATTAAGCTCGGTTCTCCCTTTGCCCAATTGTTGTGCGCCCAAAGATAGCTCCTTGAGTGATGGAGCCCTTAAATGTTAAGGCTTTTTGAATTTTTTTGTATTGCAGTGCATTTTTGGTACAGAAACCTGTTCATCTCTTTTGTCATTCTTATGGAAATATTTTCATCATTTTTTGTTCTTTCTCCCAACAGTAGGGTAGATTATACAAAATTGCACTCTCAGCGCGAAGTTCCCCACACTGGGGCTGGAATTTTGCCGGTGCTCAGAGGGCGGGATCGGAGGCGGGTCCGCTGTCAAAATCTAAAAGATTGACAGCGGGTCGGGATCCCACTCTGAACCCGCCTCTGTGTCAGTTTCCCAAGTGCGGGGTCTGCCTGCGCTTTGCAGACCCGGCACCAAGCAGCGGGTCAGCCAGTTGAGATAGTTAAGATGGTCTTTAAAGGTAGTTGAACAGCATTTTTCCACCTTCTAGCCATTTTTCCAACTTTTCCACGAGGTTCCCGTCGCTCAGGGATCATGTCAGGTAAGTGTGTCGGGTTCTCTATGACTCTCCATTGCTGTGAATAGGTGATAGCTGCAAAAGTGGTATAAAAGCTACCATTTCACAGCTGTTCACTTTTCAATGTCAGAAGCTGGTGCCTTCAGGATTTGGAAGACAGTTTTGAGCTGTATGCAGTTTGGAAGTGTTTGGAGTAAACTCTCTATCCACTGTCACCTCCTTGGAGCAACCTCCCACACCATTGACTGATCGCTTCTGTCTTCTCAATTTCAGCTGCCATGTATTCCAGCAACACGGTGCCCTTGAAAAAATCTGTAGGATTCGCAAAATTGGACTTCATATTAATAAGGGTTAAATGGCAGAAGAGGCCGTGATTTTAAAGACTGTTTTAAAAGAAGCCCAGAGAAAGGGGCATACAAAATGGCCACTATACCATGTGATCAGCTCATTGGGACACTTTAAAATGGTTCCTGTGCAACCTCAGACAGCTATGTGGATTGAACCCACAGTATGTTCTGGAAGCCGTTTCGGAGAGAACGAAACCAGACCCACAGGCATGCATATGGATTAGATGCATATCCACTCAAGATCGGCTTGGAGACAGGGGCCATCTAAATGTTGACCCAGACGAAAGAGGACAATATATATTCATGAGGACAACACCAAGGGCTCGGTAACGAGATCAGCAGGACATTCAAAACAATGAAAGCCATTTCCAACCAGAGATGGGCCTGTTACCAGCCGCTTCAAATGATTTAAAATATAATAACTGCCCTGCTGTGCTCAAAGCCCGCCAAAGTTAAAACAAAGACTAACCTGATTTTGGGCGGGAAGTGAGGCCTCGGGAAGAAAGGTATATCTGGAGAGACTTTTCGGCAGTTAACACACAAGCAAGCACTCGGAAGCAGTCGGGACAGGCAGGCCAGAGTGAGTTGGAAGGTAGACAGTTGCAAGCCTGCAGCTTGAACACAGACACGCCGGGTTGGAGAGCTGGAAACACACAACTTGAATCCGGACACCCAGAAGAAGGAGCAGTCAATCGCAGGCGTTCCGCCCTGGGGAAGCACATCGGGAGATCATCGACCATCCCCGGGCCGTTGCCGGAACGAGAGGCCATAGACCCAGCTTGGGAGAAGAAACAAAAAAATAAAGGTCCCAAGCGAAGAAACCTTCCAGCCACCACGGCTCAGTAGAAGAGAGGAAAGGAACCTGAAGAAGCGATGGGAGCCAGCCCAAGGCTCCTCTGACCAGGGTCGAGCCGACGATCCTCAACCCCGCTGACATCCAGGTCCGCCGGTGTCCAGCCGCCCCTGACCCCCACCTCAGGAGAGAGGTGTGGCGCAGCTCGCAGGGGCTCCACGATCCACGTGGAGACGAGACGCCTGAAAGGACCAAACAAAGACTTGTTTTCAAAACATTGCACTTCCTAGGGGGATTGGTGAGCATGTTTCTGGCCCTTCACAATCAGATCTAGATAGGTTTAATAAGGGGGTGGATTTAAGGGTACAATTAACATGAGTTGTTGTCCCTCGATGTTCCGTGTGTTTCCTTATTTCATGATGATCTTTGTAGAATATAAGATGCCTGTATTTGCCTTAGTTAGTATAATGTCGTTATGATTTGTTTGTGTTTGTTTTTCCCTCCCATGTACCGTACTCTTATCTGTGTTGCATTTGATTTGATATATTTTTCCATTTGCAATAAAATTTCATTTTGATTCATCAAACTTGGTCTACACAAGTTTTCTCTACATTGTAGTTCCTGCGCCTAAGTCCAGAGTACAGAATCTAAGGGGCGAGTGGGTCGAACCACTCAAGGTTTACTGTGCAAGAGACAGAGGCCTCTAGAGAGAGAAACCTCTGGGAAATCTCTCGAGGACGAAAACCCCTTACAGAAAATGGCGACCGCGGCAGGAATCTGGCGGCAGGATTGCAATATAGTAGATCCGAGTTTGAATGGTCGAAATGCAATGGATGAGAGAATAGTGGATTATGTCTTTGGCAAGGTAAATCTCACTAAACAGTGGATTTCCGATCTCTTGCTGGATGGGCGTCCAGTGGACGCAGCCATCAGGTGGACAGAGAGCAAAGAGCATAAGAAGTCAGTGGAAAAGGCAGTGTGGCTGATGTGTTACAAGAAGCAGGTCCAGATCTTGGACCGGGTCGTTGCAGCACAGGCAGCCAAGATCACGACCCAGGCAGCAGAGATAGAGGAAAAGGCTATGGGTGGGGAAAAACTCATCACAGCGCTTCACGCGCTGAATCAGGAACGCCAAGTGGTAGCTAGTCAACATCAGGCTAGGATAGAGTACCTGGAGTGCCAGGTTACTGAGGCAAAGATTAATGAAATGAGGATACGGGAGAAAAACGCCCGCCTCGCACAACAGCTAAGAGCGCAGGAGGAGAGAGTAGTGGAGGTTAAGGCAGCTTACAAGCTGGCCCTCGAGCACGGGTTTGAGAGCACAGACCACGGCCCCTGCCAAAAGACCATAGAGGACCTAAGAGCAGCCTTGGTTAAGGCAAGAGGCATGGTGTGTCTCATCAGCCCGAAAGCCAGTCACATGGACTTTTTGAAGGAATCAAAACAGCCGATTCCAGCTGAGGTAATTGTGGTACCAGCCACCGAGCCCTCAGCACCGCCGAGCAAAAGTGAGACTTGGTCGGAAAAGGAGGGGGTAGCGAAAGAGGAGGTAGCCGAGGTGGAGTGTGTGGAACCACTGGCAGCAAAGACGGGACCGGCACCGATGTGTCCCGCTCGGCACCAGAGGTTCAGTCCCAACGCTGCCGATGGCAGTGTCGGACCCCACCAGAACCAGCTCGTGGTGCCCTACGCTGGCCCGCAATTAAGGTCCATGGTGAGCCACCTCACACGACTCACAGTAAAGGGAGATCCCTCGATTCATTTCAGAGCGATAGTGGAAACAGCAGCCATTAACGACTGCGATGAACAGGAACAGGTCAAACTGTTGCTTTTCTCCCTGGATCCCACGATCCTTCAGTGCCTCTCAGAGGATGGCAAGAGGGGACGGAAAGGGTACACGGATCTCAGGGAGGAAGTTTTAGAGGTAATGGGAGTGGACGACGGTAGTCCGTTCGACCGCGTAGAAGGGACCGTGCAGCTATCTGGAGAACCCCCACGGGTTTTCGCAGAAAGGCTGTGGCCAGTATATCGACGCAGCTGTCCGGGTATGCCTGAATGGGCTCAAATGAGCGACGAACAGCGGGTTCATTGGCTCCGTTGCTTGGTTACCAACAGCTTGCCAGAGATACAGGCCCTAGCCAGATCATGGTTTGATCCCCAAGGTCCCGGTGTCACGGAAGAAACGGTGCTCCGTCAGTTAAATGTGGCGTATAAGAACTGCAGAGGTCAGGAAACACCACCCCAGAAAGGAAAGGTGCATGAGGCAAAACCCGCAGCCCCAAGCAAGAAGGAGTGGAGGCAGGAAGGGAATCGCCCTGTCCAAGCCAAGCTCAATTGCTACGAGTGTGGGAAGGATGGACATTGGCGCAAGGACTGTAGAAATCCGTGGAAGGATAATAAAGGGAGATTTCCTGCAGCCCAAGCCCAAGCCCAGACTGCCGCCCCAGCACCAGCCCAAACCCAAGCCATAGCTCCTGCCCCAGCACAAGGAGCTGGTGCAGTAGTGGATCCCGCTGCGATTGAATCAATTTTGCAGACAATGCGGTCTCTAATGATTTCGCAGGGGAAAGTAGCTGTCACCACCGGTCTTGTCGCTCCCGAAACCCCGACCGCTGTACCCAAATGACTAGAGCCGGCGCAGCCCATTTACTTGTGTGCGCTGCGATACAATATATGGAAGCGACCCCTCGTGGAGATGGAAGTGCAGGAGGTGAAGGGGACCTATTTGTTGGATACGGGGGCATCGTGCACCATGATCCACACAGATAACCCCGCCACCTCGCCTCTGTCCACCGGAGATCCATATGTTCTGTCGGGCTTCACAGGCAAGGAACAGGCTGGTGCACATTCCATTCCCCTCTCCATTCATATAGGACCACTCCGCACCAAGTGGAGGTGTATACTAATGAAGTGGGAGGTGGAGAATGGGAAAGGGATCATAGGGTCCGATTTCTTGGTCAAACACGGGATCCTCGTGGACCTAAGAAATCATTGTCTTTGGGGAGCGGGTAAAGGTGAGCCAGGCCAGGTAGTCGTCATCCCAGGGGAAAGAGAAAGGGGGACCCTGTGTACCGTGAAGCCAAAAGAGGGCTATGACCTCGAGCTCATGGTCGCGGGTGTCCCACAAGATTTACAGGCATTCGTGTGTGACCACATAGTGACGTTTGCCACTCACAAGCACGATTGCGGGAGGGTCACCGGGTTTGAGGTTAGCATGGACGGGGACCCCATGGCCCGACCCCAAAAACAGTACAACTTCCCCAGGGAAGCGGAGCCCGACATGGAGATAGCAATATCTTCACTGGTGCATCAGGGCATGTTGAGACCGATAGCCACCCATGTGAACTCTCCGTTATGGCCGGTAAAGAAGCCGGACGATTCCTGGAGAGCCACGGTGGACTACAGAGTCCTCAATAGCAACATCCCCGCCTGCGCGCCAACAGTAGCAGCAGTTGCCGACCTGATAGGGAGTATTGCAGCCTCCGCGACCACGTTCACGGTGCTGGATATTTCTAATGGGTTTTGGTCCATCCCTTTACGGAGGGAGGATCAGTACAATTTTCCTTTACGTTTAAAGGGCAACAGTACACCTGGAACTGCTTGCCACAGGGTTTCCACAACAGCCCCAGCATTTTTCATCAGTGCATAGCAGGGAGTTTAAAAGAGTTCAACCAGCCCCATCAGCTAGTGCAGTATGTGGACGACCTGCTCCTGTTCACAGACTCAAGAGAGGAGCATGGCCCAGTATTGGCCGAGTTATTGGAGCTGTTAGGTAGAAAGGGTTTCAAAGTAAACCCAAAGAAGGCACGGATCGGCCAGCCGGAGGTGAAATTCCTGGGTCTGAACATCCGTGCCGGTGAGAGAGCCATAGATAAGGCCAGGCGGGAATCGGTGCAAAATCTACCGATCCCCAACACCGTAACGGGTGTGAGGTCCTTTCTGGGACTGACCGGGTACTGCAGAGACTTTATTGAGGACTATGCAGCCACAGCAGCCCCGCTGCTCCGACTCCTACACAAGGGAGTGGAGTGGTCCTGGGATGAGGGTTGCCAGGCAGCGTTTGAGAAACTCAAGAGAGACTTGCAGACCGCACCAGCCCTGGGGGCCATAGATGGGGGAGAGGAGTTTTTCCTGGAAGTAGCGGCTAGCTGGGATAGCTTGAGCGCTGTACTGCTTCAAGAGTGACACGGCAAGCTGAGGCCAGTGGTCTATTCCTCCAGGGTGCTCACTGATGTGGAAAGTAGCTTTCCAATTGCGAGCGGCATCTCCTCGCCACGCATTGGGCTGTGAAAAGATCTCTGATCTTCATAGGCACCTCTCCCATCACTCTCCTCACCCATCACACACCTACCCGAATGCTTCTAGATGGAAGGATTAAGGATGGGACCGTAAGCAGTGCACGCATTGCGCGCTGGACCCTCCTCCTTTCACAGATGGAGCTGAAGGTAAAGGGTCTCTGCGAGCCCAAGCTCGCGGCCAACATGGTATATCCCGGAACAGCCCATCGGTGTTCTGTAGAAGGTGTATGGGAGGTGAACGTAGGTTTACGGGCCGGGATACATCCCACGGGCCGCGAGATCTACGTAGACGGTTCCAGCACTGTATCAGCTGGCGAACGACTCACAGGGTGTGGAGTTTACGACCCCGTGGCAAGCATTGCCCTGGCGATTAAGCTCCCCAGCACCATGAGCGCCCAGCAGGCTGAACTGGCTGCGGTAGTGTACGTCGTTACACACCCCGAGATCTTCCCCACCCCATACACGATTTGCTTGGACAGCATGTTCACATGCAACTCGTGTACGGAGTACCTAGCCATCTGGTCCCGCCGCGGATATACCTCTGCAGACAGGCGACCCTTAACCGTGAAGCCCCTGTTGGAAAAGATCTTAGCTGCGGTGGGAGAGAAAGGGGAAATCTTTATCCACAAGGTAAAGGCTCATTCCTCCACGGAACCCCGCGGCGAGGGTAATCAGCAAGCGGATACGCTAGCCAGGGAGGGTGCCCGCACCGGTACCTTTTGGAATCCCTATGGGTCCAAACCCGTGGCAGTGATCCGAGGCAGGGATGGGGCTCAGGGAACCACAGGGGTAACACTGCCCCCAGACCTCAAGACCGTCCAAACCCTAGATCCCGCCCTAAAAACAGTCCTCAAGGCCATCACTGAGGGCAAAGAAGTAGAAGGTCCATACGGTACAGCAGCCCTCTCCATCAAGGAAGGCATGCTGTTCCGAGAGGAACAGTGGGTTGTGCCGCAACAGCACCGGAGGGAATTCCTTCAACTGGCCCACGAGGGTCCAGGAGCAGGACACCCCGGGCCTGAGGTCACCTGGCAACGGGTGGAACAGGCGGGGTGGCGGCCAGGACTTCGGGACGATGTCCGCGAGTTCTGCGCCAATTGCCTAGTGTGCGCTGCGAACAACCCAGACCCCCAGAAAAGGAAGGTGCCCATGGGGCATATCAGGAGGGTAGAGGGACCATGGCAGTTAATACAGGTCAACTACATCGGGCCCTTGCCCACCGCCCAGGGAGGCTATAGGTACTGCCTTGTCCTGCTGGATGTGTTCGCCAAGTGGGTGGAAGCCTTCCCATGCCGAACAGCCACGGCACTTAGTATTGCCAGGATCTTGGTCCGGGAGGTGTTCTCGCGGTGGGGACTACCACGATTTGTGGAGTCTGACCAAGGGGCTCATTTCACTGGCCAAGAGATGCAGGACACCCTCATGCTCTTGGGCATTGAAGGGAAGTGGCACGTGGCCCACAACCCGCAGTCATCTGGGATTGTGGAGCGCATGAACCGCACCTTAAAGGAAAAGCTGAGGAAGGAGACGAGGGACTCGCCCCAGAAATGGGCAGAGGCCTTGCCTCTAGTCCTCATGGGGATCCGGGCTAGCCAGTCTAAAAGTACGGGTTACTCCCCGCACGAATTAATGACTGGAAGAGCCATGCGAAGCCCCACCCATGTACTAGCCCTGGTGCTCACTGAGGGGCAGCTCCAATAGGTGAATCGGGACAAGTTTGCCCAGAACCTTTTTGAGCGCCTGAAACAGATCTATGGGCAAGCGGCTGGGAACATGGAGAGGCAGCATCAGGGCAACCGATTGCTGCTTGAAACCCGAAAGACAATCGAGTGGGAAGTTGGAGATCAGGTCATGGTGAGAAACTATGCCCGAGTAGGGAGTTTAGAACCACTGTACATGGGGCCCTACAGCATTGTAGACAAGGCCAGCCCCATGGTATATGCAGTGAAGTTGCCCCGGCGCACTAAATGGTTTCACATCAATCAGTGCAAACTGTTTAAACCGGGTGCAAAAGCATCAGCAACCGAAGCCCGGTCTGAGGATAAAGATCCTCAACCTGAGGCACGAGATGAGTCACAGACCACACAAGCTGGCGTTGTAGCCTGCTTGGAAGGAGAGGAGGTCCCGCCCACCTGGGGGGATCTTTCTCCGATGGCCTGGGACTCAGACGAGGAGGGACCCGAACAACAAGGTCCCGCCCTCGACACGATTCTGGAAGAGGTGGAGTCGGAGGACGGAGGTCCCGCCCTCGACTCGAGCGTGGGGGAGGTAGAAATTGGGGGCAGAGATCCTCCACCTGTAGGGACAAGTGGGGAGGAGCCGTCTGCCACAGACCCAATTCCCGAAGGGGCGGAGCCTGAGGGGAGGGAGCCGAAGCCCACAGTCGTGGAAGTGCCACGGGCTGTGAGAGCCAAAGTCCCACCCGAAGGTCCACTCGCCAAGGGAGCCTGCCCAAATCCCAAAGGGGCGGAGCCTGAGGGAAGGGAGCCGAAGCCTACAGTCATGGGAGAGCCATGGGCTGAGAGAGCTGAGGTCCCACCCGAAGGTCCACTCGCTAAGGGAGCCACGTCCAAAGTACATCCTCACAGGTCGACCCGAACGCTTCAGCCTGTAAAGTCTTGGCCCGAGTCACCCACTCCCAGTAGACGTCGACTTCAGAAGTCATTGAGAAAACACAGTCCCCGATTAACAGCAAAAGGCTGCGGGGAACCAGAGACACAGGTCACTGCAGCCCCACCACAGGGAGCGGTGAGCTGCAGTCCGATCAGGGATTAGGCAAGCCGCCCGGGGACGGGCGGCGCTGTACATAAGTTTAGTTTAAGTTTAAGTTTAGGGTGTGTATATATTAAAGATGATTAGAGTTTTAAGTAGTTTTAAATCTGCCCTGTGTGTGTGTTGTTTTGGATCGAGGTCGAAAGACCCGATCATGCCGTCACCTAAGCCAGAACCTCTCGGGAGCCTGGCTATATTTGTGTGGTTTGTTGCAGAAGCCAGTAAAGATGAGAGGGATCCTCGTCGCGATCGCGATGGCTGGATGGAGCTGGGCCTATCGGGGCCGCACCAAGGACTCCACCGTCTACGGGTGCTCTGGAAATAGAGGCCCCATCGCTGTTAGATCCATGGTTCAGTGGATAAATAATTACACGGATGCTGTACATAAACAAATAACAGGTCTTTACTGGAGGAGGGTAATCTCTAGACTGGGGTACAGAGGCATGCGCACAGCTTATATACCGGTGTGGTCACTGCCGGTACTACAGTATACAGGAGCTGTAAAAAGTAGTTCTGACTTAAAGCACATACACTACAATTCCTCCCTTTTTAGATTAATAATACCCCCTTAATATTCAAATAACAATTACATTTTTACATGTACATTCAATAACAAAAGTCCATTTATAGATTCAGTCTTTGGGGCGGCTTCCTGACCCTTTCGGGATAGCGCCTTTCCGGAGGTTCTTGTTCTTGGTGCAGAGGCGATTCTGACCCCCTTTCATCGGGTAGTTCATCGGGTTCCACTGCTACTGGGTCTGAAGTAGATACTACCGGTATGTCGGGTTCATCCCCAGGTACTCGAGACATGGGGTTGACGCATTCCTGTGATGCTAAGATCTGATCGACGTGGCGTCTCACAATGTTCTCCCTGACATCCACTGTGTACATTAATGGCCCCTGCCTTGTACATATCGTTCCGGGTTGCCACTTCTCTGTTCGATAGTCCCGGGCCAAGACTGGTTGCCCTACATTGAAGCTCCTTGTCGGCTTCTCGTTGATGTGCTGGAATTGTTTGTCCTCAACATTTCTTCGCACATTTGGTCTGAGCAAGTCCAGACGAGATCTCAACCTTCGGTTAACGAACATCATGGCCGGGGTCTGGTTGGTAACTGCATGTGTCGTGTTTCGGTAGGCTAATAAGAAATTGTCCATCTTATGCTGTAGTGGAATTTCCTCGTCGCACATGGCCTTTAGCGCCTTCTTAAAGGTTTGTATGAACCTCTCAGCCAATCCATTGGTGGCTGGATGATACGGGGCGGATGTGTAATGCCTTACCCCATTCCTTTTCATGAATTTTTGGAACTCGTCAGACACAAACTGTGGTCCATTATCAGAGCAGATCTGCTCTGGCAACCCGTTTCTGGCAAATATGGTCTGTAGGACTGCAATCGTTTTCTCTGTAGTGGTTGAAGACATCTTTATCACCTCAGGCCACTTTGAATGAGCATCCACTGCTATTAAGAACATTGAGTCCATGAATGGACCAGCGAAATCAATGTGCACCCGTTGCCATGGAGAGGAGGGCCACTCCCATGGGTGTAGAGGGGCATGTGGTGGTGCATTTTGGACCTTCTGGCATCCTAAGCAGCTCTTAGTTAGGTCTTCGATTTGTTGATCGATTCCCGGCCACCACACATAAGCCCTAGCTAGGCTTTTCATTTTCACTCCCCCCAGATGACCTTCATGTAGCTCATTTAGCACTCTTTCCCTTAACTTGGGTGGAATCACCACTCTGGATCCACACATCACTGTCCCCTGGCATACTGACAGCTGTTCTCTTCTGGATGAGAATGCTGGCAACAGTGAGTCGCCATGTGCTGGCCATCCCCTCACCGTCAATTCATATACCCGTGACAGCGTCGGATCATTGCGGGTCTCCTTCTCTATATCCGCGTTTGTTACTGGCAATCGTTCAATTATCGACGAATAAAATATCTCGATAGGGTCCACTGCTGGTGCTTCCTCCACAGTAGGCAGTGGCAGACGCGATAGCCCATCAGCGTTCCCATGCTGTCTCGTGCCTTTATATTCTATTTCATATTGATTCGCCCCTAGAAACAGGGACCATCTTTGTAACCGCTGTGCAGTCATTACTGGCATGCCCTTCTTAGGATTAAAGATGGAGACAAGTGGTTGGTGGTCAGTCAGCAAGGTGAACTTCTGTCCATGCAGATAGTGGTTGAATTTTTTTACTCCCCATACTAGGCTGAGGGCCTCCCTGTCAATCTGGGCATAGTTGCGCTCGGCTGAGGTTAGTGACCGAGACGCAAAGGCTACTGGCCTCTCCAGCCCGTCTGGGAATTTGTGCGACAGCACCACTCCAATGCCGTAGGGTGATGCATCACATGCCAAACAAATTGGTAGTGCTGGGTTGAAATGGGCCAACACCTCTTTTGATGTGATCAATTCTTTACACGTCTGGAAAGCTCGTCTACGTTTGTCATCCCACTTCCATGGTACCCCTGTTTGCAGTAGGGTGTTCAGCGGGTGTAATACCGTAGACAAATTTGGTAAGAACTTGTGGTAATAGTTTACCAGCCCGAGGAACGACCTCAGTTGTGACACATTTTCCGGTGCTGGAGCCTTGACTACTGCCTCTATCTTGTCAGGGGACTTATGTAACCCCTCTTCATCGATGACGTGGCCGCAATACGAGATCTGTTTCTGGAAAAACTCGCACTTGTGGCGATTAGCTCGTAGCCCATATTCCTTTAATCTGGCGAGCACCTTCTCCAAGTTAGCGAGGTGATCACTGTCATTTTCGACCGTGACCAAGATGTCGTCCAAATAACACTGGGTCCCTGGAATCCCTTGCAGGACCTGATCCATCGCCCTTTGCCAGATAGCCGGAGCCGAGGCTACTCCAAACACCAGCCGGTTGTATTGATAGAGACCTTTATGGGTGTTGATCGTAAGGTAATGTTTCGAAGCTTCTTCTACCTCCATTTGCAAGTACGCCTGGGCTAGATCAATTTTTGTGAAGCGTTTACCACCAGATAGCGAGGCGAAAATATCCTCAATTCGTGGAAGCGGATATTGCACTGTGTGAAGGACTGGGTTCACTGTCACCTTACAATCCCCACAGATGCGGACCTTCTTTGGTTCCCCAGGCGTATTACTCAACGACCTCTTCATTACAGGAATGATGGGTGTAGCCCACTCGCTCCAGTCCACTTTGGACAGTACTCCTGAACGTTCCAACTCTTCCAGCTCTGCTTCAACCGCTGGTCTGATCGCATAAGGCACTGGTCTGGCCTTCAGAAACTTTGGGCTTGCATTATCCTCTATTTTAATTGTTGCTGTTATTCCTTTTAGTGTTCCTAGTCCCTCCTGGAACACTTCTTTTGCATCAGTTAGCATTTTTGACAGTTGTCCAGGTGTGACGTCGTCATCCTTTTTGGCCTCCACCTTCAGTGCCTGTATGGAATGCCAATCTAAATGTATCTTCCGGATCCATTCACATCCTAGCAGTGGTGGTCCTCCATTTGGCAATACATATATATCCATTTTAGGTATTTCCTGACCTTTATATGTCAGTTTCACCCTTATTTTTCCTTTGGGGTAGACTTTTTGCCCCGCATACGTCTTCAAGACAATCTCTGTAGCTTTCAAGGGTATGTGTGAAAATAGCCGCTTGTAGTCTCTTTGATTTATGACTGTTAGAGCT
This sequence comes from Somniosus microcephalus, assembly GCF_052327205.1. NCBI lineage: Eukaryota > Metazoa > Chordata > Chondrichthyes > Squaliformes > Somniosidae > Somniosus > Somniosus microcephalus. Next base: position 47,514,325 of record NC_141003.1, read on the forward strand.
GACCCTGTGTCCAATTCCATTTCCACTTGGACTCCGTCTATCTTGAGTGTAACCCAGATAGTCTGGTGATCCTCCATTTCGGTTACATTATGTAGTTTCAGACAACCCAGCTCCTTGCTTCCGGAGTCTGTGTCACTTTTCTGTTCATCTGAACCACTGTCCATCACCTGGTGTACCTTTTTGTACTTCTCCTGTGGAGATTTCTTACTGTTGGTTTACTTCCCAGACCTGCAGACTCTTGCTATGTGTCCTGCTTTCCCACACTGTCTGCACACTTGGTCCTTGAACCAACAATCTTTCTGGTCATGTGTTGTTCTGCCGCAGCGATAGCACTTCCCTGTTCCATAGGTCATTTCGTTGGTGCCATATTCTTGCGGTCTCCGTTGTATCTCTACAGCGCCCCTTGCGGCTGCTTCATGTGATACTGCCATACTGAAAGCTTTGTCCAGCGTAAGGTCCTTTTCTGATAGAAGCCGTTTCTGGGTTCCTTCACTTTGTAGCCCACACACAAACTTGTCCCTTAACGTGTCTGCTAGTCCCGCTCCAAACTGGCAGTATTTCGATAGCTTGCCCAGTTCCGTTAGGTACTCAGCATTGCTTTCGTCTTTGTGTTGGTTCCTTTTATGGAACTTAAATCGTTCTGCTATCAGCAGCGGTGTGGGGTTTAAGTGGTCCTGTAGGATTTCTACTATGCTTTCAAAATTCTTGTTTACCGGCTTCTCTGGGGTTATTAGATTTCGCAGTAACCCATAAGTTTTTGCACCCATGGAATTTAACAGAACCAGTGCTTTATTAGCATCTGGCACTTCATTCGCCCTGCAGTACACCTCAATACGTTCCACATATGTCGCCCAATCTTCGACTTCATTGTCGAACGTAGAGATACTGCCACTCTTCGGCATCCTTGGTTGTGCGTTAACTATCACCACTGGCGCCTCCCGCGCTTCCCCTTCTTCTCTGCTGGCAGAAAATGGCGTCTCCCACGCTTTCCTTCCTTCCCACGCTCACCCGTCTTCTCCGCTACGGCTTCGCAAAATGGCGTCTCCTGCGCTCTTCCTTCTTCTCCGCGGCTCAATGGCACCTACCGCGCTCTCCCTGCTTCTCCGCAGCTCAATGGCATCTCCCGCGCTCTCCCTGCTTCTCCGCGGCTCAATGGCGTCTCCCCTTGCTTCGCCCCGCGGACCCTGATCAGCCCGTGATCCCTGGCTGTGCTCTGCGCGTTCTTCTCTTGATATTTGTCGACGCCGCTCAGTCTAGAACCCGGCTGTTTCTTACCCTCTCTCTCTCCGGTTTGCAGTATTTTTCCTCGACGCCGCTCGGTGTTCAACCCTCGGCTGCGCCCTGCTCTCTTCACCCTCTTTCTTACCCCTTGACGCTGCCCGGCTCTCTCTCTTTGCCGTCGGTCGGCTCCAGCTGCCGCTGCTCAGGAAGGGTCTGCTCTGGACCTGTCGTCGGTCTCTTACTGCTCGTTGTGGCTGGGGAACCAAGCCCGGCTCTCCACAGCCTCCGCAGCGAAGTTGGATCTCTGCCTGACTGCTGGGCGGTTGCTCGCGGTCAACGCCCGTGTTCCTGGACTCGAATATTTTTTTTTTTTTTTTTATGTTGCAGGTAGATTCGCATCAACACTCATCGCCACTGTTAGATCCGTGGTTCAGTGGATAAATAATTACACGGATGCTGTACATAAACAAATAACAGGTCTTTACAGGAGGAGGGTAATCTCTAGACTGGGGTACAGAGGCATGCGCACAGCTTATATACCGGTGTGGTCACTGCCAGTACTACAGTATACAGGAGCTGTAAAAAGTAGTTCTGACTTAAAGCACATACACTACAATCGCGATTGACGGAACCGGCTCACGGGACGCTGAAGAGACTGCTGCCTACTTCCATGAAGGGAGATGGCCAGGCTGGCTGGGGTCAAACTCTTCTGAATACTCCAGCCAGACGGGGTTTGCGTACAGAGGAACGTCTCTGATGTGACCCAGGGTGCGGATCATTGCACCCAGGATCAGCGTCACCGTGGGCAAGAAGATTTGTCTTGTTTGCAATGGACATGTACCTTTGGACCGCTGGTGGTGGCTGCGCAAGTTGAGCAGCACCATGAAGAACTCAACTGTGGACTGGGAAATATTGGGTAATAACACCCATCGGACAATTACGGGGACACACGGGGGGTTGAGTGTCTGTTGGGACAAATGGTGGGAGCCAGATGAGGGGATCTACATCTGTATGTGGGGTTCAGAAAGCGCTTGCCCCACAGGCGTCTCCATCTTTTTCCAAAGACAGTGGCAGGATGCTGGGCAAGGAATGAGGTGGAACGTCAGCTCACGGGCGTGCGGAGTCCCATACTCACAGATCCCAGTAAACGCCACTGAGCTCACCACCCGACCCCGCAAGCCCCTGCCCACAGTCCCGGTAGCAAAAGCCCTCAAGGAAGGGTGCCCCACCATGACAAAGGGACCCAGGAACGGATTGGTATTGGTACCCACAGGTCAGGTACTGTACCAAGGGGTCCACTACGCGGTGGCTTCGGTGATTTTAAACCTCACCGAGGTAAGATTGCTAGCGTGGTGCCCCAAGGAAATGGAGCAATTATACCAGGTCCCGTTAACAAGCATGTTTAAACAGTTTTACGAATTCGACTTTGCCGATGGCGACAGAGCCGAGTTGTACATCACACCACATGAGGTCTTGGACAGAATAGGGAGACAAAGAAGGGGTGCAGTAAATGATATTTTTTGGATATATCATTCCCCCTCTCCCTGAACACCTCACCAAGATATTAAAAGCCATTGTTGTTTCACAGAAACACTTCTACACACTGGAGCAGAAGACGTTAGAGATAGGGGCAGGCATATTGGATATAGTGACCCCCACCGTGGTGGGACCTGTTCACTAATATAGAAGTCCCTTCCTGGATTAGGATAGCCTCCCACATTCTTGTAGTGTGCCAGGTTGTCATTGTAGTGTATTTGTTGTTTGTACACGGTAAAAAGGTCAAACATTCGCAAAAGTACGAGAATAGAGGGGAATGGAGGGAGCATTATGTGCGGGTAGAAGAAGAGACACCCGTTTAGATTTTTGCTGCTTTGTATAAAGTTTAAAGGTTTCCCTCCCTCCTCTGTATTATTTTTTGATGGGTATTCATGTGTTTTTGGATTTTCGTATGTATTTCATTTTTATTATTGAAGTTTATTAGATGTGATTATTATTTGATAATGTGTATGTACTAGGTGATGTAGGGGTATAAGGACCCCCTCCACACCTGGAAGTATGTTATAAGATTTTTAGCTCCAAGGTATTGCCATCTATAGATGCTTAATGTACACTAGATTTTCTGAATTGGGAAATGCATGTGTCGTGGGGTCATAGATAGGTAAATACTGGGGATGGTTAGATTGTGGAAGGACAGAAAATTTTGCTCACCCAGAATTATGATACTCCAAGCAAGTTACAGTATCATCAGGGGGGAGTGTAGGATTCGCAAAATTGGATTTCATATTAATAAGGGTTAAATGGCAGAAGAGGCCGTGATTTTAAAGACAGTTTTAAAAGAAGCCCAGAAAAAGGGGCATACAAAATGGCCACCATACCATGTGATCAGCTCATTGGGACACTTTAAAATGGTTCCTGCGCAACCTCAGACAGCTATGTGGATTGAACCCACAGTAAGTTCTGGAAGCTGTTTCGGAGAGAATGATACCAGACCCACAGGCATGCATATGGATTAGATGCAGATCCACTCAAGATCGACTTGGAGACAGGGGCCATCTAAATGTTGACCCAGACGAAAGAGGACAATATATATTCATGAGGACAACACCAAGGGCTCGGTAACGAGATCAGCAGGACATTCAAAACAATGAAATCCATTTCCAACCAGAGATGGGCCTGTTAACAGCCACTTCAAATGATTTTAAATATAATAACTGCCCCGCTGTGCTCAAAGCCCGCCAAAGTTAAAACAAAGACTAACCTGATTTTGGGCGGGAAGTGAGGCCTCGGGAAGAAAGGTATATCTGGAGAGACTTTTCGGCAGTTAACACACAAGCAAGCACTTCGAAGCAGTCGGGACAGGCAGGCCAGAGCGAGTTGGAAGGTAGACAGTTGCAAGCCTGCAGCTTGAACACAGACACGCCGGGTTGGAGAGCTGGAAACACACAACTTGAATCCGGACACCCAGAAGAAGAAGCAGACAATCGCAGGCGTTCCGCCCCGGGGAAGCACATCGGGAGATCATCGACCATCCCTGGGCCGTTGCCGGAACGAGAGGCCATAGACCCAGCTTGGGAGAAGAAACAAAAAAATAAAGATCCCAAGCGAAGAAACCTTCCAGCCACCATGGCTCAGTAGAAGAGAGGAAAGGAACCTGAAGAAGCGATGGGAGCCAGCCCAAGGCTCCTCTGACCAGGGTCGAGCCGACGATCCTCGACCCCGCCGACATCCAGGCCCGCTGGTGTCCAGCCGCCCCCGACCCCCACCTCAGGAGAGAGGTGTGGCGCAGCTCGCAGGGGCTCCCCGATCCACGTGGAGACGAGAAGCCTGAAAGGACCAAACAAAGACTCGTTTTCAAAACATTGCACTTCCTAGTGGGATTGGTGAGCATGTTTCTGGCCCTTCACAATCAGATCTAGATAGGTTTAATAAGGGGGTGGATTTAAGGGTACAATTAACATGAGTTGTTGTCCCTCGATGTTCCGTGTGTTTCCTTATTTCATGATGATCTTTGTAGAATATAAGATGCCTGTATTTGCCTTAGTTAGTATAATGTCGTTATGATTTGTTTGTGTTTGTTTTTCCCTCCCATGTACCGTACTCTTATCTGTGTTGCATTTGATTAGATATATTTTTCCATTTGCAATAAAATTTCATTTTGATTCATCAAACTTGGTCTACACGAGTTTTCTCTACATTGTAGTTCCTGCGCCTAAGTCCAGTGTACAGAATCTAAGGGGCGAGTGGGTCGAACCACTCAAGGTTTACTGTGCAAGAGAGAGAGGCCTCTAGAGAGAGAAACCTCTGGGAAACCTCTCGAGGACGAAAACCCCTTACAAATCTCACCTTGGTCCTCAGAATCCCACCACAATCAGCCCCAACACCAACATCACCAGGCACACCAGCAACACCAACAACAACACCAACCTTCTCCGCAATCACCTGATGCTGCACAGGGCAGAGGGCATCAGCACCAGACCACATTGCTGCTGGGACGCCAGAGATGGCCTCACCATGGCCAGATTTACTTCACTTGATGCTGTACACCCTGACTGCCACATGATGCACCAGGTTGGCACCACCTCACACCAGCACCATAAAGCATCCTTACAATGTCCAAGCCATTCCTTTCACACTCATCACCATTGGTGGGGAGATGGGCGGGGCGGGGGGAGTAATCTCAACATTCACTGGAACTCACTAAGCCACTTCCAAAGGTGCACACAAATCCGTCCAAGAAGGCAACGTGTTGAAAATAAAGATTTCAATGCTTGACAACACATTAACAGACACTTTACATGAACATTAGCTAAAGCACACAAGTGCCTACCCTTGTGTGTTGTTAGTTGATATGATTGCACTAGGATGAGGGTGAGTGTGAGGGGTGGCTAGTGAGATTGGGATGTGATAATGTAGATAGAGTGGGATGAGTGGAGGTGCAAGGTAAGTTGGTGTGAGTAAGGATGTGCAGGAGTAGAGTAGGGAAGGCAGAGTGATGGGGATGCGATGAGTGGCACAGGAGGATGATGTTGAGTGTGGTTTTGCAGCAACATTTTGTGATATACTGAGATCATTGAAAGGTTTGCGCCACTGCAGCCAGGTCATCCTAACATCATCCCTGCTTGTGCCTCCTGTGCAATGTGCAACCAGGCTGCATTGGTCTCCTGGGGAGGTCTCTTCCGCCCATTGGAAGGGAAGAGGACCTCCCTGTGTGCTGTGACTCCCTCCATAAGCATATGGAGGGAGTCATGGGAGAGCCTGGGTGCAGCCGTGCACCTTTGTGCAGTGCTTGTCAGTGTTTGCAGCACCTCAATGCTGTAGAACACTGACAACACAACTGTCAAAATGAATGTGGACATGGCCCCTTTAAGGAAACCGGCTGATGATGTTTCATTAGATGACGTCATCAGACCCACTTCTTTTAATTGGCTTGGAACCTCGCAGGGTGGACTTAACAAGCCTAATCAGGGTAAAACCACTTGGAGGAGGCGGGATGAAGAGGGGAGTGGGGTTTGAAGCTGCCACCTACTCCGTCTGCACCGGACTCGCCACGGTTGGCAAAATCGCGGCCTGGGAGTGTATATCAGAAATTAGTGTGCGGCGCTCAGCGGGACCCACAAGATTTTCCATCCCTTCCCTTTAATTTTCGCATGTAATTTCCCAGCCCACCTTTAGCAAGTTCTCACTGCCAGGCTGTAAATGTGCTGGGAGCTCAGCATGAATAGGTAATTAGGTTTTGACCCTGGGAAATCCCTGCTGGAGAGTGGTAGGCATTATATTACATTATCTTGTGGGATTGTCAGATTTATTTGACTTTCGCAGATGTGACAACATGGAGAATGGGCAGTAAAGCTGCTATAGTGCCAACAATCTTCAAACAAGATCGAAGCGGAGCTGTTAACATTTGAAGCATTACACTTCGACTAATATTTGGATATGCTGAAGCTGCTGTGAATCTTGAGTCCTAAATGACTATATGTAATTGGCTGATAACATAAGATCTGACAAAAATTGACAGAATAAATAAAACATACCTGCTGGTCTCAGGCTTCCTACATATTTGCTCATATCGACAATTGTGATAAGTAAACCCAAGCAGAAAAATGGGTAAGAAAATCAAGCAAGTTATGTCAAAATGAAACTCATTAACGTTTGTTTCCTCAAGGCCACTTGTTCATCAGGTGAGCTGCTCATTTTATTCTTTCCATAGGTGCACAGGGGCAGTGAAAATAGCAGCAGAGGTAGCAAGCTCATAGTTAATGATCATTGCTGATATTCGGGGAAAATAGGCCACTTACTTTGCAATCATTCTATTTCTGGATAATGAAAACACTTGAATTTCTCGATTAATTGAAAGGATGGCACCAAGGGGACATCAAACTTTCAATGATGCAAGTGGAATATTGTACCACTAGTACAATTGAACACAATGGAGTTGATCCTCTAAGCAAGAAAGTATATTTCACTCTGAGGGATTTTCACAGGAAAGAGAGTACGTCAGCAAACTGCATTATTATTAATGTCCTTTCCCGAGGTCAACAGTCTGAGCTTATCAGGTGGAAATGTCACCAAGACAGTTTTGTGTGGATGTTCTGGCATTTAAAGCTGTTCAGCAGAAATGTGTTCTTTCATGTCCAAAAATGACAGCATTAGGAACAATAAAGCTGCTAACGTCATTTACAAGCAAACTTCAGATGGTCGGCGAACAATAGTTGATAAATTATGTTGCGTTCTAACTTTGTTTAAAATAGTAGGCTGTATTGCACTGGGGAAAGTGCTCGTTCAGAAAAAAGCGAGATGTATGCATGACTGTTATACTGCTGAGAATTATCAGTTCAAGATTAAGAAAAATAACTGTACAGAAGGAGGCCAACTTCGCTGGTGGGGAGAAAGGAAGCGACCATTGGAAAAATGTAAATGTTAGTGAAACTTGCAATTTCAAATCCAGGTGGAGATGGTCTTATCTGCAATGCAGTGACAATTTATTTAGACTCAGTACATGTTTAAAGTAACCAAAAACAAAGGAAGGCTATTTAACTGATGTTTTAATGTGATATTCCACTGTACCTATATTATTCCTCTGGTGGGTACAATGATCTAGCTGCACACATCCCTGTGGTGCAACTGATCAGGCTATCCATCGCAAAATATAGTTCCACCAATTTAAATTCTATCAGTACTTCTTTCCTCCACACTAAACTGAGAACATCCTGACCTCTTGTGAATCTACCCCACTTCCTTTCCCTCTTAAGATGTTTGACAGGGTAGGTGCTGGGAGGATGTCTCCCCTGGCTGGGGAGTCTAGAACCAGGCGTCACAGTCTCAGAATACTGGGTTGGCCATTTAGGACTGAGATGAGGAGAAATTTCTTCACTCAGAGGGTTGTGAATCTTTGGAATTCTCTGCCCTAGAGGGCTGTGGATACTCCGTTGTTGAGTATATTCAAGACAGAGAGCGATAGATTTTTGGATACTTAAGGGAATTAAGGGATAGGGAGGGAAAGTGGAGTTGAGGTAGAAGATCAGCCATAATATTGAATAGTGGAACAGGCCTGAAGGGCTGAATGGCTTACTCCATTGGTGACCGTGCCTTCAGCTACCTAGGTCCTAAGCTCTGGAATTTCCTCCCTAATCTCCTCCCGCTCTCCACTTTCCTCTCCTCCTTCCAGAATCTCCTTGAATCCCACCTTTTTAACCAAGCTTTTGGGCACCCCTGCTAATATCTCCATTGTGTTGGCTTCAATTTTTTAGGCCAGAATTTTGCCTGCCTGGGCAGGTCCGGTGCAGGTGGTGGCCATGGCGGGTCGCGACCCCGCTGCTGAAAATGACTTTCCCTTAATAGGGCCTGTTAAGCTCGCCCCGCGCCTTACCCGGACCAATTAAATGGTGCAGGTCTGTTTACGTCATAGATGACATGTTTTGAGCCGGGATCTTTAAAGGGGTCATGGCCACATTGGACTTGAATGTCAACATAGTGCTGTCAGTGCACTACAGCATTGAGTTGCTGCAAACACTGACAATGACTGCACAGAGGCAGAGAGCTGCACTCAGGTTCTCCGATGACTCCCTCTCTCAGTCGGGTCAGGTCCGTGCTGACAGGCGCACCTGGGGGAAAGGCGCGTGGGAGCGGGATGACAGTGGGTTCCCGACCCGCTCCCAAAAATAACAGCTTTCCCACCTGACCCGCCTCCGATGGCGCCGCTACCACCCTGGAAAATTCCGGCTTATGTCTCTGTAAAGTGCTTTTGGATGATTTTCTAAGTTAAAGGCGCAATATAAATACAAATTGCTGTTGTGGTTGTTATTGTTAACAAGAACTTCTATTTTACTCAAATCAGAATTATTTCAGTGTGTTATTGAAAAATGAAGCATGCGGGCATTTCCATTTTTCACTTTATAAATTAGTATTTGCAGCAATCTCATCAATTGGAACATAACACTCCTGGTATGCACTAAAACCAAATAAAGTGATAATCTGCTAATGCCTATAGTACTGTATTCCAATACAGAAGGTTTGAGTTTGATTCCAAGCCTCGACCCTGATTTTCAAACTAATTTACTATGACTGATAAGTTTTGCTAGTTCTTGATTGGACTGATAGATGGAGCACTTGGGCTGCCAGTAGGCACCAGGGAGACTAGGAGTGAAGGGAAGAAACTAACAGTAATTTACAAATAGAAAAAAAGTAACTCAAATCTTTTATTAATTGCTTTGATATTATCCAGAGATCCTCGTGAACTAGAATACCTTAAAAGCAATGTGCACTTGAAATTATGCAATAATTATCACAGAAGTTATGTAGAAGATACTGTTTCCATTTTCCTTGGATCAATCAAGGTGATCTCAGGTCAAATTGCAGCCCTTTAAAATATCATTACCCTTCTAATGACATAAAACATGGAACGGGAAAAGGCCATTCAGACCACCAAGGCTCCTATTTCCAGAGACTAATAAAAGTTGGCCTATCATGGACTCTATCTGACTTACAATTCTGAGTATCTCTAACCCCTCCTCTTTCCTTGTTAATAAAAAAAATCCAACGTATTTATCTAGCTTCAACAATCAGACCTGAGCGATGCTCTCTACAAATGACCATTCTACAGTCCAACCAGCACAGGATCATTGTCCTTCATGAAATATTAGATCCTACCCATTTATACTTATCCAACACCTGGTACGGATTAGTTATTATCCATCTTGTTGCCAAGCACACACACCACCCACCACACACACCGCCCATCACACTCCCTGCCCACTACACACCTCACCCAGCACATGCCCAGCCCACCACACACCCCATGCTCCACACACCCCATGCTCCACATGTCCCGCCATCCACATGCCCCACCCACCACATGCCCCACCCACCACATGCTCACCACATGCCCCACCCACCACATGCTCACCACATGCCCCACCCACCATATGCACCACATGCTCACCACATGCCTCACCATCCACACGCCCCACCCACCACATGTTCACCACATGCCCCACCCACCATATGCCCCACCCATCACATGCTCACCACATGCCCCACCCACCACATGCCCCACCCACCACATGCTCACCACATGCCCCACCCACCACATGCTAACCACATGCCCCACCCGCCACATGCCCCACCCACCACATGCTCACCACATGCCCCACCCACCACATGCTAACCACATGCCCCACCCACCACATGCCCCACCCACCACATGCTCACCACACGCCCCACCATCCACACGCCCCACCCACCACATGTTCACCACATGCCCCACCCACCACATGCCCCACCCACTACATGCTCACCACATGCCCCACCCACAAACACCCCACCCACCACATGTTCACCACATGCCCTACCCACCACATGCCCCACCCACCACATGCTCCACCCACCACATGCCCCACCCACCACATGCTCACCACATGCCCCACCCACCACATGCCCCACCCACCACATGTTCACCACATGCCCTACCCACCACACACCCCACCCACCACATGCTCACCACAAGCCCCACCATCCACATGCCCCACCCACCACATGCCCCACCCACCACATGCTCACCACATGCCCCACCCACCACATGCCCCACCCACCACATGTTCACCACATGCCCTACCCACCACACACCCCACCCACCACATGCTCACCACATGCCCCGCCATCCACATGCCCTACCCACCACATGCTCACCACACACCCCACCATCCACATGCCCCACCCACCACATGCCCCACCCACCACATGCTCACCACATGCCCCACCCACCACATGCCCCACCCACCACATGTTCACCACATGCCCTACCCACCACACACCCCACCCACCACATGCTCACCACATGCCCCGCCATCCACATGCCCCACCCACCACACGCCCCACCCACCACATGCTCACCACATGCGCCACCATCCACATGCCCCACCCACCACATGCTCACCACATGCCCCACTCACCACATGCCCCACCCACCACATGTTCACCACATGCCCTACCCACCACACACCCCACCCACCACATGCTCACCACATGCCCCGCCATCCACATGCCCTACCCACCACATGCTCACCATACACCCCACCATCCACATGCCCCACCCACCACATGCCCCACCCACCACATGCTCACCACATGCCCCACCCACCACATGCCCCACCCACCACATGTTCACCACATGCCCTACCCACCACACACCCCACCCACCACATGCTCACCACATGCCCCGCCATCCACATGCCCCACCCACCACACGCCCCACCCACCACATGCTCACCACATGCCCCACCATCCACATGCCCCACCCACCACATGCTCACCACACACCCCACCATCCACATGCCACACCCACCACATGCTCACCACATGCCCCACCCACCACATGCCCCACCCACCACATGCCCCACCCACCACATGTTCACCACATGCCCTACCCACCACACGCCCCACCCACCGCATGCTCACCACATGCCCCACCCACCACACGCCCCACCCACCACATGCCCCACCATCCACACGCCCCACCCACCACATGCTCACCACACACCCCACCATCCACATGCCCCACCCACCACAAGCTCACCACACACCCCACTCATCACACACCCACCAAATAGCCGCCCACCACACGCCAGAGTAACATCATATACAAAAATTGACTCCATTAGACCATAACAGATGCTCTTCCCCAAATAGTCCTCATAAAAATGAATTTGACTGTTGCTACTTTTTTAATGATCCTGTTATCTGTAATCCATGATGTTGTGATGGTATTGAGCTTCCAATCAGAGAAAGGTGTCTTATTTGATAGATTACAATGCCCTTTCAATATCCAATCATTTTACGTGGTACATGACATTTGTTGACAGTCCTTGATAAACCTTGTGCAGAATATGCATAGTCAGATCGGTCCATAGTAATGGGTATAGTATAGTCTGGAACTACTTTATGACTGATGTGACCTTGTTCTGATTCTTAAAACAACAAAGAAAAACCCAACCCTCCCCCTCCCCCCGAAGTGGTGGTGTACTATGCTGAAACAGCATTTGGAACATGCATCTTTTACAAGAATAGTTAATTTTCACATTAAATGCAATGTTTTGGATTTTTATTTAGGTACTTTCACCATTCCTGTGTGTAGTGGCTTTTGATAAATGAGTTGAGTAGTTATATTTTGTATTGTGCTTGTTTTAGGTTTGATGCATGTTAGGATGTTATACACAGGATAATGCTTAAGCTACAGAAAGCTACAAAGCACCTCAAGAGTTCAAATTCTGCCAAAAACCATGAATAAAGCACAGTTTTTTACATCACCTGCTCATGCATTCATGAAATACACCCAAATAGTATTTTTTTTTGTATACGGTATAACAAATGGGGGCTGGAACTCGTGAGGGTAATTTTGATTCGCTCTGTTTCTTTTGACAGTAACTGATGTTAAGACATGCAGTGGTTCAGTGGGTAATAATAGGTTTCTGGGATCAAACCAAAGACATTACTGAAACAAAAATGCTGTTGCTTTATTTCACTACATGCTAGAGAAGATGACAAGCTCTAGATATTTCATTATTATAATGATAATGTATTAATTACTTCTCAAACATGCTATGTTTTTGGTCTTTTTTGTGTATTATATTCCGTCTTTCGGATGAGACGTTAAACCAAGGTCCCGTCTGCTCTCTCAGGTGGACGTAAAAGATCCCATGGCACTATTTTAAAGAAGAGCAGGGGAGTTATCTCCGGTGTCCTGGCCAATATTTATCCCTCAATCAACGTCATTTAAAAAAAGGAGATTATCTGGTCATTATCAAATTGCTGTTTGTGGGATCACGCTGTGCGCAAATTGTCTGCCGCGTTTCTTACATTGCAACGGTGACTACACTTCAAAAGTACTTCATTGGCTGTAAAGCGCTTTGGGATGTCCTGAGGTCGTGAAAGGCGCTATATAAATGCAAGTTTTTCTTTTTATATGTTTGAAATGCTCAATAAAATGTTACATTTTGAAAAGACTTTTCTCATAAAATAACAGATTAGCAGGTGCTAATGATCTCTGTTCAATATAAGCACGAAAAACACATTCTCAGGAAATTACATCCAATATCCATATCTTAAGCTAAGTGGCTGTGTCATTGACTCAACTGTAATCTCTGTTTTACATGAACCAACTCAAGGTGAAAGTAATGATAATGGCCCAGAAATTGGTGTCGGGGGCTTCCCGCGGGTGCAAGCCCCCGACCTACACTTACATAGCGCGCCGACAGTTGAATCCTGGCCCTGCGTGGATTTCTTGTCAGTGGCCCGGTTCAGCTCCCGGCATGCTGTGCTTGCGTGATCCAGCGGCGTAGTTAGTTCGATGAGCCGGCTGGGATCACGTGAGCACTGGGCAACCAATCGGAGGTTGCAAAAGTTCATTCATGAGTTTGATAGTAAGAACTGTCAAACTCATGAAAACTCCGGGCGCCCAAGACAGTACTTAAACTTCAAATAAAAGTTAAAAAAAATCCCACTATTTAAATGAACTATTAATAACTGTAAAAAACTAATTTATACAATTATTCAAATTTTTGAAAAAACTAATTTTTCAACAAATCGGTTCTAAAAATACACTTACCTTACTGTAAAGTCTTTAAAAATAATAAACCTGTGGAAAAAAAATTCTAACTTTAATTAATAGACCACTTACCTTTTAAAGCGAAGTACTTACGTCTGCTTTTTTCTCGCGTAAAAACTGGAGGCCTTATCGCACGGGCAACCCTGTAAAAAAAAAAGGAATTTCAGCGCGCATGCGCAGACTCCTGCGCGCACGCATTCGACCTCTGAACCCCTTGGTTCAGAGGATCGGAAATGCCGGTTTCCCGCGCATGCGCTGTGCATGCAGAAAACCGGCATTTCCATTGGTCCCACGCGTGAGTACACGGTGCTTACTCGCGTGTTGGGACACTAATTTCTGGGCCAATTTGTCTTTACAGCTTGTCTTTAGTTGTCCACTAAAGTTGCCTGTTGTTTAGATTTTCTGCAGCAGGTACATTTCTTCACTCCTTCTCTGTATAATTGGTAAACTGTGTTAAACTACAAGGGGGAAAAATTCGGTATCGCCCATTTTGGGGCGCTAATATCGGCCAGGCACAAAATTTGGCACCCAGCGCAAATTATCGGCGACGACCAGGAAATTTGTCCCCAGCACCCCTGGGGTGATTGGAGCACTAAATCAAGTGCTACACACCTCTCTTAGGGCGCTAAAGTCAGGGAACGAGGCGCTACCTCACAGCGCTACTCAAGCTCAGGCGATGCCAATTACCTTGTACTCAGACAGACTGGCGCCTTCTAGTTCTTAAAGTGGAGGGTCCATCTTGCTGCGCAGCCTCACCCTGTTCATTGCTGCATTTGACCTGGGCCTGCAAGCAGGTAAAAATCTTCACCATAGATTATCATGGCTACTCAGAGGCCCAGTGAGAAAGCTCACCGGTTTAGTGACCAGGCATTGGTGGCTCTGGCTGGCGCTGTAGAACACCGATGGGCAGTGCTGTCTCCAGACACTGGCAGGAGGCCATTGCCCCAGGAGTTTACAAGGGTATGGAGGGAGGTTGCCCAGCACATTTCATCCAGGAGCCTGGTCCAAAGGACTCACATGCAGTGCCGCAAGAAGTTCAATGACCTCACTCGGGTGGTCAGGGTGAGTAGATGCATGAAATACCTCTGCATCTTACCATCGCAACCTCACTCTGTGCATAGACGGTGTAAAGTACTAAATCCACAACACTCACCCAACAACTATGCCCATCTACTAAAAATCACATCCACATCCCCCACCTTGCAGACATTAACGGCTTTTCAACTATGGTAGGCACATCTGCCAAACACATGGTTGCACACTCACTCACACGCTGTCCTTTTTCTTGCAGGCCAAGCTTTCACATAACCGGAGGGAGCAACAATGCACGGGAGAAGGTCAGGCGGTGCTGCACCCATTCACACAGTTGGAGGGGCGAGTTCACAGATGCATCATGGCCCAGGTCGTGGGCACTGAGGCAGTCGGAGAGGTCGACCCCCTTGGGGACAGCAATGGTATGTTCATCATCTCTCTCTCCTCTCTCATGCCACTTCCCCTTCACTGCACCAGCCTTTCCAACTTTCCATCTAACTATACTGTCTCCATTCCTTGCTCCCTTCCTGCCCCCCTGCCCTCATGTTAAAGCCACTCTTGTACCTTCCTGCTTTCAGATAGTGAGCCACCATCTGACCAGCCTGTCCCTCAGCCTCCCAGTGGCTGTGACGCGGGAGAGGAGGAGGAACACGAATCCAGAGCCTCACCGCCTGCGTCTTCCGAGGGTGAGACATCCGATACTGGGGCCACGCATTCACTGGAAGGGAGCAGGGGATTTGGCTCTGATATGGGTGAAGCTCCGGGACCCAGCGGGCTGCAGCAACGCCATGGGGGAAGGGAAGCTCGGGGGCCATCTTCCTGGAGGGTGAGTGCACGCATGAGTTCTGCTGCACAGGACTCGGATGAGGATCTCGATATAGCGGCGATGAATACTCAGGCAATGAGCATGCATACTGAGCTCATGGGTGCAATGGCAAGGGTGCCCGACAGCATGGATGCACTGGCTAGGAGCGTGGAGGAGTCTGCTGCCAGCACAGCTGTCATCTGTGCGCAAACCTTCAAACCCATCCTTGCCTCATTCAAGAGGATGGTTGAATTGCAGACAGACCATGGGAACCCAGAGCCCATGCCACTTGTAATGGGTGAGGTGGCAGCATCTATTGCAACACAGGCCGAGGCAACACAACGGCTTAGTGCTGGAATCGAGTCATTGGTTGGTGCCATCCAATCTCAGAGTGCTCTCATGCAGTCTCAGATTGATGCCACACAAGCGCTGGCTGCTGCCATCGTGGCTGGGTCACCCACAGTCCACCAGTGATCTCACGGTGCCGCAGAAGGCCAGCAATCTGTGCTCGAGCAGATTGCTCCGGATGCTGAGGTTCTGCCCCGGGGGAGTGGCAGTGTGTCGGTTGAGCAAGAAGGTGTTGTCCTCAGGATGACAGCATTCCTGCTGCCACCACTGCCACTCTGCCATTGCACTTGCCACAGCCTGTAACCCAGCCAGCCCAGACTGCTGCCACCCATGCAGAGTTGGTGCAGTCTGCAGCCGGGCCATCAGGCCCAAAGCCGGTCGAGGGCATCCTACAAGGCCATCTCCAGTCTCTGGATCCAACATTCAGCAGTCTTCCGACAGCCTTGCTGCAGCCACTGGGGCCATATTACAAAGGAGCAGTAGGGTGGGAAGGGGGGCAGTGCGAAGGGGAGGGATATCATCCTCGAAGGGCGAATAGCTAAAATTTTTCTAAAATATTGGGGAATGTTTGTCCCAAAGTTGGATGTGTATGTAAATATATTGTTCACTTTGTTAAGACTGATTTTGGTGTGGTAAGAACCAGTTTTGTTTGTTAATGAATTGTTGTGTTTGTTTGTTATTGGTTGCGCTTAATAAGACATAGTTGGTCAGAAAAATAAATGTTTTATTGAAACATTACAAATTTCCTCATATTATTCATTGGAGCTTTGCCTGGTATTAGGGGCTGCGGGATGGTTATAATGATGTGCTTGTTGATCCCAAAAGCCATCTTCTCTGTCATTCATCAGAAGCGCTGTCTTATGAGGCCTTCACGAACGACCCTTACAGAAGCACCGTTGAACGCCTCCCTCCCACTTTGTTGCTGCTCATCCTCCTCTTCATCCTCCTCCTCCACCTCCTCCTCTCCCTCTTCCTCCTCCTAAGATGGTGCACCAATCCCTGGTGGCAATGGCTGGGTCCTCAGAATTATGAGGTTGTGAAGCATGCAGCACACAACAATGAAAACCGTTACTTGATCAGGGGAGTACTGCAGGGCTCCTCCAGAGTGGTCAAGACACTGGCACTGTTGCTTCAAGACGTCGATCATCTGTTCAATGAGGTTCCTAGTGGTGCTATGGCTCTCATAGTATGCGAGCTCAGCAGCAGCGTTGGGGTTATGGAGCGGTGTCATCAACCAGGTGCAGAGTGGATAACCCTTGCCCCCGAGGAGCCAGCCACGAGCTTGATGCGGTGGTTGGAAGAGGCCTGGGCCACCAGTCTGGTGCAGGATGAATGCATATCGTGGCTGCTGCCAGGATAGCGGGCATTGACGGCGAGGATGTGCTGTCTGTGGTCACACACCAACTGGACGTTGAAACAGTGGTAGCCTTTGCGATTGCGGAATACCTCTGCATTGTGATGAGGTGCCCGCAATGCCACGAGCATGCAGTCAATGGCGCCCTGAACCATGGGAAAGCCCAATATCCTAGCGAAGCCACATGCGCATTCACGCTGTTTGCCTCAGGTCATGGGGAATGACATGTACTCCATTCTCCTTTTGTAGAGAGCATTTGTAACCTCTCGGATGTAACAATGGACAGCAAACTGGGAGATGTTCGCAATATCCCCTGTTGAAGCCTGGAAGGAGCCGCTGGTGTAGAAATTGCGAGCCACTGTCACCTTCACTGCCACTTAGAGAGACGTCCTGGTGCTGAGCTGAGGCTGGAGCTCTGGCTGCTGGAGGTGGCAGAGCTCTGTGACCAACTCCTTGCTGAAGCAGAGCCTTCTGCGTATGCACAATCTTTTGCCGACAGGAAAAAACAGGAAGCATACGCCTTTAAATAGTGCTCCGCCAGCTCCCATCCCCCTCTAGGCGCTGAGGCAGGGGGTGATAATCAATTTCCAGTCTGGGGCGCTACCAGGGTGATGCGTACTTCGATGGCATCACGATCTCCGGGCGCAAGAGATCGTGGTGATACTGTTTAGCGCCACCACAAACCGCCAGGTCAATTTCGCGGGCGGCACTAAAATCGCCACGCTTGGGCGGTAAGTCGTGAAGCTAACCAACCGAATTTTTCCTCCCCAAGTATTACAACACATTGAACATTTATGGTACTTCAGTTCATTTTAAATAGTAAAAAATACACTGAAAACCCAAACAATCACAGAAAAGCTAGCTTGTATTTTATTAAGTAAAATGTACTAAGTTTGGCTCACAGTCATTTGGAAACAACTGGAGGTAGAATTTCCATTGGGACACTCCTGATCTCCCACCATCATTTCAGCGGAAACTCCAAAGAAACGGTGTAATGACCTTTCATCGCGTTTCTCCAGGATTTCCGCCGCTCTTTCACTGAAGTAACAGCAGGAGATCAGGAGAACCCCCATGAAAATGTTATCCCTAAATATATCTTAACTGAATTTTCATGCAAATTGTTGGAACAACTAAAGTGTTATACTAATGTCAACAATCAGAATACATGAATAAAGACATAGCAGACGGCACTACAATTTTTAGTGTCATTAGGGTAGATTTTTGTCTTTACTGTCTGGGGATTAAGCATTGCCTGGGCAGAGCGCAGAAAGGAATTTCTGGTGGAGTGGATCACATGCTCGTAATAGAACCCACCGAATTTTCCTTTCATTGCAATTAATGGATTCTGTAAGAGACGCATTCAATTGCTTGGAATCATGTACATGCTCAATAAATCGTGAAAATTAATTTGTCTTTAGTGTCTGAGCATTTATTAGGACTGGAGTGGAAGTCCTATATGATTCTAGTCCAACAGTGCAGCCAGGGATGGAGCAGTCATTTACTGACCGCAACTTCAGGAACTGTTATATCCTGAAATTGTGGTCAGTTTCAAAGGGGTAACAGTAGCAGATGTTGTTTCTTCGCTGTTATTACCCACCGCAAATTCCGGGCCAATGAGGCAGGATCACCTGAACAACATTTCAAAGTCTCAGCAATCAATTGCAATTGATGGTTCAAAGCAAATCTCTAAGTACATGGAACCTTTTTCTCATGGATGCTCTATTCACCAAATAGGACCATCTGTCTTTCCTAGCACTTGAATTCCTTGGCCTCCAGATGTGTTTTTTTTTTATTTGTTTATGGGATGTGGGCATCGCTGGCAAGGCCAGAATTTATTGCCCATCCCTAATTGTCCTTGAGAAGGTGGTGGTGAGCCACCTTCTTGAACCGCTACAGTCCGCGTGGTGAAGGTACTCCCACAGTGCTGTTAGGTAGGGAGTTCCAGGATTTTGACCCAGCGACGATGAAGGATCGGTGATATACTTCTAAGTCAGGATGGTGTGTGACTTCGAGGAGAAGTTGGAGGTGGTGGTGTTCCTATGCATCTGCTGCCCGTGTCCATCTAGGTAGAAGAGGTCGCGGGTTTTGGAGGTGCTGCCGAAGAAGCCTTGGCGAGTTGCTGCAGTGCATCTTGTAGATGGTACACACTGCAGCCACGGTGTGCCATTGGTGGAGGGAGTGAATGTTTAAGGTGGTGGATGGGGTGCTAATCAAGCGGGCTGCTTTGTCCTGGATGGTGTAGAGCTTCTTGAGTGTTGTTGGAGCTGCACTCATCCAGGTAAGTGGAGAGTATTCCACCACACTCCTTACTTGTGCCTTGTAGATGGTAGAAAGGCTTTGGGGAGTCAGGAAGTGAGACAGATGCCACAGAATACCTAGCCTCTGACATGCTCTTGTTGCCACAGTTTTTATGTGGCTGGTCCAGTTAAGTTTCTGGTCAATGGTGACCCCCAGGATGTTGATGGTGAGGGATTCAGTGATGGTAATGCATTGAATGTCAAGGGGCAGTGGTTAGACTCTCGCTTGTTGGAGATAGTCATTGCCTGGCACTTCTGTGGCGCGAATGTTACCTGCCACTTATCAGCCCAAGCCTGAACGTCGTCCAGGTCTTGGACTGCTTCATCATCTGAGGAGTTGTGAATGGCACTGAACACTGTGCAGTCATCAGCAAACATCCCGATTTCTGACCTTATGTTGGAGGGAAGGTCATTGATGAAGCAGCTGAAGATGGTTGGGCCTAGGACACTGCCCTGAGGAACTCCTGCAGCGATGTCCTGGGGCTGTGATTATTGAGTTTCAATCGCCACAGCCATCTTCATTTCCGCTGGTTATGACTCCAGCCAAAGGAGAGTTTTCCCCCCCGATTCTCATTGACTTCAGTTTTACTGGGGCTCCTTGATGTCACACTTGGTCAAATGCTTCCTTGATGTCAAGGGCAGTCACTCTCATTTCACCTCTGCAATTCAGCTCCTTTTGTCCAGGTTTGGACCAAGGCTGTAAAGAGGTTGGCAGCCAAGTGATCTTGGCAGAACCCAAACTGGGCATCAGTGAGCAGGTTATTGGTGAGTAAGTGCCGCTTGATATTACTGTCGATGACATCTTCCATCACTTTGCTGATGATTGAGAGTAGACTGATGGGGCGGTAATTGGCCGGATGGGATTTGTCCTGCTTTTTGTGGACAGGACATACCTGGGCAGTTTTCCACATTGTCGGATAGATGCCAGTGTTGTAGCTGTATTGGAACAGCTTGGCTAGAGGCGCGGCTAGTTCTGGAGCACAAGTCTTCAGCACAATAGCCGGGATGTTGTCAGGACCCATGGCCTTTGCTGTATCCAGTGCGCACAGCCGTTTCTTGATATCACATGGAGTGAATCAAATTGGCTGAAGACTGGCTTCTGTGATGGTGGGGACCTCAGGAGGAGGCCGATATGGATCATCCACTCGGCACTTCTGGTTGAAGATGGTTGCAAATGCTTCATCCTTGTCTTTTGCACTCATGTGCTGGGCTTCACCATCATTGAGGATGGGGATATTCATGGAGCCTCCTCCTCCCGTTAGTTGTTTAATGGTCCATCACCATTCACGATGTGGCAGGACTACGGAGCTTTGATCTGATCCATTGATTGTGGGATTGCTTAGCTCTGTCTATAGCATGCTGCTTCCGCTTTTTAGCATTCATGTAGTCCTGTGTTGCAGCTTCCCCCGGTTGGCATCTCATTTTTAGGTACGCCTGGCACTGCTCCTGGCATGCTCTTCTACACTCTTTATTGAACCAGGGTTGGTCCCCCGGCTTGATGGTAATGATAGAGTGAGGGATATGCCGGGCCATAAGGTTACAGATTGTGGTGGAATACAATTCTACTGCTGCTGGTGGCCCACAGCGCCTCATGGATGCCCAGTTTTCTGCTATTAGATCTGTTCTGAATCTATCCCATTTAGCACGGTGGTAGTACCACACAACACAATGGAGATTGTCCTCAGTGTGAAGACTGGACTTCGTCTCCACAATGACAGTGCGGTGGTCGCTGCTACCAATACTGTCAGGACAGATGCATCTGCGACAGGTAGATTGGTGAGGACGAGGTCAAGTAGGTTTTTCCCTCATGTTGGTTCTCTCATCACCTGTCGCAGGCCCAGACAGGCAGCTATGTCCTTCAGGACTCGGCCAGCTCGGTCAGTAGTGGTGCTACCAAGCTACTCTTGGTGATGGACATTGAAGTCCCCCACCCAGAATACATTCTGTGCCCTTGCTACACTCAGTGCTTCTTCCAAGTGGTGTTCAACATGGCGGAGTACTGATTCATCAGCTGAGGGAGGGCGGTAGGTGGTAATCAGCAAGAGGTTCCCTTGCCCATGCTTGACCTGAAGCCATGAGACTTCATGGGGTCCGGAGTCAATGTTGTGGACTTCCCCACTGTTTACCAGTTTGCTGCCACCCCTGGTGGTTCTGTCCTGCCGGTGGGACAGGACATACCCAGGGATGGTGATGGAGGAGTTTGGGACATTGGCTGAAAGGTATGATTCTGTGAGTATGACTATGCCAGGCTGATGCTTGACGAGTCTGTGGGACAGCTCTCCCAATTTTGGCACAAGTCCCCAGATGTTTATCAGAAGGACTTTGCAGGGTTGCCTGGGCTGGGTGTGCCGTTGCCGTGTCTGTAGCCGGTGCCGAGGTCGATGCCGGGTGGTCCGTCCAGTTTCATTCTTATTATTTTGTTTCGCAGCGGTTTGTTACAACTGAGTGACTTGCGAGGCCATTTCAGAGGGCAATTAAGAGTCAACCACATTGCTGTGGGTCTGGAGTCACATAGGCCAGACCAGGTAAGGGCGGCAGATCCCCTTCCCTAAAGGACATTAGTGAACCAGATGGGTTTTTATGACAATCCGAGAGGTTCATGGTTATCATTACTGATACTAGCTTTTTTATTCCAGATTTATTTAATTAACTGAATTTAATTTCCCCAGCTGCCTCTGGATTACTAGCCCAGTGACATTACCACTATGCTACCATATGCATCATCAGGTCTGTTCTGGTCTTCGCCATTTTCCCACTGCAAAATGTGCCTCAGTTTTAAGTCAGGTAGCAGACCTTTAAAAGCTGCTAGCAGCTTAATCTGACCTGATATCTCAAGCTCTGGGAGTGCCACAAAAATATTTAAATGAGGTGATCTCACATTTGGATCCCATTGCATATAAAACAAGCTGAGCCTATTTCTATGAGTGACCTTCGTTTGTAACGCTGTTTATACCATAATAAGAAAGAACGAGGCCAACACCGTAATATATCACCGACAAAATGCTTCATATTTGCTACAGTAATATTTCAGCTTTCCAGTTACACTCAGAATTATAAAACAGACTTTAGCCATATTTTGTACAGTAAATTTCTGAACTAACATTAGAATTCATACAACCTGGCTACGTAAGTCATTATAGGAGATCAAATAGGGTAGAATTCTTCCAAAGAACGGTATGTTTCTGACTGCAGAAGTAGCTGTTCGTGAAGATTGGGTTTGGTTCAGAGTTAAGGGATGCTATGAAACATTTGAATCAATGCAGATTCTAGATACCACTTGCAGACAGAATCAATTATGTAGAATTACACAGAGGTCTCACTTAACGTTAAGAATTGAGAGAAAACTTTCATCCCTGGATTCAATCTTATGTTCTGAACTTAACAGCATTACGGTTTGACCAATTTGTTAAATTTGCACTTATTTATGAAGCTTATTCTCCTCCTCTTTAGATTCCATCTTTGCAGCATGCAGCATTTCCTGACCATGAAAAGAAAGAAAGACTCACATTGATATAGCACCTTTCATGACCACTGGACGTCTCAAAGTGCTTTACAGCCAATGAAGTATTTTTGAAGTGGAGTCACTGTTGTAATGTGGGAAACGTGGCAGCCAATTTACATGCAGCAAGCTCCCACAAACAGCAATGTGATAATGACCAGATATACTATTTTTGTTATGTTAATTGAGGGAATAATTATTGGCCAGGGCACCGGGGATAACTCCCCTGCTCTTCTCTCGAAATAGTGTCATGGGATCTTTTACATCCACCTGAGAAAGCAGACAGGGCTCCGGTTTAATGTATTATCTGAAAGACAGCACCTCCAACAGTGCAGCACTCCCTGAACACTGCACTGGAGTGTCAGCCTAGCTTTACGTGCTCAAGTCCCTGGAGTGGGACTATGAACCCACAACCTTCTGACTCAGAGGCAAGTGTGCTACCAACTGAGCCACAGCTGACATGAAGGAAAATGACCTGTTCATATATCACTGCTAATGCTGTTACTGAACCACAGTAATTCACAACAGTACAGATTGATTTGGTCACTTGATTTTGTTTCCTTCCACTAATAACACATAACCAGACTGCCTTTCTGAAGTTGGTAATTCAATGTGTAGGGAAACAAGGGAATGCTTCAGGGTACTGTATCATAGTGCACTAATGTATTCCATTGCTTCTATCTTTGCTTTACAATGTAAAATATTCTGTCAGCGGAAATAAATGCAGCCTTTATATTCTAATTTATTTAAAGGAAAAAAAGCTTAATTAAAAGAAAATAATTCACACATACTGTTACACTATCATCCTGGTTTAACACAGCACGTAGATAGAGATCAAAGTAATGCAAGGTGGGAAACGTTTGTGATTATCTATTAAAATGTGAGTATGGCAGCTATTGGACCAGTTAGTGTCTAGTGGTCTTTTAAATTTCTTAAAATATGTGCTTGTCAAATCTTTTCCAGTAGCTGTAGTAATTAAGGCAAAATAGCAGTCATTTCAATTCATTTATTTACAATTATTTAATGTAACTATTTTAAATATCCTTTTGATAGACATTCTATAAAATATTTAATCAAAATTAAGTTCTAAAATAATACTTAAATCTATTTGGAAGGTGTGACCTATATATAATTGTTGCTTGTATGTTTTCCCCTAAAGCATTCTATTAAGGATAAATGTCTATATAGCTATAATTATTGGGGCAGATTTTCCTCTTCTTTTGCTAGGGTGTATAGGGCACAGCAAAGAGTTGGGCAGAGAGGATTGCACACTCGTAATGGAGGTCCCCCAATTTTCGGCCCATTTAAATTAATAAGCTGAAAATTGAGCAGATCCCATTATGGGCATGCATGATTTTCCTGTATGTACTGTTCCTTGGCAATTCTTTACACCCAAGGGCAGGAAGTGAAAAATCTGCTCCAGGGTATAATTGGAAATGCAAAGATCTTTTAAATATTTAGTGCAAGAATTTATATTGAGGAATTATATTTATCAGTGTACAGTGAGGACTCTTTTTTTGAGGGTCCTGCAACAAATTCTTTCCGCCTTGATGGTTGCTCCAGACCACAACTCCCTGGGCTCAATTTTACTAGCCCTGAGGAGACGGGTTTGGAGATGGGTCTCTAGCGAAAATCGGAAAAAATGGCTTCTGACACCCAACCCGCCTCCATCCCGCTCCCACCCTATTTTCGTGAGTGTCTGTTTAGCCGCTCCCAAACTGACCTGCCTGGAGCTGGTGGGACAGGTAGTTATGCCAGTTAACAGCCTGTTAACTGCCTTGCTAATCCTATTTTTATAGTTGTTTCCCATTTTCCTGCTTCTGGCTCCTGTTTCCCAACTTGTCAGAAACAGGCCAGGTTCAAGGAGACGAGTTGCTGGAGGACATGATTTGCAGTCATTGGTGGAGCACTTTAAAAGCACCCCTGAAACATGGCTGACATTCAATTGCAACAACTTTGCTGTTGTAGGTATGGGATAAGATTTTGCACGTCTACTGACCTTGTGACTGTTCAAGCTGACACACATCTGCAGTGCGACCTGACTGGAATAATTTCAGGCCACTTCAACTGTGTGCTTGCAAGCTTGTTGCCTCAAATGAAATCTATAGCAAGAGGATGGGAAAAATTTATGCACTCTCATCCCGGTCCTTATAATCAGAGGAGCAGCAGCCGCATGGCTCAGCACAGATCTTCCTGGGAAGAGGAGTAGGAGGAGGACGAGGGGAGCCTTGCATGCCCTGTTGTGACCAATGCAGCATCCCTCCAGTTCACTGCTGCCCGTCAACCAGGGTATGCACACTGCCATGCCACATTAGCATAAGCCTATTCTTCAACCATAGGTGGCTACCATATGGCTCTGTAATTGCAGGCGACATTTGTCCAACGTCATACATCATCTCTGCTATACCCTGTCATTTCCTATCACATTCACCATCAGCATTAGAAAAGCAAGTCGCCCTGAGCCCTCAATGCACTTATGCCATTTCCCAGAACACATAGGCCACACAATCAACTGTTTGCCATAATTTTTCTTTTACACATGGCAAAAGGATAATAAACCAACAACAGTCAGAAAAAAAAGACAATACACCCAAGTGAATCCCCTTGTGACTATAGGTGCTTAACCTTTCTCTTACACATGCTTCTACGTGGTGCTTTCCCTATGGCTTCAGCAGATGTAGAGGCACCTTGCTGACTAGGATGCTGCACTTGCTTAGATGCATTTGGCGGGCGTCCTCTGGGTTTGGGAGGGCTTTTCAACAGTCTACTCTTCCTGCGGCTGTGCAGGGGCTGAAGCGGCCATCTCAGTTGTCTTCGCAAAGTGAGTTTCTGACCAAGGGCTCCACAGTGGCATGGTTGTGTGAGCGCTTTGAGAGGAGCCCACACTTCCTTGTGTCCTGCCAACAACATCCCT
This sequence comes from Somniosus microcephalus, assembly GCF_052327205.1. Classification (NCBI taxonomy): domain Eukaryota; kingdom Metazoa; phylum Chordata; class Chondrichthyes; order Squaliformes; family Somniosidae; genus Somniosus; species Somniosus microcephalus. Next base: position 47,540,393 of record NC_141003.1, read on the forward strand.
CTCATGGGTCAGCCACACCTCAGTGCTGGCAAGTGGCTGGAGAGCACCTTGCTGCACTTCAGGGGGACCATGGGGACCTGTATCTGCACTGGCTATCCTCCTCAAAAGGACGTCCATGAAGCTCTGGTCTCTCTGCTCAATAGTTGCCCATCATCCTCCAGAGATGACATTCTATTTTGAACAGTCACCATGTTTTCCTGACTCTGGTGACTTATTTCCTCCATGGCGATAGCCATCCTTTCCACGAAGGTAGACAGCCTTTCCACGTATGTTGCCATCCTATCCATGGAGGTTGCCATCCTATCCATGTTGCTGCATTCATGTGCCATTGCATCCACCATGGCAGTGCTGATATTAGAGATGGACTCTCCATTCTATCCACACTCACACTAACCCTGGAGGCAAACCTTTCCAGAGGCTCCTGCACTTGTTCCTGTATTTCCCGAGATGCTCTTTTTCTGGATGGCCCCAGAGGCACAGCGTCTGCATGCAGCTCAGCAGAGCTAGGAGAGTCCTGCGACCTCCACCGAGGACTCTCCACTGCTGTTGCTGTCTCCACCAGAATCAGGAAAACATGGTGACTGTTCAAAATAGAATGTCATCTCTGGAGGAGCGATGGGCAGCTATTGAGCAGAGAGACCAGAGGTTCATGGACGTCTTTTTGAGGAGGACAGCCAGTGCAGATACGGGTCCTCATGGCCCCCCTGATGTGTAGCAAGGTGCTCTCCGCCAGCTGCTGATGCTCACTTGTGCGCTGTGATAGACCAGGTGGCAACACTACTCTAACTCACGATGGCCCCACTGAGGTGTGCGCTGGTGCTGGGTGATGCTGAGTCCTGGCGACGCTGCTCCTTCAGAGACTTCAGGGTTCCTCTGAGGAGTTGTCCGGCTCTTCGTCCTGGATTGTGGGGAGGGGGGCGCTCGATGGTCCTGTGGGAGAGTAAAGGCATGATATAGACATCTGATATTGATGTAGCCGACACATCCTTTTGAGCAGATGATACAACGTGATTCTCTATGAACATCATGGCCTAGAAATTCAGTTGGGCGCGCCAGCCGTTAGCGCCTTAGGGGGAGTAGATCTCGAGCGCTAGGCGCTTATCGCCCGGGCGCAGCACGATCTGTGCCTCTCCCCAACTTCAGGACACATTTAGCGCCGGCGCAAAGTCTTAGCGCGCGCGCCCTGCTGCGCGCGCAGATCACGACGTCATATAATAGTGCAACGCCCTTTGTGCGCCCCAAACCGGAACTTCACTCGCGCCGGCCCATTGTGCGCCGGGCGTCCCGAGCGACTGTGAAGTGGAACGGTACACAGGCCAGCCGGGCCGGGGGGAGCGCTAATTAAAGGGCACTTACCCAGCAGTATAAAGGCCAGCCATTTTGCAGCATTCACTCTTGTGCAACGGTTTTTTGGACAGAGACCAAAGAGGAGATTTTACTGGTTTGGACCAACACTTGGACAGGTATTTTTGGCTCAGGTCAGAGCTTACCAATTATCTTATCCTTCATTCAGAGCTCAGTGTTTGCCAGCATATAATGGGGGCTGCATTGGGTGGCAACGCTGAATTTCAGCCTTATGCCAGAAGGGCTTACAGACGCCGTGAGAGAGTGGCAGCCCTGGCTAGATGCAGAGGGGGCAACAGGCGTCGCCAACTGAGGCCTTACCCACGCAGGGTATACCGCCAGCAGACCTCCTATCTGACCATGTCTGCCGCGATGTGTGTTAGGAGGCTGCGATTCCGAAGGGAGGTGGTTACAGACATCTGCCGGCTGCTTCAGAGAGATCTGCAGCCACAGCTGATGCGCAGGACGTCTCTGTCGGTGGCAGTGAAGGTGACGGTGGCTCTCAACTTCTATGCCTCCGGCTCCTTCCAATCCGCTTCTGGGGACATCGCTAACATCTCCCAGTTCGCCGTGCATTGCTGCATCCGCCAGGTGACCGAAGCCCTTTTCAGAAGGAGACATCAATTCATCTCCTTCCCCATGACCCTGGACAAGCAGCAGCAGCGTGCAGTGGGGTTTGCAAGAATAGCGGGCTTCCCCATGGTGCAGGGCGCCATTGACTGCACGCATGTGGCTTTGCGGGCACCTCTTGAGCATGCCGAGGATTACCGCAACCGGAAGGGCTACCATTCCCTCAATGTACAGCTGGTGTGTGACCACAGGCAGCGCATCCTAGCTGTCAATGCCCGCTTTCCAGGCAGCAGCCACGATGCCTTTATCCTGCGACAGACAACTGTGGCTGACATGTTCCAGGCACAGCCTCCCCCAAGAGGATGGCTTATCGGGGACAAAGGCTATCCTTTGTGTACCTGGCTCATGACCCCGCTCCGCGCGCCCACGAGCCCTGCTGAAGAGGCATACAACGAGAGCCATCAAGCGACGAGGAACCTCATAGAACAAACAATCGGCGTGCTCAAGCAATGGTTCCGCTGTCTCGACCGCTCCGGGTGAGCCCTCCAGTATTCGCAGGATTGAGTCTCCCAATTCGTCGTCGTTTGCTGCATGCTGTACAACCTGGCTATCCGCACGACTCAGGCACTGCCACCTCACGTTGGACCACCACCTCAGGAGGAGGAGCAGGAGGAGCATGAGGACGACGAGGACGAGGAGTACCAGCCCAGGAGGGACGCACAAGGTCCAAGGGCCGCCCGTCGGCGGCTTATTGAACGTCACTTCTAGGCCCCCTGTCAGGGAATGGCTTGTGCCAATGATAGAACATGATTGCAGCCGCTCCGCAAGCCCTCAGCCGGTTAAGGCAACAAACACTTCAAAGATCAAACATGGACAATGTGAATAAATAAAATGCTTTATTGTACAAACTCTGTGCCCTTCCCACATGAAAACCAAAAACAGAGGAAACCCCCCAAAAAACACTCAAACACATTACTCGCTCCCACAACCTGGGGAGGATTAACAAAATAGGGCAACTAAAATGGCCGTCATTCTCGGCCTTCGTCCAAAACAAACATCACATCATCGGCCTTCAAAAAACAAACATCCAATTCTCGGCCTCAAAAAACAAACACAAATGGCCACACATTCGACTATTTGGCCCGCTAGGGCGATGCCTTGGCCATCTTTGGGTGGCCCCTGCCCGCCCTGCTGCTCCGCCTCAAAGTAAGGCCATTGGCTGCTGCAATGCTGGGGGCAGGCTCCTGAGGGGCACATGTCGTGACGGCAGATGCCCTTGGGGGTCGGCCTAGTCGAGGTCTGGGCGTCGAGCGGCCGGCTGTTGATTGCTGCAGCTGTGGCTGGCCAGCATCAGTCGCTGCAGCAGCTCCTGGCAGCTCCACTGGGGGAGTGGCAGTGGCGGCTGGAGGAATGGCGGCAAGCTGGCGGATGGCAGGCGCTCGCTGGTCGCCTGAGACACTGGCACTCGCCCGGGCCAGCACTGCAGCATGCGCACCAATCTGCCGAGGGACAGACCGATGTGCTGCTGCAGCGCGCCGGGTGCCCTGGCGATGCCTGGCTGACACAGCGAGTGTGGCAGCAGTGAGTGCCCGTGTTGACTTGTTCACTGCCCGCAGCAGAGCAGCCAGTGACTGGACGGCACCACTAATCACCTGGCCAGTCGCTGAAAGATCTGCCCGGTATTCCACCCGACTGGTGGCCTCTAAGGGCCCGAACTCGGCCACACTCCGAGAGAGGGAATCGATGGACTCAGGCAACCGTGCCACTGCCGCCATGAGTTCCGTGTGCCGGCGCTCCGAGTCCGCGGATACGTCTTCGAGGCGTTCCATCTCCTCGGCGAAGAGCATCTCCTGACTGGAGGCCGGACTCTCCCTCTGGGGAGAAGGCTGCCGAGCTGGCCGACCCTTCCTGCATTGCTGGAGGCCGCTGGGCCCAGCAATTGGACTCCCCTCCGACGCATCCCCCCTCTGGGGAGAAGGCCGCCGAGCTTCCACCCCCCTCCCGCCTTTCTGCAGCACGCAGGTCCCAGGAGCTCCCCTCCCCTTCGACACTTCCGCCACGCTGCCCTCCAGGGAAGACGTGTCCCCTACATTGGCCTGGGTGGCCGCGGCTGAGGGTTCCCCTGATGAGCCGCCTTCCTCTTGCTCCTCCTCCTGCTCCTCCTCGGAGGGTCTGTCACTGGCAAGTTGAGGGACCTCCTCTTGACCATCTGAAAGCAGGAAGGCACAAGAGTAGCTTTAGAGTGAGGAGAGGGCGTCAGTGCGGGATGCATGAGTGGTGGCATTCAGCGCATTGGTCGGACAGTGGCAAAGGATGTAGATCTGATGCGCAAGTGGGACGAGAGAGGTGCAAAAGGTGATGTCCTTACCATTGCTTCCCAGAACAGGGTCGGCATCTCCACATGCAATGGGCCCAATCACCCAGCGACCCATGAGGCGCTCCACGCGATGTTGCAGGTTGGTGAGTGGCTGGATATGGGGTCGTCCTCCCCCGGTCGCAGTCCGGCTCCTGCGATTATTTGCCAGCTTGGCCTGCAAGAGAAAGGATGGCCTCTAAGTACAGTGTGTCGCTGTGATCTTGTGTGCACTGCCTCCCATGGTGGAATAGCCTGGCCAGTGTGTCGCCATGATCTGCTGTGCACTGCCTCCCATGGTGGAATAGCCTGGCCAGTGTGTCGCCATGATCTGCTGTGCACTGCCTCCCATGGTAGAATAGCCTGGCCAGTGTGTCGCCGTGATCTTGTGTGCACTGCCTCCCATGGTGGAATAGCCTGGCCAGTGTGTCGCCATGATCTGCTGTGCACTGCCTCCCATGGTGGAATAGCCTGGCCAGTGTGTCGCCATGATCTGCTGTGCACTGCCACCCATGGTGGAATAGCCTGGCCAGTGTGTCGCCATGATCTGCTGTGCACTGCCTCCCATGGTGGAATAGCCTGGCCAGTGTGTCGCCATGATCTGGTGTGCACTGCCTCCCATGGTGGAATAGCTTGGCCAGTGTGTTCAGTGCAGAATGTGCAATTGATGCTCATGCCTGTGCCATAGCTGCTGGATGAAGGCTGGCCATTAGAGCTTTCAGGTCCCTTTGCCCATAATGTGAGGTGCACATGCAAGGATGAGGAGGTCATTGGAAAGGGTACTCACCCTGACAATGCGTGTGAGGTCATTTATCTTTTTGCGGCATTGGGCACCGGTCCTGGGGACGTCGCTGTTGGCTGACAGCTTGCTGGCGACATGCCTCCAGGCTCTCCTGTAGACGCGGACCGTCGCCTTCTTGCCATTGTCCGGGTACAAAACATGGCGCCTCTTCTCCACAGCAGCAAGCAGCACACTCAGATCATGCACTGAGAAGCTCTGCGCACGTTCACGGGCCTTCTCCATGTCTTCAGGCGCTATTTGGGTCCAGCAGCAGTGTTCAGGCCTAGCTGGAGGGCTCCACTATCCAGGGCGTGGCAGCAGACACAGTCGACCCTTCCCCCTTAAGAGCTGGCCGGCGCCAGGGTGTCTGCTGTCAGTCACGAGATGGCCGCACCTGCGCTGCGCCCGGCCTCAGCGCTATCGATCACCACCTCCGGCTTAGCGCCCAAAGAGAGGCGTCCAACAGCAGTTTTAGCGCTCGCCCGAACTAGTAGGGCGAAGCTAATGAATATCGGAGAAGTGGCCTAGATTTGGCGGCGGCCGCTAACTTTAGCGGACGCCCCACTTTAGCGCCCCAAAAGTGGCGTCAATGAATTTCTAGGCCCGAATGCCATTGCAGTCTGAGAGGGATGAAACTCTATTATGTCACCAGCTTCCTCTAGTGTGCCCACTTCCAGGTCCTCGCCACCTCAACAATCTCGCATGCAGCCTCCTCAGCACTGGTCAATGTTGCTAGGGTAGGTGTTCCGCCTCCAGTCATTGCTCTCTCCCTCTTATTGTGGGCTATCTTTTCCTGCAAGGAGGGACACAAGCAGTGTTTCAGCCACAGTGATGGAGTGAGTGTGAATAATCCCAACCAAAGAAGCTTTGAGGGAGATGAAGATGGGGTAAGATGCCAAGAGGAAGCTAGCTCCCTGTGTGTTGTTAGAGTTGTTGTCACTATATGGCAATGAGAGAGAGTCTAAGGGGTGCATAGGCAGGATGCTGAAGTGATTCAGTGCAGAGACGGAGATGGATAGGTAAGGGTGCAAGGGAACTAAGAGTAAGGTGGGATGTGAAGGAGGAGGCTTACAACGCAGAGTGCTGGTGATGAGAAGAGAAGGCAAGCAGATTTAAGGCAAGTGAGATGGGATACTCACTTTTTATGTTCGCACAAGATCATTAAACCTTTTTTGGCACTGGATCCATGAGCGTGAGCATATGGACCTTGCGCTGACCTCCTCAGCAATGCGCAGCCAGGCTGCCTTGGTCTGCTGAGGAGGCTTCCCTCCATCAGGAGGGAAGAGAATCTCCCTGCACCCTCTAACAGCATCCACAAGAGCATGGAGGGAGTCATCATTAAATCGAGGAGCTGCCTTGCCTCTGGAAGAAGTCAGAGGGCTGGATTTTGTCAGTGTGGGCGGGCTGGGGCGTGTCAGGTGGAAATCATGTCAGGACCCCAACTCTTAAGTGAAGTGTTGAAAAAATGCGATTTTCCCCTAATTGGCCAATTGATTTTCTGCATGTGGGAACTCTGAGCCAATTAGTCTTTTCATAACGAAATTCGCCTCCACTGATGTCATCAATGCTGTTGGATTTAAGGCCTGCAAGCAGTCTTGATTCTTCTGGAGACTGCAAAGGCTCTACAATTTATATGAAGGAGTTGAATTGTGGAGAATGTCAACGATCAAGCAAAAGTGTGCTCCTCGGTTTGATGAGCCTTCCCTCCAAGCTCTGGTGTACAGAGCCAGCTGTAATTAGGAAGTGCTGTTCCCTTCCTCAGGGAGAAAAAAAGTCACCCCAGCAGACAAAAGCTGTGTGGCTACAAGTGGCCCAGGTTGTCAACTCCATTTCAATGAGCCACAGAACTTGGCTGCAATGCAGGAAGAGGTTTCATGACCTTCTCCGCACCGGTAAAGTGAGTATGACTTTCCCTCAACCCTCAATCCGATTCTCATCGCCTCTCCTCACCAGCACTCTGCTTTGCCAACCTCTTCCTCCACATCCCACTTGACACTTACATCCCTGCATCCTTACCCATTCCCTCTCTCTCTATAGTCATATTCACTCAACTATTTGACCATGCAGCCCTCACACTTCCTATTACTGTGATGCCATGACAACAACTATTTACACCACACAGGAAGGGTCCTTTGTATCCTTCTAAGCATCTATGCGATGCATTCACTACACTCACTCCTTCCATGGTCCATGGAGGAGCTTAGTCGCAAGGGTATTGAAAACATGGTCATTGTTCATAATAGAATGACATCTCTTGAGGAGCGATGGTCAGCTATTGGGCAAAGAAAGCAGACCTTCATGCAAGTCCTCTGGAGTAGGACTTCCAGTGCAGAAATGGGTCCTCATGGCCCCCCTGCAGTGCAGCAAGGTGCTGTCAAGCCACTTGCTACCTCTGAAGTGGGGCTGACCCATGAGAGGGATGTTGGTGGCAGACAACAAGGAAGTGGGGCTCCTCTCCAAGCGCTCACATGACCATGCTACAGCAAAGCCCTTGGTCAGAGCCCCACCAGAGTCCTCACCTAAATGAGATGGGCGGCTCAGCCCCTGCACAGCCGTAGGAGAAGCAGACTGTTGGCGAGCCCGCACAGGTTTGCTACCCCAGAGGATGCCCGCCAAAGACATCGAGACAGGAGCAGCAAAAGAGCGAGCAAGGGGCCTCCACATCTGCTGAAGCCACAGGGGAAGCACCACATAGGAGCATGCGTAAGAGGGAGATAAGGCACAAGTAGTCACAAGGGTAGTCACTTGGGTGTTGTGTTGTTTTGTTTTTGGACCAGCCATCATTGTGATTGCACTATAAAGTGTTTTGATGGCAAACTGTTGAAGTTGTGGCCTGTGTCATTTCGCAAATGGAACTTTCACATTGAGGGCTTAGGGCGCCTTGCGATTGTCAGAATGGTGGTCAGAGTGATAGGATTCCATAGGTTCTTCTCCATTGTCGATGATCTGGTAAGAAGGAGCAAGACTAAAGTGTTTGATTGTGCAGGCTAAGAAAATCTGGCCAGGATGAATACGTCCCTTGCATCCCGGGCAGCAATATGGTGGCGCTCTGGCGCCTTCTGCCCTGTGCAACTTCAGGTGGGTGACTAGCAGCTTGGCGCTCCTGTTGATGTTCCTGCTGTTGGTGCTGCTGTTGCTCATGGTTCTGCTGCTGCCGCAGCTGGTCTTCATCCAAATCTGATGTCCAGGAGGAAAGAAAATAAATGGTCACCATGCTTCCGGTATATGCCTCAGTTGAGGAAGCGCTTAGTCAAGGTGGGGAGAGGGGTTTCCAAGGAGGTCACACTGGAGATGGGTGTCAGGCTCCAAACTTTCACAACACTGAGTATGCCTGCTGAAAGTTCCCCCAGACCTGAAAGAACAAAGTTCTGCCACCTGCAAATGATCATCAGTGAAAACTCCTTTGTAATGGTGGAGCTGCAGCTGTTAGTAAGCAATCCACGAGTGAGGCCACCAGGATTACCTGGCGTGTTTCAGAGGGGGCATGTAGGATGGGGGAAATGTGTTAAAATTGGAAAGGCCTCTCAAAATGGGATTATAGAGGCAATTAAGTGGTTGTTAAGGGCCTTAAGGGCGGGATGGAAAGCTGGTCAGAAAACACGCACTTTGGAAAATTGCTCGGAGGCGGGATGGAGGTGGGAACGGGCCCGCCAGTTTTGGCGATTTTAACAACTCGCACACCTCCAAACCCGCCTCCTCGAGGCTGGGAAAATCAAGCCCATCTATATATATAAATGGATCGTTCTGTCTGTCTGTCTGTCTATCTGTCTGTCTGTCCTCACGTGTGCGTCTGTCCGGCTATGCGCTCGAAAGTTATAGAGCGTACCTACGCGTGCGTTACGTCAAAAGAAAGCTTACCTTTCCGAAACGATCGTAAGCGTATTTACGTTTTGGCCGGACAAAAATCGTGCCCGCGGTATCTGAAAAACGTTCAAAATTCCGCTCATTAGCATCTCATTATCCGCTCATTAGCGACAGAGTGACCTCGAGGTCGACCAATCGTATGCCGGGTTCCTGGCGCGTGCGGCCAGGCCCTCCTACGGTCGAGTGACGGGACGATTGACCAATCCTACGCTTTGGTGACCTGACGGTCGACTAATCGGTGCGTGTGTGGGCGGGCCTTATCGTTCTGAACCGAGGTGAGTCGCCGCCATCTTGATTCCAAACTTTTCCTTTCTTTTTCCCGCTTTCTGCATCTTTAAAAAAAACGTTGCTTTTAAAACACATAGGCCTAGAATTCAGTTGCTTGTGCCAGCCGGTAGCGCCTTAGGAGGAGGAGATGTTGGGCGCTAGGCGGCTAGCGGCTGGGCGCAGCGCGATCTGCGCCTCTCCCCAACTTCACTAGAGATTTAGTGTCGGCGCAAAGTCTTTGCGCACGCTCAGCTGCGCGCGCAGATCCTGACGTCATTTCATCGTGCAACGCCCTTTGTGCGCCCCAAACCGGAACTTCAGTGGCGCCGCCCTTCTTTGCGCCTGGCGCCCCCAGCGACTGGTAGAGGGGAACGGTTCCCAGTCGCTGCGGGGTGCGGGGGGCGCTATTTAAAGGGGACTCCTCCTGCATTATAAGTGACAGCCATTTTGTGCCAATCCTTCTGTGTGAGAGACAAAGGCAGAGAGCTTTCTGCTTTGACTCAGCGCTCGCACAGGTACTTCTGGCTTCAGGCCAGAGCTTTGCACTTGGATTTCACTTTCAGTGCCATAGCCTTGAGTCGCCACATATACTGTAATGGGGGCTACAATGGGTGGAAACGTTGGCTTTCTGCATTGCATTCAAAGGGGTCAGAGACGCCGTGAGAGAGTGCCAGTCATGGCCAGACGGAGAAGGGCCAACAGGTGTCGGCACAGGAGGCCTTACCCACCCAGGGTATACCGCCAGCAGTTCTCATATCTGAACATGTCTGAGGAGCAGTGTGTTCGGAGGCTGCGATTCAGAAGGGAGGTGGTCACTGAGGTCTGCCACCTGCTTCGCAGAGATCTGCAGCCACAGCTGAGGAGCAGGACGTCTCTGTCGGTGGCAGTGAAGGTGACGGTGGCTCTCAACTTCTATGCCACCGGCTCCTTCCAATCCACTACTGGGGACATTGCCAACATCTCCCAGTTTGCGGTACATTGCTGCATCCGACAGGTGAACAATGCCCTTTTCAGAAGGAGACGTCAGTACATCTCCTTCCCCATGACCCTGGACAAGCAGCAAGAGCGTACAATGGGATTTGGAAGAATAGCGGGCTTCACCATGGTCCAGGGCGTAGAACTGATGAACCAGCATTGGTCAGGCCTTGCTTCAGGGCTGCAGTGCGCAGGGCATGGCAGCCAGACAAGTCCACCCTCCCCCTTTAAGAGCTGACCGGCGCCAGAGTGTCTGCCGTCAATCAGCAACTCGCCGCACCTGCGCTGCGCCCGCCCTCGGGGGTATCGCCCCGGACCGCCGGCTTAGCGCCTAATGATAGTCGTGCATCGCCTGTTTTAGCGCAGCAGCAACCTCTTGGGGCGATACGACAGAATATTGGCGAAGGTGGCGCGAACTTGTGCCGGGCGCAAACTTTAGCGGCCGCCCGACTTTAGCGCCCCGAACGTGGCTATACTGAATTTCTAGGCCATATTGTTTTAAAAAAAAGTTAATTACTTTCTAAATCTTTTATCTAATCTCATTAATTTTCCTACCTTTCCCCATTTTTCCAGGTAGGCCTCGAAGCCTCGGCCTCTCCTCCGCACCCACGCCCGAGCTAGGCACCTCCCAGCCCCAGTCAACAAGCGGCCCCCGATCGCCGCCATCTTTGTGAAGGCTGGAGGGGCGGGCCTCAGCTGAGCGCCGCTACCGCCGCCATCTTAGTAAAGGCTAGTGCGGCGGTGGCGGCACGGAGCTCCGCGGAGCAGGAGCGCGGCGGCGTCTAACTCTCCCCCCCCCCGAGTCTGTCTCTCTCTCTCTTCCCCGCGCCTCCTGAATGCGCGGGGGAAGAGGCCCGGGGCACCGTGGCCGCTTTCGGAGACTTCAACTCAGTGATGTTGAGTCTGTATGTCCCAGTTATGTTTAGGATCAATCACTGGACACAGACAACAAGAATAACTTTTAACAGGTCTTTACTATTCGAAGGTCAGGGCTGAATTGCCCAGCAAATCCTTGCACAACACTTATATACCGGTGTGGTCACCACCGGTATTACAGTATTACAGTATACAGCAGCCAAGAGAAAGTAGTACATCTCTTAAGGTAGTTCTCTGAAGGTGGAACAGGTTACATACACCACAATCCTCCCTTTTTAGCTTAACAGTTATATCCCCATTTAACATAACATAATGACATATATATATACAAATTCATGCAAAACAGTTCAAAGATTCAGTTTCTGAGGAGGCCTCCTGATTCGAGTTGGATAACGCCTTTCAGGGGTCTCTGATTCTCGTTGCTGGGGTGACTCATCTAGTTGGTCTCTTATGGATTGGACATCATCATCAGGTACATTCACTTCTGAGGTAGATGCTTCAGGTTCACTAACTTCTTTCACGGTTGTCTCTGCCGTAACCATGGGTTCGACCCTTGTTCTCGATTCTACCTGTTGGTCAGCATGACGCCGTATTACATTTTCACCAATATCTACCGTGTACATCAGGGGTCCTTGTCTGGCCCGAATTGTTCCAGATTGCCATTTCTCGTTTTTATAGTCCCGGGCTAACACTGGTTGTCCTATTTCGAAGCTCCGAGTGGTCTTGTTATTTATATGCTGGAACTGTTTGTTTTCAACTTGCCTCTGCACATTTGGTTTTAACAAGTCCAACCTGGACCGCAACCTCCTGTTATAGAACATCATGGCAGGACTTTGGTTTGTCACTGCATGAGTGGCGCTTCGATATGCCAGTAGGAATTTGTCCACCTTGTGTTGTAGTGGAATCTGATCTTCGCTCATGGCCTTTATTGCTTTTTTAAACGTTTGTACAAATCTCTCGGCCAACCCGTTTGTAGCCGGATGATATGGGGCAGAGGTATAATGTTTCACCCCATTCTTCTTCATGAATCTCTGGAATTCTTCTGACACGAACTGTGGTCCGTTGTCTGAACATATTTGTTCTGGCAATCCATTTCTCGCAAATATCATTCTTAACACCACGATCGTCATTTCCGAGGTAGTGGTAGTCATCTTAATCACTTCTGGCCATTTAGAATGTGCGTCCACCGCAATTAAAAACATGGAGTCCATGAAAGGACCAGCAAAGTCAATATGTACACGTTGCCATGGGGTTGAAGGCCATTCCCATGGATACAGCGGTGCAATCGGAGGTGCATTTTGCACTTTTTGGCACCCTGAGCAGCTTTTCGTCAGCTCCTCTATCTGTTGGTCGATACCCGGCCACCACACATAAGCCCTAGCAAGGCTTTTCATCTTGACTCCCCCCAGATGACCTTCATGCAGTTCCTTTAGAACTCTCTCTCTTAACTTAGGAGGAATAATCACCCTTGTTCCATACATCAATGTTCCTTGACAGACGGACAGCTGTTCTCGTCTTGCTGAGAATGCCGGTAACAGTGGATCACCATGTGCTGGCCATCCCTTCACTGTCACTTCGTAGACCCTGGACAGTGTCGGGTCATTCCTGGTTTCTCTTTCAATACTTGCATTGGTGACTGGTAAACATTCGATGATGGTCGAGTGAAATAACTCAACAGGGTCAACCGTCGGTGCCTCCTCCTCTGTAGGTAGTGGCAGGCGCGACAGCCCATCAGCATTACCACGCTGCTTTGTACCTTTGAATTCTATCTGATATTGATGTGCCCCTAGGAAAAGGGACCGTCTCTGGAGTCTCTGTGCTGTCATCACCGAAACACCCTTCTTAGGGTTAAAAATGGATACCAATGGCTGGTGGTCTGTCAGAAGCGTAAACTTTTGGCCCTGCAGGTAATGATTAAACTTCTTTACTCCCCACACAAGGCTGAGAGCCTCTCTATCTATCTGAGCATGGTTGCGCTCAGCGGAGGTCAATGATCTGGATGCGAACGCAACTGGCCTCTCCTGGCCATTTGGCAACTTGTGTGAGAGTACTGCCCCAATACCATATGGAGAAGCATCACAAGCCAAACGAATAGGCAGCGTTGGGTTGAAGTGAGCCAACACTTCCTCTGAGGTGATCAATGCCTTGCTTTCGCGAAAGGCCCTCTTACAGTCCTCGCTCCACTTCCATGGTACTTCCTTCTGCAAAAGAGCGTTCAGCGGGTGCAGCACCGTGGATAAATTTGGCAGAAACTTATGGTAATAGTTAATCAACCCTAGAAACGACCTCAATTGGGATACATTATCCCGAGCGGGAGCCTTCACAACAGCTTCGATCTTGTCAGGAGACTTATGAAGCCCCTCCTGGTCAATGACATGACCACAGTACGAGATCCGCTTCTGAAAGAATTCACATTTCTGGCGATTAACTCGACGACCATATTCTTTCAATCTGGTGAGCACCAGTTCCAAGTTTGCAAGGTGTTCCTCGTCATCATCTCCTGTAATCAGAATATCATCCAGGTAACATTGTGTACTTGGAATTCCCTGTAATACCTGCTCCATGGCCCTCTGCCAAATTGCTGGAGCCGATGCCACTCCAGAAACCAGTCTATTATACCGGTACAAGCCTCTATGCATGTTGATCGTGAGATACTGGCGTGACTCTTCCTCAACTTCCACCTGTAAGTACGCCTGTGCCAGGTCTATCTTGGTGAAGTGTTTCCCGCCAGACAACGAAACGAAGATATCCTCAATCCGTGGAAGCGGATACTGCACCGTGTGAAGCACTGGATTAACAGTGATCTTGAAATCTCCACAGATGCGAACCTTCCCCGGTTCCCCCGGCTTGTTGCTCGATGAACGCTTCATGACTGGGAACAATGGGCGTGGCCCACTCACTCCAGTCTACCTTAGACAGTACTCCTGAACGTTCTAGCCCTTCCAGCTCCGCTTCCACAGCAGGTCGTATTGCATAAGGTACCGGTCTGGCTTTGAAAAATTTTGGGTTTGCATGTTCTTCAACCTTGATGTTTGCCATAATTCCTCTCAGTGTTCCCAGTCCCTGCTGGAACACCTCTTTAGCATCGTCCAATATTCTGGACAATCGTTTAGGTTTGACATCTTTTGTACCGGAATCTACCGTTAGTGCTTTTAAGGAATGCCAGCCCATATTTATTTTCCTAATCCACTCCCGTCCCAGTAGTGGTGGACCTCCCTCAGGTAGCACATATAAGTCCATTCCTCGGCTTTCTTTGCCCTTGTGGACCACCTTTACCTCTATCTTCCCAATGGGGTATACTCTTTGCCCCGTGTATGTTTTCAATACAATCCCCGTATCCCGTAGGGGAATATGTGGGAATAACCTTTTGTAATCTTTCTTATTCATGACCGTCAATGCCGATCCAGTGTCCAATTCCATCTTCACTTGGACTCCTGCTATCTGAAGTGTGACCCAAATTGTTTGGAGGTCTGCTTCCTTACCAACATTGTGTACTCTTAGACTACCCAGTTCATTACTGCTGGAGTCTGAATCTGACTTCTGTTCGTTCAAACTGTTCTCTGTCACCTTGTGTACCTTTTTGTACTTTTCCTGCGGTGACTTTTTGTTGCTGGTCTTCTTTCCTGACCGGCATACTTTAGCTATGTGACCAAGCCTGCCACATTTTCTGCATTCCTGATTTTTGAACCAGCACTGGTTCTGATCATGTGTTGTCTTTCCACAACGATAACATTTTACTATACTCAAGACCATTTGATTGGTGCAGAGTTCCGGTGACCGTAGCTGCATTTCCACAGTGCCTCTCGCTGTGGCTTCTTGCGATGCTGCAATAGTGACAGCTTTATCAAGCGTAAGATCATTCTCTTCAAGCAGTCACTTTTGTGTTCCTTCTGTTAACAATCCACACACAAATTTATCTCTCAGCGCATCTGCTAGCCCTGTTCCAAACTGACAGTACTTCGATAGCTTACGTAGTTCAATTAAAAATTCAGCGTTGCTTTCGTCTTTCAACTGCGTTCTTCTGTAAAATTTAAATCGTTCCGCTATCATTAGCGGCGTGGGGTTTAAATGATTTTTCAGGACAGTAACAATATTCGCGAAGGTCTGATCCGCTGGTTTATTTGGTGATAGAAGGTGCTTCAATAGCCCGTATGTCTTCGCCCCCATTGAGCTTAATAAGGTTAATGCTTTCTCATCATCTGGTACCTTATTTGCTTTACAATAAACTTCCATGCGTTCTACATACGTGGTCCAATCTTTGATATCACTATCAAAGGTATTAATGCTCCCATGTTTAGGCATCCTTGCAAGTTTTTAAATTTTTCTTTTTCTCAAAATGGCGGCTTCCCGCGCTTGCCTTCTTCCCCCGCCTACTAAAATGGTGGCTTCCCGCGCTTGGCGGTCTTTCCCGCGCTCGTCTTCTTCCCCCGCCGACTACAATGGCGGATTCCCGCGTTTGCCTTCTTCCCCCGCTGGCTGCAATGGCGATTGCCTTGCTGCTGCCGTTCTCGCCTCCCCAGCGGTTCTCACTCCCCGACGCTGCTTTGCCTTGCAGCCCCGATTGCAGCCCGGTCCTTTACACCGGCTGCGTTTGAATTCTCTGCGGCTCTCGTGCCTTAAGCTTCTCAACTCCCCGACGCTACTTTGCCTCGCAGCCCCGCTCGCAGCCCGGTCCTGTACACCGGCTGCGTTTGAGTTCTCCGCGGCTCTCGAGCCTTAAGCTGCCCCAGTCGCTGCGCCTCTCGGCCTCGATTGCAGCCCAGCCCTTTCTACCGGCCGTGGTCGAGCTCTCCGCCCTTATTCCTCCGTTTTCCCTCCCCTACTCCACAGTCTGCTCGTGTCGCTGATCGGCTTACCCACCACCGTGGTAGAAGGGATGATCACTGCCTGTCGCTGATGGAGGGCTTCGTGGTCAGAATTCTTTTTCTTTTTAACCCGGGTTCTCGATGCCTCCCGTGCAATGGTGCTCAGCAGGATGATGAGGGCGGATTCCTCTTCTCGACGCCTGTTTTGAGGACGAAGCTGCCTTGGATGTAAATTTGCCGCAGGGTAAGATCGGACTCGTCGCCACTGTTGAGTCTGTATGTCCCAGTTATGTTTAGGATCAATTACTGGACACAGACAACAAGAATAACTTTTAACAGGTCTTTACTGTTCGAAGGTCAGGGCTGAACTGCCCAGCAAATCCTTGCACAACACTTATATACCGGTGTGGTCACCACCGGTATTACAGTATTACAGTATACAGCAGCCAAGAGAAAGTAGTACATCTCTTAAGGTAGTTCTCTTAAGGTGGAACAGGTTACATACACCACAAGTGACAGGTGAGGAGGGTCTTTTTTCACGTTGGGCGGCGGCCGGGTTCCCCGGGTGCTGATTCCTGCCGGTGTGGGTGTGGGGCCGGAGCCCGGCTCTTACCTTGCCCCAGAGTGCGGGCGGACAGCGGGGCCTGGAGTAGCAAATCGGGCACCGGCGCCAAGATGATTTCTATACAGAGCCTGAGCGGCCGGCGAGCTCGCAGACAAAAAACGGCAGAAGAAAAATTGAGAGCGGTAGAGGGGAACAGACGTCAGAGAGACAGAGAAATAGGGAGGGAGGAGAGGGAGAGGGGCAGGGAGGGAGAGAGGAGAGGGGCAAGGAGGGAGAGGGAAGAGAGAGAGGGTGGGGGGAGGGAAGAGAGAGAGGGTGGGGGGAGGGAAGAGAGAGAGGGTGGGGGAGGGGAGAGAGAGAGGGTGGGGGAGGGGAGAGAGAGAGGGTGGGGGGAGGGGAGCGAGAGGGTGGGGGAGGGGAGCGAGAGAGAGGGTGGGGGGAGGGGAGCGAGAGAGAGGGTGGGGGAGGGGAGCGAGAGAGGGTGGGGGAGGGGAGAGAGAGAGGGTGGGGGAGGAGGGAGCGAGAGGGGTGGGGGGAGGGGAGCGAGAGAGGGTGGGGGGAGGAGGGAGCGAGAGAGGGTGGGGGAGGAGGGAGGGAGAGGGGGAGGGAGAGAGAGTAAAGCAGGGAGAGAAAGGGGGAGGGAGAGAGGGTGAGGGAGGGAGAGACGGGGGAGGGAGAGAGAGGGTGAGGGAGGGAAAGAGTGAGGGGGTGGGACAGGGAGGGAAAGAGTGAGGGGGTGGGACAGGGAGGGAGAGCTTACCTTCTTCCTTCCTTCGCAGGGGTCCATCGGGCCACCTTCCCCCCCCCCCCCGTCGCTCTCTCTCTTCCCCCCCAGTCGCTCTCTCTCTTCCCCCCCAGTCGCTCTCTCTCTTCCCCCCAGTCACTCTCTCTCTTCCCCCCAGTCGCTCTCTCTCTCTTCCCCCCCAGTCGCTCTCTCTCTTCCCCCCCAGTTGCTCTCTCTCTTCCCCCCAGTCGCGCTCTCTCTTCCCCCCCAGTCGCTCTCTCTCTTCCCCCCCAGTCGCTCTCTCTCTTCCCCCCCAGTCACTCTCTCTCTTCCCCCCCAGTCGCTCTCTCTCTTCCCCCCCAGTCGCTCTCTCTCTTCCCCCCCCAGTCGCTCTCTCTCTTCCCCCCCAGTCGCTCTCTCTCTTCCCCCCCAGTCGCTCTCTCTCTTCCCCCCCAGTCGCTCTCTCTCTTCCCCCCCAGTCGCTCTCTCTCTTCCCCCAGTCGCTCTCTCTCTTCCCCCCAGTCGCTCTCTCTCTTCCCCCCAGTCGCTCTCTCTCTTCCCCCCAGTCGCTCTCTCTCTTCCCCCCCCCCCCAGTCGCTCTCTCTCTTCGCCCCCCAGTCGCTCTCTCTCTTCCCCCCCCCAGTCGCTCTCTCTCTCTCTCTCTTCCCCCACCCCCCCCCCAGTCGCTCTCTCTCTCTCTTCCCCCACCCCCCCCCCAGTCGCTCTCTCTCTCTCTTCCAACAACAACATGCCCTCGAAAAAGCCTCGGCACCGCCGGGCACTCCAGCTAGTTGTGTATAAATCGATATCAATGAGTCCAGGAATCCACAAGAGAAAGGCTCAGGCTAAATAGCAGCTTTAAAAGCAGCTGCTATTATGATGTCATCAGAGGCGGCCAGCCGACCCAATCACACTGATTGGACCGGCCAGTGCGCCCCATTGAAATAAATAAGCTCATTGAATCAAAATCGGGCATCAGCAGCTGATCCTGCCGGATGCGGCTCCGGAACCCGCCCACCACGCAACCCGTCTCCAACCCGCCTGGGGAATTAAAATCGAGCCCCCTATGTCTGACAGGTATGAATAGCTGGGCAGCTCCCAAACTACTGGCAATGTCAGTGCAGCGAATGCATGAACACGGCCCAGCTGAATCCCCAGTCAAATTCCTCTCCGCAGTGCAGAGAATCATCTTGTCTCAACTCAGCACCTTAGCACTGAATAGTTGGCAGTTTTGTTCTGTGAACTCATGACCATTGAGTTAAGACTATAAAAGCTCAAATCATATCAGATGGTTCCAGCCAATAGAGAGAAAAGATTTTGATCCCTTCAATCTGGCTTGGATTCAAATGCAGGTCACTGAGTTGAAAACATGTCTATTTATTGTAGTAACCCGTCTCAGTTTAGTGGTGCTTTTGCTTATTCATTGTCAGCTTACAGAAATAAAATAAATGGAACAGCGCTGTTTCCAAATAATTCATTGTAGCACAAATTCAGTAATCCTGTAGTGATTATATAGTGAATTTAACCTTCCATCAATCTTCAGCTGAATGGAGTATCCAGGCTATTGATGTCAACTTTCATAGCCAAGGCTGAAAATAAGCTTAAAAGCCTTCTCACATGAGTACGCGACATTTAATTATTATGGTTAAAATAATGCTATGGTATTATTGAAAGTCAGTGGGTGTCTGAATTTAAAATGACAGTATTCTCATTTCAGCAGTTAGATGAGAGTTGCAGTTTATTGCAATCATCCCACACCTCAAATATTCTCCTTAGAATCCATATTTAATGTATTGTTTGCTGCGCAAGAATTAGGAACCATTCATTGTTTTAGGCACAATAAATGGGGATAATATCAAATTAAACCTTAACATATTTATTCTAGGAGTTTGGTGGAATAGTTTACATTCCCATTGGGGATGAAAGCCAATTAGCCACATGTATTAGGATTTACATACCACAGGAAAATATCAACTCAAAATGATCGACTGTGAAGTGATTTACAATAGAGGTAAATATTGAACAGTAATAAAGATAATTAGTTAAATCTATTTTGAAAAGAATAGGGACATTTTATCGTGTCGTCTCAGATATTTAGAGAGAATCCGATTTACTTGAAATTGCGCTGGTTACAGTTCAAGTTTCCCCAAAAATGCATTTGCATAATCACAAACGTAAAATCTTCCATGAACCAGCGCAATCGGCCAGCATAATAGAAAGTAATCATTTTTTTTTATCATGCTGCAGTTTTATTAATACAGCTGAAAATGGCTTTATCACACAAAATAAGCATTTTTAATAAGAGTATCTAGTCCTCCAACTGTGAGTCAGTTTCTTAGTAAATTAAATATCTTTTAATAGGTAAAAACTTTTAATGCATGTCTACTAGGACATAAGAACATAAGAAATAGGAGCAGGAGTAGGCCATTTGGCCCCTCGAGCCTGCTCCACCATTCAATAAGATCATGGCTAATCTGGTCTTGGCCTCAACTCCACTTCCCTGCCCGCTCCCCATAACCCTTGACTCCCTTATCGTTCAAAAATCTGTCTATCTCCACCTTGAATATATTCAATGGCCCAGCCTCCACAGCTCTCTGGGGTAGAGGATTACAAAGATTCACGACCCTCTGAGAGAAGAAATTCCTCCTCATCTCCATCTTAAATGGGCGACCCCTTATTTGAAACTATGCCCGTGCTAAATAGTGCCTGTGTGCTTAAAAAAGACAAGCTCAATTTGAAGACCCACCTCAAACGGGCACAATCGGCTGAATCTCGGTATCCTCATTATTTTGATCTGGGTGCATGGCCAGTTTTGTAGGTGGGGCCGGCTTTGAGTGAAATTATTTTTATACTAACATTAAAGATTGTGGAAACTCGATTTACTCTTGACGTAACTTATGCTTGAGTTTTCGCAATCTTTTGCGCTGGTACAGTCCATCTCACCCGGATTGCGCTGATAAAATTAGCGCAAACTAATGCAAACTCTAGGTCGTTGTCTTTAGCTAGTTGCGATTGAAATTTCCTGGTAGTGTTTCAACTATGCACATTGTATCTACAAAATTACAGCTATGGCATAGATAGTATTACCTTTGACGATCGTACATTATATTTAAGAAAACAACTAAAACTCTGATGCATTTATACGTTTATATTATCCTTTCAATAAAATGGAAATGCCTTACATTTTATAGGATAAATATTACTATAGCTCTTATCCAGGACCTAATTTCACCTTTGTTTGATCTCTGACCAAAAATCCATATTGATCTACTCTTTGCTGAATTACAAACTGATCCAATGAACTTTTGCCTGTTTCAGTGGAAACAGCATCTACTGAACTACATACCAGTCCATTCCACAATCATTGCTTCTAAACATGATGACATTATGTTCATGGCTTCTTCATCTGGTTCTCCTAAACTGACTTTGTATAACATATTTTTCTGCAGTTTTTCAATCTCCTGTAATGTTTTCAACTTTTGTATCTTAATCATTTTTTCAAATGCTAGAAATATTTCAATTCTGTTATAATAACAACTTGCAATTATATAGTGCCTTTAACCCCAAGGCATTACATGGATAAGCACAAGGAAAACAGATGCAGAACCAGGAAGGGAGAGATTTAAGACCATAATCATAAATGCCAGTAATTTTGGTGATGGTTCTCTTGATCTCTGGCCATAACTTTGCTGGGAGATTGGGAAGCACCCACAGAAATTATACCCCAAAGTTTTTAGTTATGAGGCTTTAGTGACCACAATAATTAAAGGTTCATTATCTTTGTCACAAAATGAAATTGTCAAGATTGCAGAGGAGGCATGAAGAAAATATTGAGCTTCTTGAGATAAGAAGATGTAAATAGGAGTGCTGTCCTCCAGTTACCTGGAGTGACTATGATGTACTTCATCCTGTATTGTTAGCTTGAATGATATGGATGTGCCTGATTTACAGACTGATTTTAATTTCTTCTGTGGACTAAGAATTGCTAAATCTCCTCACGACTATTTTAAAGCATAGGTCCCTTGCAGTCAGAATCAGGGGAATTTATAATGGGGAACAAAGAAATGGCAGACCAATTAAATACATACTTTGGTTCTGTCTTCACAAAGGAGGACACAAATAACCTCCCAGAGATGTCGGGGAACATAGGGTCTAATGAGAGGGAGGAATTGAATGAAATCAGTATTTGTAGGGAAATGGTGTTAGGGAAATTGATGGGATTGAAGGCCGATAAATCCCCAGGGCCTGATAATCTACATCCTAGGGTACTTAAGGAAGTGGCCCTAGAAATAGTAGATGCATTGCTGATCATCTTCCAAAATTCTATAGACTCTGGAACAGTTCCCATGGATTGGAGGATAGCTAATGTAACCCCACTATTTAAAAAGGGTGATAGAGAGAAAATGGGGAATTATAGACTGGTAAGTCTGACATCGCTAGTGGGGAAAATGCTACAGTCCATTATAAAAGATGTAATAGCAGAGCACTTGGAAAACAGTGACAGGATCAGACAAAGTCAACATGGATTTACAAAAGGTAAATCATGCTTGACTAATCTACTGGAATTTTTTGAGGATGTAACTGGTAGAATAGATAAGGGAGAACCAGTGGATGTGGTGTATTTGGACTTTCAGAAGGCTTTCGATAAGGTCCCGCGTAAGAGATTAGCGTGCAAAGTTAAAGCACACGGGATTGGGGGTAAGGTACTGTCTTGGATAGAGAACTGGTTGGCAGACAAGAAGCAAAGAGTTGGAATAAACGGCTCTTTTACTGAGTGGCAGGCAGTGACTAGTGGGGTGCCACAGGGATCAGTGCAAGGACCCCAGCTATTCACAATATATATATATGATCTATACGAGGGAACTAGATGTAATATCTCCAAGTTTGCAGATGACACAAAGCTGGGTGGGCATGTGTGCTGTGAAGAGGATGCAGAGAAACTCCAGTATGATTTGGACAGGTTGGGTGATTGGGCAGATGCATGGCAAATGCAGTATAAAGTGGATAAATGTGAGGTTATCCACTTCGGTGGCAAAAACAGGAAGACAGATTATTATCTGAACGGCAATAAATTGGGAAAAGGGGAAGTGCAACAAGACCTGGGTGTCCTTGAGCACTAATCGCTGAAGGTAAGCATGCAGGTGCAGCAGGCAGTTAAGAAGGCAAATGGCATGTTGGCCTTCATAGCGAGGGGATTCGAGTACAGGAGCAAGGATGTCTTGCTGCAGTTGTACAGGGTCTTGGTGAGACCACATCTTGAGTATTGTGTGCAGTTTTGGTCACCTTATCTGAGGAAGGATGTTCTTGCCATGGAGAGAGTGCAGCGAAGATTCACCAGACTGATGCCTGGGATGGCAGGAATGACGTATGAGGAGAGATTGGGTCAATTAGGCTTATATTCGCTAGAGTTTAGAAGAATGAGAGGGGATCTCATTGAAACTTATAAAATTCTAACAGGGCTAGACAGACTAGATGCAGGAAGGATGTTCCCGATGGCAGGGGAGTCCAGAACCAGGGGTCACAGTCTAAGGATAAGGGGTAAGCCATTTAGGACTGAGATGAGGAGGAATTTCTTCACCCAGGGAGTGGTGAACCTGTGGAATTCTCTACCACACAAGGCAGTTGATGCCAATTCATTAAATATATTCAAGAAGGAGTTAGATATATTTCTTAAGGCTAAAGGGATCAAGGGATATGGGGAGAAAGCAGGGACAGGGTACTGAATTTGGATGATCAGCCATGATCTCATTAAGTGGCGGAACAGGCTCGAGGGGCCGAATTACTTACTCCTGCTCCTATCTTCTATGTTTCTATGTTTCTAAAGGAAACCCAAACATTTTAAAGGAAAGAGCATTATATTCCATTTGCTCGGGGCAATGTTAAGTGATCTTCACAGTATTTTTAATAAACAACAATTTACTTGAAGTGTACACAGGTGACATCTAGTAGCATCTTAAAATTACTTGAACTAGGATAAGGACAGAGAGAGAGAGGCCAGTTGTCTTTCAGATGTGCTGGAAACATAAGGAAAATATCTGTAACAGATGGAAAGTCTTGCATTGGATTTTGTCCAAACATTATGACTATGCAGCTCTTGCACCTGCACCTACAATTACAAGGTTATCTTAGAGTGAAGCAACCATATGTCTCATGCTAACAAAAGTCTCAAAGCGCAAGTGTTTCATTAAATAGAAATAATCAAATTTAGAGGTCTGTACAGGATACTGTTCACATAAACAAGAATTGAAGTTGGGTCATAGACAGTATTTAGAACAAAAATGAGATACAGAACAAGTTAATTTGAGTCACTAATTGGCAGTTTGTACACAGGAATCACTGAGTTCATTGTGCACATGGCTGATATGTATCACACTTAAATATAATGGACAGAAGTCATACATACTGTCACTTCTATGATACCTTCTGTGCAATCTGCACAGCTACACATTTCCCATTCAAACTATTATGTTGGTGGCATGCTCTCATCTCCAAATCCCATCTCAGTTTGTCCCTTTACTACTTTAGCACATAATTCTTTCAGCCCTTACGCTTAAGTTCCCAGTGATTTCCTTGCTCAAATCTCTTCTCCGTTTTCCCTATTTATCCTTTGCATTTTTACTCCTTGTCCTCTGTGATTACCTTCTTTCTTAAATCTCCCTCAACTCATCAGACTCATATCCTCCATAAGACTCACATTGACCCTCTCTGAACCCAGCTCAACTACCACTCCATGGCTCAATGCTTCATAAACTTTTTTTCCTTTCTTCATTGTTTTCTGTCTTGAAAGCTGCTGTCATAACCTTTTCCTTAAAAAGCCTACCTTTGACCCTTCAGCTACTGCCCCATTTCTAACTTCCCCTCTACCCTATGGTCCTCAACACATCATGCCACCCAGCTCCATGACAACCTTTCCCACCACACTGTGTTCAAATCCCTTCAGTCTGGTTTCTCTAGCTGCTGGTTAACAATATTAAAGGTGATTGTTTTGTTAGAGGCCAAAAGTGTCTGACATATCAACAAAATCAGACAGCTGTTAGATACTGTAAAATTGTTTTTCACACCAATAAACCACAGCAGTACAGAGATTAAGTAAATGAAAAAGAACATTCAGAATGTTAAAAGTATCTCCATGACTAGTTCCTTGCAACAGTTCTCTGGTTCAATTAACCCCTGTCTCAGCAAGCAATTTGTAACCAGATAACAGAGCAGTTCCCTACCTTCAGTCTTACTTCCCTAGCCTGTGTGAAGCTTGTTCATGTGTTAATTAATTTGACTTTGTGCATTTCATGGAGATTTGAACTGAAAACACCAAATGTAGGTTTAATGTTTTCAGTCTCAGTAGAGAATACAAACAGATCAGATAATGAAATGAATCAGAGCCAAAAACCTGGTACAAAAAAAATTGCAAATACTAGGGGCTAGAAATTCATTTTAGCCTAGGAATGGGTGGTATAATTAGAAAAATGGAGAATTAGCACCAGGCGCTAATGCTTTAGACTGCACGCAAAATTTGTGCTCACTGCTCAAAGAAATGATTGGAGTCCAAATTCAAGCCTTTAAGCCCAAGCTCATTGACGTTACACGCAAAGGGTGGATCAATATCAGGTGCAGTCTAATCGCAAGTCATCATTGTCACAGGCTTTTTCCAGTTCTTAAAGGGGAGGTTCATTGATGCTGTAGAAATTCATTCTTATCATTGCTGGCTGTGCAGCCAGTTCAGCAAGCAGCAGCAGGTCAAGGAGAAGGAGCCGGAGGACTGAAGCAGCTGTACTCATGGCAAATCCACACCCCAGGGAGAGAGCCCACAGATTCTGCGATCAAGTATTGGAGGCGTTGGTGTTCGCTGTGGAGAAACGGTGCTCTACCAGACAAGTGGCAGGAGGCCCTCACCGCAAGTCTTCCACACCATGTGGAGGGAGGTAGCACAGCACCTTCTCGGGCAACACTGCGGTCCCCAGGATCCACACACAGTGCAGGAAGAAATTTAACAGCCTCACTCAGGTAGTCAGGGTGAGTGAACGCTTCTATAAATACTACGTACCACCATCTGAACCACAGTCTTCAAACACTGCCCAAAGCACCAGCACTCACCCAAAAACAATCTCTACCTACCAACACCCACATCTCACACTTTGCATGCAATGACAGCTATTTAACTATGGCAGTCACATCACCCAAACACATTGCTCCGCACTCACTCACACACTTTCCTTTATCTTGCAAGCCAAGATGGCTCACAACAGGAGGAAGCAGGAGTGCACAGGCGGGGGGACAAGCCAACACCCAACCACTGTCTGCGCTGGAGAATAGAATGCTGCCGATTATTGGGTGCCAGGTGGTGGGCATCATGGCCATCGGCGATGTTGACCCCCTTGGGGACAACAACAGTATGTTCATCTCTACTCCTTCTTCTCACATCCCACTTCCCCCTCACCCCACAAGCGTTTTGCACTTTCCAGCTAATCATGCTGTATGCATGCATTTCTCCCTTCCTGCCCCCCTCCCCTCACCTTAACCCGACTCTTGTGCCTTTATGCTTTCAGATAATCAGCAAGTGCCTGAACAGCCTGTCCATGAGGGCACCATAAAGAGCGAGGCACGAGAAGAGAGGAGGAAGAACACACCGCGCCACTGCATGTCTCACCAGCAGGCACCAGCTCAGACACTGGCACTACGTGTTCTTTAGAGGCTAGTATATTAGTGGGATCTGCACAGGGTGAGGCACCCGCTCAGCTGAGTACTGGAGGGCTCCTCCTGAGTGGTCAAGGCAGCGGAACCATTGCTCGAGCACCCCGATGGTCTGCTCAATGACATTCCTGGTGGCAGCATGGCTCTCATTATATGAGTGCTGAGCAGGAGTGTTGGGGTTGCGGAAGGGAGTCATGAGCCAGGTGGAGAGCGGATAGCCCTTGTCTCCGAGCTGCCACCCTTGACCTTGACTTGGTGGCTGGAGGAGTGCTAGCATACTGGTCTGGGGCAGGATGAAGGCATCATGGCTGCTGCCAGGATAGCGGGCATTCACATTGAGGATTCGCTGTCTGTGGTCGCACATCAACTGCTCATTAAGTGAATGGTAGACTCTGCGGTTACGGAAGATGTCAGGATTGTTATGCGGTACCCCACAAAACCAAACGGGTGCAGTCAACGGTGGCCTGCACCATGGGGAATCCCGCTATCCTGGCAAAGTCACATGCCGCTCGTCCTGCTTCTCTCTGGTGATGGGGAAGGAAATGTAGTCCCTTTTCCGACTGTAGAGAGTCTCTGTGACCTTCCGCGATGGATGGCGAACTGCGAGATGTTAGCTTTGTCTCCTGTTGCAGACAGGAAGGATCCGCTGGTGAAGAAATTGAGGGTGACGGTGACCTTGACTGCCCTGGCGATAATGCTCTAGCTCCCCATTTGTGTCATCTGTTGGTGCTAATGGGAGGCGCTAAGGTACTGAATTTTTCCCCCTTGAAGTCTGAAATAAAATCAGGAAATGCTGCAAACTTAGAGCAGAACTGGTTTTCCTGAATGCAGCCAGGCCGGCGCTGGCTACCTCAGGGCAAACCAATATTACAGAGGAGGCCTTGAAAGGGTGTTAGGCCTCTTATTTGCATATGCAAAGGAACTAAGGCCTGTTTCAGGCCCATGCCCTGGACACCTATTTTTTTGCTATGCCAATATGGCAGGCAGTGCACTTGCAGGTTCTAATGAGCGTGCGCTTCCTGCTTGTCACATTGGAGGCTTAGGTGTCCATTTAGCACCTGAAAAGTGTGTGCAGCACCATCAAACTTTTAGGCCTTTATAACTACAGTTGTAACATAAACGGACAATAATTGACAGTATTGCATTTGCGATTTTATGCTGGTTTTCAGTGTAATTTCTGCGTTAATGTGATCCAGGAAATTCGGGGTGACTAACTTTTCAATTGGAAATTTGAAATATTTTTGTACCATAACTTGGACAGCCTTTACGGTAACATTGCTGGCTTATATGGCAGCTTAAAATCAGCATTTGGAAGCAACGTTACAGGTTGCGGTACATGAGAAATCAAAATTAATTTGCTTACTGAGAATTAGTAGCTGCCCAATAACCTGCCTGTCTTGCGCAGAGTTGAAGAACAGCTACTAACTGCTTATCTGTTGTGATATTGTGGTGATATTTCACATGAATGAAATACATTGGATGCTCTTCTATATTTTTATGCAGGACTGCCTTGGTGGGGTTGACTCCTGTAAGTAACTCCTTAAAGAGGTCCTTGTGGTTTTACAATGATGAAATTGCCCCAGGTCTGCACCACTCAATGTGAGGATGAGAACATGTGAATACTGACAGCAGTGATGCACAATGTGCTGGTTAATCTTTGAATCTGACCCACCAACTATTTTGGAACAATGAACTACCAATATACTTATAATTTTGAAAAATAACAACTCATCTCGTATCATTTGCCTTGTTGGGTTTTTACATATATTTTCAACACAGAAAATATATGCCCCACATGAGCCTCCTCCCACCCTTCTTTATCTAACCCCATTAATGTGTCCTATTCCTTTCTCCCTCATGTGTTTATCTAGCTTCCCCTTAAATGCATCTATGCTAGTCACATTCTAAGGCTATACTTTGTCCTCCTGAAACCAACATTGGCCTGAATTTTTTGTTCCCCATGAAGGCGTACGCATATCATAAGCCGTCATAAGCCTTGTAAAAGGCCCTGCAAGTTTCAAGTGTCCGCATGCACTGCACCCGCGCAAAAACCCGGAACTTCAATCTGTCAAAGTTCACCTTGACAGATCTAGCGGATTGACCCAAGAATCACTTATTCGCTGGCGCAGAATTGGGTGATTTGCCCAACGACTGCCCAGCAAATGCCCACAAAACCCTTACACCTGGTGAAAGTAGGCATAGGGCATGCTTTCACCAGTGTAAGGGTTCATATAAATGTTAAATTAAAAAATTAAAAATAAAAACATCATACACAAATATTTAAAATGAGTTTATGTAAATTTTGGCCAGGATTAAAATGTTTAAAATTATTTTTCAAAAAATTAAATGTTTATTTTAAATGCTTCATGAAAGGGACCCTTAATTAAATTTGAAAATGGGAACATTTATTTTTATTCCAGTTGTGTAAATTATTTAATTATTTGAGGATTCCTCATATGCTTTTGGGGAATCCGTTTGTAAATGGAATCCTCATAAGCATATTAGGAATTCCCCTTTCTGATAGGAGGACCTGGCCCACGTGATCCCAGGGATGCTTCTGAACCGCCTGCATCCCTGAGATCCATGGGCCTTTACACAGGTGTATGTCTGCAGGCCCAGGACCCAAAGTCTCTGAAGCCCGGGAGCCAGCTGGTAGGTGTTGATTTTTTTATCGGGTCGGAGGCGTACTCCGGAGGTAATACTCCGACCGCAAATTCCGGTCCATTGTATTTGTTTCAATATTGCTTTAGGTAAACTTTAAAATACACATGCACACAATCCACCACACTACTGAAGCTGTTCTGTCCAAAAATAATCTTTTTCTTACAATATTGCTGTCTTCAATGTGCTGCTGTGATACCAGATTAGTTTAGAGTGTTGTGTTTTTCTCTCTTCCGCCTTTGTGTTTCTTCTCTCTGTCTGTGCCTGTTTCCCATGCTCTCTCTCGTCATACTGGCAACTATTCACTTCTTGCAGCTGTGATTACCACCTCCAGCACCACTGCAAATCACAGTCAACTGCTCTGCATTGATGGTACCTGTTAGAAGCTAGCTTTTACATCCTCAGGATAGTTTTGGCCATTTGGTAAATGGGGATCTTAATGTTGAGTCTTTGTTGATCACATATTTAAGGGAAAGAGAGAAAGATATTCATGTTAAATCCCAATCTTTAGTGAGAGAGGAAAGTGGAGGCAAAGAGGAGTTAAAAAATGAACCGTAAGTGGGAATATGATCCACTAATTTTTTAATTTTGGCTCAAACTATCTTCACTTCTGCTCTTTTGTCCAGATCCAGGCATGCCGCCTTGTAAAATTTATTTCAATACTGGTAAAAATCTCTAGCTGTCTTCTCCTCTCTTTCTTTTGTCTCTCCCCACTTTTCTCTTTTTTTTAATTGTTCAAATCAAAAGTATCTATGTATCAGCAGTATTTGTTATTACAACAAGACTAACGATAATTCTGCAATAATTATATAAAACTAGAAATGACTGTTGTCAAGAATAATGGACAAAGCTTTAACACATAGGTAATATATTCCTCTCTTCAATATTTTACTCCTTTAATAAATTGATATATGCCTCTGTTAAAAAGACAGAGAAATGTAATTAAAAAAACATCAAGCACCCACCCGCTGATATCACCAACAGTCTTTTTTTCCTGTCTTGGTTGATTTTCTCTCCTGCTACAGCTGTAGTTTGTCCAGTGTTCTGTTTATGTGCTGCCATCATTGGCTTCTCCAACTCCAATTCAACTTGGACACATGGGATTAGGACTACAGCTCATGAGAAGGATAACCATTAACATGGAGTGGTTGGGCTGAACAGGCAGTTTCTATGTTGTCATTTCTATGCAATTCTCTGTAACTTCCAGACCATCTATTTGCTTTTTCCTATTTTGCCTCTCTCCCCTTAGCTTTGCTGTCCCACCAGGACTCTTTCCTCATAGCTTTGTTTTTGTTTCTCTACATGGGATATTGCCATCTTGGAAGTGGATTTTTCTTAAGAAGTTTTCCATCTCTGCAGTAGATACAGATAGATTCTCAGTCCTTGCATGCAAGACAACATAGTAGGATAAAAGAGCTAGAAATTCGGTATCGCCCCAGTTGGGGCGCCAAATTTTAAAAAATTGGAGAATTAGCGCCAGGCGCTAATCCTTCTAACCTCCTGCTAAATTGTTGTTAGCGCTCCAAGAAAGAACTGGAGTGCTAAATCAAGTGCTAATCACCTAACTTAGGGTGCTAAACACAGAGAGCGGGGCGCTACCCGCAGAGCAATAACCAATTTCAGTCTAATGGGGACTCATCATTCACACTGGCTCCTTCCAGTTCTTAAAGGGTAGGTTCAATCATTCTGCCCAACCTCATTCTCAACATTGCTGGGCCAAAAGGTGACCTCCAAGCAACTCAACAGCTAAACCTCTTATCCTCATGGCTGATCCCAGTCCCAGGGAAAGAGCTCGCCGTTTCAGCGACCAGGCATTGGTCGCAGCAGTTGAAAGAAGGAGGGCAGTGCTGTTCCTGACCACTGGCAGGAGGCCATTGCCCCAGGTCTTCAGGGCAATGTGAAGGAAAGCAGCCCAGGACGTCTCCGCCAGCAGTGTGGTCCTCAGAACCCTCACACAGTGCCGTAAAAAATTCAATGAACTCACCCGGGTGGTCAGGGTGAGTAAATGCTTCAACAAGTCCTACATACCTGAACCTCAGTCTGTGTACACTGCACAAACCACCACACCCCCACCACTCACCCACCAAGCATCTCCACCTACTCAAACTCACATCCACATCTCACGCCTTGCCTACAATCACAGCTATTCAACTATGGCAGGCACATCTCCCAAACACATAGCTACACACTCACTCACACACTTTCCTTTCTCTTGCAGGCCAAGCTGGGCCACAATAGGAGGGAGCAGGAATGAACAGGCGGGGCTGAAGCGGACATCCGACAGCTTACAGACCTGGAGGAGCGAGTGCTGAGAGTCATTGGGCACCAGGTTGTGGGCGCCATGGCCATCGGTGACGTTGACCCCCTTGGGGGCAGCAACAGAATGTTCACCCCCTTTCCTTCTCTCTTCCCACTTTCCCCTCACACCACAAGCCTTTCCCACTTACTAGCTCATTATATTGTTTGCATTCCTTGCTCCATTCCTGCCCCTTGCCCTCTCCTTAACACAAGTCTTGTGCCTTTATGCTTCAAGGTAATCAGCAACAGCTGACCAGCCTGTCCCTGAGCCTCCCACTGAGAGTGAAGCGGGAGAAGAGGAGGAGGAGCAAAGCACCGCGTCACTGCATGTCTCACCCGCAGGCACCCCCTCAGATACTGGGACTGCTCGATCTTTAGAGGCAAGTTTAGTAGAGAGGTCTGCACTGGGTGATGCACCGGGGATGAGCGGGCTGCAGCAAGGCCAGGGGGAAAGGGATAGCTCGGGAGCCAGCTCCCCGGAGGGCGAGCTCACAAGTGCGATCTGCTGCACAGGACTCAGATGACGACCTTGATGGGGAGGTGTTCACAAGAAGGGTGATGGGCATGCACACGGAGATAATAGGTGCAATGGCAAGGGTGCCCAAGAGCCTGTCGGCAATGGGAAGGAACGTGGAGGAGTCCGCCTCCAACATTGCGCATAGCTCTGCGCACACCATGGAGCCCATCCTTGGCAGTCTGCAAATGACAGTGGACTCCCTGAGAGAGCGTGTGTCATGGGCGATGTGGCAGCATCTATTGCAGCACAGGCGGAAGCCACGCAACATCTTAGTGCTGTAATGCTGTCAATGGTTGGTGGCATCGAGACTCAGACTGCTCTCATGCAGTCTCAGCTTGATGCCACGCAAGCTCTGATTGTTGTCATTGTCGCTGGTTTCATCACAGTCCACCGGGGATCTCACGGCGTCACAGCAGGCCAGCAATCTGTGCTCCAGCAGATTGGTAGGGATGCTAAGGTGCTGTCCCGGGGGAGTGTCAGTGTGTCAGTTGAGCAGGAGCCTGCTGTTCTCTCTCAGGATGACAGCATTTCTGCTTCCACCACTGCCACTCCACTATTGCCCTTGTTGCTGCCTGTCATCCAGCCAGCCCAGACTGCTGCCGCCCATCCTGAGGTGGCGTAGTGTACAGCTGGGCCTTCCAGGCTCAGAGCTGGTCGAGGGTGTCCTGCAAGGCCATCTGTAGTCTCTGGCACCGACACTCAGCAGCTTTCCACCAGCTCTGCTGCAGCCACTGGGGACAGACTACATAGGAACAGTAGACTAGGAAAAGGCATTGTAAAGAGGGGAAGTAAGGGTTTGCACAAGGGTGATTAGTTAATATTGTTATTGTATATATGTGTTTACTGAATGTTGATAAATTTATTAATGGAATTTTGCAGAATTTGTGCTGTCTCTCATTTCAGCTTTGTGCTGTGATATGGCATGGGGAATGGATGGAATGATGGGGATGTGGTGAGCAACCAGGATGTGGGGTAGAATTTATTGGAATCGCAGTCTGATGAGGTGGTCATGGACCGCCCTTCCAGAAGGCCGATTGAGTGGCTGCCTCCTCCCTTGCTGCTGTTCCTCCTCCTGTTGCTCCTCGTCCTCGTCCTCCTCCTCGTCCTCCTCCTCTCCCTCTTCCTCCTCCTGAGGTGATCCTGCTATGCCTGGTGGCAATGGCTGGGCCCTCACGATGGCCAAGTTGTGGAGCATGCAGCAGACCACGATGAAACGGGACACCCCCTCAGCCGAGTACTGGAGGCCTCCTCTCGAATGGTCAAGGCAGCTTGAGCACCCCGATGGTCTGCTTGATGATGTTCCTGGTGGCGGCATGGCTCTCATTGTATGAGTGCTGGTCAGGAGTGCCGGGGTTGCGGAGGGGAGTTATGAGCCAGGTGAAGACCAGATAGCCCTTGTCTCTGACCAGCCAGCCGCAAGCTTGATGTGGTGCCTGGAAGAGTGCTGGCACACAGGTCTTGCGCAAAATGAAGGCATCGTGTCTGCTGCCAGGATAGTGGACATTGAAAGTGAGGATTTTCCTTCAAAGTCTTCATTGTCTGCCATCTTCCCAATCCCCCCAGTGACTTTATTTCCAAATTCTCTTTCCTATTCTCCCCACTCGGGCTTTGCATTGTATCCTGGCTCCTTTCCTGGCTAATTTCAACTAAATTCCCCTTCTTCTCTCTTCTGACTTCTGCAGTTTCCTATCCTCACTCAGCCTCACCCAGCTGCTAAACTCCTCCAATCAGACACAGAGCCAAAATCTTGACCTCGCCATCATGAGGCTATGTCACCTCAAATCACCAACAAACTTATTTCCAATCATTTCATCATTTCATTCACAATCCACATCTCTCTAATCACCATCAATCCCCCTACGTTTATCCTCCACTCCTAGAAAAATCTACCCCAAAGCTCCTTTGGCATCACCATCTGTACCTCCTAACTCCTCTGGCACTCCATCTGCCATGACACTGTTTCCTTTTTTTAAATTTGTTTATGGGATGTGGGCATTGCTGGCAAGGCCAGCATTTATTGCCCATCCCTAATTGCCCTTGAGAAGGTGGTGGTGAGCTGCCTTCTTGAAACGCTGCAGTCCGTGTGGTGAAGGTATTCCAACAGTGCTGTTAGGTCGGGAGTTCCCGGACCTAGCGACAATGAAGGATCGGCGATATACCTCTAAGTCAGGATGGTGTGTGACTTGGAGGGGAACTTGGAGGTGGTGGTGTCCCCATGCGCCTGCTGCCCTTGTCCTTCTAGGTGGAAGAGGTCACAGGTTTGGGTGGTGCTCCCGAAGAAGCCTTGGCAAGTTGCTGCAGTGCATCTTGTAGATGGTACACACTGCAGCCACGGTACGCTGGTGGTGGATGGAGTGAATGTTTAAGGTGGTGGATGTAGTGTCCGTGTGTAGATAAAGACACTGAAGACAGGAGTTGGTTCATAGGTATTTACTAAGCAAGTCTGGGGGGGATTCTAAAGGATATACACAATACACAGGCTTATATAGCCCAAGTGGCAATTACCGGCATTACGTACACCTGGGGCTTTTAAAGGCACATACACCACAATTCCTCCCCTTCTAGCTAACTAGTACATCATATTTTAAGTAATTATTAATTACATGTTATATGCAAAATAATATACATTGCTGTATTAATTAATTATAAGTTAGTCTCTCAGGAGGCTTCCTGACTCGGTCCGGATAACGCCTCGGGGGTGTAGTAGTTTCTGGTGGTGTAGTAGGTTCTTCTGGCAAGGCTGATTCGGCTTGAAGGCCAGTGTCGGGTTCATCGGGTTCCAGTATCACCGGATCGGAGGTAGATATGGGTATCTCTACGTCATCGTTAGATGTATAGCGTGGTGGTGTAGGTTGTCCCTTTTCGGATGACTTGATGATTTGGTCAGCATGGCGCCTTATTATGCTTTCTCCGATGTCCACGGTATACATCAGTGGTCCTAGTCGTGTGCAGATAGTTCCAGGCTGCCATTTCTCGGTACGGTAGTCCCGGGCCAAAACCGGTTGGCCTATCTGGAAGGCCCTAGTTGGCCTTTCATTCATGCCCTGAAACTGCCGGTTCTCCACGTCCCTTCGGACGTTGGGCTTGACCAAATCCAGCCGGCATCTTAGGTTTCTATTGTAGAACATCATGGCGGGAGTTTGGTTTGTAACCATATGTGTTGCATTCCTATATGCAAATAAGAAGTTATCCACCTTGTGCTGAAGTTTTATGTCTTCATTACCCATGGCCTTTATGGCCTTCTTAAAGGTCTGGACAAACCTTTCAGCCAATCCATTGGTGGCGGGATGATATGGGGCGGACGTGTAGTGCTTTACCCCATTGTTCTTTAAGAACTTTCTGAATTCTTCGGACACAAATAGCGGTCCATTATCAGAACATATCTGTTCCGGCAGCCCATTCCTGGCAAATATGGTCCTTAATACTGTGATGGTTTTTTCCGTGGTGGTGGAGGACATCTTTATTACCTCCGGCCACTTGGAGTGTGCATCAACTGCGATTAAGAACATTGAGTCCATAAATGGACCAGCAAAGTCGATGTGCACCCTTTGCCAGGGAGATGAGGGCCACTCCCATGGATGTAGAGGGGCCTGTGGCGGAGCATTTTGGACCTTCTGGCATCCTAGGCAGCTCTTGGTCATGTCTTCGATGTCTCTATCGATACCTGGTCACCAAACAAACGCCCTAGCTAGGTTCTTCATTTTCACTCCACCCAGATGCCCTTCGTGAAGCTCCTTTAGCACTTTATCCCGGAGTTTGGGTGGAATCACCACTCTGGATCCACACATCAAGGTTCCTCGGCACACTGACAGCTGTTCTCTTCTTTGCGAGAATGCTGGCAACAGTGGTTCGCCATGTGCTGGCCATCCCTTCGTTGTTAAATCGTAGACCCGTGAGAGAGTAGGGTCATTTCTTGTCTCCCTTTCAATGGCAGAATTTGTCACCGGTAGACATTCCACTATGGTAGAGTGGAATATCTCTACTGGGTCTACTGTAGGTGCCTCTTCTATCGTTGGCAATGGCAGGCGCGATAAACCGTCAGCATTCCCATGCTGTTTTGACCCTTTGTATTCAATGTTGTATTGGTGTGCCCCTAGAAAAAGGGACCACCTCTGTAGTCTTTGTGCCGTCATAATGGGGACACCTTTCTTAGGGTTGAATATGGAGATGAGGGGTTGATGGTCAGTCAGCAAGGTAAATTTTTGTCCGTGTAGGTAATGGTTGAATTTCTTCACTCCCCGTACCAGGCTGAGTGCTTCCCTGTCTATCTGGGAATAGTTACGCTCAGCTGAGTTCAATGAGCGTGACGCAAAAGCTATCGGCCGTTCCGAGCCATCAGGGAATCTATGGGACAATACCGCTCCTATGCCGTAAGGGGATGCATCGCACGCCAGTCTGATTGGTAGTGATGGGTTGTAATGAGCCAAAACTTTCTCGGATGTGATTAAGTCTTTACATTTATGGAAGGCACGTTTACAGTCTTCGTTCCATTTCCAAATCACTCCTGTGCGTAGAAGATCATTAAGAGGGTGTAGAATAGTTGATAAGTTCGGTAAAAATTTATGATAGTAATTTATTAATCCCAGGAATGACCTCAATTGTGAAACATTTTCAGGTGCTGGGGCTTTTATAACTGCTTCAATTTTTTCAGGTGACTTATGCAACCCTTCCTTATTAATTATGTGGCCACAATATGATATCTGATTTTGGAAAAATTCGCACTTGGGGCGATTTGCTCGTAGGCCCCGTTCTTTCAGCCTAGTGAGCACCTGCTCCAAATTGGCAAGGTGCTCGTTGTCGTTTTCTCCTGTTATAAGGATGTCGTCTAGGTAGCATTGAGTCCCCGGAATCCCTTGCAGGACTTGCTCCATAGCTCTTTGCCAGATAGCTGGAGCTGATGCTACTCCAAAAACCAGTCGATTGTACTGGTACAGGCCTTTGTGTGTGTTTATTGTGAGATACTTTTTAGAGATCTCCTCAACCTCCATCTGTAGATATGCCTGTGCCAAGTCAATTTTTGTGCAACGTTTTCCTCCGGATAGTGAGGCGAAAATATCTTCTATCCTCGGAAGAGGATACTGTACCGTGTGAAGGACCGGGTTTACAGTCACCTTAAAGTCCCCACAGATGCGAATTTTTCTCTGTTCCTCAGAGTTATTTTTCAATGCTTTTTTCATGACTGGAACGATGGGTGTTGCCCATTCGCTCCAATCTATTTTGGATAATACGCCTGCCTTTTCCAAATTCTCCAGCTCTGCCTCGACTGCCGGACGTATTGCGTATGGCACCGGTCTTGCCTTAAAACATTTTGGAATTGCTGCATCTTCCACTTTTATTGAGGCGGTGATGCCTTTCAAGGTTCCTAGTTTCTCTTGAAACACTTCTTTGGCATTGGCCAAGATGTCTTTTAATCGTTCAGGTATGATGTCATCATTGTTTTTTTCCTTACTGGTCACCGTCAGTGCCTGAATGGAGTGCCAGTCTAAACGTATCTTCCTTATCCATTCACGTCCCAACATCTTGTAGAATGTATAAATACAACTTTTGTATTTCTTTGCCGTTGTACACCACAGGCACCTTTATTTTTCCATTGGGGTATACTTTCTGCCCCGTATATGTTTTTAAGATAATGGATGTGTCTTTTAGAGGTATATGCGAAAATAGCCTCTCGTAATCTCGTCGATTTATTACGGTTAGAGCTGATCCTGTATCTAGCTCCATTTTAACTGGGGACCCTGCTATTATGAGGGTAACCCAAATTGTCTGGTAATCTTCATTGGCAATTACATTATGTAATTTGAGAGAGCTTCGTCTCTTGTTCCCGGAGTCGCTATCGCTCTTCTGGTCTTTGGAGCTACTGTCCGTCATCATTTGTACCTTTCTGTGCTTTTCCTTATTGATTCTCTTCCCGTTAGTGGATTTTTTATTTTCAGATCGGCATACACGTGGAATGTGTCCCATTTTTCCGCATCGCCTGCATGCTTTTTCTTTGAACCAGCAATCCCTCTGGTCATGGTTGGATCTGCTGCAACGATAACATCTCTTGAAACCCCGTGTCATTTCATGGGTGCCGAAGTCCTGTGGCCTTTGCTGTATCTTTGCCGCTCCTATTGCACTGAAAGCCTTGTCCAGTGTTAAATCTTTTCCAGAAGATACCTTTTTTTGTGTTTTTACACTTAGGGGATCGCAGATGAATTTGTCTTGCAGAGAATCTGCCAGTCCTGCCTCGAATTGGCAGTGTAGGGTATCAACAATCTCCTCAAAATTCTTGTCCATCGGTTCGGCTGGAGTGATTAAGTTGCGTAACAGCTTGTATGTTTCTGCGCCCATTAGATCCAGAAGCACTGAAGCTTTTTTTTCAACTTCTATTCCATTTGCGGTGCAAAACACCTCCACTCTTTCTACATATGTGGTCCAATCCTCTATCTTGTTATCAAAAACATCAATATTGCCAAAGTTAGGCTCTGTTTCGTTATCAAAAGCATCAATATTGCCAGACTTAGGCATTTCAAAAAAAGATATGGCGCTTCCCGCGCTTTTTTTTTCTCTGTAGCAACGATATGGCACTTCCTGCGCTTTCCCACTGCTGCTACCGATAACAACGCTGTTTTACTGTGGTTTCCATTTATTCACTGTTGGAGACTCGTTCCCGACGGAGGTCTAAACGCTGACCTGCTTGCCGCGCCGGCCGTCTCCCGAGTGCACCCCCCCAGTCCGTTATTGCTTGCCTCCGATTTCGCTGCCTGTCTCAGCTGTAGAGCCTGCCGCTGGAGCCCCAGCCTGACGCCCAGGAAGGATTAGCGCAGTACCTGCCACCAGCTTGGCCAGCTGGTGAAACCACAGTTTCTATTACTTCCTTGAGTCTTCTGGACGCTGGAGGAATCGATGTCCTTGAGGTGCTGCCGAATTGCAGGTAAGTCCGTTTCCACTTCGTCGCCACTGTAGTGTCCGTGTGTAGATAAAGACACTGAAGACAGGAGTTGGTTCATAGGTATTTACTAAGCAAGTCTGGGGGGGATTCTAAAGGATATACACAATACACAGGCTTATATAGCCCAAGTGGCAATTACCGGCATTACGTACACCTGGGGCTTTTAAAGGCACATACACCACAGTGGATGGGGTGCCAGTCAAGCGGGCTGCTTTGTCCTGAATGGTGTCGAGCTTCTTGAGTGTTGTTGGAGCTGCACTCATCCAGGCAAGTGGAGATTATTCCATCACACTCCTTACTTGTGCCTTGTAGATGGTGGAAAGGCTTTGGGGAGTCAGGGGGTGAGACACTCGCCGCAGAATACCTAGCCTCTGACCTTCTCTTGTTGCCACAGTATTTATGTGGCGGGTCCAGTTAAGTTTCTGGTCAATGGTAACCCCCCAGGATGTTGATGGTGGGGGATTCGGCGATGGTAATGCCATTGAATGTCAAGGGGCAGTGGTTAGACTCTCGCTTGTTGGATATAGTTATTGCTTGCCACCTGCGTGACACGAATGTTATCTGCCACTTATCAGCCCAAGCCTGAACGTTGTTCAGGTCTTGTTGCATGCGGGCATGGACTGCTTCATTATCTGAGGAGAAGCGAATGGCACTGAACACATCAACTTGCTGTGTCAGCATTGGCTCAGTGGTAACACCCTCAACTCTTTCAGATGAAACATTAAACTGAGGCTCCATCTGCCTTCTCAGGTGTATGTAAAAGTTCCCATGGCACTATTTGAACAAGAGCAGGGGATTTTGCTGGTGTGCTGCCCAACATTTATCCCTCAACTAATACCATTTATCATCTGGCCATTTATCCCATTGCAAGATTTGCAAGATAACCTATTGCATTTGCCCAAATTACAACAGTGATTACACTTCAAAAAGTACTTTATTTTCTGTAGAGTTCTTTGGGACATTCTGAGGACATGAAAGGTACTATATGAAATGCAAGCCCTTTCTTTCTTAACAGTAGCTGTGTTTCTGCCCTTTACGCTCTCATGATGCCCAAGTCCCTCTTCAGTCTCCCACCCCTCCTGTTCCTTTATCTAATGGCAACTTTTCCAGCTTCAGCTCTGAGGGCCACAAGCTTATGTGTACATGGTGCATGACGGGCTTGGTCATCTATAACCAGATTAGGCTCAAACTCATCATCAAGCACTATATCAGCTCCCCCACCTTTAGCCACATTAAAAATCCTCATCAGAACTTAACTCTTTAATTATATCTTTTGTCACTATCCTCTACTATGTATTTTGTTAGGCCAAGTTGTGGAACATGCAGCAGACCACGGTGAAACGGGACACCCACTCAGCTGAGTACTGGAGGCCTCCTCTCGAATGGTCAAGTCAGCTTGAGCACCCCGATGGTCTGCTTGATGATGTTCCTGGTGGCGGCATGGCTCTCATTGTATGAGTGCAGGTCAGGAGTGTTGGGGTTGTGGAGGGGAGTCATGAGCCATTGTCTCCGACCAGCCAGCCGCGAGCTTGATGTGGTGCCTGGAAGAGTGCGGGCACACAAGTCTGGCGCAAAATGAAGGCATTGTGGCTGCTGCTAGGATAGCGGACATTGACGGTGAGGATTTGCTGTCTGTGGTCACACACCAACTAGACATTTAATGAGTGATAGCCTTTGTGGTTGCGGAAGATCTCAGAATTGTTACGGGGTGCCTGCAAAGCGATGTGGGTGCTGTAAATGGAGCCCTGCATCATGGGGAAGCCCGCTATCCTGGCAAAGCCACATACATGCTCGTCCTGCTTCTCTCTGGTGATGGGGAATGAAAAGTAGTCCCTTCGCCTTCCGTAGAGAGCGTCTGTGACCTCCTGGATGTAGCGATGGATGGCGAACTGCGAGATGTTAGCTATGTCTCCTGCTATAGACTGGAAGGATTTGCTGGCGTAGAAATTGAGTGCGACGGTGACCTTGACTGCCACTGAGAGAGCCGTGGTGGTCCTAATCTGAGGCTCAAGATCTGGCTGCAGGAGGAGGCCTGTTGAAGCGGCGCCTTCAAAGACACTGCTCCTCTGTGAAATTTATGTCGGAGAAGTGCTCCCAGAATACCCTGGGACGGTAAGGCCTCCTGTTGAGAGCCCTGTTGGCCCTCGTCCGTTTGGCCACATTTTCCAATGTTTGTCTCTGCCTCCGCTGCCTCTGACATTGAAGCTGATCAAGTGCCAGTACAGCCCCCATTAATGTAACCAAGTGTAGGACTTTCAAATCTTAGCAGAATGAAAGTGAGAAATGTTTAGCAGGAAGAACACTCCTGAAAGTAAGAAACGTTTAACTCACTGAAAACGGCTGTTTCGCTATGTGAAACTGAGAAGGCAGCATTGATTGACGACTAAAATGAAAGCAGATTTTGATCCCTTTAAATACCACTTCTACAGCGGCCGTCCGAATGGATAACGCCTCCTCTTCCTGCCGTTGTTCAGGCCAGGCACTAAGGCAGGGGGCGACAGTCAATATTGCATCTGGGTCGTTAATGGGGCGTTCCAAACTCATTGACGTCACGATCTGGCAGCCTTTAAAGGCCTAGGCACTAAATGTTAGCACCAGCGTTAAATCCCGGGTGAATTTTGCGTGCGACGTTGGATTCCCCGCACTGCGCCGCAAACCCATTAGCGCCCCGTTAGTGCCCCCCTCCCAGGTGCTAACGGGAGGCGCTAACATGCCGAATTTCTCCCCTTAATTGCCTCATCCCCATGGCTCAACGTAGTCATGGTCTCTGTCAAATGCTTTCTTCTGGGACAACAACAGTGCCAAGAGATTGGTATAAATGGATATCCTCCTGTATCTGACCTCTCACATTTATTTCAGAGACCAGTTCTTTCTTTTGAAAGCTGAAATGATTAATAAGGCCTCGCAGGATCTGCCTGCCTGAGAGCTTGAGTATCATTATCAGTTTGTGCTTTGGGCCAATATACAGTCATCCT
Source organism: Somniosus microcephalus (assembly GCF_052327205.1). Classification (NCBI taxonomy): domain Eukaryota; kingdom Metazoa; phylum Chordata; class Chondrichthyes; order Squaliformes; family Somniosidae; genus Somniosus; species Somniosus microcephalus. Next base: position 47,581,587 of record NC_141003.1, read on the forward strand.
TTACCCTATTGGGAATCCAAACACTTTGATAATGCTTTATTTTTGCAGTAATGACCTTGTATTTGCTTATAATGCTCTAGGCAATTCTCAACATCAATAATATTCATTTTTAGGTATGCTTGATTCTCTATACCTTGATTTCTATTTGATTCATTCTGGATGAGCCTGGCCTCGACTGAAACCTGAATTACTAATGGGTGACTCTTCTCTCATTGAGGCTGCTCTATCTAGCTATATTTTTTTCAAGATTCTATACCCAAGTCATTATGCCAGTGGCATAGCCATCATCTCTAGCCCTTCCTCAGCTTGTCTCCTTACTTAATTGGTAATTCTTCATTTAATCATTTCACACTACTGCTTTTCCTTCAAAGTCTTCATTGCCTGCCATCCTCCCAATCCCCCCAGTGACTTTATTTCCAAATTCTCTTTCCTATTCTCCCCACTCGGGCTTTGCATTGTATCCTGACTCCTTTCCTGGCTAATTTCAACTAAATTCCCCTTCTTCTCTCTTCTGACTTCTGCAGTTTCCTATCCTTACTCAGCCTCGCCCAGCTGCTAAACTCCTCCAATCAGACACAGAGCCAAAATCTTGACCTCGCCATCATGAGGCTATGTCACCTCAAATCACCAACAAACTTATTTCCAATCATTTCATCATTTCATTCACAATCCACATCTCTCTAATCACCATCAATCCCCCTACGTTTATCCTCCACTCCTAGAAAAATCTACCCCAAAGCTCCTTTGGCATCACCATCTGTACCTCCTAACTCCTCTGGCACTCCATCTGCCATGACACTGTTTCCTTTTTTTAAATTTGTTTATGGGATGTGGGCATTGCTGGCAAGGCCAGCATTTATTGCCCATCCCTAATTGCCCTTGAGAAGGTGGTGGTGAGCTGCCTTCTTGAAACGCTGCAGTCCGTGTGGTGAAGGTATTCCAACAGTGCTGTTAGGTCGGGAGTTCCAGGATTTAGACTCAGCGGCAGTGAAGGAATGGCGATATACCTCTAAGTCAGGATGGTGTATGACTTGGATGGAAACTTGGAGGTGGTGGTGTTCCCATGCACCTGCTGCCCTTGTCCTTCTAGGCGGGAGAGGTCGCGGGTTTGGGAGGTGCTGCTGAAGAAGCCTTGGTGAGTTGCTGCAGTGCATCTTGTAGATGGTACACACTGCAGCCACGGTACGCCGGTGGTGGATGGAGTGAATGTTTAAGATGGTGGATGGGGTGCCAATCAAGCGGGCTGCTTTGTCCTGGATGATATCGAGCTTCTTGAGTGCTGTTGGAGCTGCACTCATCCAGGCAAGTGAAGAGTATTCCATCACACTCCTTACTTGTGCCTTGTAGATGGTGGAAAGGCTTTGGGGAGTCAGGAGGTGAGACACTCGCCGCAGAATACCTAGCCTCTGACCTTCTCTTGTTGCCACAGTATTTATGTGGCTGGTCCAGTTAAGTTTCTGGTCAATGGTGACCCCCAGGATGTTGATGGTGGGGGATTCAGCGATGGTAATGCCATTGAATGTCAAGGGGCAGTGGTTAGATTCTCGCTTGTTGGATATAGTTATTGCTTGCCACCTGCGTTGCGCGAATGTTACCTGCCACTTATCAGCCCAAGCCTGAACGTTGTTCAGTTCTTGTTGCATGCAGGCATGGACTGCTTCATTATCTGAGGAGACGTGAATGGCACTGAACACATCAACTTGCTGTGTCAGCATTGGCTCAGTGGTAACACCCTCAACTCTTTCAGATGAAACATTAAACTGAGGCTCCATCTGCCTTCTCAGGTGTATGTAAAAGTTCCCATGGCACTATTTGAACAAGAGCAGGGGATTTTGCTGGTGTGCTGCCCAACATTTATCCCTCAACCAATACCATTTATCATCTGGCCATTTGTCCCATTGCAAGATTTGCAAGATAACCTATTGCATTTGCCCACATTACAACAGTGATTACACTTCAAAAAGTACTTTATTTTCTGTAGAGTTCTTTGGGACATTCTGAGGACATGAAAGGTACTACATGAAATGCAAGCCCTTTCTTTCTTAACAGTAGCTGTGTTTCTGCCCTTTACGCTCTCATGTTGCCCAAGTCCCTCTTCAGTCTCCCACCCCTCCTGTTCCTTTATCTAATGGCAACTTTTCCAGCTTCAGCTCTGAGGGCCACAAGCTTATGTGTACATGGTGCATGACTGGCTTGGTCATCTATAACCAGATTAGGCTCAACCTCATCAGCAAGCACTATATCAGCTCCCCCATCTTTAGCCACTTTAAAAAGCCTCATCAGAACTTATCTCTTTAATTATATCTTTTGTCACTATCCTCTACTATGTATTTTGGTCATTTTTGTTAGATATACTTCTTGGGTTTGACATTAATTACTACTCCCCTATGGACCAGAATGTGTCTTTAACGGCCCAATATCTGAATAAATGTAACGTGACATTAAGATCGAACAGAGAACCCTTTAAACTGTCTCGAATGTGTCACACGTGTGATCTCCTTGTCATTGGTAGGTGGATGAATATGCACTCTCTCAGATTGAGTTTCTAGATATAAATCAAATGGCAAATTTATTTTACCATTAAACAGGTAAATGAATACTAATTAGTACAAACAGCAAACAGTATTTACAGTAAATTGCTAACTTTACTATCCGTCTCAAATGTCAAGACAACAAAGGCGTTTCTGCTACGCTACCTCTTAACATAAAACCAATTCTTCAAACACAGTCATTCAGTTCTTACTTGGCAAACAATTGTGCACTAATCTTCTTACATTGTAAATGAAAGGACACAGGCATCTAAACAAGCTCACTTTAAAATACGTAACACATCCAAGTACAAAGAATTTGTAAGTTTATCCAAAATCTACTTACTGCCTGTAAATCTTATTCTCCACCAATTCCATATTATTAAGGTTAATAATTTATTCATATTAAATCTGACCCCTTGGTAAAGTTCAGACGCTTCACTCTACTTCAAATTTCATGTTCCAAAGTTATTAACTGGGTTTTGTTACTTAATCTTATTGCCATCTAAATTTTCACCAGGAAATTTACATAAATCAAAGTAAATTAACACTAACCTTATCATCTTCTCAGTCAAGCTGCTGCAGGAATATGCTTTATGCACACTTTGTTTTATCGAATGACATGTTTTATTAATGAATAGCAACAGTAAGTATACAGTTTGGAGGAAAAAAATATTCAACCCTTAAGAACCAAATATTCTTTGCAGCCTTCTATAATATAAAGCTTCAATTTTTCTTCTACATTTTTAATCATATGTAGGTTGTTGGAATAAGAGAACTACATAGAGCCTAACAATTATAAATTTAAAAAGGTAATAATGTAATTCAGTTAAATTTTAAGAAAATATATTATTATACAGCAACTCTTCTGCAATTCTAGGCTCAAGTGCTTGATATGCATTTTCAAAGAATATCCAACAATCAGCCAGCATATTAGTATTTCTGATAAAACATGCCCAACTTTTTACCTCATTAGTTTATTTTTAATATTAAGTAAATAGCTGTTTTTAATTAATGTGTCCTGTTGCCTTTAGCTCACTGCAGGGAGGACCATGACATGATGCAGCATCTCAGGAGTTTACAGCTTTTCTTTCTCCCTCTTCCAGAGGCCCTGATTCATGCTGGAGGACACCAGCAGCCCTCTGATACCGCACCCAAGTGGTTATCCTACATATGAGTCCAGACCAGGTGCTCCAACAGACTATTCTGTGGCACGGCTGAGGTACTAAATGAATACTTTGCATTCGTCTTCACCAAGGAAGATGATGCTGCCCAAGTCATAGTGAAAGAGGAGGTAGTGGAGTTACTGGGTGATGTAACAATTGATAAAGAGGACGCACTGGAAAGGCTGTCTGAACTTAAAGTTGATAAGTCACCAGGACCGGATGGGATGCATCCTCGGATGCTGAGGGAGGTTAAGGAGGAAATTGTGGAGATACTCGCCATAATCATTCAATCCTCCTTAGATACGGGGGTGGTGCCAGAGGACTGGAGAATTCTAAATATTATACCCTTGTTCAAAAAAGGGTTTAAGGATAAACCCAGCAACTATAGGTCAGTTAGTTTAAACTCAGTAGTGGGGAAGTTTTAGGAAATGATAATCAGGGAAAGCCAGCATGGATTTGTTAAAGGCAAATCATGTTTAACTAACTTGATCGAGTTTTTTGATGAGGTAACAGAGAGGGTTGATGAGGGCAATGCGGTTGACGTGGTGTACATGGATTTCCAAAAGACGTTTGATAAACTGCCACATGATAGGCATACCAGCAAAATTGAAGCCCACGGAATAATAGGGACAGTGGCAGCATGGATACGGAATTGGCTAAGTGACAGGAAACAGAGAGTAGTGGTGAATGGTTGTTTTTCGGACTGGAGGAAAGTATTCCCCAGTGTTCCCCAGGGGTCGGTACTAGGACCACTGCTTTTCTTGATATATATGTTAATGACCTGGACTTGGGAGTACAGGGCACAATTTCAAAATTTGCAGATGACACAAAACTTGAAGGTATAGTGAACAGTGAGGAGGATAGTGATAGACTTCAAGAGGACATAGACAGGCTGGTGAAATGGGCGGAGACGTGGCAGATGAAATTTAACGCAGAAAAGTGCGAAGTGATACATTTTGGTAGGAAGAACGAGGTGAGGCAATATAAACTAAAGAGTACAATCCTGAAGGGGGTGCATGAACAGAGAGACCTGGGAGTATGTGTGCACAAATCATTGAAGGTGGCAGGGCAGGTTGAGAAAGCAGTTAAAAACGCATACGGGATACTGGGCTTCATAAATAGAGGCATAGAGTACAAAAGCAAGGTAGATATGATGAACCTTTACAAAACACTGATTTGACCTCAACTGGAGTATTTTGTCCAATTCTGGGGACCGCACTTTAGGAAGGAATAGAAGACTTCAGAGAGGGTGCAGAAAAGATTTACAAGAATGATTCCAGGGATGAAGGATTTAAGTTACGTGGATAGACTGGAGAAGCTGGGGTTGTTCTCCTTAGAGCAGAGAAGGTTGAGAGGAGATTTGATAGAGGTGTTCAAAATCATGAGGGGTCCAGACAAAGTAGATCGAGAGAAACTGTTCTCATTGGTGGAAGGGTCGAGAACCAGAGGACACAGATTCAAGGTGATTGGCAAAAGAACCAAAGACGATATGAGGAAAAACTTGCTTACTCAGTGAGTGGTTAGGATCTGGAATGCATTGTCTGAAAGGGTGGTGGAGGCAGACTCAATCACAGCTTTCAAAAGGGAGTTGGATAAGTATCCGAACGAAAGAAATTTGCAGGGCTACGGGGAAATGGCGGGGGAGTGGGACTTGCTGAAGTGCTCTTGCAGCGAGCCGGCACGGGCTCGACAGGCTGAATGGCCTCCTTCTGTGCTGTAACCATTCTATGATTCTATTCAATCATCATAGCATTATTGCTGATCCTTCTTCTGAATTCATGCTTATCAAGATAGGAAAGGTTATTCAACAGGGTGTGGATTAAGTCAGCTAACAAAAGCAATCAATAAATATATTTGTGTTACTGAAATACCACAGTGCTGAAGGAGCGGATTGACAGCTGCCAGTTCAGTGATATTTGAATGGCACTGTCCCACCCAAGTCCAACTTCACTCCAAGATCCCCCTGTTGATTTAACATTGGAAGCAAAATACTGCGTATGCTGGAAATCTGGGTTAAAAACAGAAAATGCTGGAAAACACTCAGCAGGTCAAGCAGCATCTGTAGAGAGAGGAATTGAGTTAAGGTTTCAGGTCGATGACCTTTCATCAGAACTCGTCATTGACCTGAAATACTGGAACGAATTTTGTGGGTGGTCAGTGGGCACGATTGGTGGCGGGTCGGTTGGGACCCTGCTGTCAACCCGCTACCACACGCCTTTACCAAATGTTGGGGTCTGTCAGCGCTGAGCAGACTCAACAGGCAGCGGCGGGGGGAGGCAATTAAAATCATTAGTGGCTTGTTTACAGCCACTTAACAATGCTTTTTTCCCAGCTTTTTGAATTTGACAGATTGCCCACTGGTTTCCTGCTGTGCCTAGACCTCGTCTCTGAAGCTGAGGTGGGAGATCAGTGGCCATTGAAACAGCTGATGAGTTGACAGCTTCAAATGTCAAGTCAAAGTTCCCAGCCGATTGAGATATGTTCCCTTAACCACTAGCTTCGCTACTCTGCATTTCCACTCCAGATTCAGAATGCTATAAGTCTTTACACAAGTCTCCATCCAGTCTGACCTCATTACCTCTCCCACAATTGACAGATCACTTCTGTCATCTCTACTTCATCTGCCATCTATTCCATCAGCATCAGTGCACTTTATACATTCTCAACTTGGTCCTCAGAATCCCACCACAATCAGTCCCAACACCAGCAGCACCAGGCACACCAGCAGCACCAAAAACAGCACCAGTCTTCTCCGCAATCAACTGATGCTACACAGGGCATCAGCACCTGACCACATTGCTGCTCGGGAGGCCAGGGCTGGCCTCACCATAGCCAGATTTACTTCACTTGACGCTGTACACCCTGGCTGCCACATGATGCGCCAGGTTGGCACCACCCTACACCAACACCATAAAGCATCCCTACAATGTCCAAGCCATTCCTTTCACACTCATCACCATTCCGGGGGTGCCGTTATGCCTCACCATTCACTGCAACTCACTAAGCCACTTCCAAAGGTGCACACACATGTGTCCAAGAATGCAAAGTGTTGAAAATAAAGGTTTCAATGTTTGACAGCACATTAACAGAAACTTAACATGAACATTGGATAAAATACCCAAGTGCCTACCCTTGTGTGTTTTTAGTTGGTATGATTGCACTAGGATGAGGGTGAGTGTGAGGGGTGATTAGTGAGATGGGGAAGTGATAATGTAGATAGAGAGAGATGGGTGGAGGTGCAAGGTAAGTTGGTGTGAGTAAGGATGTGCAGGAGTAGGGTGGGGAAGGCAGACTGATGGGGATGTGTTGAGTGGCACAGCAGGATGAGGTTGAGTTTGGCTTTGTACTAATATTTTGTGATCTACTGAGATCATTGAAATGTTTGTGCCACTGCACCCAGGTCCTCCTGACCACATCCCTGCTTGTTTCCTCCACTGCAATGTGCAAGCAAGCTGTATTGATTTCCCAGGGAGGTATTCTCCACCCATGGGAAGGGAAGAGGACCTCCCTGTGTGCTGTGACTCCCACCATAAGCATATGGAGGGAGTCATGGGAGAGCCTGGGTGCAGCTCTGCACCTCTGTGCAGTGCTTGTTAGTGTTTGCAGCACCTCAGTGCTATAGAATACTGACAGCACAAATGTCAAATAAAAGCTGGCCATGGTCCCTTTAAGGAAACCGGCTGCTGACGTGTCATCAAACTCGCTTCCTTCAATTGGCAGGGAAACACGCTGGGCGGGCTTAACAAGCCCAATCACGGTAATTTCATTCTACAGAGCGGGCTGGAGCCGGCAGTGGGGCCGGGACCCGCCACCGACGTCGCCCGCCACGGACCCACCGAAGTTGGTAAAATCCAGCCCATTAACTCTGTTCCTCTCTCCACAGATGCTGCCAGACCTGCTGAGTGATTTCCAGCATTTTCTGATTTAGAACTGGAGATAGGTCAACAGGATATAGAGGGATTGGAGATTTTAAATTAGCAGTGGTAGCATGGACTGAAATCAGGAGAGAAAACTGCCATTTAACGATCACAGCACTGGAGAAAGAGAATGCATTACTCTCAGCTGTCCTCCAGCACCTCTGAACCAAAGAATCATGGGCGTTGCCAGCACAGAGCATTGTGTAACGAGAGCACACATTGGAAATTCAGCATGCACCGCACAAATAAACATTCATTTTAAACGAGGGGAAACCATGCAGGGTTCGTAACATATGCTGCTGTCATTTGAAGCTCTATGTCATGAGTGCTAATTTGTAAAATCTACTTCAAAAAATTCAAATCCTAGGATCATAATTTGTTGTAATCCGTCTACTGCAATTCAACTACTACTTCCATCTGCAGGGAATTCGCAGAGATAGGCAAGAACTATAGAGCGGTGATATTGGGGGACTTTAATTTCCCAAATATCGATTGGGATAATGCTAGGGTAAAGGGAAAGGAGGGGGAGGAATTTCTGAAATGTGTTCAGGAGAATTTCCTTGACCAGTATGTTCTTGGCCCAACTAGGAAGGAAGCATTGCTGGATCTGGTGCTGGGGGAATGAGGTGGGCGAGGTCGACCAAGTGTCTGTGGGAGGACACTTGGGTACAGGTGATCATCGTATCATAAGATTTAGATTAGCAATGGAGAGGAGCAAGGAACAATCTAGAGTGGAACTTCTAAACTGGAATAGGGCTAACTTCATTGGCATGCGAAAGGATCTAGCCAGGGTAAAATGGAACCAAAGACTGACAGAGAAAGCTGTAACGGAACAATGGGTGATCTTTAAGGAGGAGATGTTCCAAGTGCAGGCTAGGTACATTCCAACAAGAGGGAAGGGCAAGGAACCAAAGCAAGGGCTCCTTGGATGACAAGGGAGATAGAGAAGATGATGAAACAAAAAAGAGGGTGAATTCTTCAAGGGAGAACCAGACCAAATACAATAAGTTGAGAGGGGATGTGAAGATGAAAATAAGATTGGCAAAGAGAGAATATGAGAGTAGAATGGCGGTTAAAATAAAAGGGAACCCAAAAATCTTCTACCGGCATATAAACAGTAAGCGGGTAGTAAGAGGTGTGTAGTAGGGCCTATTAGAGACAAAGAAGTTGATATATGCTTAGAGCCACTGGGTAAGGCTAGAATACTCAATGAGTACTTTGTATCAGTGTTTACTAAGGAGGTGGATGCTGACAAAATATCGGTAGAAGTGGAAAAGGTAGAAGCAATGGAAGGGGTGAAAATTGATAGAAAGGTGTACTAGAAAGGCTGGGTATGCTTCAAGTGGACAAGTCACCTGGTCCAGATGGCTTGTATCCCAGGTTGCTAAGGGAATTGGGGGAGGAGATAGCGGAAGGGCTTGCCATAATTTTCCAATCTTCCCGAGATGCGGGGGAGGTGCCTGAGGATTGGAAAGTGGCAAATGTGACACCATTGTTCAAGAAAGGGTGTAAGGACAATCCTAGTAACTACAGGTTGGTCAGTTTAACATCAGTGGTGGGTAAAGTTTTGGAAACAATAATCAAGGAAAAAATTAACGGGTACTTGGAAAGGTTTAAGCTAATTAAGGAGAGCCAACACAGATTTGGAAAAGGCAGATCGTGTTTGACTAATCTAATTGAATTTTTTGATGAAGTAACAGAGAGGATTGATGAAGGGTATACAATGGATTTTAGGAAGGCGTTTGACAAAGTACCACATAGAAGGCTGGTTAACAAAATTGAGGCTCATGGAATAGCTGGTTCAGTGGCAGCTTGGATAAGGAATTGGCTTAAGGATAGAAAACAGCGAGTTGTGGTAAATGCCTGTTTTTCAGACTGGAGGATGGTGGACAGTGGTGTTCCCCAAAGGTCAGTGCTGGGGCCACTGCTTTTTGTGATATATATAAATGACGTGGATATTGGAATACAGAGTAGAATTTCTAAATTTGCCGTTGACACCAAACTTTGGGGGGCGACAAACAGTGAGGATGATACCAATCAACTGCAGCAGGACATAGAAAGTCTAGCAGAATGGGCAGACAAGTGGCAGATGGAATTTAATAAAGAGAAGTGTGAGGTGATGCATTTTGGCCGAAGGAACAGGGAGAGGCAATATACAATTAATGGCACAGTTTTAAATAGTGTGCAGGGACAGAGGGACCTGGGAGTTAATGTGCATAGGTCCCTGAAGTGGCAGGATATATTGAGTGGTTAGCAAAGCATATGGGATCTTGGGCTTCAAAAATAGAGGTATTGTGTACAAAAGTAGAGAAGTCATGCTGAACCTTTATAAGACGCTGGTTAGGCCACAACAGGAGTATTGTGTCCCGTTCTGGTCACCACACTTTAGGAAGGATGTGAAGACCCTTGAGAGGGTGCAGAGGAGATTTACCAGAATGGTTCCAGGTTGGAGAAGCTGGGTTTGTTTTCATTAGAGCAAAGGAAGTTGAGAGGTGGTTTGATAGAGGTTTACAAGATTATGATAGGTTTGGATAGGCTAGATGGGGACAGGCTGTTCCCACTAGTTGATGGTACAAGGACTATGGGACACAGGTTCAAGGTTTTGGGCAAGAGATAGAGGGGGGATGTGAGGGGAAACTTTTTTACGCAGCGAGTGGTGAGGACCTGAAACTCGTTGCTGACGAAAGTGGTGGAAGCGGAGACACTCAATGCTTTCAAGGGGAGACTGGATAGGCACTTGAGGGAAATAAACTTGCAGGGCTATGGGGATAGAGCGGGGGAATGGGACTGACTGGGTTGCTCCACAGAGAGCCGGCATGGACTTGATGGGCCGAATGGCCTCCTTCTGTGTCGTTATGGCTCTATGACTCTATGGTGGAGAAATTCGGTATCGTCCCGTTTGGGGCGCTAATATCGGCCGGGCACAAAGTTTAGCGCCCGCCGCTAATTATTGCCTCCGACTGCAAAATTCGTCTCTATTGCCCCTGGAGATGATTTGAGCGCTAAATCAGGTGCTACACACCTCTCTTAAGGCGCTAACGTCGAGGAGCGAGGCGCTACCTCAGAGCGCTACCGAAGCTCAGGCGATGTCAGTTAGCAATGGAACACAGACAGACTGGCACGGCCAGTTCTTAAAGGGGAGGGTCCATCTTGCTCGCAAGCCACGCCCTGCTCATTGTAGCGTTGACCCTGGTGCTGGAAAGACCTACCACCATTTTGCCGAGAGGAGCGATGGATAGGCCATGGGTGGGAGCTCAATGCTTTAGCGACCAGGCCTTGGTGGCTCTGGTTGGCGCTGTCGAGCAGCGACGGGCAGTGCTGTACCCAGAGAGTGGCAGGAGGCCATTGCCCCGGGAGTACCGAAGAGTCTGGAGGGTGGTGGCTCAGCACGTCTCCTCGAGGAGCCTGGTGCTGAGGACCCACACCCAATGTCGGAAGAAGTTCAACAACCTCAGTCGGGTGGTCAGGGTGAGTGGCTGCTTTTCAATACCTCTACATCCCTCCATCTCAAATTCACTCTGTGCCCAGAGGGTTTAAAAACCCCAAATGCCCAACACTCATCCAAGACCTATGGCCATCTCATAAAACACACATGCACATTCCACACCTTGTACACATTAAGGGCTATTCAGCTATGGGAGGCACATCAGGCAAGTACATGGCTGCACATTCACTCAGACGCCACCCTTTTTCTTGCAGGCCAAGCTCTGTCATAACAGATGGGAGCAGCAACACATGGGAGGAGGACAAGCTGACCTACACACCCTTACCGATTTGGAGGCAAGAGTGCACAGGATCGTTGCCAGCCAGGTCATAGGGGCCGTGGCCGCTGAAGAGGTCGACCCCCTTGGGGACAGCAATGGTATGTTCATCAGCTTTCTCTCCTCTCTCATTCCACTTGCCCCTCACAACACCAGCCTTTTACACTTTCAATCCAACTTACTAACTGTCTCCAGTCCTTGCTCCCTTACTGCCCCCCTGTCCTCACGCTAAAGCCACTCTTGTACCTCCCTGCTTTCAGATAGTGGACCACCAGTTGACCAGCCTGTCCCTCAAACTGCCAGTGGCAGCGTCGCCCTGCACCATGGGGAAGCCCGCTATCCTCGCAAAGCCACATGCACGTTCATTCTGTTTGGCCCAGGTCATGGGGAAAGAGATGTACTGGCATCTCCTTTTATACAGGGCATTTGTCACCTCCCGGATACAACAATGGACCGTGAACTGGGAGATATTGGCGATGTCCTCAGTAGAAGCTTGAAAGGAGCCGGTGGCATAAAAATTCAGAGCCACTGTGACCTTCATTGCCACCGACAGAGATGCCCTGGTCCTCAGTTGAAGCTGCAGATCTGGTTGCAGCAAGTGGCAGAGCTCAGTGACCACCTCCTTGCTGAAGCGCAGCCTGCGCAAACACTGCTCCTCAGACAAATGAAGGTAGGAGAATTGTTCCCGGAATATCCTGGGAGGGTAAGGTCTCCTGTGCAGAGGCCTGTTGGCCCTCCTCCCTCTGGCCATGTTTGCCACTCTCTCTCTGCGCCTCTGTTGCCTTCGATTCTGCAGGTGCAGGACAACGCCCCGATTCAGTGCAGCCCCCATAAACTCTTCTAAATCGCTGGAATGAAGTTCAAATCAAAAAGAACCTGCAAAGTGTTGCTCAGGACCCAAAACTCCTTCACACAGCGTTGAATCTCTCCAGAAGTCTCTTTCCCTCTCAGCATGCGTGGTGCAAAAATTTTGCTGACAAGAAAAGGCAGGAAGCGGTCGCCTTTAAATAGCGTTCCTCCAGCCCCTTCCCGACTGCAAAACGTTCCCCCTACCTGTTGTTGCTAGCGGTAGACGGAATGGCAAGGGGCGCCATTCAATATCTGGCCCGGGGCACTACCGGGGAGTTGCACGCTCGACTGACATCACGATCTGCGGGCACAGGAGATCGTGGTGGTAGTGTTTAGCGCCGCCACAAAATGTCTGGTCAATTTCGTGAGTGGCGCTAAAATCGCCGCGCTCGGGCGCTAACTTCCTAGCGCCCCATTAGTGCCCCTGGAGCAACCAAATGTTTCCCCCTATGACCCTAAATAGCTGGAAACGCACAACAGGTCAGTCAGCATGTGTGGAGTGAACTGGTACATTTACATTTAGGGCCAAAGGCGGGAAGGTATTCCTTTTTCTTTTTAGAATCCACCCTTCCAAGGTTATGTTCAACTGGGGACTTCTGGCTTCTGATCTCATCAACAGCCAAAAGGCCCCATTGTGGAAGTCTGACACACAGCCGCAGGCCTAGTGTGCTGGGGAGTGCCTGGATCAGGGATTTACATGACCCAGACAGGGAATGCTGACATTCCTGGGCCTGGACAGGTGTGCTGCTTCTGTCGGGTGTCGGAGCAGAGCGAGCCAACAACAATTGCTATTTAAATGATAACTCTCTCTCCTGACTTCCAGGGTCACCTTGCTGATTTCAAATCAAAGACAGTACAGCAGGATTGATACAGGGAAAGAGGAGCTACTGGAGCTCGAATTGTGGTTAGATGGGTAAGATCCATTTAAATATCACAGCGTTGGAGGAGCAGAGCAGAAGATGAGCTGACAAGAATGCTCCAGTCGAAATGAAAAAGTACAGAGAAAAAATATATTTGTGGACATGAAAGTGAAAATTTTGGTGGACAGAAGGTTTATATTGTTGAACTTCATTTCATGCAAGGGTTTTTTTTTTGGGGGGTGGGGGAAAGTTGAGTGGAATTTGGGTGGATTGCCTTATTGGTATATATGGTATCTTTTGAACTTTCCAGACTCTCTGGCTGCGATTTTGCCACAGGGGGCGGGTTGGAGTCGGCTTGGCTGGTGGGCAGGTTCCGGTCCCGCTGCCGGTTCCAGCCGCTCCCAAATAACAATTTTCATTTAACTGGGCTCATTAAGCCCGTCGTGCGTGCTACCCGGCCCAATCAGCGGGTGCGGGTCTGCTGCTCGCCGTTGTTGACATCATCGCTTCAGTTGGTTTTAAGGGGTCCATGTAGCCTTTGCTTTTCATTTCCTTTGTGCTGCTCCTGAAAATGCTACACTGCAACATGACTGCTCCAAGATGTAAGGCTGCTCCTCGTTTTGATGATGACTCCCTCTATGCGCTTGCGGAGAGAGTAAGAGGGTGCAGGGAGCTTCTGTTCCCTCCCAATGGCCAGAGGAAGCCTCCTCAGTAACAAAGGCAGCCTGGCTGCAAATTGCTGAGGAGGTAAGCATTAGGTCCTAATGCTCACATACCTGGGTGCAATGCCAAAAACAGTTCAATGATCTGCCAAGCTCCGCAAAAGTGAGTATCACATCACACTTACCTTCAATCTGCTTCCCATCTGTTCTCATCACCAGCACTCTGCATTGTCAACCTACTCCTCCATATCCCACTTTACCCTTACTTCCCTTGCACCCTTACCTATCCCTCTTTCTCTATGGACGGAATAACTTCACCATCCTACTATGCACCCCTCATGCATGCTCTCGCTGTTATGACAACAACTAACAGGGCACAGGGAGGCACCTTGGTTTTGGCACCTCACCATCATTGTCTCCCTCTAAGCTTCTATGCTATGGATTCCTCACACTCACTCCATCAATCTCGCTGAAACTCCACTTGAGTCCCTCCTTGTAGGAGAAGAGAGCCCACAATAAGAGGGAGAGAGGGAGGACAGGAGGAGGCCCACTATCCCTGGCCACTTTAACAAGTGCAGAGGAGGCTGCTCACGACATGGTCGGAGGTGCAGAGGAGCTGGAAGTGGGGGACGGAGAGATGGGCGCAGTAGAGGAAGCTGGTGACACAATAGATTTGCAACCTTCAGTTAGATTTCATGAGTGACTGAAATGGCATCTGATGTTCATACAGATTGAGTTCTGATCATCTGCACAATAGGATGTGTCTGCTACCTAAAAATCAGATGTCTAACTCATGCCTTTACTCCCCCACAGGGCCATCGAGAGCCCCCCTCCCCACTGTCCAGGAGGAAGAGCCGGATGACTCCTCAGAGGAAGCTGCAGCCTCTGAGGGAGCAGCATCACCAGGACTCAGTGCACCCAGCACCAGTGCAGAAACACACACCTTGGTGGGGCCTTCACGACATAGTGTAGTGTTGTCACCTGGTGTATCGCAGCTCACAAGTGAGCATCAGCAGATGGTGGAGACAGCGACAGCAGTGCAGACTCCTCGTCAAAGTCCTAGCTCTGCTCAGCTGCATGTAGAAGCTGTGCCTCTAGGGCCATCCAGAAAGAGAGCGGTGCTGGAACTCCAGGGACAAGTGCAGGAGTCTCTGACAGGATTTCAGGATTTGCATCCACGATAACTGCGTGTGTGCAGAGAATGGAGGAGTGCATCTCAAACATGAGCACTGCCATGGTGGACACAACATTTGGCAGATGGAGTATAATGTGGGAAAGTGTGAGGTTATACACTTTGGCAGGAAAAATAAAAAAGCAAATTATTATTTAAATGGAAAGAGATTACAAAATGCTACAGTTCAGAGGGACCTGGGGGTCCTTGTGCATGAAACACAAAAGGTTAGCATGCAGGTACAGCAAGTAATCAAAAAGGCAAATGGAATGTTGGCCTTTATTTCAAGGGGGTTGGAGTATAAAAGCAGGGAAGTCCTGCTAGAACTGTACAGGGTATTGGTGAGACCACACCTGGGGTACTGCATACAGCTTTGGTCTCCTTATTTAAGGAAGGATATACTTGCATTGGAGGCAGTTCAGAGACGATTCACTAGGTTAATTCCAGAGATGATGGCATAGTGGTTAGCACTGTTGCCTCACAGCTCCAGGGACCCGGGTTCGAATCCAGCCTCGGGCGACTGTTTGTGTGGAGTTTGCACATTCTCCCCGTGTTTGCGTGGGTTTTCTCCGGGTGCTCCGGTTTCCTCCCACACTCCAAAGATGTGCAGGTTAGGTTGATTGACTATGATAAATTGACCCTTAGTGTTAGGGGGATTAAATACGTGGGGTTACAGGGATAGGGTGGGATATGTGTTGGTGTAGGGGTTACGGGGATCGGGTGGGATATGTGTCGGTGCAGGCTCAATGGGCCGAAATGGCCTCTATCTGCACTGTGGGGTTTCTGTGATTCTGTTTCTGTGATGAGGGGTTTGACTAATGAGGAAAGGTTGAGCAGGCTGGGCCTATACTCTTTGGAATTTAGAAGAATGAGAGGTGATCCTATTGAAACATATAAGATACTGAGGGGGTTCAACAAGGTAGATGCAGAGAGGATGCTTCCCCTCGTGGGGAAATCTAGAACTCGGGGGCACAGTTTTAGAATAAAGGGTCGCCCTTTTAGAACTGAGATGAGGAGGAATTTCTTCTCTCAGAGGGTCGTAAATCTGTGGAATTCTCTGCCCCAGAGAGCTGTGGAGGCTGGGTCATTGAATACATTTAAGGTGGAGATAGACAAATTTTTGCAAGATAAGGGAGTGAAGGGTTATGGGGAGTGGGCGGGGAAGTGGCTTTGAGCCCAAGATTAGCCATGATCTTATTGAATGGCACAGCAGGCGCGAGGGGCCAAGTGGCCTATTCCTGCTCCTATTTCTTATGTTCTTATGTTCCTAAAGTCAACACACAAATACTCACAAGGGTAGTCACTTGGGTGTTTTCTTCTCTTACAAAGTAAAGTTTGCCATCCTCATTGTAACTTTATTAAACAAAAGTGATGGCAAAGAATCAAAGAGTTGGCCTATGTGTGCTCAGAAATGGAAGTTGCACAGTGAGGGGTCAGGGCGCCTTTCATATGTAATGATGGTGATGAGAGTGATAGTAAACCACAGTTTATTGTACAGATGATGTATGGTGTGTTAAGAAGGTCGGCCAGACATTCATTTCCATGTGTCAGCCACATGTGGTTGATGCGTAAACTCAAGCAAATCTGGCATGGATGAGTGCATCCCTTGCCTCACAGCCAGCAATGTGGTCGCATGCTGGTGGAATTGACACATCCGCCCCCGCAAGGTGTCCCTCATCTGCCGCCTCCTCCTCCTCCTCCTGCTCCTCCTAGGGGGCTGTGCACTGAGCCACTTGTTCCTCAGGCAGCACTAAGCCACGCTGCTGTTGTTGTGCAGGGCTCAGCAGACCACGATGATTCTGGAGACCCTGGCTGGGGCGCACTGTAGGGCTCCACCAGATCTGTCGAGGCATCTGAATCGCATTTTGAGCAAGCCAATGGTTTGCTCAATGATGCTTCTGGTGGAAATGTGGCTCACATTGTACCGCTCCTCAGCCTCGTTTGATGGCCTTCTCATTAGCCACTTTTTCAGGGGATATCCCTTGTCTCCAAGTGGCCATCCGGAAAGTTGGGTTGGCGGATTGAAGAACGGAGGCACAGTAGACTGCCACAGGATGAACGAGTCATGGCAACTGCCAGGGAACTTGGCACAAACATGCATGATGTTCTTCCTGTGGTTACACACCAGCTGGACTTTAAAGGAGTGGAAGCCCTTGCGGTTGACAAATACAGCTGGGTTGTGATGGGATGCCCTAATGGCCACATGTGTGCAGTCTACGATGCCCTGCACCCTTGGGAAACCTGCCATATTTGCAAAGCCAACCGCACGCGCGGTTACACTTGCTTCATCCGTGGAGCAGTTGATGTAATTGTGCACCTTTGTAAAGATGGCATCGGTAACCTGCGTGATGCAAGTGTGTGCGGCCGACTGGGAGATGCCGCTGATGTCTGCTGATAATCCATGGAAGGACCCTGAAGCAAAGAAGTTGAGTGCGGTGGTGACTTTGACAGCCACTGGTAAGGGGTGTCCACCCGCTCCTCTGGGCTCCAGATGTTGCTGCAGCATTGTGCAGATGTCAGCGACTACCTCTCACGACAGTCTCAGCCTCCTTTGGCACTGCTGCTCAGTCATGCTGAGGAAGCTCATCCTTGGCCTGTAAACCCTGTGTTGGGGGTATCTCCTGTGGCGTGGTGCAGCCCTGCGCTGACGTCCTCTGCCCTGTGCAGCATCAGGTGGCTGAGGAGAAGGTTGGCGCTCCTGTTGTTGGTGCTGCTGTTGTGCCTGGTTCTGCTGCTGCCGCGGCTGCTCTTCCTCCGATTCTGAGGACCAGGATGAGAGGGTATAAATGGTTCCCATTCCACTGGTATATATCTCAGTTGAGGAAGAGATGTTATAAGTGCTCAGTCAATGTGACCAGAGGGACTTCCAAGGAGGTTACAGTGCATATGGATCTCAGCTTAAACAGTCAAGCTCAAAAGACCTGCAAAATGTGTTCCAAAACCTCAAAACACTAAGTTCTGTCATCTGAAAGTCAGCCATGTTACAGGTCCGTGTTTATGCTGCAGGAGCAGGTGTCAACAATTCAGCTAGTTGCTGAACCCGACACAATCAGCTGGTGTGTTTGTCGCACAACGGGCAACTCGCTGACATTTTCTTCAAATGGGAAGAACCAGTTAAAAAGGCATTATGTAGGCAGTTAAGCTGTTAACTGCCTTAAGTGCCTCTCCCGCCATTTGGTGTCGGGTCTGATCGGGACTCGCATGTGGCCCGACACTTTGCAAAGTTGCGTGGAGGCGGGTTAGCAACCCGCCGTCAATCATTTAGATTTTTACTCCCGACCCGCCTCCAAACCCGCCCTCTGAGCGCCGGCAAATTCGCGGCCTCTGAATGAGATTGTCAATTTTACTTCAATTATTGCCAAATTGTTTTTTAATTAAGTAAAACCATTAAAAAAAAAATTCTTTTCAATTTGTGGATACCTGTAACATTTGCACATAAAATTATATCAAACTAGTATGTCATATGAAGAATATGCTAATAGTAACACTGCTACTGAAAAATGTTATTTTAAAAGCAGATATATCTTTTCAGGTATTAACAAAACAGCATGGTTTCTGATTTAACATTTTGTGAACACAGAAAACTGTTTTGACACGGGAATAGCAAAAGACAAGAAAATACAAGCTAAAATAATGAGGGTCTATAGCAACACTTGAATTAATTCATTTCCACGTTCTCTCTTGCTGCTCATTTCTCCGACTCCTTCCTACCCTTAGTTGTTAACTTCCTAATTCCCTTGCATCACTTATGCATTCCACATTGCTATCAACTACACCTTTTTGCGTCCCCATTGTAACACAAGCAGCCCCTGGCTCCCCTGGATATCTTTCTACAGCAGTTTAACATTTTAAGCATAATTTACACTTCTTCTTGAATAGTTGTAATACTGAAAATTAAAATCAGACTTTTGTCATTCCATATAATTAGCTGCTATCCAGCACAGAAATAGCATTACACAGATGAAAAAGGTGCCTTTTAAAAATAGTAAAAATTAAGGAAGCACCCCCTAAATCAGAAGTACCAGATTCTGCCAAACATCTATTGCAGTTTTTCTTTTCCCCCTGTAGCTCCTGGAATTATAATGATTCAAATATTTGTTATTACTATATGTCGAAAGATACAGTGCCAACAAATTGTAATAGAGGTCTTTAATCTCTATGATGGTGCTCTTTTTACATGCATAGACAATATTCCTCGTTCTGTTTTGCATTTTCCTATACTGCAATCACACAGGGGTCTAGAGTAAAAAAAGACACCTACTGAACAAACTTGCTTAGAGCATTGAGAAGAACCCACAGGAGGCAAATCCTGCTGTTGCTGCATGTTTTCAGGCTTGACTGACAGATCAACGGCAAAGTGTCTATTATATTTCTTCTAACCGAATGGCCAGGGAGCTTGTTACAGGCCATAACCTTGAATACTGTATGTTTAGCTCAAGGGTTTTTCTGCTTCTGCATATGGGTAGATAGGATACTATGCAGCTCATACATGCCATCTATGGTGATGCCTGGCAATTTCACTGACCATTGGCCTGTAACTTTATTTAATTGTCAACATGTCTGCAGCTTAAGTCCAGCTGAACAAAAACAAATGGCGTGATACTATGGAGCTCTTTCAGTGACTTCAAAGCCATAAATGTGAGTTTTGAATGAACTATCAATAAGGTTCAACAGTTTTAAGGTCCTATTTTCCAAATGTCAGTCACATTTATACCAACCTAGTACTAGATGAAAAATAGCACTATTGGCAGTGTTAATGCTTACATTACGTTTTTTTGTAACTCATTGGCAAACAATTACCACCAATGGACACAAAGACCAATTGAGCCCATTTTTGGAAGACAGATCCTATAATCTTAAGCAATGCTCAACAGGGTAAATTTTGAGGTGTTGCCACAGTTGATTGAAAGCATATGCTGGTTCTGCTGACAACGCGTAGAATGGATCTCATTGCATATTGCGAGGCCCACTCATTAGCATATTAGTGCTATATTCCCTGAACAAATAAGGCACTATCTGGGGAATGTGTTTGCTGCGATGGTGGTGCATTCAGCACAGCAGCTGATTCGAGGAACTCATGCCTTATAGAGGAACTGACCAGCTTTTATCTAGAATGCTCTGATTCTGGTTCCCCAACCACCACCACCCCCTCCGCGCTCCCCCCCCCCCACTGCTTTCTGCACCATTAACCGCAAAGTGAACAGAAGGAACATTTCTGAGTGCATTAGTACATTTAGCCAATTCACCACTGCCTTCGTGATGTGCAAAACTTATTCAGTGTGTTGAGCCATTCATGTTAATCGCTCCACAAATCAGGAAAGGGTAGGAAGACTCCTCCCACTTTGCCAGGTGTGTCGTTTACTGTGCACTTACCTATGTAAGTCAGTATTCTTTGCTCAAAGGCAGTAAATGGCTTCATTGCTTTGCTACCCCCATCAATAGAACTGTGGCCTCTCCTGTTTTAATTACCTTCTACATGAAAGTGACATGAGTAGACGATATCACAGGGCAACCTTTCAGTAAGAATGATATGAAGCAATGGCCCAGATTTTGCGGTCCGCGGCCAGCGAGCAACGCCAGCCATTCATTACACTTACACTTACCCACAGGCTTTCTGTGGGCTTTTGCACTGTGACTTGTGGTTGTTAGATATCCATTTCAGCACAGCATCCTCTACAGGCGATCTGGGACATATGTGAACAGGGCAAACAATGGTGTGTCTCCTCAGCCAAATAGATTGAAGAATCCTTACTGAGACATGCAGGAGGCTAAATTGGGCACTGTCGCGCCAGTTTTTTAGGTGCTACGCGTCCACCTAATGCTCAAATGGTGTCCGAGATGCACGTGCACTTCCGACGGGAAGTGCGCAGGATGCCATCTTGGTAAAGGGGTTTGTGCGTGCGCCAACGACCGCCGGCTGTATGCAGAGCAGTCAAATTATGATGTCAATCAGTGTGCAATGTTGATTTGATGACAGTGCTGCCATTTTCCAACTGCACATGCCAGCCAATGGCCCATCTTAACCTCGCACAGCTAAACATGACATTAAATGGAATGAAGGACCACCCACCAGCGCTAGTTGAAGGGATCTTGAACTACTTATGGGTAAATTGCTTGGTTATTTCTTTTGGCTGCTGGTGCAATTGTATGTGTTTTTGCAGCTTTCCTATACTTGGTTAATGTTTGAAGAGTCTACAGGGACTGGTCTGGCTGGTGCTGGAGTACATTTCTGTTCATTTAAAAGCTTGTGCTGCAACAAGTTGCTTTGAGGCATGGGTGGCCTGGTAGGCCTTCCTCCTGGAATTGAGCATGACTGGGAGAATGAAGAGATGCCACATAGAGCAGGACAAGCTAATAGAAGAGGGAGGAGGAGGAGGGGGAGAAGGGCTCTCAGGAGAAGGCCATATCCGCCGAGGGTCTTTAGGGAGCAATTCTCTTACGTCTTCACCTCACGAAAGAGGTCATGACTGAAATTTTTCAACTGCAACCTCAAAGCAGGGCAAGGACAGCATTGCCTGTGGCTGTCAAGGTGACTGTGGCTCTTAACTTTTATGCATCTGGCTCCTTCCAGGCTGCTGCTGCTGCTGGAGATATAAGCAACATCTGGTAGTTTGCTGCATAAGGGGTGTCACTGAAGCACTCTATACACAGAGAGACAGTTTAATCTCATTCCCTCTTGCCAGAGACAAGCAGATGGAGTGAACACGAGGGTTTACACAGATTACAGGCTTCCCCATGGTGCAGGGTGCCATTGACTGCATGCACATTGCCTTGCGTGCCTCTCACGTGAACTCAGATATTTTCATGAAATGAAAGGCATTTCACTCCCTCAATGGGCAGCTGGTGTGAGACCACAGGCAGCGCATCATGCAGGTAAATGCCCGGTATCCTTCCAGCAGTCATGATACCTTCATTCTGTGGCAGTCCTCTGTGCCACCTGTATTTGACCCACCACGGCAAGTCAAAGGCTGGCTACCGGGCGACAATTGTTATCCACTCATGGCATGGCTCCTGACTCCGGACGGAACCCACGCACACGTGCACAGCAAGCCTACAATGAGAGCCATGCTGTCACGAGGAACATTAAAGAGCAAACCATCGGCATCCTCAAGCAATGCTTCTGCTGCCTGGACCTCTGGAGGAGCGCTGCAGTACTCAGCTGAGCAGGTATCAAGATTTGTAGTAGTATACTGCATGCTGCACAACCTGGTTATTATGAGGGAACAGCCCTTGCCAACACCTATCAGGCAAGAAGCTAAGGAGCAGGAGCATAGGAAGAGGAGGAGGAAGGGCAACAGGAAGTGAAGAAACAGGAAGAGGATGGGAGGCTACAACGTAGAAAGCCCTTTTCTGCCTGGGCTCTATATGATCAAATAATTCATGAGCAATATCAATAACCTCAGTCATTCACCAACAGGTCCACATTCCTTACCTTTCCTCTATCACTGACCATCACATTGTTCTCTTTCTGACAACACAAAAATAAAAGCCACCAGAAAATACACATTCCAATCCAATTTTATAAATTCAATCATTACATAATACAGACAAAAATAATCTGATCACCCTTGTGCATTCCCTTAGTGCCTTTCCCTTAGTGCCTTTGCCTATCGTAGTGCTCCTACGAGGTGCTTCCCCAGTGGCTACACTATGAGTGGTGGAAGGCCGCTGACCTTCAAATGAGAAGACTGGAGATGGCCTTGGAGGGTGACCTTGAACAGCTCTGGCCTAGAGGACCTGGCATCAGAATGCACTATCTCGGCCTGGTCTGCAGCAGTTTGGGCTGGCTGGCTGACAGGCAACAGCAAGAGCACTGGCAGAGTGGCAGGGGCGAGAGCAGGAATGCTATCATCCTGAGAAAGGACAGCAAGTTCTTGTCACACTCTTCCGGGGTGGTGCTTGATGGACTGCTGTGACACCACGGAAGCCCCTTTGAACAATGGTATCCAGAGCCACGATGGCAGCAGTCCGAACTTGCAAGGCAGCATCTGAGCTTCCACTACAGCACTCAGAACTTTGATGGAGCTGCCTGTACTGCAATGGAAAACATTTGTGCCGTAATGCAAGCTGTGACCTTGGCCAACAGATGCTGCATCATGGTGGGCTCCACAGGTGCGCTGATGGAGGTGACCACCCGTTCTGTGTTTTAAAGGATGGGCTCCAAGCTCTGCGCAAAGCACTTAGCCAAGTTTGTGTTGGACTCCTCCAGGCTCCGTGACATTGTGCGCAGGTTTTCTGGCAGATTATCCCGTACACCAAGCATTTGGTTATGTTCACCCATCAGCCTTCTGCTGTAGCTTGGCCCATCGAAGTCCCCACCTGACGCCTCTGCAACAGAACTAGTGTGTGACCTCGCCCTCCTGCGAGCTGGCACCTGTGCTATCTTTTCCCCCCACGCTGGCTCCTGCACACTTGTGCCCAGTGTCTCACCATGTGCAAACCCCTCCTCTATCCTAGCCTCTAAAATACACGCAGTGTCAATCTCTGAACTGGTGGCTGCGAGCGTAAGATCAATTGACAGTGTCTCTTCATCTTCACTGTCTTCTCCCTCTTCCGCCTCTGACTGGAAAAGTTCTAGTTCTTGGGTGACGTAAGAAAATACTCGGCACTTGGTCTGAGTATTAAACAAGGCTTTAATCAACTGTTTTTCAACATGGAGATCTAGTTGTGTCCTTCACTAGTTCCTGTTAAAGAATGTCCTGGGCAAGCTGGGCCCATGCCCGAGTATTTATACTCTTCCTGGATAGCGCCACCAGCAGGCTGCCCAGTAATACTTCATAAGTCATTTCCACATGAATGACAAGATTCATGTCTTTGGGCATCTGAATTAAAATGGGACAAGGGCTGGGTTGTGGTGAGGAGAGAGGAGAAAGTTAGTAATGCATGCTTACACCAAGTGCAGCTTGTAAGTCAGAAGAGATTGAGGGATGAGGGAGAAGTGGGATGAGAGAAGGAGGATTAGTTATGCAGATACTCTCATCATCGATCGCTGCAGCCCCGCCAGTGGCCACGGCCTCAGTGATGCCCTGTCCCACAATGGCCAGCACTGTCTCCTCCAAGGGGGTTAAAAGATGCAGGCACGCTTGTCCTCTTCCAGTTCTTTCCTGCTGCCTCCTATTTTGTGCCACCTTCACCTGCAAGAAAGAGGGAAGTGTGTCAGTGATTGTCCTGCAATGTGTTTGGGTGAGGTGGCTGTCATGGACATAAGAAACATAAAAAATAGGAGCAGGAGTGGGCCATTTGTCCCCATGAGCCTGCTCCACCATTCAATAAGATCATGGCTGATCTTTTACCTCAATTCCACTTTCCTGCACTATCCCCATATCCCTTGATTCCCTTAATATCCAAAAATCTATCGATCTCTGTCTTGAATATACTCAATGACTGAGCCTCCACAGCCATCTGGGGTAGAGAATTCCAAAGATTCACTACCCTCTGAGTGAAGAAATGTCTCCTCATCTCAGTTCTAAATGGCCGACCCCTTATTCTGAGACTGTGACTCCTGGTTCTAGACTCCCCAGCCAGGGGAAACATCCTCCCGGCATCTACCCTGTCAAGCCCTGTAAGAATTTTGTATGTTTCAATGAGATCACCTCTCATTCTTCTAAACTCTAGAGAATATAGGCCTAGTCTACTCAATCTCTCCTCAGAGGACAATCCCCCATCCCAGGAATCAGTCTGGTGAACCTTCGTTGCACTCCCTCTATGGCAAGTATACCCTTCCTTAGGTAAGGAGACCAAAACTGTACACAATACTCCAGGTGTGGTCTCACCAGCACCCTATATAATTGCAGTAAGACGTCTTTTCTCTTATACTCAAATCCTCTTGTAATAAAGGCCAACATACCATTTGCTTTCCTAATTGCTTGCTGTACCTGCATGTTAACTTTCAGTGATTCGTGTACAAGGACACCCAGGTCCCTTTGAACATCAAAATTTCCCAATGTCTCCCCATTTAAAAAATACTCTGCTTTTCTATTTTTACGACCAAGGTCATGGAATAGCTGCCAGTGTGTGCGAGCTGTGAGTTGTGGGTGCAAGGCTTGCAACAGTGCTAAGTGTGTGAGGGTGAGGTAAAGCATATGAATTCAACGATTGAGTACTGATTGATAGAGATTGTTGGATGGTGGGTGAAGAGCGTGTAATGAATTGAGCAGTGGATGAGGCTAAGATGGACTCAATCACCTTGACAACTCATGTTAGATCATTAAACATCTTCCTGCACTGCATCCGTGTTCTTGGATCAACATTTCTGACATTGATCTCTGCCTCTACTTCTTCCCACTGCCTCCTGCCCCCTGCAGATACAGGATGTCTCTTCTGCTCTCCATCTCTTGTACCAAGACCTCCAGGGCGTTGACTGAAAACCTCTCGTATGTTCAGCCATTCCTCATAGTATCACAGCCCAGTTTTACTTTTCAAAAAACTCCCACCACTTCTTGCAGCCACAATGCACCTCCCCTTTAACGGCGCCGGCTGCCTTTAAGTAGTACTGGCCACTCGCAATATCCGGCCCCCTGCTGATGCGTGCAGCCAAAGAACAGCCCAGGTAGAGCTGGCTGCACACAGCAATCATTTAAAACAGCAGGCAGCACAGATTTAACATGCTGCCTGCAACACAATGAATGGGCACGGGTTAATCACGTACCGAGATCCCCATGCCCATTATCGGAGGCTAGCCTATTTAAACTCTGCGGTATTCCTTTCTCACATATTTCCATGCCCTTTAGCTTTTTGAGCCAACATTGATGAGAGAGAGCAAACTTAAGATCATCACAAAAATAATAAAGGGAAGAAAACATTTCGTTAGACAGAGGGTCGTTAAAATATGGAATTCTCTGACACAAACCATTGTTGAAGCAGAATCCATCTATTATTTTAAACAGAAGAATATCAAAGGGTATGATGAGTGAGCAGGAGAGTGGGATTGGACAAAGTTGATAGGCTAGTTCTATGTAGTAATATTCTATAATTCTGCACTAATTTCTATAGTTCATAATTCGGCCAGCCTGGACCTGAATTTTCTGTGGTGGACAAATTCTCTGGTCCCAAATTTTGTTTTCATGCATACCAAAAGGAAAGTAAGAGGAGAGGTACGACCAACACTGCCTCCGCAAGATCCTGCCAATCCATTAGCAGGATAGGCGCACCAACGTCAGTGTTCTCGCTCAGGCCAACATCCCCAGCATCGAAGCTTTGACCACGCTCAATCAGCTCCGATGGACGGGTCACATCGTCCGCATGCCCGATACGAGACTCCCAAAACAAGTGCTCTACTCGGAGCTCCGACACAGCAAGAGAGCCCCAGGTGGGCAGAGGAACTGCTTCAAGGACACCCTCAAAGCCTCCTTGAAAAAGTGCAACATCCCCACCGACACCTGGGAATCCCTGGCCCAAGACCGCACAAAGTGGAGGAGAAACATCTGGGAAGGCGCCAAACACCTCGAGTCTCTTCGTCAGGAGCAAGCGGAAGCCAAGCACAAACAGAGGAAGGAGTGCATGTCAACCCAAGCACCCCACCCACCTGCCCCTTCAACCACCGTCTGCCCCACCTGTGACAGAGACTGTAGGTCCCGCATTGGACTCATCAGTCACCTGAGAACTCATTTTTAGTGTGGAAGCAAGTCATCCTCGGTTCCAAGGAACTGCCTAAGAAAAGATCATGGCTGATAAACCAAGATTTTCCACTGTTGTGAGCAGCTATAGTTTGTACATTCTCAGCTCCTTGGCTGTATTTATGGCCTGTTTGCCAGTGCTGGGGATTAACCAGCTCGTTAACTGCCTGAAAATGATGAGAATCAGCATCAGTGCAGGAATGTGCTGATCAGCCAATTTCTACTGGGTGAGATTATCAAGTTTATGAGGCACAAATTCAACAGGAGGAAATCCAGGTGCACCTGTCAGTTTGATTGACAAATGATGTGCATAAACGGAAATGGAAAATAATTGTTTCTAAAGAAGGAAAATAAGGCCAAATGATCAGATTACCTGAACAAGCATGCAGCTTGTAGAGATAAGATGGTATTTGATTTGTGTTTTTATAATATGGATTATAACATCAGACTGTGTGTGACCTATTGTGTCTTTTCTTATTAAGTCATATGGCTACTGATCTGTTGCTCACCAGAAAATTGACAGGTGCACTATGAAATTCATTTTTCTGTAGTATTGTGCTCTCTTGACCATGTGTAACTCCAATCTGTTAAAGTGCAGTCTCTCTCCCTGAGATTCTAGGAGCCCGAAAGGGCTTTCCATTTCAAATAGCCTCTTTGAACAGGTTCCAATGCACCTGTTTTCAACAGTAGAACTAACAGCTGGAGGAATGGACACATTGTAATGGACGTATTTAAAAGAGGAAAGATTGAAGCAGCATTTTTGAAAGGCAGCCAATGATTGGACGTTAGCAGCCAACAATTATACCAGAATCCAAAACATAACATTTTGATGCAGCTTACATTACAAGGTTTGCCAAGAACCACTGGCAATAATTCAAAACAAAGAACCTACCTTTAGGCATGAGTCCAGGATTCATGCACTCCAAGGTGAATGGTCCAATCTCATATAGATCTCCCACTCATAGCCTCTTTGATTACACTTCTTCCTTCCTCCAATGGCTCCTTTGACTGGACCCCTTAATTTCATCACAATACATTTCTATTTTAACCTCCATTACTCCATGTGGAAGACCATTCCAAGTATTAATCACTCTTCACATGAAGAAATTCTTGCTGATGTCAGTCCCAAACTTACCTTTTACTAGTTTCTACCAATATCCACTTCTCCTGCAGTCATGGTTTAATTTGAAAGAGTGTTTATGATTAACCTTTTCCATTACACTTGGGATGAATTCCTGCAGGAGTTCTCTGGCTTGTCCACCGTAACTTCAGCCGAAGAGCCACATAACAGCCATTTACGCTGTCTTTCTGGGGAGCTCCCCAGCTCTTCCACTGAAGGTACAGCAGATGACAGGAACACTCCTGTGGAAATTCACCCCCTTAGTATCTTACATCTACAAAGCACCTTCTCATTTTCCCCCTTTCAAGGCTAGAGTCTGAGTTGTTCTAACCTTTCCTTATAACTCCGTCACATGACATTATGGTTTAACCTCAAGGCTTTTCTTCACACTGCTTCCAGGGCTTGAATGTTTCCTTTGTGTCTTAAGGCGCTACCTGACCAGAGCACTCTACAGCTTCGTATGACTGGCTCAAACTTCGGCTCGGCTGAGTTTGGCAAATAGTTCAGCATTCTGATTGCTTTGTTACAAGTCACTCTGCCAACTCTATTTGTGTTCACAGCAAAATGCAGTTTCCATAGACAGACCCACGCCGCCAATCAAAAATTGACTCCCTTCTCCGTGCCATGAATAGGATGGATTAACAATTATTCTTTTCCTCCGCCGAAGGTTGCACGTGCTGCCCATTATGCACTCCTTTCTCTTCAAAAAGCAAAAGACCATATTGTTCAGACTAGATTTCTTGATTTGTGTCTACACTGTTGCAAAAGCAATACAGCAAAATAATCAGCAATACAAGGGCTTAACTTATGTAATAATTTAAACTGTCTTAAAAACCTGCAGTATCCAAAATCTTAAAGTTCCTTCCAGAATCTTTAACCAAGCTTTTAATAATTGTAATATGGGAATACCTCTACCTTCTGCAGTCCTGTCTCACTGCTACAGTGTGTAAATAAAGAGTTGAAACAAGGGGAAGACACCTATTACACCATCGTTCTGGGTCTCCAGGGCAAATAGAATACAACATCACATGAGTTTAATCCCACTAGGCAGGTAATTTGTTTAAAAAATCAATTTTCCTTTTCATTTTGGAAAGTGAATTGCAGTCTTCTACCTCTAATGGATTTCATATTTCATTGTTATACCCAACTTGCATATCAAATAATTTGATCTCAAGAACAGCCTTTAGTGATTGTTATGCATCTGCAGTCTTTGTCTGCAACCAGCGCTTCAAAAGCAGAAGAGAATCCCTGATGCAATTAACATGTAATCACTTCTCTTCGGGAGACTGGATGGATAGAAAGCCCCACAGAAATGTATATATCCTTACACAATATTACTATTGATTAACTTACTTCCCCCTCCACAAAGTCAACCGAATTTGTTTCAGAAGACAGCGAACAGATTTTCACTTCAAATTTACAAAATATTGCCTATCTACAATTGAATATAGAAATGTTCTAATACTAGTCACATCTCTTATGATGTTGCATATGTTGCAGAGTCAAGACCAAGTGCAGTAATTCAGGTCAAGGGTTAGAAGGAGGGAGGGGTAATTGGACCCAGGTGAGGGAGGGGAGAGAGGGAGGAATCAGATGCAAGGGGAGAAGGAGAGAGGGAAGGAAGGACATGAAGAGAAGGACTGATTAGTATCTCAATTTGGGCCTGGGGGCTTGTGATATGACTTTAATTTCCCCATGGGTCTTAATTTTAGTTGGGATGTGTAAAGTCTGTAGGTTGTGCAGTAAATAACTTCAGAGACTTTAGAAGTACAAACAAAACAGGTCTTTACTATTCAGAGGTCTGGGCGATTTCTGCCCTAGTTAACGTATCACAACCCTTATATACTGGTGTGGTCACTATCGGTATTACAGTATACATGAGCCAATAAATAGTGCCACCCTGAAGTAGTGCTCTTAAAGGCGAACGGTCACATTCTATAGTTCCCTTAAAGGTAAACGGTTACATACACAACACTCCTCCCTTCCTAGCTTATTACTTACAGAATCCCGTTAAACATACAATCTTCAATTTTATATAAACAGGTTGCAGATATACTCTCGATGGAGTCAACGTCATATAACAATTTACAGATATACTCTCGATGGAGTCAACGTCATATAACTTCATGTTTAACATAACATAATAACATATATAACTTCATGTCAAAACAGATCACAGATTCAGTCTCTGTGGAAAACAGTTCATAGATTCAGTCTCTGTGGTGTAGTCGGTTCACATTGCTGGAGTGACTCATTCAATAGTCCTTCCATGGGTTTAACAGTTTGAACTTCCGAACTGAATTGGCTCCGTTCGGAGGGACCACGTGTGTGATCTGGTAGAGGTAATCATGGTTCAGATGGGTCATCTTCTGTTTCGACTTTTCCTTTTCTGCTTCTTGGAGACTCTCTGGGCTCCACTGTCAGCTGCCAGCTGCATGCGCAGTTCCTCCTTCTCTTCCTCCTTTTTCCGTAGTAGAGCCACCTTCTCCCGATGTTCCGTAGACTTTCGGTGCTCCTCCATGATTTCTGTATGGTGGGAGTCGAAGTTACAAGTTGGGCAGGACAGGACATAGTAATATTCGGAGTCGTCCTGAGCTAGGCCAGCGAGAGGGTCTTCTATGTCCTCCCTACCCAGCTGGACGTCAGCCAGCTTTTGTTCCAAATCCAGACATCTTTCCTGAAGAGACTTCTTCACGTGTTCCGCTTCCTCTAACTTTTTCTGGGCTTTCAGCAAGTTGTTTACTAATGACCTCATTTGTGATTTTAATACTTCAACTTCCTTTGGAGATTGATTGATCGGACTATTCAATCCCTCTACCGGAGCAGTTGTTTCAGCGTTCTGTTGTTCAACCTTGACATGAGTCAGCGTACTTTTGGTATCTAAGGGTTGCTCTGCTGCCATCTTCTCAGTCTGTGTTGCAACCTCGGCTATTTCAATAACTTTTGAGAGCTCCAAACCCTTCTCCTCTGACGATTTAAGCTCATGTTCATGGCCCATTCTTACGGTCTCTGTGTTTCTTACAGTTCCCTTTTCTTCCACTGAAAAGATTTCCAGTTGCATCTGTTCTTCAAGTCGTTGGACCTCGGCCATTGCCGCTTCATATTTATTTTGTGTTTCCTTTAATAATTTAACGAGTTCTTGGACATCCTGTATTCCCTGTTCTGGTATGTCTTCCACCACTAATTTTTTTCCTATGGATTGAATCCCTAACGATGAGTCAGCCTTGGCCTGAAGCTCATCAAACATTTCCTGCAGACTTTGTAATTCTTGCTTATGGTCAACCTTTAGTCGTTCATGTTCTTTCACTAACACGAGCTTTTCGGAAGTTGCCAAGTTAACCCCTTCCAGGATTGTAGTCCGAGTCTGTTCATACTGTTCTTTCAACTCGTTACACTCTGCTTGCAACAAGTCGTAGAGGTGAACTGGAATACCATCCTGACTTCCTGAAGATTCCTCTTCCTTTGGATCGTTCTGTGTATATTCTAGTTCCTGAACAGCCTCAGGGAGATGTGATTGGTACTTGGCCACGATGGCTCTATGGTCGCTCTCTGCTTGAGCGAGCTGTCTCTGTTGTCTTTCCAGGGACTCCCATTCGGTGTCCCAGAACTTTTTCACCTTTTCCATCTCTTGTAGGAGACGGGCACTCAACTGTTCTAATTGTCGTTGTACTTTGACATAACGTTGAGTTCTAGCCCGGTGTTCCTCCGTAATGCATCTGTCTGTAGCTTGAACAGACTCAGAATTCTCTGTCTTTATGCACGCCATCGATTTCCCAACCTTAGTCCGTGAGTTCATGTTAATCTTGTTTTTCATACATAAGCTGGACTTATCGTCTTCCGGCTCGGAGTCTGAGCTGCTTGTCTGCACCGAGTCCTCACTCGTCATTGCTTGTCGGTAGTGCCATTCCATGTCTATTTTCTTGATCCACTCCCGTCCCAGAAGTGGTGGTCCTCCCTCAGGTAGTACGTACAGATACATTCGTGGGTGTTCTTTACCCCTATCTCTCACCTTGACTTGTATTTTTCCCAGGGGGTATACATGATGCCCCGTGTATGTCTGTAATACGAATTTGGTATTTCTTAAGGGTATGTGAGAGAATAGCCGGTGATAGTCCTTTTGGTTGATGACGGATACAGCTGATCCCGTGTCCAGCTCCATTCGTACTTGGACTCCCGCTATTTTTAGTGTGACCCAGATCAACTGTAGATCAGTTACTTTACCCACATGGTGGATTCTCAGACTATCCAGCTCCTGGCTGTTTGGGTCTGAGTCTGAATTTTGTTCGTCTGAACTCTTTTCAGCCACCTGATGCACCTTGTTGTACTTTCCTTGTGGTGGTGGCTTCCTTTGCTTGTTGGTCTTCTTTCCGGACCTGCATACCTTCGCGATGTGACCCAGTTTGCCACATTTCCTGCACTCTTGGTTCTTAAACCAGCACTGATTCTGGTCGTGCGTTGTCTTTCCACAACGGTAGCATTTGGGAGTGCTTGTTGTAATTTGGTCCACCCCGAGTGCCGCCGCCTTTAGCTGCATTTCCGCCGTCCCTTTCGCTGCGGCTTCGTGCGATGAAGCTATGAGGACAGCCCTGTCCAGTGTGAGGTCGTTTTCTTCCAGAAGTCGCTTCTGCGTTCCTTCTTTGGCCAAGCCGCATACGAACTTGTCCCGCAGCGCCTCTGTCAAATTCCCTCCAAACTGGCAGTATTTCGCTAGCTTACGCAGTTCGACTAAGTATTCCGCATTGCTTTCATCTTGCCTCTGGGTTCTGGCGTAAAATTTAAATCGTTCAGCCAGCATCAACGGTGTGGGGTTCAAGTGATCCTTCAACACTGTTACGATCTCTTCGAAGGTCTGGTCCACTGGTTTAACTGGTGCTATTAGATGTTTCAAAAGCCCGTATGTTTTTGCTCCCATCGAATTTAACAAAGTTATTGCCTTGTTGTCATCCTCAATTTCGTTGGCTACGCAATATATTTCTATGCGTTCCACATACGTGGCCCAGTCTTCTATTTCTGCATTAAAGTCATTAATATTTCCTCGCTTAGGCATCTTCTTCTCTTTTTGAGAACAGTACAAGTATTACTTTACTTATTATTAATTTTCTTCTCTCTTCTTGAGAACACACCAGCCTTTCTGAAAAATCTTATTACTTTTCTGAAATTCTTAATAATTTCCAAGATGGCGGTTTCCCGCTTCTTCCTTCTTCTTCAGCGGTTTTCCCTGAAAAATGGCGGCTTTCCCGCGCTTCTCGCTCTCCCCGCCCACTTCAATGGCGGTTTTCCCGCGCTTGGCGGTCTTCACCCGGTCCCCCGACGCCGTCTGTCAGCCCGAGTGCGGTCCTTATCTATAATGCGATCGCTGGATCGCGAAGCGGCTGCCGGCCCTTATCTGTAGATCCGATCGCTCTCGCGGCTCTCGGCCCTTATCTGGAGATGCGATCGCTGGCTTGCAACGCCTCCCGCTCGGCTCTGGCTCCCCCGCTCGCGCGGCTCTCGGCTCTGACACTCCCGCGCCTACTCGCAGGCTCAGCGCTTCGTGGCAGCGGTTGCTGCACGGCTTCTCACATTGCCCGCGGTCCGGCTGTCACCCGACGCCGTTGGACCCGAATGCTTTGCCCTTCTCCTCCAAATACTTCTACCCCGTTTTTTTTAAAATTTATTTGTTTTAACTACTCACAGTCTCTTCGGCCGCCTTGTTTTAGGCTGATTGGCTCGCTCAAGATGTGGTAGCAGGGTAATCTGTGCCTGTTGCTGCCGCAGCTTTGCTGTTAATCTTCCAGCTTCCAGTAAGTACTATACTTTTAGTAGACGGAGCCTCGTGTTTTCTTTTTGAAGCTCTCTGCTACTGGTTAGTCTTGCCGCAGGGTACGATCGGACTCGTCGCCACTGTAAAGTCTGTAGGTTGTGCAGTAAATAACTTCAGAGACTTTAGAAGTACAAACAAAACAGGTCTTTACTATTCAGAGGTCTGGGCGATTTCTGCCCTAGTTAACGTATCACAACCCTTATATACTGGTGTGGTCACTATCGGTATTACAGTATACATGAGCCAATAAATAGTGCCACCCTGAAGTAGTGCTCTTAAAGGCGAACGGTCACATTCTATAGTTCCCTTAAAGGTAAACGGTTACATACACAACAGGATGGGGAGTGGGGGTGCTTCCGGAGGTACCAATTCCAGTCTGAGTGACTTTTTCTTTCCTCAATGGCTCCAAATTCTGTATCATGAGAGGGATAATCGTTCCTTCCCCACAGTTTCTAATTTAGTTCCATTTGGGGAAAGGCCCACAGGGAGATATACAGCAGAGTGAGTGTTGTGGGGGCATAATGCCGATATGCAACAGAGCTATTGGGCCTAGGTGCATCATAGGTATTTACCAGAACTGTAACGGGGAGTTCTGGTCCCTGTACAACATGGTCTTTGAGAGAAGGTGGGGGGGTGGGGGGCATATGGCGGTAAGAGGACGACAGGGGCAGGGAGAATGTAACACAGACAAAATCACCCAAGGAGCAATATTGCTGCCACTTAAGGCATAAATGGCACTGCAGATATGTGTTGACATTTTTATCATTTTTTTTTCAATTGATAGAGACTGACATCAGAATTTTCAATGCATTTTTAAATGGAATGGTGTGACCACCCACCCTGCACCCACCCCCCTCAGCATTTTTAATATATAACCGATGAACCAGGATGGGACTCTGCTCCAATCACAATTGCTGCACTGCAATCACTAGGCATGGTGGGAGAATTTTCCTGTCCGTAACAGCCAGTGTGCAGCAGTCCCGAGAGTGTTGCAGACAGCAACAAAATGTTGCTGGGCTGCATCTTTACCTCCAAAGGTCTTTGAAGGGGCAGCCAGTAACTTCAACTTCTAGACTAAAGCAATTGTTGGCAAGGTATGGTAGTTGACATAATAAAACTCACTACGCACTTGGTTTGAGTATAAAGCAAGGCTTTAATCAACTTGTTTCAGAACATGGAGGTCTAGTTGTACTTCACTAGTTCCTGTCTTACAAAATGTCTGTGGGCAAGCTGGGCCCACGCCCGAGTATTTAAACTCCTTGGACGGCACCACCAGCTGGCCATCCAGTGTTATTTCATGAGTAGTTTCTTTATGATGATGAGATTTATAACAGTAGTGATTTTACAAATCCTACAGGCAATTGTTTATGGGTCGATGGGATTTTGCGGCTGGCAGCAACAAGAGTCACCAATGAAAAATTCAACCTTTTTAAGCTGCTGTGCAGAAATTCCAACCCCCTTGTTTTAAGCCAGCACTGAAGTTGTGCTGGTATTCTTACCTGACATTCACCCGCTTATACGGGGGTGTTCTGGTGGGGGATGGACAACAGAAAATAAGCCATGGCAAGTTTAGAATCTCATTATTATTCTCAGATCTCTTTCGGCCTCTCCCACAGCCAGTTCAACGCCATTCATTGTATAAGTATATGTGTTGCCCGTTTTTATTTCAATGTATAGCACCGCAACGTGCCTTCAGCAATCACTCCACGTGAGTCTGGACTGAATACAGGTCAAGTGAGTAAAGTAAATGTTAGCTCTAATTCTTTTTTTCTGGAAAGCAGTGAAACCAGATATTTGCCAAAATAAGCAACAACAAAAAAACTGTCAAAGACACTGCAAACTGGAAAGCCGAAGTAAATTGATAAAATAGGGATTGCAACATCCTGTTAGTTGGATAAAACACATAAAAGTTTTGAAACCAATCATTAAGGTGCCTACAAAGTCTCCGGCAGATGGCCTACTTGTAGATTATCGTGTACTGTATACTTTTTTCCAAGCTGAACTGCTATTTGCTGCAGTCTTACTAGATTTCCAGTGCATATGTAATCTAATCAATCTATATATCTATTATATAAAAACAGTAGGACAGCATATGCTTACTTTTTGTTATGTCACACTGTCTGTATCTCATTTTGCCATTTCAGTTTTTGATTCACTCACACTTCAATTTCACACTTTTTGTTTCCCTCCGCACTGAGCATCACACTTTTTGATTTTTACAAAATTCATATTCAGAAAAATCACACTCAGTAGCTACAGAGAGTAACCGAAGTCGATAAATAAAGCAAACTGGACACCTGGTTGCAGTGAATATCAGAAAATAATGTGGGTTTGTAGAGCGCACATGTGTAAAGGGATCAACTTAATTTTCCTTCCATTTAAACTAATGGGTGCAGGCCCAGGAAAATCTCCCTTACATGGTATAACACTCATGTTGCTATGAAACCACATAGCTTTTGATTCTGTTTGAGCAATTCTACCTTAGATCTGCTAATATATACAGTAACAAATCAGAATATATTAGGTAGAGAATATATGAACCAAATGTAAGCTAAGTGATAAAAATATACAAATTAAGCACTACTGAACACACATGAAAGTAATGAGCCGATGTTAATTTGTGAGAAAAAGGTACCATAACAACAACAACTTGTATTTATATAGCGCCTTTAAAGTAGTAAAATGTCCCAAGGCGCTTCACAGGAGTATTAAAAGACAAACAATTTGACACCGAGCCACATAAGGAGAAATTAGGGCAGGTGACCAAAAGCTTGGTCAAAGAGGTAGGTTTGAAGGAGCGTCTTAAAGGAGGAAAGAGAGGTAGCAAGGCGGAGAGGTTTAGGGAGGGAATTCCAGAGCTTAGGGCCTAGGCAACAAAAGGCATGGCCACCAATGGTTGAACGATTATAATCAGGGATGCTCAAGAGGCCAGAATTAGAGGAGCGCAGATATCTCAGGGGTTTGTGGAGCTGCAGGAGATTACAAAGATAGGGAGGGGCGAGGCCATGGAGGGATTTGAAAACAAGGATGAGAATTTTGAAATTGAGGCCTTGCTTAACTGGGAGCCAATGTAGGTCAGCGAGCACAGGGGTGATGGATGAACGGGACTTGGAGCAAGTTAGGACATGGGCAGCCGAGTTTTGGATCACCTCAAGTTTACGTAGGGTAGAATGTGGGAGGCCAGCCAGGAGTGCGTTGGAATAGTCAAGTCTAGAAGTATCAAAGGCATGGATGGAAAGAGTAGCAGAACCAATCAAATTTCTCCAAAAGAATTAGTGAAGTTGGTTTCAGCCACTATCTTGAATTTTCTGCCACCTCAGAATTTACAGGTGAAACATATTTAGAACGTTAGACCCCCCTCAACATAAACCACTCTGCCTAAGATACCTATTCTCACTCACAGTTACCTATGTGGTGTTGTAAATCTCAGTTAAGGATCAATTTGAAGTACTTGGTTAGAGCTTGAATTATTGAATTGGGCTTGGTTGATATTTTTCTGTAAATGCCTTGGTTTCTCCTGATTAATAACTGCCTGTGTTCGTCATGGCAACCCCCCTCCCCCTCTGTATTTTGGCACCAGAGTCAGTCAGGTGTGGCAGGACTTGCTGTTTGATAGTCCCACTCCCTTGCAATCCAGTGAAGAAACCTGAAAGCCACTAAGATAACTGATTTTGTTTTCTATAAAACTTGACATAAACTATGAAAGTTTAGACTTTTTCTGAGATAAATTATAAAAAAAATAATTATATACCAGGGTTATTTGTTTATGCAGTTTGTGTTCATTATAAATGTCATGTGTATATCTTCTCCACCTCATCCAGTACATCTACTCAAGATAATGTATCATGCCAGCAGGGAGCAGAGGCAGTACTGTGCTGAAACTCCTTTACCAGAGGTTGATTGCAATTTGCAGGAGAGCCTATGCAATATAATTAGACTGCAATTTGGAAAGCTTCCCTTTTTTTACTTCAGATCTTTCTCTCATGTTTGTTCCCTAACTGAATATGAAGAAAATGTGGTTGTTTTGGACTGAAAACTGGTGTTGATAACAGGTTTAGTGATGTAACAAGGGGAATGTTTACCAGTATGTTAAAACTTGACTTTAGATGAGTACTTTGAGCAAGGGAGTTCTCCCGGTGATCTGGTCAACATTTATCCCTCAACGGACACCACAAAAACAGTTTAAATGGTCATTTATCTCATTGCTGTTTGTGGGAGCTTGCTGTGCGCAAATTGGCTGCTGCATTTCTCTACACTGCAAAAGTAATTAATTGGCGGTGAAGTGCTTTAGGACGTCCTGATGTCATAAAAGGCACTATATAAATGCAAGGTATTTTCTTCTTTCTTATCTGAATCAAATTGTTTTGGTCAGTTGTATGCAGAGTGGAGTTTATTGAAAAATATTTAGTTATGTCTTCTGTTGCTCTTGCTTGCTGGATTGAATGTGGTCTAGTTCTACTGAAGAATGTGCTTTTCTGTGTCTGAATAAGCTGCTTTTGTTTCATCCAACTGTGTCCTACATTCCTTGTGAACTCTACATTCCTTGTGAACTTGGTAATGAAAATGGGTTAGCACTTTCTGTGAGAGAGTCAGGCTAGAGAGACTGTGATAGCTCCTGTTACATTTATATTAATAAAGTGTTTTCCAAGAGGTTAAAAAGTTCTGAAATTAGATTTTATAAAAATAAAATTGTATTCCAGCCTTTGACACCCTCTAATAGACCCATCAATTGAATTTTTATTCCTAAGGGCTTTGTTCCCTATACCATCCAGCGCATCTTGAAAATATTCTGTCTTCTATTGCCAAGTCTTCCTTCTCTAGTCTGGAGCAGAGAAGTTTCTGCTAAATTGGTGGTTCTTTTTCTTCAATATTATTAAAACTTTTTTCCACTTCACTAACTCTTTTTTCCACTGTCGTGAATTTTGTTATCAGCTTTACAAAAGTTTGATAAGATGTATAAATGACTGCTTGAATGTCATTAACTCAGTTTCAAGCTCATTTCTCATATTTTCTATTTGTTTTAAAGCTTGACTTCTTTTTACTCTCAACCAATTATTTATCTTGTTGTTTTTGTACATTGCTTTCTTATAGTTGATGGATATGGGAAAGGGCAGCTTTGGATTTTTTTATGGGTTCCTCAGTGTTATGACTCACTCAAGTTACTCTGCTGATGTCTGGAATTACTATAAAATCTGTCATTAGAATTACTTATAATTAGCAACAACTCTCATGCATATAAAGCCTTTAATGTACAAGGTGTCCCAAGGTGCTTTGCAGAAAAAAGTAAGAGGAATAAATGCCAAGCTACAGCAAAGAAATTTGGGGAGGTTACTGAAAGCTAGGTCAAAAAGGTGGGTGTTAAGAAGGTTTTTAAAGGAGGACAGCGAAGCAGTGAGTGAGGCGGAGGAGTTTATGGAGGGAGTTGCAGATAGTAGCAGTGACTGCAAGCTGTGCCACCAGTGGGGGCCAGGGTGGGAGGGCGAATGGAGTGGAGGAAGCACAGAAGGCTAAAGTTGGTAGAATCAAAGGATGTGGGCGGAGATGTAAAATGGAGAAAATTACAGAGGGCCAGAGGTGCAAGGTCAAGGATGAATTTAAAGAGAGGAAAAGGATTTTAAATTGGATGTGTTAGGGGACAAGGAACCATTGTAGGTCAGTGAGGACAGGTGGAACAAGATGTAAACAACTGCATTTTGAATAAGTTGTAGTTTGTAGAAGGTGGACAATGTTAAGACCAGCAAGGAGACCACTGGAATAGTCAAGTCTGGAGGTGACAAAACCCCGGATAAGGGTTTTAGCAACAGATGAGCTGAAGTAGGGATAAAGATAAGCAATGTTGCAGAGGTGAAGTAAATGGACTTGGTGATGGGGAGGATGTGGAGTATCAAGCTCAGTTCAGGTTGAAAATGATGCCTAGACTGTGCACAAGTCCTAAAATTATCTCCTGGAAGACAGTATTTAGTAAGAGCTATCTAAAATATCTAGTAGCATGCAAACCTAGTTATAGATTCATGGAAGGAAAATCAGGCAGACCCTTTTACAGATGTGCACTCCAACTGACCCACTTTAAAGAAATTGGGCTGGAATTTGCTGGACTGGGACATCTCGCGGCGTGACCCGTTAATTAGACTTTTATCTGCACCCTTCCACTCAAAACCTTTTTGCGCGTTAACTTGCTGGAAGTGCAAGCTGATAAAGGCATGGCAATGGGGCACCTGGGACCTCAGTGAATGATGAGAACAACAGTGAATCTCCTTAACCAATGAGATGTAAGAATTGAGAAAGAAACAGAGGAACAACAGAAGATGGTGAATTAGAGTGGGTGAGTCAAATAAGGTACAGAAAGAAAATAAAGTGAGGGAAAGAAGGATTGGATTAAGAAAGAGAGAACAAGAGAGAGAAAAGAGAAGAAAAAAGTAAAAAAATGATGGGGAAGAAATTCGGTATCGCTCCCGTTTGGGGCGCAATTATTGGCCGGGCGCAAAGTTTAGCGCCTGCCGCTAATTATCGCCTCCGACTGCAAACTTGGTTTCTATCACCCCTGGAGGTGATTGGAGCGCTAAATCAGGCGCGACACACCTCTCTTAAGGCACTAACGCCGAGGAGCGAGGCGCTAACTCAGAGTGCTGGCAAAGCTCAGGTGATGTCAGTTAGCAATGGAACACAGACACACTGGCGCCGGCCAGTTCTTAAAGGGGAGGATTGATATTGCTCTCCAGCCACACCCTGCTCATTGCAGCCTTGAATCTCGGCCTGGACAGACCTCAACTTCAAGTCTGCTGCAAGGAACAATGGAGAGGGTCAGGGAACGAGCTCAGCGCTTCAGCGACCGGGCCTTGGTGATTCTGGTTGGCGCAGTGCCGCGCCAAAGGTCAATACTCTACCCACAGAGTGACAGGAGGCCATTGCCCCGCGATTATAGAAGAGTGTGGAGGGAGGTGGCTCAGCGCGTCTCCTCCAGGATCATGGTGCCCAGGACCCACACACAATGTCGGAAGAAGTTCAACGACCTTACTTGGGTGGTCAGGGTGAGAGGCTGCTTTTCAATACCTCTCCATCCCTCCATCTCAACCTCACTCTGTGGCCAGAGGGTGTAAAAATCCCAAATACCCAACACTCATCCCAGACCTATGGTCATCTCATAAATCACACCCACACATTCCAGACCTTGCATACATTAAGGGCTGTTCAACTATGGGAGGCTCATCAGGCAAGCACATGGCTGCACAGTTACTCAGACGCCGTCCTTTTTCTTGCAGGCCAAGCTATCTCATAATAGGCGGCAGCAGCAACGGACGGGTGGAGGGCGACCTCAGCTGCAGACCCTCAGCGATTTGGAGGCGCGCGTCCACAGGATCGTCGCAAGCCAGGTGATAGGTCCCGAAGCCACTGGAGAGGTCGACCCCCTTGGGCACAGCAATGGTAAGTTCATCAGCTTTCTCTCCTCTCTCATTCCACTTGTCCCTCACAACACCAGCCTTTTACACTTTCAATCCAACTTACTAAATCGCTCCAGTCCTTGCTCCCTTACTGCCCCCCTGTTCTAACACTAAAGCCACTCTTGTACCTCCCTGCTTTCAGATGGTGAACCACCAGCTGAGGAGACGGGCCCTCAACCAACCAGTGGGAGCGATGCCCCAGGCGAGGAGGAAGAGGAAGCCGGAGCCTCAGCACCACCCTCTCCCGAGGGAGCTCATGCCCACACTGGGACCATGTCTTCCCTGGAGGGGAGCAGGGGGGAAGGATCTGATGAGGGTGAAGCTCCGGGACCCAGCAGGCTGTAGCAATGCCATGGGGGTAGGGAAGCTCAGGGGGCCATCTCCCCGGAGGCTGAGTAGGCCAGCGAGTCCTGCTGCACTGAACGCAGAGGAGGAGCAGCTCATCGCTGAAATGAACACCCAGGCAGTGTAGGGTTCTCAAAATTCCCACATTCCCCGAAAGTTATGGATAAAGGGACCCTGTATGGACAAGTGTTAATTGTAATTAGTTTGATATTTAATTGTTAAATGAGTGTTATGGTACTGTTAATCTAAAAGGGGAGGAATTATAATGTATGTACCTTTAAGGGGGGGAACTATGTTTTACAGCTCATGTATACTGCAGTATCAGCAGTGACCACACCTGTATATAACACAGAGTAGTAATCTGCACAGATCAGTTGCAGTCTGAGCCACGTTGAGTAAACATCGTTTGTACCGTTCTCCGCAGTCTGTGTCTGATTATACACGGACGTAACAGTACCCAAAATGGCTTCTGAAACCTTGTGACCAAAACCTACAGGATTTTAAAAGCAAGGCCCTGCAAAAGGCAGGCCCTTTCAAAGCCTGAAACGAAACCTAACATGCATGGATTTGTGAAAGACTTTGTAAAGCCAGACAGCTAGGTAAATACAGAATATGCATTCTTCACCTTGGAACAGATCAAGTCAGGATGGACCTAATCTTGAGGCCATTAACTTTCTGCATAAATAATCAGTAGCAGCTCAACGTAACTACCAAGCCAGGAAAAGACGATTAAGTTTCATAAATAACAAACAACCAGGATACCGAAGCCATTAAACAAGGAGACAACCGCCCGCGTAGTCGTTAAAGTAAATGACTGTAATTGTTTTAGACGAGCCCGCCAAAAGTTAGACAAAGAACTGACCTGATTTGGACTGCAGATAAGGGGTGAAGAACCGGGTATAATTGTAGGCCCACCGGTAGCCAAGCTCTCTCTCTTGCCTCTTGGTCTCTTCGCTCTCACCTCGTCGCGGGCTCTCTTCTCCCTCCCCGCGCTGCTCGACACCGAGGACGCCCATTACTACACCGGGGGCCAAACGCGGGAGGAGAATGGGACCCGAATTCGAACAAGCACAGGACACACAGGCCGCAAACGGGCAGACGAGATGAGACGAACGGCAAAACCGATAAAGCAGAGAAGGGCAGACGAGAAGAGACAAACGGTAAAACCGATAGGCAGAGAAGGGCAGCGAAAAGAAGCGTTGGGGACAAGCGGCCTAGTTATAAGCTGGCGTTTGAAGCTTGGGTAGTAAAATCAATCGACGATAAAAACCGCCACCCGAGCCCCAACTGCAACAAAACCGTCGGTGACCAAACCGCCACCGGAAGAAGAACCATTGCTGCAAAGTAAGGTACCTAAAGAAAGACTTTACACCGTATTTCTAACGGAGGGAAAAAGGAGGGTACTTTACACAGACGACACCATCGCCGCGCCCTGCGACCACGTGATGACGGCAGACCCCAAGGACAACAGGAGCGAACCCCAAAAACCACAACCGGCTTGATCAACAGGTTTTGAATTGTCAAGGAAACCCCATTGGTGAGCATGAATTCCTGGCCCCTCATAGCTTAATCTAGTTAGGTATTGGGTTGGGATAAGGATAAAGGGATTTTTTTTTAATGTGTTTGTTCCCTCGATGTGCCGTGTGTTCCCCATTCCCAAATAAGTGTAATTTTACGTGCGTGTAATTATTCCAGTAATTCCCAGTATTGTGTTTTATTGTGACTTTCAATAAAAATTGCAGTTTCCTTGCACCAAACCACTTGTCTACTCTATTTTCTGTATCGCTGCCTGTACCTAAGTCCGGTGTCTAGAACCCAGGGGTGTGGGAACGATTCGAACCGCTCAGAGACAGTCAGGGGCAGAGCTGTCTGGGCACACGCCACCCCCTACAGCAGTGGACATGCACACTCAGCTCATGAGTGCAATGGGAAGGGTGCCCGAAAGCATTGATGGACTGGTAAGGAGTGTGGAGCACTCTGCTGCAGCACAGGCCGACGCAACACAAGGGCTTAGTGCTGCAATTCAGTCACTGGCTGCTGTGAACCAATCTCAGGCTGCTCTCATGCAGTCTCAGATTGAGGTAACGCGAGCACTGACTGCTGCCATCATCACTGGTTCGGCTACATTAACCCAGGGCTCTCACCTCGCCGCAGCAGGCCAGCAATCTGTGCTCAAGCAGGTTGCTCCGGATGCTGAGGTGCTGCCCCGTGGGAGTGCCAATGTGTCAGTCGAGCAGGGAGGTGCTGTACTCTCTCAGGATGACAGCATTCCTGCTCCCACCACTGTCACTTCCCCATTGCAGTTGCCACCACCTGCAACACAGCCAGTCCAGACTGCTGCCGCCCATGCAGAGTTGGTGCAGTCTGCAGCCAGGGCCTCCAGGCCGAGGGTATCTGTAGTCTCAGCATCTGACATTCAGCAGCCTTCCACCAGCCTTGCTGCAGCCAGTGGGGCCCCATTACGGAGGAGCAGTAGGGTGGGAAGGGGGGAAGTTCACAAGGGATGGAGATCACCCTCAATGGGCAAAAAGTAGGACGTCTAAAGAAATGTTGGGAATGTTTTTATTAAAGGCCGAGGTTCATCCGATAACTTTTGTTTAGTGTTTTGGCCTGTATCGCCAACTTGTGAGAATCAGTTATGTTAATTAATGAAATAAAAACACTGCAAGGGTCCTGACAAAGGGTTGAAACGTTAACTTTGTTTCTCTCTCCACAGATGCTGCCTGACCTGCTGAGTATTTCCAGCATTTTCTATTTTTATTTCAGATTTCCAGCATCTGCAGTATTTTGCTTTTGTATTAATGTTAATTAATGATTTGTGGTGTTTGTTGCTATTAGTGTAGGGTTCTCAAAATTCCCACATTCCCCAAAAGTTGCTAAGAAAGGGACCCTGTATGGACAAGTTATTAAAAAGGGTACCCAAAAGAAAATGGCTTCTGAAACCTC
Organism: Somniosus microcephalus; assembly: GCF_052327205.1. Classification (NCBI taxonomy): domain Eukaryota; kingdom Metazoa; phylum Chordata; class Chondrichthyes; order Squaliformes; family Somniosidae; genus Somniosus; species Somniosus microcephalus. Next base: position 47,625,769 of record NC_141003.1, read on the forward strand.
GTGACCGAAGCCTGCAGGATTTTAAAAAGACAAGGCCCTGCAAAAGGCAGGCCCATTCAAATCTTGAAACGAAACCTAACATGCATGGATCTGTGAAAGGCTTTGTCATTTCTAAAGCCAGACAGCTAGGTAAACACAGAATATGCATTCATCTTGAAAACAGTTTAACTCAGGATAGACGTAATCCTGAGGCCATTAACTTTCTGCATAAATAATCGGTAACAGCTCAAAGTAGCTACCAAGCCAGGAAAACCCGATTAAACGTCATAAATAACAGTCAGGATGTTGAAGCCGTTAAGCAAGGAGACAACTCCCCCAAAAACAGTTAAAGTGAATGACTGTAATCACTTTAGACGAGCCCGCCAAAATTAAACAAAGAACTGACCTGATTTGGCGCACAGATAAGGGGTGAAGAACCAGTATAATTGTAGGCCCACCGGTAGCCAAGCTCAACCCGACTCAACACACACACAGGACACATGGGGCCGCAAGCGGGCAGGCGAGACGAGATGAACGGCAAAACCGATAAGCAGAGAAGGGCAGCGTAAAGAAGCTTTGGGGACGAGCAGGCACACACCCCAGTCCAGTTATAAACTGGTGTTCGAAGCATGGGTAGAAGGAGCAGCTGACGACCACGAGCACCACGGTAACAAACTGAAGCCAACACCATAGACCGCCAACTGAACCCCAGCCACAACAAAATCTTCAGCGACCAAACCACCACCAGAAGAACAACCATTCTTCAAGATAAAGTACCCAACAAAGACTTTACTCCCTATCTCTAACGGAGGAAAAGAGGGTACTTTACTCAGAAGACTCCACCGCCGCGCCCTGGGACCACGTGATGACGGCAGGCCCCAAAGGACACCAAGAGCGAACCCCAAAACCACAACTGGCTTAATCGACAGGTTTCGAACCATAAAGAGGAACCCCATTGGTGAGCATAAATCCCTGGCCCCTCGTAGCTTAATCTAGTTAGGTATTGGGGGTGGGACAAGGGTAGGGGGATTTTTAATGTGTTTGTTCCCTTGATGTGCCGTGTGTTCCCCATTCCCAAATAAGTTGTACTTTTATATGCCTGTAATTATTCTAGTGATTTTTCCAGTGTTGTAATACTGTTGTGCCTTTTAATAAAAATTACGGTTTTCTTGTACCAAACCAGTTGTTTACTCTATTTCTGTATCGCCGCCTGTACCTAAATCCGGTGTCTAGAACCCAGGGATGTGGGAGTGATTCGAACCGCTCAGAGACAGTCAGGGGCAGAGCTGACTGGGCACACCAACCCCCTACATTAGTTTGTCATGAATAAATGACACACACAGAGTTTGTTAAATAAAAAATTTGTTGTATTCAAAATGTACATGTTTGGCCTTTGTATCATTGCTGCTTTGGCCAGCTATAGGGGTTTTGGGTTGCTTTCCATGATGTTGTTCTCCATGCCAGAAGCCATCATCTGAGTAGGGGCCTAGAAGCGGGCTTGTTATCAGCCGTTGACGGACAGCCCTTGCAGTGTCAACATTGTGGGCCTCCCTCCTGCCTTGGTGCTGCTGCTGATCATCCTCCTCCTCATCCTCCTCCTCCTCCTCTTCCTCCTCCTCCTCCGGTGGTGCACCAATCCCTGGTGGTATTGGCTGGGTCCTCCTGATTGCCAGGCTGAGAAGCATGCAGCATACAACTATGAAGAGGGAGACTCGCTCTGGAGAGTACTGCAGGGCTCCTCCTGAGTGGTCCAGACAGTGAAGTCGTTGCTTGAGCACGCCGATCGTCTGCTCAATTATGTTCCTAGTGGCGAGATGGCTCTTATTGTACCGCAGCTTGGCAGGGGTGTTGAGGTTATGGAGCGGTGTCATTAGCCAGGTGCAGATTGGATAACCCTTGTCCCCAAGGAGCCAACCACTTGGCTGATGCGGTGCCTGAAAAACGTCTGGCACACCAGTCTGGCGCAGGATGAAAGCATCGTGGCTGCTGCCAGGATAGCGGGCATTGACGGCAAGTATCAGCTATCTGTGGTCACAGACCAACTGCACATTTAAGGAGTGGTAGCCCTTGCGGTTTTGGAAAACCTCTGCATTTTCATGCGTTGCCCACAATGCCCCATGCGTATGGTCAATGACGCCCTGCACCATGGGGAAGCCCGCTATCCTAGCAAAGCCACGTGTGCGTTCATTCTGTTTGGCCCGGGTCATGGGGAAAGAGATTTACTGGCATCTCCTTTTATACAGGGCATTTGTCACCTCCCGGATACAGCAATGGACCGCGAACTGGGAGATATTGGCGGTGTCCCCAGTAGCTGCTTGAAAGGGGCCGGTGGCATAAAAATTCAGAGCCACTGTCACCTTCACTGCCACCGACAGAGACGTCCTGGTCCTCAGTTGAGGCTGCAGATCTGGTTGCAGCAGGTGGCAGTGCTCAGTGACCACCCCCTCGCTGAAGCACAGCCTGCGCAAACACTGCTCCTCAGAGAAATGAATGTAGGAGAATTGTTCCCGGAATATCCTGGGAGGGTAAGGTCTCTTGTGCAGACCATGTTTGACACTCTCTCTTTGTGTCTCTGATGCCTCCGATTCTGCAGGTGCAGGAAGACGCCCCGAATCCGTGCAGCTCCCATAGTCTCTTCTAAATCGCTGCAATGAAGGTCAAATCCAAAAGAACCTGCAAAGTGCTGCTCAGTAGCCAAAACTCTTTCACACAGATTTGAATCTCTCCAGAAGTCCCTCTCTCTCTCTCAGAATACGTGGTGCAAAAATGTCTCCAACAAAAAAAGGCAGGAAGGGGCCGCCTATAAATAGTGCTCTCCCAGCCCCTTCCCGACTGCAAAACGTTACCCTTAACCTGGCATTGCTAGCGGCAGGTGGAAAGGATAGGGGGCGCCACTCAATATCTGGTCTGGGGTGCTACCGGGGCATTGCACGCTCAACTAACGTCATGATCTGCGGGCGCAGGAGATCATGGCGGTAGAGTTTAGCGCCGCCGCAAAAACACTGGTCAATTTTGCGAGCAGCGCAAACATCGCCACGCCCGGGCGCTAGTTGCTTTGCGCCCCATTAACGCCCTCTTAGGGCGCAAATGGGAGGCGCTAATCAACCGAATTTTTCCCACTAAAAATTTGACATTTTAAAAATCTCTAAGAACAATTTACCACCTGAAGGAATAAGACTCCACAGTTTAAATTGTTCAATTTCTGTGCCAGAATGGTTGATTGGCATTGCACTAACAATTATCATGTCGCTAAAAAGTAACTTATGCTGCTAACTACCAGACTTAATTTTAAGTGGTGAGTTTAAAGGGTAATTAATGTGCAAATCCAGCACATTTATCTTAAAAATAATGGGGGATGGCTTCGGACGAGATGCCATTTGTGCGAAGCAAACGGCAGAGTGGTGTAATTCGACCAGCAAGTTCTGAAGATTTGCAACTCATGGTGTATCTCTTAATCCCCTGAATTTGCTGGTCGATTTGCATATTAATAACGACGTGCGTTGCTAACGCGCCATTAATACAGCTTTAATTTTCCAGCAAGATCCGGCCTGACATCCTTTGTGTCCAGGTGATCTAGTGCACCTTAGTGTAGACTCAAGAAAATCTCTTAGAAGTTCAAGTGAACTGGGGAAAACATTTAATGTAAAAACCCAATATAAAATGCACTATCCAATGAGTGGTGGAGAATAAAAATGGTTGATTAAGAAAGTAGACAGCTGAGGTTGGGCTCCCAGGAGATATATTTTTTTAAATGATGAGGAACTGTCACAGTGCTGAAAGTTAGGCACAGTTGAAATCAGCAAGAGTCGAAATGTGCAGTATCTAAGGGGTAAATTTACATGTGAGCTGGAACTAGTTGCTAATTATAACTTTAGAGTTCAATTTTGGAACAAGATGCATCAGAAAAGCAATCAACAGGGTATTGGTCTGCAAACAGTAGTATATAGTTTAACTAAATCCAGAGAGAGATAGAGAGAGAGACAGAAATAGTAAGATCAAAGTCAATGGGCAGATAATGAAAGGTACTGAATACTGCATGGACAATGGACAAGGAGAAAGGAAAACGCAGTTAGAGAATTCTACAGAAGTTTTGCAACTGCAATACCCAGACTACAGCAAAGTGAAAACAGAACTAAAGATGAGAGAGAGTGAAATAACAACAGAAAATGCTGGAAACACTCAGCAGGCCAGGCAGCCTCCGTGGAGAGAGAAACAGAGTTAACGTTTCAGGTCTGGGACCCTTCATCAGATTTCCAGCATCCGCAGTATTTTGCAATTATATGAGAGAGAGTGACATTGGAAGGCAGACTTTGAGTTGACACGACCGTGAAAGTTGGAAAATCATAGACAGCGTCCCTGTGATTTCTTGATATATTTGCAGCAGTGCTAACTTGGAAAATTGCACCTGATGCAAAAAGTGAAAATTTGTCCTGTTCTCTAACACTGCTGTCTATTACCTTGCAATCTAACCTGATGCCTGCACTGTTCCACCAATCTCACCATCTCCCACTTTTTCAGCAGAGTGCCTTGCCTTCCATCCAGCTATATAGCCTAATGCTCACAAAGGATGAGATCCCTGATGTCGGGAAAAACCCTTCTAGTGCCCAGCCTTTCATGAACACCATGGGCTAAAAATTGAGTAGCGCCCCAATTGGGGCGCTAACTTCACCAGGGCGCTAAAAGTAGCACCCCGGAAAAATTTGTGCCCCCGTGCCGGAAATTGAGTGGTTGCGCCCCAAGAGAGAAGTGGGGCACTACTGGAGGCGCCCTGCATCCCTCTTGGGGCGCTGTGAGTCAATATTGCGGCATTATATGCCACAGCGCCACACGTGCCGCGGTATTGCAGGCCTTCCTCCCCTTCTTAAAGGGGAGGGGCCTTGTGCAGCGCGACCTGGGGCCCAGCTGGGCCCCCGGGGATCTGGAGTGCAGGCAAAAGAGCCCGGCACTCAAGAGAAGTGCCGGGCTCTTGGAGCATAGCTGGCACTCCGTGGTGGTGGGGGGGGTTCAGGAGGCTGGGGACAGGAGCGCAGGCAGGTGCTGGCAGGGGGCCCACAACAAAAATGGCCACCCCACACCTCGCCTTTAAATTGTGCCTCCCCAGCTGCAGGTACGCCCCCCTGACCCTGTCGGACATAGCATCCGATGGTAAGTCAGGGGGCGCTCCTGAAGTTCGTGGCCGGGGCGTGAGCGGGGTGCTGCGCACACCAATGACGTCATCGCCAGCGGCGCAGCGCCGCAGGGCACTACCGGTTAGCGCCACCACTAACCTCCTGCTGAATTTTGCGGGAGGCGTGGGCAGTGCTGCGCCCGGGCGCTAGTTGCGTTGCGTCCCATTAGCGCCCTCTTAAGGCGCTAACGGGAGTCGCAACCAAGTGAATTTTTCCCCCCATATTTCTCCAATAACAAGATTGAATTTTTCTAAAAAAGAGAAGACTTAGAGGTAACCTGATAGAGGTCTTTAAAATTATGAATGGGTTGGGCAGGGTAGATGGGGAGAGAATGTTTCCACTTGTGGGAGAATATAAAACTAGGGTCCATAAATACAAGATAATTACTAATAAATGCAATAGGGAAAGAAAGAGATATTTATTTTCCCAGAGTGGTTAGAATGTGGAACTCACTACCACAGGAAGTGGTTGAGGCAAATAGCTTAGATGCTTTCAAAAGGAAACTAGATGAGTACATGAGAGAAAAGGGAATAGAAAGATATGCTGAAAGGCTGAGATGAGGTCGATGGAATGGAAGAAGACTCGTGTTGAGTATAAACACCAGCACTGACTAGTTGGGCTGAATGGTTTTTTCTATGTAATGTAATTCTATTCAATTGAGTTCTTTAGGTGAAAGATAGCATTTGAGGGATGCTTCTCAGGAGGCAGCAGACAGCTGATGTAACAGATCAGCTAGGATCACCCGATTAAAATGGAAGAAGGGCTTTAAAGCTGCTGTAGTCCAGTAATTCCTTTGGAGATGGATACACATCTTGCAAGATACAGAGGGAGTGAAGCCTTTTAACCGCAGTGAAGTGTAAGGGGTTAATTGTGCAGCTCTTAGTGTCAGTGCCCACAATGCGGAACGAACAAATGGAACAAGGTCTCTTACCTTTCCTGCTTTTCTCAGGTCATTGAACTTTTTCACTGGTCTGAACTCTTGTGGGCGAAAGATGTGGCACTGAGTGCTACTGCCGCCTACCTCCATTAAACACATTTCGAAGCTATCCTCCCACGGGCACGCAGCAGACTTTCTCCCCTTTGCTGCAGTTACCACCAGAAGTGAATTAAGGTTGGTCTTGTTCAAAGTTGTGAGCAAGCTGAAAGCAGTTAGCAGAATAGTGAAATGCATTTCCGGTCTAACCAGATTAAAGTAGAATGTTGTCTGGCCCAGTTCTGAAGATAGTATGGTGAGAGTGTGATTTTAAGCAGAAGGAACTGTGGTGCATTGAGACTGGAGGGGAAGCATGTGCAGTCGGGGAGGAAAGGATTGGGAGTACTGACAGAAAGCATGATGTTGCAAAGCTTCGTTTAGTGAGAAGGACAGATGAAGATAAAATTCTCACCTTGGTTATCCTCGTCAGATCATCAAACTTCGCTATCCTCAGGTACTGTCCCCCTCTCCTTCAAATCTGCCGTCATCACCTCTCTCCTCAAAAAAACAACCCTTGACCCCTCCGTCCTAGCAAACTGCCACCCCATCTCTAACCTCCCTTTCCTCTCCAAAGTCCTTGAACGTGTTGTCACCTCCCAATTCCGTGCCCATCTTTCCCGGAACTCCATGTTTGAATCCCTCCAATCCGGTTTCCGCCCTTGCCACAATAACAAAACTGCTCTCATCAAAGTCACAAATGACATCCCTTTGTGACTGTGTATCCTTTGTATCCCTCCTCAGCCTTCTTGACCTATCTGCAGCCTTTGACACAGTTGACCACTCCATCCTCCTCCAATGCCTCGCCACAATCGTCCAGCTGGGTGGGACTGCACTCGGCTGGTTCCATTCTTATCTATATAATTGTAGAAGAAAATCACCTGCAATAGCTTCTCTTCCCACTCCCACATCGTTATCTCTGGTGTCCCCCAAGGATCTATCCTTCGCCCCCTCCTATTTTTCATCTTTATGCTGCCCCTTGGCGACATCATCTGAAAACACAGCGTTAGTTTCCAAATATATGCTGATGACACCCAGCTCTACCTCACCACCACCTCTCTCGACACCGGCACGGTCTCTAAATTGTCAGACTGCTTGTCCAACATCTAGTACTTGATGAGCAGAAATTTTCTCCAATTAAATATTGGGAGGACCGAAGCCATTGGGCAGGATTTTCATTGGGCTGTGGAGGCGGGATTGGAGGTGTGTGGGGGTTTAAAATTGCAAAAACTGGCGGGCGGGCCCAACTCCGCCTCCATCCCGCATCCAAGCAATTTTCATTAATTTGTGTCTAATGGTCCCATCTCCGTCCCGCCTCCAAGAGGCGGGAATAGGCCGTTACGGCCGTTAACAAGCACTAAATTGCCTAATGGTCCCATCTCCGTCCCGCCTCCAAGAGGCGGGAATAGGCCATTACGGCCGTTAACAAGCACTAAATTGCCTAATGGTCCCATCTCCGTCCCGCCTCCAAGAGGCGGGAATAGGCCGTTACGGCCGTTAACAAGCACTAAATTGCCTCTATAATGCCATTTTGAAAGGCCTTAGCGATTTTAACCCTTTTCCCATGTGAAACACGCCTGTTCTGAAACATGACGGTGAAACGTGGTGGGAGCACAATTGGATTGCTGACTATCAGCTGCAGCTCAACCATTAAAGAGGAGATTTGATCAGCCATCATTTGCAGGTGGCAGGACTTTGTAGTCTCAGGTCATGGGGAACTTTTAGAAGGCATAACCACAGCTGTGGAAGTTTGGAGCCTGACACCCATCTCCAGTGTGCCCTCCTGGGAAACCCCTCTCACCACCTTCACTGAGCGCTTCCTCAACTGAGGCATATACCAGAAGCATGGGAGCCTTTTATTTCCTTCCCTTCTGGACATTAGATAAGGACAAAGGCCAGCCGTGGCACCAGCAGAACCAGGAACAACAGCAGCAGCAACAGCAGCAGCAACAGCAGGAGCGCCAAGCTGCTGTTCACCCACCTGAAGCTGCACAGGCCAGAAGGGGCCAGCGCATGGAAGCCCTTCGGCGCAGGAGATACCCCCCAAATAGGGTCTACAGACACAGGGTCAGCTACCTTAACATGTCTGAGCAGCAGTGCCAAAGGCGGCTCCGACTTTCGCGAGAGGTAGTGGGTGACATCTGCGCAATGCTGCAACAACACCTGCAGGCCAGAGGACCAGGTGGACAACCCTTAACAGTGGCCATCAAAGTTACCACCGCACTCAACTTTTTTGCCTCAGGCTCATTCCAGGGATCAGCAGCAGACATCAGCAGCATCTCCCAGGCGGCCGCACACATTTGCATCATGCAGGTAACTGATGCCCTCTTTGCCATCGCGCACAATCACATCCATTTCACCAATGATCAAGCAAGTGTCACAGCGCGTGCGGTTGAAAGAGATAATCTGGCAGGCTTTCCAAGGATGCAGGGCATTGTTGACTGCACACATGTGGCCCTTAAGGCACCCCATCGCAATCCAGGTATTTTTGTCAACCGCAAGGGCTTCCACTCCCTTAACGTTCAGCTGGTGTGTGACCACAAGAAGGAAATTTTGCATGTTTGTGCTATGTATCCTGGTAGTTGCCATGACTCCTTCATACTGTGCCAGTCTAGTGTGCCTCTGCTATTCAGACCGCCAGACCAACTTAACGGATGGCTACTTGGAGACAAGGACTATCCCCTGAAGACGTGGCTAATGACGCCGTTGAGGAGACCATCCAATGAAGCTGAGGAGAGCTACAACTCCAGCCACATGTCCACCAGAGCCATAATCGAGCAAACCATCGGTTTGCTGAGGATGCGCTTCAGATGCCTGGATAGATCAGGTGGAGCCCTGCAGTACTCAGCAGCCAGGGTCTCCAGAATTGTCGTGGTTTGCTGTGCACTTCACAACATGGCACAGCGTCATGGCTTGCAGATTTCTGAGGACGAAGTGGCTCATCACATATCCTCCTCAGATGAGGAGGAGGAGGAGGAGGAGAGCAAAAACGAACATCTTGCAGAGGCCCATCAACCAGTGGCAGCAGTACGCGAGAACATTGCTGCCCGGGATGCAAGGAACGCACTCATCTTGGCCAGATTTGCTTAGCCTAGCCAATCAAGCACATTTGCCTCGCAGCTTCTTGCCTGAGCATCAACAATGGCCAAGAACCAGCGGATTCCTAGCAATTTGACCACCATACTGACAATTGCAAGTAATCCTAAGCCCTCAAAGTGAAAGTCCCATTCGCAAAATGACACACGCCACAACTACAGCAGTAGCCATCAGATTTTTTATTTATATTATTCACAGAAAACATCAAATTTCACCCAAGTGACTACCCTTGTGACTATTTGTGCAGTACCTTTCTCTTACGTGTGCTCCTACGTGGTGCTTCCCCTGTGGCTTCAGCAGACCTGGAGGCCTCTTGCTCACTTTCCTGCTGCTCCTGTCTCGACTCCTTTGGCGGGTGTCCTCTGGGGTTACAAACCTGTGAGGGCTCATCAACAGTCTGCTGCTCCTGCGGTTGAGGGCTCTGCAGTGGCATGGAAGTGTGAGTGCTTGGAGAGGAGCCCCCACTTCCTTGATGTCTGCCACCAACTTCCCTCTCATGGGTCAGGTCCCCCTCAGCACTTGCAAGTGGCTTGAGAGCACCTTGCTGCACATCAGGGGGGCCATGGGGACCCCTATCTGCACTGGCAGTCCTACTCAGAAGGACTTCCATGAAGGTCTGGTTTCTCTGTTCAATAGATGACCATCGCTCCTCCAGAGATGTCATTTTATTCTGAACACTTGTAAGGGGTTTTCCTCGAGAGATTTCCCTGAGGTTTCTCTCTCTAGAGGCCTCTCTCTCTTGCACAGTAAAACCTTGAGTGGTTCGACCCATTCGCCCCTTAGATTCTGTACTCTGGACTTAGGCGCAGGAACTACAATGTAGAGAAAACTCGTGTAGACCAAGTTTGATGAAACAAAATGAAATTTTATTGCATAAGGAAAATTATCAAATCAAATGCAAGCAGATAAGGGAGTACATGGGAGGGGAAAACACACAAACAAATCATAATGACACAGTACTAACTAAGGCAAATACAGGCATCTTATACTCTACAAAGATCATTATGAAATAAGGAAACACACGGAACATCGAGGGACAACAACTCATGTTAATTGTACCCTTAAATCCACCCCCTTATTAAACCTATCTAGATCTGATTGTGAAGGGCCAGAAACATGCTCACCAATCCCACTAGGAAGTGCAAGGTTTTGAAATCGAGTCTGTGTTTGGTCCTTTCAGGCGTTTCGTCTCCACATGGATCGTGGAGCCCCTGTGAGCTGCGCCACACCTCTCTCCTGAGGTGGGGGTCGGGGGTGGCTGGACACCAGCGGGCCTGGATGTCGGCGGGGTCGAGGATCGTTGGCTCGACCCTGGTTAGAGGAGGCTTGGGCTGGCTCCCATCGCTTCTTCAGTTTCTTTTCTCTTCTCTCGAGCCGGGGTGGCTGGAAGGTTTCTTCTCTTGGGACCTTTATTTTTTTGTCTCTTCTCCCAAGTTGGGTCGATGGCTTCTCGTTCCGGCAACGGCCCGGGGACGGTCGATGATCTCCCGATGTGTTTCCCCAGGGCGGAACGCCGGTTTCGAGATGGCCTTCTCGATGTTGGCTTTCTTCTTCCTCCTGCGAGTGCCTGTTTCTTCTTCTGGCTGTCCGGATTCAAACTCGACACAAGCTGCAACTGTCTCCAAGCTTGCAACTGTGTTCCAGCTCGCAACTGTAACCCCCTCCAACTGTGACTCCAGTTATACCTTTTCGTCAGAGGCTTCACCTCCCGCCCAAAATCAGGTTAGTCTTTGTTTTATTTTTGGTGGGCTGGGAGCACAGCGGGGTAGTTATTATATTTTAAAATGTCTTAAACGGCTGGTAAAGGCCCATCTCTGGTCTGGAATTACCTTCATTGTTTTTAATGTCCTGCTGATCTCGTTATCTAGTCCTGGGTGCTGTTCTCATGAATATGAAATTGTCCCCTTTTGTCTGGGTCAACATTTTGATGGCCTCTGTCTCCAGGCCGATCTTGACTAGATCTGCATCTAATCCATATGTATACGTGTGGGTCTGGTTTCGTTCTCTCAGAAACGGCTTCCAGAACTTGCTGTAGGTTGAATCCACAAAGCTGTCTGAGGTTGCGCAGGAACCATTTTAAAGTGTCCCAATAAGCTGGTCACATGGTATGGCAGCCATTTTGTATGCCCCTTTTTCTGGGCTTCTTTTAAAGCAGTCTTTAAAATCACGGCCTCTTCTGCCATTTGACCCTTATTAATACAAAGTCCAATTTTGCGAATCCTACACACTCACCATGTTTTCTGCACTCTGGCGACTTATCACCTCCATGGAGGTTGCCATCATTTTCATGGTGATGCATTCATGCGCCAATGACTCCATAAATGCTCTGCTCATGTTCGCTATGGACTCCTCCATTCGCTCCACACTCGCAGCGACCCTGGAGACAAAACGTGCCAGAGACTCCTGCATCTGTCCCTGGAGTTCCAGCACCGCTGATCTTATGGATGGACCCAGAAGCAGAGGCTACTCCGACTAGGACTCTCCACTGCTGTCCCTGTCTCCACAATCTGCTGATGCTCACTTGTGAGCTGTGATACACCAGGTGACAACTCTACTCTATGTCCCGAAGGTGTGAGTGTCTGTGCTGGTGCTGCGTGCACTGAATTCTGCTGACGCTACGCCCTCAGAGGTTGCAGCTTCCTCTGAGGAGTCTTGAGGCTCATGCTGTTCCTCCTGGCTAGTGGGGATGGGTGCTTGCGATGGTCCTGTGGGGGAGTAAAGGAAAGAGTCAGAGATGTGATGCCAAGGTTACATGCACATTGCATATTGCAGATGATCATTAGTCCATCTGTTAGAGCTTCAGAATCATTATCAACGACTCGTGCAATGTCAATGAGATGGAAAACTATTCTGTCACCAGCTTGCTGTGATGTACCCCTCTGTCCGCCCCCCACTTGCGTAACTTCCTCCACTCCTATGATCTCCAGGACCGCCTCCTCCCAGGAGGTGAGGTGGGCTACTGAGGGTGGCCCTCCTCCTGTCCTCGCCCTTTCTCGCTTATTGTGAGCTCTCTTTTCCTGCAATGAGGGAGACAAGTGGAGGTTGAGTGAGAATGAAGGAGTGAGTGTAGAGATTCCATAGCATAGATACTTAGGAGACAAAGATGGAGTGAGGTGGCAAGACCAAGGGCCCTCCCTGTGTGTTGTCAATTGTTTTCATAGCATCACAATGATAGGGAGTGTGAGGGCTGCATAGTCGAATAGTTAGGTGAATGTGACCATAGAGAGAGAGGGAATGGGTAAGGGTGCATGGATGTCAGTGTCAAGTGGGATGTGGAGGAAGAGATTGCTAAAGCTGAGTGCTGGTGAGGAAAGGCAATGGGGATCAGATTGAGGGTGATGGAAAATTCATACTCACTTTTCCAGTGTGCAGAAGGTCATGAAATCTCTTCCTGCATCAGGTTCTGCGGGATACTGATAATGAGCTGACCTCCTCTGCCACCTGGACCCACACAGCCTTGGTCAGCTGGGGAGGCTTCTTTCTCCCTGAAGAAGGGAAGAGCAAATTTTTATGAGCTCTTGCTCCCTCAACTGAAGCTGCAAGGCAACATCATCAAACCCCGGAGCAGCCCTAGCTCTCCGGCTGGCCATTCTTCCTCCAGGTCCCTGTAGCATGAAAGGCCAAAAGGTTGGCAGTCTGCAGAAGAAGCAAGGCTTGTTGCAGACCTTAAATGCAGCAGCAATGATGACGTCATCGGAGGCGACTTTCAGACTGGACAAACTCATTTGCCATGGGTTCCCACACGTTGGAACTCAATTGGCCAATTAAGTTAAAATCGCATCTATCTCCCACATTGATTTAGATTCGGGTGGATAACACGAAATGTGGATTACATGACCCCAGACCGCCCCTGAATTAAAATCCAGCCCATTGTTTTCGGTCCCCGCCACAAACTCCGTTCCCTAGCCATTGACTCCATCCCTCTCCCTAACATCTGTCTAAGGCTGAACCACACTGTTCGCAACCTCGGTGTCATACTTGACCCTGAAATGAGCTTCCGACAACATCTGTGGCAAAACTAAGACCGCCTATTTCCACCTCTGTAACATGGCCCGTCTCCGCCCTTGCCTCAGCTCATCTGCTGCTAAAATCCTCATCCTTGCCTCTCTACCTCTCTTTCCTCCTTTAAGACGCTCCTTAAAACCTAACTCTTTTCATCTGCCCTAATTTCTTATGTGGCTCAGTGTCAATTTTTTTGTCTTATAACACTCCTGTGAAGCGCCTTGGGACGTTTTACTACGTTAAAGGCGTTATATAAATACAAATTGTTATTGTTGTTGTTTTTGAACTTATTCATACACTGCACCTATGTCCTGAGTGTAAGGCTGCAGGTACTGACATGCTCTGCAACTTCTCTCCATGCAGGCTAAATCATTTGCTTGGACAATCATAGGAACAGGAGTAGGCCATTCAGCCCCTCGAGCCAGTTACGCCATTCGTTTTGTTCACGGCTGATCTGTACCTGAAATCCATTTATGCTTACCTTGCAAAAATCTATCAACCTCAGGCTTTAAAATATCAATTTTTGCAGCATCCATATCCTTTTGGGGGAGTGAATTCAGATTTCCACTAAACTTTGTGTAAAAGAAAGTGTTTTCTGATTCCACTCCTGAATGATCTAGATCTAATTTTAATATTAAGGCCCCTTGTTCTGGATTTCCCACTAGAGGAAATAGTTTCCCTGAATCTATGCTATCAAATCCCTTTATCATTTTAAAGACCTCTATTAGATCATCCCTCAAACTTCTAAACTCAAGGGAACACTCGCCAAGCTTATGCAACCTGCCCTCAATGTAACCCTTTATGCCTGGTATCATTCTGGTGAATTTGTGCAGTACTTTCTCTAAGGCCAATATACCTGCCCAAAACTGAACACAGTAATATTACGTCCGTGAATGATTGAAACACGGACAGCAGGAGTGGAACAAAATAAATCTTTACTGGTGGAAGTCAATAGTGAAACTAAAACAACAGAGGCTCACTAGCGCCTTTTTATACAGGGGTGGTCACTGCCGGTACTGCAGTCTGAGACCAGTTATTCTCTTAAAGGTACATACACAACAATTCCTCCCCTTTTAGATAAACAGTACATAACATTCATTTAACAACTAAATGATAACTAATTACAATCACAATTACTGTTGCAAGATACATTGGTTAAGTTTAAGCAATTATAAGTTCAGTCTTTGAGGAGGCTTCCTGATTCTGTCTGGATAACGCCTCTTTGGGGTATCAGGTTCTTCTGGCAATGTTGAGTCGGGATCAATGTCGTTGTTTGGTTCATCTGCTTCCAATATTACCGGTTCTGCGGTAGCTGCAATTGGAACGTTGATTTCATTACCAGGTGTATCAGATCGTGGTGTGGCGTTGACGTTTTCCCGTGACTCTAGAATCTGGTCAGCATGGTGTCTTACAATGCTCTCCCCAACGTCCACGGTATACATGAGAGGTCCTTGTCGTGTACAAATCGTTCCTGGCTGCCATTTCTCAGTGCGGTAGTCCCGGGCCAAAACTGGTTGACCTATCTTAAAACTCCTGGTCGGCCTTTCATTCATATTCTGAAACTGCCTGTTCTCCACATCTCTTCGGACGTTTGGCTTAACCAAATCCAAGCGGCATCGTAGTCTTCGATTGAAGAACATCATGGCTGGAGTTTGGTTGGTAACCGCATGTGTCGCATTCCGGTAGGCAAACAAGAAGTTGTCCACCATGTGTTGTAGGGGTATATCTTCATTACACATTGCCTTGATAGCCTTCTTGAATGTTTGGACAAACCTCTCGGCCAATCCATTAGTGGCTGGATGATATGGGGCAGATGTGTAATGCTTAACACCATTGTTCTTTAAGAACCTCCGGAACTCTTCAGACACAAACTGTGGTCCATTGTCAGAGCAAATCTGTTCTGGCAGCCCATTCCTGGTGAATATGGTTCGTAAAACTGTGATAGTTTTTTCCGTGGTGGTTGAGGACATTTTTATTACCTCTGGCCAC
Source organism: Somniosus microcephalus (assembly GCF_052327205.1). Classification (NCBI taxonomy): domain Eukaryota; kingdom Metazoa; phylum Chordata; class Chondrichthyes; order Squaliformes; family Somniosidae; genus Somniosus; species Somniosus microcephalus. The sequence continues at coordinate 47,640,973 of NC_141003.1, forward strand.
TTGGAATGTGCGTCCACTGCAATTAAAAACATCGAGTCCATGAAGGGACCAGCAAAATCAATGTGCACCCTTTGCCATGGAGATGAGGGCCACTCCCATGGATGCAGAGGAGCTTGTGGTGGGACGTTTTGGACCTTCTGGCATCCTGCACAGCTCTTGGTCATCTCTTCGATTTCTCTATCGATTCCCGGCCACCACACAAACGCTCTGGCTAAGTTCTTCATTTTTACCCCACCCAGATGACCCTCATGAAGCTCATTGAGCACTCTATCCGTCAACTCAGGTGGAATTACTACTCTGGATCCACACATCAAGGTTCCTCTGCACACTGACAGCTGTTCTCTTCTCGGCGAGAATGCTGGCAGCAGTGGTTCGCCATGTGCTGGCCATCCCTTCACCATTAAATCATAGACCCGTGATAGTGTCGGGTCATTCCGTGTTTCCTTTTCTATGTTTGCATTCGTCACAGGGAGACATTCGACTATGGTCGAGTGGAATAACTCCATTGGATCCACTGCAAGGTCTTCTTCTTCCACCGTCGGCAACGGTAGGCGTGACAATCCATCAGCATTTCCATGCTGTTTAGTTCCTTTGTACTCGATGTCATATTGGTGTGCCCCTAGGAAAAGGGACCATCTCTACAGCCGTTGTGCTGTCATTATCGGTACGCCCTTCTGAGGGTTGAAAATGGAGACAAGAGGTTGATGATCGGTTAGTAGAGTAAATTTTTGACCGTGCAGGTAGTGATTGAACTTCTTCACCCCCCACACTAGACTGAGGGCCTCTCTGTCAATCTGGGCGTAGTTACACTCGGCAGAAGTTAATGAGCGTGACGCAAAAGCTATCGGCCTCTCTAAACCATCAAGGAATTTATGTGACAGTACCGCCTCAATGCCGTAGGGAGATGCATCACACGCCAGTCTGATCGGCAGTGCTGGGTTGTGGTGAGCCAAAACTTCCCTTGAAGTGATTAAGTCCTTACTCTTCTGAAAAGCACGCTTACAATCATCGCTCCATTTCCATGCTACCCCCGACCGTAGCAGGGCGTTCAGTGGGTGCAGAATTGTCGACAAATTCGGCAAAAACTTATGATAGTAATTCACCAATCCGAGGAATGACCTCAGTTGCGACACATTTTCAGGCGCTGGGGCCTTAACAACCGCTTCAATTTTGTCAGGGGACTTATGTAACCCCTCTTCATCAATCACGTGGCCACAATACGATATCTGTTTCTTAAAAAATTCGCACTTGGGGCGGTTGGCTCGCAGCCCATGTTCCCGTAGTCTAGTGAGCACCTGTTCTAGGTTGTTAAGGTGTTCACTGTCATCTTCACCTGTCACAAGGATGTCGTCCAAGTGACACTGAGTCCCCAGAATCCCTTGCAGGACTTGTTCCATCGCTCTTTGCCATATCGCCGGAGCCGATGCTACTCCGAATACCAATCGATGATACTGGTAAAGACCTTTGTGAGTGTTTATCATGAGATACTTCCTAGAGGACTCTTCAACCTCCATCTGCAAATATGCTTGTGCGAGGTCAATTTTTGTAAAACGCTTCCCTCCAGACAGTGAGGCGAAGATGGCTTCTATCCTTGGAAGAGGATATTGTACTGTGTGAAGGACTGGGTTCACCGTCACCTTGAAATCCCCACAGATGCGAATCTTCCTTGGCTCCCCGGACTTATTGCTTAACGTTTTCTTCATGACTGGAACGATGGGTGTCGCCCACTCGCTCCAGTCGACCTTAGACAACACGCCCGCCTTCTCCAGATTCTCCAGCTCTGCCTCGACGGCTGGGTGAATTGCATATGGTACCGGTCTTGCTTTGAAAAACATGGGAACTGCATTCTCTTCTATTTTTATCGAGGCGGTTACGCCTTTAAGCGTGCCCAGTTCTTGTTGAAATACCTCTTTGGCGTTAGCTAAGATTGTTGACAATCGTCCAGGAGTGACGTCTTCATCTTTTTTACCGTCCACCGTCATTGCATGAATGGCATGCCAATCTAAGTTTATCTTCCTGATCCATTCCCATCCCAATAACGGTGGTCCACCATTTGGCAGTATGTAGAGATACAATTTCCGTATTTTCTTGCCGTTGTATTCGACAGGCACCCTTATTTTTCCTCTGGGGTATACTTTTTGCCCCGTATACGTCGTCAAGACGATGGATGTCTCTCTCAAGGGTATGTGTGAAAATAGCCGCTCGTCGTCTCGTCGATTCATGACGGTTAGCGCTGATCCTGTATCCAATTCCATTTTAAATTGGGACCCTGCTATCGTGAGGGTGACCCAAGTGGTTCATTGATCCTCTTTTGCGATTACATTGTGAAGTTTGAGACAGCTTAGTCTCCTGTTCCCGGATTCACTATCGCTCATCAGGTCTTCGGAACTACTGTCCGTCATCTTTTGTACTTTCTTGTACGGTTCCTTAGTAGCCTTTTTGTTGTCGCTGGTCTTCTTCCCAGACCTGCAAACTCATGCAATGTGTCCCATCTTCCCGCATTGCCTGCATATTTTGTCTTTGGACCAGCAGTCCTTCTGGTCATGGTTAGTTCTGCCGCAGCGATAACATTTTGCAAATCCTCGTGTCATTTCGTGGGTGCCGTATTCCTGTGGTTTTTGTTGAATTTCTGCAGCTCCCCTGGCTGATGCTTCATACGATACTGCCACGCTGAAAGCCTTATCTAACGTCAGCTCTTTCTCTGAGAGTAACTTCTTCTGTGTTCCTTCACTCAGAAGTTCACAGACAAATTTGTCCCGTAGGGTATCTGCCAGTCCTGCTCCGAACTGGCAGTGCTTTGATAGCTTGCGTAGTTCCATAAGATACTCAGCATTGCTCTCATCTACTCTTCGCCTTCGGTTTGGCTGGAGTAATCAGGTCCCGCAATAGGCCATACGTTCTAGCGCCCATTAAGTTTAGCAATATCGATGCCTTTTTCTCCTCCGCTATTTCGTTTGCCTCGAAATATACCTCGACTCTTTCCACATACGTGGTCCAGTCCTCTATTGTATTATCAAAAGCAGTGATACAGCCAGTCTTCGGCATCTTGCAAATCTAAAATGGCGCCTCCCGCGCTTTGCCTTCTTCCCCGATTTAACAAAATGGCGCCTCCCGCGCTTTGCCGTCTTCCCCACTGATTAAGATGGCACCTTCCGCGCTTTGCCTTCTTCCCCGCTGTTGTTAGCGCTGCTTTCCACGGTTTCTTGTGTGTTTAATATTTTTTTAAAATTATTTTCCCGTCGTGGAACAACCCTGTGGGACTCTTGCCTCCCTCTTCGCGGGTCTATACGTAACCCGGCTTCGTAGCACCGGCCGCGCCCTGTGTGCTCCATGTGGTGTATGTAACCTGTTCCACCTTAAGAGAACTTAAGCCTGTTCCACCTTAAGAGATGTACTTCTTTCTCTGGCTGCTGTATACGTAATACCGGTGGTGACCACCGGTATATAAGTACTGTGTAGTGATATTGTATTTAGTATAGTCCTGACCTCCAACTAGTAAAGACCTGTTGAAACTTTATTCTTGTAGTCTGTGTCAGTAATTAATCTTAATACAACTGGAACACACAGACTTAACAGTGGCGACGAGTCCGATTCTTACCCTGCGGCAGTTTATATCCACGGCGGCTTCGTCCACAGAACGGGCGTCGAAGAGAGGCATCCACCCTCATCACCCTGCTGGAAGACACGTCGCGCGGCAGGCATCGAGAACCCGGAGTGCAGAAGACATCCTGAACTCGAAGCCTCCATCAGCGGCAGTCAGCTATCTTCTTTCTACCTCGGTGGTGGGTAAGCCGGTCAGCGACGCGAGCAGAAAGTCGGCCGCGTTGGCTGTACAGACGGGGGAGGAAGACGGAGGAATAAGGGCGGTGAGATCGATCGCGACCGGAGATAAGGGCCGGGCTGCATTCGGGCCGAAAGGCGCAGCGCGGGGACATCGATCGCGGCTGGTGATAAGGGCCGGGCCGCTTTCGGGCCAAAAAGGCGCAGCGTCTGGGGCGACTGAAGGCGCGAGAGCCGCGGTGAAGGCGAACACAGCCGGTGCTAATAACCGGGCTGCAAGAAGGGCTGCGAGGCGTGACATCGGGGAAGCGCGAATGCCCGAGGGAGCCGCGGTGAAGCGGAGACAGCGTCGGGGGAGTTACTAACCGCTGGGAAAGGGGAGCAGCAGCGGCACGCCAAACACCATTGCAGCCAGTGGGTGAAGACCGCCAAGCGTGGGCAAACCGCCATTTTGTAGGCGGAGGACGAAGACAAGAGCGGGAAGCCGCCATCTTGGGATAAAAAAATTTTTTTAAATAAATAAATAAATAAAATAAATTGCAACAATGCCTAAACATGGGAACATTAATACCTTTGATAGCGACATCGAAGATTGGGCCATGGATGTAGAACGCATACAAAATTATTGTAAAGCAAATAAAATCCCAGATGCAGAGAAAGCACTAACTTTATTAAACTTAATGGGTGCGAAGACATACGGGCAATTGAAACACCTTTTATCACCAGATGAACCGGCGGATAAGACGTTCGAGGAGATTGTTACTGTCCTGAAAAATCATCTAAACCCCACGCCGCTGATGCTAGCGGAACGATTTAAATTTTACAGCAGAAGGCAGCTGAAGGATGAAAGCAATGCTGAATATTTAATGGAATTGCGTAAGCTAGCAAAGTACTGTCAGTTTGGAACGGGAGTAACAGATGCGCTAAGAGATAAATTTGTGTGTGGATTATTAAAAGAAGACACACAAAAGCGACTGCTCGAGGAGAATGAGCTGACGCTTGAGAAAGCGGTCACTATGGCAGCAGCACACGAAGCCGCAGCGAGAGGCATGGCAGTAATGCAGCTACGGTCACCGGAACTCAGTACAAATAAATTGGGTTTGAGTACTGTAAAATGTTATCGTTGTGGAAAGACAACACACGATCAGAACCAGTGTTGGTTTAAAAACCAAGAATGCAGAACGTGTGGCAGGCTTGGCCACATAGCTAAAGTATGCCGGTCAGGAAAGAAGACCAGCAACAAAAAGTCACCGCAAGGAAAATACATAAAGGTGCACAAGGTGACAAAGACCAGTTCGAACGAACAGAAGTCAGATTCAGACGCTAGCAGTAATGAACTGGATAGCTTAAGAGTTCACAACGTTGGTAAGGATGCAGATCTCCAGACAATTTGGGTCACTCTTCAGATAGCAGGAGTCCAAGTAAAGATGGAATTGGACACTGGATTGGCATTGACGGTCATGAATAAGAAAGATTACAAAAGGTTATTCCAACATATTCCCCTACGGGATACGGAGATTATATTGAAAATATACACGGGGCAAAGAGTGTACCCCATCGGAAAGATAGAGGTAAAAGTGGTCCACAAGGGTGAAGAAAGCCAAGTAATGGACTTATATATGCTACCTGAAGGAGGTCCACCACTACTGGGACGGGAGTGGATTAGGAAAATGAATATGGACTGGCACTCCTTAAAAGCACTAACAGTAGATTCCGGGGAAACAGATGTCAAACCTAAACGATTGTCCAAAATATTGGATGATGCTAAAGAGGTGTTCCAGCAAGGACTGGGAACACTGAAAGGAATTACGGCAAACATCAAGATTGATGAACATGCACAACCAAAATTTTTCAAAGCCAGACCGGTACCCTATGCAATACGACCTACTGTAGAAGCGGAACTGGAAGCGCTAGAACGTTCAGGTGTACTGTCTAAGGTAGATTGGAGTGAGTGGGCTACGCCCATTGTTCCTGTTATGAAACGTCCTTCGAGCAACAAGCCAGGAGAACCAGGGAAGGTTCGCATCTGTGGAGATTTCAAGATCACCGTTAATCCGGTGCTTCACACGGTGCAGTATCTGCTTCCGCGGATTGAGGATATTTTTGCTTCGTTGTCTGGCGGGAAACACTTCACCAAGATAGACCTGGCGCAGGCATACTTGCAGATGGAGGTTGAAGAAGAGTCACGCCAGTACCTCACAATCAACACGCATAGAGGTTTGTACCGGTATAATAGGCTGGTTTTTGGAGTGGCATCGGCTCCGGCAATTTGGCAGAGGGCCATGGAGCAGGTATTACAGGGAATTCTAGGCACACAATGTTACCTGGACGAAATTCTGATTACAGGTGATGGTGATGAAGAACACCTCGCAAACTTGGAACTGGTGCTCAACAGACTGAAAGAGTATGGACTTAGAGTTAATCGGCAGAAATGTGAGTTCTTTCAGAAGCGGATCTCGTACTGTGGTCATGTCATTGACCGGGAGGGGCTTCATAAGTCTCCTGACAAGATAAAGGCAGTTGTAAAGGCTCCCGCTCCGGATAATGTCTCTCAGTTGAGGTCGTTTCTGGGATTGATTAACTATTACCATAAGTTTCTACCGAATCTATCCACGGTACTGCACCCGCTGAACACTCTTTTACAGAAGGGGGTACCATGGGAATGGAGCGAAAACTGTAAGAAGGCATTTCGCAAAAGCAAAGAATTGATCACCTCAGAGGAAGTGTTGGCTCACTTCAACCCGGCACTGCCTATTCGGTTGGCTTGTGATGCTTCTCCATATGGTATTGAGGCAGTACTCTCACACAAGTTGCCAAATGGCACGGAAAGGCCAGTCGCATTTGCATCCAGATCATTGACCTCCGCTGAGCGCAACTATGCGCAGATCGATAGGGAGGCTCTCAGCCTTGTATGGGGAGTGAAGAAGTTTAATCATTACCTGCAGGGCCAAAAATTCACACTTCTGACAGACCATCAGCCGTTGGTATCCATTTTTAACCCTAAGAAGGGTGTTTCGGTGATGACAGCACAGCGACTCCAGAGATGGTCCCTTTTCCTAGGGGCACATCAATATCAAATAGAATTCAAAGGTACAAAGCAGCATGGCAATGCTGATGGGCTGTCGCGCCTGCTACTACCTGAAGCAGAAGAGACGACAAAAGTTGACCCTGTTGAGTTATTTCATTCGACCATCATCGAGTGTTTACCAGTCACCAATGCAAGTATTGAAAGAGAAACCAGGAACGACCCGACACTGTCCCGAGTTTACGAGGTGACAGTGAAGGGATGGCCAACACATGGTGATCCTCTGTTACCGGCATTCTCGGCAAGGCGAGACCAGCTGTCCGTCTGCCATGGTACTTTGATGTACGGGACAAGAGTGATTATTCCTCCCAAGTTACGGGAAAGAGTTCTAAAGGAACTGCATGAAGGTCATCTGGGGGGAGTTAAGATGAAAAATCTTGCTAGGGCTTATGTATGGTGGCCGGGCATTGACCAACAGATAGAGGAGTTGACAAAAAGCTGCGCTGGGTGCCAAAAAGTGCAAAATGCACCTCCGATCGCACCGCTACACCCATGGGAATGGCCTTCAGCCCCATGGCAACGCGTACATATTGACTTTGCTGGTCCATTCATGGACTCCATGTTCCTAATTGCGGTGGACGCACATTCCAAATGGCCAGAAGTGATCAAGATGAATACCACTACTTCAGAAAAGGCAATTGCAGTGTTAAGAACAATATTCGCAAGGAACGGATTGCCTGAACAGATATGTTCGGACAACGGACCACAGTTCGTGTCGGAAGAATTCCAAAAATTCTTAAAGAAGAATGGGGTGAAACATTATACCTCTGCCTCATATCATCCGGCGACAAACGGGTTGGCCGAGAGATTTGTCCAAACATTCAAAAAGGCAATAAAGGCCATGAACGATGATCAGATTCCGTTACAACACAAGGTGGACAATTTCCTAATGGCATATCGAAACGCCGCTCATGCAGTGACTAACCAAAGTCCTGCCATGATGTTTTATAACAGGAGGTTGCGGTCCAGGTTGGACTTGTTAAAACCAAATGTGCGGAGGGAAGTGGAAAACAAACAGTTCCGGCATATTAATAACAAGTCCACTTGAAGTTTCGACGTAGGACAACCAGTGTTGGCAAGGGGCTATGGAAACGAAAAATGGCAGTCCGGAACAATTCGGGCCAGACAAGGACCTCTGATGTACACAGTAGATATTGGTAACAATGTGATAAGGCGTCATGCGGATCAACTGGTAGAATCAAGAGCAAGGGTCGAACCCATGGTTGTGACAGAGACAACTGTGGAAGACGTTAATGAACCTGAAGCATCTACCTCGGCAGGGACTGTACCTGATGATGACGCCCAATACATAGGAAACCAACAAGAAGAGTCACCTCAGCAACAAGAATCAGAGACCACTGAAAGGCGTTATCCAAACCGAATCAGAAGGCCTCCTGAGAGACTGAACCTTTGAACTGTTTATACCTGAAGTTATATATGTATATATGTTATTATGTTATGTTAAATGGGGATATGACTGTTAAGCTAAAAAGGGAGGATTGTGGTGTATGTAACCTGTTCCACCTTAAGAGAACTTAAGCCTGTTCCACCTTAAGAAATGTACTACTTTCTCTGGCTGCTGTATACGTAATACTGGTGGTGACCACCGGTATATAAGTACTGTGTAGTGATATTGTATTTAGTATAGTCCTGACCTCCAACTAGTAAAGACCTGTTGAAACTTTATTCTTGTAGTCTGTGTCAGTAATTAATCTTAATACAACTGGAACACACAGACTTAACACTCCACCCTCTCTCTCTCTTCTTCCCGACAACGCTGCTCGGCCCCATTGCAAACCACCCGCTCGAGTTCGCGACCACCGCAGCCCAGGAAGGATCAGTGCACTACCTGCCACCAGCCCGATTAGCTGAAGCACCGTCGACAGGAACCAGGCCCCGCATCTGACAGCTTCTCCAGCAATCTTCAACTCTGCAACACAGGGCGGATGCCCACGGTCGACGCCCATTTCTACTGCCTCTTACTTTCTTTTCTTTCTGGCCTCGACCTCTGCTCACTTCGCTGTAGGAATGGATCCCAGGAGGTGGTGCAGACTGTAGGTAGGTTCGTATCTGCTCGTCGCCAGTATTACGTCCGTGAATGATTGAAACACGGACAGCAGGAGTGGAACAAAATAAGTCTTTACTGATGGAAGTCAATAGTGAAACTAAAACAACAGAGGCTCACTAGCGCCTTTTATACAGGGGTGGTCACTGCCGGTATTGCAGTCTGAGACCAGTTATTCTCTTAAAGGTACATACACAACAAGTAATATTGGTGAGATCTGATGAGGACTCTGCACAATTGTAGCATCACTTGCTCACGTTTGTATTCAAATCCACTTGAGATAAAGTCCAACATTCTATTCGTCTTTTTGATGACTTTGCATGAGCTTTAAGTGATGTGTTGTGCAGGGACATCTAAATTCCTTTGGTCTCTCAGCATTAAGAAAATATTACGATTGGATTTTCTTGGATCCGAAGTGGATGACCTCACATTTTCCCCACATTGAACTCCATCTGCCACAGTTTTGCCCACTAACTTAGTCTGTCTATATTCCTTTGTAACTTCCTGCTCTCATCTACACAACTCGCAGTGCTTCACCTGCCACCTGAACTATAGAGGCCCTCCATCCTGCCCTCACTTGCTTCAGTATCACCTCAACAGCAGCATCAGGAAAATGGGAAGTTCTGGCAGTTGACATTCTTAATAGTGTTCAAAAATCACACCTCCCACAAGCCAGCACTGAAAAGACACTTCCCCTTTAAGAGGTATAAGTTTGCTTTAAATACGAGTCATGGCTACCAGGTTTCCCACCCTTCTAAACACGGAGCTGCCTACCAGCATTCAAATTATGCGAGCAGCTCCACAATTAAATGTAAATGAAGCCCAACCATCAAAATGGTTAGTGCCTCTCACCTACATCAGTGAAGTCAAAGGAAAGGAAAATCGGGCAGGGTGTATAATAGGCAGCCGATCCACTGCCACCAGTTTGACGCCCGGTGGCAAAAGTTAAAATCTACCCCCTGCACTTCTGGCTAGTTTTGCATCAGTTCCTAACCATTCAAAGACTGAAGTCCATCAGCATCTGAAAAGAGAAGAGATAGATTATCATTTTGGCTGCACACTAGAAATTGGAAGGTTAACAAGTTCTTTTATAGGACTGAACTATACAAAGAACAGGGGAGAGTGCAACTGGTAAAAATCAAGAGCCACACATGCTGGCTCCTGTCACAAAAAGGCAATTAATTACTGTACATTGATAAGCTGTGAACAAGGGCATATGTAAGAACTTTTGTCATTTTACTTCTACGTAATGCACTCTTGTATGTAGGCCAACTTGCTCTTTAATGCTTAATGTCATTTACATTAAGGTGTATGGAAAACATATTCATTTGCAATAAGGACTAATCCCTATAATCAGTATCAAATAATTAAAATGTTTTTTCAATACTTGTATACTTGACATGATAATCTGCATAATAATTTTATATATCGGAGTCACTATTGTAGTACTATGTCTTCGTAAGACATTTCAATTTGCTTTCTTCCAAACTTAACATTTCCTTCTTTTGCAAGCATTGAAAAACAATTACAATAATTAATAACCAATTCAATTTTATTAAATATCATGAACAGGTAGAATCCTTTTCAGATTAATTACAATTCAGATTATAATAAATCATAACATTCAGAACATCAATCACCAGAGATCATAGGTTAATTGTCTCAATGCATGATCTATTAATTTAGAGCTAATTAATGTTTTAGTATTTTAATTAAAACTAATGAGAAAATTACATCTTTGTTTTACTTTTCTTTTGCTGTAGTTTGTTTCAATTCTATTTTCTGGAGTCACTTTTCAGGGTCTTTGTACTTTCAATTTGTCAACTCTCTCGTTTTCCTGTTTTTTTATTTATTTTCCCCATCCATCTCTTTGTTTACCCACCAGATTTCCTAGCTCTATTTTGAGTTTTGTGTACATATGTCATTCTTAGCCAGTCAGAAGAAATATGCTAGTTTTGGTACAGGCACTGGCAAATGGATGGCTCCATTAGCATTGGAGGTGAGCTAGAAGTAGGCTAACCATTTTTTTTCAATGAAGGCTGATGTTAACAAAAACTAAATAGATTATGAGAGTAAACTGGCAAGAAATATAAAAACAGACAGTAAGAGCTTCTGCAGGTATATAAAAAGGAAGAGAGTAGCTAAAGTAAACATTGGTCCCTCAGAGGATGAGACTAGGGAACTAATAATGGGAAACCGGGAAATGGCAGAGACTTTGAACAAATATGTTGTATCGGTCTTCATGGTAGAAGACACTAAAAGCATCCCAATAATAATAGATATCAAGGGACTATAGAGAGGGGGGAGCTTAAACCGATCACCATCACTAGAGAAAAAGTACAAGGCAAACTAATGGGACTAAAGGCTAACAAGTCCCTTGGACTGGATGGCCTACATCCCAGGGTCTTAAAAGAAGCGGCTGCAGAGATAGTGGATGCATTGGTTGTAATCTCCCAAAATGCCTTGGATTCTGGAGTGGTCCCAGTGGATAGGAAAACCGCAAATGTAACAATTCTATTCATAAAAGGAGGGAGACAGAAAGCAGGAAACTATAGGCCAGTTAGCCTAACATCTGTCATTGGGAAAATGCTAGAGTCCATGATTAAGGAAGTAGTAGCAGGACATTTAGAAAATCATAATACAATCAGGCAGAGTCAACATGGTTTTATGAAAGGGAAATCATGTTTGACAAATTTGCTAGAGTTCTTTGAGGATGTAATGAGCAGGGTAGATAAAGGGGAACCAGTAGATGTAGTGTATTTGGATTTCCAGAAGGCATTTGATAAGGTGCCACATAAAAGGTTACTGCACACGATAAGAGTTCATGGGGTTGGGGGTAATATATTAGCATGCATAGAGGATTGGCTAACTAACAGGAAACAGAGAGTTGGAATAAATGGATAATTTTCAGGTTGGAAAACTGTTACTAGTGGGGTGCCACAGGGATCAGTGCTGGGGCCTCAGCTGTTTACAATCTATATTAATGACTTGGATGAAGGGACCGAGTGTAATGTAGCCAAATTTGCTGATGCTACAAAGATAGGTGAGAAAACAAGTTGTGAAGAGAACACAAATAATCTGCAAAGGGATATAGATAGGTTAAGTGAGTGAGCAAAAATTTGGCAGATGGAGTATAACGTGGGAAAATGTAAGGTTATCCGCTTTGGTAGGAAAAATAAAAAAGCAAATTATTATTTAAATGGAGAGAGACTACAAAATGCTGTGGTACAGAGGGATCTGGGGGTCCTTGTACATGAAACACAAAGTTATTATGTGGTACAGCAAGTGATTAGGAAGGCAAATGGAATGTTGGCCTTTATTACAAGGGGGATGGAGTATAAAAGTAGGGAAGTCTTACTACAACTGTACAGAGCATTGGTGAAACCACACCTAGAGTACTGGGTACAGTTTTGGTCTCCTTATTTAAGGAGGAATATACTTGCATTGGGGGCAGTTCAGAGAAAGTTCACTCGGTTAATTCCTGAGGTGAAGGGGTTGTCTTATGAAGAAAGTTTGAGCAGGTTGGGCCTATACTTATTGGAGTTTAGAAGAATGAGAGGGGATCTTATTGAAACATGTAAGATCCTGAGGGGGATTGACATGGTTGATGCAGGGAGGATGTTTCCCCTCGTGGGGGAATCTTGAACGAGGGGGCACAGTTTCAGGATAAGGGGTCGCCCATTTAAAACAGAGATGAGGAGGAATTTCTTCTCTCAGAGGGTCGTGAATCTTTGGAATTCTCTACCCCAGAGAGCTGTGGAGGCGGAGTCATTGAATGTATTTAAGGTGGAGATAGACAGATTTTTGAACAATAAGGGAGTCAAGGTATAGCAGACCAGTAAATATCCTTTCAAGCAGCTTCCAGTCTGTCCAATTACGAATCTGGTGCATATCTGACCTCTTTCTTTTAGTAAGAACACAGATAAAGTCTATTTAGTTTTCCAGTTCTGCTTTCATCTGTGGTTGTGCTTAGACAGTGTATAAACTCCTAATGAGTTACTATGGAAATGTCGAAAGGAAACATAAAGGGAATATGGCTGAATTTTTGGGTATGTTAGTAACAGGAAAAGTATTTTGGTGAGTCTTCTCTGTTAGAGAATGACGATGGCTAGTGCTCAGCCTCCATTAAAACTAAGGTTTCCTTTACACCCCTGTGTGATCTAATATTATCAAGCAGTAAATAACAAATAATATGGAAGTGCATAGTAATAACAATGAAAGCACCCAACTCCAGAACCCACGCTGGCATCAAAACTATATTCTATGTAACAGGATGTAGTACAGGAAACTGTTTTTTATCCGGCACCGACGGGACCGGCGGGTTGCCGGTTTATCAACATTTGCAGATGACGGAGAGGGTTATCTACCGAGGCTATTTTTAACAAAGATAAATAAAAAAATCAAGAAATGTGCAGTATACAGTAATTGGGTACTCACCTACAGGATGTTGTGTTAAATGGACGGTGGAAGATGCTTGATTAAGTATAGTACTGCCAGTTGAGGGTAATCCATAATGCTTTAATTACTTAACAGTAAAACAAAACTTATAAACAACTGTACAGTACAGTATAAAGTACTGTGGTTGACTGTACACTTATTCCAAGTCAGCTGGTTCATCAGGAATATCCATGTCAGCTGGGTCATCAGGATCATGCACTTCAACAGATTCTTCAGGCACTTCCACTGCTTCAACTCTTTTGGAAGCTTTCCGAAACATGTCCCGGATGTCTGCTTGCTTAGTGGACTCTTGCCTTTTTTGTAGAAAGGTGGAATGCAGAATATGGAGGTGCATACTTTCTTGGGCAGAATAGCAAGGATGCCTTTCAGCAAATTTGAGCAAATCCTTCTGCAGCTTTAGCCCAAGAAATCTTCTTCTCTTCAGAAATCTCATCCTCTTCACTTTCCATCTCACTTTCCTTTTCTTTCTTTGGATTCAAAACATTCTCCATTATTTCATCATCACTTAGCATATGCACAACAGCAACTTCTCTATCTGCATCAACCCACTGCTCAATATCACTTTCACTGAGGTGATGTAGAGGGTTTGTTGGGCCTACATTTTTCACCATGCCAGCCATTTCCATTACTGTACTCCTCTTGGGACGAACATTGATCCCATGAAATTCCTCCTCTGAAGAAGAACCTTCAGCAAACATTTCAGGAGGCCACAATTTGCGCCAGGCTTGTCTCAAAGTGTGACTTTTCACCAAGTTCCAGGAACGTGCAGCATTAAAGATGGCATCTTTAAGATTGTATTCCTTCTGAAATGCATGAATATTGTCATCTTGGCTTATCAGTTTACGTAGGAAGTCTTTCTTGTAATGACACTTGAGATTTTGGATAACGCCCTGGTCCATGGGTTGTATGAGAGAAGTTACATTTGGTGGCAAATAAATGGTGAAAATATTTCCCGAAACCAACTCGGATTCATGCGGATGGGCTCTACAATTATCAAGCAATAAAATGCATTTGCTATCTTCAAATTTCCCTATTCTACGGAAATGTTCCCTGTAGGGGCTGGTGTGTGCCCAGTCAGCACTGCTCCTGGCTGTCTCTGAGCGGTTCGGATCGCACCCACACCCCTGGGTTCTAGACACCGGACTTAGGTACAGGCGGCGATACAGAATTAGAGTAGACAACTGGTTTGGTGCAAGAAAACCGTATTTTTATTAAAAGCACAATAAGATTACAACACTGGAAATTACTAGAATAATTACAGACATATAAAAGTACACTTAGTTGGGAATGGGGAGCACACGGCACAACGAGGGAACAATCACATTAATAATCCCCCTACCCTTGTCCCACCCCCAATACCTAACTGGATTGAGCTAAGAGGGGCCAGGGATTTATGCTCACCAATGGGGTTTCCTTGACAGTTCGAAACCTGTCAATTAAGCCGGTTGCAGTTTTGGGGTTCACTCTTTGTGTCCTTTGTGGCCTGCCATCCCCACGTGGTCTCAGTCTTGGGAACTGCGAAGGTCCCTCAGTTGGGTTGAGTCCGCTGATGCGGTAAGGGCACGATTATGGATTTGTCCGGTAAGTCCCCTTTTCTTTTGCTAGAAATAGGGATAGTAAAGTCTTTTTGTTGGATACCTTAGTTTGTAGAGTGGAAACTTTGGGTTTTGTTCTTCTTGTGGTGGTTTGGTCGTCGAGTTTCGTTGCGACTGGGGCTCGGTTGGTGGCCTTCGGTGTCGGCTTGGTCGTGTAAGGCTGCGGTTGCGGCCTAGTTGTCCTTGGTTGAGCCTGCCCCGTCGTGCTGTTACGTCAATCTTGTTGTTTGGCTCCGTTCCTTATCGTGCCCCAATGGCTAGCCCTCTTCTGCCGTGCTGAGCGTGCTGAGCTACCGGTGGGCCTACAATTATACAGGTTTTGCGTCCCTTATCTGCGCGCCAAATCAGGTCTAGTTCTTTATTTAATTTTGGCAGGCTCGTCTAAGGTGATTACAGTCATTCACCTTAACTGCTTTTGGGGCGGTTGTCTCCTTGCTTAATGGCTTCAATATCCTGGCTGTTTGTTATTGATGAAGTTTAATCGGCGTTTTCCTGGCTTGGTAGCTACTTCGAACTGTAACCGATTATTTATGCAAAAATTAATGGTCTCAAGATTAGGTCTATCCTGAGTTGATCTGTTTCAAGATGAAGGATGCATATTCTGTGTTTATCTAGCTGTCTGGCTTTAGAAATGACAAAGTCTCTCACACAGGTCCATGCATGTCAGGTTTCTTTTTCCTTTTCAAAACTTTGAATGGGCCTGCCTTTGCAGGGCCTTGCTTTTTAAAATCCTGCAGGCTTCTGTCACGAGGTTCAGAAGCCATTTTCTTTTGGGTACCCTTTTTTTTAATAACTTGTCCATTCAGGATCCTTTTATTGATAACTTTTGGGGAATGTGGGAATTTTGAGAACCCTACATCCCTCACAGATGGAACAAAAATATGATGGAATCAATTCGAAAAGATTTCCTTATCCATCCAAGCATTTCTTTGAGCTTTGTACTCAACATGTAAGTGCCTCACATTTTTAAATACACGGGGATTTTTATACTTCCCAATGACAAGAAGTTTAACCCAGTGTGATCCAGCAGCGTTCGCACAAGTTAGCACGGTTATACGATCTTTATTTTTCTTGTAACCTGAAGCATTAGCCTCACTAACCCCAGCAAGCGCCGATTCTGGCAAAAACCTCCAAAATAAGCCAGTTTCATGGGCATTGTATAGCTGTGCTGGCGACAAATCATGTTGCTGCACAATCCGATTGAAATAATCGCAGTATTCTTCTGCGGCGTCGTGATCAGCTGATTTCTTCTCCCCAGAAATATTGAGTCGTCGTATACCATGCCATACCTTGAAGCACGTTAGCCATCCCTCGGGGAAAGCACACTTGTCAGTGAGCTCCATCTTTGCGTAGAAATCCTTCGCTTTTTCGATTAGCATGGGTCCAGAAATCGGAACGCCCTCGGAACGCTTAAGAGAAAACCACTCATAAAGTACGGTATCCAGCTCTTCAAGCTTAGGCTTACGAAGCGTGCGCCATTTCTCTACACCCTTAGATGTCTCCGAGCTTGAGTAAAACTTGAGCAGCTTATCCTTCTGCGATTTGATGTCATAGATTATTGACGAACCGATTTTGAATTAATTCATAATGTTGATATGCTTCTCTCCCCTTTCTAGTCATTGGCATATGTCGATTTTCTGTTTTAAAGTTAACACCACTCTCTGCCTTTTGCTTGGACCAACTTATGGGATTTCCATAATGCAATGCAATGACTACCAGCAGCGTGGGAGACACACAGTACCCCTGTAAAATGGCGGACTAGAAGAGACTACCGGCAGCGCGGGAGAGTCAGACTCCTGTTACAGGGGTATTGAGGTGTTCCGACTCCCAACAGTGCCAAGAAGCTGAGTAGTGACAGTTTGGAGAACTACCCTCATTGACTAACTCAGCCACCATGGGAGACTCAGACTCGGACTCGGCAACATTGCCGGCTATTGAGGTGTTGTTTTCGGAGCGAGAATTTTGCCGGTTAATAGAGAATTCCGGATATTTATGTGCCGTTTAAACAAGAGTTTCCTGTACTTTGCTTTGAAAGAACTTTCCTCCACCTTTAATAAAGATTAATAATTGATATTTCTGATTCCAACTTTTGAAAGCTCACCAGCCTTATCAACATCCAATGGATCTTACACATGGGCAGTAACAATGAATTTTAATTGTACACTTCAGCAGAGAAGGCTTCAACTTTGTTTGAACCTTAGAATCCATGAATAACTAAGTAATTATTCATAACTGGTACAGATGGAACTCTTGAAGTAATCAGGTCAAGTGAAAGGTAATGTAAATTAAACATTAAAAATATAAGACGTAGGAAATAGCCAGTCTCCCAAAGAGACCATTAATGACACAGGTACCTCCTATCATGAAATATATAACATTCATGAATTCTTCCAACGGAAGTATTGATTCAAAAAATCACTTTAGATGGGAATTATTTCAGAACGGGATTTAATTGTATTCAATTAGCTAGGCCAACATTGTCAGTGGAAATTTAAATAAATGAACAAAGTTCAGTTTTTACAGAGTAAGAGTGTCACAGAAGCACAAATTTCATCTGAATTTTTTTTTTAAATCACAGAAAGTAGAATAATTGCTGATATTCTGTGGCATTTGAGTTGAGAGAGAGTGTGGTAAGTGGGAGAAAAAGCCATTTAAGTGTATTTTGTGAATTTTAGTGTGTTAAAAAGTTAATTATTTGAAGTGAGTTTAATTTTTTAAGTGTAAATTAAACTGCTGGGGAGTTTAAACCAGAAGGAGAATCCGGGTATAAAAGGGGCGGGACGAGTGCGGCAGCGCTGAGTGCTGTGGCATTTGAGTTGAGAGAGAGTGTGGTAAGTGGGAGAATAAGTCATTTAAGAGTATTTTGTGAATTTTAGTGTGTTAAAAAGTTAATTATTTGAAGTGAGTTTAATTTTTTAAGTGTAAATTAAACTGCTGGGGTGTTTAAACCGGAAGTAGAATCCGGGTATAAAAGGGGCAGGACTAATGTGGCAGCGCTGAGTGTTGTGCATTGAGTGCAGCGAGAGTTTGTAAGTGGGAGAGTTCGGGCAAGTGGGAGGTGAGGGGGAGTTTTTGCTCTGTTTTGTTCCCCACTCCCAGGCTTAGACAGCACTGTGGAAGCAGAGCAGCGAGGCGAGTCAACCAAACAGGCCCCACAGACAGCATTCAAAGAGGAGGTTGGTGATCAGCTGGTTGGTAGGTTCTCTTCCTTCTCTTTTATACCTTTAAGTTGGTAAGTCCTATTGAATAGTGGTGTGATATTATCATCTATATCCGGGCAGGGTCTTCATAACTAATAATAAGAAATGTAATTAATTATATAGAATGGAGCAGGTGATGTGTTACTGTTGCGAGATGTGGGAGCCGGTGGACCCCATTGAGGCTCACGGTGATTACACCTGCGACAAGTGTTTGCTGCTAGAGGAACTCTGGCTCCGTATTGAGGAGCTTGAGACCGAGCTTCAGACACTGCGACACATCAGGGAGGGGGAGAAGTTCCTGGACTCTATATTTCAGGAGGTAGTCACACCTATGAAATTAATTAATTCAGATGTAGTCCGTGGTCAGGGACAGGACGGTGTGACTATGAGTGAGGCAGGTACAGGGATCCAGGAGGTAGTGTTGAAGGAGCCGCAGCCCTTGCTCTTGTCAAAAAGTTTTGAGATTCTTTCTCCCTGTGAGGGCAGGAGCAGGGACTGCAGGGAGGATGAGCAACCTGGCCACAGCACCATGGAACAGGGGGACATTCAAGTGGGGGGAGTAAAAAGAAATGTTGTAGTGGTAGGGGATAGTATCATTAGGGGGATAGATAGGGTTCTCTGCAGTCGAGAGCGGGAGTCCCGAAGGCTGTGTTGTCTGCCCGGTGCCAAGGTTAAGGACATCTCTTCTGGGCTGGAAAGAAACTTGGAGTGGGAGGGGGAGGATCCAGTTGTCGTGGTCCATGTTGGTACAAACAACGTAGATAGGACAAGGAAGAAGGTTCTTTTAAAGGAGTATGAACAGCTAGGGGTCAAATTAAAAAACAGAACCTCAAGGGTAATAATCCCTGGATTATTACCTGAGCCACGAGCGAATTTGGCTAGGTAAATAAAATTAGAGAGTTAAATGTGTGGCTCCAAGACTGGTGTGGGAAAAATGGGTTTTGCTCCTTGGGACACTGGCACCAGTACTGGGACAAGAGGGAGCTGTTCCGTTGGGACGGACTTCACTTGGCCAGTGCTGGGACTAGAATCCTGGCGAATCATATAACTAGGGCTGTAGAGAGGGCTTTAAACTAATTAGTGGGGGGGAGGTTTCTCAAGAGCAAATAATAAAAATGACTATGGAGAAGGTCATAGACTTAGGTAGCAGTAGGGGAATTAAAAAAGAGAGCATGTCAGGAAGGGACAAAAGGTATGGAGTAAAAGGTAAAGTAGTAAAAGGGGAAAAAGCAGGAACTAAGTGTCACAAAACATATTTGAAAGTTCTTTATCTGAATGCATGTAGCATTCGTAACAAAATGGACGAGTTAATGGCACAAATAACTACATATGGGTATGATCTTGTGGCCATTACAGAAACATGGCTGCAGGGTGACCATGACTGGGAATTAAATATACCAGGTTATTTAACAATCAGGAAGGACAGGCAGGAAGGAAGGGGAGGTGGGGTGGCTATGTTAATAAAGGAAGTAATACAGAGAAATGATACTGGGTCAAAGGATCAGGATAGTGAAACAGTTTGGGTGGAGATACAGAATAATAAGGGGAAAAAAACACTAGTGGGCGTAGTCTATAGGCCTCCGAACAGTTGC
Source organism: Somniosus microcephalus (assembly GCF_052327205.1). Lineage (NCBI taxonomy): Eukaryota > Metazoa > Chordata > Chondrichthyes > Squaliformes > Somniosidae > Somniosus > Somniosus microcephalus. The sequence goes on from NC_141003.1 coordinate 47,660,748, forward strand.
AACTCTGTTGGACGGAGTATTAATCAGGAAATAGTTGAGGCTTGTAATAAGGGAACAGCTATAATTATGGGGGATTTTAACTATCATATTAACTGGACAAATCAAATTGGGCAGGGCAGCCTTGAGGATGAGTTCATTGAGTGTATTAGGGATGGGTTTCTTGAGTAGTATATAACTGAACCGACCAGGGGGTAAGCAACCTTAGATTCGGTCCTGTGTAATGAGACAGGATTAATTAAAAATGTCCTAGTAAAGGATCCCCTTGGAATGAGTGACCATAACATGGTTGAATTCCATATTCAAGTAGAGGGTGAGAAGGTTGGATCTCAAACAAGCGTGCTGAGCTTGAATAAAGGAGACTATGAAGGTATGAGAGCGGAATTGATTAGAGTGGACTGGGAAAATAGATTAAAGGGTAAGATGGTACATGATCAGTGGTGTACATTTAAGGAGTTATTTTACAACTTCCAAAAAATATATATTCCACTGAGGAAAAAAGGGTGTAAAAGAAAAGATAGCCATCCGTGGCTAAGTAAATTAATTAAGGATAGTATCCGACTAAAAACAAGGGCATATAAGGTAGCCAAATCTAGTGGGAGGATAGAAGATTGGGAAGTCTTTAAAAGACAGCAAAAAATAACTAAAAGATTGATTAAGAAAGGGAAGATAGATTATGAAAGTAAATTAGCAAAAAATATAAAAACAGATAGCAAAAGTTTCTATAGTTATATAAAAAGAAAAAGGGTGGCTAAAGTAAATGTTGGTCCCTTAGAGGATGAGACCGGGAAATTAATGGTGGGAAACATGGAGATGGCAAAAACGCTGAACAATTGTTTTGTATCAGTCTTTACGGTAGAGGACACTAAGAATATCCCAACACTGGACAAACAGGGAGCTCTAGGGGGGGAGGAGCTAAATATGATTAAAATCACTAAGGAAGTGGTACTTGGTAAAATAATGGGACTCAAGGCGGATAAATCCCTTGGACCTGATGGCTTACATCCTAGGGTCTTGAGGGAAATGGCGGTAGGGATTGTGGATGCATTGGTAATAATTTTCCAAAACTCCCTGGACTCAGCAAAGGTCCTAGCAGATTGGAAAACTGCTAATGTAACACCCTTATTTAAAAAGAGTAGTAGGCAGAAGGCTGGAAACTATAGACCTGTTAGCCTAACATCTGTGGTTGGTAAAATTTTAGAGTCCATTATTAAGGAGACAGTAACGGGACATTTGGATAAACATAATTTAATAGGACAAAGTCAGCATGGTTTTATGAAGGGGAAATCATGTTTGACAAATTTGCTTGAGTTCTTTGAGGAAGTAACATACAGGGTGCATAAAGGGGAACCAGTGGACGTAGTGTAGTTAGACTTCCAAAAGGCATTTGACAAGGTGCCACACAAAAGATTATTGCTCAAGATAAAAAATCATGGGATTGGGGGTAATATTCTGGCATGGGTGGAGGATTGGCTATCTAACAGAAAGCAGAGAGTTGGGATAAATGGTTCGTTCTCAGACTGGCAATCAGTAACTAGTGGTGTTCCGCAGGGGTCAGTGCTTGGTCCCCAACACTTTACAATCTATATTAATGATTTGGAGGAGGGGACCGAGTGTAACATATCAAAGTTTGCAGATGATACAAAGATGGGAAGGAAAGTAGTGAGTGAGGAGGACATAAAAAACCTACAAAGGGACATAGACAGGCTAAGTAAGTGGGCAGAGATTTGGCAGATGGAATACAATACTAGAAAGTGTGAGGTTATGCACTTTGGCAGGAAAAATCATAGAGCAAGTTATTATCTTAATGGCAAGAAACTGGAAAGTACTGTATTACAAAGGGATCTGGGGGTCCTGGTGCACAAAACTCAAAAAGTTAGTATGCAGGTGCAGCAAGTGATCAAGAAGGCCAATGGAATGTTGGCTTTTATTGCTAGGGGGATAGAATATAAAAACAGGGAGATATTGTTGCAGTTGTACAAGGTATTGGTGAGACCGCACCTGGAATACTGCATACAGTTTTGGTGTCCATACTTAAGAAAAGACATACTTGCTCCTGAGTCAGTACAAAGAAGGTTCACTCGGTTAATCCCGGGGATGAGGGGGTGGACATATGAGGAGAGGTTGAGTAGATTGGGACTCTACTCATTGGAGTTCAGAAGAATGAGAGGTGATCTTATTGAAACATATAAGATTGTGAAGGGGCTTGATCGGGTGGATGTGGTGAGGATGTTCCCAATGATGGGTGAAACTAGAACTAGGGGGTATAATCTTAGAATAAGGGGCTGCTCTTACCAAACTGAGATGAGGAGAAACTTCTTCACTCAGAGGGTAGTAGGTCTGTGGAATTTGCTGCCCCCGAAAGCTGTGGAAGCTACATCATTAAATAAATTTAAAACAGAAATAGACAGTTTCTTAGAAGTAAAGGGAATTAGGGGTTACGAGGAGCGGGCAAGAAATTGGACATGAGTCTATGTTCGGAACGGGCATGGTCCTGTGGGTAACGGAGCGGGCCCAGGGGCCATGTAGCCTGGTTCTGCTCCTACTTCTTGTGTTCTAATTATGTGTTAGATTTCAGGAGATGGTTCTATTCCTGTTCCTGGCTGGGGTGGAGATCACCTTTTACAGAAGGTAAGTACTGTAGAAAATATAGGGACAGTGATCTCCTGGACGAGTTTCGATCGCCTAGATGGGTCGGAGAGGAATTTCCCAGATTCTTTTTCTCCCAAATTGGCCATTGGGTTTTTTATCTGGTTTTTCGCCTCTCCCAGGAGATCACATGGGTTCAGGAGGGATGTAGAGTGATAGTAGATTTGAGGTTAGGATCAGATCAGCCATGATCTTATTGAATGGTGGAGCAGGCTCGAGGGGCCGATTGGCCTACTCCTGCTCCTATTTCTTATGTTCTTATGTTCTTATTCATTGTAGGGCTGATGTCAATTCTAGGACATAGATTATTCCATCTGGTCACTTGGCTAAACATCATTATATCTGAGCTAAGTTCATAAGCCAGCAGTTAATTGCAGAATGTGGCTAAAATACACAGTGGGGCCATAGACAGAACTCAATTTCTTAATGTATTCAACTGCCGTCCACTTCTTGAAGAACATCAATGATGTATATATTTCATTTCCATGTGATGACACCTCCCAATCATGTGAATTATAGATTTCATAAATTTACAAAATGATTCCTTTCACCAAGTTTGCCAACTCTTTTGATTTGAGCAATAACTTTCACATTAAAGATGGAGATTTATGATTGTGTCTGAACTGAATTATCTTGAATTTCTTGAAATACACAATGGGGTAGGGAGATAATTTAAAATCTCAAAAATCTGAAATCCAACTCCAACCTGCCTCAAACGCGCCCACTATTAAGAAAGGCGGGTTGGGGGACAGGGGACTAATCTGCTCTCAATAGGCGGGTCAATTATTGAAATATGTTAATGAGGCTGTATGCCTCAAATTTTAGCAGCCGTTAAGATTCAACGACTGCGGACCGGGATTCCCAGTGCTCCGGAAACCCGGCAGCTGAAGGGACACGAGAAGGGCCAGATCTGGAAAGTGAGTGCCTATCCAGCAGTGCTTGTGGGCCAGGAGGAGCAGGAGTGTTTCCCCTGGCACCTCAAGCAAACCTGCTTCCCTCCCCGCAATTTCACTGACCCTCTCATGATCCAAAGACCCCCCCCACCACCCCCGTCCCACGATCCGATCTCACCCCCCCCCTGACTCACGATCTCTTCAAACCCCTCACAATCTCTCCTTGGCTGTAGCCTTCCAGCACAGGCCTTCCGCCTGACAGCCTTTCAATCTGGCTAGCTGCCAGACAGGAAACGGAGAGAAAATATTCAAATGAGGTCCTGCCGTTAAATTCAGACTATTACTCCTTAACTATTTTAACCGAGTAGTTTAAATTTGCTTGTTCAAAAGATAATATTTTCAAATTAACTACTGCCATTATTACAATTTACAGTCAACTCCTGTTCATTTGAAGATGCCTCCCTCAAATGACTGGATAATTCAAATTTGAACTGTCTAATAATGCTGTTTTATGCCAATTGCTTAATTTGAGTTACTTTAGCCCACCCAAAAAATTATTTAACATTAACAGAAGTAGACAGCATTTCAAATGACAGATGAGAATTAGGAGGGACCTTAACTGCTCATTGTCTGGAGAAACTGCAAGCAACTGGCTGTATTTCATCTCAACTGTTATAAATTTCAGGTCTTTACTTAAATTTTGAAGACACTCTCACTCAGGATAAATTACATATTAGCTGTGCTCAAAGAGCCAGTCTGTCATTTGTCACAAGCATTGGTCAGCCATAATACATCACAATCCATTCTCACTGATAATGGGGAAAATCTTTCCAAAATTATTATTTCTAATTTGGATTGGCCACTGACCGTGTGCTTTTATCTAATTGTCTCCCACAGAATTGTTAAAGTAAACAAATTACTGATGATAAAATACAATATGAAATTCTAGATAAATAAATTGTTCAGTTTACTTCATTAGGATTTAATTAGCCAAAGCTGGATTTTGTCACCACTCATTATTATTTGCACCTGAGCTTTTCTTTTGCTCTGTTTAACTCTCTCTCTCTCTCTCATGTGTACTGGATTCGATGGTCTCCAGTTACAACCCCTGACTATGTAAGTTACAGAATTCTGCCCAATGAAGCAATCTCATTAGAAAGCAAACCCGCCATGTAATTAGTTGAGAAGCAGTATAAACACCTGACAAAATTAAGGTTGGATCAGCTCACAGGATCTATTTGGTTTGCCATTTCCATTCCATTCAGCCCACTATCTATTTTGTCTGTTTGTAGTTAATTATCCCAAATATATTGCTGCATATATTCAGCAGCATGGAACTGATTGCTATTGAGGCCGCTCACTCAATCCACGCATGTCAGTTTGCCTGCTGAAACTGGATTATGCCAATTTGACTAAATATAAGCAAACATTTGCTGCTGTTTTCTACTTTATTCTTGGTGCTTAGACTTTTATCTTCACCTTGAGGCACATTCACAAGCAGCATGGTGAAAGTGGTCTAAAACACACACTACAAGTACGGAAAAAATATACTAAAAATCATAATTCAGTTTAACAGTCTGTAATTCTTCCACTGACCAGAAAAGGAAGTGTCAGACGTCCAAAGGAAAAACAAAGTGCTTACTTCCTGTAATGTCCCTCACTACCACTGGTAGTGCATGGCAGACAATTGTCAGATTTTCCATTTCCTCTTGGATGGGTTTCAGCGCTGATCCACAACCTCTCATGTTCAGCCTCAGCCACATTATGGGTTGCTTTTCTGCATGCCCAGGGATTTGCTTCTTGTGGTGCATCTACTGCCCTTTGGTGGTACCTATTGCAAGCCATGTGCCTCTTATGTAACCTGTGCTCCCAGGTTTCCTTCTCATCCTGCATCACTGTGATATGCTTAGCAATGGTCTCCACCAATGCTACACCCATGTTCTCACGTAGAAAAGTCCTTAGTGCTAATGATTTATTTTACTAATATGCAATGTTCCCCTTTTATTAACATATATACCAGCGCAAGTCTGACCAAGAGTCAAATCCTCCCTTTTCAGTTTGTCTGTCCAGCTACAGAATGCCGCATGAGTTCATCATTAATAACCAAAATAAAGATTTTAACAAATGAAAATTGGCTTTTATCACATTTCTCATTAATGTTCATTCATCCATTTTTGGTGGGGCACGAATTCTCAAAACAGAACTAAACATTGAATATAGACCATTAACACAGTCTACAGACATTGCATTCGTTTTTATTCTTGTACTATTTAAAATGAGTGAAAACAAGAAAATGAGCTGTTTAGTGCCGAAGCATCCATTTCCCAAATTGCTATAAAATTGTTGCTCAACAGAAAGACAACTTTACCGTTTCCAAGGTAAAAGTATCTTCCTTTCGTGTTTTTAAACTATTACTGAAACCTACTTTCTAAAGTACTGTAATTATTTTGATTATGTGGGATGGTTTGAGAACTACTGTGTTAACTTTCCTATATCTGGTTACATTCAGTGTTCAGTTTTATGCTTTCCTGCATTTAACAGAAAGAAAGAAGTTCCATTTATATAATGCCTTTCATGACTTCAGGATGTCCCAAAGCACTTTACAGCCAATAAAGTACTTTTAAAGTACTGCTATAATACTGTATAGGGAAACATGACAGCTAGTTTTGTGCACAGCAAGGTCCCACAAACAGCAATGGGATAATGACCAGATAATCTGTTTTTTAGTGGTGTTGGATAAGGGATAAATATTGACCAGGACACCAAAGATCTTCTTTGAAGAGTGCCATGGGATCTTTTATGTCCACCTGAGAGGGCAGACGCAGCCTTAGTTTAACATCTCATCAGAAAGTCGGCACCTCCGACAGTGCAGCACTCGCTCAGTACTGCACTGGAGAGTCAGCCTAAATTATGTGCTGTAGTCTCGGAGTGGGACTTGAAATCACAACCTTCTGACTCAGAGCTCAGAGTGCTGCCACTGAGCCAAGGCTGACACCTTTTATTATAAACAGGGAGCTAATTCTATTAAGTTTGTTCTTGTTGTCTCCTGAGTTGCAAGTATAGCATTGTTTGGCCTTATTGTGAATTTATTAATCGGTGTTGCAACTCTTTTCTTGCCATTACCTTTCTAGCTACTGCTCAGTGAGTTCACTTATTTAAGTCCAGAGGACTTAGGTGCAGGTTGGCAGGGCCAATGTTTAGGAACTCTCATGTATGCAACAACAGCAACAACTTGGATCTATATAGCACCTTTAACGCAGTAAAATGTCCCATGGCACTTCACAGGAGTGTTATCAAATAAAATTTGGCACCAATGTAAGGCTCGCACAATTGTACAGACTCCCCCAAAGTAAGAAAAGAAGAGATATTGGACTGTTTGAAAGAATATTGGACCAAAAAGGGCTTAAAATCAAAACCCCAGGATTTCTGCTATTTTAAAAGGCATGTTCAGGCCTGTGGAAAAGCTGCAACAAAGGGAATGGGTTGGACACTGTGGGACAGACAGTTTGAGTATTGGAAAAGGCCAGATTGTCTGAGAATGTTCTGGACTGTCCCAGTCATTCTACATAAAGACAATAGGCCCATGGAAGGACAGTTCCCGCCAAAAACCCACAGGGCCATCAAGTACATGAATAATACAATACATGCCAACAACCAACAAAAGAGACCCTGGCCCCAGCAGGAGAAGACAATCAAATAACAGTTTAAACCACTCAGAAAGATTTCCAAAACCACTTTGCACACTTAAAACTGATTTCGAATCAATCCCGAAACCAGTTAAAAGCCAATTAAAAATAGATGGGACCAGCCCCGAAACTCGATGAGAATTTAAACCTATAAAATTAATGAGCCCACCAAAATTAACAATAGGCCAGAGGAGATTTGGCGGTCAGATAAGCCAGGCCTCAACACAGTATAATTGAGGCCGGCTTGTTCAGTAACACAGATGGCAGTTGTTGAGGACACAGCTCAAGACATGCAGTTGAGAAGATTCAAGTTCAGTACAGGAGAGAGAAAGTATGGTTCAGAAAGAGTACTACTCATTATCATCATCACCGTACTTAGTTGGAGGATCGGAGACTTGAGGAAAGAAGAACGAAATGGAAAGAAAAGGAAATCGCGGCAACCAAAGGCCTCAAGAAACCAACAATTAACAATATTACCACCAATTAGGTAATATTGGGCCACCGCGACCAACAAGAAACCAACCAACAAGAAGTTGAAAATCCGCAAGTTTGTTTCCACTCTACAAGCTAACCTGACTTACCCCTGGGTAAGATTTGACACAAAAAAACTCTAAAAACTATACCTAACCAAATGAAATTGGGTATTTACCCGATAAATCCAACTACGCATCCAACCGCATCAGCGGACAGGCGAAGACTGAAAACCCAACGCAGGTGCAGTCTTCCACCACATCCGGGGTACGGCAGGCCCCAACCACCATAACTAAAGAGAACCCCGAAATCGCGAACCTCTACAATCTGTCAAGAAAGTCGTTTGGTGAGCATTTCCTGGTCCTCTGGATTTCAACCTGGTTAGTGTAGTGGGATTGGGAGGGTAAGGTATTTTTGTCTATTGTTATTCTCCCTCGCATATTCCGAAGCATTCCCCCTTTTAGAGTATAAGATTTATTGTATTGTATTTTCCTGTCACAAAATAAAAATCTTAATTCTTTTGACCAACTCAGGTGTCTGTTGCAAGTTCATTACAACCCCCAAATAAGTCCAAAGTCTAGAACCAAGGGAGTGGGAACGATTCGAACCACTCGGGGAGTCAGAGGCAAAGCTGACCACACACACCACTCCTTACACCAAGGCTGTATAAGGAGAAAATAGGATAGGTGACCAAAAGCTGGGTCAAAGAGGAAGTTTTTAAGGAGTGTCTTAAAGGACAAGAGAGAGGTAGAGAGACAGAGCAGTTTAGGGATGTAATTCCAGAGCTTTAGGCCTGGGCAGCTGAAGGCATGGCTGCCAACTGAGGAGCGATTAAAATCGGGGATGTGCAAGAGGCCAGAATTGGAGGAGCACAGAGATCTCAGGGGGTTAATTGGCTGGGGGAGGTCACAAAGATAGGGAGGGGTGAGGCCATGGAGGGATTTGAAAACAAGGATGAGAATTTTAAAATTGAGACATCAGGGTCTGTAGTGGAGTTTAACTACCTAAACCTACATAGCCTACTACAGGTTGAGCGTCCCGAATCCGGCAACCTCGGGACCGAGGCCGAGCCGGTTTTTGGGTTTTTCCAGACTTCGGAACGTGTTTCTGATGTCCGAAGCCCGGAAACGCCCGAGCCCAGATTACGATATTTCCGGACTTCGGACATCAGAAACATGTGCCGAGTCCGGAAATGCCTGGGCCCAGGTTGCGTTTTTGGTAAGCCTCCCTCAGTGTGTCCGGATTCCGGAACATTTTACGGATTCTGGACCCCTGCCACCAATCGTCCCGGAGTCCAGATTCCAGAACTCCGGATTTGGGACGCTCAACCTGTACCACAGTGTTGGTAAGCTTGTTTCTGCTTGCGGGGCCAAGGCTTCCCTATTTGTTAGGACATTGGCTTGTAGAGTTAAATAAAGCCTAATGGAAATATCTCAGCCACCAGTGAAAAGTCTATGGGCTAAAAATTGAGTAACTTCGCTAGAGCGCTACTTTTAGCACCCCAGAAAAATTTGCGCCCCCGCGCCGGAAATTGAGTGGTTGCTCACCAAGAGGGAAGCGGGGTGCTACTAGAAGCACCCCCATCCCTCTTGGGGTGCTGTGAGTCAATATCGCAGTGCTATGCGCCGCGGTATTGCAGGCCTTCCTCTTCTTCTTAAAGGGGAGGGGCCTTGCGCAGCGCGACCTGGGGCCCAACTGGGGCCTGGCGCCCTCTTAGGGCGTTAACGGGAGGCGCAAGGCAACCCAATTTCTCCCCCACGCCTCTAGGTTCCATTAGTGAGCCAGGCTGGCTGGCCAATTCTCAATAGTGCTGTGGACTCTATCACAGAGGGTTGACTTGGTCCCAGACTCCCAACACCAGGCTTGTTATCTTGAAGCCAACTTTACTCCAAAAAGTATTCTCTTTCCTCCCCTGCCTCTGGAGAATAGTCACTAGTTGGCCATTAGACAGCTAATGAGTATGAGTTTGAGTCCTCTCTGGGCAGACAGAAAATAAAAGCAGTTCCTCACGAGTGCCATAGTGAGCGGCACAAAATACATGAGTACATTTCTACCATCCTCCTAACCACAGGAAGGACACACACAGCCCATACTCCTTCAAATTGTGGTTTCATTATTTGGAGGTGATAATCTTCATCAGCAGCTGCTTGTATCTCTGCAACCCAATCATAGTAGGCCCTGAAACTTGGATATATGAGTGAGTGTTCTCATTCTTAGCCTCTGAGTAACATTTTTGAACAGTTGTTGTTCCAGGTCTCAGAATTTCCTTATAAGTTATAAAATGGACATCTGCATCTAATCTGGTAGAGGACTTATACAGGTCAGCCATATTTTTGTTCTGGATGTCGAAATCCAGTATTCTATACCAGATTTGCTTGTCACCAACTCTTAATCCAGATTTGAGGGACTTTGGAAAGAGGGATGTCTACTGTGAGGTTGACTCTCTCTCCAATGCACTCGGTGATAGGCGGGTGTAAGGCGGAAACTTTCCTAGACACCAGAAAAATGCAACAAAGCTAATCCAACTTGCAAACTCCATCAAGAAGAACGCCAAGAAATTGGTTTCCCAAAGGCCAGAACATGTCTTACCATCATTGCCCATTTTATATTGGTTAGCTGAGCTCACAAAGCCTTCCAAATGAGAAAAGCAGAAAATCTTAACATGAGTTTCTTTTTCATTGAAATAATGTTTTGAACCTCAATGAGGGGTGGGTCTTTATATGGGTGTGGGGGATGGGTCTGATCCCAGAAAAGGAGGCAAGCTTGGGGGGCTGGGGGAAACACTCCTGCTCCCCCTGGCCCACAAGCAGTGCTGTAAAGGCACTACCTTCTTCACGAAGCTGACCTCGTCTCCCTTGAGCTGCCGGGTTTCCCGGGGCCTGTGAAAGCCGGCTGGCCAGGGTTAAACCTGCAAAGCAGGTTAAATCTGAGGCTGCCAGCCTCTTTAAAATATATAAATTGACAACCCGCCTCCTGGGAGCAGGTTGGTTGCCCTTCCCTTGTCTTGCCTCCATTAAACCAGGAAGTGGGCGGGCTGGAGTTGCGCCTGCTCCGCCATTCAATAAAATCATGGCTGATCTACCTCAACTCCACCTTCCCGTACTATCCCCATATCCCTTAGTATCCAAAAATCTGTTGATCTCTGTGTGGTAAACCACTATTATACCTGCCTGTGTGGGTGTTTGTATTCCACTGTGTACATGTCTGTACATGCCTCGGCTGACTCATCCCACGAGTCCAGGTATAAAGGTGACTGCTCCACAGTCCCTCTGTATTCTGGACTGGTCGACCACTCGAGGCACACCTTCATTCTCTTGTTAATAAAAGCCTGTTAGTTACCGCTTAACCTCAGTCTTTTGAGTAATTGATAGCGCATCACTCTGTCTTGGATATACTCAACCACTGAGCAGCCATAGCCTTCTGGGGTAGAGAATTCCAAAGATTCACAACCCTCTGAGTGAAGAAATTTCTCCTCATCTCAGTCCGAAATGGCCGACCCCTTATTCTGAGACTGTGACCCCTAGTTCTAGACTCTCCAGCCAGGGGAAACATCCTCCCAGCATTTACCTTGCCAAGTCCCTTAAGAATTTTACATGTTTCAATTAGATCACCTCTCATTCTTCTAAACTCTAGGGAATATATGCCTAGTCTGCTCAATCTCCCTCAACGGTCAATCCCCCCATCCCAGGAATCAGTCAAGTGAACCTTTGTTGCACTCCCTCTAAAGCAAGTATATCCTTCCTTTGTGGGATTGAGATTTCTTTAAATTTTAACATCTCACCCGACCCCAACTCATCTGTTTTTGAGGGTTAAAATTCACCCCTTTATGTTTGTAAGGACCTCTGGGTCTGTCAGAGGCTTATGGAGCTAAGAGCCTCCAATACAATGCAAATGAGGCTAAACTTTAGGTCATCTGAAGTTAGGAAAGGAGGCTTAACTGATAGCTTTCCTTTTAATGAGCGGAGACACCTGATTGACAAGTCTTTAAATTGCATTGCCTTTCAAAGTAAGGACGGAGCTGGTCCTTTTCTTTTGGTATCTGCAGTAAACCAGTATGAGAAAGCTTAGCTATCAGCATCACTACACTTTTTAAAGATAAACCTTTATAGAAATTACTATTTGTTGTAATTCAAAGCAGTTATGCTCAGTATTTTATTTTGCAATATTGCAATTTATTTCCTTGAAGGGTTCAACTGGAGTACACTTGATAGCAGGTAAACTCATTTTTTGGTTGAAGCCATTCAAGTAGATGGTTTTTATCTTCTGGGTGAGGAACTTATTGTTTTTTCGGTGATTTCAACTCGAATGGCAAATTTAGCCTCTGCTATTTGTTCTAGCCATTGTCTTACAATGGCCTGCAATGCTGACCTAATTTAAACTAGTTACTGGGGTGATTATTGCTTTCATTCTGTTGAATGGTATGTCAATTCTTAGCTTCGTAATGGAATTACTTTCACCTAACAGTGAGAATACAAAAGTATTTTTTCTTCTTTTTTTTTTGTATTAATCCTTTGATGGCCAAGCTATTACTAGGTCTACTTGGATGTACTAAAAGGTGCCTTGCTTTTCTGTATCTTATTTAGGTGTATCCACATACTGATTATTACTTTTTGTTCCTCGAAGTATATCTGATTCTTTATTGTCACCATTTATCCTTGCTCGAATTTCATACGCCACAGATTTAGTTTGAAGGTATCACACCAAAAAATCTAGAGCAGTGGGAAGATCACTGAGATTATTTTTTTAATATCAAACAACGTCCTAATTTTTTTTTAAAACAGGTTACAGAATATGCAATCTATTAATTCCATCTCTGTGCTTGGAGTTCCTCACGTGCATGTGCAGAGTTCTCTGCTGGCAGTAGGATTCCAGTTGGAACCAAGTAGTATAAATGTGATACTGCCTGGCTGGAAGTGATGCTGCAGGTCGTGGTGTCAGAAAAGTAAATCAACCCTTTAAAGTCTTTTGACTTGGAAGAAAAGACTCTACAATCCTATTGCTAGGAAATGTATAGAAAGCATGAAAAATGCCAAAGCTGAAAAGCAAAAGTCAAGACTTTGTCTACAATTAGAAAATCTGAAAATTATCACAAAATGTATTCATGCAAGGATAGTAGATCTATTCTTCTATAACCAAAAACATTGCATTGTAATGCTTTGCTTTAGGGGTCATTCAAGTTAGCCATTTGGGATCATCCTGATAACAGCAATGTTAATTTGAAGAAAAGTTGTCTTTAAGTATTCTTCATATGAGCACAACCTGTGCCTCTAACTACCCTTTGTCCCAGTAGTGGGCAGAACAAGAATTGCAAGTGAGATGTCTAGCTACACACTGTCGAATGACTTCTTGTTGTGTCAGGATTTTATTTTTGACCATTGATCTGCAGAAAGGATTTGGAATTAATTATATTTTAAATGTTGGGTTTGTACAGCAAAGTGTATTTAATCATCATTTAAGAACAAACTTAAGACTGAGATGAAAGGTGTTTACAATTCTAGTTTTCTCAGAATGTAAGCAATTTGTTAGCCCATCTCAATAATTGATAAACACCTCATGCTCATTTTGTTGGGAAGTCTCCAGTGCTTGGCAGCAGGGTCTGGTAGGCCTTCCTTTCCGGCTGTGAACAGATGTAGATAAAAATAGAGAACGAGACATGGGACGTCAGATCCAACAAAGGCTGCAAAGTAGGTCAGGGGTTTAAAATAGAAAGCATGCAAGCTTTCATCAGGCATAGAAGTTTAGCATGTGGGAGGATTGTTGGGAGATCACTTGCTTAAGACAAATAAGATGGTCCACTGATATGGGGAAGTGTAGCATGTTCATTTATTTTGTATTGCACGAAGATGAGTTGTACTAATTGAACTAAGTGAGTCTGATCAAAACTGTTCTGTATGTTCACTTGCTGTGAAATTGAGCAGCTTAACAATTTTTCAATTTTCTTTTGAAGAAATTGAAGAAGCATGCATATGAAAGATGTGAGTATCTAGTTCAGATGACAAGGGTTGTTTATACCTCCTGGGTTATACTATCATATAGTTGGGCAGTATGGGCACATATCTAAAACTAAAATGCACAGTCTGCTTACCTGGGTACTACTGCTGTAACCGAGAATGTCTAAGGCAAGACCCTAAAAATGTCTTCTACCGTAGCTTTTAGGAAGTTATTGTGTTGGCCTTTGAATTCCTTAATTTAAATACTTGTAGTTTTGAAGCAATTATACCCTCTTTTTGTCAGTCTGAGAACACATACTAATAGTTGAAATGGGAATTTAAGCAATTGGTCATAAGTTCACATATACAAATCTTTGCAGGTGGTAGAAAAGTTCAGAAGGCTGTTTTTTAAATAAAAAGCATATGGGATCCTGTAGAGTACAAAAGCAAGGAAGTTATACTAAACCTTAATAAATCACTGGTTAGGCCTCCACTGGAGTATGGTGTCCCATTCTGGGCACCACGTTTTAGGAAGGACGTCAATGTCGTGGAGAGGGTGCAGAGAAGATTTGCCTGAGTAGTGCCATGGATGAGGGACTTCGGTTATGTGGAGAGACTAGAGATTGTTCCCTAAGAGCAGAGAAGGTTAAGGGGAGATTTAATAGAGGTGTTCAAGATTATGAAGGGTTTTGGATATATACTTGAAAAGGAAAAAAGTTGCAGAGCTTGTGGAAAGAGCAGGGAAGTGGGACTAATTGGATAGCTCTTTCAAATGGCCTCCTTCTGTGCTGTATGATTCTATGAAGTTGTTTTTTTGCAAGGAATTGATATTTTCCTTCACTTGGTATTCAAGCTCCTATTTAATTATGTTGCATTTGCATGTCAAATGTACCGTATGCTGCACCAGCTGAATGCACAATGCTTTCTAATCACTCAAAAGACTTTGTACTACAAAATCAAATAATGCTTGAACTGTATATAATTCAGCAAGTCCCATATCTTACAAACACAGCTGTTCCCCAAAATTAATGTGGAATTTTTAATCATGAAGTTATTAGGCAATGTTACCAAGTAAGATGTTGTATCAGTTCTCCTATCTCCCTCTGCTCCAGAGCAGCCAATAATTGAAAAATTAATTCAGAGTAATTTTCAACACTAATTTTGATATCAATATACAAAGTTAGAAATTTAATATTGGCCTACATAGGAACAGGATTAGGCCATTCGGCCCCTCGAGCCTGTTCCGCCATTCAATTGGATCATGGATGACCTGTATCTTAACTTCATCTACACGTCTTGGTTCCATATCCCTTATGGATAAAAAGTAAATAAAACATTGGAACTCATTAGTGTTTCAAATTAAGAAAAAATATAATAAGGAACAGAAGGCAGTAAAATGATCTTCATCATTAAAATGAAGACTTCGATCATTGTAATTTAAAACACTGGTGCTTTAATTGGGATAATTTGCCAGACACTTCTGAGATGTGCAAGGATATGACTTTTATTTAAAGACCTTTGAGATAGAACAGATAAGATACAGCAAATACCATAAGCAATTGGTGTTGGATTATTGAGTGGCCTCAGATCATGGTTTATTCTTTTGATGTGGGATATTTTTATTCAAGATCTATTTGTTATAAAAATAATTACTCAGAAGAAATTACAGTGTGTAAGCACACTTAAAGCACTCATATCAAATCCCTCTCAGCTATTTTAAGAGGCATTAAGCCATTTAAAATAAATGGGTTAATGCTTGGAGAGGAATTTGATACAAGTGCATGGTGTCCTTGTAATAATACTATTCAGTACTTTTAAGGCCATACTATTTAACATTTAGGGGAAGAAATTCGGTATCGCCCCATTTGGGGCGCAACTATCGGCTGAGCGCAAAGTTTAGCGCCTGACGCTAATTATTGCCTCCGACTGCAAACTTGGCTTCTATCGCCCCTGGAGGTGATTGGAGTGCTAAATCAGGTGCTACACACCTCTCTTAAGGCGCTAACGTCAAGGAGCGAGGCGCTACCTCAGAACGCTGGTGAAGCTCATGTGATGTCAGTCAGCAATGGAACACAGATACACTGGTGCCAGCCAGTTCTTAAGGGGGAGGGTCAATCTTGCTCTCCAGCCACATCCTGCTCATTGCAGCCTTGGATCTCGGCCTGGAGAGACCTGTACATCAATTCTGCTGGAAAAAACAATGGAGAGGCCCAGGGAAAGAGCTCAGTGTGCAGCCCCCATAGTCTCTTCTAAATCGATGCAAGGAAGGTCAAATCAAAATTAATCTGCAAAGTGCTGCTCAGTACCCAAAACTCCTTCACACAGCATTGAATCTCTCCAGAAGCCTCTCAATCTCTCTCAGAATGCGTGGTGCAAAAATGTTGCGGCCAAAAAGGCAGGAAGCGGTCGCCTTTAAATAGCGCTCCCCCAGTCCCTTCCCGACTGCAAAACGTTCCCCTCTACCTGTCGTTGCTAGCGGCAGGCAGAAAGGCAGGGAGCACCACTCAATATCCAGTCCAGGGCGCTACCGGGGCGTTGCACGCTCGACTGACATTACGATCTGCGGGCGCGGGAGATCATGGCGGTAGTGTTTAGCGCCGCCGCAAAATGTCTGGTCAATTTCGCGAGCGGCGCAAACATCGCTGCGCCCAGGCGCTAGTTGC
Organism: Somniosus microcephalus; assembly: GCF_052327205.1. Lineage (NCBI taxonomy): Eukaryota > Metazoa > Chordata > Chondrichthyes > Squaliformes > Somniosidae > Somniosus > Somniosus microcephalus. The sequence goes on from NC_141003.1 coordinate 47,677,037, forward strand.
TTTGCACCCCATTAGTGCATTCTTGGGAGCTAATGGGAGGCGCAAAGCAACCAAATTTTTCCCTCTTAAAGTATAAAAAAAATGTTGTTATCTCTTTTGGTGGTTAATCAATCCATGAAGCATTATTGTTCTCTTCAGGAAATAAATATAACCAACTATTTATTCATAGCTCTGAATAAAGCATTTAATCAACACCATTAACTCATTAAAAAATATATAACACTAAAGGTGTCTGAACTTTATGGCACCTGGAATGTCATTGTTCATCAGTGCAAGTAAAATATTAACTTTTTTTGTTCAAAAATAAAACATCTATCATACATCATACACTAAAAATATTTTTGTGACGTATTTGAAAATTAAATTGTCCTATGGACCTTTTATTAACTTTAACTTCTTTGTTGTCACTGTGGCCACTGCATAATACAACAACCTGCATCTATATAACGCATTAACTTAGAAAAATGTCCCCAGGCACTTCACAAGCATAATCAAAAAAATATGCTGAGCAAAAGAAGGAAATGTTAGGAGGATCGACCAAAAGCTTGATTGAAGAGGTGGGTTTTTAGGAGGGTTTTTAAATGGAGAGCGAGTGCTGAAGAGGTTTAGCGAGGGAATTCCTAGGCAGCTAGTAACTAACCTGTCAATGCTGTTGGGGTGAAAGGGCCGGTGATGCATGAGATGCCAGAGTTAGAAATGGTGTGGTGGCGGTGTGGGGGGGGGGGGTGGTGGGGGGGGCGGGATGGAGTTATTGAGGACAAGATGGTGATGAGTGAGTGAGACTTGGGGAATGATTTTGCCAATGGGGGCGCGTTGGAGGCGGGTCTGCTGCTTGTCGGGTTTCAGTCCCGCCTCCATCGATTTGTGGCCAACCCGCGCTATTTTCTCTTGATTGACCTTGTTAAGTCCGCCCAACGGGCTTAGAAGGCCAATTAAGGGAAAGCCGGTTACAGAGAATGTCAGCAAATGACGTTTCATCTGTCAAAAATTTTTGACAGATGAATTGTCATCGTTTGACAGCTCTGTGAAGCTGTCAAACACTGACATTCTCTGCAGTTTGATGAGTCCTTGTATTCAAGACTCATCGAACCTATCTGCTGAGCAGAAATCAGATGGTTGTTGCATCGGAGAATGCAGCAGCCATTCTGTCATCTCTGCCGGTGAGCTGCCGGAGTCTCCGGTTCCCCAACTGTTGAAGCCTGCAGAAAGAAACAAAGGTAAGTAAACATTTTCTATCACTTTCCACTCACCTCACATAATTACCTCTCCACACTTGCACCCATCACTCACCTCCACAGTGCACTTTTGGACCCCATAGACCCCCGCAGATCCACGGCTCACCTCGGTGACCCAGGCGGGGGTTTCCCGACATCGGGAAGCCTGCACCTCTGCTGGAAAAATAGGGATAATCCTCTTAACTGCCTGTTAACTACCTGTTAAGTGGCTGTAATCCCCTTCTCGCCGACAGGAGACGGGACCCGGCGCAGGTCGGGTACCCGCCTCCTGGGAAGATGGCACGGAGGCAGGTTGGGGGCGGGATGGGTACCCGCCCCCAGATTCTGCCATTTTCCCGGCAGTCCCGCCTCCATTCCCGCCTCCCCAGGGCTGGCAAAATTGCCCCCTTGGTGTCGAAGAGGAGCAGCAGAATTTTGGATGAGCTGAAGTTTAGAGGATGGGAAGCCGGCCAGAAGAACATGGCTGGTCGAATCTGGAGGTGACAAAGGCATTGGTGACTGTTTCAGCAGCAGATGGGCTAATGCAGGGGTGGCGGCAGGTGATGTAATGGGAGTGGAAGTAGGCAGTCCTTCTGATGGAGAGAACCACTGAAAAGAGCAAAGCAGGTGGGATACATGAAGCTGCGCTGGATCCTGCTGAGCACTATACTGTAATAGGGGCAAGCAAAGTTGGCCTGTGGAGAGTATAACGAATACTGCCACATTAATTGGTGTGATAGCTCCTGTGTTCAACATAACCCCTTCCCCTAATTCAATTAGAAGATGCAGCGACAGAGGTCAGTTTATTTACACATTCATTGCATTTGGTTCGCAGGTGATTTTTGTCTCTACATAATACAAAATACTGATTAACAAATTGCAGAAATATATTCTTCTTTCTGAATAGGTGAATCTAAAACCTCTGGCAACTGGCTACACGTTGCTAGGATGAAGATTTTTTTCTCCAATTTAGACTTTTACCAGAGAGTGTCAGAACTCCGTTTGCAACTCCATCAGGTGTTGCATGAAGGAAGAGGCCTTGCCTCCTCTGAAGTGAGAACCACTCAATGTTATCTGCAGACTGGGATATCGCTTTCTACATGTCACTGTTCAATTGTTAAGTTAACTGAGTCGGAGTTTGACCTCAATCTTGCCACGCCAGTGTGAAATTTTCCATTTCCTACCTTTGCAATCCCTATGGATTTTCTGAATGAGATTGCCAATTTAGCACCAATTTGTGCTGAATCGTGGACAGTTTTGCATGAAGAACTGGATTGAGATTGGCCAAGGACAAGCCATACCAGGACCAATTTAGCTGACAGAAAAAACTCTCATTGCAGCTGGCTCTGCTACTTTTGAACCCAAATCTTAGATACAAAAAGACAGTGTTCTAATACAATTTACTGGCTGGAAAAGCCACTTTATACATTGTTTGAGTTCAAATTTATTGTAGTCATAGAAATTACAGTAAAGGAAAAAAAACGTATTTATTTAATAATGTCTTATCACATCCTCAGGACTTTCCAAAGTACTTTACAACCTTCTTTTGAAGGGCAGTCAGTTATATTGGCAAATGGTACAGCTAATTTGTGCACACAAGGTCACAAAACCAGCAATCCAAAAGAAGCTTAAGTAGGTTCTGTAGATTCTTAAAGTAGTTTAAGGTTTTGTTATCCTTCTACAATACGTTTACACTCCAATTAGCACCAAAGTGAAGAGTATAGAGCTCTTTCCCAATCTATAGTCACATTGCCTTTCACACTTAGGGGCCGATCTTGTTAATGGGGGCGCGTTGGAGGCGGGACTGCTGCTTGGCAGGTCGATATCCTGCCTCCATCGATTTGTGGCCAACCCACGCTATTTTCCCTTGATTGACCTTGTTAAGCCCGCCCAGCGGGCCAATTACGGGAAAGCCGGTTGCAGAGAACGTCAACGTATGACAGATGAATTGTCATCTGTGAAGCTGTTAAACAGTGACATTCTCTGTACTGTAGTTTGATGAGGTCTTGAATTCAAGACCTCATCAAACTTCTTTCTTTTACAGAAATGAGATAGTTGTTGCATCTGAGAATGCAACGGCCATCTCTCATCTGCAACACGGAGGTGCGAGACTCTCCGCATACAGACCGACTGAAGCCTGCAGGAAGAAACAAAGGTAAGTACACTTTTATTAACACTATGTACTTACCTCTGATACTCACCTCTCCACTCTTGCACCCATCACTTACCTTCACAGTGCACTTTTGCAACCCCCCGACCCCCGCAGACCCAGTACTCGCCTCGGTGAGCTGGCGGGTTTTGGAGCCTTCAGGAAGCCCGCACTTGTGAGGGAAAGAAGGGGATAATCCTCTTATCTGCCTGTTAACCACCTGTTCGGCAGTTAATAGGCTTTAATCCCTTCCCACCTCCAAGGAGACTGGACCCGGCGCGGGTCGGCTACCTGCCTCCTAGGGAGATGGCATGGAGGCGGGTTGGGGGGGCAGGTTGGGCACCCGCCCCCAAATTCTGCCATTTTCCCAGCAGTCCCACCTCCATACCTGCCGCCCCAGGGCTGGCAAAATCGCCCCCACAGTGTACAGAACATTTTACCCAAAAATGTGTAATGATTTACAATGGAGTACTTTGTTAGTGTGTGAAGTCTGCTCAATCTATTTGTAACTTTGTTATTCAAAAACAAAATAACCTCCATATTCCTCTCTTTTAGGGCCAGATGTTTCTTGTCCAGTGCACCGGGGAACACTCCGTTCCCAGTGCAAAGGAGAGGAAAAGAATGCAAAGATCCATGATTTCTGTTAGCTTCGTGCCGTGGGATTTCTGGGGCTTTTTTTGGGGTGGGTGGAGGAAGAGACTGACAGTATTTTCATAGCAATGAGGCAGGAGGAGAGTGATTACAGCCTTATTTTCCTCTTCCCCCACCCACCAACCCAGAAGCTGGAAGGGGGGTCATTTTTGAGGAGCGCCTATGTGAAGTTGGACCTGTGGCCTGCACTCACCTGCTTTCCAATTGAAGGCTCAAAGAGGGGCAAGTGGCAAAGACCAGAGGACTGAAACGTCTCAGTCAAAGCCATACAGGGGTTGATTCTGGAGGCCTTCTGCCTGCTATTTGCTTTGGGACAGTAGCCAGCAGCCATTGCTCCTCTCAGGCCAGAGCAGAGCTTGTATTCACCCTCTACCCGCCTTTTCCAGGTGCAAGTGCAACTGTATTTCCACTTATTTTTGTTAGGCAAGCGTATTAAGGGTTATGGAACCAATCTGGGTAGATTGAGTTAACATACAGATCAGCCGTCATCTTATTGAATGGCAGAACAGACTCGAGGGGCTGAATGGCCTCCTCCTGTTGCTATGTTAGTACAGGTAGACTACCCTTTATCCGGACTTCCGAAAACCGAAACCCTCTAAAAACCAAAGGTTTTTTCGTTCAGCGTAAGTCGTGCGTACGACTTACGCTGAACGAAAAAACCTTCGGTTTTTAGAGGGTTCCGGTTGCGGAAGTTCGGATAAAGGGTAAGTCGTGCGCACGACCCCCCGCCGACCCCCCCGCCGACCCCGCCAGCCCCGACAACCGCCGACCCCGCCAGCCCCGACAACCGCCGACCCCACCAGCCCCGACAACCGCCGACCCCCCCGCGGACCCCGCCGGCCCCGACAACCGCTGACCCCGCCAGCCCCGACAACCGCCGACCCCGCCAGCCCCGACAACCGCCGACCCCCCCGCGGACCCCGCCAGCCCCGACAACCGCCGACCACCCCCACGTACCCCGCCGGCCCCGACCCCCGCCGACCCCGACTGACTTACGCTGAGCGTCAGCGTAAGTCGTGCGCACGACCCCCCGCCGACCCCCGCCGACCCACCTTCCGAAATCCGAAATTCTCCTTTATCCGAAACTCGGCTGGTCCCGAGGTTTTCGGATAAAGGATAGTCTACCTGTAATTGATAGGTCTTTAAAGCATGTGTGCCAGTATAGAAACTCAAAATAATTAAAATTAGTGGGCTAGAAATTGAGTGGGCTTAGCGCCCAATTAGTGGCGCTAGAGGGCCTTGCGCCGGACTTATAGCCGTTTTGCAAATTGACTTGGGCCTTACCATCGGCGTTAGCCGGTAGCGCTGCGCCGGCACCGATGACGTCATCGGTGTGCGCAGCGTCCCGGTTGCCGTGATAACCCGGCCCCAAGCCCAAATTCAGTTGCGCCCGCCTCGCCCGTGGCAGGCGCAACTAACGAATGTGAAAAGTGTTCTTACACGCCTTTGCGCCGGCGCATAAAGGTGGAGCGGCGGCCGGCCGCGTTCCCGGCGGCCGCCTGCCCGCACCTCCCTTCCCGGACTCCTGCATCACCCCCCCCCGCGGCCCTGATGAGTGTGTGCTGCGAGCCCGGCACTTCCCCGAGGTGCCGGGCTCAGATGTTGGGGGAATCCGCCGGACAGTTGTCGGCTGCAGGCAGCTCCTCCTTAACAGAAGGAGGAGGCCTGCAGTTCCCCAGCCTGCCGCACCGCATCGGGTGCCGCAGCGGGGGATTAGCGCCGGGAAACCCAATTCAACGCCCGTTTTCAGGCGCTAAAACCCTCCTTTAGCGCCCGCCGCCGTCTGGGGCCGGCGCAACCGAATTTTCGTCGGGCGCTGCCGCATTAACGCTGGCGCAAAATTTCTGGCGCTACAGCCCTGGCGAGCCCACAACCCAATTTCTAGGCCAGTATTTTGACAGTGGTTGATTTTTACAGCAACTTAAAATAATGAGTGAAATTGCAGTCCCAATGTTGGTAATGTTAGTGCTGGTGCACATAATTGCAGTGTTGGCTTAACACAAAGGTAAATGCTTAGCACCAATGAACTAAAAACAGTAACTTGACCAATTACATGTTATATACTCTGAAACAATAATTCATGACAACAGTGCTATAAATCACACTTGCACCATTCTCTCTATTACTGTTGAAAGAATGGAGGGAATTTAACCCCTCCCAGGATGGACAGGGGTGGGGGTTAAATTTTTAAAAAATGGGAAACCCAACACCAACCCGCTACGAACGTGCCTACTTTTTGTTTAACCGGGGCAAGTTGGGGGCGAGTGAGTAACCTGCTCGGGAGAGGCAGGTCTGCAATTATAATTATTAAATGAGGCTGCTTTAGATTTTCGAAGCCATTTGCATTTAAAGGCTCGGGTCTTATGAAACCAGGCAGCTAAAGGGAGGCGAGAACTGCCAGATCCAGCAGGTAAGTGCTTTTCCAGCACTGCTTGTGGGTCAGGAGGAGCAGGAGTGTTTCCCGCCTGGCCCCCCAAGCTAACCTACTGCCCCCTTCCCCACAATCAGCGGCCCCTGTTAAATTCGGCATGACCACCGCGTTTCCCGTATTTCCAAGTTTTCCGGCCGCTGACAGTTGCCCCCGCTCCCTTCCTGCCTCCCCGTAAATATCAGGGCCAATATGTTTCAAATAATTGGGGGAAATACAGTACTAACAATTTCTATATAAGCTGAGTATCCATGCCATCTTAATGTATGTTATTGGTGAGTAGTTGTCACTTGATGGCAAATTGATGTTTTCCATCACTTGACTGATGATTGTGAGGTGGCTGATAGGGTGGTATTTGGCTGGGTTAGATTTTTTCTGATTTGTGTAGATAGGATGTAACCAGGCAAATTTTCACACTTTTGAAAAGACTTTGGGATAAAAATGCGGGCACGCCCATTTTTGACACCGGGTTCATGCACCTGAATAGTGAGACCCAGGGCGCTCTCAATATTGGGCATCGGACCTCCTTTCAATGGAATCAGCGCAGTGCAAACAGCCAGCCAGTGAAGTGGAAACCAAGATCAGGCTGCTGCTAGTGTCATGGCAGCCCTTGGGTAAGTGAAGCTGGGGGTCGGGAGATCGGAGGTTGGAGAATAGGAGGGCGCGCCATTGATTGAGGAATGGGTGGGGAGGGGTGGCGGTGAGCGGCAGCACAGGTTCTTTTAAATGTGGGGTTGGGAGGAGCATTCCTGCTTCACATTCTGGTAAGTAAATTTCATAAACTTACCTTCTTTGTTGGAGGCGGCCCCAAGGTCTGGTTTTACTAAGTGCAGCCGGCTGCCTCAGGGCAAACCAGTCTTGTAGTGGGAGCCTCAAACAGGCAATAGACCCCTTAGAGCCTAACACTTGTTTCAGACGTGGGCCCTGGATGCCTACTTTTTTTTCTTCCCCAAAATGTGCATGCGCTTCCTGCCCGCCATATTGGGGGCTTAGTAGGCCAGTTCGTGCCTGAAAAATAGGCACTACATGGCTGAATTTGTGTCATGGCTGAATTTGTGTCATAGCTGCCTTGGAATAGTGTGGCTATAGGAACCAGCTAGTTTGGGTCTTCAGCACCATCAGGATGTTGTTAGGTGGCATTGCCCATTCCAAGTAGCACTGCATTGCGCTGAATCTTTGGATATTAGCGCTGAGGAAGTCTTTGGAGTCCATTGTGGCTCCTGCCATCTGTTGCAATGGTCTACGGTGCCTCCATGTTGAGTGTGATGGTCCTTCAGCATCCTTTTTTAATGCAAAAATCTAAGGCTGCAGATTGAAAGCCAGGGGTTGACTTCTGCGGAGCCTCTGCTCCCCACAGTCAGTTGCCAGTTCACACTTTCATCTCTAACTGCTCTTGCACCATGAGGGTAATGAATGGAATCCCGCACATCTAAAGAGACTGCAAGGAAGGGTCAGAGGAAGCAGGCAGTTTACTGTGGCTATTCTTGCAAGGTCATTACATTTCCGCCTACATAGCAATGGAGTCCTGAGGTTTGGTGAGATAGTATTCACTGCCATAGCCACATCCCTCCACAGAGTACAAAACACACTTTTGGCCCATCCTCCGCCTCCTTATCTCCATCGGGAAGACATTCAGGTCCGGTTCCCTGGAGTTTGCTCCTCAATTCTTCAATATGGCTGCCGTCCTTGTTGTCCAAGGTAGCTGCTCTCTTCAGTGCTGCCGTTGGCCCTTTTTTAGCAGCAGCAGGTTTTATATCTTGCTGCTGCTGCACCAGGTCTCTGCGTCTCCTCCAGCTATCTTCTGTTTCTTCCACTCCACCAGTCATTCAGGGCCCATTTGGAGCCTAACTGCCACCTCTTGCAAGGTTTTCTGCCTCCCCTCCCCCTCCTATTGGTGTACCTGAAGCACTGCAGGCGGGATTAGGATGGCCCAAACACATCTATATATCAAATAGATGATCACACCATTTAAATCTAGGTCAGCGCCCCTCACGGGAGATGGAAGTCCTGCTCCACATCACTTCCAATGGCATCATTGAAATTTCGGGCCGAGGATTGTAATACCAACTGCATCCAGCATTCAGTGTTCAGCCTAGCTTAATACAAATGTTTCAAAGATTTCAGTTCACTTTAGGGTGGAGATGAGCTACACCATTCAAACAAAAATATGATTTTGTTGAGTTATTTGAATGACTGGCGGCTCCGTCTGAATTTAGCAGGTAGCTATTCAAATCCAACAAGCTTTAGGAACTGGAAATATTTAAGTAGCTTGGGCTGTTCAAATCCAAGGGCTTTTTCAAGAGACTAGTCAACAATGTTCCCTCTAAGCTGTGTGGCCGTGCAGTAATGGGAAAGATCCCGCGCAGGTCGCTCACCGGCTGTTACATTGTAAATACGCCGTGCACAGAAATTTAAAGGGACCGCGCAGTACAAAAAACAGGCCGCGCAGAACAAAACGCAACTTACAGGGAACATTGCTAGTCAGTTAGGTTAGTCTCATAGTTGGTAAGACTAAGAGAAAAACAACTCATACGATAATGGTTCACATCTATAGTAAACTAATATTATTTATCTCTAAAATTATAGACATTGTGAGCCACTTATTATTCCTAATTGAGAAGCCAGTATAGTCTAACATTTACTGTAAATATATTAATTATTGCTAATTCATCTATTCAATTGATTCATTTAAAGCCTGTAAGTGAGTTCTGTGGTTAATGTTGCTCTGCTGCTATCAGCATGCACCCTGCAGTGGCAAAGGATAGATCCAGTATCTAAAAGCAAATGGCAAATGTTCTTTGCAATGTATACAGTGTTGTTGTTCAACTTCAATAAAAGTAGACAACTTCCATTTTGATTTAGCTTTTATGCTGCAGAAATGAATCATTTATTTTAATGCTCTTAAACTGAAACTTGGTACAATGAAGACAAATAGGACTGTTAAATCTTGTGTAAACATGCACCGCCTGATAAAGTGGATTTATATTTTAGAATGTAATGAAAGATGACATCTAGTTACAACATATGCCTGTGACACAGATTGCCTAAAGCTGGATAACATTGCAATTTCAACAGGGATAAACATATTTACCAAAGGGGAAAATTAAATTTTGTGCTGTCGATATTATGTTAAATGTTATTTTGACTTCTGCTTTATAAAGACTTGAGATTGGTTATTTGTAACTAAATACATTGAATAGTGTAACTAACTAGATTGAATAGTGCTCTTTTAGTAAAGTAATCAGAATGGGCCAGATTTTGATGGAGCAGGGTAGCTTGCGGCAAGTCCCATTCGACTTTCTCCCTCACCCTTCAGCTCAAATGTTCTGCCCTGTAAATTGCTGGAGGTGTGAGGGCAACGGGTATCTGGAACCTTAGTGAACAACGAGACAATCAGTCTGTCTCCTTAACCAATGAGATTTAAGGATTGAGAAAGAGACGGAGGAATGACGGAAAAGGAAATAGGTTGTCAAATCAGGTGCAGAAAGAGAAATAAAAAGAGGGAAAGAAAGATTGGATTAAGAGAAAGAGAAAATAGAGACAGAAGGGGAAAGTAAGAAAAAAAATTAAAATGTAAAATTTAAAAAATCTCTAACACTAACAACTTGCATTTACATAGCCCCTCCAATGTAATAATAACATCCCAAGGCGCTTCACACAAAATTTGCCACCAAACCACATAAAGATATTAGGTCAGGTAACCAAAAGCTTGGTCAAAGAAGTAGGTTTTAAGGGGCATCTTAAAAGGAGTAGAGAGGGGTAGAGATTTAGGGAGGGAATGCCAGAGCTGAGGGTCTAGGCAGCTGAAGGCACGGCCACCAATGGTGGAGGGAAGAAAATCAGGACTCGCAAAAGACCGCAACTGGAGGAGCACAGAGATCTCGGAGGGTTACAGTGCTGGAGGAGATTACAGAGATAGGGAGGGGTGAGGCCGTGGAGGGATTTGTAAACAAGGATGAGATTTTTAAATTGAGGCATTGCCGCACAGGGAACTTATGTAGGTCAGCGAGCACAGGAGTGATGGGTGAACGGGACTTGGTACAAGTTAGGATACGGGCAGAAAAGTTTTGGATGAGCTCAAGTTTAGAGGGTGCAAGGTGGGAGTCCAGCCAGGGGAGCACTGGAATAGTCAAGTCTAGAGTAAACAACAACGTACTACCTGTAGGAATAAGGCTCCACAGTTTCAGTTGTTCCCTTCCTGGGTTGGAGAGGTTGAGTGGCATTGCAGGAACATAAATTTCCTCGTTAAAAAGGCTCTTGCGCTGTTAAGTAACAGCCCTAACTTTCTGCGGTGAGTTTAATTGGCAATTACGCAAATGCAGAAATTTTATGAAACTCACAGGGAGATTGAGGGCAGGCTGACATTTTTGCGAGGCTAAAGGCGGAGCGGCACAAATCCTCCAACAACTTGTGGCGATTCTCAATTCACGGGGTATCTCTTCCTCGTCACAAGTTACTGGACAATTGTAAGGGGTTTTAGATTGCAGAGGTTTCTCTCTCTAGAGGCCTCTCTCTCTTGCACAGTGAGTGGTTCGACCCACTCGCCCCTTAGGTTCTGTACTCTGGACTTTGGGGCAGGAACTACAATGTAGAGAAAACTCTTATAGACCAAGTTTGATGAAACGAAATGGAATTTTATTGCATAATGTAAAACAAATCAAATGCAAGCAAATAAGAGGGTACATGGGAGGGAAAAACACAAACAAATCATAACGACACAATACTAACTAAGGCAAATACAGGCATATTATACTCTACAAAGATCATCATGAAATGGGGAAACACACGGAACATTGAGGGACAACAACTCATGTTAATTATACCCTTAAATGTCCACCCCCTTAAACCTATCTAGATCCGATTATGAAGGGCCAGAAACATGCTCACCAATCCAACTAGGAAGTGTAAGGTTTTGGAAACAGGTCTGCGTTTGATCCTTTCAGGCGTCCTGTCTCCACGTGGTTAGTGGAGCCCCAGCGAGCTGTGCCACATCTCTCTCCTGAGGTGGGGGTCGGGGACGGCTGGACACCGGCTGGCCTGGATGTCGGCGGGGTCGGGGATCGTCTGCTCGACCCTGGTCAGAGGAGCCTCGGGCTGGCCCCCATAGTTTCTTCAGTTTTTTATTGTCTCTTCTCCCGAGCCGGAGTGGGTCGATGGCCCAGGGTTGGTCGATGATCTCCCGATGTTTTACCCCGGGGCGGGACGCCGGCTCGAACCATCTTCTTCTCCTTCTTCTAGCAATGATGCCACCGATACGATGGTAGCACCACAATGGCTGCTTTTTTCTTTCTACCCCCGGGTTCCCAGATATACTTCTCATCAGAAGCCCTTATCTCATGCCAAATCAGGTTAGTCTTTTGTTTTAATTTTGGCGGGCTGGGAGCACAACGGGGTAGTTATTATATTTTAAAACTGTTCTTGGATGGCCGGTAACGGGCCATCTCTGGTCTGGAATGACCTTCATTGTTTTTAATGTCCTGGTGATGTCCTTAACGGGTCCTTGGTGCTCTTCTCATGAATATGAAACTGTTCCCTTTTGTCTGGGTAAACATTTAGATGGCCTTTATCTACAGGCCGATCTTGACTGGATCTGCATCCAATCTATATGTATATGTGGGTGTCTGGTTTCATTCTCTCAGAAACGGTTTCCAGAACTTACTGTGGGCTGAATCCACAAAGCTGCCTGAGGACTGCAGGAACCATTTTAAAGTGTCACAATAAGTTGGTCACGGGGTCTGGTGGCCATTTTGAATGCCCCTTTTTTTCCTGGGCTTCTTTTAAAACAGTCTTTAAAATCATGGCCTCTTCTGCCATTCGACCCTTTATAAAATAAAGTTCAATTTTGCAAATCCTACAAATTTACACATTTAATAACGGCGAGCACCATTGGACTCACCGTTATTTTGACAGCAAAGTCTGGGCCATTATAATTTGACTCCAGAAGAATTTCTTGGAAGATGATCACACTATCTGATAAGGGGATACTTTTCACCATACACAAATTCTAATCCATTTCCAATGGGGCAAAATGTACACTTTACCATTCTGTTATCCTTATTATGAAGAATGAGTGGAAAAATATGAAAATAAACTATCCCAGTATCAGGTATTACTGTGTGTTTATATTCATTTTAAACTGAATCATAAAACTCCTATACTGTTAACCTAACCAAATCACGTTGAGTGCTCAAACATAATAGTCCAACTACCCATAACTACATAATGCTTTCTATTGTGTATCAAGTTTAGCTTCGACTGCCCAACTTCCAACCATGATTAGTTTCAATCTCAGTCTCCATTTCCTTTTCATGGCCTTTCCCAGTTCCTGACTCCCACCCATGTTCAATCCATTACTGACTCCCATTATCACTTTAGTTTATCACTAACATTTCTAGTCTGACCCAGTCCCTGCCTATTCCCTCTGGCCATTACCAATACACACTATTGTCAACAGCTCATTCCGCAGGTGCAGTCTCTACCTTGTTCCAATTTGAGTCCTGTCTGCGGGCAATCTCAGTGCTTCACTGCAATTGAAAGCCAGTCCCAGTGCCCAAATCTCATATTGCCTGTTCTGGTCCATGACTCTAATCTGAAATTACCTGCTACTTCACTACCCATCTTTACAATATACCCCTGACATTGTCGTCCCTTAAGGTTACGCTAGTATGTTTTGTGGATGACTTCATTTCACAAGATAAGGTGAAATCCTTGGAGAACAATTCTGTTTTTCTATTGAAAATGGCAGCATTTTGAACAAATATCTGTTTTAAAGGTGCACAATCCACCTTTTAATCCCAAAAGCTTGACTATAGGCCTCATTTATTTTTGAATCTCAAGACTGAAGCTACCAACATTAATATTTAAAAGTTGTAACATTTAATGCTCCACTATCTGTTTTGGCTGCACAATATGGGCTGCACTTAAAACAAAAAAAAGACTGTCTCAACTGTGCACTATTCCACCTTGCAATTGTCCCATAAAATATTTGTGTTATTTCAAGGTTCAGATGTAGACATGACAAAGGTATTATTTTTTCCTACACAAGGGCCAGCAGTGAAACTGCACTTCAACCATATGATACAAATATAATACTTAAGTACTGAAGCCAAAGCACAGAAAGTTATCCATTTTTACATTTATTTTCCTATAAGATGTCAAACAAAAAAACCATATTGCAGCAAATTAGGCAACCATATGATTTTTTTGTTTGACATCTTATAGGAAAATAAATGTAAAAATGGATAACTTTCTGTAATTTGACTTCAGCATGAGTGGTTTTCTAGGGTTTGCTATGTGCACTTGAGGAAGAATTTTCCATCTTTCAACAGAGTGGCTCCTTTCCCACCTTGTTTGCACTGAAGTTACTGTTAGCAATGTTAGTGGACGCATGCATAGCACTTTTTGTTACCGTTTCATCGACTAGTTTAGTGGGAGCATTAAAGCACTTGAGATAAATTGTGGAACAAGAAAAAACATCATTGGGTCAATTTCAGATCTTTTAGAAATGATATTGACAATCGAACAATTCAGGGTGTAAACAACTCCAAAAGGCACTGTGCATAAAGATCTGGGGGTAGAGTTTCTGCTCTGGGCAAAATTACGCCCAAACGCACTTGAAATTGCGCTGGTCAGGCTACAGTTCAAGTTTCTGCAAAAATGTATTTGCATAATCACAAATGTAGGGCTCGATTTTCCAAGCCCCGAGGAGGCAGTTTTGGAGGCGGGAGTGGTGGGAAAATTGCAGAATCGGGGGGCAGGAATGCATCCCGCCCCCAACCCGCCTCCGTGCCAATGTCCCAGGAGGCGGGTACCCGACCTGTGCTGGGAGCCGCCTCCCCGAGACAGGAAGGGGATTAGTGCCAATTAACTATCTGTTAACAGGTAGTTAACAGGCAGTTTTTTGCCTAATCCCTATTTTTAGCCCTGAAGTGTGGGCTGTCCGACGGCTCTGAACCACGCCAAGTCAGCGAGGCAGGCCGTCCGTCTGCAAGGGTTGGAGGGGTCGAGATGTCCGCTGTGCAGATGAGTGATGGGTGCATGTGTGCAGAGGTAAGTGTGTAAGGTAAGTGTAAAGTGTTTATTACAAGTTTTACTTACCTTTACTTTCTCCTGCAGGCTTCCTTCCTTCAGTTCTCGGGAGTCCCTGAGCTCACCGGCACAGAAAGCAGAATGGCCGCTGAACTGTCAAAAGCTGCAGCCTCTGCTTTCTGGTCTGGAGAGCTCTCTAACTGAGTCTGAGTAGAAGGACTCAAGTTAGAAGACAGATTGTCAGTGTTTGACAGATTCACAGAGCCATCAAACGTTGATTTTTCATCTGTCAAAAGCTCTTGACAGATGAAATGTCAATCGCTGACGTCACCAGTAACCAGGTGTCCCTTAATTGGCCTGCTGAGCCCACTGGGCAGGCTTAACAAGGTCAATCAAGGGAAAGTAGCGTGGGTTGGCCACAAGTCAATGGAGGCGGGACTACAACCCAAAAAGTGGGAGTCCTGCCTCCAAAAGCTCCCATTGACAAAATCGAGCCCCATAAGTCTTCCATGAGCCAGCGCAATCGAGCAGTGTAACGGAACGTAATCATTTTTTTTTGCTTCCATTTTAAAAAGGTTTCCTTGATAAATTTAAGAGTGGTAAACTGGTGCAGTTTTATTAATACAGCTGAAAATGGGTTTATCAGGTGTCCAGTCCTCCACCTGTGAGTAAACTGATTTAAAATTACTTTAAAAAAACCTGTACTGAATTATTCAATATTTCTATTGATGTACACTAGTCAGTTTCTTAGTAAATTAAATATTTCTTTATGAAAAACTTTAAAAACTTGCCTACTAGTGCCTGTGCACCTATGAGAATGAGCAATTTGAAAAACCTTTCCAAGCCAGCGCAATCAGTGGATCTAGTCATTCCGATCTGGCTGAGTGGCCAGTTTGTAGGCTGGGCCTGATTTGGGTGGATTCAGGCCCCTATAAAGGCCAGAATTTTATCTGGAAGGCAGGTATGGGGGGTGGGGGAAGTGGAGTGCCTGTAATGCGGTCGGGAATCCCAGGAGAATGAATTTAACAGCAAGGCCTGATAACATTTCGCTTCTCCGTTACCCGCCCGCAGCTAGCCAGATGGAAAGGCTGTCGGGCGAGTAGACCTGCGACACCAGGTCGCAGAGAGGAGGGAGGGAACAATCGGGTTCAAGGGGTCGAAGGATGGAGATCATGGAGGGGTCGAAGGATGGAGATCGTGGAGGGGTTGAAGGATGGAGATCATGGAGTGGTCAAAGGATGGAGATCATGGAGGGGTCGAAGGATGGAGATCGTGGAAGGGTCGAAGGATGGAGATCATGGAGGGGTCGAAGGATGGAGATCATGGAGGGGTCGAAGGATGAAGATCGCGGAGGGGTCGAAGGATGGAGATCACGGAGGGGTCGAAGGATGGAGATCATGGAGGGGTCGAAGGATGGAGATCATGGAGGGGTCGAAGGATGGAGATCGCGGAGGGGTCGAAGGATGGAGATTGCGGAGGGGTCGAAGGATGGAGATCATGGAGAGGTCGAAGGATGGAGATCGTGGAGGGGTCGAAGGATGGAGATCGTGGAGGGGTCGAAGGATGGAGATCGCGGAGGGGTCAAAGGATGGAGATCGTGGAGGGGTCGAAGGATGGAGATTGTGGAGGGGTCGAAGGATGGAGATCGCGGAGGGGTCAAAGGATGGAGATCGTGGAGGGGCCGAAGGATGGAGATCATGGAGGGGGTTGAAGGATGGAGGTCGTGGAGGGGTCGAAGGATGGAGATCATGGAGGGGTCCAAGGACGGAGATCGTGGCGGGGTCGAAGAATGGAGATCGTGGAGGGGGCAAAGGATGGAGATCGTGGAGGGGTCGAAGGATGGAGACCGTGGAGGGGTCGAAGGATGGAGATCGTGGAGGGGGCTCGGAAAGCTGAAGTTTGCGGAGGGGGGATCAAAGGCTGGGGTGGGGGGTGGGTGGTGGGGGCCGGGGACCAAAGGCCGGAGAGGGACCGGAGGCTTCTGTGGGGGGGGCTGTGGTTGGAGGTCTTGAAGGAGAGGTCGGGGGCAGATCGGGAGGGTCAGAGAGGGGCTGTGTCCAATCGCGCTGAGGGGTTGGTGAGGCAGGAACGCTGGATCCAGTGGGTAAGCGAAAGGCGCTTGCCTCTTGGATCCAGCAAGCCTCGCCTTCCTTTAGCTGGCGGGTTCCCCGAGGCCAGGGAAACCCTCCCACCCCCAACAGTGTTTCCTGTAAGCTGCTGTGCAACGCCAAAATAAAATACAGGGAACATTGCCGCCTGCCTACAGTTAAATTTAAAATGGAGCTTCATAATGAGGCACAGAGCCTCATTATAATATTTAAAATGCCAACCCGCCTCCTGGGAGCGGCTTGGCTGCCCGCCCCTTCTCCCATCTCTGTTAAGCCTGGAAGTGGGCGCATTGGAGGCAGGTTGGGGTCGGGCTTCAGCGTTTTAAAATTTTAACATCACCCGACCCAACCCATCCGTTTTTGGGGGTTAAAATTCACCCCCATGTTATTTTACTCATTCTTTATAAAGATAGCAGAATGGTAGTTATTCACAGATCTGTCTTATATTAAAAAAGCAAAATACTGCAGGCGCTGCAAATCTGAAAAGGGAACTGAAAATGTTGGAAACACTCAGCAGGTCAGCTAGCAAATTCAGGTCGATGGCCTTTCAACAGAAGTGTTAATCCCTTCTTGCATAGGTAAATTATTCCCACCATCATCCTAAATTATTTGTTAACTACTTTTCACCTTGTTCCAGTGTCTTGGCTTGTCTTGATCTGGATTTCAATTCTCTGTACTATTTAATGCCTTCTATGCTGCTGTATGGTCCCTCTTGGTCATCTCATTTTCAAAGTTTAAAAAGCTTAAATATTTTCTTGATCTCAATTCATTTGGTTATTTTATGCATTGCCTCCATGGCTTGAATTTTCCTTTTGTTTTGATGACCAAAACTGAACAGCACTCTGTAGCGTTGCACAGTTTTAGCATGGCATAACTCTGAACATGGCTAGAACTTAAAGGATTTAATGAAGCATAGGAGACGGAGAGAAATTCACTGAAGGATTGGAGACCGGTACTTGAAGTTCCAGTTGTATGATGTTGGGATCAATTGGCATTACCAAGTCAAGGCAAATACTACATCCTGTAGCTTCTATAATACACTGAATTATGAAGAAATTATGCAATATATTTACCAATTTGGGCCACTTGGACATTTCCAAATTATTTGCTTAGTTGAAATCTCCATTCATATAGTTTTCCTGTTTTTCTTAAAAGTATTATGAAAATTATATTGTAGATTTATCTCTTTCACTTAATAAAGTATCCTGTCCTCTGTTATCTTGTGCTGGCACTCTGTAATGAAATCCCTACTGTTGTAATAGTTCTCCTTGCAAGTAATTTGCTGGATAACGTTCATCTTTCAACATGATCTACTTCCTTTACCTGCCAAGTATCTCTGATATTTAGAGCTAAACCCTTTTATTTTATTTTTGTTCTATTTTCTTGAACATTCTGTACATCTCCAACTCTTGAAGCATATGCTTTTGTTATTCCTATTACATAATGTTTTTTTTTATTGCCATAACAGTGTCTCATTCATGCAATTTGTTCAATGTGCGTCTAGCACCCATACAGATGTACCTTAATAAAGATTGTACTCCTCTTTTTCTTCATCTGAAAATCTTGACGATTCAAATGAGGAATCAATTTGAATTCCATACTTTGAGAGACATAGCAATACTCGTCGAGAAAATTTCACCAGATCGCTGGACCAATTGTATTTCCCGTGCTAGTAAGCTGGAATTATCTTTAAAAGTTATGGGGAGTTTTTTAGCCTGAGCTTAATATGTCACGTTCTGATGAGAGTGTTGATATAGCACATGGCCACATTTAATCCAGTGAGCAGGTTACTGTAAATACGATAACTGTTGATGTGGGGGAAAAATGCGATTTTCACCTAATTGGCCAATTGATTCCCAGCGTGTGGGAAGCCCTGGCCCAATTAGTCTTTCCATCCTGAAAGTCGCCTCCGATGACATCATCAATGCTGCTGGATTTAAGGCCTGCAAGCAGCCTTGCTTCTTCTGCAGACTGCAAACTTCATGCCCATTGCTGTAAGCCCTTATTTCAGCCACGATGTCCAGCAGCAAGCCAAAGTCTGCTCCACGCTTTGATGAAGCCACCCTGCAAACTCTGGTGGAGGGAGCCAGATCCAATAAGGAGGTGCTCTTCCCTTCCTCGGGGAGGAAGAAGCCTCCTCAGCAGACTAAAGCTGTGTGGATGCAAGTGGCCCAGGAGGTCAATTCAATGTCTATGTGCCGCAGAACCTGGCTGCAGTGCAGGAAGCGGTTTCATGACCTTCTGCACACTGGAAAAGTGAGTATGACTTTCCCATCACCCTCAATCTGATCCCCATCTCCTCTCCTCATCAGCACTCAGCTTTGACAACCTCTTCCTCCACATCCTGCTTGACACTGACATCCCTGCACCCTTACCCATTCCCTCTCTCCCTGTGGTCACATTCACCTAACTATTCGACTATGCAGCCCTCACACTCCCTATCGCTGTGATGCTATGAAAACAACTTACAACACACAAGGAGGGCCCTTGGCCTTGCCGCCTCACTCCATCTGTGTCTCCTTCTAACCATCAATGATATGGATTCTCTACACTCACTCCTTCATTCTCACTCAAACTCCACTTGTCTCCCTCATTGCAGGAAAAGAGAGCTCACAATAAGAGGGAAAGAGCAAGGACAGGAGGAGGGCCACCCTCAGTAGCCCAGCTCACCCCCTGGGAGGAGGCAGCCCTGGAGATCGTGGGAATGGAGGAGGATGCACAAGTGGGGGACGGACAGACGGGTGCATCAGAGCAAGCTGGTGACAGGATAGTTTATCATCTCTCTCATTGACACTGCATGAGTCACTGGTAATGTTTCTGATGATCAAACAGATTGACTTTTGATCATCTGCAATACTCAATGTGCATGTAACCTTGGCCTCACATCTCTGACTCTTTCCTTTGCTCTCCCACAGGACCATCGAGAGCCCCCGTCCCCACTTTCCAGGAGGAACAGCCTGAGCTGCCACACTCCTCAGAGGAAGCTGCAACCTCTGAGGGTGCTCCATCAGCAGAATTAAGTGCACCCAGCACCACGCAGACACTCACACCTCGGTGGTACCTTCGCGAGATAGTGCACTGTTGTCACCTGGTGTATCACGGCTCACAAGTGAGCATCAGCAGATGGTGGAGACAAGGGCAGCAGTGGAGAGTCCTAGTCGGAGGGCGCAGGACCCTGCCAGCTCGGCTCAGCTGCATGTCGACCCTCTGCCTCCGGGTCCATCCAGAAGGACAGCGGTGCTGGAACTCCAGGAAGAGGTGCAGGAGTCTCTGGTAGGTTTTGTCTCCAGGGTCGCTGCGAGTGTGGAGCGAATGGAGGAGTCCATCGCTAACATGAGCAGAGCCTTTGTGGAGGCATTGGCGCATGAAGGCAGCACCACGGAAAGGATGGCAACCTCCGTGGAAAGGCTGGCAACAGCCATGGAGGCAGTATGTCGCTGGAGTGAGGAAAACATGGTGGAGCGATGGTCAGCTATTGAACAGAGAAACGAGAACTTCATCGAAGTCCTTCTGAGTAGGATTGCCAGTGCAGATATGGATCCCCATGGCACCCCTGGTGTGCAGCAAGGTGCTCTCAAGCCACTTGCAAGCACTGAGGGGGACTTGACCCATGAGAGGGAAGTTGGTGGCAGACATCAAGGAAGTGGGGTGTAGAGGGCATCTTTTACCTGGTTTATGGTAATTTACCTTCCTTTACCTGGTTTACGGTAATTTACCTGGTCAAGCAGCTTTTTGCTGCTGCACTCTGACCAATCCCAAACAGTGGTTTCGAATCGCTCAACCCACCCTTCCAGTTCTGACTGGAGGAACTTATAATTAATGATATATTAAAAACGGACAAATGACCTGGATGTGAGAAAGTCAAACTTTATTAACTAAATAAACTACACCACACGATCAAAGCAATAAAGAAACTACACCACACGATCAATGTAAAATTGCTTAACAGGGGAAGGCAGACGGCAAAAACGAGGGATAAATGGCTACAATGTAAGTTTTACAATCTTAGCAATTTCCCTTAAATTACCACCCCTCTAACTCCTTACTAGATTGCCTTGTTGAGGAGTCAGAAACCTGCTCACCTGTGGTCCAAAGAGAGAGAAGAGCTCACCTGCAGTCCAAGGAAAATAAGAGTGAGATGCTTCTGAGAAGCTATCTTTATATCCCGGGAGCTCCTGCTGTTTTGGCGCTGAAAAGGTCTGTGTGGAAATTCGCGCTGAAAAGTTCGAATACACAAGAGAAAGGCCATGATTGGCTGATTCAAACGGGCTATTTCCCAGTGGCCAAACTGCTCCCATTGCCTGGAATGGGTTTCGAATAAAGCTTGGAGTGGTTTGAATGCGTCTACATTCTGGGGCCGAAATGTTCCTGCCCAAATCCAAGTTCATCTGGTTAAAACAAAAGGGATCCAACTGCCCTATTGTGTAGTAATGGGTGATTCAAACCTATTCAATTTTAAACTGTTCCAAACGGTCTCTTCCGTAGTTTAGGTGTGTCTCAATTGTGTGCTGGGCTTTGAATGGAGTTGGATCGCTATGTAAACAGAAACCTATTCATTGTGGTCACTGAAACTGCAGTCTCAAGTGGTTTAATCCCAATTGTCAACATCCTGCAGCAGTTTCTGTAAACAAACATTGCCTCTGTAGGGAAGGGAAACTCCCTTTTTTTGGTTGACAGAATCTGACTGCCACTGCTTGATCCTCCCACTTTTCACAGACCTACAGGAGCTGTTTTCTAAGCCCCTTTGTCCTTGGCCATGCTTTTCTGATGGCCATTTTTGTCCCTTTGCAATTTACACAGTTCAAAACTCAAGAGTACATTTTTTAAAATAAAATGTGCTGTCTTAAAGTGTGCGAATTTTTCCACGAAGTTACTCGATTCCGGTGATGTCCACGTGCTGCCCAACTCAGCGCAGCCCCCCTGCGATTCTGGGTATGTTTAAAACATTGTCCAACCCAGAGGCAATTACCACGATGTAGATTAATATGTCCCGATCTTCGGGGACTGAGGGTTTTTTTTGCGAACCCCTACAGGGGTCTCCTCTCCAAGCGCTCACACTTCCATGCCACTGCAGAGCCCTCGGTCAGAGCCTCACCAGAGTCCCTACCCAACTGAGATCGGCGTCTCAACCCCTGCACAGCCGCAGGCGCAGCAGACTGTTGACGGGCCCTCACAGGCTCGCAACCCCAGAGGACGCCTGCCAAAGGTATCGAGGCAGGAGCAGCAACAAAGTGAGCAAGGGACCTCCACATCTGCTGAAGCCACAGGGGAAGCACCACATAGGAGCACGCGTAAAAGAAAGATAATGCACAAGTAGTCACAAGGGTAGTCACTTGGGTGTAATTCTGTGTTTATTTTTAACATGCCATCAGTTGCATATTGTCATAAAAAATACTGATGGGAAACTGTTGCAGTTGTGGTGCCTGTCATTTCACAAATGGGACTTCCACATTGAGGGCTTAGGGCGACTTGCTATTGTCAGCATGGTGGTCAGAGTGATAGGAATCCGCAGGCTCTTGGCCATTGTCGATGGTCTGGTAAGAAGCTGCGAGGCAAAAGTGTTTGATTGTGCAAGCTAAGCAAATCTGGCCAAGTGCCTCCCTTGCATCCCAGGCAGCAATGTGGTCATGCGCTGGCGCCTTCTGGCCTGTGCAGCTTCAGGTGGTTGAGCAGCAGCTTGGCACTCCTTATTCTGGACCGATGGACTATTTTATGTGTTAGCAGTGTGTTTGTATGAAACAGAGGTCATTTTACCTTTGTTCCTTTCTTCCTGTGTGAGGTCATTTGACCTTTGTTCCTTTCTTCCTGTGAGAGGTCATTTGACCTTCGTACCTATCTTCCTGTGTTACCCAGGAAGTAGAATCCCAGGAAGTAGAATTCCAGGAAGAACCTGGCAGTAATGGAGGATTCCATAAGGGTTTCACAATCCAATGTAATCTGATTTCATATGTTAGGCCAAGCGCAATATCTGTGAGTATCTTTGTTTGTTAGCATAATAGCAACGTTGTCAGAGTAGTATTCTGACAATAATATGTTTATAAAAGGTTAATATTTGATAGTTACAGAAGTGAGTCCAAATGTTAGTTAGTTACACAATTAATCTATTCTACTGTTGTAAATATGTTTATATCTTATGTAATATCGAATGTATAGTACTCAGTTTATGTACAAAACATTCTTTATCTTTGTTTACAGTTTCACAAATTTGTTCAAGTAAAGGCTTCAAACAGCAAACGGCTTCACGAAGAATTATTTTTGAATAAGTGTTTAACTTGCTGGCTAACTAGATAGGAGCACGTCTAGTGCGGCCAGTACACTCCTGTTGATGCTGCTGCTGTTGGTGGTGCTGTTGTTCATGGTTCTGCTGCTGCCACGGCTGGTCTTTTTCCGAATCTGATGTCCAGGAGGAAAGGACATAAATGATTCCCATGCTTCTGGTATATGCCTCAGTTGAGGAAGCGCTCAGTCAAGGTGGGGAGAGGGGTTTCCCAGGAGGTCACACTGGAGATGGGTGTCAGGCTCCAAACTTCCAGAACAATGAGTAGGCCTGTTAAAAGTTCCCCCAGACCTGAGACAACAAAGTTCTGCCACCTGCAAATGACGATTGGTGAAGACTCCATTTTAATGATGGAGCTGCAGCTGTTAGTAAGCAATCCACTTGTGCTGCCGCCAGGTTTCACTGACGTATTTCAGAGGAGGCGTGAAGCACGTGGGAAGTCTTAAAATCAGAAAGGCCTCTCAAAATTGGATTATAGAGGCACTTAACTGGTTGTTAAGGGCCTTAAGCGCCTATCCCGCCTCTTGGAGGCAGGATTGTAGGGGTTTCACAAAATCCCCTATTTCCATGAAGATTGAAAATATTGGTCCACATCGTGGATGAAGAATTGGGTGATGTGACTTGTCTACAGTGTTTTAAAATGTGCCTAGAACCACAAAAGACTGCTCTGAGATGGGAAGAACGTGGACAACACGGGAGTCGTGGAGCTCTGTGGAAAATATTCACACACCCTGAGACAGTACTTTTATCAATAAAATTGTTCCCTGGTGTTTGGGCAATCACAAAAGGTTTTAACATGGCTGTCACAAAGCATGGCAAAAGGACAAGCAGCTCGCAGCAAGGATGTCTGTGTATAAAAGTGGGAGGATCCAGCAGTGGCAGTCATAGACCTGCCAATCAAAGGGAGGTTCTCTTCAGAAGCACTTGAAGTTGCTTATTTACTTAAGAGATTAGCCCACTTGAGAATAACCGCAGGACAATCGATTCGAAACTGCTTCTGTTTACACAGCCATTCAGACATTCAATAACTACTCAGACACACAATGAGACATGAAACCATGGACCGGATTTTGAATGGGAACAGTTTAAGCATTGAATGGGTTTAAATCACCCATCATTCTGGACAATATGGGTGTTGCATTCCCTTTTGTTTTAGCCCAGGTGAGCTCCGGATGTGGGCGGGAGCATTTCGGCCCCACAGTGCAGACACATTAACCCATTCCAACCATTTTGAATCATCCAATCAACAGCTTTTCTCTTGTGCATTGGAACTTTTTCGGCGCGAATTTTCCGGACAGGCAAACAGCAGGGGGGCTCACCAGGTATATAGATAGCCCCTGAGAAGCTATTGCTCTGTTTTTACTTCCTGGGCCCACAGGTGAGCCTCTCTCTCTCTCTCTCTCTCCCACTTCGCTGGACCACATGTGAGCAGAGTTTCTGACTCCTCAGCAAAGCAACCTAGTAAGGAGTTAGGGGATGGTAATTAAGGGGATATTGCTAAGATTGTTTAATTAACATTGAAGCCATTTAATCCCTCGTTTTTACCATCTGCATTCCCCATTAAGCAATTTTACTGCAATTACTGTGTTCGTGTGGTATAGTTTATAATTTGATTGTAGTTCATTTAGAGTCATAGAGTCATAGAGTTTTACAGCACAGAAAGAGGCCCTTCGGCCCATCGTGTCTGCGCCGTCCATCAATCCCTGTCCAGTCTAATCCCATTTTCCAGCATTTGGTCCATAGCCTTGTATGCAATGACATTTCAAGTGCTCATCCAAATGCTTCTTGAATGTTGTGAGGGTTCCTGCCTCTACCATCCTTTCAGGCAGAGAGTTCCAGATTCCAACCACCCTCTGGGTGAAAAAGTTCCTCCTCAAATCCCCTCTAAATCTCCTGCCCCTTACCTTGAATCTATGCCCCCTTGTTATTGACCCCCCTACTAAGGGGAAAAGTTCCTCTTTATCTACCCTATCTATGCCCCTCATCATTTTGTACACCTCAATCAGGTCCCCCCTCAGCCTTCTTTGCTCCAATGAAAACAACCCCAGCCTGTTTAGTCTTTCTTCATAGCTGAGGCGCTCCATCCCAGGTAACATCCTGGTGAATCTTCTCTGCACCCTCTCTAAAGCAATCACATCCTTCCTATAGTGAGGTGACCAGAACTGCACACAGTACTCCAGCTGTGGCCTCACCAGCGTTTTGTACAGCTCCATCATAACCTCCCTGCTCTTATATTCTATGCCTCGGCTAATGAAGGCAAGTATCCCATATGCCTTTTTAACCACCTTATCTACCTGTTCCGCTGCCTTCAGGGATCTATGTACATGCACACCAAGGTCCCTCTGACCCTTTGTACTTCCTAGGGTCCTACCACTCATTGTGTACTCCCTTGCCTTATTTATCTGTCCAAAATGCATCACCTCGCACTTTTCAGGGTTAAATTCCATTTCCCACTTTTCCGCCCATCTGACCAACTCGTTTATATCTTCCTGTAGCCTGAGGCTTTCCTCCTCACAATTTACCACCCCACCAATTTTCGTGTCATCTGCGAACTTACTGATCATACCTTTTACATTCTCATCCAAATCATTTATGTAGATCACAAACAGCAATGGACCCAGCACCGATCCCTGAGATACCCCACTAGACACAGGCTTCCAGTCACAAAAGCAACCTTCGACCATCACCCTCTGCCTCCTGCCACTCAGCCAGTTTAGGATCCAACGCGCCAAGGCACCCTGGATCCCATGGGCTCTTACCTTCTTGACCAGTCTCCTATGCGGGACTTTGTCAAAAGCTTTACTGAAGTCCATGTAAACCACATCCACAGCATTTCCCTCATCCACACACCTAGTCACCCCCTCGAAAAATTCAATCAGATTTGTCAGACATGATTTACCCTTGACAAAGCCATGCTGACTATCCCCGATTAATCCTTGCCTCTCCAAGTGGAGACTAATTTTGTCCCTCAGAATTTTTTCCAATAATTTCCCTACCACAGATGTTAGGCTCACTGGCCTGTAATTCCCTGGTTTATCCCTGCTACCCTTCTTGAATAATGGTACTACGTTAACTGTTCTTCAGTCCTCTGGTACATGCCCTGTGGCCAGAGAGGTTCTGAAAATTTGTGTCAGAGCCCCTGAAATCTCCTCCCTTGCCTCACACAACAGCCTGGGATACATCTCGTCCGGGCCTGGGGATTTATCCACTTTTTGGCCTGGTAAAACCGCTAGTACCTCCTCCCTCTCGATGCTAATATGTTCAAGTATGTCACAGTCCCCTTGCCCGATTTTTATGTCTACATCATCTTTCTCCATAGTGAACACAGATGCAAAAAATGCATTTAAAACCCCGCCTACATCGTCTGGCTCTACACACAGATTGCCACTTTGGTCCCTAATGGGCCCTACCCTTTCCCTGGTTATCCTCTTGCCCTTAATATACTTATAAAACATCTTAGGGTTTTCCTTTATTTTGCTCGCCAGTGTTATTTCATGGCCCCTCCTCACCCTCCTAATTTCTTTTTTAAGTATGCCCCTGCACTTTTTATACTCCTCTAGGGCTTCTTCCGTCTTTAGTCTTTTGTAACTGCCAAAAGCCCCCCTTTTATTTCTAATGCATTTTTGTATATCCCTTGTCATCCAAGGTTCCCTTTGCTTGTTGGTCCCACCCTTGACCTTTACAGGAACATGTTGGCGTTGTACTCTCTCTATTTCCCCTCTGAAAGCCTCCCACTGCTTTGATGTGGATTTTCCTATAAGCAGCTGCTCCCAGTCCACTTTGGCCAGATCCTGCCTTATCATATTAAAATCGGCCATCCCCCAATTTAGAACCCTTATT
Source organism: Somniosus microcephalus (assembly GCF_052327205.1). Classification (NCBI taxonomy): domain Eukaryota; kingdom Metazoa; phylum Chordata; class Chondrichthyes; order Squaliformes; family Somniosidae; genus Somniosus; species Somniosus microcephalus. Next base: position 47,703,732 of record NC_141003.1, read on the forward strand.
TCCGGGCCATCATTGTCTTTTTCCATGACCACCTTAAATCTCACCGAATTATGGTCACTGTCGCCAAAATGCTCTCCTACTGACACTTCCACCACTTGCCCGGCTACATTCCCTAGAATTAGGTCCAGTACCGCCCCCTCTCTTGTAGGACTTTCTACATGTTGGCTCAAAAAGCTCTCCTGGATGCACTTTAAGAATTCTGCACCCTCTAAGCCTTTCACACTCTGACTATCCCAATTAATATTGGGGAAGTTGAAATCCCCCACTATTATTACCCTATTATTTTCGCACTTCTCTGAGATTTGCCACATATCTGTTCCTCTATCTCCCCCTGACTGTTTGGGGGCCTATAGTGCACTCCCAGCAAGGTGCTTGCCCCCTTTTTGTTTTTAAGCTCTACCCATATGGCCCCATTAGAGGAACCCGCTAATATATCATCCCTCCTTACAGCAGTAATCGACTCCTTAATTAATATTGCAACACTCCCTCCCCTTTTACACCCCCCTCTGTCTCTCCTGAAGATTCTATACCCCGGAATATTGAGCTGCCAGTCCTGACCCTCCCTCAACCATGTCTCCGTGATAGCAACAATATCGTACTCCCATGTGTTCAACAACAACTTCAGTTCATCCACCTTATTTGCAAGACTCCTTGCATTAAAATAAATGCCTTCCAGCCTTGCCATATTCCCTTTTGCCCTCACATATTTTCTCTGCCTTCCCAGCTGACTTGTTTTTTCCTCTGTATTTGGCTGTAAATCACCCCCTACTATAGCTCCACTCTGTATCCCATCTCCCTGCCAAGTTAGTTTAAACCCCCCCCAGCAGTGCTAGCAAACCTCCCCGCAAGGATATTGGTCCCCCTCTGGTTCAGGTGTAGACCGTCCGACTTGTACAAGTCCCACCTTTCCCAGAAGCAGGCCCAGTGATCCAGGAAACTAAAGCCCTCCCCCCTGCACCATCCCTTTAGCCACGCATTCATCTGTTCTATCTTCCTATTCCTATACTCACTAGCACGTGGCACCGGGAGTAATCCAGAGATTACAACCTTTGAGGTCCTGCTCTTTAATCTTCCACCTAGCTCCCTAAATTCTTGCTGCAGGACCTCATCCCTCTTTTTACCTATGTCGTTGGTACCAATGTGGACCACGGCCTCTGCCTGTTCACCCTCCCCCTCCAGAATGCCCTGCAGCCGCTCAGTGACATCCTTGACCCTGGCACCAGGGAGGCAACAAACCATCCTGGATTCACGTCTACGGCCACAGAAACGCCTATCTGTTCCCCTTACTATAGAATCCCCTACCACTATTGCTCTCCCACACTTTTTCCTCCCTTCCTGGGCTGCAGGAGCACCCCCAGTGCCAGGAAGTTGGCTGCTGCTGCCTTCCCCTGGTGAGCCATCCCCCTCAACAGTATCCAAATCGGTATACCTGTTTGAGAGGGGAATGGTCACAGGGGTCTCCTGCACTACCTGCCTGCTTCTATTGCTCCGCCTGGTGGTCACCCATTTCCTTTCTTCCTGTGCAACCCTTCCCTGCGGTGTGACCAACTCACTAAACGTGCTATCCACGACCCTCTCAGCATCGTGAATGCTCAACAACCCATCCACCCGCAGCTCCAGCGCCTCAATGCGGTCTGCTAGTAGCTGCAGATGGATGCATTTCCTGCACACGTAGTCAGTTAATAAAAACTTGATTTTTTTCTCTCATCCAAACCACGTGTCCGTTTTAATATCATTAATTATAAGTCCTTCAGTCAGAACTGGAAGGTGGGGTAGTGATTCAAAACCGCTGTTTGAAAATTGGTTTATTGGAAATTGGTTTACAGTACAGGCAAAGGCTGCAAGCCCAGGTAAATTACCTTAAACCAGTTAAGAGATGCCCCCCTACAGGATGGAGACGGGGTCAGAAAACTCACATATAGGAAAATTGCTCGGAGGCGGGATGGAGGCGGGTTCTGGCCCGCCCGCCAGTTTTTGCGATTTTAACACCTCACACGCCTCTAATCCCGCCTCCTCGGGCCTGGCAAAATTGAGCCCTTTATAAGAGGCAAACTCTACTTACAGGAACTGCTGATGAATCGTTATGGGGAAACGGTTCCATAAAAATCCAAAATTGTATCAGATTCTCGTTGTCCTGTCATGGCTTAAAGGAAATAAATAGAGATAAACGACAAATGAAGTGGCTCAAAACACAGGAAGGGGAAAGAGAGGTCATGATGCAGTTCTGATAACAGAACATCCATCACCATATTGTCTTGCTGTGACAACTAGGTTGCATCAAAAGAATGGTCACTTTTGTACCATAGGACAGTGTCAGGCAGATTAAATTGGACTTGCTTTTAAATCAATTCACTTGACAAAATCCATCACTTGACAAAATCCATCTTGAGAATGTGCTTCAAATTCAGAAAACTAACAACTGAAAGGATTTAAAAAAAATAAAAATCAGAGCCCCATAGGGCATTGAGACCTCTTGGGGTATGTCCGAGGAAATGGAAACAGAAGCCTGACTTATATTTGAAGGGCACTACACTCAGTCTTGATCAGGACGTATTTTGTTTTGTTTTCCAACCCAGAACCAGTAGTTCTATAATAAATTCTGATAATCCACTGGTTTAAAAAATCATCCTCATTGTATCTGATATCCTAATAAGGCGGACCCGATTTCCATTGATTTTCTGGAAATAAAACGTCTGTTTTATTACGCTTTGAAGTAAGATATTAAAAATTGGACATAACAGGGGAAGACAAACAGTATTCAATTGCAGAAAAGCAGGTTTATAACAGGCAAAGCCACAGAATGTTTAAAGATGAAGGCCTAGAAATTCAGTTGCTTGCGCCAGCCGGTAGCGCCTTAGGAGGAGGAGATGTTGGGCGCTAGGCGGCTAGCGGCCGGGCGCAGTGCGATCTGCGCCTCTCCCCAACTTCACTCACGATTTAGCGGCGGCGCAAAGTCTTTGCGCGCGCTCAGCTGCGCGCGCAGATCCTGACGTCATTTCCTCGTGCAACGCCCTTTGTGCACCCCAAACCGGAAATTCAGTCGCGACGCCCTATTGTGCGCCTGGCGCCCCTAGCGACTGGTAGAGGGGAACGGTTCTCAGTCGATGCGGGGCGCGGGGGGCGCAAATCAAAGGGCACACCTCCTGCAGTAGAAAAGGCTGCCATTTCGCAGCACTCCTTCTTTTTGAGAGACGGATCTTTGCAGAGAGACAAAGGTAGAGAGCTTTCTGCTTTGGCTCAACACTCGGGCAGGTACTTGTGGCTTCAGGCCACAGCTTTCCACTTGTCTTTGCCTTCAGTGTCATATCATTGTTTGCAAACATATAATGGGGGCTGCAATGGGTGCAAACGCTATCCTTCTCCATTGCATCCAAAGGGCTCACAGACGCCGTGAGAGAGTGGCAGTCCTGGCTAGACAGAGAGGGGCAACAGGCGTCGGGAAAGGAGGCCTTACCCACCCAGGGTATACCGCCAGCAGTTCTCCTATCTGAACATGTCTGACGAGCAGTGTGTTCGGAGGCTGCGGTTCCGAAGGGCGGTGGTCACTGAGATCTGCAACCTGCTTGGCGGTGATCTGCAGCCACATCTGAGGAGCAGGACGTCTCTGTCGGTGGCAGTGAAGGTGACGGTGGCTCTCAACTTCTATGCTACCAGCTCCTTCCAATCCACTACTGGGGACATTTCCAACATCTCCCAGTTCGCCGTGCATTGCTGCATCCGCCAGGTGACCAATGCCCTTTTCAAAAGGAGACGTCAGTTCATCTTCTCCATGGCCCTTGTCAAACAGCAACAGCGTGCAATGGGCTTTGCAGCATTCGCGGGCTTCCCCATGGTGCAGGGCGCCATTGACTGCACGCATGTGGCTTTGCGGGCACCTCTGGAGAATGCCGAGGATTACCGCAACCGGAAGGGCTACCATTCCCTCAACGTTCAGCTGGTGTGTGACCACAGGCAGCTCATCCTAGCTGTCAATGCCCGCTTTCCAGGCAGCAGCCACGATGCCTTCATCCTGCGCCAGACTTCTGTGGCAGACATGTTCCAGGCCCAGCCTCACCCACGAGGATGGCTTCTCGGGGACAAAGGCTATCCTTTGTGTACCTGGCTGATGACCCCGCTCCATGCGCCCAGCACCCCTGCTGAAGAGGGATACAACAACAGCCATCAAGCGACCAGGAACATCATTGAGCAAACAATCGGCATCCTGAAGCAACGGTTCCGCTGTCTGGATCGTTCCGGTGGAGCCCTACAATATTCGCCGGAGCGAGTCTCCCATTTCGTGGTCGTGTGCTGCATGCTGCACAACCTGGCTATCCGCAGGACTCAGCCACTGCCACCAGAGATTGGAGGACCACCTGAGGAGGAGGAGGAGGAGGAGGAGGAGGAGGACCAGCACAGGAGGGAGGCAGAAAGTGCAAGGGCCGCCCGTCAGCGGCTTATTGAACGTCGGTTCTAGGCCCCCGCTCAGGGACTGGCTTGTGCCAATGTCACCAGATGAATGTAGCCGCTCCACAAGCCCTCAGCCGAGCAGGGCAACCAGGACTTGCAAAAAAAAGCATGCACAGTGCGATTTAAGAACATTTATTTTTTGGAAACCTCTGCCCTTCCCACATTACAACCTCATGGAGAGAAGCCCCCTCCAAAAACACAAAACGAACAGTCTCGGCCTTACAAAACAAAGAAAGACACCAGTCTCGGCCTTACAAAACCACAACTACACCAGTCTCGGCCTTTCAACAAACACAAAGCATTTGGCCAGACCTTCTACTTTTTGCCCTGCGAGGGCGATGCCTTTCGCATCCGTGACTGGCCCCTGCCCGCCCTGCAGCTCCTCCTCAATGGGACCCCAGTGGCTGCAGCAAGGCTGGGGGAAGGCTGCTGAGGGTCAGATGGTGAGACGCCAGATGCCCTTGGGGGTCGGCCTGCACCAGCTCTGGCCCTGGAGGGTCCGGCTGCTGACTGCTCCAACTCTGCTTGGGCGGCAGCAGTCTGTCCAGCGGCTCGTGGCAGCTGCAATGGTGGAGTGGCAGTGTCGGCTGCAGGAATTGTGCCAACCTGACAGATCGCAGGTGCTCCCTGGTCGCCTGAGACATTGGCACTCGCACGGGCCAGCACTGCAGCATGCGCAGCAAACAGCTGAAGAACAGACTGCTGGGCTGCTGCTGTGTGGCGAGTGCCCTGGCGATGCCTGGCCATTTCCTCCAGGAGCCGCACCTCCTCTGCGCTCGCCGTCGCAGGACTGGAGGCCGCACTCACCCTCTGGGGAGAAGTCCGCCGAGCTTCCCCACCCCTCCCGTGTTGCTGCAGGCCGCTGGGCCCCGGAGCTTCACTCTCCTCCGACCCATCCCCCCGGCTCCCCTCCAGAGAAGACGTGTCCCCTTCATCGCCATGGGCTGGCGCGGCTGAGCGTGGCACTGATGGGCCGGCTTCCTCTTCCTCCTCCTCGAATTCGGAATCGCTGACAGTGGCAGCTTGAGGGCCCACCTCCTCACCTGGCGATTCACCATCTGAAAGCAGGGAGGCACAAGAGTTGCTTTAGAGTGAGGACAGGGCGGCAGCGAGGGAGGCATGAGTGCTGCCATGCACTGCATTGGTCGGTCAGTGGCAAAGGATGCTGATCTGAGGCACAAGTGGAAAGAGAGAGGTCAAAAAGGTGATGCCCTTACCATTGGTGCCCAGAACAGGGTCGGCATCTCCACTGGCGACGGGGCCAATCAGCCGTCCTGCCATAATGCGCTCCACACGCTGGTCGAGGTCGGAGAGCTCTTTGACGTCAGGACGGCTTCCCCTGGTCTCACGTTGCTTCCTCCGGTTGTGCGCCACCTTGGCCTGCAAGAGAAAGGACGGCCTCTAAGTACAGTGTGAAGCCCTGATCTTGTCTGCACTGCCTCCCATGGTGGACTGGCCCTGACAGTGTGAAGCCCTGATCTTGTCTGCACTGCCTCCCATGGTGGACTGGCCCTGACAGTGTGAAGCCCTGATCTTGTCTGCACTGCCTCCCATGGTGGACTGGCCCTGACAGTGTGAAGCCCTGATCTTGTCTGCACTGCCTCCCATGGTGGACTGGCCCTGACAGTGTGAAGCCCTGATCTTGGCTGCACTGCCTCCCATGGTGGACTGGCCCTGACAGTGTGAAGCCCTGATCTTGGCTGTACTGCCTCCCATGGTCGAATAGCTTGTACAGTGTGTAAAGTGCTGAATGTGCAAGTGGTTTTCATGACAGTCCCATAGCTGCTGGATGAGGGCTGGCCCTTAGGGCTTTCAGGTCCCTTTGCCCATAAACTGAGGTGCACATGCAGGGATGAGGAGGACACTGGAAAGGGTACTCACCCTGACAACGCGAGTGAGGTCGTTGAACTTTTTCCGGCATTGCACAGGAGTCCTGGCAACCACGCTGTTGGAAGTCACCCTGTTTGAGACCTCCCTCCAGGCTTTCCGGTAGGCGCTGGGCAGCGGCCTCCTGCCGCCTCCTGGGAGCAGAACATGGTGCCTGCGCTCCACTCCGCCAACCAGCACCCTCAGGTCACCCTCGCTGAAGCGCTGCGCTCTCTCCCTGGCCTTCTCCATAGCCCTGGGCGTTGCGCAGATGAAGCAGAAGTGGTCAGGCCTAGCTTGAGGGCTGCAGTGTGCAGGGCGTTGCAGGCAAACAAACCCACCCTCCCCCTTTAAGAGCTGACCGGCGCCAGAGTGTCTGCTGTCAATCAACAACTCTCCGCACCTGCGCTGCGCCCGGCCTCAGGGGTATCGCTCAGGACCGCCGGCTTAGCGTCTAAAGATAGTCGTGCATCGCCTGTTTTAGCGCAGCAGCAACCTCTTGGGGCGATGCGACTGAATATCTGCGAAGGTGGCGCGAACTTGCGCCGGGCGCAAACTTTAGCGGCCACCCAACTTTAGCGCCCCGAACGTGGCTATACTGAATTTCTAGGCCGAAGTGTGCTAATCACCTGTATGCTTAATTACAGAAATGACGTCTACCAGTTTGGAGAAATGAAACTTATAAAAAAGGGAACACTGGTATGACTCATTTCCAGGAAGTTGAACCTTACAGAGGCAAAAGGAGTATGACTCATTTCCGGAGAAATTAAACTTATAGAGGCCATAAGGAGTATGACTCATTTCCAAGAAATCAGCAGACCAACATGACTCATTCATAGAGAAATGAAACTTATACTATATGTTAACCCTGTAAGAAACAGACCCTCCCAGATAGTGATTAATGTATAAACTTTTAAATCGATTGGATCTCTGAGGAGGTATGGCTGACAAAATGTGTATAACTATGTGGACTTTTGAGAGGCTCATTGGAGTTTGGACTTGCGTAGGGACGCAATAAGTTCTCCCCAGGCCTGAATAAACCATTGTGACTTCAATTATTTGGTCTGTCTTTCTTGCAACAAGCCGGTGACGTCAACCTTGTATATCACTTGGTCCGCACTTTGGGGGCTTACATCACGCTTCCAGTTGATCAATAATTTTTTTCTAGTAATTGATGTCCTGTGAGATTTTCTATGAGAAAAGGTAGAACTAAATGCCTGGGGGAATATCTTGTGGTACTTCAGTGCATCCCCTTGTTGAGAAAGCTGTAGGCCTAGAAATTCAGTATCGCCACCTTTGGGGCGCTACAGTCGAGCGTGCGCTAAATTTAGCGCCCGGCGCAACTTAGCGCCACCTTCACCAAAATTGAGTTGCAACACCCCAAGAGGTTGCTGCTGCGCTAAAGCAGGCAGTGCACAACTATCCTAAGGTGCTAAGCCGGCGAGCCGAGGTGCTACCACCAAGGGCGGGCGCAGCGCAAGTGCGGCCAGTTAGCGATTGCAGGCAGACTGGTGCCAGTCACCTCTTAAAGGGGGTGGGTCGATTTGGCTTGCAGCCACGCCCTGCATATTGGAGCTCTGATTCTAGGCCTGGACAGACCTGCTGCAACATTGTTATGCCTACGACCATGGAGAAGGCCAGGGAGCGAGCGCAGCGCTTCAGTGAGGGGGCCCTGAAGGTTCTGGTTGGCGCAGTGGACTGCAAGCGACCTATCCTCTTCCCTGACAGTGGCAGGAGGCTGCTGCCCAGCGAATATAGAAAAGCTTGGAGGGAGGTGGCACACAGAGTGACCTCCAGCAGCATGGTCCCTAGGACCCCAACGCAATGCAGGAAGAAGTTCAACGACCTCACTCGGGTTGTCAGGGTGAGTACCCTTTCCAGTATCCTCTTCATCCCTGCATGTGCACCTTACTTTATGGCCAAAGGGTCCTGAAAGCCACAATGCCCAGCCCTCATCCAACACCTATGGGACTCTCATGAAAATCACATGCACATTCACCACTTTACACACTGTCAGGGCTACTCAACCATGGGAGGCAGTGCAGCCAAGATCAGGGCTTGTCAGGGCTATTCAACCATGGGAGGCAGTGCAGCCCAGAGCAGGGCTTCACACTGTACTCAGAGCCCATCCTTTCTCTTGCAGGGCAAGCTGGCCCACAATAGGAGGCAGCAGCAACGGACCGGGGGAGGCTGTCCTGAACTTAAAGACCTCAGCGATCTGGAGCAGCGAGTGGAACGGATTATGGCAGGCCGGCTGATTGGCCCCGTCGCCACTGGAGATGCTGACCCCGTTCTGGAAAGCAATGGTAAGGTCATCAACTTTTTGACCTCTCTCTTTCCACTTGTGCCTCACACCAGCATCCTTTGCCACTATCGAACCAATGCAGTGCATTGCAGCACTCATGCCTCCCTCGCTGCCGCCCTGGCCTCACACTAAAGCAACTCTTGTACCTCCCTGCTTTCAGATGCTGATTCGCCAGGTGAGGAGGCGGGCCCTCAAGCTGGAACTGTGAGTGAATCGGAAGACGAGGAGAAGGAAGAGGAAGCCGGAACATCAGTGCCACCCTCAGCCGAGGCAGCCCATGGTCATGATGGGGACACGTCTTCCCTGGAGGGGAGCAGGGGGGAAGGGTCTGAGGAGGGTGAAGCTCCGGGGCCTTGCGGGCTGCAGCAACACGGGGGGGGGTAGGGAAGCTCGGCGGCCTTCACCCCGGAGGGAGAGTGTGGCATCCAGTCCTGCTACAGTGAGCGCAGAGGAGGTGCGGCTCCTTGGTGAAATGGGCGCCCAGGCTGAGCGCAGGCACACTGAGCTCATGGCTGCAGTGGCAAGGGTGCCTGACTCCATAGAGTCACTGGCAAGGAGTGTACAGGAATTCGGGGCAGCACAGGCAAGGAGTCTGCAGGAATTCGAGGCAGCACAGGCAAGGAGTCTGCTGGACTTTGGGGCAGCACAGGCAAGGAGTCTGCAGGACTTCGGGGCAGCACAGGCAAGGAGTCAGCAGGACATTGGTGCAGCACAGGCAAGGAGTCTACAGGACTTCGGTGCAGCACACGCAGCTTCCAGCCAAGTGCTTAGTCGTGCCATGCAGTCACTGGCTGGTCTGATGCAGACACAGATCAGGGCCACACGAGCACTAACTGCTGCCACCCTCACTGCATCGGCCAGGATTCGCCAGGGCCCTCGCAGCAAGCCAGCAGTCTGTGCTTCAGCAGATTGCTGTGCATGCTTCAGTGCTGCCCCGTGCGAGTGCCAGTGTCTCGTCCGACCAGGAAGTGCCTGTGCTCTGTCAGGTTGGCAGCATTCCTGCTGCCAACACTGTCACTCCTCCACAGCAGCTGCCACCACCCATAGGACAGACTGCTGCCGCCCAAGCAGAGTTGGAGCAGTCAGCAGCCGGGCCCTCCAGGCCCAGAGCTGGTCCAGGCCGTCCCCCAAAGGCATCTGCCAACTCACTATCTGACCCTCAGCAGCCTTCCCCCAGCCTTGCTGCAGCCACTGGGGTCCCATTGCGGAGGAGCTGCAGGGCGGGAAGGGGCCAATATCGCAAGCGAGGCAGATCACCCTCACAGGCCAAAAAGTAGGAGGTCTGGCAAAATGTTGTGTTTTTTTTTGTGAAGGCCGAGGATCATGGTCATTTTTGTTTAACTCTTTTGTTCATTGTCTCCAGGTTGTGAGAGCCAGTTATGTGTCTGACTGTTTTTGGGGGGTTTCTCTGTATTTGTTTGTCATGCGGGAAGGGCACAGAGTTTGTTAAATAAATAATTGTCTTTATTCAGATTGTGTATGTTTGCACTTTGAACTATTTGTTGCCTTGACTGGCTCAGGGTTTGCGGAGCGGGTCCATTCATGTCCTTTCTATGGCACAAGCCATTCCCTGAGAGGGGGCCTCGAACCGACTTGCAATAAGCCACTGACGGACGGCCCTTGCACTTTGTGCCTCCCTCCCATCTTGGTGCTCCTCCTCCTCTTCCTCCTCCTCCTCTGGTGGTCCTGAGGATAGCCAGGTTGTGCAGCATGCAGCACACTACAACGAAATGGGAGACTCGCTAAGGCGAGTACTGTAGGGCTCCCCGGAATGGTCCAGACAGCGGAACCGTTGCTTTAGCACGCCGATTGTGTGCTCAATGATGTTCCTGGTCACTTGATGGCTGTCATTGTATCGCTCTTCAGCAGGAGTGGTGGGCGCACAGAGTGGGGTCATCAGCCAGGTGCACAAAGGATAGCCCTTGTCCCCGAGAAGCCAGCCTCCTGGGTGAGCCAGGGCTTCGAAAATGTCAGCCACAGAAGTCTGGCGCAGGATGAAGGTGTCGTGGCTGCCGCCTGGAAAGCGGGCATTGACAGCTAGTATCAGCTGCCTGTGGTCACACACCAACTGCACGTTCAACGAATGGAACCCCTTCCAGTTGCGGTAATCCTCGGCATTCTCTAGAGGTGCCCACAAAGCCACATGCGTGCAGTCAATGGCATCCTGGACCATGGGGAAGCCCGCTATTCTTGCAAATCCCATTGCACGCTCTTGCTACTTGTCCAGGGTCATGGGGAAGGAAATGTACTGATGTCTCCTTTTGAAGAGGGCCTTCGTGACCTGGTGGATGCAGCAATGCACCGCGAACTGGGAGACATTGGCAATGTCCCCAGTAGCGGATTGGAAGGAGCCGGTGGCATAGAAGTTGAGAGCCACTGTCACCGACAGAGACGTCCTGCTCCTCAGCTGAGGCTGCAGATCTCTCTGAAGCAGGTGGCAGATCTCAGTGACCACCTCCTTTCTGAATCGAAGCCTCCGAATGCACTGCTCCTCAGACATGTTGAGGTAGGAGAAGTGCTGGCCGTATACCCTGGGAGGGTAAGGCCTCCTGTGCTGACACCTGTTGGCCCTCCTCCATCTGGCCATGATTGGCACTCTCTCTCGGCGTTTCTGAGCCCTCTCAATGCAATGGAGAAACCCAACGTTTCCACCCATTGCAGCCCCCATCATATGTGGCCACTCAAGGCTATGGCACTGAAAAATCAATCCAACTGCAAAGCTCTGGGCTGAAGCCAGAAGTACCTGTGCGAGCGCTGAGTCAAAGCAGAAAGCTCTCTCCTTTTGTCTCTCTGCAAATCTCTCTCTTTCTCACACAGAAGGAGTGGTCCAAAATGGCTACCACAAAGAATGCAGGAAGAGCCCCCTTTAAATAGCGCCCCCCCCCAGCCCCACAGCGACTGGGAACCGTTCCACTCAACCAGTTGCTGGGAGCGCCAAGCGGAAAGAAGGGGGGCGCCACTGAAGTTCCGGTTCGGGGCGCACCAAGGGCATTGCACCATGAAATTACGTCAGGATCTGCGCGCGCAGCTGAGCGGGCATTTCGGTTTTGAGCCGCCACTAAATCTTCACTCAAGTTCGCGAGAGGCGCAGATCACGCCGCGCCCGGGTGCTAGCCGCTTCGCGCCCCACTTATCGCCCTCTTAAGGCGCTAGCGGCTGGCGCTACCAACTGAATTTCTAGGCCGTAGTGTCTTAAGAAGGTGCGTGCAAGACAGATTGTCCTGTCCTTATTGTATAGGTTAGCATCTGTGCGTGAGCAGGGGGAGAGGGAGAGGGAGAGAGGAGTATGTGGGGCAGAAGTAGAAATTGCAATGAAAAATAAAAGTAGACTAGCTCCCTTAATGATTTTGTGGTTAAATGCACAATCTGGTATGGTGCCAAGCTAGGTAGACCAGAAACATTCTGGCTTTAGCCTCCCTGATCTAAGGAAGGAAGTCAGCTGGAGTTCATGCTTCTGATTGCTGACTAACGGCCCTGGTGCAAAGCTTGTGTAAGGACACTGGATGAGAATCAGGTTTGGTGATGATCCCTCTGTGGTCACATAGATTGCAAACATTTATTCATAGAAATTTAGAATCATAGAAATTTACAGCGCGGTAGGAGGCCATTTCGGCCCATCGTGCCTGCGCCAGCTGACAAAGAGCTATCCAGCCTAATCCGACTTTCCAGCTCTTGGTCCATAGCCCTGTAGGTTACGGCACTTCAAGTGTACATCCAAGCACTTTTTAAATGCGGTGAAGGTTTCTGCCTCTACCACCCTTTCAAGCAATGAGTTTCAGACACTCATCACCCTCTGGGTGCAGAAATTTCCCCTCAAATCTCCTCTAAACCTCCTACCAATTATTTTAAATCTATGCCCCCTGGTTGTTGACTCCTCTGCTAAGGGAAATAGGCCCTTCCTATCCACTCTATCTAGGCCCCTCATAATTTTATACACATCAGTAAGGTCTCCCCTCAGCCTTCTCTGTTCCAAAGATTATCCAGGTTCACGTAAAGAATGGTCACTTGGGTGAGATATCGGGGAACTGCTGACACATATGGAACTGTATCCAAGTTCAAGGGAGTACCTTCAGGAGAAGGCGGCCGGAAAGGGAAAAAAACTGGGAAAAAATATGAATTTTCTTTATTAAAAACTTGTATTGATCTTATTGTGCGGCTGATAAACTGCCTAAGCAAGTAATATGGGGTAACTCATCAAGGCCACAAAACTTATTTAAATGATTGTAAATTAACTGTGGTGTCATTTTCTGGATGTTTTTGTTGTCAGTAATGTGATTGAAGTTATTGAAGGGATATTTTAAAATGGGAGCTGGAAAGAAGGATGTGTCAGCCATTTTTGTAATTACACCCTTATAATTGAGTGCAGTCATTAGTCTCGAATCATATTATGTGCATATTTTTCATTGTATGGACATCAAGCCGACCTTTTGCATTTTGCCAATTACCTTTTTTTGTGGGGGGGGGGGGGGATTTGGGGGTCATATTTTGTTAGCAGCTTCAATTTAAGTTGCCACCACTACAATTCAGAAAATGGGCCCCTGCTGGGTATACCACTCAATTTGGGACCTGCATAGGTCCATGCACTGCGAGCATGTGCACAAGCACCTTTCCCAGTTCTGCCCATATGCCCCTTCCCCTGGCCTCTGGATGCCAGGCCCCAGCATTTCTGTAGTGCCAATGCAGGAGACATGGCAGAGCCTATGGGTTCGATTTTAACTCCAGTGCGGGGAATTGTCGGGTTCCCCGAATTTGGTGTTTCCCACACGAATCTAAATGGGTGTGTGAGATTGATGCAATTTTAACTCAATTGGCCAATTGATTTCCAACCTGTGGGAACCCTTGGCAAATGAGTATTTCCAGTCAGAAAGTCGCATAATATGACGTAATTATTGCTGCTGCATTTAGGGTCTGCAACAAGCCTTGCTTCTTCTGCAGGCTGCCAACCTTTTAGCATTTGCTGATACACTGAGCTGGAAGCAGAATAGCAAGAGAAAGACAGAGGTCTGCACCCCGTTTTGATGACGTTGCCCTGCAGGCTTTAGTGGAGGGAGCAAGAGCTCACAAGGAGGTGCTCTTCCCTTCATCAGGGAGGAAGATGCCTCCCCAGCAGACAAAGGCTGCGTGGCTGCAAGTGGCAGAGTAGGTCAACTCCTTATCGGCTACCCGCAGAACCTGGATACAATGCAGGGAGAGATTTCATGACCTTCAGCACACCGGAAAAGGGAGAATCAAGTTTCCATCACTCTCAATCTGATCTCCATTGCCTCTCCTCACCAGCACACAGCTTTAGCAACCTCTTCCTCCACATCCCACTTGACACTGATATCCATGCACCCTTACCCATTCCCTCTCTATGGTCACATTCACCTAACTATTCGACTATGCAGCCCTCATGCTCCCTATCACTCTGATGCTATGAAAACAACTTAGAAAACACAGGGAGGGCCATTGGTCTTGCCACCTCACTCCATCTTTGTCTCCTTCTAAACATCTATGCTATGGATTCTCTACACTCACTCCTTCATTCTCACTCAAACTCCACTTGTCTCCCTCATTGCAGGAAAAGAGAGCTCACAATAAAAGAGAATGAGTGAGGACAGGAGGAGGGCCATCATCAGTAGCCCACCTCACCCCCTGGGAGGAGGCGGTCCTGGAGATCGTAGGACTGGAGGATGAGGCGCAAGTGGGGGATGGACAGACGGGTGCATCACATCAAGCTGGTGACAGAATAGTTTTCCATCTCTTTCATTGACATTGCATGAGTCGCTGATAATGATTCTGAAGCTATAACAGATGGACCTATGATCATCTGCAATATGCAATGTGCATGTAACCTTGACCTCACATCTCTAACTCTTTCCTTTACTCCCCCACAGGACCTTCGAGAGCCCCGTCCCCACTGTCCAGAAGGAAGAGCCTGAGCTCTAGACTCCTCAGAGGAATCTGCAACCTCTGAGGGCGCAGCATCAGCAGAATTCAGCGCACCCAGCGCCAGCACAGACACTCACACCTCGGTGGGACCTTCAGGACATAGAGTAGTGTTGTCACCTGGTGTATCACAGCTCACAAGTGAGCATCAGCAGATTGTGGAAACAGGGACAGCAGTGGAGAGTGCTCGTCAGAGGGTGCAGGACTCTGCCAGCTCGGCTCAGTTGCATGTCGACCCTCTGCCTCTGGGTCCATCCATAAGATCAGCGGGGCTGGAACTCCAGGAACAGATGCAGGAGTCTCTGGCAGGTTTTGTCTCCAGGGTCGATGTGAGTGTGAAGCGAATGGAGGAGTCCATAGCGAACATGAGCAGAGCCTTTGTGGAGTCATTGGCGCATCAACGCATCACCATGGAAAGGATGGCAACCTCCATGGAGGAGATAAGTCACCAGGGTATGGAAAACATGGTGAGTGTTCATAATAGAATGACATCTATTGAGGAGCGATGGGCATCTATTGAACAGAGAAACCAGGCCTTCATGGAAGTCCTTCTGAGTAGGACTGCCAGTGCAGATACGGGTCCCCATGGCCCCCTGATGTGCAGCAAGGTGCTCTCAAGCCACTTCCAAGCGCTGGCCCCTTCTGGCCTGTGCAGCTTCAGGTGGGTGAGCAGCAGCCTGGCGCTCCTGTTGCTGCTGCCGTTGTTCCTGGTTCTGCTGGCGCTGCAGCTGGTGTTCGAGCTCATCTAATGCCCAGAAGGGAAGGAAATAAATGGCTCCCATGCTTCTGGTATATGCCTCCGTTGAGGAAGCACTGAGTGAAGGTGGCGAGCGGGGTTTCCCAGGAGGTCACACTGGAGATGTGTGTGAGGCTCCAACCTTCCACAGGTGTGGTTAAGCCTGGTAAAAGTTGCCCCAGGCCTGAAACAACAAAGTCCTGCCACCTGCCAATGATGACTGATCAAATCTCCTCTTTAATGGTTGACCTGCAGCTGATAGTCAGCAAGCCAATAGTGCTCACACCAGGTTTCACAGGCGTGATCCCCACCAGGCGTGTTTTACATGGGAAAAGGGTTAAAAATGCAAGGGCCTGTTGAAATGGGATTATAAAGGCCAATTATTGCTGATTAAGGGCCTTAAAGACCAGTCTCGCCTGTTGGAGGCGGGACTGATTCGGGACAATCAGACACGCCTGGGTTAAAATGGCTCGGGGTCGCGAACCAGGCGGGGGGGGTCCCAACCCCCAGCTTTTGCGATTTTCACCCCCCTACATGCCTCAAAGCCCGCCTCACGGCTGAGTTAAAATCAACCCCTCTGTTTCCCTCATTTGCATGTCTTTAGCGCATTCCTGTCCAGATTTGAGCAGGCACAGTTTCTGCTGGCAGGCGGTGGTGCGCATCCCTGAGATGTCCGTCTCTGCTCTTCCCCAGATCCACTGAAAAATTGTGGTGCGGTGGAGGTGGGAGAATGAATTGGACAAACTACGCTTATGTTTCTATGATTCTAACTGAGGCTGCAGAAACCAATCCTATTCCCAGTGGGGGGTGGGGGGCGAGAAAAAAAAACTAAAGGTAGATATGGCCTCTTTAAACTCAAAGGAATTAGTGTGAATGTAGTGACTTAGTTTGGGCAAACCCAGATTGAGAGAAAAGCATTTTTCAGATGAAGGAGCAACAAGCTAATTCTCAGTTTCTTCACAGCTAGAGCTATTGACTTATAGAACCGTCTGTTGCCTACTGCAGGAAATACAGCCATTGAGATGGGAAATTGGATCAGTTCCTGTCTTGGCAGATGATTGTATGATATGGGTATAAGGTAGCACAAAATAATCGTCACATCAGATGTTGAAAGTGGAGCTGAGTTGAATTTCATGAGCTGAATGTTTCTTTGTTTTTTTCTCTCTTTCTCACATTTTGCCTCCGGGGGGCGCTAACGGGGTGCAAAAAACTTTTCGCCTGGGCGCGGCGCCGCTAATGAATCCTGTTAAATTCAGCGAGAGTTTAGCGGGGGCGGTAACCAGTAGCGCCCCACTCCACTGCACAGGCAATGACGACTTCATCGCCGTGCGCAGCGCCCCCGTTTTCGCCCCGCCTGCAAAATTGGCCCGCGCCGTTCTATTCCCGCACCCGGAATCTGCGGCGGGTGATGACAGCGACTGATTCAGGGGGCGGGAACGGAAAGGCAGGAGGCTCGCGGGGCAGTAAGTAAAGGGGAGGTGGCGGGCAGGGGAAAATAAATCGGCCGACTTACTTGTCGCGGCCCGTTGCATCTTTGAACGTGGGGTTCGCCCCGCAATCTGGCTGCACGGCACTCCTCTTGAGTGCCGGACTGCTGGCATGGCTCCCCGCTCCCCGGTGGTCCAGGTAGGGCCCCGCAGAGTTGTGGGCTTGGGCCCTCCCCTTTAATGAGGAGAGGAGCCCTTCCATGTGGCAGTGCTACGTGGCCCAGTGCGTAGCGCTGCAGAATGCACCGCCCCGATATTTGGGGTCTGCACCCTAAGAAGGAAGTGGAGCACTTGAATTAACGCTTCATCTCCCTCTTGGGGCGCTAAAACTGAATATCACGGTCGCCAGCGCTAATTAGCTCCGGGTGCTAACGTTAGCGCCCAGGCGATGTTAGCGCCCCAAAATGGTCGATACCAAATTTTTCCCCCAAAGGTTTCTACACATTTATCAGGATCAAATTGTTAACATGATCACCGATAAGGTTGGCAAAAAGCACATGTTTACTAGATCTTCATAAATAAGGGCTATGGAAGGAGGAGCAATGGCTAAGGATATGAATATTTGCAAACTTTATGCTGGAGCTACGAAAGCAAAACCAAAATTCTCCCAGTTTCATCCTACTCTTGCAATGCCATGTTCTCCAGCAGACGAGGGATGATTTTTATGTCGCCTTTTATCAGTGTCGAGTTAGCAATGGTTCTCTTTGACATCAATGTACATTTAACACCTGATTTAACCAGCTCGGCAGCAAACAGAAAGAAATCAAAAGTATGGTGAAGTGCTTGATTACATGCTTTTCATCTCAGCTCAGTCGTGGTTTCCATTGATCTTGAGTCTCCTTTGTTGCTTTCCCGACCTTGATGGAAGATCAATGTCTTGAAACGCACAGTGGTTTACTGCAGTCCAAGACACTGCAGGATCAAGGGATCGTGCTTCACTTTGCAAGAAATGTTTTAAGTTGCTGCACACAAGATTTAGTGTAAACATCTTGAGCTATTAAAATAAGCATGCAGGCAAATTAAATATTAGGCCAATATAGAAGTTTAAATACACAAGTTTAAAGGCTCCCAAAGATTTGGGAGGTAATTTTAACCCCCCAGCGTGGAGGGGGGGGTTATTTTTTTTTTAAACTGGATACTGCGCAAGGGTGATTTTAACCCTACTTGCTCAGCAGAAACCTGGCGGGTGGGCTGTTAAAATCACCCTGGCTCTTACCTGTCTGAAAGCCGCCATGATCGCAACATCTGCAATTTTAACCTGCTCTCCTGAGCAGGCAGCCAGGACACGAGCCCAGAGCCAACAGGGTCCTTCTTTACATCTGCATATTGCAGCCCAATGCTATTATTGAGACCCGACTGTAACTTTAACTCAGGCCTGAACAGGAATCCACCTGGAGTTAAAATCGGGGCCGGGCTCACCCACTTCCAGTTTTAACGGCGGCAGGTTGGGGGCAGGCAAGCAACCCACTTTCAGGAGGCGGGTCCGTCACTAAAATATTTTAAGGAGGCTGCGTGACTCCATTTTAACTTGTGTTTTATTTTTAACACCAGCAGATGAAAGGAGGCGAGTAGGGCCAGATCCATGAGGCAAGTGTCTTTATTACACTGCTTGTGGGTCAGGAGGAGCAGGAATGCTACCCTTGGCCCCCAAGCTTACCTGTTAAACACTCCATGATGGGGCCCCCACAATCAGCCGGCCTCTCCCGATGTTTAATTCCCTGCCCCCCCCGCCCCCCCTGCCCCCCGCGATCTCTGACTCTCCCCACCATCCTACCCCACTCCCGCCATGTCGGACTTGCCTGAGATCAGCTCCCCAGTTGCTTTCCAGCCCTACAAAGAACGAACCTGTCAATCAGGCTGGCTGTCGGGTGGGAAACCTGTTTTAAAAAGGAATTTAAAACAGGCCACGCCGTTAAGTTCAGCAGGACCTGCGGAAAACCCATACTTCCGGTTTACCCATCCGAAAAATCTCCCTACCACTCTATTCCCGGCTCTGTGTTATTATCGGGCCCTTGGTATTTGGACCACTGCGTTGGTAACTTATCAAGGGTAATTTTTCAAATTTGTGATCCCAGTGTGGAGCTTTGCCCACCAACGCCTGCGGTTAAATTCTGAACTGTGCGTTCCCAGCAGGCAATGTCCCACGACAAATGTAAGCCCAAAATCAAAAAATATTGGGCCTGAATTTGCAGTCGGAGGCTTCCTGCGGGGAAATGCGTCTGATCAGCAAATAAAATCCGCACCTACCTGGTGCCTCGGGATCTATGGAGACTCGCGCTCCTGGGACTCTATGCATAGACATGCATAAAGGCCCACGTATCCCAGGGGCACAGGCGGTTCACAAGTGCCCCTGGGATCACGTGGGCCGGCCTAGCCAATAAAAGAAGGGGGATCCCCATTCATGCTTACAGGGATTCCATTTATGTATGGAACTCCCATAAGCATGACTAGGGGTCACATAAAAAACACATTTACATAGCAAATACATTTTTTTTTTAATTACATAATTAAAATACCATTTAATTAAACATTTAAAACAATAATTTTATTTTTTGAAAAATAAATTTAAATGTTTTAAAGGGGCTAAAAATAATCTTAACTTATTTTACAGATGTTTTAATGTTTAAATCATTTTTTTAAATTATTTTTATATTCATTTAAACTCCTACACTGGTAAAAGCAGGCATAAGAATTTCACATGCATTCGCTGGGCAGTAGTTGGGCAAATAGCCCATCTCTCCTTCCACGAATGCCATTTTCCCGGGGATGGCTACAATCTGTCAAGAAGATTCTTGACAGATTGCAAGTTCCGAGTTTTCACACATGCGCTTCATGCGCGAAAACCCGTAACTTGTGAGGCCCTTACAGGTGTGTAAGGTGCGTACGCACCCGTAGGCCTCGGAAAATACGGGCCATTAGTTCCCCATTATCGCTGTTCTGAACTGGGCTGGGGTGGAAAAATAGAAGGATTGCAGAAAGAAAATCTTAAATGCCTAACGATTACTTTTAGATTTCAAATACTAAAGCAGCGGGAGCCCAGGAGGGCGCGAGAGTTCGGCGCTACTAAAGCAGCGGGAACCCAGGAGAGCGCAAGAGTTCGGCGCTACTAAAACAGCGGGAACCCAGGGGAGCGCGAGAATTCGGCACTACTAAAATAGCAGGAACCCAGGAGAGCGCGAGAGTTCGGCACTACTAAAATAGCAGGAACCCAGGGGAGCGCGAGAGTTCGGCGCTACTAAAACAGCGGGAACCCAGGAGAACGCGAGAGTTCGGCACTACTAAAATAGCAGGAACCCAGGGGAGCGCGAGAGTTCGGCGCTACTAAAATAGCAGGAACCCAGGGGAGCGCGAGAGTTCGGCACTACTAAAATAGCAGGAACCCAGGAGAGCGCGAGAGTTCGGCACTACTAAAATAGCAGGAACCCAGGGGAGCGCGAGAGTTTGGCGCTACTAAAGCAGCAGGAACCCAGGAGAGTGCGAGAGTTCAGCACTACTAAAATAGCAGGAACCCAGGAGAGCGCGAGAGTTCGGCACTACTAAAATAGCAGGAACCCAGGGGAGCGCGAGAGTTTGGCGCTACTAAAACAGCGGGAACCCAGGAGAGCACGAGAGTTCGGCACTACTAAAACAGCGGGAACCCAGGAGAGCACGAGAGTTCGGCGCTACTAAAACAGTGGGAACCCAGGAGAGCACGAGAGTTCGGCACTACTAAAGCAGCGGGAACCCAGGAGAGCACGAGAGTTCGGCACTACTAAAACAGCGGGAACCCAAGAGAGCGCGAGAGTTCGGCACTACTAAAACAGCGGGAACCCAACAGCAGACCGGTGAGTGTAAAGAAGTAAAAAGTAATCGAAGTTTGATGTCACCAGAAAGCAGGTAAGTGATTGGTTGGTGAGTATTCCTATATTTCTCGCTTTTTTTCCAAACTTGGGCGTCTAAATTTAAGTGCCTTGGTGTAGATTAAAAGATATACGTATTCCAAATTTTAAAACTAATTAATTAATTGAGATGAGCGATCAGGCAATGTGTTGTTGTTGTTGCATGTGGGAGCTGCTGGACACCATTGAGGTCCAAGGCAACCACATCTGCAGCAAATGTTGGCTGCTCGAGGAACTTCGGCTCAGAGTTAATGAGCTGGAGTCCGAGATTCAGACACTGCGACACATTAGGGAGGGGGAGCATTACCTGGACACTAAGTTACAGGAGGCAGTCACACCCACTAGAGTAATTACTTCCAATTTGGCCCATGGTCAGGGACAGGAGGGTGTGACTACAAGCGAGGCAGGTACTGGGATCCAGGAGGTAGTGATGGAGGAGCCTCAGCCCTTGGCCTTGTCCAACAGGTGCGAGATTCTTGCTCCCTGTGTGGACGAGGGCAGGGACTGCAGGAAGGATGAGCAAACTGACCACAGCACCGTGGTGCAGGGAGCCATTCAAGTGGGGGGAGTAAAAAGAAATATTTTAGTGATAGGGGATAGTATAGTTAGGGGGATAGACACTGTTCTCTGCAGTCGAGAGCGTGAGTCCTGAAGGCTGTGTTGCCTGCCAGGATTAAGGACATCTCCTCTTGGCTGGAGAGAAACTTGGAGTGGGAGGGGGAGGATCCAGTTGTCATGGTCCACGTAGGCACCAATGACATAGGTAGGACAAAGAAAGAGGTTCTGCTGAGAGAGTATGAGCAGCTAGGGGCTAAATTAAAAAGCAGAACCACAAAGGTAATAATCTCTGGATTACTACCTGAGCCAAGAGTGAATTTGCATAGGGTAAATAAGATCAGAGAAATGAACGAGTGGCTCAAAGACTGGTGTGGGAGAAATGGGTTTCAATTTTTAGGGCACTGGCACCAGTACTGGGATAAGAGGGAGCTGTTCCATTTGGACGGGCTTCACTTGAACCATGCTGGAGCTAGAGTCCTGGTGAATCGAATAACTAGGGCTGTAGAGAGGGCTTTAAACTAAATCGTGGGGGGGAGGATCCAGGTGAGCAGGAATTTGAAAAGTCAATAAGAAATGAGAAAGCAATAGAGCATGATAGAGATGGGGGAAATAATAACCAGAGTGTGATAGGAAGGGACAGAATGTTTAAAAATAAGAGTGCAAGAGAAAATGGGGCCAAAACAAGGAAAAATGGTAAAAAGACAAAGTTAAAAGCTCTATATCTGAATGCACGCAGCATTCGTAACAAGATAGATGAGTTGACAGCACAAATAGATTCAAATGGGTATGATCTGATCCCCATTACAGAGACATGGTTGCAAGGTGATCAGGGCTGAGAACTGAATATTCCAGGGTATTTGACAATTCGGAAGGATAGACAGAAAGGAAAGGGAGGTGGGGTGGCTTTGTTGGTAAAGGATGGGATCAGTGCAATGGTGAGAAGTGATATTGGCTCAGAAGATCAAGATGTAGAATTGGTTTGGGTGGAGATAAAAAATAATAAAGGGAAAAAGTCTCTGGTGGGTGTAGTCTACAGGCCCCCGAACAGTAGCAATACTGTTGGACAGAGTATAAATCAACAAATAATGGAGGCCTGTAAAAAAGGTACAGTAATAATCATGGGTGATTTTAATCTCCATATTGATTGGACAAATCAAATTGGCCATAGTAGCCTTGAGGAGGAGTTCATAGAGTGCATCCGGGATGTTTTCCTAGAACAGTATGTAATGGAACCAACCAGAAAGCAGGCTACCTTCGATCTGGTACTGTGTAATGAGACAGAATTAATAAATGATCTCAGAGTAAAGGATCCTCTAGGGAAGAGTGATCATAGCATGGTTGAATTTCAAATTCAGTTGGAAGATGAGAAAGTTGTATCTCAAACCTGTGTCCTGATTTTAAACAAAGGCAATTACAATGGCATGAGGGCAGAACTGGCTAAAGTGAACTGGAAAAATAAATTAAAGGGTAAGACAGTTGAAGTGCAGTGGCAGACATTTAAGGAGATATTTCATAACTCTCAACAAAAATATATTCCAGTGAGAAAGAAAGATTTTAAGAGAAGGGAGCACCATCCGTGGCTAACTAAGGAAGTAAAGGATGGTATCAAATTGAAAACAAAGGTATACAATGTTGCCAAAATTGGTGGGAGACCAAAGGATTGGGAAATTTTTTAAAACTAGCAAAGGATGACTAAAAAAAAGAGAGAAGATCAATTATGAGCGTAAACTGGCAAGAAACATTAAAACAGATCGTAAGAGCTTCTACAGGTATATAAAAAGGAAGAGGGTAGCTAAAGTAAACATTGGTCCCCTTAGAGGATGAGACTGGGGAATTAATAATGGGGAATGGGAAAATGGCAGAGACTCTGAACAAATATTTTGTATCTGTCTTCACGGTAGAAGACACTAACAGCATTCCAATAATGGATAATCAAGGGCCCACAGGGAGGGGGAACTAAAGACAATCACTATCACTAAGGAAATAGTACTTGGTAAAATCATGGGACTAAAAGATGAGAAGTCCCCTGGACCAGATGGCCTGCATCCAAGGGTCTTAAAAGGAGTGGCTGCAGAGATAGTGGATGCATTGGTTGCAATATACCAAAACTCCCTGGACTCTGGAAAGGTCCCAGTGGATTGGAAAACTGCTAATGTAACACCCCTATTTAAGAAAGGAGGGAGACAGAAAGCAGGAAACTATAGATCAGTTAGCCTAACATCTGTCATTGGGAAAATGCAGGAGTCCTTCATTAAGGAAGCAGTAGCAGCTGCAGTCAACAGTGTCAGCATGGTTTTAGGAAAGGGAAATCATGTTTAACAAATTTGCTGCAGTTCTTTGAAGAGATAACAAGCAGGGTGGATAAGGGTGAACCAGTGGATGTGGTGTATTTGGATTTCCAGAAGGTATTCGATAAGGTGCCACATAAAAGGTTACTGCATAAGATAAGAGCTCACGGAATTAGGGGTAATATATTAGCATGGAGAGAGGATTGGCTAAATAACAGAAAGCAGAGAGTCGGGATAAATGGGTCATTTTCCGGTTGAGAAACGGTAACTAGTGGGGCGCCACAAGGATCGGTGCTGGGGCCCCAACTAGCTACAATCTACATTAATGACTTGGACGAAAGGGCCGAGTGTAATGTAACCAAGTTTGTGGATGATACAAAGATGAGTGGGAAAGCAAGCTGTGCAGAGGACTCAAAGAATCTGCAAAGGGATATAGACAGGCTAAGTGAGCGGGCAAACATTTGGCAGATGGAGTATAATATGGGAAAGTGTGAGGTTATACACTTTGGCAGGAAAAATAAAAAAGCAAGCTATTATTTAAATGGACAGAGATTACAAAATGCTACAGCTCAGAGGGACATGGGGATCCTTGTGCATGAAACACAAAAAGTTAGCATGCAGGTACAGCAAATAATCAAAAAGGCAAATGGAATGTTGGCCTTTATTTCAAAGGGGTTGGAGTATAAAAGCAGGGAAGTCTTGCTATAACTGTACAGGGTATTGGTGAGACCACACCTTGAGTACTGCGTACAGTTTTGGTCTCCTTATTTAAGGAAGGATATGCTTGCACTGGAGGCAGCTCAGAGACGATTCACTAGGTTAATTCCAGAGATGAGGGGGTTGACTTATGAGGAAAGGTTGAGCAGGCTGGGCCTATACTCATTGGAATTTAGAAGAATGAGAGGTGATCTTATTGAAACATATAAGATACTGAGGGGGCTTGACAGGGTAGATGCTGAGAGGATGTTTCCCCTTGTGGGGAAATCTAGAACGCGGGGACACAGTTTTAGAATAAAGGGTCGCCCTTGTAGAACTGAGATGAGGAGGAATTTCTTCTCTCAGGGGGTCGTAAATCTGTGGAATTCTCTGCCCCAGAGAGCTGTGGAGGCTGGGTCATTAAATACATTTAAGGTGGAGATAGACAGATTTTTGCCAGATAAGGGACTGAAGGGTTATGGGGAGTGGGCTGGGAAGTGGCTTTGAGCCCAAGATCAGCCATAATCTTATTGAATGGCGGAGCAGGCTCGAGGGGCCAAGTGGCCTATTCCTGCTCCTAGTTCTTATGTTCTTATTAAGGGCTGATGATTTTTTTTTGTGGGGCAGGTTGGGGGCAGAAGTGATGCAGGTGGCCAAAGTTTGGGAAGTAGCAAGGCACTCCAGAGCTGCACCTCCTCTAAATAATATGCTAAATGTTGGTACACTTACTTGCTGGAAGAGGTAGCCCCTTCCAAAGTGGTGTCCTTGTGCAAACATCAGGATAATGAAGTCAAAAGCTGTTTATCCAGAAATTCCCCCATTTACACCAGAATTGCACCTGACTTAGCTTAAGCTGTAGAAAAGGGGAGTAAGTCACCTGCATGACATGTCAAACCGGGATGTGGCCGAGTTCACAATCTTTGTCTGCAATGCCAGTTTTGACTGGAGTGTTTAGGCAAATCTTCTCTCAGTGATGCTACAGAAATGATGGGAGCTGAAAATTCTGCAAGTGTAAGGAGGATTGCCCTCTGCCGCTCCAAGGTACTATCCCCATGGGTTAGTATTGCAGCATAGCAAAAACAGATTATCTGGTCATTATCACATTGCTATTTGTGGGACCTTGCTGTGTGCAAAATGGCTGCCACGTTTCCCACATTACAACAGCGACTCCACTTCAAAAGTACTTCATTGGCTGTAAAGCACTTTGAGACGTCCAGTGGTCATGAAAGGCGCTATATAAATGCAAGTCTTTCTTTCTTTCATACTTGTGAAGAAATGGATCTAAGTTTCAGGCCATACCTGCCATTGCTCTCAATTAATGCTTTTTGGTGGCTGCACGTTTCCTTGCAGCAGATGGCACTGTATCACATCTGGCTCTCCATTAAACTGGACCTCCGAAAACTGTTGCCCATGGTCAATGCTAGGTAAGTTTGCCAGGACCTGCAGATATGGTTGCCATCTTGCCAGGTGCAATCAGGAAAAGCTGGTTGTTGATCACCCTGGAATACCTTCTTTCATGCAGTGTCACTGAGAGCAGAACAGACTGTGTGCGGATGCTTCGGAGGAAGTGTCCAAACACGCTTAATTTTGCCATCGCGTCTCCTATCTCCACTTTCTTTGCACTAAGAACATAATTACATAAGAAATAGGAGCAGGAGTAGGCCATTCGGCCCTTTGAGCCTGCTCTGCCATTCAATGAGATCATGGTTGATTTTCTGCCTCAACTCCATTCACCAGCCCTATCCCTTGATGCCTTTACTCGTCAGAAATCTATCGACTTCTGTTTTGAATACATCCAATGAGTGAGCCTCCACAGTCCTCTGGGGTAGAGAATTCCAAAGATTCACCACTCTCTGTGAAGAAATTTCTGCTCATCTCAGTCCTGAATGGCCTCACCTTTATCCTGAGGCTGTGGCCCCTGGTTCTAGACTCCCCAGCCAAGGGAAACATTCTCCCAGCAAACACCCTATCAAGCCCTGTAATAATTTTGTATGCTTCAATGAGATCCCCTCTCATTCTTCTGAATTCAAGAGAATACAGGCCTAGTTTACTCAATCTCTTCTCATAAGACAGACCCGCCATCCCAGGAATCAATCTCGTGAACCTTCGTTGCACTCCCTCTATGGCAGGTATATCCTTCCTTAGGTAAGGAGACCAAAATTGTACACAGTACTCCAGGTGTGGTCTCACCAAGGCCCTATATAATTGGAGTAAGACTTCTTTACTCCTGTACTCAAATCCTCTTGTAATGAAGGCCAGCATACCATTTGCCTTCCTAATGGCTTGCTGCGCCTGCACATTCACTTTCAGTGACTCATGTACAAGGACACCCAGGTCCCTTTGAGCATCTGCATTCCCCAATCTTTCACCATTTCGGAAATACTCTGCCTTTCTGTTTTTTCTACCAAAGTGGATAACTTCACATTTATCCACATTATATTCCATCTGCGATGTTCTCGCCCACTCACTGAGCCTGTCGAGATCCCCTTGAAGCCTCTTCACATCCTCTTCACAACTGACACTGCCACCTAGCTTTGTATCATCAGTAAGTTTTCGAAATGTTACATATAGTCCCCTCATCCAAATCATTGATATAGATTGTGAATAGCTGGGGCCCAAGCACCGATCCTTGCGTTATCCCACTAGTCACAGCCTGCCATCCTGAAAAAGACCCGTTTATCCCTACTCTTTGTTTTCTGTCTGTTAACCAATTCTCAATCCATGCTTATATATATTACCCCCAATTCCATGTG
The DNA here is from genome assembly GCF_052327205.1 of Somniosus microcephalus. Classification (NCBI taxonomy): domain Eukaryota; kingdom Metazoa; phylum Chordata; class Chondrichthyes; order Squaliformes; family Somniosidae; genus Somniosus; species Somniosus microcephalus. The sequence goes on from NC_141003.1 coordinate 47,730,673, forward strand.
CCCTAATTTTGTTCACCAACCTCTTGTGTGGGACCTTATCAAAGGCCTTCTGAAAATCCAGATACACCACATCTACCGGTTCCCCTTTGTCTACTCCACTAGTTACATCCTCAAAGAACTCCAATAGGTTTGTGAAACAGGATTTCCCTTTCATAAATCCACGTTGACTCTGCCCAATCTTACTATTAGTTTCTAAGTGCCCAGTTATTGCATCCTTTATATTAGATGCCAGCATTTTCCCAACTACTGATGGGAGGCTAATAGGTCTGTAGTTCCCTGTTTTCTCTCTCCCTCCTTTTTTAAATAGCGGGGTTACATTTGTTATCCTCCAATCTGCAGGAACCGTTCCAGAATCTATAGAATTTATACTAATCGTTGTTAACCTCTGTCTGTAGTTGCAGGTACCAGTGGGCACAGATCACTTCTTGTGAACCTGACCAGCCTTGTTGATCATTTTTCTCATCCAAACACCTCACATGAAGGGATTCCTATTAGGAAACCCACCAGTGCCAGTAACACTGTCCTTTTGCTTAAATATTTTACCAACAGATCCCTGACCAGCTATTATCTGTGTTGATTGAAGCATGGAATCTTAGCATGAATTGTCTGCCTGAAATGGTGGTGGAAGCAGGGCTATGGGAAAGATGGGGGAGTGGGACTAATTGTATATAAATCTGTTTTGAGGATGTAACTTGTAGGATAGATAAGGGGGAACCAGTGGATGTAGTGTATTTGGATTTTCAAAAGCATTCGATAAGGTGCCACACAAGAAGTTATTGCACAAAATTAGGACTCATGGGATTGGGGGTAATATATTAACATGGATTGAGGATTGGTTAATGGACAGAAAACAGAGAGTAGGAATAAACCAGACTTTTTCAGGTTGGCAGGCTGTAATTAGCGGGGTACTGCAAGGATCAGTGCTGGGGCCTCAGCTATTTACAATCTATATTAATGACTTAGATGAAGGGACTGAGTGTAACATATCCAAGTTTGCTGATGACACAAAGTTAGGTGGGAAAGTAAGCTGTGAGGAGGATGCAAAGAGGCTGCAGAGAGAGATAGAGAGGTTGACTGAGTGGGCAAGAACTTGGCAAATGGAATACAACGTGGGGAAGTGTGAAGTTATCCACTTTGGTAGAAAAAACAAAAAGGCAGAATATTTTTAGAATGGTGAGAGACTGGGAAATGTTTGCATTCAGAGGGACCTGGAGGTCCTTGTGCATGAATCACAGAAAGTTAACATGCAGGTACAGCAAGCAATTAGGAATGCAAATGGTATGTTAGCTTTTGTTACAAAGGGATTAGAGTATAAGAGTAAAGAAGTCTTACTACAATTATACAGGGCATTGGTGAGACCACACCTGGAGCATTGTGTACAGTTCTGGTCTCCTTACCTAAGGAAAGACATACTTGCCTTAGAGGGAGTACAGCGAAGGTTCACTAGACTGGTTCCTGGGATGAGGGGATTGCCCTTTGAGGAGAGATTGAGTAGACTAGGCCTATATTCCCTAGAGTTTAGAAGAATGAGAGGGGGTCTCATTGAAACATATAGAATTATTAAGGGGCTTGACAGGGTTAATGCTGAGAAAATGTTTTCTCTGGCTTGGGAATCTAGAACACGGGGTCGCAGTCTCAGAATAAGGGGTCGGCCATTTAGGACTGAGATGAGGAGAAATTTCTTCACTCAAATGGTTGTGAATCTTTGGAATTCTCTACCCCAGAGAGCTGTGGATGTTCAGTCATTGAGTATATTCAAGACATACTCAATTCTTGGGAAATAAGGGAATTAAGGGATATGGGAATAGTGCGGGAAGGTGGAGTTGAGGTAGAAGATCAGACATGATCTTGTTGAATGGCGGCACAGGCTCGAAGGGCCAAATTGCCTACTCCTGCTCCTATTTCTTATGTTCTTATGTTATAAGCTTTCAATGAGCAGGCACAATGGGCAGAATGGCCTCCTTCTGTGCTGTTATGATTCTATGATACAAGTTTTAAAATTGCATTGTTATGTATGATTCATTTTGGTGCTGATGTCTACTTGCTAAACATGATTCATCATGTTTTCATCAGTTTTTCCATATTACCATTTATATATCAGGAGGGACTGCTGGGTGATTATAAAATTGCAGCTCACCAGTTTTTTCTCAAGTTATCTGGGAAACAGTCAAACACCCTTCAAGTTATTGACATGTTTCAATCTAGTTTTCATTTCATGAGATGCATCAGCAGATACCCCAATACACTTTCTGAGCAGAATCAGTTGTTCTCCAGGCGTTTTACCAATACCACTGAGATAGATGTCAAATTAATTGTTCCACAATTCTAAAAATAGCAAACACCTCTCAAAATAAAAAAAAATCTCTTTTAAGATAAGTGACATGTACAGGTTCTAAATTTAAATCCATATTAATCATAGTCATACAGTTGGTTCCACCATTCTAAGTGATATATGAACTAGCCCAGTAAGTTGAGTGGATAATCATTATGCTGTGAGTTTGCTACATAGCTACGCAGACAAAATGATTTAGGTTAGCTGAACATATGAGATTAATTTCAGTACAAATTATAATGGATAACTTTGGGCTTTGTTAGTCCATTATTACAGCAAAGGGGCAAGCCATACTTCACATCTGGATGACAATATTCCCTGTGGTCTTCCCTGTATCTCCTTACTGCTCATCTTATTAAACCACTGTCAAAATAGCAGGTAACGATCATCTGTTTAAAATCTTTATTATCAGACTAGTCAACAGACAGTTAATTTCCTTATCAGCTGACAGTATATTTTGTCAAAAATGCAGTTCCTCATTTTTTTTGGTTAAAAAATTGCAAACTGCCTTAACATTAAAGGAATAAGAATCATGGTAATTTAATGAACATCTTTCATGAGCTAGGAATTTATATTAAAGACATGAATTTTTCACTTATTTCTATTCAAAATGCATCTAATTCTATTCCAGAAAGTTAATCTGATCAAATCTAAGCAGTTAGCCCGTGTAATCAGTAGTCAAAGAATTTACATTGAGGATTTAATATAAATGAAAATCAAATCCATCAGCCTGACAATTGTTGACACTTTAAAAACCATAAAAATATCTCGTGGACAGTGTCCAAGTACAGAATCCAAGCATGAAGGGGACATAGCAAGCACTCAAAAAGCATCACAATAAACACAGGCACCTAACCGGAAAAATGTTTTGAAAGTGTAAAATCCTCACTTTTATAAATTGAGTAGCATTGCTGTTCTGGTTTATGGACTTGCAGTAGAACAAGTCATTTCCATATTTTCACCAGATAATATCTGATTTCCAAGGATTTCTGAACTTTATCGTTTTTGTTTCGCACTGCATTTGGGAAGGAAATTGAAAGGAACAGCAGCACAGATATGTCGTAAATTGAAGTCCTGAACATTATTAAAGCTCATATAATTAGGCAGTGGTGAATGAGCAAATTGTATTTATTGTGAGTTTTGCACATAATTTAAGCACAAATCAAAGTCAAGTATAAAAATGCTGACTCGTGTTAAAACCACATACCTTCAGAGTCACTGTGGCTGTTCTATTGTACTTTCTTGGGCCATAATTTGCCGCGACAGGGTATCTGCTGTTAGTTAGACTCGCCCTTGCACGTTTAGGTTTTTTCATTTTTTGTATGGTAAGTTGCTGAAAGTGCAAGCTGATAACGTCGCAGCGAGGGAAACCGGGCATCTGGGACTGGAGTAAACAGAGCAAGCAACTGTGTATCTCCTTAACCAATCAGATTGAAGCATTGTGAAATTAACAGCGCAAAGACCGAGAATAGTGTAAATTAGGGTGGGTGAATTCAATGCCAAATCAGGTACCAAAGGAAAAATAAAGAAAGGGAATGAATGATTGGATTAAGAGAGAGCAAAAAAGAGACAGAAAAGAAAAGTAAAACATTTTTTTAAATGTTAAATTTGACATTTTTAAATTCTCCAACAACAATTAAACCCTGAAGGAATGAGACTCCACACGTAATAATTTTTAGTGCCAGAGAGGTTGATTGGCAGCAATTAGCACTTATCACATCGTTAAAAAGATATGTAGACTGAAATGGACAAGACTTAACTCTCTGTGGCGAGTTTAGTTCGTATCTACTGTGCAAATACAGCAACTTCATGTCATTCAATCCATTTCAATGGTTTGGCAGAAAGTGAGATGCCGTTTTCTCAAAGCTAATGGCGGAGCGACGCAACTCGGACAGCAACTTTTGGATATTTGAGATTTACCGCTGTACCATTTGCACATAAATAACGGCCATTAGCCTTAGCGTTATTTTGACAGCAAATTGTGACCCAATGTAATCACCACTACTAATGGAGAATGTTGATTTCTCTCCCCCCACCCCCACCCCCCCCATCTCCCGCCTCTAAGATGAGTGAATCAAAAGCAAGTGCTGCTGCCAGGCACCATTTAGATTTGGCACCAGCAATACTTTGTGCATGCAACTTGCCTTTAAACTCTGTGGTTCTTGTTACCGATGACACATTGATCCGCCTCCCAACTATTACTCAGATTAGGGAAGAGGTTAAGTGCGAATCCAGGGATAAGGATGGGATCGGATGAGAGTGTGGAACAATTAATATAAATATATATTAATGAAAGCAGATCATACGGCCACTAACAAATGTCACTGACGAGCAACAAGGAGCGAGCCAAGGATGGAACCTTGGGGTATACCAGTTTGACAATGTAGGTACAGTAGGAGAAGCCATTGCAGGAGATGTGCTGGCAATGTTGGGATAGGTGAGAACAAAACTAGGAAAGGGCAGTACCATGAAAGTGGATCACCATGTAGAGGCAATGGAGGAAGATGATATAGTTTGCTGCATCATAAATGCAAAGAAGTCAAGGAGGAGAATGGATGATGCACCGTGATCACAGTCACACAATGTTGGTGGCTTTGACTAGGGTGGCCTCAGTGCTGTAGGTGCAACAAAAGCTCAAATCCAGAAACCCCTACTGAGTGATGACCCACTTTCTTGCATCACAATAAATTCCTTTCACTTTTTTCCAGTTTAGTTTACCACGTTTGCACTGTGGGAGCCCGATTTAAATTGTTAATGAAGTGTCTCACCTCTCCACAGTGGGACACTCGAATGCTACGATATCCACCGCCGTAAAAAAGGCAGTGGATGCATGTTGATGACGCATTCCCCATAATTAACCCTCTCCCGCCCGTCGTGGGGAGGGGGGAGTGGGGGGGGAGGGGTTAATATCGAGGCCATTATATCAATCAGGTTGTGTTTCCACATTTAAGATTCTATTTTCAATGGGGTGCCTAAGTTTCTTTTTGTCATATTTGTTGATGTCATTTCAGCAGCTCATAGGCACAGGGTAATGAATCAAGTGGCTTTCTTTCTTCTCATCTGTCCTAGTTTCCTGGTGGTCTCAGGGAAAAGTGAATGTCAGATTTCTCGGCATCTGTGGGGAATATTGGAATTCCCTGTCTGTATAGTTGAGGAGCCTGCATCTGATTTTCCCCGGTTCTCATTCTGTTCAGACTCGAGGGCAGATTCTGAAACCCAGCGTAATCTAACTGCCTTACAATTCTACTATTTGGGAAGGTTGATTAGATGAATCATTTACACTTTTAGAAAAGTTTTAAACATCAGGCTATTTTAACCAATTTTACAGATTCAAGTTAATTTGGTATTCGGTTGATACTACTACAGCTAGTGCTGAGAAATTTGCGGCTACTGCCACCCAAATCACGTGGGGTGTTCTGTTCACCCATTTACAGGCGAACCTCAAAATGCCATCAGACGGGCCTTGGGCATCCAACAAGCAACCAAGGCGCCCCCACACCCCAATTTTTCAGCTGCCCATTTTATAGACAAGAAAACAGGCGCCAAGCAGCTAAGAATTGCCTCCAACTTGTCCCAAATTATTTTTATATATCTCTGCTCTATCAAAATAATCCACAGCAATAACCAGCAAGGCATATGGGCAGCATATTAGACTGATTCCAATCTACTGGCACCTCCCTGGTATCAAGTGAATCCCTCCTAATGATTGTCAGTGCTTCACAAATCTTCTGTCTAGTCTCTCTCTGCACTTTGGCATAAATTCCATCGATCTCTGGGGATTTATTTGCTTTTTGCTACTTTAGCCTGTCCAGGACTTCCATTGTGTTTATATTAAAATCGTTAATTTTGCTTTAGTTATTTCTGGTTGGGGAGAGCATGTTGTTCTTGTTTAGTCCTAGTGAATAGTTAAAGGAAGTAATCCTTCCGAATTTTTATTATTTTATGCTCAGCCTCAACTTTGAGCCCATTTGCTGAAGTGTGTTTACTGTTATGTTTTACTTCTACAGCTCTACTTATTTCTGGGTCTTGCTTTGGCCCTATGATCATTCTTTTAACTTGTTTCTCTATTCATCAGTGAACCTCTTCCTCCTTCCCCCTTCTCCCTGCAGGATTTGTAGAGGGCATTTTCCCACTTTATTGCACTTTTCATTTGTTAATTTGTTCAGAGACATGCGTATTTAGTCTGAGTGTACTGATTCCAGGTATGCATTTGTCCTGCATTCTCAGAAATATTCACTTAAATGGGTTCCACTTATCATCTACTGAAATGCTGTTGAACATCATCTTCCAATCCACTTCCTTTAGTAATTCCCTCATTTCAAAGAATTTAGTTCTTCTGTATAAACCTGGCTGCTAATCTTTGGTGCCTCTGAATCCCAGATCAGGCTAAATTTGATCATCCTGTGGCTGCTATCCACCGGGATGCGATCACTTCCATTTACTGTAGCTTGTCTGGGTCATTAGCAAATACCCAGTCAAGATGAGCACTGGATCTTGTTGCTTCCTTGATGCACTGGGTCATTAGCAGGTACCAATTCTGACTCTAAACCACTTAGTTTTCCCAGTTTATATTACATAGAATTTACAGCAAAGAAACAGGCCATTTGGCCCAACTGGTCTATGCCAGTGTTTATGCTCCACACAAGCCTCCTCCTACCTCTCTTCCTCTAACCATATTAGCATATCCTTATATTTCTTTCTTCCTCATTTGCTAATCTAGTTTCCCCTTAAGTGCATCTATGCTGTTTGCCTCAACTATACCTTGTGGTAGCGAGTTCCACATTCTAACCGCTCTTTGAGAAGCTTCTCCTGAATTCCCTATTGGATTTTTTAGGGACTATCTTATATTTATGGCCCTTATTTTTGGTCTCCCCACGAGTGGAAAATCTTCTCTACGTCTACCCGATCAAACCCCATCACAATTTTAAAGAACTCTATTAGGTTACCCCTCAGCCTTCTTTTTTCTGTAGAAAAGAGCCCTAACCTGTTTAGCCTTCCCTAATAAGTATATCCTCTCAGTTCTGCTATCATCCTTGTGAATAATTTTTGCACCTTCTCCAGTGCCACTATATCCTTTTCATAATATGGAGACGGGAACTGTGCACAGTTTGAGTGATGTGAAGTCTCCCATTAAAATAACTTTTCTCTTCTTGCATATCCTTTTATATAACCATAGTGCAATTTATACTTTGTTTGATACTGACTTTGTGATCTGTATCATAACCCTGGTATTTAAATATCTACTTCTCCAACAACACTCAAGAAGCTCATCATCTTCCAGGACAAAGCAGCCCACTTGATTGGCACCCTATACACCACCTTAAACATTCACTCCCTTCACCACTGATGCACCGTGGCTACAGTATGCACCATCTACAAGATGCACTGTAGCAACTTGCCAAGGCTTCTTCGACAGCACCTCCAAAATCCGTGACCTCTACCACCTAGAAGGACAAGGGCAGCAGGCACATGGGAACACCATCACCTCCTGGTTCCCCTCCAAGTCGCACACCTTCCTGACTTGGAAATATATCGCCATTCCTTCATCGTCGCTGGGTCAAAATCCTGGAACTCCCTCCCTAACAGCACTGTGGAAGTACCTTCACCACACAGACTGCAATGGTTCAACAAGGCAGCTCACTATCACCTTCTCAAGGGCAATTAGAGATGGGCAATAAATGCTGGCCATGCCAGCGATGCCCACATCCCAGGAATGAATTTTTTAAAAATGATCTCCCAACTGTTCCTGTCCTACAGAGCTAAACCATCTCCTTTTCTGTCCATTCAACCCATAAACCCTGTTCTGGACTGATGGACTATTTTATGTGCAGATAGCACCCTCTGGTGGTGGTTATGTGTTAACAGTGTGTTTGTATGAAGCAGAGGTCATTTCACCTTTGTTCCTTTCTTCCTGTGTGAAGTCATTTGACCTTTGTTCCTTTCTTCCTGTGAGAGGTCATTTGACCTTCGTACCTTTCTTCCTGTGTGATCCAGGAAGTAGAATTCCAGGAAGAACCTGGCAGTAATGGAGGATTCCATGAGGGTTTCACAATCCAATGTAATCTGATTTCATATGTTAGGCCAAGCACAATATCTGTGTGTATCTTTGTTTGTTAGCATAATAGCAACGTTGTCAGAGTAGTATTTTGATAACACTATGTTTATAAAAGGTTAATATTTGATAGTTACAGAAGTGAGTCCAAATGTTAGTTAGTTATACAATTAGTCTATTCTACTGTTGTAAATATGTTATATCTTATGTAATATCGAATGCATAGTACTCAGTTTATGTACAAAACATACTTTATCTTTGTTTACAGTTTCACAAAAATTGTTCAAGTAAAGGCTTCAAACAGCAAACGGCTTTACGAAGAATTATTTTGAATAAGTGTTTAACTTGCTGGATAACTAGATAGGAACACGTCTAGCGCGGCCAGTTCAGTGAAAAGATATCAGTGAAAAGATAGCAATACGGCTAGCTGTGAAGAGCGGAGAAGGAAGAACCCAGAGTAAGCCTTAACCTCATAGAGCACATCTACCTCACATCAACATGTCAGAAGATAATAACGAAAATGCTTTGCAGCGAGGAGAAGATCTTAAACAGGCAGACGAAACTGTAGAAGGTGACAATCGGTCTATAAGCTCCGGTTACATCAGATCGCAAGCTGGTTCACGGTCATCAGGTGGTTCTAGAATAAGCGTGACTTTCGCCAGAGCACGGGTTAAGCTAGTGGCAGCTCAAGCCAGAGCTGCGCATGCGAACAGTGAAATAGAGATAAAAGTAAGACAGGCCCGTCTCCAAGCTGAATCCCAAGCTGAACAGGTCCGATCCCAAGCCGAACAGGCCCAACTCCAAGCCGAACAGGCCCGTCACCAAGTTGAACGCCAGGCTGAACAGGCTCATCACCAAGTTGAATGTCAGGCTGAACAGGCCCATCTCCAAGCCACATTAGACGCTCTGCAGCACCAAAAAGAGATAGATGCTGCATTAGCTGAGACACAAGTATTGGAGGCAATTTTGGAGGGAGCTGATCCCGAGACAGCTTATAAACCTTTAATTCCCGTTTCGTGGCAGAGTCCACGACAGCGCACCATAGATTACGTGAGTGACCATGCCGACATACAGTTTACAGGAGAAAGGGATGGAGGCCCGCACATCTCTACAGACGCAAGCACTTCGTATAACATGCCACAAGTTGCCAACCAAGGTCAAAGCAGATGGCATGCCTCAAGCCGCAGAGTCTCCCCCAGCAGAACGGAAGACACGGTGCAGAGGAATAGGACGCCGAATAGAGAAAGTCAGAGGCAAATCCCCTCTCGGTTCCTTGAGACCCCCAACAGAGCCCCTAGCCAAGGCAACCCTGGCACAGGTCCCAGCACCTACGACCTCGCCAAATACCTTGCACGCACCCAGCTGGTGACTTCGGGGTTAATTAAGTTTGATGACAGGCCGGAGAATTATCAGGCTTGGAAGTCCTGCTTCCACGATGCCATATCGAGCTTAGACCTGTCGGCAGGAGAAGAGCTCGGCCTCCTTATCAAATGGCTCGGCCCAGAGTCCGCCGGACAGGCCTGCAGGATAAAAGCGGCCAATGTGGGACAGCTGCCAGAGGGGTTGAAGAAGGCTTGGGCGAGGCTGGAAGAAAGCTACGGCTCGCCCGAAGCCATTGAAAGGGCTCTCTTTGACAGGTTGGAGAACTTTCCGAGGTTGACGAGTAAGGAACCCCAGAAGCTCCGCGACCTTGGAGATCTGCTGTCGGAACTTGAAGCCGCAAAGCAGGACGGCTACCTACCCGGTCTATCGTACTTAGACACTTCCAGAGGGGTAAGTCCCATCATTGAGAAGCTTCCATTTAACCTGCAGGAGAAGTGGATAACGTTTGGATCAAAGTTCAAGCTAAAGCACAACGTGGCGTTCCCACCATTCTCTGCGTTCGTTAAATTCATCCGTAAAGAAGCCAAAGCCAGGAACGACCCCAGCTTCAACTTCTTCTCCTCCCACCCAGCACTTGCCAGAAGAGACAAGTTTGGCAGACATGGAAGGACACCAATATCTGTCCACAAAATGCAAGTGTCCTCAACTGAGAACACAACGATTCAGAAGAAACCTGAGGATATGAGAAAACAATGCCCTATCCACAACAAGCCCCATCCTTTAAAGAAGTGCAGAGGCTTCAGGGAGATGTCCCTGGAAGATCGGAAACAATATCTTAAAGAGAACTCTATATGTTTCAAGTGCTGCCCTTCCACGAGCCATCTCGCCAAGAACCGCAAGGTAGATGCAAAATGCACTGAATGTGAAAGTGATCGGCACGTTTCAGCACTACACCCAGGCCCAGCTCCTTAGAAGTCGGAGACGCCTCCTCCCACTTCAGAGCACGGCGGGGAGAGAGAGGGAGCTGCTGGTCCGGAGATTACACCCAGGTGCACCGAGGTGTGTGGAGAAGGAGTGAGCGCAAGAGCATGCTCCAAGATGTGCCTCGTTAATGTGTACCCTGCAGGATGTTGTCAGGAATCTGAAAAGATGTATGCCATACTAGATGAACAAAGCAATCGTTCTCTAGCAAGATCCGAGTTTTTCAACATCTTCAAGGTCAAAGGAAGTCTGTCGCCTTACACGCTGAAGACGTGTGCTGGACTTTCAGAGACAGCCGGCAGGAGGGCCTGCAGTTACGTTGTTGAGTCAGCCGACGGGAAGATTAGTCTCCCCCTTCCTACACTCATCGAATGTAATCAAGTCCCCGACAACCGTTCTGAGATTCCCACTACGAATGCAGCTCGTCATCACCGTCATCTGAGACGCATTGCAGACGAGATCCCACCTCTTGACCCAGATGCAAGCATACTTCTGTTGTTGGGAAGAGACATCCTGAGGGTACATAAGATAAGGGAACAGATCAACGGCCACATGACGCCCCTTTCGCCCAAAGGCTAGACCTCGGCTGGGTCGTTGTTGGAGATGTGTGCCCCAAGGGCGCTCACAAGCCATCTCAGGTGAGCAAACTCAAGACTTCCATCTTGGAGAATGGTCGTCCAAGCTACCTTACCCCATGCAGTAGTCAGATCCGAGTGACAGAGAAGTTCAGTCATACGGCTCAGCCTCAGAAAACCCCAGCGCTGATCTCCGCAGACAGCACACATATGATGCTCACTGGAGAGAACCCGGGTCAGTCAGTCTTCTGTCGCACCGCCAAATACCACAAACTTGCTCCATCGATCGACGACATGAGGTTCCTCCAGATTATGGACAATGAGGTCTCTCGTGACAGCTCTAACAGCTGGGTTGCACCCTTAACCTTCCGGAACCCCAGAAGACGGCTGCCGAACAACAGGGGTTATGCCTATAATCGTCTTAACTCACTCTGTCACACACTAGAGAAGAAGCCAGAGATGAAAGCACACTTCCTAGAATTTGTCAAGAAAATGCTTGTCAATGATCATGCAGAGATAGCTCCTCCACTACAGGAAGGCCAAGAGTGTTGGTACCTCCCTTCCTTCGGAGTCTATCACCCCAAAAAGCCGGAGCAGATCCGCGTGGTGTTTGACTCCAGTGCACCATATCAGGGAGTCTCTCTCAACGACGTACTCCTCACAGGGCCCGATCTTAACAACAGCCTCTTGGGAGTGCTCATGAGATTCAGGAAAGAGCCCGTCGCCATCACTGCCGATAGCCAGCACATGTTTCATTGCTTCGTGGTGAGAGAAGACCACAGAGACTTCCTCCGCTTCCTGCGGTATCGGGACAATGACCCCAATAGAGACATTGTGGACTACAGAATGCATGTCCATGTCTTTGGGAATAGCCCGTCCCCTGCTGTCGCCATATACGGACTAAGGAGGGCTGCCAAGAAAGACGACGACTTTGGCAGTGATGTGAGAGGGTTCATCGAACGAGAGTTCTATGTCGACGATGCACTGAAGTCATTCCCGACCGAAGCAGAGGCCATCAGTACCCTCAGACAAGCCCAGGAACTACTTGCACTATCCAACCTCAGGCTGCATAAGATAGCCTCGAACAGACCAGCAGTGATGGAGGCATTCCCCCCTGAAGATCGTGCAAAGGACGTCAAAGACCTAGACCTCTTCACTGATGACCTCCCCTTACAGCATAGCCTAGGGGTGTCGTGGAACATAGCAACAGACACGTTCACGTTCTAAGTCTTAGACATCAAGAAACCCTTCACACGTAGAGGAGTGCTCTCTACAGTCAATAGCCTATACGACCCTCTTGGCTTCTTAGCCCCTGTCACCATACAAGGCAGGCTGCTCCTCAGGGAACTCTCCACACGCGCTGAAGAGTGGGATTCACCTCTCCCTGAAGAGATGGAAGCAGAGTGGGACAGATGGAGAGACTCACTCCAAGACTTACAGGAGATCCAAATACCTCGCTGCTATTCGTCTTTCTCTCCCTTAAATGCCCAATTCAAAGAGCTTTGCGTCTTTGCAGACGCATCCGCTAAGGCCATTGCAAGCGTGGCTTATCTGAAGGTCACCACTCAAGAAGGACAAAGTAAAATCGGCTTCGTCTTTCATAGAGGCAAGTTGGCGCCCCAGCCAGACCTCACCATACCCAGATTGGAACTGTGCATAGCAGAACGCAACCTACCTCCTCACAGCAGTCTACAGAAGCTGCATCCTATCATCGACACCGACGGACCGTCTCCGAGGTGGTTCTTCTTTTGTCGCCAGAGGACTCCAGTGACAAGTAGAGTTCAGACTATGTGGAGTCATTAATGACCCCAGACGGGGAGTGTTCTGGAACGATGGACTATTTTATGTGCAGATAGCACCCTCTGGCGGTGGTTATGTGTTAGCAGTGTGTTTGTATGAAGCAGAGGTCATTTCACCTTTGTTCCTTTCTTCCTGTGTGAGGTCATTTGACCTTTGTTCCTTTCTTCCTGTGAGAGGTCATTTGACCTTCGTACCTTTCTTCCTGTGTGATCCAGGAAGTAGAATTCCAGGAAGAACCTGGCAGTAATGGAGGATTCCATGAGGGTTTCACAATCCAATGTAATCTGATTTCATATGTTAGGCCAAGCGCAATATCTGTGAGTATCTTTGTTTGTTAGCATAATAGCAACGTTGTCAGAGTAGTATTTTGATAACACTATGTTTATAAAAGGTTAATATTTGATAGTTACAGAAGTGAGTCCAAATGTTAGTTAGTTATACAATTAGTCTATTCTACTGTTGTAAATATGTTTATATCTTATGTAATATCGAATGTATAGTACTCAGTTTATGTACAAAACATACTTTATCTTTGTTTACAGTTTCACAAAAATTGTTCAAGTAAAGGCTTCAAACAGCAAACGGCTTCACAAAGAATTATTTTGAATAAGTGTTTAATTTGCTGGATAACTAGATAGGAGCACATCTAACGCGGCCAGTACAAACCCTCTATTAATTTCTATCCTCTGGATTTAGCCATGTTTTGGATATTCACACATCATCATAGTTCACGTGCAGCAGTCTCTAGTTATGGCATCTTATTTCCAATTCTTCTAGCATTCATGATTGTTAGAACTTATTGCAGATGTTCCTCCTTTCATGTCCTCTATTGTTTTTAAAAAAACAAATGACCTAGTGGATTGGTTCGGTTGAGTTAATATTGGCAGGCTAACTGAGCTTCTTGATACTAAATGATTCTGTCTTCTTACTGTTTGACATTAGCTGCTTCTACAACAATTGATGCAGTATTTGAATGGATATTAAGGCAGATTCTTACTCTCGCTGAATGTTGAAGAGGAATATGTAATGGATTCTTCATCTGCATAATGGAAATAGATTTTTTTCAGTTACAATGCAACATTCAGGTTGCAATTGATCTGCCAAATTAAAAAGGGTTAGTAATAAATATCAAGTCAGAACACATTTCCTAGCAATATATAAAGGCTAGTTCTGTAGTCCGGCCAAAAAGTACCCCATACCCCTGGTCCTAATGTGTAACCACACTAATTGAGTGGCAGCCTGACCTAACTGAACTCAGTGGGATTGGGGCATTTGGCTAATTTAGCTAATCTGTGTGATATTTCTCCCCACCCCCATTCAGAGCAGATTATCCTACCCCTCCCAGTTCAGCTAAGTATATCTTCCTGCCGGTTAGCTCCACATTGTGCTGTGTGAGTTCAGCACGTGGCGAGTGAAGCGCTGGGGCATTCGAAAATTGAAAACAGGTCCAGCAAGAAGCGAAAGAACCAATTTGTATAAATTATTCTGGCCTTTAAATGATCCCGACATGTGTTCCTGCCACCAGCACATCTACCTTATCCAATATGGCGGGTGACGCACTTCCAGCCATATTAGGATCTTAGTAGGCCGATTAGCTCCAAATTTCTAGGCCCTTAAATCAAATCTTGGGAATTAGCATCCAGCACCTCCTATAAACTGATCATGTTTTATTTAAAACTACCCTTCATTATCTATCTGTAAGGCATGGCTTAAACTAAGAAATTGTCCCAGGACTGAAACCCAGTGATTTTAGTGAGCAGCATTTTATGGTTGATTCTGTCAAAGACCTTATACAGGACAATACAGATTGAGTTAAGCACTACACGGCAATCAAGGGCTGAGAATATGTTTGGTGGATTGTATTAATACTGTCAGTTTAGGTATGAATCCAAATTGATTTGTGTTTAATCAGCCGATTTCGATGAACAAAGTTGGACACTTACTGGAATGTCATTTAGTTATTTTTTTCAGTTACTTGAGGTGGGAGTATTGCTATAGGGTCATTTTACTGCTCTCTGTGAGGATATGGTGCACTTTGGCAAGCTCCTAATCATCTGAAACATTAACTACAACAGATTTATTTCATGGGTCAAGGGAATTTGTTTAACTGAAAATACTGTACACTAAACAGCAACCGCAGCTGAACAGTGATATAAAACCTAATGTCGGCTAATGATTTCTGTTCTACACAGTATTATGCTCAAAGTTTTAACATATATGTGAACTTGCATACATGTTGAGAACTACCTGGACACATAGCTTTCCACAGATTTCACAGATTGCGTAAAAACAGTCAGGATGCGGAAAAGCAAATTGGCCTGTTAGAGCTAATCCATCTTGTACCTTTACTGTCCCAACCCTGCATCCAGTTGTCTTTTGAATGACCTGAATACTTTTGTCTCTTATTTCCTTAACCAGCAGATTATTCCAAATGGTTATTGCCTTTTTTGATTAAATATATTTTTAATGTACATTTCATAAACTGAAAATTATATTCTCTGGTTCTGCTACCCTGATTTACCATTAATGCTAATCTTTTATCATTACCAATTTTAAAGTAATGATCTGGATCCACACATTTCACACATAATATACAAAAGAAGTCTGATAACTGAATTCATTTCTATTGGCATCAAAGGTAAAGAAACAATTTTGTTGTATAATTGAATACATAAGGCTATAAATTATGTCTTAAGCACTATTTCAGTTTTATTCCAATAGTTTAAATAACCTGTCAGTAACATTTTACCAATTCAAATTTCATTGGCAAACTCGTTAAGTCATGAGAATATAGAGTGAATGGGTTATGGAGAAGCGATGGGTATCCTACAGCTCATAGCTATAGGGGTGAATTTTTATCCCCAACAATGGGTGGGTTGGGGTCGGGTGAGTTGTTAAGACTTTAAAAATCTCCAATCTGCCCACGTACGGATTAAATGGAGGCGGGACACGGGATGGGCAGCCAACCCGCTCCCAGGAGGCAGATTGACAATTTAAATATTTGAATGAGGCTTGCAGCCTCAGATTTAACCTGCTTTGCAGGTTTAACCCTGGTCGCCCAGGTTTCCCAGGATACCCAGCAGCTGAAGGAAGACGAGGACAGCTTCAGGGAAAAGTTAAGTGTCTTTACAGCACTGCTTATCAGCTAGGAGGAGCAGGAGTGCATCCCCACCCCTGGTCCCCAAGCTTACCCTCTTGCCTTGGATTGGAACACCCCCCCTCAACATTCCTAGTAGCAGCTCCAGTCTCCCTACCTGGGGCTGCGGCCTGCTCCGGAGTGCTCCCCGCCCGACTGGAAGCCAAGCCTGTCAATCAGGCTGACTTGCGGGCGGGGACCCTGGCAAAAGAAATACACACGCTATTGAGTCAAAACGCCACAGCTTGCAAGGGAACCCCAAACTCCCAGGTTTCCCGACAGAAACTCCATCACCGCCATCCACCCCCCACCCCCCCATACAACCCCCTGAACTGGAGAAAGGCAGATGTTACTCCTATTTTTTAAAAAAGGTACCAAAAGTGGCCAGAAAACTAGACACCAGTGAATTTGACGTCCATTGTGGGTAAAGTTGTGAAAACCTTTTTTAAAGATAAGATCATGGTGCATTTGCTTAGGAATAAAGTCATAAAGTATGGGTTCATGAAGGGGAGGTCTTGTCAATCTAACTTACTAGTTTTGTTTGAGGATGTGACAAAGGAGGTTGATGGAAGTAAGGCAGTGGATGTGGTACACTTGGATTTCAGTAATGTTTTTGCTGCAGTGCCTTTGGAAAAGCTGGTATTGAAAATTTTTAAAAAGCGAGTTTCTTCATAAATGATCTGGATCCAAGAGATAAAAGGATAGTAGCTAAATGTGCAGATGATACAAAGTTAATGAAGGTGGTTGACTTCAAAGCTGAATAGAATAAGCTACAGAGGATTTGAATATACTTGGGAATTGGGCAGGCAGGTGGCAAATCAAATTCAATGTAGAGAAATGCTTCCAATGGGAACAAGAAATCCTGCAAGGGATTATTACTTAAATGGAAAGGAAATAATGTGCATGGCAAATGATCTGAGGGTCCTAATTGATAATAAATTGAAACTATCGCAACAATGCTCGGTGGCAGTGAGTAAAGCAAATTGAATATTGCTGTTTTTATGATTCTTAAAGGATAGATAATGTAGATCGCGACGAGCTGTTTCACCTTGTTCAGAGCAGTAGAACCAGAGGACACGGCCTGCGCTTGAAGGGGATGGTAAATTCAAAACACATCGCGGAAACAGTGGCCTTGATATTAACCCCCTTATGACGGGAGGGGTTACACCCTAAAAACACAGGGTACATGCCAGTTGCCATTTTACGGCAGTGGGTTTCGAGCCATGTGAGTGTCCCGTCTTGGAGAGGCGAGGCACTTCATTAACATATTTAAATCAGGCTCCCACCGTGCAATTGGGAACCTGATAAAATTTAACTGCTGCCGGCCAGGTTACCCAAGCCTCAGGAAACCCAACAGCGAAAGTGAGGTGGGAACTTCCGACTTCAGAAGGCAAGTGCCTCGTTCAGCACTTCTTGTGGGCCAGGATGATCATTGTATCATACGATTACCAGGATGGTAGATGGCAATCTAGATGGAGATCTTTTTTCATCCAGCAGTTCCTATGTTCCCATTTGATGTGTTGTTTTTAAGTAAGTATCTTGCTGACCATTCTATTTGCAATTTAACAAGAGTGGAATTTAAAACCTGTATAGAAATTAAAGGCTGAGATTAGTGATAGCTACATTTTTTGAGTTTGGTACGTATGCGCCATTGTCACTGATCTCTTTTATATTCTAAATCCTTTATTTTCTTTGCAGATAAAAGTTAAGAAATGAAGTCCTACCCTTGTTTGTGTTATCACATTGTCCCATATAAAAATGTAGATTTTCCTTTATTCCCTTTTCTCCTGAAGGGCAGTGTTCCATGCCAGGGTACTGTTCCACAGAATGTTTGTATTGAGAGCTAGCTGAAGGGCTAAGACCCATAGTTCAGGACATCACTGTGTAGCAGAGAAGACAAGGCAAATCAAGGAGCGGTTATCTGCCACGAGGCACGGCCTTTAAAAGTGTATGCAGAATCCAGTAGGAAGGGAAGATCCTAGCAGGTAAATAAATTCCATGCCTTGGGGTTGTGGGGGAAAAAAGTAGGAGACTGCATCATGCTTGTAGCCCTCTGATGCCCCACCCAAAACTATCCTTTTAATTGTTAGGCCTGGGCAGAAATCTCAGCGAGCTAGTTGACTCATTACAGCCAAGCCTGAATCTGTCCTTGCCCAATATGCTTGTACTCTCTCAAAAATTCACACAACTCAATAACATCAATTGGACTAGCTGACAGTTGTCATGAACAAATATTGTCTTGTACTATTGTTTAAATTCAGTAATATCCTATTTAAATAAGTATAAGAATTATTTTTATAATTGACTGTTTCCTGAAATTAAAATCAACATGAAATAATCTATCAGTATAGCTTATTTTTACTTGTACAGGGCTAACCTTAGGAAATTATGCTTCATAAAGTAATAGTTAATTATTAATCACACTTATTATAGAATTGTGGTTAACCATAGATAATCAAATGCATCTAAAGAGCAAAAGAAACCTTGTAAATCGAGAACATCAAGGACAGAGTTTCTGTTCCGTTGTTTTATATAGTCGGGCACCTTTCAATAACTACATGATTTGTTAAAGTTTTGCATTTAGGTTATAGTGAGGGGACACCACCATGTTTGTGTTGAGGAGAAAAATGGAAGTGTCAAGGCAGCTTTAAAACATCACCAATAGTAAATGTCTGTGCCTATATATGTAAGAGAAACAGTCAAATTAAGCTCCCGTTTTTTGTTGCAGGGTTGGAATTCACCTTGTTGGGAGAATTAAAGACAGATGGTGGTAAAGACTTCCACAATTTTGAAGTTTTACTCCATAAAAGAGAAAGGTGCAAAATAGTAAGCATTGAACAACAGGACGAAAATACCTTTTTTTAAAAAAACATTGCAGATCGAGAAAAATAATAATAATAGTATATATTTTATTTGGAAACCAGGCTGACAGCAGTCCAATTTTTGATTACAGTTAAAACACTACAATTATATTATTTGATAAAAGCAGTAATTGCTGGAAATGCTCAGCAGGTCGGGCAACATTTGTAGAGAGAACAGGCAAGTTCACATTTTGGGTGTGGTCCCTTCTTCGCTACTATTGTATTTAACCGTTCAGTTTTTGTTGTATCCCCTTGTGCAATGATTAGTTTAAATTTGTCCAAATTGCGTTTGCTTCAGTCGCTTTTAATTAATCGATACTGATGAACAAAACCACCTGCAACAACATCAATTATTAATAGAAGCTGTTAAGCAATATTTTCTTGGGAGAACAACAATTCAAACTATAAAACTATATTACAGATTATCAATGACTCCGGGGGCGATTTTGCCAGCCCTGGGGAGGCGGGTTTGGAGGCGGGACTGCTGGGGAAATGGCAGAGTCTGGGGGCGGGTACCCATCCCGCCCTCAACCCGCCTCCGTGCCATCTTCCCAGGAGGTGGGTACCCGACCCGCGCCGGGTTCCGTCTCCTGGAGATTACAGCCACTTAACTGCCAGTTAACAGGAGGTTAACAGGCAGTTAAGAGGATTATCCCCATTTTTCCATCAGAGGTGCAGGTTTCCCGGCGTCGGGAAACCCCCACCAGGGCCAGCGAGGCGAGCAGTGGGTCTGCGGGGGTTGGAGGGGTCCAAAGGTGCGCTGTGGAGGTGAGTGATAGGTGCAAGTGTGAAGAGGTAATTATGTGAGGTGAGTGAAAAGTCTGTAAGTTTCCTTACCTTTGTTTCTTCCTACAGACTTCAATCGTTGGGGATCCGGAGGCTCCGGCATCTCCACGGCAGAGGTGACAGAATGGCTGCTGCATTCTCCGATGCGACAGTCATCTGCCTTCTGCTCAGAAAATAGGTTTGGTGAGCCTTGAGTACAAGAACTCACCAAACAACAGAGAATGTCATTTTGACAGATGAAACATCATACGTTGACATTCTCTGTCACCGGCTTCCCCTTAATTGGCCTGCTGAGCCCACTGGTCAATCAAGGGAAAATAGTGTGGGTTGGCCACAAGTCGATGGAGGCGGGACCAAAGCCTGACAAGCAGCAGTCCCGTCTCCAATGCGCCCCCATTGGCAAATCACCCCCCAATCAACTCTTTCATCAGACGCTTTCTAATTTTCCTCATTGATGGCTTTGTTCCATGTTTATCCAAACATATTAGTAGTTAAAAGTCAGGCCAAAATCACTAGTATTATATGTGCATTCGTACAAACTGCAGTAGATGTAATCATCACTAGGAAGAATTTACTATTTCATTGGATTCAGGAAATCTTACATTTTATAAAAACTTTAAAGATTCAGTAAATTAGGCATCTAAAATGTGTTCCTGTTGTGCTGTAATTATTACAAAAATGTTGTGGTTTAATTGCAAACCCATTAACCAGACTGAAAATACAGTCATGCATCACAGTTACAAATTTTGGGCCTGCTCTAGCTTTTCTTTCAGGTACAGCATCATTGATCTCCTCTGTAAGCAGATCCCACGCCCCTTACAATCAAGAATTTACTTTTATTGCCCAATATTTAGTTGTGTGTCCGTATGGTCCAGTTGGATCATACCAGGAAAACCCCTTGTTATATGAATTGGATACGGTGAACTCACACATGCCTCCACATGCACTTCGGCAAACTTCCAAAACTGATTCTCACTTTAGTGAGATGAGCCT
The DNA here is from genome assembly GCF_052327205.1 of Somniosus microcephalus. Classification (NCBI taxonomy): domain Eukaryota; kingdom Metazoa; phylum Chordata; class Chondrichthyes; order Squaliformes; family Somniosidae; genus Somniosus; species Somniosus microcephalus. The sequence continues at coordinate 47,751,512 of NC_141003.1, forward strand.
GAATATAAATCAATAAACTGGCTTATTTTATAATTAAGTGAATGAACATAAGAAACAGGAGAACATAAACAGGAGCAGGAGTAGGCCAATCGGCCCCTCGAGCCTGCTCTGCCATTCAATAAGATTATGGCTGATCCAATCTTGCCCTCAACACCACTTTCCTGCTCTCTCCCAGTACCCATTGACTCCCCTGTAGTTCAAATGTCTGTCAATCTCTACCTTGAATATATTCAATGACTCCGCCTCCACAGCTCCCTGGGGTAGAGAATTCCAAAGATTCTCGACCCTCTGAGAGAGGAAATTCCTCCTCATCTCTGTCTTAAATGGGTGACCCCTTATTCTGAAACTATGCCCCCTAGTTCTAGATACCCCCACTAGGGGAAACATCCTCTCAGCATCTACCCTGTCAATCCCCCTCAGAATCTTACATGTTTCAATAAGATCACCTCTCATTCTTCTAAACTCCAATGAGTATAGGCCCAACCTGCTCAACAGAGTAATATCTATAGTAAATGTCACTATACGTTGATGTTATATCAGTATCATCCTCATAACAAAGAAAATAAGATGCCACACTTTCTCCGTTAATGGGCTAAATATTCGCTGTCCTGCTCAACCCTTTCTCTGGTCCTGATCACCAGCTCTATCTTAACAGGTGGGACTACTCACCTCCGATAGCTCCCTTAGCAGTCCATCTAGAACTGACTATGTATTTCTGTCCTTTTTTCTCTTGGCTGGACAGGGATTCAAGAGCTTGACCTCTTGACCTCCAAGAATTTGCCAGTACAGCTGCACCTGTGTGTGGGTCCCAAGAACCTGCTTCCTGCTGCTCCTAAATGAATAGGGCCATCTGGCATACCGGGGATAATTCTAAACCCCCAGGACGGGCGGTGGATATGGGGGTTAAAGTTTCAAAAATGGGAAACCCGGCCGCAACCTGCCTCCATCGCGCCCACTTTTGAGGTTGACGAGCTGAGGGGGGTGGGGGGGTGGGCAACTAACCTGCTCTGTGGAGGTGGGTACCTAATTTAAATATTTTTAATGAGGCTTCGTGCCTCAGATATTAGCTCTGTTCAGATTTAGTCCTGCGGGTCGGGTTTCCCAGGCCTCGGGAGGCGAAGAAACGCGAGAACGGCCGGATCCAGCAGGTAAGTGCTTTACCAGCACTGCTTGTGAGCCAGGAGGAGCAGGAGTGCTTTCCCTTCCCACCCCAGACCCTCAAGCAAACCTGTTGACTCCCCACGATCAGCACCCCTGCGATACCCCCCACCCGATATCGCTCCTCCCAGATGTCTCCCTGACCCACAATGTCTCCCTCCCTCCCTCCTCTTTGCTCCCTGGCTATGGCCTGGTGCCTCAGGCCTTCCCGCCCAATGGCTGGCCAGCCTTTCAATCTGGCTGGCTGCCTTCCCGCCCGATGGCTGGCCAGCCTTTCAATCTGGCTGGCTGCAGTTCTAAGAACATAAGAAATAGGAGCAGGAATAGGCCACTTGGCCCCTTGAGCCTGCTCCGCCATTCAATACGATCATGGCTGATCTTGGGCTCAAAGGCACTTCCCAGCCTGCTCCCCATAACCCTTCACTCCATTATCTTGCAATAATGTGTCTATCTCCACTTTAAATGTATTTAATGACCCAGCCTCCACAGCTCTCTGGGGCAGAGAATTCCACAAAATTTACGACCCTCTGAGAGAAGAAGTTCCTCCTCATCTCAGTTCTAAAAGGGAGATGCTTTATTCTGAGACGGTGCCCCCGAGTTCTAGATTTCCCCACAAGGGGAAACACCCTCTCTGCATCTACCCTATCGAGCCCCCTCAGTATCTTATATGTTTCAATAAGATCACCTCTCATTCTTCTAAATTATAACTCAAAACTGGGCATCCATGAGGCGCTGTGGGCCATCAGCAGCAGCAGAATTGTCTTCAACCACAATCTGTAACCTCATGGCCCGGCATATCCCTCAGTCTACCATTACCATCAAGCCGGGAGATCAACCCTGGTTTAACGAAGAGTGCAGGAGAGCATGCCGGGAACAGCACCAGGCACACCGAAAAATGAGGTGTCAACCTGGTGAGGCTACAACACAGGACTACTTGCATGCCAAACAACGGAAGCAACATGCGATAGACAGAGCTAAGCGATCTCACAACCATCGGATCAAATCAAAGCTCTGCAGTCCTGCCAAATCCAGTCGTGAGTGGTGGTGGACAATTAAACAGGTAACAGGAGGAGGAGGCTCCAAAAATATCCCCATCCTCAATGATGGTGGAGCCCAGCACGTGAGTGCAAAAGACAAGGCTGAAGCATTTGCAACTATCTTCAGCCAGAAGTGCCGAGTGGATGATCGATCTCGGCCTCCTCCTGAGGTCCCCAGCATCACAGATGCCAGTCTTCAGCCCATTCAATTCACTCCACGTGATGTCAAGAAACGGCTGAAGACACTGGATACTGCAAAGGCTATGGACCCTGACAACATTCCGGCAATAGTACTGAAGACTTGTGCTCCAGAACTAGCTGCGCCCCTAGCCAAGCTGTTCCAGTACAGCTACAACACTGGCATCTACCCGGCAATGTGGAAAATTGGCCAAGTGTGTCCTGTCTACAAAAAGCAGGACAAATCCGACCCGGCCAATTATCGTCCCATCAGTCTACTCTCAATCATCAGCAAAGTGATGGAAAGTGTCGTCGACAGTGCTATCAAGCGGCACTTACTCAGCAATAACCTGCTAACTGATGCCCAGTTTGGGTTCCGCCAGGGCCACTCAGCTCCTGACCTCATTACAGCCTTGGTCTAAACATGGACAAAAGAGCTGAACTCAAGAGGTGAGGTGAGAGTGACTGCCCTTGACATCAAGGCAGCATTTGATCGAGTGTGGCATCAAGGAGCCCTAGCAAAACTGAAGTCAATGGGAATCAAGGGGAAAATTCTCCATTGGTTGGAATCATACCTAGCACAAAGGAAGTTGGCTGTGGTTGTTGGAGGTCATTCATCTCAATCACATGACATCACTGCAGGAGTTCCTCAGGGTAGTGTCCTAGGCCCAACCATCTTCAGCTGTTTCATCAATGACCCTCCCTCCATCATAAGGTCAGAAGTGGGGATATTCGCTGATGATTGCACACTGTTCAGCACCATTCGAGACTCGTCAGATACTGACGCAGTCCGTGTCCATATGCAGAAAGACTTGGACAAAATTCAGACTTGGGCTGACAAGTGGCAAGTAACATTCGCACCACACAAGTGCCAGGCAATGACCATCTCCAACAAACGAGACTCTAACCATCTCCCCTTGACATTCAATAGCATTACCATCGCTGAATCCCCCACTATCAACATCCTGGGGGTTACCATTGATCAGAAACTGAACTGGACGAGCCATATAAATACTGTGGCTACAAGAGCAGGCCAGGGGCTGGGAATTCTGCGGCGAGTGTCTCACCTCCTGACTCCCCAAAGCCTTTCCACCATCTACAAGGCACAAGTCAGGAGTGTGATGGAATACTCTCCATTTGCCTGGATGAGTGCAGCTCCAACAACACTCAAGAAGCTCGACACCATTCAGGATAAAGCAGCCCGCTTGATTGGCACTCCATCCACCACCTTCAACATTCACTCCCTCCACCACCGGCGCACTGTGGCTGCAGTGTGTACCATCTACAAGAAGCACTGCAGCAACTCGCCAAAGCTCCTTCAACAGCACCTTCCAAACCCGCGACCTCTACCACTTAGAAGGACAAGGGCAGCAGACGCATGGGAACATCACCACCTACAAGTTCCCCTCCAAGCCACACACCATCCTGACTTGGACCTGTATCGTCGTTCCTTCACTGTCGCTGGGCCAAAATCCTGGAACTCCCTTCCTAACAGCATTGTGGGTGTACCTACACCATATGGACTGCAGCGGTTCAAGAAGGCGGCTCACCACCATCTTCTCAAGGGCAATTACGGATGGGCACTAAATGCAGGCCTAGCCAGCCAGCGACGCCCACATCCCATCAATGAATAAAAAAAATAAAAAAAATAATGAGTATAGGCCCAGCCTGCTCAACCTTTCCTCTAAGTCAATCCCCTCATCTCTGGAATTAACCTAGTGAATCGTCTCTGGACTGCCTCCAATGCAAGTATATCCTTCCTTAAATAAGGAGACCAAAACTGTACGCAGTACTCAAGGTGTGGTCTCACCAATACTCTGTACAGTTGTAGCAGGACTTCCCTGCTTTTATACTCCAACCCCCTTGAAATAAAGGCCAACATTCCATTTGCCTTTTTGATAACTTGCTGTATCTGCATGCTAACTTTTTGTGTTTCATGCACAAGGACCCCCAGGTCCCTCTGAACTATAGCATTTTGTAACCTCTCTCCATGTAAATAATAGTTTGCTTTTTTATTTTTCCTGCCAAAGTGGATCCCACCAGGTTTTACGAGCAGGTAGGCTGCTGGGTAGAACCTCCATAATTTCAAGTTAAAATCACTCTGGGGTCCTAATGACATAGGACCCCCATTTGCATGTATAGATGAGGTCCCCACCTATATTTGGTGGGCACTTCAACCGACTAAAAAAATGCGTGGTTAAAATGGCGGTCGGCGGGAACGGAGAGGTCAGTACTCTGAAGTGATTTTAACTGCCCGCCCTGTTCCTCTCAGGCAGGGTGGGCTAAAACTGGCCTTATTGTGTTGGCAGAAGCGATTGATGTACTGAAAGAAAATGTTATACACCATAAGACAGGTTGCTGAATGCATTAATGCTATTTCTGCTGCAATTAAAACCTTTATGGAAATAAAATTAGCTATGTGTTCATTAGAAAAAGATTCTTCATCTGATAGCGCTGATTAAATAAAGCTTGTAATATTTTACATGCCAAGCATAATTGCATTTGAGATCATTTAAACTCAGAACTAAATTTAATCATTTTTGGGTATACACATTTTAACTTGCCCATCAGTCAATTAATTGGTGATGCTTTAAGAAAACATATTACGAATCAATCCTTGGTGTTATGTCGTATTATCTGCTCTTTCAGTTCTATTTGCTTTAACACTAATTTCTTTTACAATCTCCAAATCTTTAACTTGTACTTTTTTTTAATTTAACCAGAATAATTGGAATGCAGCAAGCCACTTTCATTTTACAATTCTTCAGTTTAATACTGCACAGCCCCTACTGAATAATGAAGATGACAGAATTTTGATTAGCACTCCAAATGACAGCTCGGTCATACTTTTGAGTTGTTGAACAGCAACCAGTTACCCACTTCACGTGATGGATTAATCACAGGAACTGAGTAAAGTTAACTTTAATGTACTTTAACAAAATAAACAATCAAATCTCATTACAAAAGTTGAGTAGTGCTTATGTTTTTGTTCTTGAATTCACCATGACAAATTTGAGTGCTTTTACTGATGATAATGGGGGAAAATTCATTAGTGAGCATTTTGGGTCACTGACATCATCTGCGCACTAAATTTAGCGCCTGGCGAAAAATAGCACCGCGATCGGTAACTTCAGTTTTAGCACCCCACTTCCTTCTTAGAACGCAAACCCCAAATATCAGGGCGGTGCATTCGGTAGCGCTACGCACTGGGCCACATGGACGGGCTCTTCCCCTCATTAAAAGGGAGGGCCCAAGCCCACAACTCTGCGGGACCCTACCTGGACCTCCAGGGAGCGGGGTACCGTGCCAGCGACCTGTAAAGTCTGTGGGTTGTATAGCGAAGTAATACACAGACTACAAGAGTAACTTAAACAGGACTTTACTATTCGAAGGTCAGGGCGAATCTGCCCAATAAATCCTGACACAGCACTTATATACTGGTGTGGTCACCGTCGGTATTACAGTATACAGCAGCCAAGATAAAGTAGTGCCACACCTAAAATAGTTCTCTTAAAGGTGAACGGTTACATACAATAGTTCTCTTAAAGGTAGAACAGTTACATACACTACAATCCTCCCTTTTTAGCTTACAACATACTTATTCCCCATTAACCATATCATTAGAACATATATACAAATTGTGTAAAACAGTTCACAGATTCAGTCTCTCTGGAGGTCTCCTGACTCTGTCCGGATAACGCCTCGGTGGTGTAGTAGTTTTCGGTGGGGTAGTAGGTTCTTCCGGCAAGGCCGATTCAGCTTGAAGGACAGTGTCAGGATCATCTGATTCCAGTATTACCAGATCGGAGGTAGGTGCTCTGGGTATCTCTGTTTCTACATTAGCCGTGTAAGGTTGTGGAGTAGGTTGGCTCTTTGTGGATGACCCTATGATCTGGTCAACATGGCGCCTTATTATGCTGCCACCAATGTCCACTGTATACAGCAGCGGCCCTAGCCTTTTTACAATAGTTCCAGGCTGCCATTTCTCGGTACGGTAGTCCCGGGCCAAAACTTGTTGACCTGTCTGAAAAGATCTAGTTGGCCTTTCATTCATGCCCTGGAATTGCCGGTTCTCTACGTCCCTTCTGACGTTTGGCTTAATCAAATCCAGCCGGCATCTTAGTCTTCTATTGAAAAACATCATGGCGGGAGTTTGATTTGTGACCGCATGTGTTGCATTCCTGTACGCCAACAAGAAGTCAAACCCGAAACGTCAACTCAAATTTCTCTCCACGGATGTTGCCTGACTTGCTGAGTTTTTCCAGCATTTTCTGTTGTTATTAAGAAGTTACCTACCTTATGTTGTAAGTTGATGTTCTCATTACCCATGGCCTTTATGGCCTTCTTGAAGGTCTGGACAAACCTTTCAGTTAAGCCATTGGTGGCGGGATGGTATGGGGCTGACGTGTAGTGCTTGACCCCATTGCTTTTTAAGAACTTCCTGAATTCTTCGGACACAAATTGTGGTCCATTATCAGAACAGACCTGTTCCGGCAGCCCATTCCTGGCAAACATGGTCCTTAATACTGTGATGGTTTTTTCCGTGGTGGTGGAGGACATCTTTATTATCTCCGGCCACTTGGAGTGTGCATCCACCGCTATTAGGAACATTGAGTCCATAAATGGACCAGCAAAGTCGATGTGTACCCTTTGCCAAGGAGATGAGGGCCACTCCCATGGATGCAGAGGAGCTTGTGGTGGCGCGTTTTGGACCTTCTGGCATCCTAGACAACTCTTGGTTATTTCCTCGATGTCTCCATCAATACCTGGCCACCACACAAACGCTCTTGCTAGGTTCTTCATTTTCACTCCACCCAGATGCCCCTCGTGAAGTTCCTTTAGCACCTTATGCTGAGGTTTGGGTGGAATCACCACTCTCGATCCACACATCAAGGTTCCTCGGCACACTGACAGCTGTTCTTTCCGTTGCGAAAATGCTGGCAGTGTTGGTTCGCCATGTGCTGGCCATCCCTCCACTGTTAGATCGTAGACCCGTGAGAGAGTCGGCTCATTTCTTGTTTCATTCTCGATCATCGAATTGGTTACTGGTAGACATTCTACTATGGATGAGTGGAACATCTCTACCGGGTCCATTGTAGCCGCCTCTTCTACTACCGGCAATGGTAGGCGCGATAACCCATCAGCATTTCCATGCTGTTTGGAGCTTTTGTATTCAATGTCATATTGGTATGCCCCAAGTAACACGGACCACCTCTGTAACCTTTGCGCTGTCATAGTGGAAACGGCCTTGTTAGGGTTGAATATGGACACCAACGGCTGGTGGTCTGTCAGTAATGTGAACTTCTTGCCCTGCAGGTAATGATTGAATTTCTTTACTCCCCACACAAGGCTGAGGGCCTCCCTGTCTATCTGAGCGTAATTTCGCTCCGCGGAGGTCAACGATCGGGACGCAAATGCGACTGGCCTTTCCGAGCCATTTGGTAACTTGTGTGAAAGTACTGCTCCAATTCCATAAGGGGAAGCATCACAAGCTAGACGAAAAGGTAACGTTGGGTTGAAATGAGCCAACACTTCCTCAGAGGTAATCAACGCCTTGCTTCTGCGAAAGGCCTTTTTACAGTCCTCGCTCCACTTCCATGGCACTTCTTTCCGTAACAGAGCATTCAGCGGATGTAGCACCGTGGATAAATTTGGCAGAAACTTGTGATAATAATTAATCAACCCCAGAAACGATCTCAACTGTGAAACGTTTTCCGGAGCGGGGGCCTTCACGACAGCTTCTATCTTGTCAGGCGACTTGTGCAGCCCCTCTTGGTCAATGACATGACCGCAGTACGAGATCCGTTTCTGGAAGAACTCACATTTCTGGCGATTAACTCAAAGGCCATATTCCTTCAACCTGGTGAGCACCAGTTTCAAATTTGTGAGGTGTTCCTCCTCGTCTTCTCCCGTAATCAGGATATCGTCCAAGTAACACTGCGTGCTTGGAACACCTTGTAAGACCTGCTCCATTGCCCTCTGCCAAATTGCTGGAGCCGAAGCTACTCCAAAAACCAGTCTATTATAACGATACAAGCCTCTGTGCGTGTTGATTGTGAGATACTGGCGCGACTCTTCCTCGACTTCCATTTGTAAGTATGCCTGTGCCAGGTCTATCTTGGTGAAGTGTTGCCCGCCAGACAATGAAGCAAAGATATCCTCAATCCGCGGAAGCGGGTATTGTACCGTGTGAAGCACCGGATTAACTGTGATCTTGAAATCTCCGCAGATGCGGACCTTCCCCAGTCCCCCTGGCTTGTTACTTGATGAAGACTTCATGACGGGAACAATGGGCGTGGCCCACTCACTCCAGTCCACCTTAGACAGTACCCCTGAACGTTCAAGCTCTTCCAGTTCTGCCTCCACAGCAGGTCGTATCGCGTAAGGTACCGATCTGGCTTTGAAAGATTTTGGGCTTGCATGTTCTGCAATCTTGATTTTTGCTTTAATTCCTCTCAGTGTTCCCAGTCCTTGCTGGAATACCTCATTAGCTTCGTCCAATATTCTGGACAACCGCTCAGGTTTGACCTCTTCCTTCCCGGAATCTACCGTCATTGTGTTTAGTGAATGCCAGTCTATCTTTATTTTCCTGATCCACTCCCGTCCCAGAAGTGGTGGACCTCCCTCGGGCAGCACATACAAGTCCATCCTTTGGTGATCTTTGTCTTTGTATCTCACCTTGACTTCTATCTTTCCGATGGGGTATACTTTGTGCCCCATGTATGTCTGCAATACTATCTCCGTATCCCGTAGGGGAATATGTTTGAATAACTTTTTGTAATCATGCTTATTCATGACCGTCAACGCCGATCCGGTGTCCACTTCCATCTTCACTTGGACTTTTGCAATCTGTAGTGTGATCCAGATAGTTTGTCGGTCAGCTTCTTTACTCACATTATGAATCCTCAGACTACCCAGTGCCTTGCTGTTGGAGTCTGAGTCCGAATTCTGTTCATCTGGACTCTTCCCAGTCACCTCATGTACCTTTCTGTACTTCTTCTGCGGTGACTTATTATTGTTGTTCTTCTTTCCTGACCGGCATACCTTAGCTATGTGGCCAAGCTTGCCACATTTCCTACAGTCCTGGTTTTTAACCCAGCATTGGTTCTGGTCGTATGTTGTCTTCCCACAACGAGAACATTTCGTTGTACCCGAAGTCATTTGATCCACACTGGGTACCGTTGTCTTCTGCTGCATTTCCGCTGTGCCTCTTGCTGCGGCTTCGTGCGATGCTGCAATAAGGACAGCCTTATCAAGTGTAAGGTCGTTCTCTTCGAGTAGTCGTTTTTGCGTTCCTTCCTTCGACAATCCACACACGAACTTGTCTCGCAATGCCTTTGTCAGATTTCCTCTAAACTGGCAGTATTTCGCTAGTCTACGCAGCTCGACCAAGTACTCCGTGTTGCTTTCCTCTTTTCGTTGCGTTCTCCCGTAAAATTTAGATCGTTCCGCTAACATCAGCGGTGCGGGGTTAAAATGATCCTTCAGGACAGCAACAATATTATCGAAAGACTGATCCGCCGGTTTAGCTGGTGATAGAAGATGCTTCAATAACCCGTATGTCCTCGCACCCATTGAGTTTAATAAGGTTAGAGCTTTTTCATAATTTGCTATCTTATTAGCCGTACAATATATCTCGATGCGTTCTACATACGTGGGCCAGTCTTCCACCTCGGCATTGAAACCGTTGCTGTTACTATGCTTAGGCATCTTCACACTCTTCCTGAGAAACAACAACAATATTCTTTAACTTTTTTTTTCCAGATGGCGGTTTCCCGCGCTTATCTTCTTTCCCCGCCCACTTTAAAAATGGCGGTTCCCGCTTCTGTCTTCTTCCCCGCCTACTGGCGGCTGCCCGCGTTTCTTCCCCTGGCAGGAGGGGTAAGCTTCCCTCGGGCGACGGCCGCTGGCTTTCGGGTTTGCAGCCTGTGCGTCGGCTTCAGCGCGTTCCCTTCTCTCGGCAGGGCAGCCGGTGCTGGGTACAACCCGTTGGCGGCGAACAGTTTCAGCCGCTGGGCTGGATCTCGCTCAGCCTTCCTCGCTCGGGCTCTGTCTCTCCCGCTCGCTCAGGCTCCCAATCGCGCCTCCAGCCCTCTCGCAGTCCGGTGCTTCCCTCCCCGGCTGCGGCTACGTTCTCCGCGGTTTATTTATTTTATATCGTCCCGCGCCTTACGATCCGGTCGCAGCGCTTCGTGGCCTCAATCACTGTCTGGCCTTTTTCACCCCAATCGCGCCTCCCAGCTTCTCGCAGTCCGGTGCTTTCCTCCCCGGCTGCGGCTGAGTTCTCCGTGGCTTATTTATTTTTATATCTTCCCGCGCCTTATGACCCCGGTCGCAGCGCCTCGTGGTCACGGTAGTTGTCCGGCCTTTTTCGCCGTCGCGGTCTAGCCGTCTCACGACGCTCCCCAGCCCGCTTGTACCGCGGCTTCTGCTCCACGCTGCCCCAGTCTCAGCGCCTCTGGGCCCGACTTCTGTCCGGCTCCTTTCCCCCTCGACCGTGGTCGAGTGCACCGCCCTTATCCTCCGTTTATTTGTTTCTATTTTCCCTTTACTCACAGTCACCGTGGCCGACTTGCTTCTCGTGTTGATCGGCTCACTCACCACCGTGGCAGAAGGGACAATCCGTGCCTGTTGCTGATGGAAGACTTCGTGTTTGAAATCTTCCTCCTTTCTTGGTCTGCAGACTCGAGTTTTCTCTCAGCAAAACGACGAGGGCGGGTGCCTCTTTTCGACGCTCGTTTACTTCTTCAGAAGTATTGTTGCCGCAGGGTAAGATCAAACTCGTCGCCACTGTAAAGTCTGTGGGTTGTATAGCGAAGTAATACACAGACTACAAGAGTAACTTAAACAGGACTTTACTATTCGAAGGTCAGGGCGAATCTGCCCAATAAATCCTGACACAGCACTTATATACTGGTGTGGTCACCGTCGGTATTACAGTATACAGCAGCCAAGATAAAGTAGTGCCACACCTAAAATAGTTCTCTTAAAGGTGAACGGTTACATACAATAGTTCTCTTAAAGGTAGAACAGTTACATACACTACACGACCCAGCACGCAAGGGGAGTGCCAGGCTGCCAGATCGCGGCATGGATCTCGTGTTCAAAGAGGCAAGTAAGTCAGACAATTTTTTTTCCCCGCCCGCCACCTCCCCTTTAATTATCGCCCCGCGAGCCTCCTGCCACTCCGTTCCCGCCCCCCTGACTCGGTCGCTGTCATCACCCGGCGCAGATTCAGGGGGCGCGGGCCAATATTGCATGCAGGGCGTAAATGGGGCGCTACGCATGGTGATGCCATCGTCATCGCCTGCGCAGCGGTGCGGGGCACTACCGGTTACCGCTGCCACTATACTCCTGTTGAATTTAGTGGGAGTCGTTAGCGGCGCTGCACCCAGGCAAAAAGTCATTTGCGCCCCGTTAGCCCTAATGAGTGGTGCAAATGCACCAAATTTCTAGCCCAATGAGCTTTTACCTGGGGAAAAATTGTTACTTTTTTCCACTAATTTTTCCCCTCATCACCTTCACTCATTGCTATGTATGAGGCCTGATTTTTGAGTTTGCATCAAAGATATTTTAAGCAATGTGGCCACTAAACATATGGGGATATAACATTTGTAAAGCTTTTAAAAAGATTGTACATGGAAAAACATTAGAAGCCAAAAGTCAGTGTCAGCCAAAATACAGCCGGAGCAATTGATGAAGCACTGTAACATCCAACCGCTTGTTTGATGGATGGTGAGGTAATGAGTTTTAGTGCCAGGATCTAAACACTTGCCCTTCATACTGCTGCATGAGATGGGTTTAAAAAAGGGTTGCTTCCAGGGCACGGTCCCCAGAGAACTGTAGTGCAACATGCCTGGCAGATTACGGCGATTAGGCTCAACATTGTGTGCAGTACAAGACCTGGGAACAGATGTGGAAGAAGGTGTCAGATATTAAAAGAAGCCAGTAAGGTAAGCCTGCCCAGCAGCACCATTTGTCAGGGGCATGGCCCACGTATGCATGCCACAGAGTGTAGCAGAATTTAGCTTCGTTATTCCCATTTACTTAATGACACACAGGATGGGTTTCAGCTTCAAAACATCTGTTACTGTGGATGCACTCTTTCGACTTACAACATGTGAAAACTACTTCTCTGCTTGCACAACCAGATGGCAACTACAGGAAACTCTTTGGTATCCGGCACCGACGGGACCGGGATGGTGCCGGTTGATTAAATTTTCCGGAGAGGGCTATCTACCAAGGCTATTTTTAACAAACAAAAATTTAAAAATCAAGAAAATCAAGAAATGTGCAGTATAGAGTAATTGGGTACTCCCGGCAGCGCGGGAGAGTCAGACTCCTGTTATTGAGGTGTTCGGACTTCCGATAGCGCCAAGAAGCCGAGTAGTGGCAGTTTGGAGAACTAACCCCACTGACTAACTCGGTCACCGCGGGAGACTCGGACTCGGCAACATTGCCCGTTATTGAGGTGTTGTTTTCGGAGTATAAATTTTGCCAGTTAATAGAGAATTCCGGATATTTAGGTGTCGTTTAAACGAGAGTTTCCTAAAATACAATGGAATATGTACTGTAAAAGGTCTCAAAGATTATGTCCTAGACTCTCCACAGGAGACTATAGTTTGAGGGAGGTCCGTTATCCTTATAATAAGTTGCCATGGTGCAACCCATTTTTGTCATTACATTTGCTGACAACACCAAGTTAGGTGGCAGAGTAAATAGTGTCGATGGGAGCAGAAAGTTGCAATGGGACATTGATATATTAAGTGAGTGGGCAAAACTGCAGCGGATGGGAGTTCAATGTGGGGAAGTGTGAGGTCATCCACTTTGGACCTAAGAGAGATAGATTGGAGTGTTTCTTAAATGATGAGAAGCTAGGAACTGTGGAGGAGCAGATTTAGGGGTCCAAAATCACTAAAAGCTGGTGGACAGGTATAAAAATGAATTGAAAAGGCAAAAAATACATGTTGGCATTTATCTCAAGGGAGCTGGAATACAAAGAAGTGGAAGTTACCTTACAGTTATATAAAACTCTGGTTAGACCCCATTTCAGTTCTGAGCCCCGCTTCTCAGGAAGGATATATTGGCCTTGGAGGGGGTGCAGCACAAATTCACCAGAATGAATCCGGAGCTAAAAGGGATAAATTATGAGGACAGGCTGGATAGACTAGGCTTGTATTCCCTCGAGTATAGAGGATTAAGGGGTGATCAAATTGAGGTGTTTAAGATAATCAAAGGAGTTGATAGGGTAGACCGAGAGGAACTATTTCCTCCATGGGAGAGTCCAGAACAAGGGGGCATAACCTTAAAATTAGAGCTAAGCCATCCAGAGGTGATGCCAGGAAGCACTTCTTCACACAAAGGGTAGTGGAAATCTGGAACTCCAAAAAGCTGTTGAGGCTGGGGGGTCAATTGAAATTTTCAAAACTGAGATTGCTAGATTAGTGTTAGGCCAGGGTATTAAGGCGGCCTTCGAGACACACGACAACGCAAAATCGTCGAGCAGAAACTGATAGCCAAGTTCCGCACCCATGAGGACGGCCTCAACAGAGATCTTGGGTTCATGTCACGCTACATGTAACCCCACCTGACGCAGGGTCATCCAGACTCGAGTCGACATTGGCTTGTTCTCTCTACACAGATGCGGCCGGACCTGCTGTGATTTCCAGCCAAAAAAAATGTTTTTTGTCTGTTTTTTTTGTTTTTCATACAGACCCCAGCATCTGCAATATTTGACCCCTTGTGACCCCACCTCATTGTTCTTTGATGTAATGTTTCCCTGACTGACCTGTTTGGACACCATTCACACCTTTGACTGCTGTGATTATCTCTCTGCCGAGGTGTGATAAATGGCAGTTGGAAAGATTACCTGTAAACATCTGACATGATTCTCTGACTATATAAGCTGTGTCTTTATGCATTTCTCCACTTCACCTGAAGAAGGAGCAGCGCTCTGAAAGCTTGTGATTTCAAATAAAGCTGTTGGACTATAACCTGGTGTTGTGTGACTTCTTACATTTGTCCACCCCAGTCCAACTCCGGCATCTCCACACCAGGATATTAAGGGTTATGGAACTAAGGCAGGTAGATGGAGTTAGGACACAGATCAGCCATGATCTAATTGAATGGGGGAACAGGCTCGAGGGGCTGAATGGCCATCTCATGTTCCTATTAAGTGAATGCAGCTAAGTTATGTTAGCGCTGTAGTGTGCGAAGCCCTTTGACGATTTGAACGTAACAGGCTCTCAATTGTAAGTTACAGCTGAAATGTGTAACCTATGCGAATGCAATGACAGCGCGGAAAGCTGTAGGGGTGTGTGAGGACTGGGGAGGGTGCTGGGGTGCGGAGGTGGAGGAAGAGTGGAAAGAAGTTCTTTCCCATGATCTTGCTGCTGAGTTAACACTGGCCTCTTTTGGATATGCCAGTGAAAGCCAGTGGCGAAGCACCTGCAAGGTTCCTGGATTCAGACTGTTGCTGTACTCTGGGTAACTTGCGCACTGTTCAATGAGGTGCAACAGCAGCTGTCGGGTTCAGCTGTTTGAGGCCGAAGTGAGGAGCTCCTGAAACAGAGGAGGCTGGAGATCTTTGAATTCAGATTTATACAGCTAGGAATTGATTTTTAAAGCTCTTACTTTTGCAATTCTACCTCCAGATACCTGCTAGTAGTGCTTCAGACGTCTTCTCACAGGAGCAGACCACCAGTACGTTTTAGCACCCACCGTCCCCCTGTACGGAATTAGCCACACGCTAGCGGGGCTGGGGTTATTTGTCTCTGGCCAGTCAGAAGCCTCTGAGCTGCTCCAGGGACCCCCTTGCGGTTTCAAAGTGCTCCCCTATTCCTGAGTTCTAACCCCCGGACTTATTCGGTGGCGATGTAGACAGAAAACAACGTGACTCGTGGTTTGGGTGCAAAACAGACCAGTATTTATTGAAAACAAAAGAAAGAAAAATTGATGTGGCTCTTATGCCTGGTACAACACTTTTGCTTAAACGCAGTACACTTAGTGTCCACTAGAGGGCTCCCTGCTCAGTGCAACTCTCCTCTATTTAATACATGCAGTACACCCAGTGTCCACTAGAGCGCTCCCTGCTCAGTGCAACACTACTTTATTTTAAATACAGTACTTTAAAATAGCTACACAGCGTTCACCACAGCACTTTAGCTTGATGCAACACCCCTTTTAATACAGTTTTAAATACCGAATTCAATGTTCACTATAGCACTTCTCTGCTAGGTGCAACACTGTCTTGCTTAAATAGGGGAGGAGAAACAGACACAATGAAGGAAATCGACTAAAATCACAATTCTAATGAAATTCCCACTTTACTCCCACCCCTATACCTATTCTAAGTTGCCTTGTGGAAGGCCAGAAGAATATATGCTCACCACTGGAAATGCCTGCTCCGTGTCCTGTGAACTTAGATCTTCACTGCCCCGAAGTGAAAAATACCCCAGTGTTTTAAAAGTAAACTGCTGGTGTTTCGCTTCTACAGGCAGACTCCCACACTGTAGAGGGACACAGAGGCAAGGCCAGAGAGAGAGAGATGCTTCTGGGAAGCTATCTTTTATACCCCCATTTGGGGCCCACCCAGATCCTGATGTTTCTGGGCTAAAACAAAAGGGATCCAACTGCCCCATTGTCCAGTAATGGGTTTGAATGTGTGCTCCCATTCATTTAAATGGTTTCTCCTCAGTTTGGATGTGTCCACTTGATATACAAACAAATGCTAATAGCATTCAATTTCTTTGTAAACAAAGCATTGTCCTGTGGTCATCTGGAACCGCAATTGATTGACAGTCTTGAGTGCTTAGCAAACAAAGTTCCTTTGTTCATGCTGGCAGTTTCAATCACTTGATCTTAGAGTCAACATTGTAGAATGTTCTGTAAACAGGCATCGATTGTCCTGCTGCAGAGCGGGGGAAACTCCCCTTTGATTGACAGATTTGACTGCCATTGAACCTTTCTTCACAGACACACACACACAAGCTGTTTCCAAGTCCTTTGCCTTCGGCCATGTGGTCTGACAGCCATTTTTGATCCTTGGAATCTTTTAAAGGCACATCACCCAGGGATTCATTAATCAAAGAAATTAATCTTTGGAGCTGTAAATTATTGCAAAATCTTACCCCCCCCCACCCACAACACACACCCTACCCATAGTCAGGGCTTCTCAAGACCAGGTATGGCATTCTTTTAGGCACCAATTCTCATGCTTTATCTAGGTGCCAAATGAGGGGCAGGATCTCAGGAGGCGGTTAGCTGCTAACGCATTAACGTGGCCGCTGTCTCATGTCAACTTGCACCTTGGCAGCTTGGTGCTGACCCTCCTGTTCCACTGACTTAGTCCTATGAGGGTGGTGGCTGGAGGCCTGGCCTGTGCTGCTATCTTGAGAGACAGCAATATCGTATCATGCAGCTGCGATTCCTGAGTGCCTTGGGCCTCATCATCCTCGTCACCATCATGGTCACCTTTCTCCTGCAGTGCTACCCATTGCTATGTTGGATCTGCAGGAAAGGAAAGAAGTCAAGAATGGCTTGACCCCCTTAACATACGAGCATATAAAAATAACAGGCAGGAAAGGTCCATCTAGCCTGTCCTATATAGTTGAAATGCCTTCTGCATCATGATGCTGACACTCCCTAGCCATATGGAGCCATTTATTCTCCTGGGCGAAGCGGAAAAAACAGATAAAAACCCAAGCCAATTAGAAATAACATTCTGGAATTTCCTCTCCGACCCTAGGCGATCAAAACTAGTCCAGGAGACAATGTTAACCCTGATTTACATTAAATGATACCTACCTCTTGCACGAGGTGATCTCTGCCCCAGAGAGAAATGGGTCCAGCTCTCACTTGAAGGAATACAGCAAATCAGCATTCACCACACGAGCCGGCAACCTGTTCCACAGGCCCATTATTCTCTGGTAAAAGAATAACAGCCTAACATCCAACCTAGTCCTGCCCTTACTTAACTTGTAAATGTGACCCCACATCCTCCTTAACCCAACCAGTTGAAATAACTTACCCAAGTAAACACAATCTAGACCCTTCATTTCTTTATAAACTTCACTCAAATCACCCGAATCTGCACTTCTCTAAAGTATGTAGACCCAGTTATTTGAGCCTATATGAGTAGCTAAGGTACATGATTCCCAGTTTAAGTCTTGTGGCCCTCCTTTGCAGCCTCAATATTCTGCCACCCATACCATATGAGAGGACCAAAACTCTGGCCTAATCAAGATATTGTACAAAGGCAAAATGGTATGCTTTGTTCTGTAGTGAATTGTCCTGTGAAGACAACCTAGGACCCTGTTTGTTTTAGCTATAGCTTTGCGGCATTGGTCATGAACCTTTCGAGAGTGGTACACTATAATACCCAAATATTTTTCAACACTGGCTTCAATTCTGTTCCCTGTTGGGTGTGTGCATATTTAGCATTAAACCTACATAACACCACATTTTTCTAAGTTAAACTTAATTTTCCAAACACGGGCCATTCCCTCCACACAATGAGATCTGCTTGCATTAGTTGAACATCCTCTACAAGCCTAACACTTGCACATAGTTTGGTATCATCTGCAGACTTGCAGATCATTCCCCTGTAGGATTCGCAAAATTGGACTTTGTATTAATAAGGGTCATGATTTTAAAGACTGTTTTAAAAGAAGCCCAGAAAAAGGGGCATACAAAATGGCCACCATACCATGTGACCAGCTTATTGGGACACTTTAAAATGGTTCCTGCGCAACCTCAGACAGATTTGTGGATTCAACCCACAGTAAGTTCTGGAAGCCGTTTCTGAGAGAACGAAACCAGACCCACACGTATGCATATGGATTAGATGCAGATCTAGTCAAGATTGGCCTGGAGACAGAGGCCATCAAAATGTTGACCCAGGCAAAAGGGGACAATTTCATATTCATGAGAACAGCACCCAGGACTAGATAACGAGATCAGCAGGCCATTAAAAACAATGAAGGTAATTCCAGACCAGAGATGGGCCTGTTACCAGCCGTTTAAGACATTTTAAAATATAATGGCTACCCCACTGTGCTCACAGCCCGCCAAAAATAAAACAAAGACTAACCTGATTTTGGGCGGGAAGTGAAGCCTCTGGAAGAAAGGTATATCTGGAAGATTTTTTCGGCAGTTGGACACAGCAGCAAGCTCTCGGGACAGTCAGACACGCCGGGTTGGAGAGCTGGAAACATGCAGCTTGAATCCGGACACCCAGAAGAAGAAGCAGGCAATCGCAGGAGGAAGAAGAAAGCCAACATCGGAAAGGCCGTCTCGAAACCGGCGTTCTGCCCCGGGGAAGCACATCGGGAGATCATCGACCATCCCCGGGCCGTTGCCGGAACGAGAGGCCATCGACCCAACTTGGGAGAAGAGACAAAAAAATAAAGGTCCCAAGCGAAGAAACCTTCCAGCCACCCCGGCTCGGGAGAAGAGAGAAAAGAAAACTGAAGAAGCGATGGGAGCCAGCCCAAGGCTCCTCTAACCAGGGTCGAGCCGACGATCCTCGACCCCGCCGACATCCAGGCCCACCAGTGTCCAGTCACCCCCGACCCCCACCTCAGGAGAGAGGTGTGGCGCAGCTCGCAGGGGCTCCATGATCCACGTGGAGACGAAACGCCTGAAAGGACCAAACACAGACTCGATTTCAAAACCGTGCACTTCCTAGTGGGATTGGTGAGCATGTCTCTGGCCCTTCACAATCAGATCTAGATAGGTTTAATAAGGGGGTGGATTTAAGGGTACAATTAACATGAGTTGTTGTCCCTCGATGTTCCGTGTGTTTCCTTATTTCATGATGATCTTTGTAGAGTATAAGATGCCTGTATTTGCCTTAGTTAGTACTGTGTCGTTATGATTTGTTTGTGTGTTTTTCCCTCCCATGTACTCCCTTATCTGCTTGCATTTGATTTGATATTTTTCCTTATGCAATAAAATTTCGTTTTGTTTCATCAAACTTGGTCTACACGAGTTTTCTCTACATTGTAGTTCCTGCACCTAAGTCCAGAGTACAGAATCTAAGGGGCGAGTGGATCGAACCACTCAAGGTTTACTGTGCAAGAGAGAGAGGCCTCTCGAGAGAGAAACCTCAGGGAAACCTCTCAAGGAAAACCCCTTACACCCCCAACACTTACACCTAGATCACTAATGATGATAGTAATTAGTTAACGTCCGAACACCAATGCCTTCGGAACACCACTGTTAACCGGTTTCCAGACATTGGTTTCCAGGCACCAAATTCACTGACAACAACTTTCTGCCTATTGGCATTCAGCCAATTCTTAATCCATTGCAGCAGATTATCACTGATTCCACAAGATTCTATCTTGTAGAGAAGCCTCTTGAGGTACTTTCAGAAAGTCCAGGTGGACAATGACCCTAATCCACTAACCTGGTGACTTCTTCAAACAATTCAATCACATTTTTAAGACATGACCTTCTTTTCCAGAAGCATTGTCCCTGATGATGCCCTCTCTATCTACAAGGTCATTTAGGGCATCTCCAATTATACCTTCAAGTATTTACCTGTTACTGAAGGGGGAATAATCTTAAAGTTAGAATTTTTTTGTGTAAAGCATTACCTGGAAAAAGGTCTTAAAGCTCTTGATTCAAACAATTGTTTTGAAATTATTTGGAAAAACTAACACTCCGGGGGTGATTTTACCAGCCCTGGGGAGGCGGGTATGGAGGCGGGACTGCTGGGAAAATGGCAGAATCTGGGGGCGGGTACCCATCCCGCCCCCAACCCGCCTCCGTAACATCTTCCCAGGAGGCAGGTACCCGACCCGAGCTGGGGGCCACCTCCTCGAGGCGGGAAGGGGGTCAATGCCAATTAACAGGAAGTTAACAGGCAGTTTTTTGGATAATCCCTATTTTGCCACCTAAAGTGTGGGCTTCCCGACGGCTCCGAACCTCGTCAGGGTCAGCAAGGCAAGGCGGGGTCAGAGGGGCCGAGATGTCCGGTGTGCAGGTGAGTGCTGGGTGTATGTGTGCAGAGGTAAGTGTGTGAGGTGAGTCTTAAGTGTTTTAAAAGCTTTACTTACCTTTGCTTCTTCCTCCAGGCTTCAACCCTTCAGGTCTCGGGAGTCCCTCATCTCACCGGCAGAGAAAGCAGAATGGCCACTGCATTCTCAAATGCAGCAGCCTTCTGCTTTCTGCTCTCTGCTCAGGACAGATCTCTAAGTAAGCCTGTGCCCCAGGTCACAACTTAGAGGACAGATTGTCAGTGTTTGACAGCTTCACAGAGCTCTCAAACGATGACAATTCATCTGTCAAAAGGTCTTGACAGGTGAAACGTCGCTTGCTGACTTCACCAGTAACCGGCTTTCCCTTAATTGGCCTGGTAAGCCCGCTGGGCGGGCTTAACAAGGTCAATCAAGGGAAAATAGCTTGGCTTGGCTGGACGTCGATGGAGGCGGGACTAAAATCTGACAAGCAGCAGTCCCGCCTCCATCACGTCCCCATTGGCAAAACCATCCCCATAATTATTGTTACAGCCTGAGGGAAGGTGCATTTCAATTTGTTGTACTGAGTACTGATGCTTGCTGGGATTTCCACACAGCGCACATGCTCAGACTGTGGCATCTCAGGAATTTCAGGCACAGCTGTAGTCCTTACTTTCTTCATCTGACGAAGGTAGTTCTGCGAGGAATATCACCTCAAACCCTAGGCTTTTGAAAGAGATCGAGGCCTCTGAATAAAAATGTTCATGAATATATTCAAAAGCGTAGACAATATTATAGGCAAGTTGTTATCCCAGATTTGAAGATGTGGGGGGAAAGTAAGTAGAATAGGGAATGGTGCAATGAGACCTGATTTCAATGTAGTAAGGATGGAGGAAGAACCTGCAGGAGGAAATATATTTTTTAAACTTACTGAGTAAATACCATGATCAAATTGGGCCCACAGTTTATCATTTATTTTATCCTTTTAATGTGTTACTAATTTTTGCACTGGGGAAAAATAAATCCTTTGTGCCATTGCATTATTGTTCTAAACTATTATGTGCGTATTCCAGGCTGGTTGCAAAGAAAATGCTTTGCTTTGATGTTGACGGTGTGTGCTGTGGAGCGTGTCAATATTTCAAAGGCCAATTTGATATCTTTTCATTTAGCGAACAATAGCCAAAAGCAAATGGCTTAGTGCTGCAATGGTAAAATAGATGTTGTCAAAAAGGATGCTGATTCCCAAAGGAGCAAGTGTTCTGTGACAGATGGAAAAAAAAACAGGATTGTCAGGTTTCTTTTTGAAAGAAAGGTAAATGGAAAAGAAGGAGCAGTTAAATAATTTATTAGAGTTGTACAGAATCATTTCACCCTGGCAAAGGTTATAAAATGATAGTTTGGTGTTTAAAATATACAACCAACCATATCTGACTAATATTTCTCTGGCGTCTAGGCAATGTTCTGCAGCACAGCGCAAAATGGAATAGAATAATGATTTCTGGCACAAGAACACTCTCCAGGAGGCATGTAGAAAAAGGTTAAAATCATGCCTTAAAGTTTAAAGAAGTAGTCAAATAAAGAAATTACAGACCAAAAATAATTTAGCCATCATTAGTAATAGTGACCTTTTGTCATTTTATTTTTGAATTTTCCTCCATACCCGAATCGTTTTCAGCCCATGTTCTTTGCTAGGTACACGTATCTGAGACAAACATGATTGCAAACAAGAATTAAACCTAAGGCGGTCTGTCTGAGATTACTTTAAACATCTGGTTATTCACACATTTCAAGAATATCAGGAGTGCGGTGAGATTTAATTGCAAATCCTGCCTGGAGCCAAAATTAAGCCCGATGTACTGTAATGCAGTACATTACCAGTGAGTGTTTGAGCTGATACAATATGACCAACAAGATATGTAGAAAATGTATGTATGAGATTGTCATTTTAAATATGAAATTGCTTCTAATTTGTTTCAGAAAGTGTCTTATTTTTAAGTGTAGTCCTTATTATGAATACACATAGGGGGAAAGATTCGTCCTCTTAGCACCTCCCGTTGACGCCAGTAGATGGCGCTAATGGGGCACTAGACCAGGGTGAAGCAAATCCAGCGCTGCATGCTAAATCTGGTCAGCCTGTTGCGACGCCAGTGAGAGGTATCGCTAGGAATGTCAACGCCAGGTAGATTGTGACGTCAGTGAGTGTGCAACGCTCACTGAGCATCCAATTTGCTAAATTGATTCTCGCCACTTATCTCAGCACCTGGAGTAAACACCGACAGGGAGAGCTGGTGTGCAGCAGCAGGGAGCCGGCTCCAGGGACGTTATTTAAAGGGATAATCGGTAATCACTTGCAGCTATAGGTTAGTGCAGTTTCAGTAGTTTTTGTTAGTTTCACCCACTGCAACAGTTTCATTCAGTAATTTCAAGGTTCTTTTGCATCAAGAGTCTTCCAGTAACTAAAAGTAGCTAAATTTAGTCTTCAAAGATTCAAACTGCTACATTTGGTAACATTAATGGAGGCTCTACTGGCATGCCACCTCGTACTCCAGGATCTACGGCGGAGGGAGTGTAGGCAGTGAGAAATACAGGAACATGTGTGCAGAGAGATGAGGAGGGACATCAGGGCTTTCACCAGGACGCCTTACCCTCTGAGGGTATTTCGAGAGCACTTCTCCTACCTTCAATTAAATGAGGAGCCGTGTATCAGACGGCTCTGCCTCACCAAGAAGGTGGTCACAGAACTTTGCCACCTCCTCCAAATGGACCTCCAGCCTCACACCAAAATGACATAAACCCCAGATCCCCTTTGCTCACCCCATCCCCATCATTCCATCCCTCTCGCAGACCCTATCACAGCGCAAAGCTGAAATGAGAGACAGCATAAAAGAATAGTAAGTGAAGTAATAAATTTATCACAAAGTAGTGGGCACATATTTACATCAAAAATATTTACTTTTCACCCTTGTGCAATCCCCTATTGCCCGTCGTTACTGTGCCTTTGCCTACTCTAGTGCTCCTATGAAGTATTGGCCCAGTGGCTGCAGCAGGACTGGTGGAAGGCTGCTGAGCGTCCATGCGGGAGACTTCAGATGGCCTTGCAGGACGTCTTCGACCAACTCTGGGCCTGGAAGGCCCGGCTGTAGACTGCACTACCTCAGCATAGGGGGCAGCAGTCTGGGCTGGCTGGATGACAGTCAGCGACAAGGGCAATGGCAGAGTGGCAGTGGTGGGACCAGGAATGCAGTTATCCTGAGAGAGGACAGCAGCTTCCTCCTCCACTGACCCACTGCCACTCCCCCAGGGCAGCACCTCAGCACCCCTAGCAATCTGTTGCAGCACAGATTGCTGGCCTGCTGCGACACCGTGAAAGCCCCGATCGATGATGGTAGACCCAGCCATGATGGCAGCAGTCAGAGCTTGCGTGGCATCAAGCTGAGACTGCATGAGAGCAGTCTGAGATTGGACGCCACCAAGCATAGACTCCATTACAGCACTAAGACGTTGCGTGATTTCCGCCTGTGCTGCAATAGATGCTGCCACATCGCCCATGACATGCAGCATGACATCTGGGTCCCCATGGTCTCTCAGGAAGTTCATCATCCTTTGCAGACTACCAAGGATGGGCTCCATGGTGTGCGCAGAGTGCTGTGCAATGTTGGAGGCGGATTCCTCCACACTCCTGACCATTGCCAATCGGCTCTCGGACACCCTTGCCATTGCAGCTATCATCTCAGTGTGCATGCCCATCCCCTTTCTTGTGAATGCCTCCCCATCGAGGTCCTCATCTGAGCCCTGTGAAGCAGAACGCGCGCAAGCGAACTCTCCCTCTGGGGAGCTGGCTCCTGAGCTATCCTTTTCCCCGTGGCCTTGCTGCAGCTCACTCGACCCCGGTGCATCACCCAGTGCAGACCCCTCTACTAAACATGCCTCTAAAGATCACGTAGCCCCAGTATCTGAGGTGGTGCCTGCGGGTGAGACATGCAGTGACGCGGTGCTTTGCTCCTCCTCCTCTTCTCCCGCTTCACTCTCACTGGGGGGCTCAGGGACAGGCTGGTCATCTGTTGCTGATTACCTGAAAGCATAAAGGCACAAGACTCGCGTTAAAGTGAGGGGGGCAGGAAGGGAGCAAGGAATGCAGATAGTATAATGAGCTGGAAAGTGGGAAAGGCTTGTAGTGTGAGGGGAAATGAGATGAGAGAAGGAGAGGGGGTGAACATTCCGTTGTAGCTCCTAAGGGGGTCGATGTTGCTGACAGCCACGGCGCCCACCACCTGGCGCCCAGTGACTCTCAGCACTCGCTCCTCCAGGTCTGTAAGCTGTTGGATGTCCGCTTCACCCCCGCCTGTTCATTCCTGCTCCCTCCTACTGTGGCCCAGTTTGGCCTGCAAGAGAAATGAAAGTGTGTGAGTGAGTGTGCAGCTATGTGTTTGGGAGTTGTGCCTGCCATAGTTGAATAGCTGTGACTGTAGGCAAGGCGTGAGATGTGGATGTGAGTTTTAGTAGGTGGAGCTGCTTGGTGGGTGAGTGGTGAGGGTGTGGTGGTTTGTGCAGTGTGTACAGACTGAGGTTCAGATGCTGGGATGTAGGACTTGTTGAAGCATGTACTCACCCTGACCACCCGAATTAGGTCGTTGAATTTTTTATGGCACTGTGTGAGAGTCCTGAGGAGCACACTGCTTTCCAAGATGTCTTGGGCCACTTCCTACTTTTCTACTGACACCACCCATTCCTTGGCTATAATGAATTTCCAGTCCAATATTAATTTTTTTTAGCTAAACATTTGGCTTCAGTTCAATTATCAAAAAGAAGATAATGTTCACCTATTTTTAAAAAGTATAATGGCCCAGAAATTCGGGTCTCCACGGGTGAATACGCGTTGGGTACTCACCCGTAGGCCTGATGGAAGTGCCAGTTTCCTGCATGCACTGCACATGCGCGGGAAACCGGCACTTCCGTTCCTCTGAACGAAGGGGTTCAGAGGTCGAACGCGTGCGCGGGGGAGGCTGCGCGTGCGCATCGAACTTCAGTTTTTTTTACAGGTTTTCTCGGGAACGTAAGCCTGCAGAATTTAGAAATATAAAAAACAGGCGTAAGGCCTGCTTTTTACAAGGTAAGTGGTGAATTAATTAAAATTAAAACATTTTTTCCACAGGTTTATTATTTCTAAATACTTTAAAGCAAGGTAAGTTTATTTTTAGCCCCATTAGAAAATAAAATTATTTTTTTCAAAAATTTAAATTATTGTTTAACATAGTTATTTCATGTAATTTATAGTTTATTTAAAAAATGTGATGTTTCTTTAAAATTTATTTGAAGATTTAGTGCTATTTTGGGGCCGTAGTAATTATAAGTCTTGACAGCACTTCCTGTCAAACTTATGAATGGGCATTCCCTGCTCCGATTGGCTGCCCATGACCCACGTGATCCTAGGGGACGCATCAAACTAACTGCGCCCCTGGGATACGCAAGCACTGCGTGCCGGCAGCTGGACCAGGCCCTGGATTGGAATTCCATGGGGGCCCAGAGCTCAACGGCCGGCGCAGTAGGTAAGTGTGTAAGGGGTTTTCCTTGAGAGATTTCCCTGAGGTTTCTCTCTCTAGAGGCCTCTCTCTTTTGCACAGTAAAACCTTGAGTGGTTCGACCCACTCGCCCCTTAGATTCTACACTCTGGACTTAGGGGCAGGAACTACAATGTAGAGAAAACTCTTGTAGACCAAGTTTGATGAAACAAAATGAAATTTTATTGCATAAGGAAAAATATCAAATCAAATGCAAACAGATAAGAGAGTACATTGTAAGATTCGAAAATTTTCATTATATAATCACACAAGATAACAGGATTAATAATACAGCTTTATTGACCAAAAGAAGCTTGTACAGATAAACCTTTGATAAAAGGGCATACAAAATGGTCGCCGGACCTCGTGATCAGTTTCTTGGACTATTTGATTTCTGTTACTGCAAGCCAGACAGGCTTGTGGATTGAGAACAGTAAGCCCGCGAAAGCCAGTATCGGGAAACCGAAACTCAGGGAAATGGGCATACATATTCAATTGGATTCTAAGTACAAGACAGTTTCAGGCAACAGGATGGGGCCCATCAAGATATGGGCGGACAATGAATGAACACTTAAACCCATTTAAGGTACAAAGGAAAAACCGCTTAACAGCCATCAAGGGAAATCTCCGGACCAATCAGTATGCGAACCGAGTTACGGTGACAAAGTAAAAGACATTATCGGCCAGGAAGGCCAGTTAAGATATCACCGGCTCCCGTTACAAGACAAAGCGCCCCTGCAGAGATTTCTGCCCGCCAAAAATATTACAAAGACTGGACTATGATCTGGCGGGAGATAAGACTGGCCCAAAAGGGTATAACTATGGATTTGAAAAGTCCATCGGCGCGCCTCTTCTACCTCGGTAGCTTCGGGATTCGATCAGGACGTTTCTTCTTTTAAAGACGTTTCGGACGGACATTTCGGTAAAAGACAACGTGGTCGGTGTTCAGCCAGACAAGGCTCGGCCACGACGGGAAGACGACGAGGGTGGCCCGGGTACCGTTGTCGGGAGATCATCGACGACCCAGGCTGAAGAAGAAGACACCCTCAGGAAAACCGACGATCCAGGCCGGAGGAAAAGGACATTCCGGGCCTAGCACTCCTGTGCCTCAACATCCCATTCTCAGGGTTTTCCTCACTGGACTCTCCCATGTGCATCCAGTTATTCAACATCACATCGGTGGCAGAGACTTCCCCATGAATCCAAATCCACAACAGCTTTTTAACTGATCCATCCTTGACGAGCGCTCATCAAGGCTGTGTCCACTGCCTCATCGCCTGAGAGAGAGAGAAAAACAAGCTGCGCCAGAAGTTTCCAAATCCACGCGACGACGGAAAGCTGTGCCAAAAGGCTGCGAACCCCCTCTTTTGCGAATCTGAAAGTGGTGAGCATGATCCCGAGTTCCTCAAGTCGAAACTTAGTTTAGGTCTAGGGGAGGGAGAGGGTAAGGGTAATCGTAATGTGTTTCCCCTTTTTCGATGTGCCGTGTGTTTCCCATTTCCATGGAATCAAGTTTATAGATATGTGCATGCTCGTAGTCACTTTGATTTGTGCTTATGATATGTATTTTATAATGCTGCAAACTGTTTAATAATAAAAGCCTCCATTTCGTGCTATTCAACCTGGTCTATTGAGTCTTTCTCTGCACTACAGTTCCCTGCACCTAAGTCCAAGGTCTAGAACCGTAGGGAAGAGTGGGTCGAACCACTCAAGGGTAATTATTGCACGAAGCCTGGTAGGAGACCAGAACGAGCAAGAGAAACCCCCTACAACATGGGAGGGAAAAACACACAAACAAATCATAACGACACAGTACTAACTAAAGCAAATACAGGCATCTTATACTCTACAAAGATCATCATGAAATAAGGAAACACACGGAACATCGAGGGACAACAACTCATGTTAATTGTACCCTTAAATCCACCCCCTTATTAAACCTATCTAGATCTGATTGTGAAGGGCCAGAAACATGCTCACCAATCCCACTAGGAAGTGCAAGGTTTTGAAATCGAGTCTGTGTTTGGTCCTTTCAGGCGTTTCGTCTCCACGTGGATCGTGGAGCCCCTGCGAGCTGCGCCACACCTCTCTCCTGAGGTGGGGGTCGGGGGCGGCTGGACTCCGGTGGGCCTGGATGTCGGCGGGGTCGAGGATCGTTGGCTCAACCCTTGTTAGAGGAGGCTTGGGCTGGCTCCCATCGCTTCTTCAGTTTATTTTTATCTCTTCTCCTTCCAACCGGGGTGGCTGGAAGGTTTCTTCTCTTGGGGTTTTTATTTTTTTGTCTCTTCTCCCAAGTTGGGTCGATGGCCTCTCGTTCCGGCAACGGCCCGGGGATGGTCGATGATCTCCCGATGTGTTTCCCCGGGGCGGGACGCCGGCTTCGAGACGGCCTTCTCAATGTTGGCTTGGTTGTTCTTCCTTCTCCGAGTGCCTGCTTCTTCCTCTGAGTGTCCGGATTCAAAACTGCACTCCAGCTGCCCCAACTGCCGAAAAGTCTTCCAGATATACTTTTCTTCCAGAAACTTCCGTCTCCCGCCCAAAATCAGGTTAGTCTTTGTTTAACTTTTGGCGGGCTGGGAGCACAGAGGGGTAGTTATTATATTTTTAAATGTTTTAAACGGCCAGTAAAGGCCCATCTCTGGTCTGGAATTACCTTCATTGTTTTTAATGTCCTGCTGATCTCGTTATCTAGTCCTGGGTGCTGTTCACATGAATATGAAATTGTCCCCTTTTGTCTGGGTCAACATTTAGATGGCCTCTGTCTCCAGGCCGATCTTGACTGGATCTGCATCTAATCCATATGTATACATGTGGGTCTGGTTTCGTTCTCTCAGAAACGGCTTCCAGAACTTGCTGTAGGTTGAATCCACAAAGCTGTCTGAGGTTGCGCAGGAACCATTTTAAAGTGTCCCAATAAGCTGGTCACATGGTATGGTGGCCATTTTGTATGCCCCTTTTTCTGGGCTTCTTTTAAAACATTCTTTAAAATCATGGCCTCTTCTGCCATTTGACCCTTATTAATACAAAGTCCAATTTTGCGAATCCTACAAGTGCAGATCGGGGGCTGGCACCTGCGGGAAGCCCCTGACCCGAATTTCTGGGCCATTATAAAAATTAAAATGTCAGGATAGCAATGCCCCCACAAAAATTATTATCTGATGCACTCTGATAGCTGGGTGGAATAAATGTACTTTTTGATAGACCCATTGCTTCAGCCTGTTCATGCCCCACAGAATGTATTTCTTCCTATCTTGACTCTATTTTTTCTCCCCTTCTCCCCTGTCTCTTCCGACCTACTTCCGTGACACTTTCGACACTCTCCACCACTTGAAAAAAAGTTTCCAGTTTCCTGGCTATAACCGTCTCCTTTTCACCATGGACATCCAATCCCTCTACACCTCCATCCCCCACCAGGATGCTCTGGGGGCCCTCCACTTTTTCCTTTGAATGGAGTCCCATTCACCATCACCCTCCTCCGCCTGGCTGAACTTGTTCTTACATTGAACAACTTCTCCTTTCACTCCTCTCACTTCCTCCAAATAAAAGGTGTTGCTATGGGAACCTATATGGGTCCTGCTATGCCTGCCTTTTTGTGGGTTTTGTTGAAAATTCTTTGTTCCTGTCCTATTTGGGTCCCCTCCTTCACCTCTTTTTCCGATGCATTGATGATTGTGTCAGTGCCCGCTTCCTGCTCTCGCCTGAACTGGAAAATTTCATCAGCTTTGTTTCCAATTTCCACCCCCTCCCTTGCCTTCACGTGGTCCATCTCTGACTCTTCCCTTCCTTTCCTCGACTTCTCTGTTTCCATTTTTGGGGTTAGGCTGTCACCCAATAGCTACTATAAGCTCACTGACTCTCACAGCTACCTTAATTACACTTCCTTCCACCTCACTTCCTGTAAGGATTCTATTCCATTCTCCCAGTTTCTCCATCTCTGTCGCATCTGCTCTGACAATGCCACCTTCCATACCAGCACTCCCAATATGTCTTACTTTTTCCTCAACCAAGGATTCCCCTCCACCGTGGTTGACTGGACCCTCAACTGTGTCCGTCCCATTTCCCACACTTCTACTCTCACCCCTTCCCCTTGCTCCCAGAACCACGATAGGGTTCCCCATTCCTCACCTTCCACCCTAACAGCCTCTACATTCAATGGATCATCCTCCACCATTTCCGCCAACTGCAGCACAATGGCACCACCAAACACATCTTCTCCTCTCCTTCCCTTTCAGCATTCTGGAGGGACCATTCCCTCCACGACACCCTGATCCATTCTTCCATCACCCAACACCTTCCCCCGGCACCTTCTCATGCAAGCGCAGGTGATGCAACACCTGCTCTTTCATTTCATCCCTTCCCACTGTCCAGGGTCCCAAACACTCCTTCCAGGTGAAACAGAGATTTACTTCTACTTCTTTCAACTTAGTATACTGTATACGTTACTCACAATGCGGTCTCCTCTACATTGAGGAGACCAAACGCAAATGAGGTGATTGCTTTGCTGAACACCTCCGTTCAGTCCACAAGCATGACCCTAAGCTTCTGGTCACTTGCTATTTTAATTCTCTGCCTCACTCCCACTCTGACCTGTCTGTCCTCGGCCTTCGACACTGTTCTAATGAAGTTCAACGTAAGCTCGAGGAACAGCATCTCATCTTTGGATTAGGCACTTATCAGTCTTCTGGACTCAACACTGAGTTCAACAATTTCAGATCATAACCACTGCTCACATTTTTTTCGGGCAGCAGGTGTTGGTAATGATTCTGCTGTTGCCATTTACACCTCTTCTAGCCCCATCTATTGTTGCTTTACTTGTCCCATTACCACCTGCTTTTGGCTTGTACCATTATCCCTTTTGTTATTTAATCACTCCTGCCTTCCACCCTATCACAGACCGTCCCTTCTGTTCTTTACTCCCCTCTCCCCTTTCCCTGCCTCTGTACTTACTTAAAAACCTGTCACATCTGTAACATTTTCCAGTTCTGATGAAAGGTCACCGACCTGAAACGTTAACTTAGTTTCTCTCCACAGATGCTGCCTGACCTGCTGAGTATTTTCAGCATTTTCTGTTTATACTTCAGATTTCCAGCATCTGCAGTATTTGTACTTTCTAATCTTGTTGCCTGGGAGATAATCACCTTGGTACATTCTGCTCAGTGGAAATACAGATGCAAAATATATGTGCATGGTATGCTTACCTTTTCAAACTTTGCATAAAACATTGGTTCCAATAGGTTAGCTATAAATGTCAATATGATATGGAAAAATAATGTTTATTTATTAGAGTAATTTCAATTATATTCAGAACATTTTACATTCAGAACATTTTATATAATTCTTCCATCCCTCTGGTCTCCTTTGAACCCATCAAAATGCAGAGGGAAGAGCAAGATCTGATTCACTTCTACAGTTGAATGAAATATTAATGTGTTCAGCCTTGGGGAAAAAATTATGTACAAATAAAATACGATTTATAGCAGCATGTGATGTGGAGATAGGTGTATTAAAATTAAGCTGTAAAATTAAACATATACTCAAAGAATTTAGCAGCAAATGGATACAATAAAATATTATATGGAATTAGACAATTCTGACCTAACATCCTAGCAGGAAGAGCGAGTCTGCAGAGAGTGCTGTGAGTTTGGGTAAGTGTGAGTTAGAGTAAGTGGGGTGTTAGGTGCTCTTTTCAAACTTTAACTCTGTGGGTTGTAGTTAATAAGGCCTTTCTGGTGCAGAGTGACTGTTGGTAAACCATTTAACTGGTGTAATTAGAGGGATTGATTTAATTTAAATCCACTTAATTAAAGGGGATACTAGCATCTAAAATTGGGCAGAGGGTGTCCATAACTAACAATAAAAAATGTAATTAATTACATAGAATGGAGCAGGTGATGTGTTACTGTTGTGAGATGTGGGAGCCAGTGGACCCCATTGAGGCTCACGGTGATTACGTCTGTGACAAGTGTCTGCTGCTACAGGAACTCCAGCTCCGTGTTGATGAGCTGGAGTCTGAGCTTCAGACACTGCGACACATCAGGGAGGGGGAGAAGTACCTGGACTCTGTGTATCAGGAGGTCGTCACACCTATGAAGTTAATTCATTCAGATGTAGCCCATGGTCAGGGACAGGACGGTGTGACTACGAGTGAGGCAGGTAGGGGGATCCAGGAGGTAGAGCTGGAGGAGCCGCAGCCCTTGCTCTTGTCCAACAGGTTCGAGGTTCTTACTCCCTGTGGGGACAGGAGCAGGGACTGCAGGGAGGATGAGCAACCTGGCCACAGCACCATGGAATGGGGGCCATTCAAGAGGGGGGAGTAAATAGAAATGTTGTAGTGGTAGGGGATAGTATTATTAGGGGGCTAGATAGAGTTCTCTGCAGCCGAGAGCGAGAGTCCCGAAGGCTGTGTTGCCTACCTGGTGCCAGGGTTAAGGACATCTCCTCTGGGCTGGAAAGAAACTTGCAGTGGGAGGGGGTGGATCCAGTTGTCATGGTCCATGTTGGTACAAATGATGTAGATAGGACTAGGAAGCCGGTTCTGTTAAAGGAGTATGAGCAGCTAGGGATCAAATTAAAAAACAGAACCTCAAGGGTAATAATCTCTGGATTATTACCTGAGCCACGAGCGAATTTGGCTAGGACAAATAAAATTAGAGAGTTCAATGCGTGGCTCAAAGACTGGTGTGGCAGAAATGGGTTTTGCTTCCTGGGACACTGGCACCAGTACTGGGGCAGGAGGGAGCTGTTCCATTGGGACGGGCTTCACTTGGCCAGTGCTGGGACTAGAGTCCTGGCGGATCATATAACTAGGGCTGTAGAGAGGGCTTTAAACTAACTAGTCGGGGGGAGGTTCCTAGAGAGCAAATAATAAAAATGACAACAGAGAAGGTCATAGACTTAGGTAGCAGTGAGGAAATTAAAAACCAGAGCATGTCAGGAAGGGGCAGAAGGTATGGAGTAAAAGGTAAAGTAATAAAAAGGGCAAAAGCAGGAACTAAGTGTCACAAAACATATTTGAAAGTTCTCGATCTGAATGCACGTAGCATTCGTAACAAAATAGATGAGTTAATGGCACAAATAACTACATATGGGTATGATCTTGTGGCCATTACAGAAACATGGCTGCAGGGTGACAATGCCTGGGAATTAAACATACCAGGTTATTTAACGATCAGGAAGGACAGGCAGGAAGGAAGGGGAGGTGGGGTGGCTATGTTAATAAAGGAAGGAATCACTGTAATACAGAGAAATGATATTGGGTCAAAAGATCAGGATAATGAAACAGTTTGGGTGGAAATAAGGAATAATAAGGGGAAAAAAACACTAGTGGGCGTAGTCTATAGGCCTCCGAACAGTTGCAACTCTGTTGGACGGAGTATCAATCAGGAAATAGTTGAGGCTTGTAATAAGGGAACATCTATAATTATGGGGGATTTTAACTATCATATTAATTGGACAAATCAAATTGGGCAGAGCAGCCTTGAGGATGAGTTCATTGAGTGTATTAGGGATGGGTTTCTTGAGCAGTATGTAACTGAACCGACCAGGGGGCAAGCAACCTTAGATCTGGTCCTGTGTAACGAGACAGGATTAATTAAAAATGTCCTAGTAAAGGATCCCCTTGGAATGAGTGACCATAACATGGTTGAATTCGATATTCAATTAGAGGGTGAGAAGGTTGGATCTCAAACAAGCGTGCTAAGCTTGAATAAAGGAGACTATGAAGGTATGAGAGCGGAATTGAGTAGAGTGGATTGGGAAAATAGATTAAAGGGTAAGACGATACATGATCAGTGGTGTACATTTAAGGAGTTATTTTACAACTTCCAAAAAATATATATTCCACTGAGAAGAAAAGGGTGTAAAAGAAAAGACAGCCATCCGTGGCTAAGTAAAGAAATTAAGGATAGTATTCAACTAAACACAAGGGCATATAAGGTAGCCAAATCTAGTGGGAGGATAGAGGATTGGGAAAACTTTAAAAGACAGCAAAAAATAACAAAAAGATTGATTAAGAAAGGGAAGATAGATTATGAAAGTAAATTAGCAAAAAATATAAAAACAGATAGTAAGAGTTTTTATAGTTATATAAAAAGAAAAAGGGTGGCTAAAGTAAATGTTGGTCCCTTAGAGGATGAGACCGGGAAATTAATGGTGGGAAATATGGAGATGGCAAAAACACTGAATGAATATTTTGTATCAGTCTTTACAGTAGAGGACACTAAGAGTATCCCATCACTGGACAAACAGGGGGCTATGGGGGGAGGAGCTAAACACGATCAAAATCACTAAGGAAGTGGTACTCGGTAAAATAATGGGACTCAAGGCGGATAAATCACCTGGACCTGATGGCTTACATCCTAGGGTCTTGAGGGAAGTGGCAGTAGGGATTGTGGATGCATTAGTAATAATTTTCCAAAACTCCCTGGACTCAGCAAAGGTCCCGGCAGACTGGAAAACTGCTAATGTAACATCCTTATTTAAAAAGGGCAGTAGACAGAAGGCTGGAAACTATAGATCGGTTAGCCTAACATCTGTGGTAGGTAAAATTTTGGAGTCCATTATTAAGGAGACAGTAACAGGACATTTGGATAATCATAATTTAATAGGACAAAGTCAGTATGGTTTTATGAAGGGAAAGTCATGTTTGACAAATTTGCTGGAGTTCTTTGAGGAAGTAACATATAGGGTGGTTAAAGGGGAAGCAGTGGACTTCCAAAAGGCATTTGACAAGGTGCCACACAAAAGATTATTGCTTAAGATAAAAAATCACGGGATTGGGGGTAATATTCTGGCATGGGTAGAGGATTGGCTATCTAACAGAAGGCAGAGAGTTGGGATAAATGGTTCATTCTCAGACTGGCAATCAGTAACTAGTGGTGTTCCACAGGGGTCAGTGCTGGGTCCCCAACTCTTTACAATCTATATTAATGATTTGGAGGAGGGGACCGAGTGTAACATATCAAAGTTTGCAGATGATACTAAGATGGGAGGGAAAGTAGTGAGTGAGGAGGACATAAAAAACCTGCAAGGGGACATAGACAGGCTAAGTAAGTGGGCAGGAAATTTGGCAGATGGAATACAATACTGGAAAGTGTGAGGTTATGCACTTTGGCAGGAAAAATCGTAGAGCAAGTTATTATCTTAATGGCAAGAAACTGGAAAGTACTGAAGTACAAAGGGATCTGGGGGTCCTGGTGCACGAAACTCAAAAGGTTAGTATGCAGGTGCAGCAAGTGATTAAGAAGGCCAATGGAATGTTGGCTTTCATTGCTAGGGGGATAGAATATAAAAATAGGGAGTTATTGCTTCAGTTGTACAAGGTATTGGTGGGACCGCACCTGGAATACTGCATACAGTTTTGGTGTCCATACTTAAGAAAAGACATACTTGCTCTCGAGTCAGTACAAAGAAGGTTCACTCGGTTAATCCCGGGGATGAGGGGATGGACATATGAGGAGAGGTTGAGTAGATTGGGACTCTACTCATTGGAGTTCAGAAGAATGAGAGGCGATCTTATTGAAACATATAAGATTGTGAAGGGGTTGGATCGGGTGGATGCGGGGAGGATGTTCCCGATGATGGGTGAAACTAGAACTAGGGGGCATAGTCTTAGAATAAGGGGCTGCTCTTTCAAAACTGAGATGAGGAGGAACTACTTCACTCAGTGGGTGGTAGGTCCATGGAATATGCTGCCCCAGAAAGCTGTAGAAGCTACATCGTTACATAAATTTAAAACAGAAATAGACAGTTTCCTAGAAGTAAAGGGAATTAAGGGTTACGGGGAGCGGGCAGGAATTTGGACATGAGTCTAGGTTCGGATCGGACATGGCCCTGTGGGTAGCGGAGCGGGCCCAGGGGCCGTGTAGCCTGATCCTGCTCCTATTTCATGTGTCTAATTCTGTTAGATTCAGGAGATGGTTCTGTGATAGTAGATTGGCAGTTAGGATCAGATCAGCCATGATCTTACTGAATGGCGGAGCAGGCTCGAGGGGCTGATTGGCCTACTCCTGCTCCTATTTCTTATGTTCTTAGCAGAAACCATGATTGGCTTGATTCCCTCTCTAGTTTAGGTTCAGTGAGGCCCATCTCAGCTAGCCCGAAACAAACCATGGAATGAGAATAGGCCATTCAGGCCCAAGAAGCCCATTCACTCCACAGTACAATGGCCAATTTCACTACCATGGTCTCTATCTACAACCCAATCCCAAATTTCTAAGAAAGACAATTTATATCAGGTGAAACTACCTAAAAGACAAACAATTGAATTTCTCGCAAGTATTTATATCATTTATTGAATGAAATATCACCTTATTGCATAACTATTTATTCACTTATGCCAAAAATCTACCCTTTAACGTCATGATAACCATTATGTTTATCATGGAGGGGGAGGAAAGTACTATACAGTGGAGCAAATGAGACTTGCTGCAAGAGGCATCAAAGCACATTTCATCACTGAATTCTTCTCTGAAACAAGGTGTACCTTATGACACCACAGCCGTACCACCTTCTCTCCCACTTTCAAACAAAGGGACTTGCCCTCAGCCCACTACTTATTCTACCACGAGAACATGTTCGCCCTCTTTGCCCATACATGACCGTGCCAATCATCATCACCTCAGTGAAGATGTCAGCACCATATAAGTGCACCTGTTCCTGTATTACTCTAACCTCTATCCATAAGTGTCATGTTGGAGCACAGTCTGTTTTATTAGTGAATTCCAAAGTGCCCACACCCAACCTACGCTTTCTCATTACCATGTTTCTCCTGAGTGTCTACACCTGCCTTATTTAACCTATACATGTGTTTCAGGTGCCACCTAAGGGCCAGGGTCATGGTGGTTGGTTGCTCATACCCTACAAAAGGCTTAGTGAACTGAAGTGGCCCTTGTCTCATGGCAGCTTGGTACTAACTTAGTGCTGTAAGGGCGGGGTGAGGTGGGGGGCAACGACTAGAAGCCTGACCTGTGCTGCTATCCTGAGAGATGACAGTATTTTGCAGTTGTAAGTCCTGGTTGTCTTACTCCTCATCATCTTCTTCATCTTCATTACCTTCCTCCTTCCGTGCTACCCATTGCTATGGTGAATCTGCAGGAAAGGAGGGTTGATGCTGAGAATGGGTGAGCATCAGCCCCCTTTAGGATTAAGGAAACAGAAAATTGGGTGGAAGGCTGTGTCTTTGTGATACTTTACAGGGATGTCAGGATGACAATATAAGTGCTCAGTCAGTAACCCGGTGCTGGCAATATGCCACTGATCTCGCCTTATCCCACACCAAGATCCGAGTGCCTCCCCATAAGTTCCATGGTGTTCTTGAATGGGTGAGGGATTTAAAGATGGGATACCATCCTGATGCCCTGCCTATAGTGGGCATTGTATGCCCATTTTTATTGCAAGGAGATAGAATGAATGAGATTAAGGCTAGAAGTTGAGTGTGTACCAAGAATCATGGGAGACGTGAAGTAAGAGATGTGGGTGTATGAATCTGTTAAAGTGGAGGAAGGGGTTTTAGGATTGTACATGTGAGTAATTGCTGTGAGGGGAGCTGGGTAACCATAATGTAAGATGCTGAGTTAAAGCTCTCCTTAACCAAACCCCATTGTAAAGTGTTGGTTTAAGAGGGACGGTGAAGAGTGTGCTGGTGTCCAGGGTTCACAAAGAATAAAAGGGATGGTGTGCAGAGTGTTACCTTGCCTGTCCTGCTGAGGATGGGAAGCTCTTTGGGACACTGTTCTACAGTGCTGGCGGTGCGGGAGTTAGCAGTCAGTGTCAATGTGACCTTCCTCTAGGTGGGATGAGTGATAAATGTGCCACTTACCCCCTGGAGTCTCTTCGTCCTGCCTTCAGTCCCCTCCAAGAAAACTTGCAGGTCTGAATGAGTGACGCTGTGTTCTTCTTCTCTGGCTTATTGCCATGCTTTGCCCTCTGGGCACAGATGATGCTTCAGCAGCCATATTTCTGTAGAAGTGTAATAAAAATATTGCTAAGAGATGTGGTGACATTATTTCAGAATGAAGTGAAAGAGTCAACTACTGTTCCTCTTATCTGGTTGTCCCCCAGTCTGCTGATGAAGCAGGCTGAAGTTTTTAAAGGCAGCACAGACGTTTATGGGTTGTTCAGCTGCTTACACCTGTTTTACACCAATGAGAATGCATGTGAGCAGACACAGGAAACTCGTATGTAACTCCCTCTAGCGTCTACTGGTGTATGTCTTTTTTTTTTCAATAAAAAGGGGCAACAGTGGTGCAATTTATTTCAAAACAATTCTAGGCCCAGGTACGACTGGAGACTGAGGAGCAGAAACTTATGCCATAGGAAGTCTCCATCCCTTGGCCATTATTTGCCTTGTACTGGGCAGACATAGGTGTTGCCTCTTACAAGACAACCAGGAAACTGTTGGAAACTGTGGAGACCTAGAACAATGGGATCTCCACTGTTTTCTGAGAGGTTCTGCCAGTCTCTTGCCGGAGTTACGGCAAGACAGTAGTTGAAACCCTTATTTTTAAAGTCCAACAATCATTTCACATCCAAGAGCATAAATTGGCAAGGCTTAGTTTTGATGAGGAATTAAGCATCATGTTTGTATATTCCACTATCCATGTCTTGCCCATGCCATCGCTGTTAAGAACATCGAACATTGACAGGAAGATCAACATCGGAATATTAAAAACTCCAATTGTTTTCCACAACTATTGAGGCGGGAATTGCAGAAAGAACTGTGTAGGATGGTTAGTTAATATTTATTTCTGAATCTGAACTTATTTTCACCTACGCATATGGCCAATCAGAAAAATCTTTTAAAAATATTCTCCATGATTTTGAATATTTGTAACAAAAATAACAAGAGTCTGTATGCTGTCATATCCACAACAGTAATTGCTTTTTAATAGTATACGTAATGTGGTTTAATGAAAATGTCAGAGAGTAGCCCTGGAGCTGATTTTAAAATTAATTCATTCTTGTGTCTTGTTCTTTGTAACTTTCAAAATATGGATGTTTGTCACAACTGCAAAAATAATTTTCCATCAATTTTCTGCTGTTAGATGAAGTAAGATTAGAGCAAAATATGAGACCACAGGGTATCTCTGATTCCAAGAGTAGCCTAAATGTTGTTGGCAGTTTTGGGTATCAAAGCCGGAAGATTATTTACTTCAAAGACTATTGCAATTGGATTTTGTGTGAGTGATCCTGATCTTCCATCAACTCATTAACCATGTGGAATTGCATATATACATTTAATATGTTAAACAGCAGTTTAAATCTAAAATTGTATTTTGCAATACCACTACAGTTAATAGGCCCTGCATTTGTAACTTAAATGAACACTGCAATCAATGAATTACAGGCGGATTGTGAGTCTATTGCAAAACGCTAATTTTAGTGCACTCCTTTAAAGGTCAAATTTTGAATATTCTTACCTCCTCCTGTGAATGTTGGAACAGGTTGGCTTACATAAAGATTTCTATGTTTCACAAGTCACTGATTTCAGAAGATAATTTTACAGATGTTGGCTGGAATTTTCACCTTGGAGTCGGGTTGCGTGGATGCGGGCGGCGTAGCGGGTCGGGAGCCCGAAGTTGTGAACAGCGTGTTCTCCACTGTGACTTTCAGTTAATGGCACCTATTAAACTAGTCTTGTGCGTTTGCCGGCCCTATTAAATGGTGCGGGTCTGATGACGTCATCGATGACTCATTTCCAGTGGGGATATTTAAAGCCGCCTTGGCCACATCGCAGTTGAAGGTTCATGTAGGAGTGTGGAGAGAGAGAGAGTATTGCAGAGGAGTGGGTTCTTGCTGAGAATTATAAAAATGAGTTCACAAAGACAGAGGGCTGCACTCTGCTTTTCGAATGATTCACTACATATTCTTGTGGAGGGAGTCAGAGCACGCAGGAAGATCCACATCCCTGCTGATGGGCGGAAGAGACCTCCCCAAGAGACCAAAAGGGCTTGGCTTGAAATTGCTGAGGTCAGCAGCAGGGTTGTCATCAGGTGGACATGGGTACAGTGCAGGAAGAGATTCAATGATCTGATGAGATCTGGAAAGCTCAGTGCAAAGCTACGCTCCCATTCATCCTGCTGTGCCTGTCATCACATCCCCATCACTCTGCCTTCCATAATCTGCCGTCCTTACCTGGTCAGGCCTATACGTGACTCCAGACCCACAGCAATGTGGTTGACTCTTAACTGCCCTCTGAAATGGCCTAGCAAGCCACTCAGTTGTAACAAACCACTACAAAACAAAATAACAAGAATGAAACCGGACGGACCACCCGGCATCGACCTTGGCACCGGCTACGGACAAGGCAGCGGCACACCCAGCCCAGTCAACCCTGCAAAGTCCTCCTTACCAACATCTGGGGACTTGTGCCAAAATTGGGAGAGCTGTCCCACAGACTAGTCAAGCAACAGCCTGACATAGTCATACTCACAGAATCAGCCAATGTCCCAGACTCCTCCATCACCATCCCTGGGTATGTCCTGTCCCACCGGCAGGACAGACCCACCAGGGGTGGTGGCACAGTGGTATACAGTCGGGAAGGAATGGCCCTGGGAGTCCTCAACATTGACCCCATGAAGTCTCATGGCTTCAGGTCAAGCATGGGCAAGGAAACCTCCTGCTGATTATCACCTATCGCCCTCCCTCAGTGTGAGGAATGGAACTTGGTGAACCCAACTGCAGGAAGGCAAACTGAGGCAGAGGTTAGGTTGCAAAAACAAAGATAGACTTTACTTGAAATAAACAAAATAACAACAGCACAGATACAGGTTAGCAGGCCAGCAAGAGCATCACAAGGCAGTGAAACTCAAGACTGAGTAATGAACATAAATTAAGCACCACTTAAATAGCAGGCATATAACCATGCACAGGTGAGTACAATTAGGAAGAAAGAAGGAAACAATTAAGAGTTCATGGTGCCCTCTGGTGGCGAGGCGAGGCAGAACTTGGGTCATTCCTGACACTCAGCTGATGAATCAGTACTCCTCCATGTTGAACACCATTTGGAAGAAGCACTGAGAGTAGCAAGGGCACAGAGTGTACTCTGGGTGGGGGACTTCAATGTCCATCACCAAGACTGGCTCGGTAGCACCACTACTGACCGAGCTGGCCGAATTCTGAAGGGCATAGCTGCCAGTCTGGGCCTGCAACAGGTGGTGAGCGCACCAACACGAGGGAAAAACCTACTTGACCTTGTCCTCACCAATCTACCTGTCACAGATGCATCTGTCCATGACAGTATTGGGAGCAGTGACCACCGCAGAGTCATTGTGGAGACGATGTCCCGTCTTCACACTGAGGATACCCTCCATCGTGTTGTGTGGCACTACCACCATGCTAAATGGGATAGATTCAGACCAGATCTAGCAGCTCAAAATTGGGCATACATAAGGTGCTGTGGGCCATCAGCAGCAGCAGAATTGTATTCCACCACAATCTGTAACCTCATGGCTCGGCATATCCCTCACTCTACCATTACCACCAAGCCAGGGGACCAACCCTGGTTTAACAACAAATGTAGAAGGGCATGTCTGGAGCAGCACCAGGCATACCTAAAAATGAGGTGCCAACCTGGAGAAGCTGCAACACAGGACTACATGCATACTAAAAGCGGAAGCAGCATGCTATAAACAGAGCTAAGCGATCCCACAATCAACAGATAAGATCAAAGCTCTGCAGTTCTGTCACATCCAGTCGTGAATGGTGGTGGACCATTAAACAACTAACGGGAGGAGGAGGCTCCAAGAATATCTCCATCCTCAATGATGGTGGAGCCCAGATCGTGAGTGCAAAAGACAAGGCTGAAGCATTTGCAACCAACTTCAGCCAGAAGTGCCGAGTGGATGATCCATATCGGCCTACACTTGAGGTCCCCACCATCACAGAAGCCAGAAGCCAATTCAATTCACTCCACGTGATATCAAGAAATGGCTGAGCGCACAGGATACAGCAAAGGCTATGGGCCCTGACAACATCCTGGCTATCGTGCTGAAGACTTGTGCTCCAGAACTAGCCGTGCCTCTAGCCAAGCTGTTCCAGTACAGCTGCAACACTGGCAACTATCCGATAATGTGGAAAACTGCCCAGGTATGTCCAGTCCATAAAAAGCAGGACAAATCCAACCCGGCCAATTACCGCCCCATCAGTCTACTCTCAATCATCAGCAAAGTGATGGAAGATGTCATAGACAGTGCTACCAAGCGGCACTTACTCACCAATATCCTGCTCACTGATGCCCAGTTTGGGTTCCGCCAAGACCACTCGGCTCCCGACCTCATTCCAGCCTTGGTTCAAACATGGACAAAGGAGCTGAATTCCAGAGGTGAGGTGAGAGTGACTGCCCTTGACATTAAGGCAGCATTTGACCGAGTCTGGCATCAAGGAGCCCGAGTAAAACTGAAGTCAATGGGAATCAGGGGGAAAACGCTCCACTGGCTGGAGTGATACCTAGCACAAAGGAAGATGGTTGTGGAGGTTGAAGGTCAATCATCACAGCCCCAGGACATCGCTGCAGGTGTTCCTCAGGGCAGTGTCCTAGGCCCAACCATCTTCAGCTGCTTCATCAATGACCTTCCCTCCAACATAAGGTCAGAAATGGGGATGTTCGCTGATGACTGCACAGTGTTCAGCGCCATTCACAACTCCACAGATAATGAATCAGTCCATGCCCGCGTGCAACAAGACCTGGACGAGGTTCAGGTTTGGGCTGATAAGTGGCAGGTAATATTCGCGCCACAGAATAGCCAGGCAATGACTATCTCCAACAGGCGAGAGTCTAACCACCTCCCCTTGGCATTCAATGGCATTAACATCGCTGAATCCCCCACTATCAACATCCTGGGGGTCACCATTAACCAGAAACTTAACTGGACCAGCCACATAAATACTGTGGCAACAAGAGCAGGTCAGAGGCTAGGTATTCTGCAGCGAGTGTTTCACCTCCTGACACCCCAAAGCCTTTCCACCATCTACAAGGCACAAGTAAGGAGTGTGATGGAATACTGTCCACTTGCCTGAATGAGAGCAGCTCCAACAACACTCAAGAAGCTCGACACCATCCAAGACAAAGCAGCCCGCTTGATTGGCACCCCATCCACCACCTTAAACATTCACTCCCTCCACCACCAGTGTACCGTGGCTGCAGTGTGTACCCTCTACAAGATAACTGCAGCAACTCGCCAAGGCTTCTTCGGCATCACCTTCTAAACCCGCGACCTCTTCCACCTAGAAGGACAAGGGCAGCAGGCGCATGGGAACACCACCACCTCCAAGTTCCCCTCCAAGTCACACACCATCCTGACTTAGAAGTATATCGCCGATCCTTCATCGTCACTGGGTCAAAATCCTGGAACTTCCTACCTAGCAGCACTACCTTCACCACACAGACTACAGTGGTTCAAGAAGGCAGCTCACCTTCTCAAAGGCAACCAGGAATGGGCAATAAATGCTGGCATTGCCAGCGGCGCCCAGATCCCATAAACAAATTTTAAAAAGCCTACTCCTGCACATCATTCCTCACACCAACAAACCTTTCACATCCACCCATTCCTTTCTCTCTATGTACATACTCACATCCCCATCTGACTAACCACCCCTCACACTCACCCTCATCCTAATGTAATCATACCAAGTGACACCACAGAAGGAGGCAATTTTGCATTGGCACCACACTCCCTCATAGTCACCCTCTACAGATGTAACCCACACATTCCTTACACTCATTCCATCACTCTCACTCAAACTTCTCTTCTTTCCCTCCTTGCAGGAGAAGAGAGCCCACAACAGCAAGGAGAGGGAGAGAACCAGAGGTGCCCCTCCAGCCTTCCGCACTTTGACTGCAGCAGGGCAGGTGGCCCTGGAGGTGTCGGGAGGCAGAGAGAGGGGGAAGTCCCAGCAACCTGGTGACAGAATTACATCTCATACAGCCACATGGCATACAGCAGTCACTCATATAGTGACTGATGTCAGCAGCCAGTGAATGTTCATCATGTACATAATAGTATTGTTACCCATTCTTAATATAACATTTCTAAATCATCTCTTTACTCTCCCACAGGTCCATCAAGAACCGTCCTCCTAGGGTCCAGTCGGAGGAGGAAGGCGACCCCTCAAAGGAACCTCCGGCCTCTGAGGGTGCAGCGTCAGCAGACCCAAGCGCACCCAGCACCAGCGCAGATATGCACACCTCGGTGGGTCCTATGTGAGATAGATTAATGTTGTCACCTGGTGTCTCTCACTTCACAAGTGAGCAAGAGCAGATGGTGTTGACAGGAACAGCAGTGGAGACTCCTCACCAGAGGGTGCAGGACGCTCCAAGATCTGCTGAGCTGCATGCAGACGCTGAGCCTCGGGGCCATCGAGGAAGAGGGTGAAACTGGAGCAGCAGCAATTGCAGGAGGCTCTGGCAG
This sequence comes from Somniosus microcephalus, assembly GCF_052327205.1. Classification (NCBI taxonomy): domain Eukaryota; kingdom Metazoa; phylum Chordata; class Chondrichthyes; order Squaliformes; family Somniosidae; genus Somniosus; species Somniosus microcephalus. The sequence goes on from NC_141003.1 coordinate 47,795,812, forward strand.
GTTTTGCAGTCGCGATGTATGCAAATGTGCAGAGAATGGAGGAGTCTGTCTCCAACAGTGAGCACCACCATGTCACATGCGATGGCAATGATGCGCTGTTCCATGGAAAGGATGGCCACCTGCATGGAGCAGCTAATGCACCAGTCACATGAGCACATGCTATCTGTGGAGAATAGATGGCAGAGGCTCATAGATGTTGAATCCGTGAATCTTTAGGTAGTGGTCCTTCAAATAATCGACAGAGACTGCAGAGGAACAATCAACAGGTGTTTACTGGATGAGGGTTGCTCTAAAACTAAGCAGTACAGATCCCTACTCAGGGTAATATACAGGTGTATATTAATATACAGGTGTGGTCACTGCCGGTGCTACAGTATACAGGAGCTGTAAAAAGTAGTTCTCCCCTTAAAGGTACATACACTACAATTCCTCCCCTTTTAGATTAACAGTACCATAACATTCATTTAACAATTAACACTTTTAACATGCAACATTAACTGAAAATAGTCCATTTATAAATTCAGTCTTTGGGGCGGCTTCCTGATCCTTTCTGGATAGCGCCTTTCCTGAGTGTCTTGCTCTTGGTGCGGAGGCGATTCTGGCCCCCTGTCGTCGGTTGGTTCATCAGCTTCCGATGCTACTGTTTCTGGGGTAGATGCTACCTGTATGTCGGGTTCATCACCAGGTACGCGAGACATGGGGTTGACTCATTCCTGTGACTCTAGGATCTGGTCGACATGGCGTCTCACAATGTTCTCCCCAACATCCACTGTGTACATTAGTGGCCCCTGCTGTGTGCATATCGTTCCTGGTTGCCATTTCTCTGTTCGGTAGTCGCGGGCCAAGACTGGTTGCCCTACATTGAAGCTCCTTGTCGGCTTCTCATTGATGTGCTGGAATTGCTTATTCTCAACACCTCTTCGTACATTTGGTCTGAGCAAATCCAGATGAGATCTCAACCTTCGGTTAAAGAACATCATGGCCGGGATCTGGTTGGTGACTGCATGTGTCGCATTTCTGTAGGTTAACAGGAAATTGTCCACCTTATGCTGCAGTGGAATGTCGTCATCGCACATGGCCCTTACTGCCTTTTTAAAGGTTTGTACGAACCGCTCAGCCAATCCATTTGTGGCTGGATGATACGGGGCGGATGTGTAATGCCTTACCCCATTCCTTTTCATAAATTTCCGAAACTCTTCGGACACAAACTGTGGTCCGTTATCGCAGCAAATCTGCTCTGGCAAGCCATTCCCGGCAAATATGGTCCGTAGGACTGCAATCGTTTTCTCTGTGGTGGTGGAGGAAATTTTGATCACCTCAGGCCATTTCGAGTGCGCATCCACGGCTATTAAAAACATTGAGTCCATGAATGGACCAGCAAAATCAATATGCACCCGTTGCCATGGAGAGGAGGGCCACTCCCATGGGTGTAGAGGGGCATGTGGTGGTGCATTTTGGACCTTCTGGCATCCTGAGCAGCTCTTTGTCAGGTCCTCGATTTGCTGATCGATCCCCGGCCACCACACATAAGCCCTAGCAAGGCTTTTCATTTTCACCCCTCCCAGATGGCCTTCGTGAAGCTCATTGAGCACTCTCTCCCTTAACTTGGGTGGAATTACCACTTGGGATCCACACATCAAGGTCCCCTGGCATACTGACAGCTGTTCTCTTCTGCATGAGAATGCTGGCAACAGTGAGTCACCATGTGTTGGCCATCCCTTCACTGTCAAGTCATATACCCGAGACAGTGTCGGGTCATTTCGGGTCTCCTTCTCTATATCCGCATTAGTTACTGGCAAGCGTTCAATTATAGTCGAATAAAATATTTCGACAGGGTCCACTGCTGGTCCTTCCTCCGCAGTAGGCAGTGGCAGGCGTGATAGCCCATCAGCGTTTCCATGCTGTTTCGTGCCCTTATACTCTATTTCATATTGGTTCGCCCCTAGAAAAAGGGACCATCTTTGTAGCCGTTGCGCAGTCATCACCGGAACCCCCTTCTTTGGATTAAAGATGGAGACAAGTGGTTGGTGGTCAGTCAGCAAGGTGAACTTCTGCCCGTGCAGATAATGGTTGAACTTTTTCACTCCCCACACTAGGCTGAGGGCCTCCCTGTCAATCTGGGCGTAGTTACGCTTGGCTGAGGTTAGTGACCGAGACGCAAAGGCTACAGGCCTCTCCGAGCCGTCCGGGAATTTGTGCGACAGCACCGCTCCAATACCATAGGGTGATGCATCACACGCCAACCGAATTGGTAGTGCTGGGTTGAAATGAGCCAACACCTCTTTTGATGTGATCAATTCTTTGCACTTCTGGAAAGCTCGTTTACATTCGTCATTCCACTTCCATGGTACCCCCGTTTGCAGTAGGGTGTTCAGTGGGTGTAGTACTGTAGACAAATTCAGCAAGAACTTATGGTAGTAGTTCACCAGCCCGAGGAACGACTTAGTTGTGACACATTTTCCGGTGCTGGAGCCTTGACGACTGCCTCAATCTTTTCAGGGGACTTATGTAACCCCTCTTCATCAATAACGTGGCCACAATACGAGATCTGCTTCTGGAAAAACTCGCATTTGTGGCGATTAGCTCGGAGCCCATATTCCTTCAATCTAGTGAGCACCTGCTCCAGGTTGGCGAGGTGATCACTGTCATTTTCGCCCGTGACCAGGATGTCGTCCAAATAACACTGGGTCCCTGGAATCCCTTGCAGGGCTTGATCCATTGCCCTTTGCCAAATAAATGGAGCTGATGCTACCCTGAACACCAGCCGGTTGTATTGGTAGAGTTCTTTATGAGTGTTGATCATTAGGTACTGTTTCGAGTCTTCTTCTACCTCCATTTGCAGGTACGCCTGGGCCAGATCAATCTTAGTGAAGCGCTTTCCTCCAGATAGCGAGGCGAAAATATCTTCAATCCGCGGAAGCGGATATTGTACCGTGTGAAGGACTGGGTTCACTGTCACCTTAAAGTCCCCAAAGGTGCAAACCTTCTTTGGTTCCCCAGGCGTATTACTCAACGACCTCTTCATTACAGGAACGATGGGTGTAGCCCACTCGCTCCAGTCCACTTTGGACAGTACTCCAGAACGTTCCAAACCTTCCAGCTCTGCTTCAATGGCTGGGCGGATGGCCTTAAAAAACTTTGGGCTTGCATTTTCCTCTATTTTGATCGATGCTGTTATGCCTTTTAGTGTTCCGAGTCCCTCCTGGAACACTTCTTGTGCGTCAGTTAGCATTTTTGACAGTCGTCCAGGTGTGACGTCGTCATCCTTTTTGGCATCTACCGTCAGTGCTTGTATGGCATGCCAATCTAACTGTATCTTTCAGATCCATTCACGTCCTAGTAGTGGTGGTCCTCCATCTGGCAATACATATAAGTCCATTTTTGGTGTTTCCTTGCCATTGTATATCACGTTCACCCTTATTTTTCCTTTGGGGTAGACTTTTTGCCCTGTGTACGTCTTCAAGACAATCTCTGTATCTCTCAAGGGTATATGTGAGAATAGCCGTTTGTAGTCCCTTCAGTTTATGACTGTTAGGGCTGATCCTGTGTCCAATTCCATTTTCACTTGGACTCCGTCTATCTTGAGCGTGACCCAGATAGTTTGGTGATCCTCCATTTTGGTTATATTATGTAGTTTCAGACAACCCAGCTCCTTGCATCCGGAGTCTGTATCACTTTTCTGTTAGTCTGAACTACTCTCCGTCACCTTATGTACCTTTTTGTACTTCTCCTGTGGAGGTTTCTTGCTGCTGGTTTTCTTTCCCGACCTGCAGACTCTTATTATGTGTCCTACTTTTCCACACTGTCTGCACACTTGGTCCTTGAACCAACAATCCTTATTGTCGTGTGTTGTTCTGCCGCAGCGATAACACTTCACTGCTCCATATGACATTTCATTTGTGCCATATTCTTGCGGTCTCCATTGTAGCTCTGCAGCGCCCTGTGTGGCTGCTTCGTGTGATACTGCCATGTTGAGAGCCTTGTCCAGCATAAGATCCTTTTCTGATAGAAGCCGTTTCTGGGTTCCTTCACTTTGAAGCTCACACACAAACTTGTCCCTTAAAGTATCTGCAATCCCGTTCCAAACTGGCAGTGTTTCGATAGCTTGCGCAGTTCTGTTAAATACTGAACATTACTTTCGTCTTTATGCTGGTTCCTTTTGTGACACTTAAATCTTTCTGCTATCAGCAGCAGTGTGGGGTTTAAGTGGTCCTGTAGGATTGCCACTGTGCTTTCAAAATCCTTTTCCACTGGCTTCTCTGGGGTGACTAGGTTTCGCAGTAAGCCGTACGTTTTTGCACCCATGGAATTCAACAATACCAGTGCTTTCCTGGCATCTGGCACTTCATTCGCCTTGCAGTACACTTCTATGCGTTCTACATATGTCGCCCAATCTTCGACTTCATTGTCGAACGCTGTGACCCTGCCACTCTTCTGCATCCCTGGGTGTGGTTAGACTGGCTAAAAATTGCGTCTCCCGCGTTCTCCCTTCTTCTCCGCTGGCTCAAAATGGCGTCTCCCGCGCTCTCCCTTCTTCTCCGCTGGCTCATAATGGCGTCTCCCGCGCTTCCCTTTTTTCTCCGCTGCGACCCAAATGGCGTCTCCCGCGCTTTCTTTTCTTCCCCCGCGGACGCTGCTCAGCCCTTGAAACCGGCCGCGCTCTGCGCGTTTTCCTGCACGCTTCTCTCGTTGACGCCGCTCGGTCTTCAAGCCCAGCTGCGCCCTGTGCACTTTACCCTCTCTCTTACCCGTCGACGCTGCTCGGCCTTTTTCTGTGCCGCCGGTCGGCTCCCACCGCCGCTGTCCGGGAAGGGTCTGCGTCGTACCTGCTGCCAGCCCGCTGTGCTGGATCGTCGCGACTGGAGAACCAAGCCCAGCTCTCTACAGCCTCCTCTGCGATGCTCAAGTCGTCCCTGGATGGTCGACGCCCGCACTGGTGGAATCGGCCTCCTTCTTCAGAGTTGCAGGTAGGTTCGAAACGACTCGTCGCCAATGTTGAATCCGTGAATCTTTAGGTAGTGGTCCTTCAAATAATCGACAGAGACTGCAGAGGAACAATCAACAGGTGTTTACTGGATGAGGGTTGCTCTAAAACTAAGCAGTACAGATCCCTACTCAGGGTTATATACAGGTGTGGTCACTGCCGGTACTACAGTATACAGGAGCTGTAAAAAGTAGTTCTCACCTTAACGGTACATACACTACAATAGACATCCTCTCTAGGAGGGATCTAAGCATTGACTTGGGTCCTCATGGCCCCACTGATGTGCAGCAAGGTGCTCTCCAGTTCCTTGCTAGCAGGGAAGTGCGGGTGGCCCATGAGAGGAATGATGGTGAGAGAGGACATGGATGTGGGGGCTCCTCTCAAACGCTCCCACTTCTCCCCCATTGGCCCCCCCCACCCCCACCACTCCCCAGTCAGAACCCCAGATGCTTCCTCCGACCGCGATGGCCGAGTCTGCTCTTGCACAATCGCACGAGGGGCAGACTTTGGCGGGGCCCTCGCAGGCTCCAAAACCCAGAGGACATCCGCCAAAAGTGTCTATGCAGTCACAGCAGGGAAGTGAGTAGCCTTCCTCTACCTCTGCTGAAGCCATAAGGGTAGCACCTCATAGAAGCACGTGTAAAAGAAAAATGACACAAAAGCAGATGCACAAGGGTAAGCACATGGATGCATAAAGAAGTGTTTTTGTTAAGGTTCCGTTACTGTTATATCACAGATAAAACTACTTTCACCACTTTCCAGTCATGCCCATTTTTGTCTGCTACTTTGGAAGTGGATTAGTGAGTTGGAGTGAATGGTGAGACATTACGTAACCTCCAGCAATGGGAGTCAGTGCGAAAGTAATGGCTTGGTCATTGCAGGGATGCTTTATGGTATTGTTGCGGGAGAACTTGGCACAGCATATGGCAGCCATATGGGTGCATTGCAGGAAGTTAAGTAAAATCTGGCCATAATGAGGCCATCCCTGGCCTCCCGGGCAGCAATGTGCTGTGCTGCTGGTGCCATCTGGACCTCAGGTTCCCCCTGTTCCTCCTCCTCCTCGTTTTCCACCTGCTCCTCCTCTGAAGAGGCTCTGGGATATACACCTTGCTCCTCATGCAGCTCTAATCCTCACTGCTGCGCTATGTTGTGCAGTAACATACAACGGCGATTCTGAAGACCCTGGCTGGTACGTACTGAAGGGCTTCTCCAGGTCTATCAAGGCATCTGAAGCGCATCTTCAGCATGCTTATTGTTTGCTCTATGACACATCTGCTGGACATGTGGCTTTCATTATAACGCACCTTGGCCTCATTGCTTGCCATCCTCAAGGGTGTAATGAGGCACATCTTTAGTGGATAGGCTTTGTCTCCAAGTAGCCAGCCGGTAAGTGTGTTTGGCGGTGCAAAGAGCTGAGGGAGGGTGGACTTGCGCAGCACAAATGAGTCATGAGAGCTGCCAAGGCATTTGGCACACTCATGCATGATGATCTTCCAATGGTTGCAGACCAGCTGCACATTGAGGGAGTGGAAGCCCTTCCGTTTCACTAACACACCTTGGTGATGTGGGGGTGCCCTGATGGCCACATGTGTGCAGTCGATGACGCTCTGCACCTGTGGGAAGCCAGCCACAGTGGCAAAGCCGAGTGCCCGCTCTGTAACTGTGGCGTCATCAGTGGCAAAGTTCACATAATTGGCTGCCTTGTCAAACATGGCATCGGTGACCTGGAAGATGCATCTGTGGGCGGCCGACTGCAAGATGCTGAAAATGTCCGATGGAGATCCGTGGAAGAAGCCAGAGGTGAAGAAGTTGAGGGCGGTGGTGACTTTGACAGCCACCAGGTCCTCTGGGCTGAAGGTCTTGCTCCAGTAAGCTGCAAATGTCTGTGATGACCTGGTGCGATAGCCTGAACCTCTTTTAGCACTGCTGCTCACTCATGTTGAGGAAGCTCATCCTCTGTCTGTATATCCTGTGTTGGGGGTATCGCCACCGGCGCACTGCAGCCCTGCGCTGATGCCCTCTCTCCTGTGGAGCATCAGGTCGTTGAGGAGAAGGTTGGTGGTGTTGTTGTTGCTGCTGCTGCTGGTGGTGGGGCTCATCCTGGTCCACTTCTGAGGACCAAGATGAGACAGTATAAGCAGCATCCATGCTGATGTAATAGATGGCAGTTCAAGTAGAGATCAGAGGACCAATCTGTCAATGTTGTGATAGTTACTAGCAATGTGGTGGGAGTGGCTTCCGAGGTTGCAGAAAAGACTAAGGGGAAAAAATTGCTAGCACTGAGGCACAGTGCCGCCCACACCTCCCATGAAATTCAGTGGGAGGTTAGCGGCGCTGCTAACCAGTAGCGCCCTGCAGCACTGCACTGCCGGCGATGATGTCATCGCCGTGCGCAGTGCCCCGCTCGCACCCCAGCCGCGATCTTCGGGAGCGCCCCCTGACTTACTGCTGGACACTATGTCCGACGGGGTCAGGGGGGCCTACCTGCGGCCAGGGAGGCAGAATTTAAAGGCGAGGTGTGGGGCAGCCATTTTTGTTGCCGGCTGTCTGCCAGCACCTCCCTGCGCTCCCATCCCCGGCCTCCTGAACGCCCCCCCTCCCCGGGGAGTGCCGGCTGTGCTCCAAAGCCCGGCACATCTCTTGAGTGCCGGGCTCTTTTGCCGGCACTCCTGATCCCCGGGGGCCCAGCTGGGCACCAGGTTGCACTGCGCAAGGCCCCTCCCCTTTAAGAAGGGGAGGAAGGCCTGCAATACCGCGGTGCAACATGCCACAGTGACGTAGCTCCGCAATATTGACTGGCGGCGCCCCAAGAGGGATGCAGGGCGCTTCCAGGAGCACCGGGAATATTCCATTTGAAATTAATAGGTTAATGCTTGTGTACAAATAGCACACACAGGAATGTGGCATGATCCCGTTAAGTTCACCAATCAAATTCTGCCATTTTATGTCAAACAATCTTATCATAGAATCATAGAATGGTTACAGCACAGAAGAAGGCCATTCACCTGTCGAGCCCATGCCGGCTCTCTGCAAGTTTCTATAGATATATTTCTTAAGGCTAAAGGGATCAAGGGATATGGGGAGAAAGCAGGGACAGGGTACTGAATTTGGATGATCAGCCATGATCTCATTAAATGGTTCGAGGGGCCGAATGGCCTACTCCTGCTCCTATCTTCTATGTTTCTATGTTTCTGCTAATCCCACTCCCCCACTCTTTTCCCGTAGCCCTGCAAATTTCTTTCCTTCATATACTCATCCAACTTTTGAAAGTGATTGAATCTGCCTCCACCACTCTTTCAGGCAGTGCATTCCAGATCTTAATCAATCGCTGCGTAAAAAAGTTTTCCCTCATGTCGCCTTTGGTTCTTTTGACAATCACCTTAAATCTGTGTTCTCTGGTTCTCGACCCTTCTGCCAATGGGAACAGTTTCCCTCTATCTACTCTGTCCAGACCCCTCATGATGTTGAACACCTCTATCAAATCTCCTCTCAATCTTCTCTGCTCTAAGGAGAACAACCCCAGCTTCTCCAGTCTATCAATGTAACTGAAGTCCCTCATTCCTGGAATCATTCTTGTAAATCTTTTCTGCACCTTCTCTAAGGCCTTCACATCCTTCCTAAAGTGCGGTGCCCAGAATTGGACACAGTACTCCAGTTGGGGCCGAACCAGTGCTTTGTACAGGTTCATCATAACTTCCACGCTTTTGTACTCTATACCTCTATTCATGAAGCTCAGGATTCCATAAGCCTTTTTAACTGCTTTCTCAACCTGCCCTGCCACCTTCAATGATTTGTGTACACATACCCCCAGGTCTCTCTCTTCGTGCACCCCTTTCAGGATTGTACCATTTAATTTATATGTCCTCTCCTCATTCTTTCTACCAAAATGTATCACTTCGCAATTTTCAGCGTTAAATTTCATCTGCCATGTGTCCACCCATTTCACCAGCCTGTCTATGTCTTCCTGAAGTCTATCACTCCTCACTGTTCATTATACTTCCAAGTTTTGTATCATCTGCAAATTATGAAATTGTGCTCTGTACACCCACATCCAAGTCATTAATATATATCAAGCAAATCAGTGGTCCTAGAACTGACCCCTGGGGAACACCACTGTATACCTTCCTCTAGTCTGACAAACAACCGTTCACTGCTACTCTCTGTTTCCTGTCACTTAGCCAATTCCATATCCATGCTGCCACTGTCCCTTTTATTCTATGGGCTTCAACTTTGCTGCCAAGCCTATTATGTGGCACTTTGTTGAACAACTTTTGGTAATCCATGTACAGTACATCAACTGCATTACCCTCATCAACCCATCAAAGAACGCAATCAAGTTAGTTAAACACGATTTGCCTTTAACAAATCCATGCTGGCTTTCCGTAATTAATCCACACTTGCCCAAGTGACTGTTAATTTTGTCCCTGATTACTGTTTCTAAAAGCTTCCCCACTACTGAAGTCAAACTGACTGGACTGCAGTTGCTGGGTTTATCGTTACACCCTTTTTTGAACAATGGTGTAACATTTGCCAGTCTCCAGTCCTCTGGCACCACCCCCGTATCTAAGGAGGATTGGAATATTATGGCCAGTACCTCCGCCATTTCCTCCCTCAATTCCCTTAGCATCCTAGGATGTATCCCATCCGCTCCTGGTGACTTATCTACGTTAAGTATAGCCAGCCTTTCTAATAGCTCCTCTTTATCAATTTTTATCCTATCAAGTATCTCCACTACCTCCTCCTTTACTATGTCTATGGCAGCATCCTCTTCCTTGGTGAAGACAGATGCAAAGTATTAATTTAGTACCTCAGCCATACCCTCTAGCTCCATGCATAGGTCTCCTTTTTGGTCTCTTATCGGCCCGACCCCTCCACTTACTATCCTTTTACTATTTATATGTCTACAGAAGACTTTTGGATTACCTTTTATATTGGCTGCCATTCTATTCTCAAACCCTCTCTTTGCCCCTCTTATTTTCTTTTTCACTTCTCCTCTGACCTTTCTATATATAGCCTGATTCTCAGATGTACTTGCAACCTGACATCTGTCATATGCACTCTTTTTCTGCTTCATCATATTCTCTGTCTCTTTCATTACCCAGAGAACCCTGACTTTAGTTACCCTGCCTTTTCCCCTAGTGGGAATGTGCCTCAGCTGTACCTGAACTATTTCCTCTTTAAAGGCAGCCCATTGTTCCATTACCGTTTTGCCTGCCAATCTTTGATTCCAGTTTACCTGGGCCAGATCCGTTCTCATCCCACTGAAATTGGCCTTACCCCAGTTAAACATTTTTACTCTAGAAGGTGGTAATGCAACAAGTAATCTTCTCAGGAGGGGATTGGAATATTCAAAATGTAACCTTTAAAGAAGAACACTAAAATTAGTGTTTGCCTTGATGAAATTTGCCACTAAAATATGCAGTACTTAAGTCCTGAGTATGCTAATACACAGCCGGTTGATCAGTGTCTGAAAAAAGGTTAATGTTTCAAGTGAGGCCCTCCATCAGAGTTCTGGTGAAGGATCACATCCAAGTTATTAGCCTGTCTTGCTCAAAAACAGATCTGCTGTGCATTGCTAACATTTTCTGTTTTTATTTCAGAATTCCTGCATTCACTGTTTATTTTATCACAATATTTAAATTCAACAGTTTGAACTTTACTTTATTTATTATTTCAAAGGTTCATTTTCATGAGACCTATCTATCATTGTAAAATTGTTATTTATGGACATGAATGCTTTTTGTGTTTAGGAATCTATTCAGTAGATTTTAAATTATCCATATAATTAGGGCTTTGTACATTCTCCCCTTTGATTCTAAAGGTATATTGGGCCAGAAATTCGGGTTCCCACAGGTGAGTATGCGCTGGGTACTCACGCGCAGGCCCAACGAAAGTGCCGGTTTCGTGCAGGCACTGCGCATACGCGGGAAACCGGAACTTCCGTTCCCTTGAAGGAAGGGGTTCACAGGTCGAACGCGTGCGCTGGAGAGGCAGTGCGTACCCCTAGAACTTCCGTTTATTTTCCAGGTTTCTCCGGGAGAGTAAGTCTCCAGCAGCTATGCTTTAAAAAGCAGTCGCAAGGCCTGCTTTTAACAAGGTAAGTGGTGAATTCAGTAAAATTAAAACATTTTTTCCACAGGTTTATTATTTTTAAATACTTTAAAGAAAGGTAAATTTATTTTTAGCCCTGTTAAAAACTGTAATTAATTTTTCAAAAATTTAAATTATTGTTTAAAATAGTTATTTTATGTAATTTATATAGTTATTTTAAAAATGTGATTTAAAAAAAAAAAATTATTTGAAGTTTCAGTTAGGTTTTGGGGCCGATTTCTATTGATAGATTTGACCGGTCTTCCGGTCAAATCTATGAATAGAGATTCACTGCTACGATTGGCTCTCCATGGCCCACGTGATCCCAGGGGATGCTTTGAACTAACTGCGCCCCTGGGATACACAAGCACTGTGCGCCGACAGCTGGAGCAGGCCCAGGATCGGAATCCCACGCAGGCCCACAGCACAACGGCCGGCGCGCTAGGTAAGTGCAGGTCGGGGGCTTGCACCCGCGGGAAGCCTCCGACCCGAATTTCTGGCCCAAAATGTAAGCATTCACCTATTACTGTGCATAATTATACATACCTTTTATCTCTGGAATTATTTGAGCTTCATACCTTTTTTTGTCCAAAACACACAGGTTTCAGGATATTCTTTGCCCACCACCATCAATCTTATCACTGCTCCCATTTTTTTCAGACAGCAGGTGCTGGTAATGATTCTACTGTTGCCATTTACACCTCCTCTGGACCCATCTTGTGTTTCTTTACTTGTCCCATTACCACCTTCTTTTGCCTTGCACCATCATCCCTTTTGTCATTTAATCACTCCTGCCTTCCACCCTATCACAGACCTTCCCTTTTCCTCCCCCACTTCTCTTTCCCTGCCTCTGGACTTGCTTAAAACCTATTACATCCATAACATTTTCCAGTTCTGATGAAAGGTCACCGACCTGAAATGTTAACTTTGTTTCTCTCTCCACAGATGCTGCCTGACCTGCTGAGTATTTCCAGCATTTTCTGTTTATATTTCAGATTTCCAGCATCCACAGTATTTTGCCTTTGTACCATTAATCTTTATTGGATCTTTGAGGTTTAATCATAGAATCATAGAATGGTGACAGCACAGAAGGAGGCCATTCGGCTCGTCAAATCCGTGCCGGCTCTCTGCAAGAGCACTTCAGCTAGTCTCACTCCCCCGCCTTTTCCCCGTAGCCCTGCAATTTTTTTCTTTCAGGTATTAACCAATTCCCTTTTGAAAGCTACAATTGAATCTACCTCCACCACCCTTTCAGCTAGTGAATTCCAGATCCTAACCACTCGCTGCATAAAAAGTTTTTCCTCGTGTCACCTTTGGTTCTTCTGCCAATCACCTTAAACCTGCGTCCTCTGGTTCTCGACCCTTCCGCCAATGGGAACAGTTTCTATCTACTCTGTCTAGACTACTCAGGATTTTGAACACGTCTATCAAATCTCCTCTCAACCTTCTCTGCTCTAAGGAGAACAACCCTAGCTTCTCCAGTCTATCCACATAACTGAAGTCCCTCATCCCTGGAACCATTCTTGTAAATCTTCCCTGCACCCTCTCTAAGGTCTTCACATTCTTCCTAAAGTGTGGTGCCCAGAATTGGACACAATACTCCAGTTGAGGCCGAACCAGTGTTTTATAAAGGTTCATCATAACTTCTTTGCTTTTGTACTCTATGGGCTGGATTTTTTCAATGGGGAGCTTTTGGAGGCGGGACTCCCACTTGTTGGGTTTTAGTCCCGCCTCTGTCGACTTGTGGCCAACCCACGCTATTTTCCCTTGATTGACCTTGTTAAGCCCGCCCAGCGGGCTTAGCAGGCCAATTAAGGGAAAGCCAGTTACAGGTGACGTCAGCAAGTGCTGTTTCATCTGTCAAGAGCTTTTGACAGATGAAATGTTATCGTTTGATGGCTCTGTGAAGCTGTCAAACACTGACAATCTGTCTTCTAAGTTGTATCTTTACTCAAGACTCAATTAGAAAGCCTTCCTGACCAGAAAGCAGAAGGCTGCAGCTTTTGACAGTTCAGCGGCCATTCTGCTTTCTGTGCCGGTGAGCTGAGGGACTCCCGAGACCTGAAGGGAGGAAGCCTGCAGGAAGAAGTAAAGGTAAGTAAAACTTATTAAAACACTTTACACACACCTCACACACTTTATCTGCACACATGCACCCATTACTCACCTGCACACCGGACATCTCGGCCCCTCCGACCCACGCAGACCGATGGCCCGCCTCGCTGACCCTGGCGAGGTTCGGAGCAATTGGGAAGCCCACACTTCAGGGCTCAAAATAGGGATTAGCCAAAAAGCTGCCTGTTAACTACCTGTTAACAGGCAGTTAATTGGCAATAATCCCCTTCTCGCCTCGAGGAAGCGTGACCCGGCGTGGGTCAGCTACCCGCCTCCTGGCAAGATGGCATGGAGGCGGGTTGGGCACCCGCCCCCAAATTCTGCCATTTTCCCGGCAGTCCCGCCTCCAAACCCGCCTCCCCAGGGCTGGCAAAATCCAGCCCATATGCCTCTATTTATGAAGCCCAGGACCCCGTATGCTTTTTTAACCACTTTCTCAACCTGCCCTGCCACCTTCAACGATTTGTGCACACATTTCCCCAGGTCACAGTGTTCATGCACCCCCTTTAGAATTGTACCCTTTAGTTTATATTACCTCTCCTCGTTCTTCCTACTAAAATGTATCACTTTGCACTTTTCTGTGTTAAATTTCATCTGCCACATGTGAAATTCATTCCACCAGCCTGTCTATGTCTTCTTGAAGTCTTAGCTCTCATGCAATTTTTTATCTTTTCCCATTTTACACAGGCTCAGTATAGGCAGATAGGGAAGTTTTCTCTGCTATGTGTGAAAATGTCATAAAACCACCTATAAAGAATAAGTTTATGACTTTATGATGCACAGAGGAAATGTCCTCTCCCACCCCAGGAGGTTTCAGATACCTCGTCAGCACCTTTGTCCAAATTCCAAGGCCAGAAATGTCCTGAGATTTGCTTGGTGAGTGAAGTGCATTTGTACAGTTTGCTACCCAAGTTTAATAATTAAGCACCGCATTTGGGAGAAATTAAAGTTTTCAAATAATTATAAATTCATCATGAACCCAATTTAGTCACAATAATAATTCATTTCCTTGGGGGATTTCCCCTTCGCCCACCATAACTTTGGTGAAACAACCATTGCCGCCATTTCTCCGTGATTTCCGCCAAACTTCCACCCAAGTTCCGGCAGGAAATTTGGGAAGCCTGCAGAAACTCTACTCCAATGTTTTCGCCTTCTGATCGACTGCTGCTTTTACTTTCTCTGGTAAAGTCAAGACGTTAGACAGTCTCAGAATAAGGGTCGGCCTTTTAGGACTGAGATGAGGAGAAATTTCTTCACTCAGAGGGTGGTGAATCTTTGGAATTCTCTACCCCAGAGGGCTGTGGAGGCTCAGTCGTTGAGTATATTCAAGACAGAGAGCGATATATTTCTGTATATTAAAGGGATATGGGGATAGTGCAGGAAAGTGGAGATGAGGATGAAGATCAGCCATGATCTTATTAAATGGCGGAGCAGGCTTGAAGGGCCGAATGGCCTACTCCTGCTCCTATTTCTTATGTTCTTATGTTCTTATAATTATTCGTATTTGTTTAACTATATAGAAAGAAAGACTTGCATTTAAATAACGCCTTTCATGACCACTGGACCTCCCAAAGTGCTTTACCGCCAATGAAGTACTTCTTTGAAGTGTAGTCACTTTTGTAATGTAGGAATATACTGATCATTCACTAGATGCTCAATGTGAGGAAGAATTTCTGCATTAAAATGAACAAAGGTTTATTTATCATGGATAACAATTATGTATGTAATTATCAGTTGAAATAAAACAATAAGAAGAATTCATGTATTATGTGATAATCTTCAAGGATGAAAACAAATTGTGACAACAAGATGTGGGGTTTCTATACTTTAAAAGACTTGTGGCAGTTTTACGTTTTCAGTATCATAGTGGAAGTGATTAATGACCTTTGAGGCTCAATTAAAAATTAATGCAAAATTTTGAGTCCATTTAAGGAGAAAGGTCAGGCCCTTTCATTTTTTAAAACATTATAACCACTTATAGAAGCAGCTGCTGCACTGTTACCATAAAATTTTGAAACTAAATCTTTTAAATTATTAATATAATTGTATAATTAGTAGGCTGTATGTCAGAATAAGGAACAGAGAGCTAGCTATATAAAGCAGAAGGTAATAGATTATCCTTTTGGTCAGCTAATCTTCCCATACTATTCCAGATTCATCGGAAGATTCATTACATGCCCACTTCTTTTAAATATTGCCAGCTGCTTTTCCTGATACTTTACAATTGTTGTTAAATCAGAATCGGTGAAACAATTATTATTAAAAAAAATAATGTTCTCTTGTTCTGTCCATTTCAGTACTTTTAATAGTCATTGCGGATATTATTGCAGGTATTGCTCAATCCGTTACCAGTGTTGATGTCTTTCCTCAACTGTCCTTCGGATACTCAATATTAGTAGATCACACAGCAGAACCTGGACTGAGGGATACTGAGACCTCACCATTTTAGTGAGGTACTATTCTATCTACTTTTCCTCTTCCTGCGTACCCGCTCCCCCCCCCCCACCCCCTTCCCAACCACCATGTAAGAGTCTTTCTTTGTTTTGAAAACTTTGGGCAAAATGTTCTGTCAGAGTATTAAAAGCATAGAAAACTCTAAATACAAGGTTCATTCAAATGTAACCTGAAAGGAAAAGGAGAGATTGTTTGAAATATTTACCATTTCAATTTATTTGTGTCCAGAAAAGAATGAAGTTTGCCTCTTCCCCCAATTATAAGCAAGAATTTTAGTCTTATTGTCAGTCATTTAAAAGGGAAATGAAATTCTTTATACGCAAAGTTCAGTTTTGTCCCAGTATACTTATAATGGCCAAACTTGCAAGGTTGCAATCCCAGCATGGAGCCTCATTAGTTAGTAGAGACAGAAAGTTCACTGCAAAATGAATTTGCTTTCTGGGCTCCCTTGTCACTTGACTTAGTAAAGATGAATGAGCAGGTGCAGAAAAGGTTCTGACAGAGCACCGAAAACATACTGTGTAGACCAGCCACCATACCGTGCATCACATCGACAAGCACAGGTACAGTTATCTGGCACTGACTGAAGGGCACTGCTTCTAAAGGTTTGGGTTTAGCTGCGAGTTACAGAGCTATGCCATCTGCTTCAAGAAAACCTGCAGATACCCTCAAACATATGGCCATAACTGTCAGGAGCCAGTAACGTGATCACAACCTACAATGTTTATGTCTCCAGCTCCTTTATAGGCTCATGCAGGGGACATCAGTAGCAGTTTGCTGTTCATTGATTCATCAAACAGGTGACTGATGTTTTATTCAGGAGTACTGATACATTCAACTCCTTTCCCACTGACCAGCAGCAACAGCATTCCAGGGCTGCCCAATTCCACTAGACTGCTGGTGTTACTAAATTACAGGGGGTGACAGTGGCCATCCGGGTCCCTAGCCATAATGCTATGGCCTACACTACAGAAAGTGGTTCAACTCTGTCAATGGCAGCTCATTAGTGACGACCAACATGGTATCATGCCCGTAAATATCTACTTTCCCAAAGTGCTCATGATGTTTTCACTTGGCTACAATCATCTATACCAACCTACTTTTTTTTTAAACAAAAAGAAAATACTGAAGATGCTGGAAATCTGAAATAAAAACAGAAAATGCTGGCGAAACTCAACAGGTCAGGCAGCATCTGTGAAGAGAGAAACAGAGTTAACGGGCTCAATTTTGCCAGGCCCGAGGAGGCGGGAATGGAGGCGTGTGGGGTGTTAAAATTGCAAAAAGTGGTGGGCGGGCCTGACCCTGCCTCCATCCTGCATCCAAGCAATTTTCTCAAATGGTTTCTGATCCCGTCCTTAAGGCCGTTAACAACCACTGAATTGCCTCTATAATCCCATTTTCAGAGGCCTTTCCAATTTTAAGACTTTTCCCACGTGATGCACGCCTCCTCTGAAACACGATGGTGAAACCTGGCGGCAGCACAATTTGATTGCTGACTATCAGCTGCAGCTCCTCCATTAAATAGGAGATTTGATCAGTCATCATTTGCAGGTGGCAGAACTTTGTTGTCTCAGGTCTGGGGGAACTTTTAGCAGGCATAACCATAGCTGTGGAAGTTTGGAGCCTGACACCCATCTCCAGTGTGACCTCCTGGGAAACCCCTCTCCCCACCTTGACTGAGCGCTTCCTCAACTGAGACATATACCAGAAGCATGGGAACCATTTATTTTCTTTCCTCCTGGACATCAGATTCGGACGAAGACCAGCTGCGGCAGCAGCAGAACCATGAACAACAGCAGCACCAACAGCAGCAGCAACAACAGGAGCGCCAAGCTGCTGCTCACCCACCTGAAGCTGCACAGGCCAGCACAGGAGATACCCCCCAAACAGGGTCTACAGACAGAGGATCAGCTACCTCCACATGACTGAGCAACAGTGCCAAAGGTGGCTCCGACTTTCGCGAGAGGTACTGGGTGACATCTGCGCAATGGTGCAGCAAGACCTGGAGCCCAGAGGAGCAGGTGGACACCCCTTACCAGTGCCCGTCAAAGTCACCACCGCACTCAACTTTTTTGCCTCTGGCTCATTCCAGGGATCAGCAGCAGACATCAGCAGCATCTCCCAGGCGGCTGCACACACTTGCATCACGCAGGTAACCGATGCCCTCTTTGCCATCGCGCACAATCACATCCATTTCTCCAAGGATCAAGCAAGTGTCATGGCGCGTGCGGTTGGATTTGGTAATCTGGCAGGCTTTCCAAGGGTGCAGGGCGTCGTTGACTGCACACATGTGGCCCTTAAGGCACCCCATCGCAATCCAGGTATTTTTGTCAACCGCAAGGGCTTCCACTCCCTCAATGTGCAGCTGGTGTGTGACCACAAGAAGGAAATTTTGCATGTTTGTGCCAAATACCCTGGCAGTTGTCATGCCTCCTTCATCCTGTGCCAGTCTAGTGTGCCTCCGCTCTTTAGTCCGCCAGACCACCTTAACGGATGGCTACTTGGAGACAAGGGCTATCCCCTGAGGACGTGCCTAATGACGCCGTTGAGGAGGCCAGCCAATGAAGCTGAGGAGAGCTACAACTCCAGCCACATTTCCACCAGATCCATAATGAGTAAACCATCGGTTTGCTGAAGATGCGGTTCAGATGCCTGGATAGATCAGGTGGAGCCCTGCAGTACTCAGCAGCCAGGGTCTCCAGAATCGTCGTGGTTTGCTGTGCACTTCACAACATGGCACAGCGTCGTGGCTTACAGATTCCTGAGGACCAAATGGCTCCTCACATATCCTGCTCAGATGAGAAGGAGGAGGAGGAGGAGGAGGAGGAGGAGAGCGAAAACGAACATCTTGCAGAGGCCCATCAACCAGCGGCAGCAGTACGCGAGAACGTTGCTGCCCGGGATGCAAGGAATGCACTCATCTTGACCAGATTTGCTTAGCCTAGCCAATCAAGCACTTTTGCCTCGCAGCTTCTTACCAGAGCATCGACAATGGCCAAGAACCAGCGGATTCCTAGCACTCTGACCACCATACTGACAATTGCAAGTAATCCTAAGCCCTCAATGTGGAAGTCCCATTAGCGAAATGACACACACCACAACTGCAACAGTTGCCATCAGAATTTTTATTTACAATAACCAACTGATGGCTTTTCAACATTAAGCATCACATTTCACCCAAGTGACTACCCTTGTGACTATTTGTGCAGTATCTTTCTCTTACGTGTGCTCCTACGTGGTGGTTCCCCCTTGGCATCAGCAGATGTGGAGGCCCCTTGCTAACTTTCTTGCTGCTCGTGTCTCGACACCTTTGGCGGGCGTCCTCTGGGGTTGTGAACCTCTGAGGGCTCGTCAACAGTCTGCTGTTCCTGCGGCTGTGCAGGGATTGAGACGCCGATCTCAGTTGGGTGGGGACTCTGGTGGGGCTCTGACCGAGGACTTGGCAGTGGCATGGTCATGTGAGCGCTCGGAGAGGAGCCCCCACTTCTCTGCCACCAACATCCCTCTCATGGGTCAGGTCCACCTCAGTGTTTGCAAGTGGCTTGAGAGCACCTTGCTGCACATCAGGGGGGCCATGGGGACCCATATCTGCACTGGCAGTCCTACTCAGAAGGACTTCCATGAAGGTCTGGTTTCTCTGTTCAATAGCTGACCATCGTTCCTCCAGAGATGTCAGTCTATTCTGAACAATGACCATGTTTTCCATACCCTGGCGACTAAGCTCCTCCATGGCCGTAGCCATCCTCTCCTCTACCAGAGACATCCGCTCCTCTATGGTAGCCAGCCTTACCACGGAGGTAGCAATCCTTTCCACGGAGGTAGCCATCCTTTCCGTGGTGCTGCGTTCATGCGCCAATGCCTCCACAAAGGCTCTGCTCATGTTAGCGAGGGACTCCACCATTCGCTCCACACTCGCAGCTACCCTAGAGACAAAACCTGCCAAAGACTCCTGCACCTGTTCCTGGAGTTCCAGCACTGCTGTTCTTCTGGATGGACCCAGAGGCAGAGGGTCGACATACAGCTGAGGCGAGCTGGGAGAGTCCTGCGCCCTCCGACTAGGACTCTCCACTGCTGTCCCTGTTTCCACAATCTGCTGATGCTCACTTGTGAGCTGTGATACACCAGGTGACAACTACTCTATCTCGCGATGGTCCAACCGAGGTGTGAGTGTCTGTGCTGGTGCTGGGTTTGCTGAATTCTGCTGACGCTGCGCCCTCAGAGATTGCAGCTTCCTCTGAGGTGTCTGGAGGCTCAGGCTGTTCCTCCTGGATAGTGGGGACGGGTGCTTGCGATTGTCCTGTGGGTGAGTAAAGGAGTCAGAGATTTGAGGCCAAGTTTACATGCACATTGCATATTGCAGATGATCATAAGTCCATCTGTTAGAGCTTCAGAATCATTATCAGCGACTCATGCAATGTCAATGAGAGAGATGAAAAACTATTCTGTCGCCAGCTTTCTCTGATGCACCCGTCTGTCCATCCCCCACTTGCGTATCGTCCTCGACTCCCACGATCTCCAGGGCCGCCTCCTCCCAGGGGGTGAGGTGGGCTACTGATGGTGGCTCTCCTCCTGTCCTCGCTCTTTCTCTCTTATTGTGAGCTCTCTTTTCCTGCAATGAGGGAGACAAGTGGAGGTTGAGTGAGAATGAAGGAGTGAGTGTAGAGAATCCATAGCATAGATGCTTAGAAGGAGACAAAGATGGAGTGAGGTGGCAAGACCAAGGGCCCTCCCTGTGTTTTCTAAGTTGTTTTCATAGCAGCACAGCGATAGGGAGTGTGAGGGCTGCATAGTCGAATAGTTAGGTGAATGTGACCATGACAGAGTGGGAATGGGTAAGGGTGCAGGGATGTCAGTGTCAAGTGGGATGTGGGGGAAGAGGTTGCTAAAGCTGAGTGCTGGTGAGGAGAGGCAATGGGGATCAGATTGAGGGTGATGGGAAAGTCATACTCACTTTTTCTTTTCGCAGAAGGTCATGAAACCTCTTCCTGCACTGAAGCCAGGTTTTGCTGGTCAGCGACAACGAGTTGACCTCCTGGGCCACCTGGATCCACACAGCCTTCATCTGCTGGGGAGGCTTCTCCCTCCCTGAAAAAGGGAAGAGCACCTCCTTATTAGCTCTTGCTCCCTCCACCAAAGCTTTCAAGGCGACATCATCAAATCTGGGAGCAGACTTAGGTCTCCCGCTGCTCATTCTGCCTCCAGGGCCCTCTCACAGCAAAGGTCAAAAGGTTGGCAGTCTGCAGAAGAAGCAAGGCTTCTTGCAGACCTTAAATGCAGCAGCAATGATGACATCATCGGAGACGAGTTTCAGACTGAAAAAACTAATTGGGCCATGGGTTCACACACGCTGGAACTCAATTGCCCAATTAGGTGAAAATCGCATCATTCTCCCACCTCGATTTGGAATCAGGTGGCTAAAACGAAAAGCGGATGACACGACCCCAGCCCGCCCCAATGACAAAATCGAGCCTAACATTTCAGGTCGATGACCTTTCATCAGAACTGGAAAAAAGCAGGAAATAGAACAGATTTTTAAGCAAGTGTAGCGGCTGGGAAATGGGGGAGGGGATGAAAGAACAAAAGGGAAGGCCTGTGGTAGGATAGAAAGCAGGAGAGATTAAGAGACATTGAGAGACAATGGCCCTGAAATTAGGATCGGGTGCTTGCCGCGCGTGCAAGCCCCCGATGTGCACTCACCCGGCGCGCCGACATCTGAAGCCCGGGCCTGCTTGCATTTCCTGTCACTGGCCCGGTTCAGACGTCGGCGCGATGTGCTTACCTGATCCAGCGGCGTAGTTAGTGTGATGTGCCGGCTGGGATCAGGTGAGCACTGTGCAGCCAATCAGGGGAGGGGCAACTTCATTCATGAGTTTGAGAGTAAGAACTGTCAAACTCATGAAAAGTATGGGCTGCCAAAACACTACTTAAACTTTAAATAAAATTTTAAAAAACATCCCACTGATTATATTAACTATAAATAAGTTTAAAAAAATATTTTAAACAATTAATCAAATTTTTGAAAAAAATAAAAATTTTTAAAATAGGGTCTAAAACGAAACTTACCTTACTGTAAATTCTTTAAAAATAATAAACCTGTGGAAAAAAAAATTCTAAATTGTACTAAAAGACCACTTACCTGTAAAACTAAGTGCTTACGTCTGGTTTTTCCACGCGTAAAAACCAGAGGCCTTTACACTCGGGCAACTCTGAAAAAAAAAAGGAATTTCAGCGCGCATGAACTGCATCACAAGTTGCACGCGTTCTGCCTCTTAACCCCTTGGGTCAGAGGACAGGAAATGCCGGTTTTCAGCGCTGTGCATGCTGAAAACCGGCAATTCCTCCGGGCACACGCGTGAGTGCCCCGTCCGTACTCACACGTTGTGACAGAAATTACTGGGCCATTAAGAGATATTCAAGGCAAAAGGAGATGGTAATGGAACAGGTTAAGAAACAAAGGATGGCTCCAGATGAAGTGTAAGTTGCGCTGGCAGAATGGGATCTGGGCATCGATGGCAAGGCCAGCATTTATTGCCCACCCCTAGTTGCCCTTGAGAAGGTGGTGGTGAGCCGCCTTCTTGAACTGCAGCAGTCCGTGTGGCGAAGGTACTCCCACAGTGCTGTTAGGGAGGGAGTTCCAGGATTTTGACCCAGCGACGATGAAGGAATGGTGATATATTTCCAAGTCAGGATGGTGTGTGACTTGGAGGGGAATTTGGAGGTGGTGATGTTCCCATGCGCCCGCTGCCCTTGTCCTTCTAGGTGGAAGAGGTCGTGGGTTTGGGATGTGCTGCCGAAGAAGGCTTGGCGACTTGCTGTAGTGCATCTTGTAGATGGTACACACTGCAGCCAGAGGAGGGAGTGAATGTTTAAGGTGGTCGATGGGGTGCCAATCAAGCGGGCTGCTTGGAAGGTAAAGGGAGACTAGCACGATGGCTTCTGGGAGACTGGTTAATTACAACCTTGTGGCAGCCCTGGACAGAGTCAGTGTGCAGATACAAGCAAATCCCATGTACCAGGATCATTATGAAGCATTTCAGGTCTCTGGATGGATCAGGGCTACCTTTCAGTACAGCCTCTCCTCTAACATCATTGCTGTTTGCTGCATAATTTTGCTATGGAAAGAAGCCTAATTGTGGATTGTGGAGGTCAATGTGAAATGAAAATCAGAGCATAAAGTGGACGCTGACCTTGAGAAGATAGTTTGTGAAACATTTAGTGCAGCCAGGAAGACTGCTGCTCCAAGAACTGATTCAAGGCAAACTTGGCAAAATTCCTGGGTAAGTAAGCTGTGAGGACACAAAGAGCCTGCAAAGGGATATAGACAGGTTAAGTGAGTGGGCAATAAGGTGGCAGATGGAGTATAATGTGAGGAAATGTGAGGTTGTTCACTTTGGTAGGGAGAATAGAAAAACAGAATATTTTTTAAATGGTGAGAATCTATTCAATGTTGGTGCTCAGAGAGTTTTAGGTGTCCTCGTACAGGAAACACAGAAAGTTAGCATGCAGGTACAGCAAGCAATTCGGAAGGGAAATGGCATGTTGCTCTCATTGAAACAAATAAGATTCTGAGGAGGATTGATGCTGAGAGGTTGTTTCCCCTGGCTGGAGTGTCTAGAACTAGGGGACATAATCTCAAGATAAGGGGTCGGCCATTTAAGACTGAGATGAGGAGGAATTTCTTCACTCAGAGGGCTGTGAATCTTTGGAATTCTCTACCCCAGAGGGCTGTGGATGCTGAGTCTGAGTATATTCAAGGCTGAGATCGATAGATTTTTGGACTCTAGGGGAATCAAGGGATATGGGGATCGGGTGGGAAAGTGGAGTTGAGGCCGAAGATCAGCCATGATTTTATTGAATGGGGAAGCAGGCTCGAGGGACCATGTGGCCTACTCTACTCCTAATTCTTATTTTCTTATGATCTGCCTCTTTTAGGAATTCTTGGCTGCGAAATTTGTTTGTTTGCACCTCCCGTTAGCGCCTGGCGGGTGCACTAACGGGGCGCTAAGGGGTTAGCGGCTGGACGCGGCGAATGCTGTGACACCCATGAAATTCAGTGCCATGTTTAGCGCTGGTGTGAACTCTTAACACCTGGGCCTCTAGCGCCTTGTAGAGCGTGACATCATCAAGTGTGCACCGCCCCTTTAGCACCCCGGAGGTGAAATTGATTTTCGCCCCCTGCATTATTGCCTCGCGCTGATAACGCCAGCAAGAGGAAGCGTTCTGAAGTTGGATGGCCGCTTCGGGAGCGGTATTTCAAGTGAATGCTTTTCAGGTCACTGAACCATTATTATTTGCACCAATCTGGTGCTTGTGCAAAGTTTTCACTCTTTCACTGTTGCAGGATGTCCAAGCCCTCCACTTGGTGACAGTGTTTGGAGCTGTATTGGCAGTCGCCTTGCAAGACTGCAGTGCCGACAAATAGCTTCTGGTGCAGTCTTGTCCCTTCCCTTTAAGCAAGGGAAGCAGCCTCTGTGACGAAAGAGTGCCGTCTGGAATGCGCTGCAAATTGTCTCGCACTCTGCCAGTACCTTTAGTGCCCTAAGAGAAGTGGTTAGCGCTTGATTTAGCGCTCCACTTCCCTATTGGAGCGCTACAACTGAATTTCGCGGGAGCCTCTCATCATTAGCGCCTGGCACTAATTTTTCAGCTTTAGACGTTTTAGCGGCCCAAACAGGGCTATCATGAATTTCGCCCCCAGGGACTCAAACACCTTCAGCACCTCTCTCTGCACCCCCTCAACTACCATCAATAGCCATCCTTTGCAGTGTGGAATTTAGTGGAATAGACATTAAACCAAACCTACACATTTTTGTAACATTAATGCATCCCCATTTTGAAATAATTACCTGTGAGTACTGCTGACATAGTGCAAGAGAGGTTAGAGACCATGTCCATTCCTCACGTGATAGTGTGTTGCTGTTCCCAATTTGTGAATCACAACAATGTTGTATCCTTGCAGGCGATGCTCTGTTGCAGCAGATGCATGTTTTTGTCACGTGTTGACGGTAACCACAAATGACAAATGAAGAAGTCATTAATTTATTTTGCTTAACTTAAGCTATTACACCAGTGACGTGTGAGGTGTTCCTCCCATGTCCAACTTAAAATGGCTATTGTTAGATCCGTGGTTCAGTGGATAAATAATCACACGGATGCTGTACATTAACAAACAACAGGTCTTTACTGGAGGAGGGTAATCTCTAGACTGGGGTACAGAGGCATGCGCACAGCTTATATACCGGTGTGGTCACTGCCGGTACTACAGTATACAGGAGCTGTAAAAAGTAGTTCTGACTTAAAGGCACATACACTACAATTCCTCCCTTTTTAGATTAATAATACCCCCTTAACATTCAAATAACAATTACATTTTTACATGTACATTCAATAACAAAAGTCCATTTATAGATTCAGTCTTTGGGGCGGCTTCCTGACCCTTTCGGGATAGCGCCTTTCCAGAGGTTCTTGTTCTTGGTGCAGAGGCAATTCTGACCCCTTTTCATTGGGTAGTTCATCGGGTTCCACTGCTACTGGGTCTGCAGTAGATGCTACCGGTATGTCGGGTTCATCCCCAGGTACTCGAGACATGGGGTTGACGCATTCCTGTGATGCTAAGATCTGATCGACGTGGCGTCTCACAATGTTCTCCCCGACATCCACTGTGTACATTAATGGCCCCTGCCTTGTACATATCGCTCCGGGTTGCCACTTCTCTGTTCGACAGTCCCGGGCCAAGACTGGTTGTCCTACATTGAAGCTCCTTGTCGGCTTCTCGAGATGTGCTGGAATTGTTGTCCTCAACATTTCTTCGCACATTTGGTCTGAGCAAGTCCAGACGAGATCTCAACCTTCGGTTAAAGAACATCATGGCCGGGGTCTGGTTGGTAACTGCATGTGTTGCGTTTCGGTAGGCTAATAAGAAATTGTCCAGCTTATGCTGTAGTGGAATTTCCTCATTGCTCATGGCCTTTATCGCCTTCTTAAAGGTTTGTACGAACCTCTCAGCCAATCCATTGGTGGCTGGATGATACGGGGCGGATGTGTAATGCCTTACCCCATTCCTTTCCATGAATTTTTGGAACTCGTCCGACACAAACTGTGGTCCATTATCAGAGCAGATCTGCTCTGGCAAACCGTTTCTGGCAAATATGGTCTGTAGGACTGCAATCGTTTTCTCTGTAGTGGTTGAAGACATCTTTATCACCTCAGGCCACTTTGAATGAGCATCCACTGCTATTAAGAACATTGAGTCCATGAATGGACCAGCGAAATCAATGTGCACCCGTTGCCATGGAGAGGAGGGCCACTCCCATGGGTGTAGAGGGGCATGTGGTGGTGCATTTTGGACCTTCTGGCATCCTAAGCAGCTCTTAGTTAGGTCTTCGATTTGTTGATCGATTCCCGGCCACCACACATAAGCCCTAGAAAGGCTTTTCATTTTCACTCCCTCCAGATGACCTTCATGTAGCTCATTTAGCACTCTCTCCCTTAACTTGGGTGGAATCACCACTCTGGATCCACACATCACTGTCCCCTGGCATACTGACAGCTGTTCTCTTCTGGATGAGAACGCTGGCAACAGTGAGTCGCCATGTATTGGCCATCCCCTCACCGTCACTTCATATACCCGTGACAGCGTCGGATCATTGCGGGTCTCCTTCTCTATATCCGCGTTTGTTACTGGCAATCGTTCAATTATCGACGAATAAAATATCTCAATAGGGTCCACTGCTGGTGCTTCCTCCACCGTAGGCAGTGGCAGGCGCGATAGCCCATCAGTGTTCCCATGCTGTTTCATGCCTTTATATTCTATTTCATATTGATTCGCCCCTAGAAAGAGGAACCATCTTTGTAACCGCTGTGCAGTCATTACTGGCACGCCCTTCTTAGGATTAAAGATGGAGACAAGTGGTTGGTGGTCAGTCAGCAAGATGAACTTCTGCCCATGCAGATAGTGGTTGAATTGTTTTACTCCCCATACTAGGCTGAGGGCCTCCCTGTCAATCTGGGCGTAGTTGCGCTCGGCTGAGGTTAGTGACCGAGACGCAAAGGCTACTGGCTTCTCCAACCCGTCTGGGAATTTGTGCGACAGCACCGCTCCAATGCCGTAGGGTGATGCATCACATGCCAAACGAATTGGTAGCACTGGGTTGAAATGGGCCAACACCTCTTTTGATGTGATCAATTCTTTACACTTCTGGAAAGCTCATCTACGTTCGTCATCCCACTTCCATGGTACCCCTGTTTGCAGTAGAATGTTCAGCGGGTGTAATACCGTAAACAAATTTG
The DNA here is from genome assembly GCF_052327205.1 of Somniosus microcephalus. Classification (NCBI taxonomy): domain Eukaryota; kingdom Metazoa; phylum Chordata; class Chondrichthyes; order Squaliformes; family Somniosidae; genus Somniosus; species Somniosus microcephalus. The sequence goes on from NC_141003.1 coordinate 47,822,744, forward strand.
GTAAGAACTTGTGGTAATAGTTTACCAGCCCGAGGAACGACCTCAGTTGTGACACATTTTCTGGTGCTGGAGCCTTGACTACTGCCTCAATCTTGTATGGGGACTTATGTAACCCCTTTTCATCGATGACATGGCCGCAATGCGAGATCTGTTCCTGGAAAAACTCGCACTTGTGGCGATTAGCTCGTAGCCCATATTCCTTTAATCTGGCGAGCACCTTCTCCAAGTTAGCGAGGTGATCACTGTCATTTTCGCCCGTGACCAAGATGTCGTCCAAATAACACTGGGTCCCTGGAATCCCTTGCAGGACCTGATCCATCGCCCTTTGCTAGATAGCCGGAGCCGAGGCTACTCCAAACACCAGCCGGTTGTATTGATAGAGACCTTTATGGGTGTTGATCGTAAGGTAATGTTTCGAAGCTTCTTCTACCTCCATTTGCAAGTACGCCTGGGCTAGATCAATTTTGGTGAAGCATTTACCACCAGATAGCGAGGCGAAAATATCCTCAATTCGTGGAAGTGGATATTGCACCGTGTGAAGGACTGGGTTCACTGTCACCTTAAAATCCCCACAGATGCTGACCTTCTTTGGTTCCCCAGGCGTATTACTCAACAACCTCTTCATTACAGGAACGATGGGTGTAGCCCACTCGCTCCAGTCCACTTTGGACAGTACTCCTGAACGTTCCAACCCTTCCAGCTCTGCTTCAACCGCTTGTCTGATCGCATAAGGCACTGGTCTGGCCTTCAGAAACTTTGGGCTTGCATTTTCCTCTATTTTAATTGTTGCTGTTATATCTTTTAGTGTTCCGAGTCCCTCCTGGAACACTTCATTTGCGTCAGTTAGCATTTTTGACAGTCGTCCAGGTGTGACGTCGTCAACCTTTTTGGCCTCAACCTTCAGTGCTTGTATGGAATGCCAATCTAATTGTATCTTTCGGATCAATTCACATCCTAGCAGTGGTGGTCCTCCATTTGGCAATACATATATATCCATTTTAGGTATTTCCTGACCTTTATATGTCACTTTCACCCTTATTTTCCCTTTGGGGTAGACTTTTTTGCCCCGTATACATCTTCAAGACAACCTCTGTTGCTTTCAATAGTATGTGTGAAAATAGCCGCTTGTAGTCTCTTTGATTTATGACTGTTAGAGCTGACCCTATGTCCAATTCCATTTCCACTTGGACTCCGTCTATCTTGAGTGTAACCCAGATATTCTGGTGATCCTCCATTTCGGTTACATTATGTAGTTTCAGACAACCCAGCTCCTTGCTTCCGGAGTCTGTGTCACTTTTCTGTTCGTCTGAACCACTGTCCATCACCTGGTGTACCTTTTTGTACTTCTCCTGTGGAGATTTCTTACTGTTGGTTTTCTTCCCAGACCTGCAGACTCTTGCTATGTGTCCTGCTTTCCCACACTGTCTGCACACTTGGTCCTTGAACCAACAATCTTTCTGGTCATGTGTTGTTCTGCCGCAGCGATAGCACTTCCCTGTTCCATAGGTCATTTCGTTGGTGCCATATTCTTGCAGTCTCTGTTGTATCTCTGCAGCGCCCCTTGCGGCTGCTTCGTGTGATACTGCCATACTGAAAGCTTTGTCCAGCGTAAGGTCCTTTTCTGATAGAAGCCGTTTCTGGGTTCCTTCACTTTGTAGCCCACACACAAACTTGTCCCTTAACGTGTCTGCTCGTCCCGCTCCAAACTGGCAGTATTTCGATAGCATGCGCAGTTCCGTTCGGTACTCAGCATTGCTTTCACCTTTGTGTTGGTTCTTATGGAACTTAAATCATTCTGCTATCAGCAGCAGTGTGGGGTTTAAGTGGTCCTGTAGGATTTCTACTATGCTTTCAAAATTCTTGTTTACCGGCTTCTGTGGGGTTATTAGATTTCGCAGTAACCCATAAGTTTTTGCACCCATGGAATTTAACAGAACCAGTGCTTTATTAGCATCTGGCACTTCATTCGCCCTGCAGTACACCTTAATACGTTCCACATATGTCACCCAATCTTCGACTTCATTGTCAAATGTAGAGATACTGCCACTCTTTGGCATCCTTGGTTGTGCGTTAACTATCACCAATGGCGCCTCCCGCGCTTCCCCTTCTTCTCCGCTGGCACAAAATGGCGTCTCCCGCGCTTTCCTTCCTTCCCGCGCTCGCCCGTCTTCTCCGCTGCAGCTTCGCAAAATGGCATCTCCCGCGCTCTTCCTTCTTCTCCGCGGCTCAATGGCATCTCCCCTTGCTTCGCCCCGTGGACCCTGATCAGCCCGTGATCCCTGGCTGTGTTCTGCGCGTTCTTCTCTTGATATTTGTCGACGCCGCTCAGTCTAGAACCCGGCTGTTTCTTACCCTCTCTCTCTCCGGTTTGCAGTATTTTTCCTCGACGCCGCTCGGTGATCAACCCCCGGCTGCGCCCTGCTCTCTTCACCCTCTTTCTTACCCCGTCGACGCTGCTCGGCTCTCTCTCTCTGCCGTCGGTCGGCTCCAGCCGCCGCTGCTCGGGAAGGGTCTGCTCTGGACCTGTCGTCGGTCTCTTACTGCTCGTTGTGGCTGGGGAACCAAGCCCGGCTCTCCACAGCCTCCCCAGCGAAGTTGGATCTCTGCCTGACTGCTGGGCGGTTGCTCGCGGTCGACGCCCATGTTCCTGGGCTCGACTATTTTTTTTTATGTTGCAGGTAGATTCGAATCGACACTCGTCGCCACTGTTAGATCCGTGGTTCAGTGGATAAATAATCACACGGATGCTGTACATAAACAAACAACAGGTCTTTACTGGAGGAGGGTAATCTCTAGACTGGGGTTCAGAGGCATGCGCACAGCTTATATACCGGTGTGGTCACTGCCGGTACTACAGTATACAGGAGCTGTAAAAAGTAGTTCTGACTTAAAGGCACATACACTACAGCTATGTTGTCAATCTCTGCAGTGGCACATCCACAGCATTTGTCAGAATGTAATCCATCATTGACCAGTTTTGTGGGCGGGGCCGGCTTCCAGCGCGATGTTTTTTAAACTAGCGCAAAGGATCGCGGAAACTTGATTTGCGCCGGACCTGATTTGCGCTTGAAATTTCTTGATCTTTTGCGCTGGTTTGGCCAATTTTGGGCGAATTGCGCTGAAAAGAAACAGCGCAACCAAACGGAAACTTCTGCCCCAATTGTCCATAAGCCAAACAAAACATGTACACTAAATAGCAAAAAATCAAATAAGGATAGCAAATAGCAGTTCTGTGATTGTAATAATGCCCATAAAGAAAACAGTGTTGAACGGCAGTGTTTATTGGAAGCTAATGAAACCATCACTCATCAGGTACCCTTCCTGCAGTAACTTGTCTGCTCCTGGTTCTTATTGAAGTGTATGCCACACAAGCATGTTGACACAGGCTTCAAATACTCCCTTAATGGCAAAGCAACTGACACCTGCAATGTTCCTTGTTGGTGCTTGGAAGTTCCCTGTGGCTTAAATTTAAGGTGGTGACCTTCACTGCCACGGGTAGTGCATTGCGTTTGGTTGACTGTTCTGCAGATCCTCCTGGCTCAAATGGGACATCTCAGTGCTGGTCTTTCTGGTGAGCCTGTGCCTCTCAGACGCTACACTTCATCATGCCTATGTAGTAGACTCTAATTTCGATTGGCCGACTGTCTGAGATAATACCTAGAAGAGACTTCCATATCATATCCAATCCCCTCTCTTCTCTGCCACCATTATATGCCTGGAAATGGATGCTACTTCTATGCTCGCAGTTAGAAATATCTGATACTAGTTACTGCTGTTGCTGCTATCCTGTTTCTCATAACTTCTTGAGTGCCCTTCATTTATACCAGATCTGAACTCCTGTAAAACATTCACTTTCAGTGTGCCTCTGTAGCTGTAGAAGACTGCACCAGTTGTTCATTCATAACCTTTTGAACAGCTCAATAAGCTCAATTAACCTTTTTTCCCACTTTGGAAATGTTTCTGATATCTATTGTTGCCTGGTAGGACAGACAATCAGTACACTTTAACTTTCTCCTCACATACCACTCTTTAAACACATTTATTTTTTTGAAAGATTCCTGAACAGAGGAATGCCAGCCCCCTTATTCTCAGCAGACACATTATTTGATCAAAGTATCAGTACCTGCTAGTGTGCCTGAACATATGCTCCTTAGTGAAATTAATAATTAAGTACCCGTCAGATGGAAGTTAAAGGCTACAATTGATTTGCAAGAAAGAGGAGATTATGGATAGTAAATACAAATTATAACTATCTGCAAAAAGTGTTGGTATCAAATGTTAATTAATTCAATCATTGCATTTTTATTGTTAAAATGTGTACACTGGCAGCAGAACTGTTGTGACTGTGTGCAGACCTTCTGATACTGCCATGATCAGCCATGATCTCACTGAATGGCGGAGCAGGCTCGAAGGGCCGAATGGCCTACTCCTGCTCCTATCTTCTATGTTTCTATGTAACATATTCTATTCATTGATAATCTGAGTTCTGCATCACTCCCTATTGACGTAAGGCTGAAAGAAAGAACTTTTATCATTTGCAGTGGAATTTTGACACGATTCATCATTCAGAACTAAGTCGAAGCAACGGAAGTGCTGGATGAAAAATGATTTAATTTGAAAGCAATGTACAGGTACTAAACTAATTCTACCTGGAAATCTTTTATTACATTTCCAAGATCTGTGGAAACAGAGCCTGGAACCTTGTTTGCTGCAACTCAAATATACCTCTGGATCTTCTGATAGCAGAACCAAGCCTATGGATAGTTCTAGCAGCTGAACAATGAGAAATAAAACTTCTACTGTTCCCGTGGTGAAGCTTGTACTTCCAGCAGACTGTTTCACAGCTGACCTTTTATGAAAACTGTGCGATGACAAGGAAAATAGTTCTGGATCACAGGGGGTTTGAACTTAACATTTCTTACAAGATTTTCTAGTGATGTGTGTATGCAGTTTTGCAAACAACCCTTTAACTTTAATTCAACTATTTTTCCCCGCTGTTTATCGGAACTTCCATTGCGATTGTGGGCTGGAACACCCCAGAAGATTGCTGCCTGAAATCTTAAATTGGCCTTCCAGTAATAGTCAGTTATGCTGGCTTTGTCTGCATGCGGAAATCAAGCACTGCATTTTTCACTACTCCTCCACACACGACCCCCACCCCCCGCCCCCAAACCAACCAAGCAACCAGGTTACATAGAAACATAGAAGATAGGAGCAGGAGTAGGCTATTCGGCCCCTCGAGCCTGCTCTGCCATTCAATGTGATCATGGCTGATCATCCAAATTCAGTACCCGGTCCCTGCTTTCTTCACATACCCCTTGATCACTTTAGCCTGAAGAAATATATCCAACTCCTTCTTGAATATATTTAATGAATTGGCCTCTACTACCTTCTGTGGTAGAGAATTCCACAGGTTCACCACTCTCTGGGTGAAGAAATTCCTCCTCATTTCTGTCCTAAATGGCATACCCTTTATCCTTAGACTGTGACCCCTGGTTCTGGACTCCCTGACCATCGGGAACATCCTTCCTGCATCTAGTCTGTCCAGTCCTGTCAGAATTTTATAAGTTTCAACGAGATCCTCTCTCATTCTTCTAAACTCCAGCGAGTACAAGCCCAATCGACCCAATCTCTCCTCATACGTCATACCTGCCATCCCAGGTATCAGTCTGGTGAATCTTCGCTGAACTCCTTCCATGGCAAGAACATCCTTCCTCAAATAAGGCGACCAAAACTGCACACAATACTCAAGATGTGGTCTCACCAAGGCCCTGTACAACTGCAGCAAGACATCCTTGTTCCTGTACTCAAAGCCTCTCACTACGAAGGCCAACATACCATTTGCCTTCTTAACCGCCTGCTGCACCTGCATGCTTACCTTCAGCAACTGGTGCACAAGGACACCCAGGTCTCGTTACACTTCCAAAGTGGATAACCTCACATTTATCCACGTTATATTGCATCTGCCATGCTTCTGCCCAATCACCCAACCTGTCCAAATCATCCTGGAGTTTCTCGGCATCTTCCTCACAGCACACACGCCCACCCAGCTTTGTGTCGTCTGCAAATTTGGAGATATTACATCTAGTTCCCTCGTCTAGATCATTAATATATATTGTGAATAGCTGGGGTCCAAGGACCGATCCCTGTGGTACCCCACTAGTAACTGCCTGCCACTCGGAAAAAGAGCCATTTATTCCAACTCTTTGCTTTCTGTCTGCCAGCCAGTTTTCTATCAAAGTCAATACCTTGCCCCCAATCCAAGGTTCACAGGATGTGTCGATGTGTCCAAAATGCTGTGGGTGTCTGATTTATTCAGATTCCTTGATCCTGCCCTCATCCCAGAAACTCTGGGAATCTCTACACAGCAGTGCACCGCGATTCGCTCTCTGCCATAGTTACAGTGGCAGTGTGGGATTGTAGATATTCCATGCTGTTTAGTATCACCAGGGAGTATAAAACAAATTACATATGTAATTCACCTGCACATGAGTCACTAAAACCCTTTTGTTACATTTATTTTTGTAACTCTTGATTCTAAACTCAGTTCAATCCTGCCAATTTGCATGTTAAATTGCAATTAAAAGTCAAGTGTCCCAGGACCCCATGCACTTCGATTTACCAAACTCCATATGATCAGGAAAGTCCTTCATTATAATAGATGAATCTACATTGGAAAAATTGAACAAAACTGACATTGTTTGCATCAATCCTAAACAGCACAAACATGGGTAAATCCATGACCTTGGAGTATCTTGTTTTCTGGCTGAAGAATACTGCATCAATACTAAACTATCAACCACATGAATAAAGGGGACATTTGCAGAAAAAATGTAATTAAGAAGGCAATTCAGGTTTCCTTTAACAAGGCCAAAAATGCCCACGACACTTCCCTTTAAATGCATCGGCATGAATTTCTAGATTATTGACTTGTTGAATTGAATGAGAGCCTCACCAAATAATGGCCTAAATTGGCAGAAAATTGCATCTTATAAAGTGACAGCACATGCTCTGAAAATAAATGTTGATGTTGTCTAAGCATGTGATTGAGGACTGAAAAATTCCACTCACTAGCTGGCCAGGGTTGAGTTACTGTCTGGATTTAATGAGTTGAAAAACAAAGCAACTCTTCAGCTTGCCTGCAGCTTCAGTTTCCTCCTTTTCCAGCTCTTCAATGTTTCTTTGTTTTTTTTGCTGCATCTGATCCTTTGTTACCTGAAGGAAGCTCTTCCTGGCTCCTTTTTATTAGCTCCTCATTAACATCAAAGGTATATTTAACCCTTTACATAATTCATTGACTCTGGTCAAAGTTCATGTCATAGTTTCTGGAGAATCAAATGCTTTTTTTAGCCAATTTACCAAAAACCTTCCTACTAAGCATTTCTCATACATTTTCAAGTCATAATTTGTCACAATAAATACATAGTTGATAATGTGTGGCTTTGAAATCAATTGCAATAATATGGCTGTATTTTTCTTGGTTTCCTTTGTGATCTATGGAATGTTGTCGAACAAGTAAAATGGAAGCCCGTCTTTTTTTTATAGAACCCTTATATCTTATAGATTTAGGGGGAAAAATTCAGTTGTTTGCACCTCCCATTAGCGCCTTAAAAGAGGGTGCTAATGTGGCACAAAGCAACTAGCGTCCGGGTGTGGCGATGTTTGCACCGCTCGCGAAATTAACTAGACATTTTGTGGCGGCGCTAAACACTACCACCACGATCTCCTGCCGTCACGTCAGTCGAGTGCACAGCACCCCGGTAGGGCCCCGGACCAGATATTGAGTGGCACCCCCTGCCTTACCGCCTGCCGCTAGCAACGACAGGTTGAGGGGAACGTTTTGCAGTCAGAAAGGGACTAGGGGAGCGCTATTTAAAGACGACCGCTTCCTGCCTTTTTTTGTTGGTGACATTTTTGCACCACGCATTCTGAGAGAGAGAGAGAGAGACTTCTGGAGAGATTCAACGCTGTGTGAAAGAGTTTTGGGTACTGAGTAGCACTTTGCAGGTTCATTTTGATTTGCCCTGCCTTGCTTCGCCAGCGCTCTGAGGTAGCGCCTCGCTCCTCGGCCTTTGCGCCTTAAGACAGGTGTGAAGCACCTGATTTAGCACTCCAATCACCTCCAGGGGCGATAAAAGCCAAGTTTGCCATCGGAGGCGATAATTAGCGCCAGGCGCTAAACTTTGCACACAGCCGATAATGGCGCCCCAAACGGGGCGATACTGAATTTTTCCCCCTACTCTTTAATCCTTCTCCAACCAGAAATACCATTACTGTATATTTTTGTACTCATTGTCAATGTATTGCTAGTTCTGGCCCTATTGCGTTGAAGAGGGTTAAGGTGTGTGGTTGTTTAAGTAACTGAGGAAAAATATTTTTTTTATCAAATTGATAAAATACTGTAAATATAAAATCAGTTAATAAAACAAATGCAAGGCAATATTATATGTAGTTGTGCACAAGGGGAATAATGAATGCTGTACAAAAAATACATTTCTATAATGATTTTCTTTAGAAATAAAAATCAATGCCAATTATGTGTATGTGCGCATATGTATGTATATATAAACTCATCGGTAGAAGTGCAGCAACACTGAAGATAGAAACATAGAAACATAGAAGATAGGAGCAGGAGTAGGCCATTCGGCCCCTCGAGCCTGCTCCGTCATTCAATGCGATCATGGCTGATCATCCAAACTCAGTACCCTGTCCCTGCTTTCTCCCCATATCCCTTGATCCCCTTAGCCTTAAGAAATATATCTAACTCCTTCTTGAATATATTTAATGAATTGGCCTCAACTGTCTTCTGTGGTAGAGAATTCCACAGGTTCACCACTCTCTGGGTGAAGAAATTCCTCCTCATCTCAGTCCTAAATGGCTTACCCCTTATCCTTAGACTGTGACCCCTGGTTCTGGAATCCCCCGCCAGCGGGAACAGCCTTCCTGCATCTAGTCTGTCTAGTCCTGTTAGAATTTTATAAGTTTCAATGAGATCCCCTCTCATTCTTCTAAACTCTAACGAATATAAGCCTAATCGACCCAATCTCTCTTCATACGTCATTCCTGCCATCCCAGGTATCTGTCTGATGAATCTTCGCTGCACACCCTCCATGGCATCCTTCCTCAGATAAGGCGACCAAAACGGCACACAATACTCTAGGTGTGGTCTCACCAAGGCCCTGTACAACTGCAGCAAGATATCCTTGTTCCTGTACTTGAACCCTCTCACTATGAAGGCCAGTATACCATTTAAATATATAAAAAGAACAACTGGGTTATATTGCTCCATAAAAATTAATATTAATACCATAATCATACATCGATTTAGTATTTCAAGGCAAATCCTTTTAAGAATAAGAATCTTAAAAATAAAACCAAATTGATAGCTAAACAAAAGATGAATCTTATCAGGATTTGAAAATGCTGAGCTTAACGTAAGAAGTCCACATTGTACCATAGGATTCAGTTACTTTTCAATCAAAATATTTGCAATTAATCTTATGAACAAATACACAAAAGTTTATTATGATAATCTTTTTGAATTAGTCAATAATTCCAATTTTACGCTATATTTTATAGTTCTGAGCATACAATAGGTCACTGTGTCCTGAATTTATATTATAATTATTTTCTCCATCAACATCGATCCTGCAAGTTAATAGCTCAATATCCAGACACTTACACTGGCACCAACTGTGAATATTATTACAGATATCATGTTATGCGCAGTTTAGCTTCTTTACTTCTCTGATTTCTAAGCTGCGCTGGATTTAACAGTACAACAACAACTTGTATTTATATAGCACCTTTAACATAGTAAAACATCCCAAGGCGCTGCACAGGAGTATTATAAGACAAAAAAAATTTGACACCAAGCCACATAAGGAGAAATTAAGGCGGGTGACCAAAAGCTTGATCAAAGAGGTAGGTTTTAGGGAGTGTCTTAAAGGAGGAAAGAGAGGTAAAGAGGCAGAGATGTTTAGGCAGGGAATTCCGGAGCTTAGAGCCTAGGCAATAGAAGGCACGGCCACAACTGGTTGAGCGATTATAATCAGGGATGCTCAGGAGGGCAGAATTAGAGGAGCGCAGATCTCTCGGGGGGTTGTGGGGCTGAAGGAGATTACAGAGATAGGGAAGGGCGAGGCCATGGAGGGATTTGAAAACAAGGATGAGAAAAGTAACAGTGAGGCTCTCAGCACTCACCTTTATTAAAGAGTAAATCGGACAGCTACTTCCAGCGACCGCACATGCGCAATTAAACGCGGAAATCAGGAAGTTGCTGTCCAAGTTGCCCTGCTCCTCTTGAAGCTTCGCTATAACAATATCTCATCAAGAGTCTTGGCATTGAAGCACATGGAAGTTGCTGTAGATACCCACTAAACATAAAAACATGGAAACATAACATTACAAATAGGTATTAATAGATTAAGTGAATGGGCAAAACTTTGGCAAATTGATTTCAATGTAGGCAAGCGTGAGATCATCTACTTTGGACCTAAAAAGGATAGATCAGTGTACTTTCTAAATGGTGAAAAGCTAGAAACAGTGGAGGTCCAAAGAGACTTAAGGGACAATGTACATAGATAATTAAAATGTCATGGACAGGTACAGAAAATGATCAAAAACGCTATTGAAATGCTGGCCTTTATATCTAGAAGACTAGAATACAAGGGGGTAGAAGTTATGCTACAGTTATACAAAGCCTTAGTTAGACCACATCTAGAATACTGTGTTCAATTCTGGGCACCACACCATTTCAAAGTAAATACATTTTTAATGGCGTGATAAGTCTTAATTACTGCCAAACAATCGTTTTGGCACTGAAAATTAACATTTACTATTGTGGAGTCTCATTCCTTCAGATTTTAATTTTGTTGGAGATTTTAAAAAGTTAAATAAATGTAAATTTTTAAAAACTTTTTCTTTCTGTCTCTTTTATAAGAACATAAGAACATAAGAAACAGCAGCAGGAGTCGACCAATCGGCCAATCGGCCCCTCGAGCCTTTCAATAAGATCATGGCTGATCCAATCTTGGCCTCAACACCACTTTCCCGCTCTCTCCCCGTACCCCTTGACTCCCTTGTAGTTCAAATGTCTGTCAATATCTGCCTTGAATATATTAAATGACTCCGCTGGGGTAGAGAATTCCAAGATTCACGACCCTCAGAGAAGAAATTCCTCCTCATCTCCATCTTAAATGGGTGACCCTTTATTTGGAAACTATGCCCAATAGTTCTAGGGGAAACATCCTCTCAGCATCCACCCTGTCAATCCCCCTCAGAATCTTATATGTTTCAATAAGATCACCTCTCATTCTTCTAAACTTCAATGAATATAGGCCCAACCGGCTCAACCTTTCATCATATGTCAACCCCTTCATCCCAGGAATCAACCTAGTGAACCTTCTCTGCACTGCCTCCAATGCAAGTATATCCTTCCTTAAATATGGAGACCACAACTGTACGCAGTACTCCAGGTGCGGTCTCACCAACGCCCTGTAAAGTTGCATCAGAACTTCCCTACTTTTATACTCCTTACCCCTTGCAATAAAGGCCAACATTCCATTAGCCTTCCTAATTACTTGCTGTACCTGCATGCTAACTTTTTGTGTTTCATGTACTAGGGCCCCCCGATCTCTCTGTACCGCAGCATTTTGTAGTCTCACTCCGTTTAAATAATAATTTGCTTTTTCATTCTTCCTTCCAAAGTGGATAACCTCACATTTTCTCACATTATACTCCATCTGTGAAATGTTTGCCCACTCACTTAACCTATCTAAGTCCCTTTGCAGACTCTTTGGGCTCGATTTTGCCAGGCCCGAGGAGGTGGGATTGGAGGCGTGTGAGGTGTTAAAATTTCAAAAACTGTCAGGCGGCTCTGATCCTGCCTCCAGCCCACCTCTGAGCAATTTTCCCAGAATCGGGGTTTCAGACCCCGTTTCCATCCCGCCACCAAGAGGCGGGATCGTCCCTTAAGGCCCTTAAGAACCAGTTAAGTGCCTCTATAATCCAATTTTGAGAGGCCTTTCTGACTTTAACACTTTTCCCACGTGCTGCATGTCTCCTCTGGAACACTTCAGTTAATCCTGGCGGCCTCACAAGTGGACTGCTTACTAACAGCTGCAGCTCCACCATTAAAAAGGAGTTTTCCGCAATCATCATTTGCAGGTGGCATAACTTCGTTGTCTCAGGTCTGGGGAAACTTTTAGCAGGCCTACTCATTGTTGTGGAAGTTTGGAGCCTGACACCCATCTCCATTGTGACCTCCTGGGAAACCCCTCTCCCCACCTTGACTGAGCGCTTCCTCAACTGAGGTATATACCAGAAGAATGGTAACCATTTATTTCCTTTCCTCCTGGACATCAGATTCGGATGAAGACCAGCCACGGCAGCAGCCGAACCCTGAACAACATCAGCACCAACAGCAGGAGCAACAACAGGAGCACCAACCTGCTGCTCAACCACCTGAGGCTGAACAGGCCAGAGGGCACCAGCACACGGAAGCACGTCGCCGCAGGAGATAACCCCAAAACAGAGTTTACAGACAGAGGATGAGCTACCTCAACATGACTGAGCAGCAGTGCCAAAGGAGGCTCAGACTTTCGCGAGAGGTAGTGGGAGACAGCTGCGCAATGCTGCAGCAACACCTGGAGCCCAGAGGAGCAGGTGGACACCCCTTACCAGTGGCCGTCAAAGTCACCACTGCACTCATCCTTTTTTGCTTCAGGCTCATTCCAGGGATCAGCAGCAGACATAAGTGGTGTCTCCCAGGTGGCCGCACACACTTGTATCACGCAGGTAACTGATGCCCTCTTTGCCATCGCGCAGAATTACATCAACTCCTCCAAGGATCAAGCAAGTGTAAGCACGTGTGCGGTTGGATTTGCTAATCTACAGGCTTTCCAATGGTGCAGGGCATCGATGACTGCACACATGTGGCCCTTAAGGCATCCCATCACAATCCAGGTACTTTTGTCAACCGCATGGGCTTCCATTCCCTCAACATGCAGCTGGTGTGTGACCACAAGAAGGAAATTTTGCATGTTTGTGCCAAGTACCCTGGCAGTTGCCATGACTCCTTCATCCTGCAGCAGTCTAGTGCGCCTCCGCTCTTCAGTCCACCAGACCAACTTTTCGGATGGCTACTTGGAGACAAGGGCTATCCCCTGAAGACGTGGCTAATGACACCGTTGAGGAGCCCATCCAACGAAGCTGAGGAGCGCTACAACTCCAGCCACATTTCCACCAGATCCATAATTGAGCAAACCATCGGCTTGCTGAAGATGCGCTTCAGATGCCTTGATAGATCAGGTGAAGTCCTGCGTACTCAGCAGCCAGCGTCTCCAGAATCATTGTGGTCTGCTGTGCACTTCAAAACATGGCACAGCATCATGGCTGCAAATGCCTGAGGAACAAGTGGCTTATCGCATAGCCTCCTCAGATGAGGAGGAGGAGGAGGAGGGGAGCGACAATGAACAGCTTGTGGATGTGCATCAACCAGCGGCAGCAGCACGCGAGCACATTGCTACCCGGGGTGCAAGGGACGCACTCATCTTGGCCAGATTTGCTTAGCCTGGCCAATCAAACACTTTTGCCTTCTTACCAGAGCATCGACAATGGCCAAGAACCTGCGGATTCCTATCACTCTGACCACCATACTAACAACTGCAAGTCGCCCGAAGCCCTCAATATGGAAGTCCCATTTGCGAAATGACACAGGCCACAACTTCAACAGTTTGCCATCAGAATTTTTTATCACAACAATCAACGGATGGCATTTCAAAAATAAACACAACATAACACCCAAGTGACTACACTTGTGACTATTTGTGCAGTATCTTTCTCTTACGCGTGCTCCTACATGGTGCTTCCCCTGTAGCTTCAGCAGATGTGGAGGCCCCTTGCTCACTTTCTTGCTGCTCCTGCCTCGACACCTTTGGTGGGCGTCCTCTGAGGTTGCGAGCCTGTGAGGGCTCGGCAACAGTCTGCTGCTCCTACGGTTATGCAGGGGCTGAGATGCCGATCTCAGTTAGGTGAGGACTCTGGTGGGGCTCTGACCGAGGGCTCTGCAGTGGTATTGTCATGAGCGTGCTTGGAGAGGAGCCCCCACTTCCTGGTTCTCTGCCACCAACATCCCTCTCATGGGTCAGCCCCACTTCAGAGCTAGCAAGTGGCTTGACAGCCCTTGTTGCATTTCAGGGGGGCCATGAGGACCCGTTTCTGCACTGGAAGTCCTACTCCAGAGGACTTCCATGAAGGCCTGGTTTCTCTGCTCATTAGCTGACCATCGCTCCTCAAGAGATGTCATTCTATTCTGAACAATGACCATGTTTTCAAGACCCTGGCGACTAGGCTCCTATATGACCATAGCCATCCTCTCCTCTACCGTAGCCAGCCTTACCATGGAGGTAGTCATTCTTTCCACAGAAGTTGCCATCCTTTCCATGGTAATGCGTTCATGCGCCAACACCTCCACAAAGGCCCTGCTCGTGTTAGCGATGGACTCCTCCATTCGCTCCACACTCGCAGCGACCCTGGAAGCAAAACCTGCCAGAGACTCCTGCATCTGTTCCTGGAGTTCCAGCACCGTTCTCCTTCTGGATGGACCCAGAGGCACAGGGTCGACATGCAGCAGAGCCGAGCTGGAAGAGTCCTGCGCCCTCTGGCAAGGACTCTCCACTGCTGTTCCTGTCTCCACCATCTGCTGATGCTCACTTGTGAGCTGTAATACACCAGGTGACAACACTACTCTATGTCCCAAAGGTCCCACTGAGGTGTGAGTGTCTGCGCTGGTGCTGGGTGCACTAAATTCTGCTGACGCTGTGCCCTCAGAGGTTGCAGCTTCCTCTGAGGAGTCTGGGTGCTCAGGCTGTTCCTCCTGGACAGTGGGGAGGGGAGGGGGGCTGTCGATGGTCCTGTGGGGAGTAAAGGAAAGAGTTAGACAGGTGAAATAAACGTTGCATGCACACTGAATTGTGCAGATGATCATAAGTCAACCTGTTGGAGCATCAGAATCAAGATCAGTCACTCATGCAATGTCAATGAGAAAGATGAAAAACTATTCTATCACCAGCTTGCTCTGATGCGCCCGTCTGTCCGTCCCCCACTTGCGCATCCTCTTCCACTCCCATGATCTCCAGGGTCAGTGGTGAGCTGGGCTATTGAGGGTGGCCCTCCTCCTGTCCTCGCCTCTCCCTCTTATTGTGGGCTCTCTTTTCTTGCAATGAGGGACACAAGTGGAGTTTGAGTGAGAATGAAGGAGTGAGTGTAGAGAATCCATAGCATAGATGCTTAGAAGGACACAAAGATGGAGTGAAGTGCCAAGACCAAGGGCCCTCCCTGTGTTGTAAGTTGTTGTCATAGCACCACAGTGATAGGGAGTGTGAGGGCTGCATAGTCGAATAGTTTAATGAATGTGCACATACAGAGAGAGGGAATGGGTAAGGGTGCAGGGGTGTAAGGGTGAAGTGGGATGTGGAGGAGGAGGTTGACAATGAAGAGTGCTGGTGATGAGAGGCGATGGGGATCAGATTGATGGTCATGGGGATGGAATAGTCACTTTTCCTGTGCGGAGAAGGTCATGAAACCTCTTTCTGCACTGCAGCCAGGTTCTGCTGCACATTAAAGTCACATTCACCTCCTGGAAGGTCGGACACCGCGCGCGGGAGGCTCGGAGGTCAGGCCGAGTGGAAGGAGAGCCAGGGAGAAGCAGGCTCCGGGATGTCGGTACCACAGCGGCTGAAGATTGTCGGGCAGGAGTGCGGGAAAGGCGGAGCGAGGCGAGAGCGGACCCTATTGTGATGGCGCCGATGAAGATGGCTGCCATCCTTGCGGGCTCCATGCGTACCAGGCAGCTAAGTGTCCTTTGCTGATTGGTGCGCTCGGCTCGTTAAGAAAAAAGCATTTCACTGACTGGATTTCACTTGTTGTATTTGGTTATGTGACAAATAAAATTGAAAATTGTAAATTGAATTGAAATTGTGCCACTTGCAGCCACACAGCTTTGGTCTGTTGTGGAGGCTTTTTCCTTCCTGAGGAAGTAAAGAGCACTTCCTTGTTTCCTCTTGCTCCCTCCACCAGAGCTTGGAGGGAAGCCTCATCGAATCTGGGTGCACACTTTGGTCTGGTGTTGGACATAGTAGCAGTAGGAATCCCTCAGAAGTATGATGAGTAAGTTGAAAGGCTGAAAAAGAACCAAGGCTGCTTGCAGGCCTTAAATCCAGCTGCATAGATGACATCATCGGAGGCGAGTTTCAGTATCAAAAGACTCATTGGGCCAGGGGTTCCCACACGCTGGAAATCAAGTGCCCAATTAGGGCAAAATCGCACTTTTGTCCTGCCTCACATCGGAGGCGGTGTCCTGACACGCCGACCACCTGACACGCCCCCAGCCCGCCCCCATGACAAAATCCAGCCCTTTGTGTCTTCCTCACAACTTGCTAACCCAACTATCTTTGTATCATCAGCAAATTTGGCGACAGTACACTCGGTCCCTTCATCCAAGTCATTAATATAGATTGTAAATAGTTGAGGCCCCAGCACTGATCCCTGTGACACCCCACTAGTTACTGATTGCTAACCAGAAAATGACCCATTTATCCCGACTCTCTGTTTTCTGTTAGTTAGCTAATCCCCTATCCATGCCAATATATTACCACCAACCCTGTGAGCTCTTATCTTGTGCAGTAACCTTTTATGTGGCACCTTATCGAACGCCCTCTGGAAATCCAAATACACTACATCTACTGGTTCCCCTTTATCCACCCTATTTGTTACATCCTCAAAGAACTCTAGCAAATTTGTCAAATACAATTTCCCTTTCATAAAACCATGCTGACTCTTATGTCTTATGATTTTCTAAATGTTCTGCTATTACCTCCTTAATAATGGATTCCAGCATTTTCTCTCTTTTTCTTAATCACAGAATCACAGAAACCCCACAGTGCAGATAGAGGCCATTTCGGCCCATCGAGCCTGCACCGACACATATCCCACCCTATCCCCGTAACCCCACGTATTTAATCCCCCTAACCCTAAGGTTCAATTTAACATAGCCAATCAACCTAACCCGCACATCTTTTGGACTGTGGGAGGAAACCTCCTCTATCTTTCCCTCTCTTTATTTCACTTTCTGTACATGAATTGATATTGAATTAATTATTCTAACTTACACTTCCTGGTTCTAAAAAATGGGTGGATTGGGGTCGGGTGGGAGGTTAAAGAGTTAAAAATATGAATCCCGACCCCAATCCACCTCCAATCCGCCCATTTCCGGTTTTAACAGACAAACAGGAGGTGAGTTGACACTTTAAATATTATAATCAGGCTCCATGCCTCATTTGGAAGCATCATTTTAAATTTACCTCTGGCTGGCCGGGTTTCCCAGGCCTCAGGGAACCTGCTAGCTAAAGGAAGGCAAGGACTGCTGGATCCAGGAGGTAAGTGCCTTTCCAGTTACCTGCTGGATCCAGTGTTCCTGCCCCACCAACACCCCCACGATCTGACAGACCCCTGGCCCTTCCGATCTCTCCCGACCTACCCCGCCCCCCCACCCGCCCCACGAGGCCGCCCAACTCCAAATCCCCCGGGGCCTTCCGACCCCCACTCCAACCTCCAGCCCCCAAACTCGCCGACGATCTGCTGCCGCCGACACCCCCTCCAATGATCCAGCCCCCGACCACCTCTCCAATGATCCAGCCCCCGACCCCCCTCCAACGATCTGCAGCCCCCGACCCCCCCAATGATCCAGCCCCCGACCCCCCCCCAACGATCAGCAGCCCCCGACCCCCCTCCAATGATCCAGCCCTCGACCCCCCTCCAATGATCCAGCCCCCGACCCCCCCTCCAATGATCCAGCCCCTGACCCCCCTCCAATGATCCAGCCCCCGACTCCCCCTCCAATGATCTAGCCCCTGACGCCCCTCCAATGATCCAGCCCCCGACCCCCCCTCCAATGATCTAGCCCCTGACGCCCCTCCAATGATCCAGCCCTCGACCTCCCCTCCAATGATCCAGCCCCCGACCCCCCCTCCAATGATCCAGCCCCCGAACCCCCCTCCAATGATCTAGCCCCCGACCCCCCTCCAATGATCCAGCACCTGACCCCCCCTCCAATGATCCAGCCCCCGACCCCCCCTCCAATGATCCAGCCCCCGACCCCCCCTCCAACGATCTGCAGCCCCCGACCCCCCTCCAAAGATCCAGCCCCCGACCCCCCCTCCAACGATCTGCAGCCCCCGACCCCCCCAATGATCCAGCCCCCGACCCCCCTCCAATGATCCAGCCCCCGACCCCCCTCCAATGATCCAGCCCTCGACACCCCCTCCAATGATCCAGCCCCCGACCCCCCTCCAATGATCCAGCCCCCGACCCCCCTCCAATGATCCAGCCCTCGACCCCCCCCAATGATTCAGCCCCCGACCCCCCTCCAATGATCCAGCCCTCGACACCCCCTCCAATGATCCAGCCCCCGACCCCCCTCCAATGATCCAGCCCCCGACCCCCCTCCAATGATCCAGCCCTCGACACCCCCTCCAATGATCCAGCCCCTGACCCCCCCTCCAATGATCCAGCCCCCGACCCCCCCTCCAATGATTCAGCCCCCGACCCCCCTCCAATGATCCAGCCCCCGACCCCCTCCAATGATCCAGCCCCTGACCCCCCCTCCAATGATCCAGCCCCCGACCCCCCCTCCAATGATTCAGCCCCCGACCCCCCTCCAATGATCCAGCCCCCGACCCCCCCTCCAATGATCCAGCCCTTGACACCCCCTCCAATGATCCAGCCCCCGACCCCCCCTCCAATGATCCAGCCCCCGACCCCCCTCCAATGATCCAGCCCTCGACACCCCCTCCAATGATCCAGCCCCCGACCCCCCCTCCAATGATCCAGCCCCCGACCTCCTCTCCAATGATCCAGCCCCTGACCCCCCCTCCAATGATCCAGCCCCCGACACCCCTCCAACGATCCAGCCCTCGACCCCCCTCCAATGATCTAGCCCCCGACCCCCCTCCAATGATCCAGCCCTCGACCCCCCTCCAATGATCCAGTCCCTGACCCCCCTAATGATCCAGCCCCCGACCCCCCTCCAATGATCCAGCCCCCGACCCCCCTCCAATGATCCAGCCCCCGACCCCCCCTCCAATGATCCAGCCCCCGACCCCCCCTCCAATGATCCAGCCCCCGACCCCCCCTACAATGATCCAGCCCCCGACCCCCCCAATGATCCAGCCCCCGAACCCCCCTCCAATGATCCAGCCCCCGACCCCCCGACCCCCCTCCAATGATCCAGCCCCCGACCCCCTTCCAATGATCCAGCCCCCACCCCCCCCTCCAATGATCCAGCCCCCGACCCCCCTCCAATGATCCAGACCCCGGCCTCGCCGACTATTCCCAGCCTTCTGATGCCCCCCCACCCCCGATCCCTCCCTCCTCTCTGCGGCCTGTTGACACAGGACTATACACCAGTCAGCCAGCCAGCCTCTCCATCTTGCTGACGGGAAACAGAGAATCAAAATGCTAATCAGGCCCTGCCGTTAAATTCAGCAGAGCCTGAGGGAAACCCATTCTCCTGGGTTTCCCAACCGCTTTCCAGCGCGCCCCTCCCGGCCCCGATCCCAAACCGCCGCCAAATTAAAATTCTGGCCAGCTTGCCTCAGCAAGGATTATTCAATTTGTTTGGTTAAGGAGATACACAGTTTCTTCCCAGATCCCCTGTAGAGGGTGCCGTGCCATAATGGATTTCTAATCATCGCAAGTTCCAATACAAAAGCTCATAGAAAGTCTGTGGGAAAGTGCAAGTGTAATGAATAGCTGGTGCCGTTCATTCACCACTGACTGCACAATCCGGGCCATTATGTAAGCTAATTTACATATTATCACATGCAACTTGAAGGTTCTGTGCTAAAATAATTTGCTGTACTACACTACAAGTTACTACACTATTCTTGCATGTTGTTTCTGAGAATTTACCAGTTGCCTATACTGCAGTATTTGTGAATTAAGTGGCATTATCTAGACCTATCTGCATGACTTTTTTTTAATGTTACTTTGCATAACAATATGAATTCTCTTGTCAAATGTCACACATTTTAGCGTGGCAGCAGCTAGTACCTCATTAAACATTTATGGCTTTAATTTCCTCCAGCAGCACCCAGATTAATGAATTCATGTAAAATATCTTTGTGCACTATTTAAAAATGGTTATTAACATGTCTAAAACAAATAGCTTAATGACTGTGTTAAAATTGTGCATTGAGAAATTCTACACTGTTTTTGCTGGAAAAACATTGTATAATAAATTAGAAGTAAGTCATATTTGAAGCATTTATGGTGTAGTAAAATAATAAAACCTCTGGCAGCATCTTAGATTACATGCTGTTAACCAGGTTTCCGCCCGAGAAAATGAATCATTGTATTTTTTGTATTTACTATAAATGCTTCAAATTAGAATTCTTTCTCATTTATTATACAATGGGCCGTATATTCCGATGCCTAGGGGTGTGTACAGGCTGTGTACACACCAGTAGGGACATCGTAAATGCCGGTTTCAGGCATGCGAAGCACATGCGCTGAAAACCGATATTTCCGATCTGTCAAGAATGGTCTTGACAGATCGGACGCCTGCCCTGGAGAAGGGCCTCTGCGGGGGGAGAGTTCCGCTTTCTGGAGAACCTCCGCCCGCAGAAAACCCTTAGAAATCTTACACCTGGTAAAAGCAGGCGTAAGGCCTGCTTTTACCAGCATAAGAGTCAAAAAAAAAGTTTAAAAACATTTTTCACTCATTTATAATTTTAAAATACTTTTAAAAAAGATAAGTTTATTTTTAGCCCGTAAATTTTTGTTTCAAATGTTTAATTTATTGTCATTTTAACTAATTTTAAAAACGTGATCGTTTTTTAAAAAATTATTTAATGTTTTACTGTGTTTTTGGGGTGATCTCCATTCATATATCTGTCAAGTGTATGAAGGGAGATTCCCGTCTCCTATTGGCTCCCCATGGCCCACATGATCCCAGGGACGTTTGCGAACTGCCTGCGCCTCTGGGATACGTGGGCCCTGCGCATTTCAAGTTTGGAGAGGCCCAGGAGCGGAAGTGTATGCACCTCAGGAGCCCTCAGGTAAATTTGTAGATTTTTTCCGATAGGCCTCCGCACGCAGGAAGCCTCCTATCAAAGAATACAGGCCAATCCCCAGAAAAAATAGATAATTAAAGGGGCCTTTTTCAGTGCATTTTCCTATGTTTACCCGCAGCTGTTCAGCCACCTGAACTGGAAGTGACAATAACTATTACAACTTGCTTGAAAAGCAGGTAATCTGGAGATCGAGTTGCGCTTTGTCATTTTCTTTGATTTTCATTTTGACGACCACTTTCAAATTGTATAAAGTTATTGATGTAAACCATATTACTAAAATAAACATATTGGGGGAGAAATCAGTTTTAGCCAGTAACGTTGCCCGTGTCACCGGTAACTGGAGTTAACGGCCGCTGAAAATGGCCGGAGCGCTAACGGAGCAAAATTCGTCTGGGGGGTAAAGGCTAGGTATTGTGCAGCGAGTGTCTCACCTCCTGACTCCCCAAAGCCTTTCCACCATCTACAAGGCACAAGTAAGGAGTGTGATGGAATACTCTCCAGTTGCCTGGATGAGTGCAGCTCCAACAACACTCAAGAAGCTCGACACCATCCAGGACAAAGCAGCCCACTTGATTGGCACCCCATCCACCACCTTAAACAGTCACTCCCTCCACCACCGGCGTACCATGGTTGCAGTGTGTACCATCTATAAGATGCACTGCAGCAACTCGCCAAGGCATCTTCGGCAGCACCTCCCATACCCGTGACCTCTTCCACCTAGAAGGATAAGGGCAGCAGGCACATGAGAACACCACCACCTCCAAGTTCCCCTCCAAGTCACACACCATCCTGACTTAGAAGTATATCGCCAATCCTTCATCGTCGCTGGGTCAAAATCCTGGAACTCCCTATCTAATAGAACTGTGGGAGTATCTTCACCACACAGACTGCAGCGGTTCAAGAAGGCAGCTCACCACCACCTTCTCAAGGGCAACTAGCGATGGGCAATAAATGCTGGCCTTGCCCGCGACGCCCACATCGCATAAGTGAATTTTTTAAAAAAAACAAGAAATGCAGCCTGCCCAGCCAATTGCTGACCAAGAAGAGAAAGAGGAGAGTGAAAAAGAACAAGAAAAAGATGATTGATTTGACACTCCCAGCCACCAGCTCCTCAAGGTCAACCAGCAAGGCCATTTGCAATGTCCCCCACTGAACATCAGCAGCCTTCCACCAGCCATGCTGCAGCCACTGGGGTAGCACTACGTGACATCAGTAGGATAGGCAAAGGCACACACAAGACACTCACTAAGAGAATGCAAGAGAATGAGTTGATTTCTTGATGTCACATTGGATGGATAGGCGTATATAGGTGGATTGGAAAGTTTGCTTTGTGGTGACTTTTATTTCAGCATTGTGACCAAGAGGACACTATGATGGTCAATAACAGATGGAAGG
The DNA here is from genome assembly GCF_052327205.1 of Somniosus microcephalus. Lineage (NCBI taxonomy): Eukaryota > Metazoa > Chordata > Chondrichthyes > Squaliformes > Somniosidae > Somniosus > Somniosus microcephalus. The sequence continues at coordinate 47,845,273 of NC_141003.1, forward strand.
TAAGGTGTGGGACTAATCTTGAAAGGGGAATTGGGGTTGCGGTCACTAGGAGCGCAGGTGGATGATTCCATCCCGGATATCCCGGCCACAAAGGGGCTGTCTGGAATGCATCCTTCCATCTGATTCTACATCTTCGGTTTTCTCCTCTTTGGCTTTCTCCTCTTCTGTGCCTTCCTCTTCCCTCTGCAATTGAATGCTGTAAATGTGAAATGACGGCATAAAATGTTGGAAATACTCAGCTGGTCAGGCAGCATCTCGATCTGAGACGTGAACTCTGTTGTTCTTTCCACAGATGTTGCCTGACCTGCTGAATATTTGCAGCATGTTCTGTCTTCTCACAGGCCTTCATTTACCATCTGAGCCCTTGCAAGCATCCAGCAGCACTCTCAACACACATAAAAAACTTTTCACATCTATTGCAGCAAGCCACCACTTCAATAAAATTAAAAAAAACACAGTCCAAAACCTTAAATCCAAACTTACCTGAATGATGTGTGTGTCCCTTTAACAGGTGCAGGCATCACCACTGTCAGCCTGCTTGCACGGCAGGTTAGCCTGGTGTGCTTAGGACCCAGCACTGAATTCAGCACTAGGGTCGAAGTTCACGCTTGTAGCATTAAGTCGGTGTTGCATGCCGATTTATGTCACAACGCCGCTATTTTGTTCAAGATGGCGCTGCCAGTTTCTGGCAACGCAAAGTTAAGTATGAAAATGATGGCGCCGCGGAACTCACCAGCAGCTGGCGAAAGAGTGGTGGCCACCATTTCAGTGCCATTTAATGGTGCTTCAGAGTGTCGCTAAGGCCATGAATTTCTAGCCCATTCTCTTTTTCAAGACAAACATGTGAGTATAATATGCTGAAATGAATGTTTCAAATACTCAATACAATACTCAATATAAAGAATGTATATTTTCACCAGTATGGTTGGAGCTCTTTTTGGTGGATGGGGAATGCTTTTACTTTGCATCAAGATTTTAAGTAGGGGAGTTGTGATTACATTCTGTGGCCATTTTATATGCCATGGTGAAAATACCGTAATTATCAGGTAAAGTACTTTATGAGGTGGGTTCTTTGGTGACAGGGGTGATCAGAATGAAGAGGGTTAGGTATATACACAAACTGTCGCATTCATCTTTAGTCAAAGCTGGACATGGAATGGTAGTTTACAAGCACAGGGTTTAAGGATGGGTTTTATAAAGTGGGGGTGATGAAGGCAGTTGTGAAAGAGAGGAGGAACAGTACCCAACAAAAGGGAACTATTGACAATGTCAGCTAGCATGGAGATCATGGGTGGTCAGCAGCTAAGTGGGAATGGGGTCAAGGAAGCAAGAAATAGGTATCATGGATAAGATGAGCTCAGTGATGGCTTGAGGAGAGATGGGAGGGAAACTAGAGAAAGACAAGGGTTCAGGGCTAGGGCAAGGGGAAGGCTTGGGGGAGGTTTGGCTTGGTAGACAAGGAATGGGCAATTGCAGCAGAGGCAGTTGAACAGATATCACTATGATTGAGACCAAAGAAGCTCATGAGCTCCTTGCATTTGTTGGTGCTGAGGGTAGAAGGGACAGGGGCGATGGGTTTAAGGAGATGGTTAGTAATGGAGAAAAGAAGCCAAGTGTTATCCTGGAAGAGGACATGGAAACCTGATAATTCTTGATGTGGTCCAGCCAGATCTGCCGATAGATGGTTAAACAGTTGTGCACGAGATACACTCAAGTCTGCATCTCCAAGAACTCTGCATTTCTCCAACTCTGGCCTCTTGTGCATCCTCATTCCCTTTGCCCCACCATTGCTGCTTGTGCCTTCAGCCGTCTATGGGCTAAGCCCTGGGATTCCTTCCTTAAACTTCTCCACATCCCTCTCCTCCTTTAGGTCCCTCCTTAAAACCGATTTCTTTGGCAAAGCTTTCTGCCACCCTTCCTAATATCTCTTTCTTTGGTTCAGTATCCATTTTTGTCTGATTAAGCTTCTATGACGCACCTTGGGATGTTCTTCTACATTAAAGGTGAAATATGAATTCAAATTCTTGTTGTTGTTGTTGAATAGCTAAAGTGTTAAGATCATTCAACTTCTGTTCTGAAAGAGGGGAGGTTTGGTGTTATAATTAACCTGGCTTTATTTACATTACAACTTTGGTAGTGTTGCAAAGCTGTTTTGCTTCCTACCAACGCTAAAGTAAATCCAGAGTCAAGACCTGAACTGCCTTCAGAGTAAAGCAGAGTTAGATTCCCTGGAGGGCAGAGCCTCACTCCACTTTGCTTTAGACCCTGGCTCTGCATTTACGGAATAACTTCTTACTGGCCATGCAATGTGAAACCTCTACACTGACAGTGTTTGTACAGCTATCGTGCAAATGCAGCCTCTTTTACCTCCAGTCCAACATAACAACAACAACTTGTATTTATATAGTGCTTTTAATGTTGTAAAACGTTCCAAGGCGCTTCACAGGACTATTATAAGACAGAACATTTGACACCGAGCCATATACGGAGAAATTAGGGCAGATGATCAAAAGCTTGGTCAAAGAAGTTGGTTTTAAGGCGCGTCTTAAAGGAAGAAAGAGAGGTAGAGAGGTGGCGAGGTTTGGCAGGGAATTCTAGAGCTCAGGGCCGAGGCACAGCCACCAATGGTTGAGCGATTATAATCAGGGATGCTCAAGAGGGCATGATTACAGGAGTGCAGATACCTCAGGGGGTTGTGGTGCTGGAGGAGATTACAGGGATAAGGAAGGGCAAGACCATGGAGGGATTTGAAAATAAGGACGAAAATTTTGAAATCGAGGCACAGGGGTGATGGGTAAACGGGACTTGGTGCGAGTTAGGACACGGGCAGCCGAGTTTTGGATGACCTCAAGTTTACGTAGGGTGGAACGTGGGAGGCCAGCCAGGAGTGCGTTGGAATAGTCAAGTCTAGAGGTAACAAACTATTAAAGTTGCACATTAAAGCAACATCAGAAAATGTATGACTACAAAGGAACTGAATGGCACAGTGAGTTACAACACTTCCCCTTCCCCTGTGGGATCTGGTTTTGATTCCAAACCAGACTAATCAATTTTCTTTCATTTGATGGTTCTCCATAGCACAAAACACTGCCCTTAATCTGGCACTAAACTGACAGTTTTATTCAGGTGTCTATAAGGATGGCTCATGGCAAAATGGAAATGTCACGCTGATTCAGTAGGGGGTTACTATTAAGGCACAATGTTAGTTATACTTCACATTGTGACATTGAATGCCTCACAAATCTACTGAAATTCTTTAGGGGAAATAAGTGGACAACAGTCATCCAATAGATGTAATATATTTGGACTTCTCAGCAGGTTTTGATAAAGATTTGGATCAGCTTCCTCAGAACATTTAAATTAGGGAGAGTGAATTAAACTTTACACTGTCTCTGGGAAAGAACAAGCTGAAAGACATTTTCTTGCACTATATTTCAAACTATATGGACCAAGCTGCATAGGAACATAGGAATTGCTAGGTCAAGGTCCATCTAGTTTGCCATCTACCACCCTGGTATTCGCATTGAATTCCATTCGTTGCATTGAACCTTAAACATTCTCTACCTGCCCTGGGAGTTCTTAATGTAACACTGAATAGAAAAGTAAAACAGATCCTATTTCCTAATACTGATTTCCCTCACTTCATCAAAGAAAAGAAAAAGTCCAATTCGTCACTAAAATAATGACACATATTCAAAAACAGAACAACCAAATCGACAATATTTTATATGTAAGGATTCTAAATAATTTTCAGATCGTTCACTTTTAACCACATTCAATGTCAGAACTTCAAAATATGCATGGTAAAAAACACAAATCATTTCTGCCTTAATTAGTAAACCAAAGTTCAGCTTTTCAAAATCATATGATATGAGTAGGATCAGTTAACTCTCTCCAGGCACTAGTACGATAGCAAAATACTGCGGATGTTGGAAATCCGAAATAACAACAGAAAAAGCTGGAAAAACTCAGCAGGTCAGGCAACATCCATGGACAGAAATTTGAGTTGACGTTTCGGGTCGACCCCTTCTTCAAAACTGGAAAGAAAAGATAGATCGGAGGCAGGGCTGCGATCGGACAAAAGAATAAAAGAAACAAAAGAAGTAAAAAAGAGACAATAAAAGGTGTTAGAAGCTAGACGAGATGGTAATAGGCTGAGATTGGGTGTAAAGTGTACTGGCAGGGCAAGGGATAGCTGCCAGGTGTGAGAGCGAAACAAAAGGAAAGGGGGGAGGGGGAAAGGAGTGGAAAAATTACAAGAAAAAATGAAATGGGGGCCAAGGTTATGATCTGAAATTGTTGAACTCGATATTGAGTCCGGAAGGCTGCAGAGTGCCTAATCGGAAAATGAGGTGCTGTTCCTCGAGTTTACGTTGAGCTTCCATGGAACAATACAAGAGGCCAAGGACGGTGAGGTCCGAGTGGGAATGGAGCGTTGAATTAAAATGACAGGCGACCGGAAGCTCGGGGTCACCCTTACGCACTGAACGGAGGTGTTCCGCAAAGCAGTCACCCAATCTGCGTTTGGTCTCCCCAATGTAGAGGAGACCGCATCGTGAGCAGCGAATACAGTATACTAGATTGCGAGAAGTACAAGTAAATTGCTGTTTCACCTGGAAGGGGTGTTTGGGGCCCTGGACAGTGGGAAGGGGGGAGGTATAGGGGCAGGTGTTACATCTCCTCCGCTTGCACGGGAAGGTGCCAGGCGAAGGGGAAGGGCTGTTTGGGGTGATAGAGGAGTGGACTAGGGTGTCTCGGAGGGAGCGGTCCCTGCGGAATGCTGAAAGGGGAGGGGAGGGGAAGATACGTTTGGTGGTGGGATCACTTTGGAGGTAGCGGAAATGCCGGAGGATGATCCGTTGAATGTGGAGGCTGGTGGGGTGAAAGGTGAGGACAAGGGGAACCCTATTGTGGTTCCGGGAGGGAGGGGCAGGGGTGAGGGCAGAAGTGCGGGAGATAGAACTGACATGGTCGAGGGCAGTGTCAATCACGGTAGAGGGGAATCCTCGGTTACAGAAAAAGGAAGACATGTCTGAAGCACTGGTGTGGAAGGTGGCATCGTCGGAGCAGATATGGCGGAGACGGAGAAACTGGGAGAATGGAATAGAGTCCTTACAGGAAGCGGGGTGGGAGGAAGTGTAGTCCAGGTAGCTGTGGGAGTCAGTGGGCTTGTAGTGAATATTGGTCGATAACCTATCCCCAGAGATGGAGACGGAGAAGTCGAGGAAGGGAAGGGAAGAGTCAGAGATGGACCATGTGAAGGTGAGGGAAGGGTGGAAATTGGAGGCAAAGTGAATGAAATTGTCAAATTCGGGATGAGACCAGGAAACGGCACCGATACAGTCATCAATGTATCGGAAAAAGAGGTGAGGGAGGGGACCCGAGTAGGACTGGAACAAAGATTGTTCCACATGTTACGTCCATGAATAATTGAGACACGGACAGCAGGAGTGAACAAAGTAAGTCTTTACTGGTGGAAGTCAATAGTGAAACTAAAAACACAGAGGCTCAATACCGCCTTTTATACAGGGGTGGTCACTGCCGGTACTGCAGTCTGAGACCAGTTATTCTCTTAAAGGTACATACACAACAATTCCTCCCCTTTTAGATAAACAGTACATAACATTCATTTAACAACTAAATGATAACTAGTTACAATCACAATTACTGTTGCTAGATACATTGGTTAAGTTTAAGCAATTATAAGTTCAGTCTTTGAGGAGGCTTCCTGATTCTGTCTGGATAACGCCTCTTTGGGGTATCAGGTTCTTCTGGCAATGTTGAGTCGGGATCAATGTCGTTGTTTGGTTCATCTGCTTCCAATATTACCGGTTCTGCGGTAGCTGCAATTGGAACGTCGATTTCATTACCAGTTGTATCAGATCGTGGTGTGGAGTTGACGTTTTCCCGTGACCCTAGAATCTGGTCAGCATGGCGTCTTACAATGCTCTCCCCAACGTCCACGGTGTAGATGAGAGGTCCTTGTCGTGTACAAATCGTTCCTGGCTGCCATTTCTCAGTGCGGTAGTCCCAGGCCAAAACTGGTTAACCTATCTTAAAACTCCTGGTCGGCCTTTCATTCATATTCCGAAACTGCCTGTTCTCCACATCTCTTCGGACATTTGGCTTAACCAAATCCAAGCGGCATCGTAGTCTTTGATTGAAGAACATCATGGCTGGAGTTTGGTTGGTAACCGCATGTGTCGCATTCCGGTAGGCAAACAAGAAGTTGTCCACCTTGTGCTGTAGGGGTATATCTTCATTACACATTGCCTTGATAGCCTTCTTGAATGTTTGGACAAACCTCTTGGCCAATCTATTAGTGGCTGGATGATATGGGGCAGATGTGTAATGCTTAACACCATTGTTCTTTAAGAACCTCCGGAACTCTTCAGACACAAACTGTGGTCCATTGTCAGAGCAAATCTGTTCAGGCAGCCCATTCCTGGTGAATATGGTTCATAAAACTGTGATAGTTTTTTCTGTGGTGGTGGAGGACATTTTTATTACCTCTGGCCACTTTGAATGTGCATCCACCGCAATTAAAAACATCGAGTCCATGAAGGGACCAGCAAAATCAATGTGCACCCTTTGCCATGGAGATGAGGGCCACTCCCATGGATGCAGAGGAGCTTGTGGTGGGGCGTTTTGGACCGTCTGGCATCCTGCACAGCTCTTGGTCATCTCTTCGATTTCTCTATCGATTCCCGGCCATCACACAAACGCTCTGGCTAAGCTCTTCATTTTTACCCCACCCAGATGACCCTCATGAAGCTCATTGAGCACTCTATCCGTCAACTTAGGTGGAATTACTACTCTGGATCCACACATTAAGGTTCCTCTGCACACTGACAGCTGTTCTCATCTCGGCGAGAATGCTGGCAGCAGTGGTTCGCCATGTGCTGGCCATCCCTTCACCGTTAAATCATAGACCCGTGATCGTGTCGGGTCATTCCGTGTTTCCTTTTCTATGTTTGCATTCGTCACAGGGAGACATTCGACTATGGTCGAGTGGAATAACTCCATTGGATCCACTGCAAGGTCTTCTTCTTCCACCGTCGGCAATGGTAGACGTGACAATCCATCAGCATTTCCATGCTGTTTAGTTCCTTTGTACTCGATGTCATATTGGTGTGCCCCTAGGAAAAGGGACCATCTCTACAGCCGTTGTGCTGTCATTATCGGTACGCCCTTCTGAGGGTTGAAAATGGAGACAAGAGGTTGATGATCGGTTAGTAGAGTAAATTTTTGACCGTGCAGGTAGTGATTGAACTTCTTCACCCCCCACACTAGGCTGAGGGCCTCCCTGTCAATCTGGGCGTAGTTACGCTCGGCAGAAGTTAACGAGCGTGACGCAAAAGCTATCGGCCTCTCTAAACCATCAAGGAATTTATGTGACAGTACCGCCCCAATGCCGTAGGGAGACGCATCACACGCCAGCCTGATTGGCAGTGCTGGGTTGTAGTGAGCCAATACTTCCCTTGAAGTGATTAAGTCCTTACTCTTCTGAAAAGCACGCTTACAATCATCACTCCATTTCCATGCTACCCCTGTTCGTAGCAGGGCGTTCAGTGGGTGCAGAATTGTCGACAAATTCGGCAAAAACTTATGATAGTAATTCACCAATCCGAGGAATGACCTCAGTTGCGACACATTTTCAGGCGCTGGGGCCTTAACAACCGCTTCAATTGTGTCAGGGGACTTATGTAACCCCTCTTCATCAATCACGTGGCCACAATACGATATCTGTTTCTTAAAAAATTCGCACTTGGGGCGGTTGGCTCGCAGCCCATGTTCCCGTAGTCTAGTGAGCACCTGTTCTAGGTTGTTAAGGTGTTCACTGTCATCTTCACCTGTTACAAGGATGTCGTCCAAGTAACACTGAGTCCCCGGAATCCCTTGCAGGACTTGTTCTATCGCTCTTTGCCATATCGCCGGAGCCGATGCTACTCCGAATACCAATCGATGATACTGGTAAAGACCTTTGTGAGTGTTTATCGTGAGATACTTCCTAGAGGACTCCTCAACCTCCATCTGCAAATATGCTTGTGCTAGGTCAATTTTTGTAAAACGCTTCCCTCCAGACAGTGAGGCGAATATGTCTTCTATCCTTGGAAGAGGATATTGTACTGTGTGAAGGACCGGGTTCACCGTCACCTTGAAATCCCCACAGATGCGAATCTTCCTTGGCTCCCCGGACTTATTGCTTAACGTTTTCTTCATGACAGGAACGATGGGTGTCACCCACTCGCTCCAGTCGACCTTAGACAACACGCCTGCCTTCTCCAGATTCTCCAGCTCTGCCTCGACGGCTGGGCGAATTGCATATGGTACCGGTCTTGCTTTGAAAAACTTGGGAACTGCATTCTCTTCTATTTTTATCGAGGCGGTTACGCCTTTAAGCGTGCCCAGTTCTTGTTGAAATACCTCTTTGGCGTTAGCTAAGATTGTTGACAATCGTCCAGGAGTGACATCTTCATCTTTTTTACCATCCACCGTCATTGCATGAATGGAGTGCCAATCTAAGTTTATCTTCCTGATCCATTCCCGTCCCAATAACGGTGGTCCACCATTTGGCAGTATGTAAAGATACAATTTCTGTATTTTCTTGCCGTTGTATTCGACAGACACCCTTATTTTTCCTCTGGGGTATACTTTTTGCCCCGTATACGTCGTCAAGACAATGGATGTCTCTCTCAAGGGTATGTGTGAAAATAGCCGCTCGTAGTCTCGTCGATTCATGACGGTTAGCGCTGATCCTGTATCCAATTCCATTTTAACTTGGGACCCTGCTATCGTGAGGGTGACCCAAATGGTTCGGTGATCCTCTTTTGCGATTACATTGTGAAGTTTGAGACAGCTTAGTCTCCTGTTCCCAGATTCACTATCTCTCATCTGGTCTTCGGAACTACTGTCCATCATCTTTTGTACTTTCTTGTACGGTTCCTTAGTAGCCTTTTTGTTGTCGCTGGTCTTCTTCCCAGACCTGCAAACTCATGCAATGTGTCCCATCTTCCCGCATTGCCTGCATATTTTGTCTTTGGACCAGCAGTCCTTCTGGTCATGGTTAGTTCTGCCGCAGCGATAACATTTTGCAAATCCCCGTGTCATTTTGTGGGTGCCGTATTCATGTGGTTTTTGTTGAATTTCTGCAGCTCGCCTGGCTGCTGCCTCATACGATACTGCCACGCTGAAAGCCTTATCTAGCGTCAGCTCTTTCTCTGAGAGTAACTTCTTCTGTGTTCCTTCACTCAGGAGTCCACAGACAAATTTGTCCCGTAGGGTATCTGCCAGTCCTGCTCCGAACTGGCAGTGCTTTGATAGCTTGCGTAGTTCCGTAAGATACTCAGCATTGCTCTCATCTTTGTGCTGAGTTCTCCTGTGGAATTTAAATGTTTCTGCTATCAACAGCGGTGCAGGGTTTAAGTGTTCCTGTAGGACAGCAACAATTTCGTTAAAACTCTTCGCCTTCGGTTTGGCTGGAGTAATCAGGTCCCGCAATAGGCCGTACGTTCTAGCGCCCATTGGCCTAGAAATTGGGTTTTGGTCTTGCCAGGGCTGTAGCGCCAGAAAGTTTGCGCCAGCGGTAATGCGGCAGCGCGCGACGAAAATTCGGGTGCGCCGGGCCCAGACGGCGGCGGGCGCTAAAACCCTCCTTTAGCGCCTCAAAACGGGCGTGAACTTGGGTTTCCCGGCGCTAATCCCCCGCTGCGGCACCCGATGCGGTGCGGCAGGCGGGGGAACTGCAGGCCTCCTCCTCCTTTTAAGGAGGAGCTGCCTGCAGCCGACAACTGTCCAGCGGATTGACCCGACATCTGAGCCCGGCACCTCGGGGAAGTGCCGGGCTCGCATCAGACACTGATCAGGGCCGCGGGGGGGGAATGCAGGAGTCCGGGAAGGGAGGTGCGGGCAGGCGGCCGCCGGGAACGCGGCCGGCCGCCGCTCCACCTTTATGCGCCGGCGCACACTGGGGGAAGACTCTGTTGCCAGAGTCTTAGTTGCGCCTGCCACGGGCGAGGCGGGCGCAACTGAATTTTGGCTTGGGGCCGGGTTACCACGGCAACCGGGACGCTGCGCACACCGATGACGTCATTGGTGCCGGCGCAGCGCTACCGGTGCAACGCTGATTTAGGGCCCCAGGGAATTTCTCAACTGGCCATAACTCCGGCGCTAGGCCCTCTAGCGCCTCAAATGCGGCGCTAAGCCTACCGAATTTCTAGGCCATTAAGTTTAGCAATATCGATGCCTTTTTCCCCTCCGCTATTTTGTTTGCCTCAAAATATACCTCGACTCTTTCCACATATGTGGTCCAGTCCTCTATTGTATTATCAAAAGCAGTGATACAGCCAGTCTTCGGCATCTTGCAAATCTAAAATGGTGCCTCCCGCGCTTTGCATTCTTCCCCGATTTTCTTAGCGCTGCTTTACACGGTTTCTTGCGCGTTTAATATTGATTTTTTTTTCTTTTATTATTTTCCCGTCGTGGAGCGGACCCTCTGGGACACTTCCCTCCCTCTTCTTAGGTCCGAACGCTGCCTGGCTCCGAAGCACTGGCTCCACCCTCTCTCTCTCTCTTTGCTTCCCGACTCGCTGCCCGGCCCCGTTGAAAGCCACCCGATCGAGCTTCAGCTCGCCGCAGCCCAGGAAGGATCAGTGCACTACCTGCCACCAGCCCGATTAGCTGGGAAACCACAGACCGAGGAACCAAGCCTGGCTCTGGACAGTCTCTCCTGCAAGTTTCCAATCCGACGATTTGGAGGGCGGTTGCCCACGGTCGACGCCCGTTTCTCGAGTTTCTTTGGATTTTTTTTTTCTTTCTTCTGGCTTCGACCTTCAGTAACATCGTCTGAGGTGCTGCCGAGTTGCAGGTAAGTTCGTTTCTTACTCGTAGCCAGTGTTACGTCTGTGAATAATTGAGACACGGACAGCAGGAGTGAACAAAGTAAGTCTTTACTGGTGGAAGTCATAGAGAAACTAAAAACACAGAGGCTCAATAGCGCCTTTTATACAGGGGTGGTCACTGCCGGTACTGCAGTCTGAGACCAGTTATTCTCTTAAAGGTACATACACAACAACACATAGCCCACGAAAAGGCAGGCATAGCTAGGGCCCATGCGGGTACCCATGGCAACACCTTTGATTTGGAGGAAATGAGTGGAGTTAAAGGAGAAGTTGTTCAATGTGAGAACAAGTTCAGCCAGGTTGAGGAGGGTGGTGGTGGATGGGGACTGGTCGGGCCTCTGTTCAAGGAAGAAGCGGAGCGCCCTCAGGCCATCCGGGTGGGGGATGGAGGTGTAGAGGGATTGTACGTCCATGGTGAAAAGGAAGCGGTTGGGGCCAGGAAACTGGAAACTGTTAAACTGGCGGAGGGCGTCCGAAGAGTCGCGGATGTAGGTGGGAAGAGACTGGACAAGGGGAGAAAAGATGGAGTCAAGATAGGAAGAGATAAGTCCCATGGGGCAAGAACAGGCTGAAACGATGGGTCTACCAGGGCAGTTCTGTTCACCTCAATGAATTTCGAGCTCGGCACAATGTTGAGCTCTTTTTCCGCCGCCTTCGTCTCCGTGCCCACTTCTCTGGCCAGGAGTCTTCCCCCCGCACAACTGACCCTTTCTCCCGCTTGCAGAATTCCCGTTCTACCTGCACCCCTCCCCCTGGCCTCTTACCCTCTCTAGATCTTTTCATCGCTAACTGCCGCCGTGACATCGGCCGTCTCCATTTCTCTGCTCCCCTCACTCACTCCAACCTACCTCCCTCTGAACTTGCAGCACTCCATTCTCTTAGATCCAACCCTGACATTGTCATTAAACCTGCTGACAAGGGTGGTGCTGTTGTTGTTTGGCGCACTGACCTCTACCTAGCGGAAGCTGAACGCCAACTCTCCGGCACCTCCTCCTACCTCCCCCGGACCATGACCCCACTACCGAACATCAAACCACCGTTTCCAAGACTGTCACTGACCTCATCTCCTCTGGAGATCTTCCCCCCGCTGCCACCAACCTCATAGTTCCCCAACCCCACACAGCCCGCTTCTACCTCCTTCCCAAGATCCACAAACAGGACTGCCCTGGTAGGCCCATCGTTTCAGCCTGTTCTTGCCCCACGGAACTTATCTCTTCCTACCTTGACTCCATCTTTTCTCCCCTTGTCCAGTCTCTTCCCACCTACATCCGCGACTCTTCGGACGCCCTCCGCCACTTTAACAGTTTCCAGTTTCCTGGCCCCAACCGCTTCCTTTTCACCATGGACGTACAATCCCTCTACACCTCCATCCCCCACCCGGATGGCCTGAGGGCGCTCCGCTTCTTCCTTGAAGAGAGGCCCGACCAGTCCCCATCCACCACCACCCTCCTCAGCCGGGCTGAACTTGTTCTCACATTGAACAACTTCTCCTTTAACTCCACTCATTTCCTCAAAATCAAAGGTGTTGCCATGGGTACCCGCATGGGTCCTAGCTATGCCTGCCTTTTCGTGGGCTTTGTGGAACAATCTTTGTTCCAGTCCTACTTGGGTCCCCTCCCTCACCTCTTTTTCCGATACATTGATGACTGTATAGGTGCCGTTTCCTGCTCTCGTCCCGAACTTGACAATTTCATTCACTTTGCCTCCAATTTCCACCCTTCCCTCACCTTCACATGGTCCATCTCTGACTCTTCCCTTCCCTTCCTCGACTTCTCCGTCTCCATCTCTGGGGATAGGTTATCGACCAATATTCACTACAAGCCCACTGACTCCCACAGCTACCTGGACTACACTTCCTCCCACCCCGCTTCCTGTAAGGACTCTATTCCATTCTCCCAGTTTCTCCGTCTCCGCCGTATCTGCTGCAATGATGCCACCTTCCACACCAGTGCTTCAGACATGTCTTCCTTTTTCTGCAACCGAGGATTCCCCTCTACCGTGGTTGACACTGCCCTCGACCGTGTCAGTTCTATCTCCCGCACTTCTGCCCTCACACCTGCCCCTCCCTCCCGGAACCATGATAGGGTTCCCCTTGTCCTCACCTTTCACCCCACCAGCCTCCACATTCAACGGATCATCCTCCGGCATTTCCGCTACCTCCAAAGTGATCCCACCACCAAACGTATCTTCCCCTCCCCTCCCCTTTCAGCATTCCGCAGGGACCGCTCCCTCCGAGACACCCTAGTCCACTCCTCTATCACCCCAAACAGCCCTTCCCCTTCGCCTGGCACCTTCCCGTGCAAGCGGAGGAGATGTAACACCTGCCCCTATACCTCCCCCCTTCCCACTGTCCAGGGCCCCAAACACCCCTTCCAGGTGAAACAGCGATTTACTTGTACTTCTCGCAATCTAGTATACTGTATTCGCTGCTCACGATGCGGTCTCCTTTACATTGGGGAGACCAAACGCAGATTGGGTGACCGCTTTGCGGAACACCTCCGTTCAGTCCATAAGGGTGTCCCCGAGCTTCCGGTCGCCTGTCATTTTAATTCAATGCTCCATTCCCACTCGGACCTCACCGTCCTTGGCCTCTTGTATTGTTCCACGGAAGCTCAACGTAAACTCGAGGAACAGCACCTCATCTTCTGATTAGGCACTCTGCAGCCTTCCGGACTCAATATCGAGTTCAACAATTTCAGATCATAACCTTGGCCCCCATTTCATTTTTTCTTGTAATTTTTCCACTCCTTTCCCCCCGCCCCCCCTTTCTTTTTGTTTCGCTCTCACACCTGGCAGCTATCCCTTGCCCTGCCAGTACACTTTACACCCAATCTCAGCCTATTACCATCTCGTCTAGCTTCTAACACCTTTTATTGTCTCTTTTTTACTTCTTGTGTTTCTTTTATTCTTTTGTCCGATCACAGCCCTGCCTCCGATCTATCTTTTCTTTCCAGTTTTGAAGAAGGGGTCGACCCGAAACGTCAACTCAAATTTCTGTCCACGGATGTTGCCTGACCTGCTGAGTTTTTCCAGCTTTTTCTGTTGTTATTTCTCTCCAGGCACTAACAGGACCAAATGTTTCCACATTAAATCTGTTTGTAACATTTTAATTTTGATTTAGCTGCAAAATAATTTTTGTCAGTTTCCTACTTTACTAGATACCCATGACATCAATGATTAATGTAACAAAAGAAACATTAAAAATATATTGGTTATTTAATATTCAAGGAGTAAAACTTTTCTAACAATATAAACCCATTTGGGATTAAAAACTATAAAATTCAGAGAACAGGATTAGCAAAAGAGTTATGTAAATAAAATAAATATAATTTGGGCGTTTGATTTTCATTTTAAGTGTCTTCAGAAGATCAGTTCTTAATCTGGCTATAGTTGATACATAATTCTGTGTTTGGATATTGTCTCAATGAAACATACATGATCAATAAGATATTAATATCAAGGCAAGTATGGCAGTGAACTCAAGAATCCAGAGTGGTTATTGATCACCATTGCTCTCAAGCTGTCAGTTCTGATAAGTGTAAGACATGAAGTAGTGGGCAATTCTCAAAATGAACATCAATTATTTTTTTTAATACTTTATAAGCTTTAAAGATCAAAAACATTTTTTTTCAATATGACAGAAATGTTTAAGCGTGCATGCATTAGCTTTAAATGTTGTTTCAGTTGGTAGCCCTCTTGCATCTGAGTCAGAACGTTGTAGGTTCAAACCCATTCCAGGACTTAATCTAGACTGATACATTTGTGCAGTGCTGAGAGGGTGTGGCATTGTGGGAGGCGCTGTCTTTCGGGTGATACATTAAACCAAGGACTCCAGTTGTCTGTTTAGGTAGACATAAGGGGTAGAAATAGGTGTGCGTTAGACCCATTTTTCAGGTGTAAAACAGGCTCAAAGCATACCAATTTAGCAGTGAGACAGCCTGCACCCAATCTTGCGTAGGAGTTGTGCCACTGCTAAATTTGTTGGCCCCTTTCTTAGGTGTCCCGGGAAGCCACCAAAATCAGGTGTTGGACCGCTTGAATCTGTTAATTAAGGGCCTATTGCCTGTTGAAGGACACCCTGTGTAAAATTAGTTACCAATAAGCGGGCCAGGCGGCGGGCCAGCCTCGCTCATGATTCTTCAGCGGCACCCATGGGCACCAACTAGAGGTAAGTTTTATTTAAATTTTTGTTATTTAAAAAAAATCTGTGGCATCAGGAGGAGCAAGAGTGCTCTCCCGACTCCACAGTCTGGATGATCACCAGTCCTGTTACCAGAACTTACCTCAGGACCGGTGAGATCACATGGCACCATTCAAAATAGATTTGTCATTCATCTCATTTCCATTTTGTGAGGCGTCGCTGTATTCAAATTGACTGTCATGTTTGCCAACATTAGCAACCGTTATTGCATTTCAAAAACTAATTCATGAATGTGAAGTGCTTTAGGATGTCCTGAAAGTTTTATATAATGGCAAGATCTTTCTTTCCTCCTAAAACTTTTAGATTTCTGTTGAATGGGTAAGACAATGGTGCCCTAAGACACTGTGCTGTGGAATGTTAGGAAACAGGTTCATAAGAACACAGAATATAGAGAAAATCAGGGATAAAAATAAACCATTTGGTTCATCAAAGCTTGTCACTTATCCATTTTAGTATTCCAACTCAGAGTTCCTCATATATCTTTCTTATGCCACTTTCTATTGAGTATACCTCTTATCAGGGCCCTTTTTAGTAATCTTTCCAGGATGAAAAGCTCGAGTTTCTCCAATCTTTTCTTGATAAATCAGTCCTTAGTCTCTGTATGACCAGAACATTGATGAGGTTCCCTCTTAATCTTTCCTCACAGCTCATCCCTGTACAGTTGAGATTAGTGATTTTACATCTTTGTTCTGGCATGTTAATCAAAATTGAGCACAGTACTCCAAGTGCCCATACAGTTCTTCTCATGGCATTGTGGAAAGGTACAAGTTAAATGTTGTTCCCAAGGAAGTGAGGGAAAAATCAGAGCAACAGATCCCCTAGTTCTCCTACAGCAAATCCCAGCCAGTGAGGCCCCAAAGCAAGTCAATCACTTGTCTTTTCAGATTCTTTCTATCCATGCCAGGGCAGGCAAAATTCATACAAAGAATAAGAATAGAAAGTTGAATGTTCAAAATATTGTAAAACTTTATTTCAAACATGTGAAGACTTGTTTTCAGTATCCTGTGTTCTTTTGGATCCCTAAAATAACAAGTTTAAGCAAAATAATAAAAAAAAATTGCCCCATCTTTCTATGAGTGCAGTTTTATTCTCCCAATTGCTGAAAAAGTATATCCAGTGACTAGCTAAGTCATACATGAAGGCCTCGTCATTGACCCCCAGTTTTTGCTGAGCTAGCTGATCTTAGCAGAGCTGATGATAGCGGCACTTAAATTGGCCCCAACACCCCAGGGTTAGGGAGGGGAAAATCATCCTGGGTTCCTACTCCTGATCATCATCCAGTGACCCCTGATGGAAGTCAACATGCATGGACATTGATTGGGGACAAGGTCAGACTTGTCTGCATTCCCCATCTCCCCCTGTAGTTAAATAGCCTGCTGACGCTAGCCACCATTTTAACCTAACCTCCCTGGTGGGTTTAAGTCAGACACCCATTATGCACCCCGCCTGATTTTACTCTCCACTGACTTCAATGGAGAGTAAAATTGGACGGTGTGTAAAAACAAGCATCCAACCCAAACCCGCTCATTCCCGCCATGGTTCAGTTAAAATCAGGCCAAGACTCATGCAAGAATAATGCCAACCCAGGCTGCTGCCAATGGAGCCATATCCCTGTAAGGTGCTAATGCCTTCAGAGGAAGAAGGGAGAAATATTAAAAGAAAAAAGACGATGAGGAACAAAAATGTTTGTCTTAGTAGCTGACATTTATTATTTGATTTTACTAGGGAGGTAGACCGAGATTTCATTTTGTGTGTTTTATTGCAATTGCAGCATTCATTTTCTCCATTGTTTTTGTGTTCTTGTTCTAACTTTGTTGTGTGATTTAGTGCATACTTATTAGTATTGCTTCTATATAAGATTAACCCACACATTTCAGCACATTTGAGAGATTCAATTCAGTGACTATTTTTGAAATTGTGTAGAAATGCATTGATTGCCTGTTAGATAGCAAGTGCAAGTATAAATGAAAATCTAGAATCTTGTACAGGGCTAAGAATAACCAAAATATGTGTAATATGTCCTAACATTCCAAAGTCATAGAATGCAATTTAAAACACATAAAGATTGTTTGTTTGTTTCTTATCTTAAATGCAATTGAATTTTTTGCTTCCAATAGGGTCCATTAATCTATACATATAAATGTCAATCTCTGTGTGAACCAATACAAAATATCTGTCTAGCAGCATCTGTGGAGAGAGAAACAGAGTTAGCGTTTCAGGTCAATGACCTTTCATCAGAAACTCTGGCCCTGAAATTGCGGTCGGAGGCATATCTCCGGATTACGCCTCCAACCCGAGAAATATTGCCAGCAATGCCCACATCCCAGGAACAAATAAAAAATGTTTTTCCAAACTTACCTCCTGGCTCCCAGGCTGCGGAGAGTTCAGGTATCGGGCTCCAGGCGTACGCCTGTGTAAAGGCCCAAGGTTCTTAGGGACGCAGGTGATTCTCTAGTGTCCGTGGGACCACATGGGCCCGGTCCTTCAATGAGAAAGGAGGATTCCATTACAGTCACTTCAAAACAGAATCCTCTAATGACATGTAATGGAATCCCCAAATAATTAAACAAATTAGACAATTCTAATAAATATAAATGTTCTGATTTTCAAATGTATTTATTTCACCAAATATAATAAACATTTAATTTTTTGAAAAATAATTTTAAACATTTTAGTCCAGGGCCAATATTTGCATAAACTAATTTTAAGTGTGCATCACTTTTTATTTTTTTATTTTTAATCTAAGATTTATAACAACCCTTACGCTGGTGAAAGGAGGACCTACGCCTGCTTTTACCAGCCATAAGAGTTTTGTGGCAAATAGCCCAAATCTGCACCAGGGAAAGTGATTTTCCAGTCGGTTTGTATGAAATGTCAACGTGTATCTCGACAGATCACAAGTTCTAAGTTATTGCAAGCACATGTGGAAACTTGGAACTTGCGGGGCCTTTCAGAAGGATTAGGACGGTGTACACTATCGAAGACACCGCAATTTAGAGCCATAGGGCTAGAAATTCAGTGGCCTGCGCCACCAGTTTGCGCCCAAAGAGGGTTTTTGCGCCACTGTGCAAACCTACCGCGATATTTAGCGGGGCGCTAATGACGGCGTTAGCCAGTAGCGCTGCGCCGCCACCGATGACGTCATCGGTGTGTGCAGCGCCCCGCTATCGCCCCGCTGGCCATATTTGGTTGCTGCCGCCTCCCCCGCGCCGGCCGCAAACAGCGACCGGTACACAGGGGCCTACCTGTGCCGGTAGTGGGGCGAGTTAAGGTGGAGGTGCGGCCGGCCGCTTTTTCGGCGGCCGCCTGCCCGCACCTCCGTCCCCGGCCTCCTTCACCACCCCCCCGCGGCATTGCCGGCTGTTTCCAGAGTGCCCGGCACTTCTCCTTGGTGCCGGGCTCATTTGCCAGCACTCGCGAGCGGGGATCGCGCTGTTGCAGGCACCTCCCCCTTAAGACTGAGAGGAAGGCCTGCAGTGCAGCAGGCTGCCGTGCCGCAGCGGGTGGCGCTGCGGCACTTTGCACGCCGATATTCAGTTTCAGCGCCCCAAGCGGGGCGCCGAAACCCTTGTTTAGCGGCCGGCTTCCACTTGGGGCGCTGAAAGTGAATTTCCCGCTGGCGCAAGTGGCTCCGCGCGCAGCGGTAATTCCGGCGCCCAGGCAAGCTGGGCGCCCCTAACTGAATTTCTAGGCCATAGAGTTATACAGCACAGAAAGAGGCCCTTCGGCTCATCATGTCCGCGCCAGCCATTTCTGCCCCTCTGTTTCTCTCTCCACAGATGCTGCCTGACCTGCTGAGTATTCCCCGCATTTTCTGTTTTTATTTCAGATTTCTAGCATCTGCAGTATCTCTCTGTTTGTTTTATGTTGTTTTACACAACCTCCCCCAGATTTCCCACCATAACAATTAGTATAACAATCATGTAGTCTCCTGAACAAAAGCATTATATGCGAGGCTGAATTCATTTATAATTCACGGCAATATAGCCGGAATATTCCAATCCCAGTCCAGTGATCAGTATGTCCCATGTCCCAGATTCCTGTCATACAAGTAGTAAGTATGAATCTTGTCTTTCTAGTCAAAGAATGGAATGTATTTAAAAGTGCTGTGGCTTAGGGATTGTCCTACAGTTACCTTACTTATTGAGATTGTTTGTTTTTTGGTTTCTTGATTATACCTGTTTTTAGAAATCAGGGGCTAAAATTCAGGGGCTTAATGCCACCCGTTACCGGCAAAAAGTTGCATAAAGAGGGTGGCCGCTGCTCTTTCGCCAGTTGGTGGGTGACGGGTCCCGCAGCATCCATCATTTTCCAAGGCCCGGCAACGCTATCAGTAACATCAATCACCATGCAGGTTGAAATGAGGGAGAAGTGACATTAGTCAGTGTGCACACATCTTTCAGGTAAGTTTGCATTTAAGCTTTTGGACTGGGTTTTTTGACTTTACTGAAGTAGAGGCTTGCTGCAATACATGTTAAAAGTTTTATAAGTGTGTAGGGAGTGCTGCTGGATGCTTGCAAAGCCTCGGATGGTAAAGGAAGGCATCTGAGAAGAAAGAAAATGCTGCAAATACTCAGCAGGTCAGGCAACATCTGGGAAAGAGAAACAGAGCTCACATCTCAGGTCAAGATGCTGCCTGACCTGCTGGGTATTTCCAGCATCTTATGCTGTCATTTCAGATTTACAGCATCCACTCACAGAGGGAAAAGGAAGATGCAGAAGAGGAAGACGCGGAAGAGGAAGAAGCTGAAGATGAGGAAGCAGAAGAGGAAAAAGCAGAAGGAAGGATGCAACCCAGACAGCCCCTTTCTGGCCGGGATATCTGGGATGGAATCATCCACCTGCAGTACTAGTGGCCACAACCCAAATTCCACTTTCAACTTTAGTCCCACACCTTACCTTCCCTCTGTTACTGATCATCACAATGTCCTCTTTGCCACAATGCTGAAATACAAACCACCACAAGGCAAACTTTTCAAACCAACTTTATACATCTATCCATCTAATACGACATCGAGAAATCAACTCATCAACCTTATGCATTCTCTTAGTGACTGTCTTGTGTGTGCCTTTACCGATCCTACTGATGTCATGCAGTCCTTCCCCAGTGGCTGCAGCATGGCTGGTGGAAGGCTGCTGACTTTTAGCGGGGGACACTGCAAATGGCCTTGCTGGTTGACCTTCAGGAGCTGTTGGCTGGGAATGTGAAATCGAGTGACGGTGTTTCTTCTGCTTCTTCTTCTTCACTCTCCTCTCCCTCTTCTTGGTCAACTACTGGCTGGGCAGGCTGTATTTCTTGGGTGTGTGAAATGAGGAAGGCACAAGCATGGAGTTGTGGTGAGGGGAGGGCGGGAAAGCAAGAGGTGCATGCCAGAAGGAGGATAACATATGAGGATACCAGCATCCTGTATCCTTTCAGCCCTGCCACTGGCCAAAGGCTCAGCCATGCCCCTGCCAAGAATGGCCTGCATTGTCTCATCCAAGGGGTTGAGGTGAGGCTAAGAATGGGAGGCAGGTGTGCCTCATGATTGGTACAGATTATTTGTAGGTGAGTGATTGCTGGAGTGAGGGGAGGGGAGTTGTGCATTGAGAAGTGTGTGAGGCTGGTGATGCAGTTGGTAGGAGACAGCTTTTGAAGATGCATTCACATAACATGACAGCATTTTATATCGAGTTTGAAGATGATTTAGTTAAATCCAAAACTAGGGTCTTAAATCTAAAGAAAGCGAACTACATAGGTATGGGAGGCGAGTTGGCTAAGGTAGATTGGGAAACTACATTAAAAGGTATGATGGTAGTCAAGCAATGGCTAGTATTTAAAGAATTAATACATAATTTACAACAAATATACATTCCTTTAAGGCTCAAAAACCCCACAGGAAAAGTGATCCAACCATGGCTAACAAGAGAAGTTAAGGATAGTATTAGATCAAAGGAAGAGGCCTATAATGTTGCCAAAATGAATAGTAAGCCTGAGGATTGGGAGGATTTTAGAATTCAGCAAAGGAGGACCAAGAAATTGATAAGGAAAGAGAAAAAAGAATATGAGAGTAAATTCGCAAGAGACATAAAAACAGATTGTAAATGTTTCTATAGGTATGTAAATAGGAAGAGATTAGTGAAAGTAAACGTGGGCCGATTAGAGGCAGAGACAGGAGAAATTATAATGGGCAATAAGGAAGTGACAGACACATTAAACAAATACTTTGTATCTGGCTTCACAGTAGTGTAAGGGGTTTTCCTCGAGAGGTTTCCCTGAGGTTTCTCTCTCTAGAGGCCTCTCTCTCTTGCACAGTAAAACTTTGAGTGGTTCGACCCACTCACCCCTTAGATTCTATAATCTGGACTTAGGTGCAGGAACTGCAATGCAGAGAAGACTCTTGTAGACCAAGTTTGATGAATAAAAATGAAATTTTATTGCAAATGGAGAAATATCAAATCAAATGCAACAAAGACAAGAGTACGGTACGTGGGAGGGAAAAACAAATACAAACAAATCATAACGACATTATACTAACTAAGGCAAATATAGGCATCTTATACTCTACAAAGATCATCATGAAATAAAGAAACACATGGAACATCGAGGGACAACAACTCATGTTAATTGTACCCTTAAATCCACCCCCTTATTAAACCTAACTAGATCTGATTGTGAAGGGCCAGAAACATGCTCACCAATCCCACTAGGAAGTGCAAGGTTTTGAAAATGAGGCTGCTGGGGCTGCAACAACTGTCCGATTTTAAACTGTCCTTTTTCTCCGCTCTCTTTGTGACTGTCCGAGCTTATTGATTCAAGCTTCCTCCAACGTCTTCTCCCAAGCTGTGTCTTCCTCCTCAAGCTGCGTTCCGGGGTGCTGCATCCTGGTCCTGTGTCTCAACTCGTCCAAGCTGTCCCTGGGGTCGTTGCCCCTGTCGAGTCGTGTCCCACTGCCATGTCCTCCAAGCTGCTTGTTCAGCTTGCCTCGAGTGTCGCTTCCAACCCGATGCTTCTGCTTGTCTCAACTGCTGAAAAGTCTCTTCAGTTATACCTTTTGTGATGAAATATTTCCATTCATCACTGCCTGTGACTGAGATCGGTTTCAGTGTCATTTCCCTTCCCCCAGACCTCATTGTATTGTGTACTGGAATGTGCTTTATTGTATACTGGAATGTGCTGGAATGTGCTGTGTGTAGGGCTCCGCCCATACCTGGCCCCGTTTGTAAGCTAGCTCAGTCTGGCCTCAGTCTGGCCTCAGTCTCCAGAAGGAAGACATCTCTCTCTCTTACGTGTTACGTTCTAAGTTAATAAAAGCCTTGTTTTGTTCTGCTAACTTCGAGTCTCGGAATTATTGAGGCACATCAATTTTATTAACTTATTTTTCAACACTATGGATCAACTCCTGAAACCCGAACGTTTGGAATTGGATCAATATGCTCCGGACGCATCAGCATGCTTCGGACACTGGTTTGAGTGTATGGAATTCTTCCTGGACAATTCCGCAGCTATCAAAGACGCTACGGACGCTGCGAGGATGAGACTCGGAATTCTGCGGAATTGGGTAAGCCACCGGGTTTACCCCCTCATCCAAGACGCCGAGACGTACCTGGCCACCTGCGACATCTTAAAGGCGCATTACCAGCAGCCTATGAATGAGGTGTATGCTAGGCACCTGCTCGCTACCCGCGCACAGCGACCTGGGGAATCGGTGGAGGAGTTCCTAAGCACCCTGAAAATGCTTGGCAAAGACTGCAAGTGCCGAGATGTAAAAGCCGCAGTGTACACTGACGAGCTTGTTCGCGATGCCTTCATCACAGGCCTCAGCTCCACTTACATCCGGCAAAGACTGCTGGAAAAAACGGGGTTGGACCTGAAACAGGCTGCGGACACCGCGCGATCCCTGGATGTGGCCCAGAGAAACTCGGACGCCTACTCTTCAGCCCGCGCCGTCCACGCCGCCACGTGTGCACCGAGGGCGCTGCCATCTTGGAAGGCATCTTCCCCGCCCAACAGCCCGACACCGGCTGGACCCCGCTCTCCCCCCAGAAGCCCTACGACAGCCGCGACGCGTCAGGGACCCAACTGCTACTTCTGCGGGCAGCCAAAGCACACCAGAAACCTGTGCCCGGCGAAAGGCACCACCTGCTTTAAGTGCGGTAAGAAGGGGCACTTCGGGAAGGTGTGCAGAGGGAACCCTGCCGGAAAACCAACCGCCGGAAAACCCGCCACCGCCGCGTGTGCGCCGTGGGAGCGGCCATCTTGGACGCCATCTTGCCCGACCTCGTGGGGTCCGCCATCTTGTGAGCAGACAGCGTGGACGCCATCTTGTATCGATCAGGGCCCTACAGTGGCATCGGTCACAGTGGACCAGACCAGGCCGCACCCGCTATCCAGATCAATGGTGGACATCGAGGTAAACGGGTGCCGAGTTAAATGCTTAATTGACAGTGGAAGCACGGAGAGCTTTATCCACCCAGAACTGGCACAACAACTCTCCCTAAAGGTGGTCCCTACTCAGGGTACCATCTCTATGGCTGACAAAAGCCAGACATCGACCATTCTGGGTTACTGCACGGTACAATTGTGCGTTAACGGAACTGTATATGATAATTTTAAAGTATTAATCATGAAGAACCTATGTGCGAGCATGATCTTGGGCCTGGATTTCCAGTGCAACCACCAAAGCATCACGCTCAAGTACGGTGGGTCCCAGCCGCCCCTCACAGTGTGCGGTCTGGCTACCCTGAAGGTAAAGCTGCCTTCGCTATTCGCGAACCTTACCCCTAACTGCCGGCCAATAGCGACCAAAAGCAGGAGGTACAGCTGGGAGGACAGGCGGTTTATCGCGACCGAGGTAGACAGGCTCCTGAAAGAGCGCATTATTGAACGCAGCAACAGCCCGTGGCGCGCCCAAGTGGTAGTGGTAAGGGGTAGCGAGAAGAAACGGATGGTGATCGACTATAGTCAAACGATCAACAGGTACACCCTACTAGACGCCTACCCGCTACCCCGCATATCAGAAATGGTGAACCAAATCACCCAGTACCGGGTGTTCTCCACCATCGACCTCAAGTCAGCGTACCACCAGCTCCCTATCAGACCAGAGGACCGCCCGTACACCGCCTTCGAGGCGAACGGACGCCTCTACCAATTCCTCAGAGTCCCCTTTGGGGTGACGAATGGGGTCTCGGTCTTCCAGAGGGAGATGGACCGCATGGTCGATGACCACCACTTGCAGGCAACCTTCCCCTACCTCGACAACGTCACCATCTGCGGTCACAACCAGCAGGATCACGACTCAAACCTCGAGAGGTTCCTGAAAACCGCACAAAAACTCAACCTCACCTACAACGAGGACAAGTGCATTTACAACACCACGCGCCTCTGCATACTAGGCAGCGTGGTGGAGAATGGTGAAATCGGACCAGACCCCGACCGATTGTGCCCCCTACGGGAGCTGCCCCTGCCCAACACCCCCAAAGCCCTGAAAAGGTGCCTGGGGTTATTTTCTTATTATTCCCAATGGGTCCCCAACTACTCCGACAAAGCCCGCCCCCTCTTGAAAGCATCCTCTTTCCCGCTCTCTGCTGAGGCCCACGCCGCCTTCAAAAGCATTAAGCAGGATATTGAGCGGGCCACGCTACAGGCAGTGGACGAGAACACTCCATTTCAAGTGGAAAGTGATGCGTCTGACTTCGCCTTGGCAGCCACCCTCAACCAGGCGGGGCGGCCCGTAGCTTTCTTCTCGAGGACCCTCCAAGGGCCCGAGATCAGACACTCCTCCGTGGAAAAGGAGGCCCAAGCCATCGTGGAGGCAGTGCGCCACTGGCGCCACTACCTAGCCGGCAAACGCTTCACCCTACTTACCGACCAGCGGTCGGTAGCGTTTATGTTCAATAATAAACAGAGGGGGAAGATTAAAAATGATAAGATTCTTAGGTGGCGGATCGAGCTCTCCACCTTCGAGTACGACATCATTTACCGGCCAGGGGCCCTTAACGAATCCCCTGACACCCTCTCACGAGGGAT
This sequence comes from Somniosus microcephalus, assembly GCF_052327205.1. Taxonomy (NCBI): domain Eukaryota; kingdom Metazoa; phylum Chordata; class Chondrichthyes; order Squaliformes; family Somniosidae; genus Somniosus; species Somniosus microcephalus. Next base: position 47,870,384 of record NC_141003.1, read on the forward strand.
GTGTGCCAGCGCCACCGGGGATCGGCTACAGACCCTCCACAATGACCTCTGCCACCCAGGGGTCACGCGGCTGTTCCACTTCATAAAGTCCCGTAACTTACCCTACTCGATTGAGGAAGTTCGGTCCCTGACCAGGAACTGCCGCACTTGCGCTGAGTGCAAGCCTCGGTTCTACCGCCCAGATAGAGCCCACTTAATCAAAGCTACACGGCCCTTTGAGCGGCTCAGCTTAGACTTCAAGGGCCCCCTCCCGTCCGTCGACCGCAATGTTTACTTCCTGAACATTGTGGACGAATACTCCCGGTTCCCATTCGCCTTCCCCTGCCCAGGCATGACCAGCGCCACGGTCATTAAATGCCTCAACAGCCTGTTCTGCCATGAGTGAAGAGCTACGCCAGTACATGCTGTCCAGGGGGATCGCCACGAGCCGTACCACCAGCTACAACCCCCGGGGTAACGGCCAAGTGGAGCGAGAGAACGGGACAGTATGGAAAGCAGTCACTCTAGCTCTAAGGACCAAGGGCCTCCCTATCTCCTGCTGGCAGGAAGTCCTCTCGGATGTGCTCCATTCGATACGGTCGCTATTGTGTACGGCCACTAATACCACGCCTCATGAACGAATGTTTGTCTTTCCCCGGAAATCCACCTCAGGCGTATCCATGCCGTCATGGCTCTCCACCCCAGGTACGGTACTCGTGCGAAGGCATGTGAGGGGCCACAAGACGGACCCTCTCGTGGAGCCAGTACACCTACTCCACGCCAACCCCCAATACGCATATGTCCGGCACGCCAACAGAAGGGAGGACACCGTGTCCATAAAAGACGTCGCCCCAGCCGGCATCGACAACAACCACGGCAATAGCGGCAACGACGATCACAGCAACTCTTACCCACCCACTACTCTTTCATCACCCCCGGAAGAACACCGACCAACGGCACCCCCACCAACTACCCCTTCAACAACCCTGGCGGCACCCCCGGCAGAGACCCAGGAGGCTACCGGGGACACCCAGCCGACACCCGTGGCACCGCAACAGCCACGTCGGTCGCAGAGGACTATCAAACCCCCGAACAGACTAAATCTATAGAAGGGGTGAATGTGATGAAATATTTCCATTCATCACTGCCTGTGACTGAGATCGGTTTCAGTGTCATTTCCCTTCCCCCAGACCTCATTGTATTGTGTACTGGAATGTGCTGTATTGTATACTGGAATGTGCTGGAATGTGCTGTGTGTAGGGCTCCGCCCATACCTGGCCCCGTTTGTAAGCTAGCTCAGTCTGGCCTCAGTCTGGCCTCAGTCTCCAGAAGGAAGACATCTCTCTCTCTTACATGTTACGTTCTAAGTTAATAAAAGCCTTGTTTTGTTCTGCTAACTTCGAGTCTCGGAATTATTGAGGCACATCACCTTTCTTCCTGAGGCTTCACTTCCCGCCCAAAATCAGGTGAGTCTTTGTTTTAACTTTTGGTGGGCTTTGAGCACAGCGGGGCAGTTATTATATTTAAAATCATTTTAAGCGGCTGGTAACAGGCCCATCTCTGGTTTGAAATGGCTTTCATTGTTGTTAATTTCGTGCTGATCCTGTTACCGGGCCCTTGGTGTTGTCCTCATGAATATGTTATTGTCTCTTTCGTCTGGGTCAACATTTAGATGGCCTCTGTCTCCAAGCATCTAATCCATATGCATGCCTGTGGGTCTGGCTTTTTTTTTCTCTCCGAAAACAGCTTCCAGAACTTGCTATGGGTTCAATCCACATAGTTGTCTGAGGTTGTGCAGGAACCATTTTAAAGTGTCCCAATAAGCTGGTCACATGATACGGCAGCCATTTTGTACACCCCCCTTTTCTGGGCTTCTTTTAAAACAGTCTTTAAAATCATGGCCTCTTCTGCCCATTGATCCTTATTAATATGAAATCCAATTTTGCGAATCCTACACTAGAGGACACAAAAAACATTCTGGAAATAATGGGGAACCAAGGGTCTAGAGAGAATGAGGAATTAAAGAAATCAGTATAAGTAAAGACATCGTACTGGAGAAATTAATGGGACTTACGTGGTGACAAATCCCCTGGACCTGACGACCTGCATCCTAGGCTTTTGAAAGAGGGAGCTACAGGGATAGTGGATGCACTGGTATTAATCCTCCAGAATTCCCTAGATTCTAGAACAGTCCCCAAGGATTGGAAGGTAGCAAACATAACCCCATTATTTAAGAAAGGAAGAAGAGAAAAAACGGGGAACTATAGGCCAGTTAGCCTGACATCAATAGTAGGCAAAATGCTTGAATCTATTATTAGGGACGTGGTAACAGGGCAGTTAGAAAATCATAATGTGATTAGGCAGAGTCAACATGGTTTTATGAAAGGGAAATCGTGTTTGACAAATCTGTTTGAGTTTTTCGAAGATGTAACTAGTAGGATGGAGAAGGGGGAACCAGTGGATGTAGTATATTTGGATTTTCAAAAAGCATTCGATAAGGTGCACACAAGAGGTTATTACATAAAATTAGGACTATTGGTATTGGGGGTAATATATTAGCATGGATTGAGGATTGGTTAATGGACAGAAAACAGAGAGTAGGAATAACCAGGACTTTTTCACGTTGGCAGGCTGTAACTAGTGGGGTACCGCAAGGATCAGTGCTTGGGCCTTAGCTATTTACAATCTATATTAATGACTTAGATGAAGGGACTGAGTGTAACGTATCAATGTTTGCTGATGATACAAAGTTAGGTGGGAAAGTAAGCTGTGAGGAGGATGCAAAGAGGCTGCAGAGAGATATAGAGAGGTTGACTGAGTGGGCAAGAACATGGCAAATGGAATACAATGGGGGGAAGTGTGAAGTTATCCACTTTGGTAGGAAAAAAGAAAAGCAGAATATTTTTTGAATGGGGAGAGACTGGGAAATGTTTGTACTCAGAGGGATCTGGGTGCCCTTGTACATGAATCACAGAAAGTTATCATGCAGGTACAGTAAGCAATTGGGAAAGCAAATGGTGTGTTAGATTTTGTTACAAAGGGATTAGAGTATAAGAGTAAAGACATCTTACTACCATTATACAGGGCATTGGTGAGGCCACACCTGCAGCATTGTGTACAGTTCTGGTCTCCTTACCTAAGGAAAGACATAGGCCTAGAAATTCGGTGGGCTGTACCACCAGTTAGCGCCTAAAGAGGGCACTCAGTGGCTTTAGCGCCACTGGCCACGCCTCCCGCAATATTTAGCTGGGGCGCTAATGGCGGCGTTAGCCTGTTGCGCTGCGCCGCCACCGATGACATCATCGGTGTGCGCAACGCCCCGCTACCACCCCGATCTCGATAGTCGGTAGCGCCCGCCTCTGTAGCGCCGTTCGCAAATTGCGCCCGGTTCACGGGGCCTACCTGTGGCGGCAGTGGCGCAAATTAAGGTGGAGGTGCGGGGCGGCCGTTTTTTCGGCGGCCGCCTGCCAGCACCTCCGTCCCCGGCCTCCTGATCTCCCCCCGTGGCAGTGCCGGCTGTTTGCCGAGAGCCCGGCGCTTCTCCTCGGTGCCGGGCTCTTTTGCCGGCACTCGCGATCTCCGATCGCGCTGGTGCAGGCCCCTCCCCCTTAAGAATAGGAGGAAGGCCTGCAGTACCGCAGTGCACCATGGCGCAGCGTGTGGCGCTGCAGCACGTTGCGCTGCGATATTCAGTTTCAGCGCCCTAAGAGGGACGCGGAGTGCCACGAGCCTCGCCCCGTGTCCCTCTTGGGGCGTTCAAGCTGAATTTCCGGCAGTCACAACTGCTCCGATCGCTGCGCTAATTCCGGCGCCCAGGCGAGCTTGGCGCCCCGTTTGCGGCTCCACCGAATTTCTCCCCCATACTTGCCTTAGTGGGAGTACAGCAAAGATTCACTAGACTGGTTCCTGGGATGAGGGGATTGCCCTATGAGGAGAGATTGGGAGTGCGATCCTGCCAGCCCTGGGGAGGCGGGTATGGAGACGGGACTGTCGGGAAAATGACAGAATTTGAGGGCAGGTGCCCAACCCACCCCAAACCCGCCTCCATGCCATCTTCCCAGGAGGTGGGTAGCCATCCCGCACCGGGTCCCGTCTCCTTGGAGGCAGGAAGGGATTAAAGTCAATTAACTGCCTGTTAACAGGTAGTTAACAGGCAGAAAATAGGATTATCCCCTTTTTCCCTCACAAGTGCGGGCTTCCCGAAGACTCCAAAACCCGCCAGCTCAGCGAGGCGAGTAGTGGGTCTGCGGGGGTCGGGGGGGTGCACAAGTGTGGTGTGAAGGTAAGTGATGGGTGCAAGAGTGTAGAAGTGAGTATCTGAGGTAAGTGCAAAGTGTTAGTAAAAGTGTACTTACCTTTGTTTCTTCCTGCAGGCTTCAGTCAGTGGGTATGTGGAGAGTCTCGCACCTCCGTGGTAGAGATGACAGATGGCCGTTGCATTCTCCAATGCAGCAACCATCTCATTTCTACAAAAGAAAGATGTTTGATGAGGTCTTGAATTCAAGACCTCATCAAACTACAGAGAATGTCAGTGTTTGACAGCTTCACAGAGCTGTCAAATGATGACAATTCATCTGTCAAAAATTTTTGAGAGATGAAACACCATACGTTGACGTTCTCTGCAGCCGGCTTTCCCTTAATTGGCCTGCTAAGACTGCTGGGCAGGCTTAACAAGGTCAATCAAGGGAAAATAGCGTGGGTTGGCCTGAAGTTGATGGAGGCGGGACTGAAACCCGACAAGTGGGAGTCCCGCCTCCAAAAGCTCCCCATTGGCAAAATCACCCTGAGTAGACAAGGCCTATATTCGTTAGAGTTTAGAAGAAAGAGAGGTGATCTAATTGAAATTTTTAAGGGGCTCGACAGGGTTAATACTGGGAAAATGTTTCCCCTGGTTGGGGAATCTAGAACATGACATCACAGTCACAGAATAAGGGTGTGGTAAACCACTGTATTGTATATTGCCACCTCTGGGTGGCGCTGTGTATGGAGGCATGCCTCAGCTGACTCCACCCACCACTGTGTGGGTTTCGTTCAGCCTTATTCATCTCTTCTTTCGACTCATCATCTCTTCTTCGACTCATCACCTTTTATGAAGTAATTGATAAGCGTATCAATTTTATTAGCTAAAAGTTAAATGGCGACACCTGAGGAGCAACAACAGCAACGGATACAGCAGACATTGCTGAGAGCCCTCAGACCACCACGCCTGGACCTCGACCCTCAAGATGTGGGTGCATCAGCCAAGTTTGAACACTGGCTGAGCTGCTTTGAATCCTTCCTCGCAATCTCACAGGTTACAGAGGAGGATCACAAACTGAAAATTTTGACCGCCCAGGTGAGCCATCAAGTATATATGCTAATCCGGGACTCTAATACGTACGTGGCGGCCCTCGAGCTACTAAAAGGGCAATATACGCGCCCAGTGAACACAATTTACGCCCGACACCTCTTGGGATCCCGCAGGCAGCAACCGGGAGAATCGGTAGGGGCATTTGCACGGGCGCTACTGGCACTCTGCAGAGACTGCGATTGTAAAGCGGTAACGGCTGTGGAGCACGCGCAGGGACTCGCCTGTGATGCCTTCGTCAGGGGCCTCCAGTCAGACCACACCCGGCAGAGACTGCTAGAAAGCAAGGAACCCGACCTGAAGACGGCCATTGCCCTTGCGCTCTCGTTAGAGGAGGCCCACCGAAACCTCGAGGCATACCCCCGTAACGGCGCCGAGACATGGCAATCGAAACCGTGGGACACGGGACCGCCGCCCCCGGCACCAACCGCTGCAGCGACCCAACCGAGACAGCAGCCTCCGGTAAGAACTGCTTCGATGCCCAGTAACCAGGCCCAAAAATGCTATTTCTGTGGCCAGTTAAAACATCCCAGAGCGCACTGCCCAGCTAAGACAGCTACCTGCTCGGGCTGCGGGTAGAAAGGCCATTACGCTAACGCCTGCAAGGGGAAGCCAGCCAGCAGCGCAGCGTGCGGGCCGTGGGAGCAGCCATCTTATCCGCCATTTTGTGTACCCCCGGCCGCATGGCATCCGCCGCCATCGTATCCAACGCACTCAACCGCCATTTCGTCACCGGAACCGACCACCGTCTCGGCGGATGACTATAGTGACTCACTAAGCCACATACTGGCCTCCGTGACGCTGGATCAAGGCCACCCTCACCATCTATCCAGCTCCATGATGGATATCGCGGTAAACGGCCGCGCCACCAGTTGCCTGATCGACAGCGGGAGCACAGAGAGTTTCGTCCACCCCGACACGGTACGTAGCCACTCCCTCACGATTCTGCCAATGCACCATCGCATTTCTATGGCGTCCAAGTCCCAGTCAATGGACATCAGCGGCTACTGTGTGGTGACCCTGTCAGTAGGGGGCACTGAATATCAAAAATTTAAACTGCTAGTCCTGCCCCGTCTTTGCGCTGCCGTCCTGCTAGGGTTGGATTTTCAGTGCCACCTTAAGAGTGTCACACTAGCATACGGTGGACCCCTCCCCCCACTCACAGTCTGCAACCAACAACTTTTAAATCGCCCGCTGCAAACCACCTGCAGCCTTTCCACATTAAAAGTCCCCCCCCTCCCCTGTTCGCTAACCTCACCCGCGACTGTAAACCCATCGCTACCAAAAGCAGGCGGTACAGTGCCGGGGACAGAGCTTTTATCAGCTCTGAGGTGGAGCGGCTCTTGAAGGAGGGCATTATCGAAGGTAGCACTAGCCCCTGGCGAGCCCAGGTTGTAGTCGTTAAAACCACTGCAAAACGCCGCATGGTAATCGACTACAGCCAAACCATAAACCGGTACACCCAGCTGGACGCGTACCCCCTCCCTCGCATATCTGATATGGTCAATCAGATTGCGCAATACAAAGTATTCTCCACCATCGACCTTAAGTCAGCGTACCACCAGCTGCCCATCCGCCATGAGGACCGCCAGTATACTGCCTTCGAGGCAAACGGCCGCCTCTACCACTTCCTTAGGGTCCCCTTCGGCGTCACCAACGGGGTTTCGGTCTTCCAAAGGGAGATGGACCGAATGGTTGACCAGAACGCGCTGCGGGCAACCTTCCCCTATTTGGATAACGTCACCATCTGCGGCCACGACCAGCAGGACCACGACGTTAATCTAGCAAATTTCCTCCGTACGGCCCAACGGCTGAACCTAACGTACAATAAGGAAAAATGTATGTTTCACACCAAGCGCCTGGCCATCCTCGGCTGCGTGGTGGAGAACGGAGTCATCGGGCCCGACCCCGACAGAATGCGCCCCCTAATGGAGCTACCCCTTCCCCACTGCCAAAAAGCACTGAAGAGATGCCTGGGGTTTTTCTCCTACTACGCCCAGTGGGTGCCCCTCTATGCAGACAAAGCCAGGCCCCTCATCAAAGCCACCTCCTTCCCCCTGACACCAGAGGCGTGTGCAGCCTTCACTCTTATCAAGAACGATATCGCGAAGGCCGCAATGCACGCGGTGGATGAGTCCATCCCCTTCCAAGTGGAGAGCGATGCCTCCGACTTCGCCCTAGCCGCGACCCTTAACCAGGCGGGCAGACCCGTGGCCTTTTTCTCAAGGACCCTCCAGGGCCCCGAGACGAGACACTCCTCCGTCGAAAAGGAGGCCCAGGCTATTGTAGAAGCGGTGCGTCACTGGAGGCATTACCTGGCCGGGAAACGATTTACCCTGCTCACTGACCAGCGTTCAGTAGCTTTTATGTTTAATAATAAGCAGAGGGGTAAAATCAAGAACGACAAGATCTTGAGGTGGAGAATCGAACTCTCCACCTACAATTATGATATCTTGTATCGGCCAGGGAAACTCAATGAGCCCCCAGATGCCCTATCACGTGGTACATGCGCCAACGCGCAGAGTGATAGGCTGCAGTCCCTCCACAATGACCTCTGCCACCCGGGGGTCACCAGGTTTTTCCATTTTATCAAATCCCGTAACCTGCCCTACTCCATCGAGGAGGTCAGGACCATGACCAAGAGCTGCCAAATCTGCGCCGAGTGCAAACCGCACTTCTATAGGCCGGACAGAGCAAGCCTGATCAAGGCCACCCGCCCCTTCGAACGCCTGAGCGTCGATTTTAAAGGGCCCCTCCCCTCCGCTGACCGCAATGTGTACTTCCTCAACATAGTTGATGAGTACTCCCGTTTCCCCTTTGCCATCCCTTGCGCAGACATGACCAGTACCACGGTCATCAAGTGTCTGAATGACATCTTCGCTCTGTTCGGGTTCCCCAGCTATATACATAGCGACAGGGGCTCATCGTTCATGAGCGACGAACTTCGGCAGTACCTGCTAACAAGAGGTATCGCCACGAGCAGGACCACCAGTTACAACCCCCGGGGGAACGGCCAGGTGGAAAGGGAGAACGCGACGGTTTGGAAGGCAGTCCTCTTAGCACTAAAATCTAAGGGCCTTCCGACCTCCCGCTGGCAGGAGGTCCTCCCTGCAGCGCTTCACTCCATTCGGTCACTGCTTTGTACTGCCACTAATGCGACCCCTCATGAGAAAATGTTCGTTTTCCCCCGGAAGTCTACATCGGGAACCTCGCTACCGGCATGGTTGACTTCTCCTGGGCCCGTCCTACTGCGGAGGCACGTGAGGACGCATAAAACGGACCCCCTGGTCGAGCGGGTGCACCTCCTACACGCCAACCCCCAGTATGCCTGGGTGACATACCCAGACGGGCGGGAGGACACGGTCTCCATACGAGATCTCGCACCCTCGGGTACCCCTGAATTACCACCGTTATCCCCCTTACCACCGTTATCCCCCTTACCACTGTTATCCCCCACCACCCCTCCCAACCCAACCCCTGCAGACGGCATGCCAAAGCCCCAGGAATCTTCGCCAACCACCCAGACACCAGACCCGACGTCGGATGCTGCAACACCACCGCCGCCACCACGACGATCAGGACGTCAGACAAGGCCTCCTGATAGACTTAACTTGTAGTACCCTTCACCCCGCCGGACTTCACATTAAACAAGGGGTGAATGTGGTAAACCACTGTATTGTATATTGCCACCTCTGGGTGGCGCTGTGTATGGAGGCATGCCTCAGCTGACTCCACCCACCACTGTGTGGGTTTCGTTCAGCCTTATTCATCTCTTCTTTCGACTCATCATCTCTTCTTCGACTCATCACCTTTTATGAAGTAATTGATAAGCGTATCAAAGGGGTAGGCCATTTAGGACTGCGATGAGGAGAAATTTCTTCACTCAAAGGGTTGTGAATCTTTGGAATTCTCTACCCCAGAGATTTGTGAATGCTCAGTGATTGAGTATATTCAAGACAGGGGTCGATAAACTTTGGGGAACAAAGGGGATTAAAGGATATGGGGATAGTGTGGGAAGGTGGAGTTGAGATAGAAGATTAGCCATGATCTTGTTGAATGGCGGTGCAGGCTCGAAGGGCCAAATGGCCTACTCCTATTTCTTATTTTCTTATGACCTTGACCACTGGCCTGATATATTGAAGCTTCTTTGGGCACTGGAGCCAGGTGATGGAATTACATTGCTGGCAGTGACGGCCTCATTTACCTGGTCCCACATCGTTGTTTCTGGAGGGCCTCCTGGACCTTGTGGGTGGAGGACCTCTCTTGCAGCTGCAGTGCTCTGCGCGAGAACCTGGGTGCTTCCCCGGCTTGCTGAGCCATTTGTGTTAGTGCTGAAGCACTTTTCCCATTTCTTGAGGTATGTAAGGCAATTCAGCTTTAAGAGCTGAAGACTCCCATTCTTCATTTTTTTTTAAAAAGGCAGTAAGGTCTGAAAACTGCATTTTTTTAACTTCATTTTTATTTTTATTAGTTCAAAGGTCATTGCCCTTTTAATGAATTGCCCTTTTAATGAACTGCCCTTTTAATTTCCCACAATGCCTGAACTCTATTGCTTGCAGAGGCTGTTGGAAGATCGAACGCCACTTCTGGACGGCAACTTCGCCTCCGATGCCTGCACGAATGCCACATTACCCACATGTCCAGGAGGACATTACACAGTAAGTTAGCGCTGGGCTCAAAATCTTTAGCACCCAGTGTGAATTTTTCTCTTGTAACGCTTCATCCATTTTCAGCAGCCTTTAACCCGAGGCCATGGTGACACCGGCAACTCTCATGGCAGCCACGAATTTTTAGCCCCAGAAGTCCAAAGCACTCATTGCTAGTCAATGTTGCAAAGCTTTATTTATTCTGTGTGTTAGCTTTTAAATACATCCCAGAATATTGTGGACCTTTGAATGGTAAATAGCAGCAGCTAACATTTTTACATACACATTTAAAAAAAACAGCAAATACTGGAAATCTGAAATTAAACCGAGAATGCTGGAAATACACTCTTGGATTAGTCAAAGCATCTGTACAAAGAAAGACAAGATTAAATTTGCAGTGTATACCCTTTATTAGACTGGAAATGAAAAGATAACCAAGTATTCTTTATTGGAATACAGTACAGTCAGTGCGGGAATGGTCTGCATCCGTGATGTTGGCTTGTTTTTCGCTTTTTGGGATTAGCAGACCCGTTGGGTTTTGACAGAAATTTCTGTTCTCATTTCAGACTCCCTTGCCTTTACAATTTCCTTTACTGTTTTCCTCCAGTTTCCTTCATTATCTCACCTTTTTATTTGTGTGTGCCTCTTCTATGTCTTTTCATTCTTTAACTAATTACATGTTTATTGGTTCTTTTTAAAGGTTCTCCATCACAATCTTTTATATTAGCTGTCTGTCAGTGATTAGCTTATCTGTTGGTCCACCTCCCCCTTTTTCTCTTTCTTTTCCCAACCTTACTAAAATGTGAGTTTACCTTTTATGTTCTTAGTTCTGATGAAGAGTATATACTACTACTACAACTGCAACTTGCATTTATATAGTGCCTTTAATAGAAACATAGAAACATATAAGATAGGAGCAGGAGTAGGCCATTCGGCCCCTCGAGCCTGCTGATCATCGGCTGATCATCCAAATTCAGTACCCTGTCCCTGCTTTCTCCCCATATCCCTTGATCCCTTTAGCCTTAAGAAATATATCTGACTCCTTCTTGAATATATTTAATGAATTGGCCTCAACTGTCTTCTGTGGTAGCGAATTCCACAGGTTCACCACTCCCTGGGTGAAAAAATTCCTCCTCATCTCAGTCCTAAATGGCTTACCCCTTATCCTTAGACTGTGACCCCTGGTTCTGGACTCCCCCGCCATCGGGAACAGCCTTCCTGCATCTAGTCTGTCTAGTCCTGTTAGAATTTTATAAGTTTCAATGAGATCCCCTCTCATTCGCCTAAACTCCAGCAAATATAAGCCTAATCAACCCAATCTCTCTTCATATGTCATTCCTGCCATCCCAGGTATCAGCCTGGTGAATCTTCACTGCACTCCCTCCATGGCAAGAACATCCTTCCTCAGGTAAGGCGACCAAAACTGCACACAATATTCAAAGTGTGGTCTCACCAAGGCCCTGTACAACTGCAGCAAGACATCCTTGCTTCTGTACTCAAATCCTCTTGCTATGAAGGCCATCATACCATTTGCCTTCTTAACCGCCTGCTGCACCTGCATGCTTACCTTCAGCGACTGGTGCACAAGGACACCCAGGTCTCATTGCACTTCCCCTTTTCCCAATCTATTGCCATTCAGATAATAATCTGCCTTCCTGTTTTTGACACCAAAGTGGATAACCTTGCATTTATCCACATTATACTGCATCTGCCATGCATCTGCCCAATCGCCCAACCTGTCCAAATCGTACTGGAGTTTCTCTGCATCCTCCTCACAGCACACACGCCCACCCTGCTTTGTGTCGTCTGCAAACTTGGAGATATTACACCTAGTTCCCTCGTCTAGATCATTTATATATATTGTGAATAACTGGGGTCCCAGCACCGATCCCTGCGGTACCCCACTAGTCACTGCCTTCCACTCGGAAAAAGACCCGTTTATTCCAACTCTTTGCTTCCTGTCTGCCAACCAGTTTTCTATGCAAGTCAGTAACTTACCCCCAATCCCATGTGCTTTAACTTTGCACGCTAGCCTCTTATGCGGGACCTTATCGAAAGCCTTTTGAAAGTCCAAATACACCACATCCACTGGTTCTCCCTTATCTATTCTACCAGTTACATCCTCAAAAAATTCCAGTAGATTTGTCAAGCATGATTTACCTTTTGTAAATCCATGTTGACTTTGTCCGATCCTGTCACTGTTTTCCAAGTGCTCTGCTATTACATCTTTTATAATGGACTCTAGCATTTTCCCCACTACCGATGTCAGGCTAACCAGTTTTTAATTCCCCGTTTTTTCTCTACCACCCTTTTTTAAATAGTGGGGTTACATTAGCTACCCTCCAATCCATGGAAACTGTTCCAGAGCCTATAGAATTTTGGAAGATGACCAGCAATGCATCTACTATTTCTAGGGCCACTTCCTTAAGTAGCCCAGGATGTAGATTATCAGGCCCTGGGGATTTATCGGCCTTCAATCCCGTCAATTTCCCTAACACCATTTCCCTACAAATACTGATTTCTTTCAGTTCCTCCCTCTCATTAGACCCTATGTTCCCCGACATCTCTTGGAGTTTATTTCTGTCCTCCTTTGTGAAGACAGAACCAAAGTATGTATTTAATTGGTCCGCCATGTCTTTGTTCCCCATTATAAATTCTCCTGATTCTGACTGCAAGGGACCTATGCTTGACTTTACCAATCTTTTTCTCTTCACATATCTATAGAAGCTGTTACAGTTAGTTTTTATGTTCACTGCAAGCTTACTCTCATACTCTATTTTCCCCCTCTTAATTAATCCCTTTGTCCACCTTTGCTGAATCCTAAACTGCTCCCAATCCTCAGGTTTGCTGCTTTTTCTGGCCAATTTATATGACCTCTCCTTGGATCTTATGCTATCCCTAATTTCCCTTGTTAGCCAATGTTGAGTCACCTTTTTTGTTTTATTTTTATGTCAAACAGGGATGAACAAATTCTGTAGTTCATCCATGTGATCTTTAAATGTTTGCCATTGCCTATTCACCGTCAACCCTTTAAGTAACATTCCCCAATCCATCCTAGCTAACTCACGCCTCATACCATCGTAGTTTCCTTGATTTAAATTCAGTACCCAAGTCTCTGAATCAACTACTTCACTCTCCATCTTAATGAAGAATTCTAACATATTATGATCACTCCGCCCCAAGGGGCCTCGCACAACAAGATTGTTAATTAATCCTTTCTCATTACATAATACCCAGTCTAAGATGGCCTGATCTCCAGTATTGTTACTAATTTGGTTAGACCAATCTATATGTAGATTAAAGTCACCCATGATAACTGCTGTGCTCTTATTGCACGCATCTCTAATTTCCCGTTTAATGCCATCCCCAACCTCAGCATTACTGTTTGGGGGTCTGTATACAACTCCCACTAACGTTTTCTGCCCCTTGGTATTTCTCAGCTCTACCCATACAGATTCCATATCCATCCTTACTATTGTGTTAATCTCCTCTTTTACCAGCAATGCTACCCCACCGCCTTTTCCTTTTTGCCTATCCTTCCTGAATATTGAATACCCCTGGATGTTGAATTCCCAGCCTTGGTCACCCTGGAGCCATGTCTCCGTAATCCCAAGCATATCATATCCGTTTACATCTATTTGCGCAGCTAATTCATCCACCTTATTACGAATGCTCCTCGCATTAAGACACAAATCCATCAGGCTTGTTTTTTTAACACTCTTAGGCCTTTTAGAATTATTGTTTACTGCGGCCATGTTTGATTTACACCCTTGATTTCTCTGACTTCCACTTTTGCTTTTCTCCTTCCTGTCTTTTGCTTCTATCCTTGCTTCCCTTTCCTCTGTCTCCCTGCACAGGTTCCCAACCCCCTGCCAGTTTAGTTTAAACCCTCCCCAACAGCACTAGCAAACACTCCCCCTAGGACATCGGTCCCGGTCCTGCCCAGGTGCAAACCATCCAGTTTGTACTGGTCCCACCTCCCCCAGAACCGGTTCCAATGTCCCAGGAATTTGAATCCCTCCCCCTTGCACCATTCCTCTAGCCACGTATTCATCTGAAATATCCTTCTATTTCTACTCTGACTAGCACATGGCACTGGTAGCAACCCTGAGATTACTACCTTTGAGGTCCTATTTTTTAATTTACCTCCTAACTCCCTATATTCAGCGTTTAGCACCTCATCCCATTTTTTACCTATATCGTTGGTACCTATATGCACCATGACAACTGGCTGTTCACCCTCCCCCTCCAGAATGCCCTGCAGCTGCTCCAAGACATCCTTGACCCTTGCACCAGGGAGGCAACATACCATCCTGGAGTCTTGTTTGTGGCCGCAGAAACACCTATCTATTCCCCTTACAATAGAATCCCCTATCACTATAGCTCTCCCGCTCTTTTTCCTCCTGTCCCGTGCAGCAGAACCATCCATGGTGCCAGGACATTGGTTGCTGCTGCATTCCCCCGATAAGCCATCCTCCCCAACAATATCCAAAGCGGTAAGCCATTTAGGACTGAGATGAGGAGGAATTTCTTCACCCAGAGAGTGGTGAACCTGTGGAATTCTCTACCACAGAAGACAGTTGAGGCCAATTCATTAAATATATTCGAGAAGGAGTTAGATATATTTCTTAAGGCTAAGGGGATCAAGGGATATGGGGAGAAAGCAGGGACAGGGTACTGAATTTGGATGATCAGCCATGATCGCATTGAAAGATGGAGCAGGCTCGAGAGGCCGAATGACCTACTCCTGCTCCTATCTTCTATGTTTATGTTTCTATGTTTGAGAGGGGGGATGGCCACAGGGGACCCCTGCACTACCTGCCTGCACCAACTACTCTGCCTGGCGGTCACCCATTCCCTTCCTGCCTGTGCAGCCTTTACCTGCGGTGTGACCAACTGATTAAACGTAATATCCATGACGTCCTCAGCATCGCAAATGCTCCAGTATGTATCCGTTCGCAGTTCCAGCACCACAATGCATTCAGCCAGTAGCTGCAGCTGGATACACTTCCCGCACACAGGAAGTGTCCCTGATTTCCCACATAGTGCAGGAGGAGCATGCCACGATGCCGAGCTTTGCTGCCATGACTAACCCTTTAATTAATTTAAATTAAATCAATACCACCAATTATACTACAATTAAATGATATACTCAAGGGCCCTTGTTTCCTAGCACTCCCCGCTACACAACAGAGACCTTAGAAACTATAACCACAAAATTAAGACCTTCTAAACTTTATAAACTATGAACCTTAACTGTCAAACTATAGAATAGTATAAATACTCACCCAATCAGCTGCTTCCTCCTGCCCGCATCACATTTTAAATCATGACGTGGCTCTGGAATGCCGCCGCCGGTCTGCGAGATTGGTAAGCCTCTGTAAAAAAATGTAGCAAAACGTCCCAAGGCGCTTCACAAGAGCGATATCAATAAAAACATTTTTGACACTGACCCACAGGAGATATCAGGGCAGATGACAAAAAGCTTGGTCAAAGAAATAGGTTTTAAGGAGCATCTTAAAGGAGGAGGGAGAGGTACAGAGGCAGAGATGTTTAGGGAGGGAATTTCAGAGCTTAGGGCCAAGGCAGCTGAAAGCATGGATGTCAATGGTGGAGCGATTAAAATCAGGGATACGCAAGTGGCCAGAATTGGAGGAGCGCAGAGATCTTGAAGGCTTGTAGGGCTGGAGGAGGTTACAGAAATAGGGAGGGGGTGAAGCCATTGAGGGATTTGAACACATGGATGAGAATTTTAAAATCAAGATGGTGGACCGAGGAATATCATAGGAAAGCGTTAACGATATGAAATGTCAACATTTCTGTTCCTCTTTACAGGTGTTGATTGGCCTGTTTTGTGTTGCCGGCATTTTCTGTTTTTATTTACACTCCAGTTATTGTGCAATTGCCCCATGTACCTGGAAAGTAATTTTAATATACATTTTGAGTTTTGTGATATTTATTTAGACTGCAATAGTCTTTGACACCTTCATCTAAGACATATCAAAATATTGGAATTCACCATGCGGATTCTATTGAAAGATCGAAAGAAGCTACGCTATAACCTTGTTTATCTGCCGCCTGTACCATCATCCGTCCACCCGCTAGCTCGATTGAATCCAGATGATTTGTTTAAAAAATAAAGAAGAGGTGAAATTGAGATGGATATAGCTCATCAAATTCCAAGACTGATGCATGACAGCAATTCTGTTGAAATGGTAAACTTAACATCAGTGTGGACCAAGCACCTGGTCTAGTCCCAAAGGATCAAATTCTATTACAATCAAAATGTAGTATAAGCCCTGTCTGTCGCAAGTGTGTCCTTGGAAAAAAGAAAGCATTCCCTATTTTTTTTGTAATTATTTTATTCTGCCCACTATCTCTGTAGGTAAACTTTTGATTACTGCATTTAAAGAAACGGTATCATATGTCAGGTGCTGCACAATTTGTGCCAGTAGCTAGTTTTATCTAGTTAAGTTTCAGCAATGGAAAACTGGAAAACAGCTGAGAGATACTCAAAAAATAAAAATAGAAAATGCTGGAAATACTCAGCAGGTCAGGCAGCATCTGTGGAGAGAGAAATAGAGTAACGTTTCAGGTCAATGACCTTTCGTCAGAACTGGAAAATGTTAGAGATGTATCATATTTTAAACAAGTGCAGGGGCATGGAAAGGGGGGTGGGGAGGAAAGAACAAAAGGGAAAGTCTGTGATAGGGTGGAAGGCAGGAGTGATTAAATGACAAAAGGTATGATTGTACAAAGCAAAAGGAGATAGTCATTCAACAAGTAAAGAAGGCGCCGAACACCTCGAGTCTCTTCGCCGGGAGCAAGTGGAAGCCAAGCGCAAGCAGCGCACGTCAACCCAAGCACTCCACCCGCCCATCCCTTCAACCACTGCCTGCCCCACCTGTGACAGAGACTGTAGGTCCTGCATTGGACTCATCAGTCACCTGAGAACTCATTTTTAATGTGGAAGCAAGTCATCCTCGGTTCCGAGGGACTGCCTAAGAAGAAGAAGAAGAAAAAGAAGAAGAAGAAAGAAACAAAAGATGGGTCTAGAAGAGGCGTGAATGGGTAAAGCAGAATCAGCATCTGCCACCCGAAAAAATAGGGGCAGAGATTACGGTCTGAAATTGTTGAACTCGATGTTGAGTCCAGAAGGCTGTAAAATGCCTAATAGAAAGAAACCACGTGGAATAAGTTGGAGCTGGAGACAGTTGCTGAGAAAAGAGATGTGAAAGCGAGTTTTGGTAGATACCTGATCAAACAGGAGAAGGGAATCAGAAAGTAATGAAGATGATCTTTCATATTATGATAGATACTCAATTTGGTTTTGTTATTCTATAGTCAGAAATGATACAGTTTCTGTGACATCACAGCATTCCTTCATTAAACTCTTTTTGGCAAAGCACCTGCTCACTTTCAATAGAATAGAGAAGTTAATGGAATAATATTTTATTTATTTATCTGAATAATTTTTTAAACTGAGAGACGATTTGGATGACATTTTCTGCAACTGTGTGATCTCCCAACTGGCAGGAAATTAATCCACTCAAACGACCCTGGCCACATTTCTTCAGATGCTCCATTCCCAGAGAGCGAGCTTTCCAATGGAGCCTAGTCAAAGTACTCAATGAAACTCCACTATTGGGAAGAGAATCTGATCCTCCCCCTGCCAATACTTTAAAAATTGAAAGTCCCACATTGGCTGAGTCAGCATGGTATGAAAAAAAAAAGCACAAAGGAGACACCCGCAGATATAGAGTCATAGGGTGGGAAGTACACGAGTTTCATGGAGAAAGGCCACACAGTTCGCACAATAGATAGATTTAGCAACCAATAGAAAAATTGCTTTTAAAACACTTTTTATATTCGTGCCTTCTGTTACATATACTTTGACTAGGCATAGAGAAAACAGTGCATGCAGGTACAATACTAAGAGAATAGGCGATCTGATCTGCAGTGGATTATTTCATGGCCTAAATGTTTGATACCTTGAAAATCACTCCCCATAATCTTTCAGCAGGGTTCCCGAGGTTCGCCATTTGTTCATTAAGGAATGAACAGTATTAATCTAAGCAAAAATTAAGGGAGTACCGGTAGACTACACTCTGTCATGTAAATAACTCAATTTGAAATAATCATTGCTCCGCATATTTGAACATCCTAAGCAGATACCAAGTTTAAATTACCATATAGACAAATATTTAATCATAGATTCAAAATATAGCCTTTGAAAGGGAAAGAGCTCTGTTTTCAACCACAAATAGATAATAATTACAAAAAATTGTCTACTCTATTGAAAAGCGTTTCTACTATCATCAAGAATCCAAAAAAGTTATGAAACAGACTAGTTTCGTAGTTTTTCAATCTTATATGGTTGTTAAAAGATATAAGCTAGAAGGAGCTCCATATTATTTATTCAACATACAAACCTTAATCATTCAGTTTATTGAACCCCTCCACACTAAACATAAGGTCGCTAATGATATTTCGTGCAGTGCTGCTTCAAGCAAGGATCCAGATTACTTTCATTTAGAAAAGTACAAAGCATATCTCCAATAGCGACATCTAAATTAGCATGCAAAAGACAATTATAAAACTCAGCCTTCATAAAAACCTTTGAATATACTGAAACGTCTATTGAGAACATATTTAATAGTAGTTTACATACCTCAAAGGTTTTCAAAGTTAAATTCATGTGTAATACATTTTTTTTGGAATATTGAAGTGTCAAAAATAGGTTTTGTGTTCATGTAACATGATAATTGAAGTAGTGGAGGAAGTAAATTTACTTCAAGGGGACATCGTGAATTTTACACAAATTTTTGGAGATATGGCCAAATAGATAGTTTAACTGAATGCAGTGGATGTGGTGAAAATATGGATTTTTAGAAGGTGTTTGATAAGGTGTCTCACAGGAGGCTTCTAACAAAAATTCAGGTGTATGGTAAAAGAGAAAATGTAGCGACATGGATAGAAAATTGATTGATGGACAGAATATAAAGGGTTTTGCTCGGATTGGAAAAAGGGTTGGAAGTCATGTCCGCCAGGCGTCAGCATTGTGTCCACTCTTGTTTTCATATATATAGATGATTTGGACTTGAGCATATAGAGCGCAATATTGAAATTTGTCGACAACCCAAAAGTAGGGGATTTGTCAACCAGTGAGGTGGATTATGAAAGACTAAAGCAGGGCAAATTTATCTTAACGGAGAATGATGTAGCAGCCATTATAGAAACCTGGCTATAACCTAGCCATGATTGGGAGCTAAATATTCCAGGCTATAGGATCTTTAGGGAAATTGGGAAATAAAAGGGGTGTCAGCCAGTGGTTCAGTGGGTAGCACTGTTGCCTTTGAATCATGAAAGGTCGTGGGTTCAAGTCCCACTCCAACAACTTGAGTACAAAAATCTAGGCAGATACTCCAGTACTGAGGGTAGTGCTGCACTGATGGAGGTGCCACCTTTTGGATGAGATGTTAAACCCTTCTGCTCACTCAGGTGGACGTAAAAAATCCCATAGCACTATTTCGAAGAAGAGCAGGGGAGTTATCCCCGGTGTCCTGGCAATATTTATCCCTCAGTCAACATAACAAAAACAGATTATTTGGTCATTATCACATTGCTGTCTGTGGGAGCTTGCTGTGTGCAAATTAGCTGCCGTGTTTCCTACATTACAGCAGTGCCTACACTTCAAAAAGCACTTAATTGGCTGTAAAGCACTTTGGGACATCCGGTGGTCCTGAAAGGCGCTATATAAATCCAAGTCTTTATTTTAGCAGAATTGATGATAGACTGCAATAGAAAGAAAGGATTTCAGTCAGGGTAATCGGGTGGTGGAAACAATGGGTCGAGTTAAGAAATAGCAAAGGATGCAAGGCTCTGGTAGGAGATGTCTGCAGACCTACTGATTGCAGTGATATAGTGGAGGGATGTATAAATACGGAGATCATGCAGCAAAAACAATGTGGATATAATAGGAAACTAACGTTTTTGCATAGACTGGAGAAGCAGGACAGCTCAAGTAGTAAAGGCAATGAATTTCTAGAATGTATTCAGGACAGTTTACAGGAACAATGGCCTCGATTTTAACTCCTTCCGCCTGGCGGAAACTGGGTGAGCGGGGGCAGCTAAAATGTGCAGAATGATTTACCCCTTCCAATCCCGCTACCTTCCCAACGGGTCCAAATATTAACCTGCTCTTTTTTGACAGGCGAAGAGGGCACCAGTCCGAAATTGTTTAAATATGCAGTCCTGTTAAAAATGCAGATTGATGCCCGATGATGTCATCGGGATCCGATCTGCTATTTTAGTCCAAGGCCTGAGCAGGGGAGCAGTGATGGCTTCACCGTCAGGCCAAACCTGTCGGGAGTTGGGTCGCTGGTCAGAAGAGGCTCAGGGAGGTGAATTTTATTTTTTATTTTTGGTTTCCTTGTGAGTCAGGAGGAGCAGGAGTGCTTTCTCTGGGCCTCACAAGGACATTTTTGGCCTCCCTTACCCCAGGCCTCCCAGCAGCTCCCGCAATCGCCTTTGCCTCGGACAGAGTCTTGGACTCTCTGGGTGCACCACCCGCTTCAGAGCTCAAGTGCACCCTACCCGCCCACCCCTTTTAAAATCGGGGCCAGAATGTTTAAAAAACTACAGGTCTACTAGATTTAGTGATAAGTAACAAAGCAGAATTACTTAACAATCTGATGATAAGACAGCATTGTAGTGTATGTAACGTTCCACCTTTAAGAGAACTATTTTAAGGGTTGCACTACTTTATCTTGGCTCCTGTATACTGTAATACCGGTGGTGACCACACCGGTATATAAGTGCTGTGTAAGGATTTATTGGGCAGATTCGCCCTGACCTTCGAATAGTAAAGTCCTGTTAAAGTTACTCTTGTAGTCTGTGTATTAATTCACCATATAACCCACAGACTTTACAGTGGCGACGAGGTCGCTCTTACCCTGCGGCAGCGATACATCCGAAGCAGTTAACGAGCGTCGAGAGGAGGCACCCGCCCTCGTCATTCTGCTGAGAGAAGACTCGAGTCTGCAGAGCAAGGAAGAAGGAAGAATTCAGACACGAAGCCTTCCATCAGCAACAGGCAGTGATCATCCCTTCTGCCACGGTGGTGAGTGAGCCGATCAGCCACGAGAAGCAAGTCGGCCACGTTGGCTGTGAGTAGGGGGAAAATAAAAATAAAAAAGAACGGAGGAAGGGCGGTGAACTCGACCACGGTCGGGGGGGAAAGGAGCCGGACAGAAGTCGGGCCCAGAGGCGCTGAGACTGGGGCAGCGTGGGGCACGGAAGCCGCGGTGCAAGCGGGAACGCAGCCGGTGTGAGAGACCGGGCTACCAGCGGGAACGCAGCCGGTGTGAGAGACTGGGCTACAAGCGGGCTGGGAGACGCAACAGCGTCGTGAGACAGCTCGACCGCGACCGGCGAAAGGCCGGGCAGCTACCGAGGCAGCGAGGCGCTGCGACCGGGATCATAAGGCGCGGGAAGAAATAAAAATAAGAAACCGCGGAGAACTCAGCCGCAGCCGGGGGAGGAAAGGACCGGACTGCGAGAGGGCTGGGAGGCGCGATTGGAAGCCGCTGAGGGAGAGACAGAGCCCGAGCGAGCGGGAGAGACAGAGCCGAGCGAGGGAGACCGAGGAGATTCAGCCAGCGGCTGGAACTGTTCGCCGTCAACGGGTTGTCCCCAGCGCCGGTTGCCCTGCCGAGAAAAGGGAACAAAGAACGCACTGAAGCCGGCGCGCAGGCTGCGAACCCCGAAAGCCAGTGGTCGTCGCCCGAGGGAAAAGCTTACCCCTCCCGCCAGTAGGCGGAGAAGAAGACAGGAGCGGGAAACCGCCATTTTGAAAGTGGGTGGGGAAGAAGACAAGCGCGGGAAACCGCCATTTTTGGAAAAAAAAAAGTTAAAGAAAAATTTCGTTGTTGTTTCTCAGGAAGATTGTGAAGATGCCTAAGCGTGGCAACATCAACGAATTCGATTCTGATGTGGAAGATTGGACCACGTATGTAGAACGCATTGAGATATATTGTAAGGTCAATAAGATAGCAAATTATGATAAAGCTCTAACCTTACTAAACTCAATGGGTGCGAAGACATACGGGTTATTGAAGCATCTTCTATCACCAGCTAAACCGACGGATCAGTCTTTCGCTAATATTGTTGCTGTCCTGAAGGATCATGTGAACCCCACACCGCTGATGTTAGCGGAACGAGCTAAATTTTACGGGAGAACGCAACTAAAGGAGGAAAGCAACGTGGAGTACCTGGTTGAACTGCGTAGGCTAGCAAAATACTGTCAGTTTGGGGTAAATCTGACAGAGGCACTGAGAGACAAGTTCGTGTGCGGGATGTCGAAGGAAGGAACACAAAAGCGACTGCTCGAAGAGAACGATCTTACACTTGATAAGGCTGTCCTTATTGCAGCATCGCACGAAGCCGCAGCGAGAGGCACGGCGGAAATGCAGCTGAAGACAGCGGTACTCAGTGTGGATCAAATGACTTCGGGTACAATGAAATGTTACCGTTGTGGGAAGACAACACACGACCAGAACCAATGCTGGTTTAAAAACCAGGAATGTAGAAAATGTGGCAAACTTGGTCACATAGCTAATGTATGCCGGTCAGGAAAGAAGACCAGCAACAATAAGTCACCGCAGAAGAAGTACAGAAAGGTACATAACGTGACTGTGAAGAGTCCAGATGAACTGAATTCGGATTCAGACCCCAACAGCAAGGAACTGGGTAGTCTGAGGATTCACAATGTGAGTAAAGAAGCTGACCGACAAACTATCTGGGTCACACTGCAGATTGCAAAAGTCCAAGTGAAGATGGAAGTGGACACCGGATCGGCATTGACGGTCATGAATAAACAAGATTACAAAAAGTTATTCAAACATGTTCCCCTACGGGATACGGAGATAGTAGTGCAGACATACACGGGGCATAAAGTATACCCCATCGGAAAGATAATAGTCAAGGTGAGACACAAGGGCAAAGATCACCAAGGAATGGACTTATATGTACTACCCGAGGGAGGTCCACCACTTCTGGGACGGGAGTGGATCAGGAAAATAAAGATAGACTGGCACTCACTAAACACAATGACGGTAGATTTCGGAAAGAAAGATGTCAAACCTGAACGGTTGTCCAGAATATTGGACAAGGCTAAAGAGGTATTCCAGCAGGGACTGGGAACACTGAGAGGAATTAAGGCAAAAATCAAGATTGCAGAACATGCAAGCCCAAAATTTTTCAAAGCCAGGTCGGTACCTTACGCGATACGACCTGCTGTGGAGGCAGAACTGGAAGAGCTTGAACGTGCAGGGGTACTGTCGAAGGTGGACTGGAGTGAGTGGGCCATGCCCATTGTTCCCGTCATGAAGTCTTCATCAAGTAAGAAGCCAGGGGGACCGGGGAAGGTCCGCATCTGCGGAGACTTCAAGATCACAGTTAATCTGGTGCTTCACACGGTACAATACCCGCTTCCGCGGATTGAGGATATCTTTGCTTCATTGTCTGGCGGGAAACACTTCACCAAGATAGACCTGGCACAAGCATATTTACAGATGGAGGTCGAGGAAGAGTCACGCCAGTATCTCACAATCAACACGCACAGAGGCTTGTATCGATATAATAGACTGGTTTTTGGAGTAGCTTCGGCTCCAGCAATTTGGCAGAGGGCCATGGAGCAGGTCTTACAGGGTATTCCAAGCACTCAGTGTTACTTGGACGATATCCTGATTATGGGAGAAGACGAGGAGGAACACCTCACAAATTTGAAACTGGTGCTCACCAGGTTGAAGGAATATGGCCTTCGAGTTAATCGCCAGAAATGTGAGTTCTTCCAGAAATGGATCTCGTACTGCGGTCATGTCATTGACCAAGAGGGGCTGCACAAGTCACCTGACAAGATCGAAGCGGTCGTGAAGGCCCCCGCTCCGGAAAATGTATCACAGTTGAGGTCGTTTCTGGGGTTGATTAATTATTACCATAAGTTTCTGCCAAATCTATCCACGGTGCTGCATCCGCTGAATGCTCTGTTGCGGAAAGAAGTACCATGGAAGTGGAGCGAGGACTGTAAGAAGGCCTTTCGCAGAAGCAAGGCGTTGATTACCTCTGAGGAAGTGTTGGCTCACTTCAACCCAACGCTACCTCTTCGTCTAGCTTGTGATGCTTCCCCTTATGGTATTGGAGCTGTACTCTCACACAAGTTACCAAATGGCCCGGAAAGGCCAGTTGCATTTGCGTCCCGATCATTGACCTCCGCTGAGCGAAATTATGCTCAGATAGATAGGGAGGCTCTCAGCCTTGTGTGGGGAGTAAAGAAATTCAATCATTACCTGCAGGGCAAGAAGTTTACATTGCTGACAGACCACCAGCCGTTGGTGTCCATATTCAACCCTAACAAGGCCGTTTCCACTATGACAGCACAAAGGCTACAGAGGTGGTCCGTTCTACTAGGGGCACACCAATATGACATCGAATACAAAAGGTCCAAACAGCATGGAAATGCTGATGGGTTATCGCGCCTACCGTTGCCAGTGGAAGAAGAGGCGACTACAGTGGACCCAGTGGAGATGTTCCACTCAACCATAATGGAATGTCTACCAGTAACAAATTCCATGATCGAAAAGGAAACAAGAAATGACCCGACTCTCTCACGAGTCTACGATTTAATGGTGGAGGGATGGCCAGTACATGGCGAACCAATGCTGCCAGCATTTTCGCACAGAAGAGAACAGCTGTCAGTGTGCCGAGGAACCTTGATGTGTGGATCTAGAGTGGTGATTCCACCCAAACTCCAGCAGAAAGTACTAAAGGAGCTTCACGAGGGGCATCTGGGTGGAGTGAAAATGAAGAACCTAGCCAGAGCGTTTGTGTGGTGGCCAGGTATTGATGGAGACATCGAAGAAATAACCAAGAGCTGTCTAGGATGCCAGAAGATCCAAAACGCGCCACCACAAGCTCCTCTGCATCCATGGGAGTGGCCCTCATCTCCATGGCAAAGGGTACATATCGACTTTGCTGGTCCATTTGTGGACTTAATGTTTTTAATCGCGGTGGATGCACACTCCAAGTGGCCGGAGGTAATAAAAATGTCCTCCACCACCACGGAAAAAACCATCACAGTATTAAGGACCATATTTGCCAGGAATGGGCTGCTGGAACAGATCTGTTCTGATAATGGACCGCAATTTGTGTCCGAAGAATTCAGGAAGTTCTTAAAAAGCAATGGGGTCAAGCACTATACGTCCGCCCCATACCATCCCGCCACCAATGGATTAGCTGAAAGGTTTGTCCAGACCTTCAAGAAGGCCATAAAGGCCATGGGTAATGAAGACATAAATCTACAACATAAGGTAGATAACTTCTTGTTGGCGTACAGGAATGCAACACATGCGGTCACAAACCAAACTCCCGCCATGATGTTTTTCAATAGAAGAATAAGATGCCGGCTGGATTTGATTAAGCCAAACGTCAGAAGGGACGTAGAGAACCGGCAATTTCAAGGCATGAATGAAAGGCCAACTAGATCCTTTCAGATAGGTCAACAAGTTTTGGCCCGGGACTACCGTACCGAGAAATGGCAGCCGGGAACTATTGGAAAAAGGCTAGGACCGTTGATGTATACCGTGGACATTGGTGAAAGCATAATAAGGCGCCATGTTGACCAGATCATAGAATCATCCACAAAGGCCCAACCTACTCCACAACTCTATACGTCTAATGTTGAAGCAGAGATACCCAGAGCATCTACCTCCGATCCGGTAATACTGGAATCCGATGAACCTGAAACGGTCCTTCAAGCCGAATCGACCTTGCCAGAAGAACCTACTACACCACCGAAAATGACTACACCACCGAGGCGTTATCCGGACAGAGTCCGGAAGCCTCCAGAGAGACTGAATCTGTGAACTGTTTCACATAAAGTTGTATATATGTTAAGATGTTATATTAATGGGAATATGTATATATTGTTAACCTAAAAAGGGAGGATTGTAGTGTATGTAACGTTCCACCTTTAAGAGAACTATTTTAAGGGTTGCACTACTTTATCTTGGCTACTGTATACTGTAATACCGGTGGTGACCACACCGGTATATAAGTGCTGTGTAAGGATTTATTGGGCAGATTCGCCCTGACCTTCGAATAGTAAAGCCCTGTTAAAGTTACTCTTGTAGTCTGTGTATTAATTCACCATATAACCCACAGACTTTACAAGCATCTTCCAAATAGTGACCATCACATGATTGAATTTGATATTACTTTTGAAAGGAAGAAGGGGGCTTTCAAATTTAAGTAAGGCAATCCACGAAGGGATGAGAAATAAACTGACAACAGTAAGCTTGGTCAGCCTTGGTCAAACCCAATCTGGAGTGCTGCGTTCAGTCTTGGTAACTGAAACTCAGCAAGGATATGTTGCCCTTGGAAGGGATATAGTGCAGATTCAGCAGAATGATACCAGGGCTTAACAGGTTAAATTATGAGGCCAGGTTGCATAAACCTGGCTTGTATTCCCTTGAGTTTACAAGGTGGTGGGGTGATTTTTTTGTTTTATTCGTTCATGGGATGTAGGTGTCGCTGGCAAGGCCAGCATTTATTGCCCATCCCTAGTTTCCCTTGAGAAGGTGGTGATGAGCCGCCTTCTTAAACTGATGCAGCCCGTGTGGTGAAGGTAACTCCCACAGTGCCGTTAGGGAGGGAGTTCCATGATTTTGAGCCAGTGATGATGAAGGAACGGCGATAAACTTCTAAGTCATGATGGTCTGTGACTTGGAGGGGAACTTGGAGGTGGTGGTGTTCCTATACGCCTGCTGCCCTTGTCCTTCTAGGTGGTAGAGGTCGCGGGTTTGAGAGGTTCTGCAGAAGAAGCCTTGGCGAGTTGCTGCAGTGCATTTTGTAGATGGTACACACTGCAGCCATGGTACGCTGGTGGTGGAGGGAGTGAATGTTTAAGGTGGTGGATGGGGTGCCAATCAAGCAGGTTGCTTTGTCTTGGATGGTGTTGAGCTTCTTGAGTGTTGTTGGAGCTGCATTCATCCAGGCAAGTGGAGAGTATTCCATCACACTCCTGACTTGTGCCTTGTAGATGGTGGAAAGGCTTTGGGGAGTCAGGAGGTGAGACACGTGCCGCACTTGACCGAATGTGGCATCAAGGAGCCCAAGCAAAACTATCTCCAACAAGCGAGAGTCTAACCACCGCCCCTTGACATTCAACGGCATTACCATCATCGAATCCCCCACCATCCATATCCTTAGGGTCACCATTGACCAGAAACTTAACTGGACCAGCCACATAAATACTGTGGCAACAAGAGCAGGTCAGAGGCAAGGTATTCTGTGGCGAGTGTTTCACCTCCTGACTCCCCAAATTCTTTCCACCATCTACAAGGCACAAGGAGTGTGATGGAATACTCTCCACTTGCCTGGATGAGTGCAGCTCCAGCAACACTTAAGAAGTTCGACACCATCCAGGACAAAGCAGCCCACTTGTTTGGCACCCCATCCACCACCTTAAACATTCACTCCCTCCACCACCAGCGTACCGTGGCTGCAGTGTGTACCATCTACAAGATGCACTGCAGCAACTCGCCAAGGCTTCTTCGGCAGCAACTCCCAAACCCGTGACCTCTACCACCTAGAAGGACAAGGGCAGCAGGCGCATGGGAACACCACCACCTCCAAGTTCTCCTCCAAATCACACACCAACCTGACTTGGAATTGTATCGCCGTTCGTTCATCGTCGCTGGGTCAAAATCCTGGAACTCCCTCCCTAACAGCACTGTGGGAGTACCTTCACCACACGGACTGTAGCGGTTCAAGAAGGTGGCTCACTACCACCTTCTCAAGGGCAATTAGGAATGGGCAATAAATGCTGGCCTTGCCAGCAATGCCCACATCCCATGAAAGAATTTTTTAAAAAGAATACCCAACCTCTGACCTGCTCTTGTTGCCACAGTATTAATGTGGCTGGTCCAGTTAAGTTTCTGGTCAATGGTGACCCCCCCCAGGATATTGATAGTGGGGCATTTGGTGATGGTAATGCCGTTGGATGTCAAGAGGCGGTGGTTAGATGCTCGCTTGTTGGAGATAGTCATTGCCTAGCACTTGTCTGGCGCGAATGTTACCTGCCACTTATCAGCCCAAGCCTGAATGTTGTCCAGGTCTTGCTACATGCAGGCATGGACTGCTTCATTGTCTGAGGAGTTGTGAATGGCAGTGAACACTGTGCAGTCATCAGCGAACATCCCCACTTCTGACCTTATGATGGAGGGAAGGTCATTGATGAAGCAGTTGAAGATGGTTAGGCCTAGGACACTTCCCTGAGGAACTCCTGCAGCGATGTCCTGCAGCTGTGATGATTGATCTCCAACCACCATGACCATCTTCCTTTGTGCTCGGTATGACTCCAGCCAGTGGAGTGTTTTCCCCCCGATTCCCATTGACTTCAGTTTTACTAGGGCTCCTTGATGCCATACTTGGTCAAATGCTGCCTTGATGTCAAGGGCAGTCATTCTCACCTCACCTCTGGAATTCAGCTCTAATCGATCTAACTGAGTTTTTTTAAATTATAAAGGGATGCAATAGGGTAGATACAGAGAAACAATTTCCTCTGGTGGGGGAATCCAAAACAAAAGGACATAATCTTATAATGGAGTGACTGCTGCCAATGAACCAGAAGCTACCGGAAACCTATGTGCATAAATCTCAGGTCCCAAATTTGAAAAAGTAACGTTCACCACAACAGATGGGGGAGCCGATAGTGAAAATAACACTCTCATAATCTGACAACATCCTAATATCACCTTCAAGTCACATTTCCTCGTTAAATTATACTGGAAGTTTTAGCAGTTCATTCTGATGAATTAAACACACTGCTGCCACTCTCTCTCTTCTCGCGCTCCTTCTCCGCCCTCCCTCTCGTTTTCCTCCCCAGTCTCTTTGTCTAGCGCTCCTCTCTCTATCTCTCCCCACTGACTCTACTCTCTTTCTCAATGATCCTTTTCCCAGCCGATTAAATCCCAAATGCGCCTGCATTTTGTTCACCAGCCACGTGTTCAAACCACAACAGAGGACCTGATAGCAATAAGCACACACCGCAAGATTACAATAAAAACTCTCACAAGCTGACCAACATCCTAATATCACATTCAAATCACATTACAGACCTCACGATGCCTCAAATTTCCACCCCTCACCTTTCTCTCTCACCTATCTGTGGGATGTCCGGCGAGAACAACCAAAAAAACCCACTGGAACCACGCATGCGCAACTACTTTATGTCATTGGCAGCAGTCGTGTCCATCTTAAAATTAAAGCTAGGCCATTTAGGAGTGGACTCATGAAGCAGTTTTTCCTCACAAAGGATCATGGAAATCTAGAACTCGCTCCACCAATAGGTTGTGGATGCCGGGTCAATTGAATTTTTCAAGAATGAGATCGATATATTTTTGTTAAATAAGGGTATCAAACAATATGGAACAAAGGCAAATGGTGTTGAGGTACAGATCAGCCATGATCTAATTTTTTTTTTATTCGCTTACGGGATGTGGGTGTCACTGGCAAGGCCAGCATTTATTGCCCATCCCTAGTTGCCCTTGAGAAGGTGGTGGTGAGCCGCCTTCTTGAACCGCTGCAGTCCGTGTGGTGAAGGTTCAAAGGTGGAAAATGTTCAAGGAACTGAATGACCTCCCGCTGTTACTATGACATGGACAAGTTGCTGGAATGGGCAAACAGATGGCAGATAAAATTTGTTATGGATAAGTGTGAAATTATGCATTTTAAGAGGAAAAACAAGGAATCGAAGTATACACTCAATGGAAAATTGCTGAAGGGTGTAGATTAACAGAAAGACCTTGGGGTTCAAACACAAAATTCCTTGAAAGTGGAAGTGCAGGTGGACAAAGAAATGAAATAGGCCAACTACAAATGTCCAATAATGAATGCAGGGCTGCAGGGTAAGTTTCCATGACTGCTTGATTAATTGTTATCTAAGGATCTTGAGAATAGCAAGATCGAAGACTTCTGGCCTGACTGGGCAGCGTTCAAGCAATTTGTGTCCACAGGAATTGTTGTGAGAAGTAAACAACTGCTGCCTCATAGAAAATTAAGTGTATGTTGAGTGTGTAGACATGCTTCCAGCTTTTAATTAAAAGTTCCAGGCTGAGTGGGAATCAACTACACTATTAATTAGGAACTGTAACAGGACCAAACTGTAAATAACATTTCTACACATACTTTATTTTCCTTTTTTTCTACCTTGTCTTTATAGAAAGAGAAACTTAAAATAACATGCAGTAGGGCTACAAGAGCCTAAATAATAAAACAGGTAAACTATTGGAATTTGGCATTTAGGATCCCGAGGGAGTTTATGCTGTCTTGATATTTGGAGAGCTTTATTTAACACTGATCCTACAACTGATGAGTCACAGATTATCCCTGATCATTATTGGCATGTTGAAGCTATGATTGGCTATAGAGACTGTGTAACTACCTCTGTAAAAGCTGTTGTGCAGTCAGCCATTTGGTATAATAGAGTGTTAAACAGCAGAGATCAATAAAGTAGACTCCAGTGCTCTTATGAGAGTAAGTCCTTGACACTTTAATGAGAGGATCTCCAACAAGTTACAGGCAAGTAGCACTGTTAGGGAACAGTAAATGCCAAAGTATTTCTTGCTAAGAATGACATGATGAAATTCAGGGGAATAAATTCAACTCGGGCTGGTCTCCGGCACAAAAATGGATGGTGTGATCTGAAAACACGGCCAAAGGTGTCGGCCTGAAGCCTGATCAAAATTGGGCCTCTTCTGCATGAAATCTGATTGCAGCAGATGCCAGACGGCCGTCTCTATCTAGCTTGCCAGTCAGGGCCTTGGAAATTTCAGTCTGCTTTGATGGCGAGCTGGCCCGCAGATAAAGGGACGCGAAGTGGAGAGGGAAGGGGGCGGCGGCGAGCCAGAGCCATCAGCGGCCTGCAGTATTTTTGTAGAGCCAGGAAAAACACCCCTGCTCCTTTAACTCCACAGAAATGAAATTAAAAAAACTTTTCATACTTTATTCTGGGCCCTTTAAGGACTGCTACTTTAACCACTGAAGGGCCGGAACAACTGGGTGGAGAATACGCAGCTCGAGCTCCAACCATTTGATGACCAATTTGGCATCGGGGTCATACAAACAGCAGATGTAAGGCACCTACCGCCTGTTTCAAACAGATGCGCTGCACACCTAAAAGTACTTGTCCTCCAATTTGGCAGCTGCCGCACTTCGGGGTGCGATCGGACGACCTAAGCTTTGTCCCCCCAACTTTGGGCACAACGATGTTCAATTTCTTACCCTCAGATTCTTTGGTGACATAGCACTGTAACTAAATTAAACATATCAGGGCAGATTTTGCAGTGGGTCAGAGTACGCCGTCATACCGCCTTTGAAATTGACCGCAAGTTTGGTACTGTGCTAAATCCCGAGCTTGCGATCTGTCAAGGTATGCCTTGTCAGATGATCAGCACCACCTTGAAAATGCCAATTGCTGGCGCAAAGTTGGGCTAAAAGCCTAACAATTATGTCCAAAGATTTTATGGTTGGTGCAAACAGGCTCAGGGCCTTTTTGCATCAGCGTAAGGGAATCAGATAGAGAGAGTTACTCATTCTATTAGCTGCGGAATGAATTGAAATGAATTGTAAAACTGTCCGAAACACCTACAATGATTAATGTACAGATTTTTCAGATCTGTGTTTGAGCTCTGTTGCATTTATGTTTGTATCACCTGTTCACGTTATTTTATATGAAATTTCACAGAGCTTCAACGATTTATCAGCACTCAAGTTCCTAAATTAGATTTAAGATTTAATTCCCAAATAGTTTTTTTTAGCTGGGTCTGTGTGTGAGAGAGAGAGAGGTTCATTTTGGAACTATTTATTCCCCTAGTTCTATAATTATTCTGAAAATACATTGGATAAAATGCAATATAAAGAAAGTTACCAGTTTTGGAGGTAGACACTTTCCCTTCAGTTGGAGCACCAGGCCCACGTGAGCCCAGGTAAGCTTCCACACACACTGGGATCCATGGGCCATTATGCTGCCCTCCACTACGCAGCGTCAGAGAGCAAGTTCATGAAGGAGGGCTCCCCTCAGGGAAGTTCGTATTCTTTTCGCAGGTCGGCGGTGTATTCCATAGCTACGCCGCCTACCGCAATTTCTGGGCCATTGAGATGGGATACTATTCAGGGAGCAGAGTACTGATATTCTTCCTAAGTATTGTGCCAGGTTTGTAATACCAGGCGCCTTTATAACAATACCCATTGAATGCATAGCAACAAGGTAAAATACAAATTGATGTATGCTGCTTATATGGTGGTTAGGCAGAGGACAGATTGTTTGATAATGATAAGTGTCTTATACCTTGCAGTGCACAATATAATGCATTATGCAGAAGGATTCTCTTTTATTCAGTATTTCAATATATTTTATGTTATATTTTGCTTTTACATTTTAATGTGTCAGATCATATTTATTATTTTTATTCACATTTACTTTTATTTTTGATTTAAATTATTATTTGGTTTTCTGTTGGTATGGAATTTAGTTTACTAAATAAAAACTGTGTGTTGCTTGTTTTTAAATTGATTTTTTATTTTGTATCATGGTACATGGCTGCCTCTCTCTCCCTGCTCTATTATCCTTACTCAATTTTCTCTATTATTCCTTGCTCCCAGTTTCTCTCTGTTCCCTCTACTTCGCTTTCACATATTTTCCTTTAGTCTATGTCACTCTCTTTCACATTCTGGGTTGCATCCAAAACTCAGCTGCTCGTGTCCTAACTCACACCGAGTCCAGTTCGTCCATCACCTCTGTGCTTGCTGACCTACATTGGCTCCCGGTTAAGCAGCGCGTAGATTTCAAAATTCTCATCCATGTTTTCAAATCCCTCCATGGTTTCACCCCTCCCTATCTCTGTAATCTCCTTCAGCCCCACAACCCCCCGAGATATCTGCGCTCCTCTAATTCTGCCCTTCTGAGCATCCTTGATTATAATCACTCAACCATTGATGGCCGTGCCTTCTATTGCCTAGGTCCTAAGCTCTGGAATTCCCTGCCTAAACCTCTCTGCCTCGCTACCTCTTTCCTCCTTTAAGAGGCTCCTTAAAACCTACCACTTTGACCAAGCTTTTGATCACCTGCCCTAATTTCTCCTTCTGTGGCTCGGTGTCAAATTTTTTGTCTTGTAACACTCCTGTGAAGCGCCTTGGGATGTTTTACTACATTAAAGGCACTATATAAATACAAGTTGTTGTTGTTGTTGTTGTCTGAACAATCCTCACAAAACTGTTCTTTCCAAGCATCACACACAGGCCCATTCTGCAGCAGGGCACTTTTTATTACAACTACTTCTAACTGGAACTGTTGTTGCATTGCCATTTGGAAAGGTTAGCCCATAAACCAACCTTACAACACAACCTAGCTGCATAATGCCCTTATATTCAGAGACAAGCTGGGATGTAGGTTGGACACCCGAGTCTTCTTACATGCTGCGCAAACTTTCAAAATTTTGACTCTATTTTTCTGTTTGCAACACATAACGGCGGGGAGTAAACCCAAACTGCGAATCTTTGAGTCAGTCTGAACTGACCATTCTTAACATCCTGGGGCCTGATAATATACAGGCAGTGCAAAGCTGCAGGCCTCCATCAAGTTCAAGACCAATGCCATTCTTTGTCTATTCTTCTTCTGACTAACTCACCTCTCTGGGTGGAAAATTTATAGATCGTGCAGCATTATATAATAATCGTTTAACGTTTATACATTTTTTCAATACAATAAAACATATGAATTTGTACCTAATTTGAAAAGGGCATTCTCAGAATATTGGCTTCGGCTACGATTTAATGTTTGATATCTTGTATTGCATTCCTCATTCTCCTTCATGGTTTACATATTAATGTGACTGAACAAGTACATCTGTTCTCATCAAGGTTCTGCCATTGATAAAGCACACCTGAAAAAGCACGTATTAAATTTCTAGACAAAATAGTGACTATTTAACTGGAGGCCTGAAGCATTCGTAAATCTCATTACAAAACTTGCAAAGACATCAGAGAGTCTAAGATTAAAAAAAAACCTAATGGTTAAAACTGTAAAGTTCACATCGCTGCTCCCTAGGGTTTAGCAGACCTCCAATTGTTTCATGTATCAAAGGTATGGTAAGGATTGGATTAATATGAAAACTAGAGGCTGTCAGACTGACTAAAATACAGCTTTGGTTGTTCACTTTGAGTCAAATGAAGCAAATTCAATGTCTTACTGAAACCTTATCATCCTATCCTTCCCCCATCCCCCAACCTCCCCTGCAATCTAACTTCAAGTCTGGTTCCAGCTGAAAGTACCTTGTTCATTAATTCCAGTCCATATGGATATGTATTAAATCCATGTTTAATATTTACTAAATTGTAATGTATTTTTGATATCCTAAGCAATGTAAATTCTCATAAAGCTCTCATCGTTGGATGTAAAGAGTTATGTTTTCTTTGATGGCATGTTACCATAGTTTCCCTTTTTTTACTCACTCTCCCACTTTCCCCATTCCCAGTGCGCACCTCCTGTAATGAGGATGCCAGAGTGGGTGGCACCGCCATTATTGCCAGATGCCAGGTGGGATGCACAGCCTGCGTTTGGCTTTTCTCGGGGGTTCAAGCCTTCCATCAATGAGGCAACAAGCAGGCACATCTTTGCACATCAGTATGGAAGCTTAGTGAAGAAGGAGGCAATCCTGCTTTCCTTCACTCCTTGGCATACCAGTGGTCCTTAAATGCTGTCTTCCACCATGCTGCCCCTAAAATGCCTGCTCGTATTTCTAGAACTATTTTTATAAAACACTTTGTTAAGTTTATATTACGTACTATTTTTCTGCTTCTAATCTAGTATACTGATAGATTTCTCACCCATCACTAGAGATCTTTTGATTTGTGTGGAGGAGAGGTTGAAGGGGGGAAGTTGCTTGGGGATATGCTCCACCATATACTCACCTTTGTACTGCATGTTCTTTTGAATTTTTATTTTCAATGATCCCATACATGAGCAGACATATACCAATGGTATGTAAATGAAGGAAATACATTATCCAATATATTTCCCTTTATTTGCTTCATTTGAATGATGGGCATAAGTGATGCCTGTTACTCCAGTGTTCTAAGGTTAATGGAGGGGCCCCTGTTTTTATTATTCAGCCAGAACCTGTGCAAGGTCTCACAGATCATTGCCTTGCACAGGCCAAAGATAGGCTCACAACATTTCAAGAAAGATATTTCCACTTTTTCAGCATGGAGGCTTCCTATATCCCCCATATTGTGGCCAGTGTCATGGGCCTACTGTGGCAAAACTCTTCCCACATTCTGGCATGACTACCTGGCAAAAATCAGGAGACCTGCCCCCAAAATGTAATAGGCCCCAAGACTGGGATTAGGGGCACATCTCTGTGGAGAGCGGAATAATGTTTTTTGTAGTGTCAGGATCATTTTATTTGGCATATATCTAATGATTCAATATTTGCTTTGCTATTGCCAATGTGCTTTATGCAAGTTTTCAAATTTATATTCAGATCCTTTACAAAATTCAGCTGTTTTAATATCAGCATTAAATATCATCTACTCAGTTGCTAAGTCTGTGTAAATCTCTGAATTTTAATTATTTTTTCCAACCACCTTGCCTTTCTATAGAACTTTTCATCAGCAAACTTTAACATTGGGTAGTCCCATTAAGAACATTCATAAATACCGTGAGTACCATAATTCCTATCCTCTGGGGTGTACCGATCTCTACTCCTGGTTACCTATTATTTAATCAATCAGGATACAACTGCTACAATGCTGCTCTTTTGAGGAACCTTAGTCAAATGATTTCTCGGACTCAAGGGGCAGGATTTTCATTGGGCTGTGGAGGTGGGATTGGAGGTGTGTGGGGGTTTAAAATCGCGAAATCGGGGGGCACGAACCCATCCCGCCCCCAACCCGCCTCCATGCAAGTATCAAAGGAGGCGGATACCCGACCTGTGCTGGGAGCTGCCTCCCCGAGGCGGGAAGGGGATTAGTGCCAATTAACTGCCTGTTAACAGGTAGTTAACAGGCAGTTTTTAGCCTAATCCCTATTTTTATCCGTGAAGTGTGGGATCCCGATGGCTCCAAACCACGCCAAGTTAACGAGGCGGACCGTCGGGCTGAAGGGCTTGGAGGGTTCGAGATGTCCGGTGTTCAGGTGAGTGATGGGAGCATGAGTGCAGAGGTAAGTGTGTTTGGTGTGTGTAAAGAGTTTAAAGAAGTTTTACTTACCTTTACAGCCTTTCTTCCTTCAGGTCTCGGGGGTCTCTCATCTCACCGGCACAGAAAGCAGAATGGCCGCGAGCTGTCAAAATCTGCAGCATTTTGCTTTCTGTTCTGGAGAGATCTCTAAATCAGCCTGAGAGGAAGGAATTAACTTGGAGTACAGATTGTCAGTGTTTGACAGCTTCAAAGAGCTGTCAAACGCTGATATTTCATCTGTCAAAAGCTCTTGACAGATGAAATGTCAATCTGTGATGTCACCTGTTGCCGGGTGGCCCTTAATTGGCCTGCTGAGCCTGCTGGGCAGGCTCAACAAGGTCAATCAAGTGAAAATCGCATGGGTTGGCCACAACTCGATGGAGGCGGGTCTAAAGCCCCAAATGTTGTAGTCCCGCCTCCTACACGCCTCCAGTAGCGCCAGGTGCTATTGATTCTCTCCTGACGGGGAATTCAGCTGTAGTGCTCCAAGAGGGAAGTGGAGCGCTAAATTAAGCACTAACCACTTCTCCGAGGGTGCTAAAGTCCAGGAGCAGGGCGATAGTGGCAGAGCGCTGAACAATTTGGAGCGCATCCCTAACGGCATCAGAGATTGCTTCCCTCGCTTAAAGGGAAGGGCCAGTGATGCTTCACAACCCAATTCTCGGCAGGTCTGCTTTGAAAGTTGACTTGCATGGCTGCCATTACAGCCCCAAAAACCCTCTACAAAGTGGAGGGCTTGGACATCTTGTAGCAATGAAGCGACCAAAAATTTTCAGCAGGAACCAGACTGGAGGATGTAATGTATGTACCTTTAAGGGGAGGAACTACTTTTTACAGCTCATGTATACTGTAGTACCGGCAGTGACCACACCTGTATATAACGTTGAGTAGTAATCTATACAGTTCAGTTGCAGTCTATGCCACATTGAGCAAACACCGTTTGTACCGTTCTCCACAGTCTGTGTCTGATTATACACGGACGTAACATTGGCGACGAGGAAGGTTCGAACCTACCTGCAACTCTGCATCACCTCCCGGGGATTCGCTCCTGGAGAACAGTGGAAGAAGGTCGAGTCCAGAAGCACAGGGGTCGACCACGGGCAACCACCCAGTCATCCAGCGGAGATTTGAGCATCGCAGGGGAGGCTGTCGAGAACCAGGCTTGGCTTTCCAGTCACGGTGGTCCAGCGAAATGGGCTGGCAACAGGTACTGCGCAGACCCTTCCCGGACAGCGGCGGGCTAGAGCCCGACCGAGCGGCACAGAAAAAGGCTGAGCAGCGTCGACGGGGGAGAGAGAGAGGGCAGAGCGCACAGGGCACAGCCGGTGTTCACGACCGAGCAGCGTCAACGGGGGAGAGAGACAAGAGAGAGCAGAGCACAGCTGGTGTTCAAGGGCCGAGCAGTGTCAACGGGGAAGAGAGGCGTGCAGGAAAACGCGAGGCGCTGCCATTGCCACGAGGACCGCAGAGAGCGGCGATGGCAGCAGCGGAGGAGCAGCGCGCGAAACCCACAGGGCGTCGCCATTTGCCACGAGGACCGCCGAGAGCGGCGTTGGCAGCAGCGCGGGAGACGCCATTTTAAGCCACAGTGGGAAAGAAAGGAAAGCGTGGGAGACGCCATTTTAAGCCAGTCTAACCACACCCAAAAATGCCGAAGAGTGGCAGTATCACAGCGTTCGACAATGAAGTCAAAGATTGGACGACATATGTCGAACGCATAGCAGTATACAGCAAGGCAAATGAAGTGCCAGATGACAAGAAAGCGCTGGTATTGTTGAATTCAATGGGTGCAAAAACATATGGCTTACTACGAAACCTAGTAACCCCAGAGAAGCCAGTAGAAAAGGATTTTGAAAACATAATGTCAATCCTACAGGACCACTTAAACCCCACACCGCTGCTGATAGCAGAAAGATTTAAGTTTCACAAAAGGAACCGGCATAAAGATGAAAGTAATGCTGAGCATTTAACGGAACTGCGCAAGCTATCGAAA
The DNA here is from genome assembly GCF_052327205.1 of Somniosus microcephalus. NCBI lineage: Eukaryota > Metazoa > Chordata > Chondrichthyes > Squaliformes > Somniosidae > Somniosus > Somniosus microcephalus. Next base: position 47,908,647 of record NC_141003.1, read on the forward strand.
CACTGCCAGTTTGGAACGGGACAAGCAGATACTTTAAGGGACAAGTTTGTGTGTGGGCTTCAAAGTGAAGGAACCCAGAAACAGCTTCTATCACAAAAGGATCTTACGCTGGACAAGGCTTTCAGCATTGCAGTATCACATGAAGCAGCAGCACAGGGCGCTGCAGAGATACAACGGAGACCGCAAGAATATGGCACAAATGAAATGTCATACGGAACAGTGAAGTGCTATCGCTGCGGCAGAACAACACACGACCAGAATGATTGCTGGTTCAAAGACAAAGTGTGCAGGCAGTGTGGAAAAGTAGGACACATAGCACGAGTCTGCAGGTCGGGAAAGAAAACCGGCAATAAGAAACCGACCAAAGGAAAGTACAAGAAGGTACATGAGATAACGGAGAATAGTTCAGACGAACAAAAGAGTGATAACGACTCCGAAAGCAGGGAACTGAGTTGTCTGAAACTACATAATGTGATCACAACAGAGGATCACCGAACCATTTGGGTCACTCTCAAGATAGCAGGAGTCCAGGTAAAGATGGAATTGGACACAGGATCAGCCCTAACAGTCATAAACCGACGGGACTACGAGCGGCTATTCTCACACATACCCTTGAGAGACACAAAAATTATTTTGAAGACGTACACGGGGCAAAAAGTCTATCCCAAAGGAAAAATAAGGGTGACCGTTATATATAACGGTAAGGAAACACCAAAACTAGACCTGTATGTATTGCAAGATGGAGGACCACCATTACTGGGACGTGAATGGATCCAGAAAATACAACTGGATTGGCATTCCATATAGACACTGACTGTGGCTGACAAAAAGGATGACGACGTCACACCTGGGCGACTGTCAAAGATCCTAACTGACGCGAAAGAAGTGTTCCAGCAAGGACTCGGAACACTAAAAGGCATGACAGCGACGATTAAAATTGAAGAAAACGCAAGTCCAAAATTTTTTAAGGCCAGACCGGTACCTTATGCGATCCGCCCAGCCGTCGAAGCAGAGCTGGAGAGTCTGGAATGCTCAGGTGTACTGTCCAAGGTAGACTGGAGCGAGTGGGCTACACCCATCGTCCCTGTGATGAAAAAGTCATTGAGCAGCACGCCTGGGGAACCAAGGAAGGTTCGCATCTGTGGGGACTTTAAGGTAACAGTGAACCCGGTCCTTCACACCGTACAATATCCACTGCCGCGGATTGAAGATATTTTCGCCTCGCTATCTGGAGGGAAACGCTTCACTAAGATTGATCTGGCCCAGGCGTATCTGCAAATGGAGGTAGAAGAAGCATCAAAAAATACCTCACAATCAACACCCATAAAGGTCTCTACCAATACAATCGGCTGGTATTCGGGGTAGCATCAGCTCCGGCTATTTGGCAGAGGGCAATGGAACAAGTCCTGCAAGGGATCCCAGGGGCCCAGTGTTATTTGGACGACATCCTGGTCACGGGCGAAAATGACAGTGATCACCTTGCCAACCTGGAGCAGGTGCTCACTAGATTGCAGGAATATGGGCTCCGAGCTAACCGCCCCAAATGCGAGTTTTTTAGAAAACAGATCTCGTATTGTGGCCACGTTATCGATAAAGAGGGGTTACATAAGTCCCCAGAGAAGATTGAGGCAGTAGTCAAGGCTCCAGCAGCGGAAAATGTGTCACAACTGAGGTCGTTCCTCGGGCTGGTAAACTACTACCATAAGTTCTTGCCAAATTTGTCTACAATACTACACCCACTGAACACCCTACTGCAAACTGGGGTGCCATGGAAGTGGAGTGACGAATGTAGACGAGCTTTCCAGAAGAGCAAAACACTAATCACATCGAAAGAGGTATTGGCCCATTACAACCCAGCATTACCAATTCGGTTGGCATGTGATGCGTCACCCTATGGCATTGGAGCGGTGCTGTCGCACAAATTCTCGGACGGCTCAGAGAGGCCAATAGCCTTTGCGTCACGATCACTAACCTCAGCCGAGCGTAACTACGCCCAGATTGACAGGGAGGCCCTCAGCCTAGTGTGGGGAGTGAAAAGGTTCAATCACTATCTGCACGGGCAGAAATTCACCTTGCTGACTGATCACCAGCCTCTTGCCTCCATTTTTAATCCAAAGAAGGGCGTTCTGGTGATGACTGCGCAACGACTACAAAGATGGTCACTTTTTCTAGGGGCGCACCACTATGAGATTGAATATAAGGGCACGAAACAGCATGGAAATGCTGATGGGCTATCACGCCTGCCACTGCCTACTGCGGAGGAAGCACCAGCAGTGGATCCTGTTGAAATATTCCATTCGACTATAGTTGAATACCTACCGGTAACTAACGCTTGCATCGAAAAGAAAACCCGAAATGACCCGACACTGTCTCGGGTATATGATTTGACGGTGAAGGGATGGCCAGCACATGGCGACTCACTGTTGCCAGCATTCTCGACAAGGAGAGAACAGCTGTCAGTGTGCCAGGGGACCTTGATGTGTGGATCCCGAGTGGTAATTCCACCCAAGTTAAGGGATAGAGTGCTCAATGAGCTTCATGAGGGTCATCTGGGAGGGGTAAAAATGAAAAGCCTAGCCAGGGCTTATGTGTGGCGGCCGGGAATCGATAAACAAATCGAGGACCTGACCAAGAGCTGCTCAGGATGCCAGAAAGTCCAAAATGCACCACCACAGGCCCCTCTACACCCATGGGAGTGGCCCTCATCTCCATGGCAATGGGTGCATATTGATTTTGCTGGTCCATTCATGGACTCAATGCTTTTAATAGCCGTGGATGCGCACTCGAAATGGCCTGAGGTCATCAAAATGTCCTCCACCACCACGGAGAAAACTATTGCAGTCCTACGGACCATTTTTGCCAGGAATGGCTTGCCAGAACAGATTTGCTCCGACAACGGACCACAGTTTATGTCCGAAGAGTTCCGGAGGTTCTTGAAAAGAATGGGGTAAGGCATTACACATCCGTCCCGTATCATCCAGCCACAAATGGATTGGCTGAGAGGTTCGTACAAACCTTTAAGAAGGCAATAAAGGCTATGTACAATGACAACATTCCGCTGCAGCACAAGGTGGACCATTTCCTGTTCGCCTACCGGAATGCGACACATGCAGTCACCAACCAGCCCCCAGCTATGATGTTCTTTAACCGAAGGTTAAGATCTCGCCTGGATTTGCTCAGAGCAAACGTACGAAGAGATGTTGAGAGTAAGCAATTCCAGCACATCCATGAGAAGCCAACAAGGAGCTTCAATGTAGGGCAACCAGTCTTGGCCCGCGACTACCGAACAGAAAAATGGCAGCCAGGAACGATATGCACATGGCAGGGCCCACTAATGTACACTGTGGACGTTGGGGAGAGCATCGTGAGACGCCATGCTGACCAGATCCTAGAGTCACAGGAACAAGTCAACCCCATGCCTTGCCCATACGTACCTGGTGATGAACCTGACGTACAGGTAGCATCTACCCCAGAAACAGTAGCATCGGAAGCTGATGAACCAACCGACGACAGGGAGCCAGAATCGCCTCCGCACCAAGAGCAAGACACTCGGGAAAGGCGCTATCCAGAAAGGATCAGGAAGCCTCCCCAAAGACTGAATTTATAAATAGGCTATTTTCAGCTAATGTTGCATGTTAAAAGTGTTAATTGTAATTAGTTTGATATTTAATTGTTAAATGAGTGTTATGGTACTGTTAATCTAAAAGGGGAGGAATTGTAATGTAAGTACCTTTAAGGGGAGGAACTACTTTTTACAGCTGATGTATAGTGTAGTACCGGCAGTGACCACACCTGTATATAACGTTGAGTAGTAATCTGTACAGTTCAGTTGCAGTCTGTGCCACGTTGCATAAACACCGTTTGTACCGTTCTCCGCAGTCTGTGTCTGATTATACAATGACGTAACAGAGGACATATTAAAGGTTGGCCGACCTGAAAACCCTTCCCTTTAAATAGCGTTCCCCAAGCGGCCAGCCGAGTTGACAATGATTCCTCTTCCTGCCTGTGGTAAACCACTTTTATCGTTCACTATCGTTACACTATGTTTTCCACTGTTATATCGTTACACTATGGTTATCACATGTTACACTGTTGTATCACTACATGAGGTCACCTCTTGTCACGCTGTTATACCTGGGCTGACCACTGCTGACTCCGCCCATGGCTCCACCTACCTGCCCAGGTATAAAGGTGCTCGACTGGCTGGTATTCCTCCTTGTTGGATCCGATCGCCCACGAGGGTGGGCTCTGTTTTTTAGCCAATAAAAACCTATAGTTACTTTCTTAACTCGTCGCTTTTCATTGGATGAATTGATAGGTATATCAATTTTATTGGCTAAATTTTAAAATGTCGTTACTTGAGCAGCCAAACGACCAGTCAACGGAGCAGCCAAACGACCAGTCAGACGCCCAGCTACAACAGCCACAGCAGCCGGCCTGGCTGCGAGCCCTCCGACCACCGTACCTGGATCTAAACCCACAGGCAGCAAACTCAGCCCTCGACTTCGAACACTGGCTGAGCTGTTTCGAATCCTACCTGGGAGAATCCGGCGTGCCTCAGAGATCCAAGCTAAGAGTTCTGACCGCCCAAGTGAGCCCTAAAGTATTCGCACTCATCCGGGACCTTACTACATACGAGGCCGCCATCAACCTGCTGAAACAACAGTACCGGAGCCCGGTAAATTCCATGTATGCCAGACATCTCCTAAGATCCCGCCCGCAACAGCCAGGAGAGCCTGTAGATGAATTTTTACGGGCGCTACAAACACTTGGCAGGGACTGTGACTTTAAAGCGGTAACGGCGGCAGAAAATACTGAAGATAATATCCGCGATGCCTTCGTGAAAGGCCTGCGGTCCGACTACTCACGGCAAAGACTGCTTGAAGCAAAGGACCTCGACCTGAACACAGCTGCAGCCCTCGCTCGTTCCCTAGAAGTGGCCCATCGGGACCTCGAGGTGTACTCCAGGTACTGTAATTCGCGACCCTGGGACTCGGGACCGACCCCGACCGCAATACCCCTCGCAGCGCCGCCCCTGGGACCTACCTCAGCGTCGGCGTCCCGGACCCGATCGGGACCGCCACCCCCGGTACCGGCTGCGACATCGGACCCCCGCGATCGGGCCGCCGGCTGCTTCTTCTGCGGCCAGGCGAAACACCCGAGGTCGCGCTGCCCTGCGAGAAACGCGACTTGCTCCAGTTGCCAGAAGAAAGGCCACTTCGCTAAGGCCTGCAGAGGGAGAGCCACAGACACCAGCAGTGCCTCATGCGAGCTGTGGGGGCGGCCACAGATGCCAGTATCCCCTCGTGTGAGTCGTGGGGGTGGCCATCTTTGATCAAGGCCACCGACACCAGCAGTGCCACATGTGAGTTGTGGGGGCAGCCATCTTCTCCGCCATTTTACTCCACCTCGTGGGCGCCGCCATTTTACCCACCACACTCGACCGCCACCTCGCCTCCAGACCCGACCACCACCTCACCCGCAGACTACAGCAGCTCGCTCAGCCATACACTAGCCTCCGTCACACTGGACCAAGCTCGCCCGCATTACCTGTCCAAGTCCATGATGGACATCGAAGTAAACGGCCACGCCACGACCTGCCTGTTCGACAGCGGAAGCACGGAGAGCTTCATCCATCCAGACACGGTGAGCCACTACTCCCTCACTGTCCAGCCAACGCGCAACCGGGTCTTGATGGCGTCTAGGTCCCACTCTACAGACATCAGCGGCTACTGTGTTGTGACCCTGTCGGTTAGGGGCACGGAGTATAAAAATTTTAAACTTCTCGTCCTGCCCCAACTCTGCGCTGCCGTCCTACTAGGGCTGGATTTCCAATCCCACCTTCAAAGTGTCACTCTAGCATACGGTGGACCCCTCCCCCCACTCACAGTCGACAACCAGCAGCCTTTAAACCGCCCACCGCGTACCACCTGCGGCCTATCCACCCTCAGGGTCCCGCCTCCCTCCCTGTTCGCCAGCCTCACCCGCGACTGTAAACCCGTCGCCACCAAGAGCAGGCGGTACAGCGCCGGAGACAGAGCTTTTATTAGCTCTGAAGTGCAGCGCCTCCTGAAGGAGGGCATCATCGAGAGGAGCAACAGCCCCTGGAGCGCTCAGGTCGTAGTCGTCAAGACCGGCGATAAAAACCGCCTAGTCATCGACTACAGCCAAACCATAAACCGGTACACCCAGCTGGACGCATACCCCCTTCCCCGCATATCTGATATGGTCAACCAGATTGCACAGTACCGCGTATTCTCTACCATCGACCTTAAGTCGGCCTATCACCAACTCCCTATCCGCCCTGAGGACCGCCAGTATACCGCCTTCGAGGCGAATGGCCGCCTCTACCACTTCCCGAGGGTTCCCTTCGGCGTCACCAACGGGGTTTCGGTCTTCCAAAGGGAGATGGACCAGATGGTTGACCAGAACGGGCTGCAAGCCACGTTCCCCTATCTCGATAACGTCACCATCTGCGGCCGCGACCGGCAGGACCACGATGCTAATCTGGAGAGATTCCTCCGTACGGCCCAGCGGCTGAACCTCACCTACAATAAGGAGAAATGTGTGTTTAACACCTCGCGCCTTGCCATCCTCGGCTGCGTAGTAGAGAACGGAGTCATCGGCCCAGACCCCGAAAGAATGCGCCCCCTCATGGAGCTTCCCCTCCCCCACTGTCCAAAGGCGCTGAGGAGAACCCTGGGGCTCTTCGCCTACTATGCCCAATGGGTGCCCAATTATGCGGACAAAGCCAGACCCCTCATGAAGTCCACCTCCTTCCCCCTGACGGCAGAAGCGTGCGCAGCCTTCTCCCTCATTAAGGGAGACATTGCTAAGGCCACAATGCATGCGGTGGATGAGTCTATCCCTTTCCAAGTGGAGAGCGATGCATCCGACTTCGCCCTGGCCGCAACCCTTAACCAGGAGGGGAGACCAGTGGCCTTCTTCTCAAGGACCCTCCAGGGCCCCGAGATCCGACACTCTTCGGTCGAGAAGGAGGCCCAGGCGATCGTGGAGGCTGTACGACGCTGGAGGCATTACCTGGCAGGCAAACGATTTACCCTCCTCACCGACCAGCGTTCGGTCGCTTTTATGTTTAATAACAAGCTGAGGGGCAAAATCAAGAACGACAAGATCTTGAGGTGGAGAATCGAGCTCTCCACCTATGATTATGATATCTTGTACCGGCCTGGTAAACTGAACGAACCCCCAGATGCTCTATCACGAAGTACATGCGCCAGCGTGCAAAGTGATAGACTGCAGACCCTCCACAACGACCTCTGCCACCCCGGGGTCACCAGACTTTACCACTTCATTAAGGCCCGCAACCTGCCCTACTCCATCAAGGAGGTCAGGACCATGACCAGGAACTGCCAAACCTGTGCCGAATGCAAACCGCATTTCTTTAGGCCGGACAGAGCAAGCCTGATCAAGGCCACCCACCCCTTCGAGCGCTTGAGCATCGATTTTAAGGGGCCCCTCCCGTCCTCTGACCGTAATGTGTACTTCCTCAACATTATTGATGAGTACTCCCGTTTCCCCTTTGCCTTCCCCTGCCCAGACATGACCAGTACCACGGTCATCAAATGCCTGAATGACCTCTTCGCCTTGTTCGGGTTCCCAAACTATATACATAGCGACCGGGGCTCCTCCTTCACGAGCGAGGAACTTCGCCAGTTCCTACTAGCGAGAGGTATTGCTGCAAGCAGGACCACCAGCTACAGCCCCCGAGGGAACGGCCAGGTGGAAAGAGAGAACGCGACTGTATGGAAGGCCGTCCTCTTAGCCTTAAAGTCTAAGGGCCTCCCAACCTCTCGCTGGCAGGAAGTCCTCCCGGCAGCGCTGCACTCCATCCGGTCACTGCTTTGCAGTGCCATTAACGCCACCCCCCATGAACGAATGTTTGTTTTCCCCAGGAAGTCGACTACGGGAACCACGCTACCAACCTGGCTGACCTCTCCGGGGCCCGTCTTGCTGCGAAAGCACGTGAGGGCCCATAAAACGGACCCCCTGGTCGAGAGGGTGGACCTCCTGCACGCCAACCCCCAGTACGCCTATGTGGCGCACCCAGACGGGTGGGAGGACACAGTCTCTTTACGAGACCTCGCACCCTCGGGCATTCCTGAGACACCACCGCTACCCCCCCCCACCACCCCCCCTAATCCAGCCCAGGTAGACGGCATGCCGGAACCCCACGAGCCTTCGCCGACCACGCAGACACCAGCAACAACATCGAATACTGCAACACCGCCGCCGCTGCTGCGACGATCGGAAAGGCTTACGAGGCCTCCGGACAGACTTACATACCCGAACTGGTAACACACTTCACCCCGCCGGACTCAAATCTAAACAAGGGGTGAATGTGGTAAACCACTTTTATCGTTCACTATCGTTACACTATGTTTTCCACTGTTATATCGTTACACTATGGTTATCACATGTTACACTGTTGTATCACTACATGAGGTCGCCTCTTGTCACGCTGTTATACCTGGGCTGACCACTGCTGACTCCGCCCATGGCTCCACCTACCTGCCCAGGTATAAAGGTGGTCGACTGGCTGGTATTCCTCCTTGTTGGATCCGATCACCCACGAGGGTGGGCTCTGTTATTTAGCCAATAAAAACCTATAGTTACTTTCTTAACTCGTCGCTTTTCATTGGATGAATTGATAGGTATATCACTGCCATTGTTCATGGCTGGCGATACAGCAGGGGGCAGAAGCCAATTTCGCATCCGGGGCGGTAATGGGGCGCTGTGCACTTGATGACATCACGATCTGAAAGGCGCTCCAAGCCCAGGCTCGTAAATGAATTTCGCGAGCGTCACTGCATTTGCCGTGCCCAGTCGCTAACCCCTTAGCGCCCTGTCAGTGCCCACCCCACCCCCACCCCCGAGGTGCTAACGGGAAGTGCTAACCAACCAGATTTCTCCCCAATGTTCATAAACTAATGTTGGCTTGACATTATTTGATAGTTTCAGACATTTGAACTGCTTTCTGTATCATCAGCGCAAATATTTTCCTACTGTAAAACTAACTGCTTGTAATTTATGAGGACCATACTGCTGTTACCCGCCCCCGCCCCACACACATCACCCCCCCATTGAAATAACATTAGCTTTCTTCCTATCTTCTGGCACCAACCCTGTGTTCAGTAAGGTACAAAACATTTCCACCACAGCTTTCAATTCTACCTGATTTGTTTAAGTATACTTAGATGCATCCCATCTGGTCGCAAAACATTCTAGAGGGCTAGAAATTCATTCTAGCCAAGGTATAGGCGGTGTCAGTAGAAAAGTTGGAGAATTAGCACCAGGTGCAAATGCTTTAGACTGCATGCAAAATTCATCCTCACTGCTCAATAAAATGATTGGAGTCCTAAATCAAGTCTTAAAGCCCAAGCTCATTGGCGTTACCCTGAAAGGCTGGACCAATATCGGGTGCAGTCTAATCGCAACTCATCATTGGCACAGGCTTCTTTCACTACCTAAAGGGGAGGTTCACTGATGCTGCAGCACATCACGCCCACATCTCACACCTTGCACACAATGACAGCTGTTCAACTATGGCAGGCACATCACCCAAACACATTGCTCCACATTCACTCACACACTTTCCTTTCCCTTGCAGGCCAAGGTGGCTCACAACAAGAGGGAGCAGGAGCGCACAGGCGGGGAACAAGCCGACACCCAACCACTGTCTGCGCTGGAAAATAGACTGCTGCAAATCATTGGGTGCCAGGTGGTGGGCGCCGTGGCCACCAGCGACATCGTTCCCCTTGGAGACAACAACCGTATGTTCATCCCTACTCCTTCTTCTTACATCCCACTTCCCCCTCACCCCACAATTGTTTCACACTTTACAGCTAATTATGCTGTATGTATGCATTTCTCCCTTCCTGCCCCCTTCCCCTCACCTTAACCCAATTCTTGTGCTGTTATGGTTTCAGATAATCAGCCTGTCCCGGAGGGCATCGTAGAGAGCGAGGCAGGAGAAGAGGAAGAGGAAGAACACACCGCGTCACAATATCTCTCACCCGCAGACACTAGCTCAGATATTGGCACTATGCGTTCTTTAGAGGCTAGCATAGTAGCGGGATCTGCAAAGGGTGAGGCACCGGGGATGAGTGGGCTGCAGCAAGGCTGGGGGAAATGGTAACTCGGGGGCCAGTTCCCTGGAGGGCGAGTTCGCGCACGAGTTCTGCTGCACAGGACTCAGATGAGGACCTCGATACTGAGGCCTTTACAAGAACGGTGATGGCCATGCACACAGAGAAGATAGGTGCAATGGAAAGGGTGGTCGAAAGCCTCTCAGCACTGGTAAGGAGCATGGAGGAGTCTGCCTCCAACATTGCACAAGGCTCTGCGCACACCATGGAGCCCATCATTTCCAGTCAGCAAAGGATGGTAGAATCCCAGAGAAACTGTGGCAACCCAAACCTGATGCCGCCTGTGATGGGCAATGTGGCAGCTTTCATTGCAGCACAGGCGAAAGTGATGCAATGTCTCAGTGCTGTAATGGAGTCTATGCTTGGTGGCATCCAATCTCAGACTGCTCTCATGCAGTCTCAGCTTGAGACTGCTCTCATGCAGTCTCAGCTTGATGCCATGCAAGCTCTGACTGCTGCCATCATGGCTGGGTCTACCACCGTTGACCAGGGCTTTCACAGTGTCGCAGCAGCTTGCTAGGGATGCTGAGGTGCTGCCCCGGCAGTGGGTCAGTGGAGCAGGAACCTGCTGTCCTCTCTCAAGATGGTGGTATTTCTGCTCCTACCACTGCAACTCCACCATTGCCCTTATCGCTGCCTGTCATCCAGCCAGCCCAGACTGCTGCCCCCCATGCTGAGGTGGTGCAGTCTACAGCTGGGCCTCCCAGGCCCAGAGCTGGTCAAGGACATCCTGCAAGGCCATCTGTGGTCTCCTGCACGGACACTCAGCAGCCTTCCACCAGCTCTGCTGCAGCCACTGGGCTAACACTTCATAGGAACACTAAAGCAGGAAAAGGCACAGCAACGACAGGCAGTAAGGGATTGCACAAGGGCGAAAAGTAAATATTTTTGGTGTAAATATGTGTCCACTACTTTTTGATAAGTTTATTCCTTCATTTACCATTCTTTTGTGGTGTGTCTCATTTCAGCTTTGAGGTGTGTTATGGCCTGTGAGAGGAATTGAATGATGGGGAAGTGGTGAGCAAAGGGGATCTGGGGTATAAGTCATCCTGGCGTGAGGCTGGAGGTCTGTTTGGAGGAGGTGGCAGAGTTCTTTGACCATCTCCTTGGTGAGGCAGAGCTGTCTACTACACTGCTCCTGGCTTAATTGAAGGTAGGAGAAGTGCTCTCAGATTACCCTCGGAGGGTAAGGCCTTCTGGTGAGAACCCTGATGGCCCTCCTCCTCCCTCTGCGCACATGTTCCCGTATTTCTCACTCCCTCCACCATAGATCCTGGAGGGTGAGGTGGCATGCCAGTACAGCCCCCATTAAGGTTACCAAGTGTGGCAGTTTGAATCTTTGAAGAATAAATGTGGCTACTTTTTATTTGCCAGAAGACTCCTGATACAAAAGATCCTTGAAATTACTGAATGAAACTGTTGCAGTGGGTGAAACTAACAAAAAACACAAACTGCACTAACCTGACAGCTGCGAGTGATCACTGATGATCCCTTTAAATAACGTCCCTGGAGCTGGCTTCCTGGTGCTGCATGCCAGCTCTCCCTGTTGGTGTTTACTTCAGGTGGTGAGGTAAGTGGCGAGAATCAATTTTGCAAATTGGGCCATCAGTGAGCATTGCATACTCACTGACGTCATGTTCTACCTAGCATTGATATTTCCGGCGATACCTCTTACCTGCGGCACTACAGTGGGGCTGGGTTTGGCATGCGGTGTTGGATTCACCTCACCCCGGTGATACTGGTCTAGTGCCCCATTAGCGCCATCTACTGGCACTAACGGGATGCCCTAAGGGGACAAATTTTTCCCCCTCTGAATAATCAAACACTCTAGTTTTTTAATTGCACTTTCATCACTACTATTTTTTCCACAGACTCAGACACATCCCTCATCCAATCATTTCTGCGGTAAAAACTGTTGAAAAAAAGTGATATTTGCACTATGCTATTTGCTGCTCCCATAATATATCCCAGCAATTCTTTATTTTGTATTTTGTAATTCCAACTTTCTTTCTAGTTCCTAGATTAGAGGGGATCTCATTGAAACTTATAAAGTTCTGACAGGACTGGACAGACTAGATGCAGGAAGGATGTTCCCGATGGTTGGGGAGTCCAGAACCAGGGGTCACAGTCTAAGGATAAGGGGTAAGCCATTTAGGACAGAAATGAGGAGGAATTTCTTCACCCAGAGAGTGGTGAACCTGTGGAATTCTCTACCACAGAAGGCAGTAGAGGCCAATTCATTAAATATATTCAAGAAGGAGCTGATATATTTCTTAAGGCTAATAGGGGTATGGGGAGAAAGCAGGGACCGGGTACTGAATTTGGATGATCAGCCATGATCGCATTGAATGGCGCAGCAGGCTCGAGGGGCCGAATGGCCTACTCCTGCTCCTATCTTCTATGTTTCTATGTTTCTATTATCTTGTTTACATTTCTCATTCCTCTATTTAACTATCTAATGTCATGCACATTTCAGCTGCATTTTCGAATAGATGGTTCAGGGAGCACTTATAACGCAAGTTTAGTATCAGTGCAAGGTGATCTCCACTTTCCAATCAGCCCCTGACCTGATTCCAGAGCAAAGTGGAGAGCGACTCCCTAGAGGTGGTAGCCTCACACAAGATAGATTTGAATCCTGAGTCCCGATTTCAACCTAATCCACCCGACGGGAATGGGGCGGATTTGGATCGAACTCTCATATTACACCCTACATGATTTTACGCTCCATTGACTTCAACATTGTAAAACGGGTGTCCGACCCAAACCCATCCCATTCCCGCTGGACAGGTTAGGTTAAATTCAGAGTTCACATGGAATATGAATTCAATGCAGTGTCAAAACTGGTTAATAAAGTGCTCAGGGGTATGCTTAACCTCTTGGTCACTTTGTAAACCTTAATTTAAATGCTTAGGGATTCTCTTGAAATCTGGCAATTAATTTGATAATTTTTTGCTCATAACTATTATGTCAATTGACCATATGATAATTAATGCTCAAGTGGTCCCAAGCCTTCTAATATTTAATAATTGCAAGCTCAATACTAAATCCCAGATCAAATGTGGTCTCTTCCCTGTTCCGCCACTGTGTCAAGGAGTCCATATTAGCTCCATGAATTTGTTATCACGTTTTACTTCTGCTTTTTGGTTTGTTGCTAACTAGCTTGCAGAAAAGGATTCATAATGCTAGATACCAAAAGGATATTTTTTTTATTCGTTCATGGGATGTGGGCATCGCTGGCAAGGCCAGTGTTTATTGCCCATCCCTAGTTGCCCTTGAAAAGGTGGTGATGAGCTGCCTTCTTGAACCGCTGCGGTCCGTGTGGTGAAGGTACTCCCACAGTGCCGTTAGGGAGAGAGTTCCAGATTTAGACCCAGAGACAATGAAGGAACAGCGATATACTTCCAAGTCAGGATAATGTGTGACTTGGAGGGGAACTTGAAGGTGGTGGTGTTCCCATGCGCCTGGTGCCCTTGTCCTTCTAGGTGGCAGAGGGCGCAGGTTTGGGAGGTGCTGCTGAAGAAGCCTTGGCGAGTTGTTGCAGTGCATCTTGTAGATGGTACACACTGCAGCCATGGTACGCTGATGGTGTAGGGAGTGAAAGTTTAAGGTGGTTGATGTGGTGTCAATCAAGCATGCTGCTTTGTCCTCGATGGTGTCGAGCTTCTTGAGTGTTGTTGGAGCTGCAATCATCCAGGCAAGTGGAGAGTATTCCATCACACTCCTTACTTCTGCCTTGTAGATGGTGGAAAGGCTTTGGGGAGTCAGGAGGTGAGACACTTGCCACAGAATACCCAGCCTCTGACCTGCTCTTGTTGTCACAGTATTTTTGTGGCTGGTCCAGTTAAGTTTCTGGTCAATGGTGACCCCAGGATGTTGATGGCGGGGGATTCAGCGACGATAATGCCGTTGAATGTCAAGGGGCAGTGGTTAAATGCTTGCTTGTTGGAGATGGTCATTGCCTGGCACTTGTATGGTGCACATGTGACCTGCCACTTATCAGCCTGAGCCCTGATTGTCATCCAGGTCTTGCTGCATGCGGGCATGGACTGCTTCATTATCTGAGGAGTTGAGAATGACACTGAACACTGTGTAGTCATCAGCGAACATCCCCACTTCTGACCTTCTGAACTAAACTAATCTAAAAAGCTGATGCTATGACTCAATTGAATATATTTCAATGTTGTAACAGTCAGCTATTGAGTAGCGTTACAGAGGCAAAAGTGGTGCAGTGTATAGAGGAACAACATAAGGGAAGATATTAGGAAACACCTTACAGAACAATAATAACATGTTGATATTAGGCTACTAAGGGCAGAATCTTCTCTGGTGTGTTATGTCAACAAGAAACTACCCAAAATTAATATTTCATACCTTACACCACCAGGAAAAAATGTTTAGTATGTTTGAGAAACTTGAGCTGTAAGTGAAAAATAAAAACAAATTGAAAATATATTTATAGTCTGAACAGAACAAGAGCCCTATAAATTAATAGTACCTGAAACAAATTATGCATTTTTTATGCAGTTTCCTTAATGGAGCTCTTAGTTGATCTTTTTTGTCTTGTAATTTGTTCTTCTTTCAATATAGGTCCAAAGCTCTGCTGCCCATACCCTATTCAACACTAAGTCCCACTCAACCATTACTCCGTCCTCACCAATCTCCATTAACTCCGTATGCAATGAATTTAAAATCCTTGCTCTCACTTAGAAATCCATCCATGGTTCGTTTTACACAAGTTCTTCAACTTTCTCCAGCCCTACGTTCCAGTTCATGCCCTATGGTCTTCTGACTCTGGATTCCTATGCATCCTCCTGTCCCAGTATTCCTCACTCAGTGGCAGCGATTTCATCCTTCTAGGTCCAATCCTCTGGGATTCCCTTTTTAAACCACTTCACCTTGTCAGTTCCCTTCCCACCTTTAAAGCCTCCCCAAAACTGACCTTTTTGACTATGCTTTTTGGTCACCTCTCCTAATTTTTCCACTGTTGTTCTTTCCTATTTGAAGCACTTTGGGATACTTCATTATATTAACAACTCTATATAAAGGAAACATGTTGCTGTTGTGTTCTAATATGGCTAGAGACTGGCTTGGCATTTGGTCCATATTATCATTAAAGAAGTTGGCTTTCAAAACATGGACAGATGTTGGTCCATCTACTGGTGGGAAATTATACTGAAACCACTCCCACCTCCGTGCACATCTGTCTGCTATCATTGATAACCTTGGTTTTAACAGAGTTGTGACTTTATACATTTTGGAACAAAAGTATTGGCTAACTGTGTATCTAGTCATTCCATTGCTTAATGTTCGTGTCTTTCTTTTCCGCAATAGTATGATCTTTCTTAAAGGGAGCTCTTGGATGTTGATCTTTCTGTACGGTGATTTGTTCTGTTTTAAGCATGGGTGTCCAAAAATGGCTAGCGGCAGGCCTGGGTGTCATTGACAAATCTAATGACCTTGCTGAGGACAGCAAGAGGCGATTGCTCACGCTGCTGCAGTTACAGCTCAGGGTCAAGGATGAGTAACTAGCACCACCCTCTTCCTGTGACCATCTATGACCATAACAACACCACAGTCAGTGGCAAAACAAATGACATTTGTATTTTACAATAATCAATTAATTTAAATGCAGTTTTTGTTAGATGAACAATTGTAACTATGTGTTTCTACGGATGATATTGAATACAACCTGCATTGCATTCATCCTCTATGTTAAATGCTGCTTTACTCGTTTTCGAACATGGCAACTGTGCATGAGTAGCTGATCTAAAGCACCAACATGGTATCAGGAGGTGTTGGTATTGGAAATTTTTAGTGGGAGCTGGATTATTTCCTCTCTTAGGCACTACTGGAGCTGATCTCCTTTTCTTTTCCATTGCACTCTAACCTCCTTCTGCTTCCAAGACAAGTATTTAACATTTCACACTGAATACAAACTCAAAGTTCATTCTATAATACTGTCATGAACAACAAAAGTCTTGTTTGCTGTAGTACTCAAAATAGACAAGATCTTCATATTGGTAAGTGTGATATGAAAAGTTTTGTATGATAATTTAGCCTTTTTTTTAGGAGACCGTATCAAAGGTTTATGGAATTTTGGCCTAGAAATTCAATTGTTAGCGCCAGCCACTAGCGCCTTAGGAGGAGGAGAAGTGGGGCGCTAAGCGGCTAGCGCCCGAGCGCGGCGCGATCTGCGCCTCTCGCGAACTTCACTCAAGATTTAGCGGCGGCGCAAAACCGCAGCGCCCGCTCAGCTGCGCGCGCAGATCCTGACGTCATTTCATGGTGCAACGCCCTTGGTGCGCCCCGAACCGGAACTTCAGTGGCGCCGCGCTTCAGTGCGCCTGGCACCCCCAGCAACTGGTAGTGGGGAACGGTTCCCAGTCGCTGCGGGGTGCGGGGGAGCTATTTAAAGGGGACTCCTCCTGCATTATAAGTGGCAGCCATTTTGTGGCAATCCTTCTATGTGAGAGACGGATATTTGGAGAGAGACAAAGGGAGAGAGCTTTCTGCTTTGACTCAGCGCTCGCACAGGTACTTCTGGCTTCAGGCCAGAGCTTTGCACTTGGATTTAACTTTCAGTGCCATAGTCTTGAGTCGCCACATATAATGGGGGCTGCAATGGGTGGAAACGTTGGCTTACTGCATTGCATTCAAAGGGCTCAGAGACGCCGTGAGAGAGTGCCAGTCATGGCCAGACGGAGAAGGACCAACAGGCGTCGGCACAGGAGGCCTTACCCACCCATGGTATACTGCCAGCAGTTCTCATATCTGAACATGTCTGAGGAGCAGTATGTTCGGAGGCTGCGATTCAGAAGGGAGGTGGTCACTGATATCTGCCACCTGCTTCGCAAAGATCTGCAGCCACAGCTGAGGAGCAGGACGTCTCTGTCGGTGGCAGTGAAGGTGACGGTGGCTCTCAACTTCTATGCCACTGGCTCCTTCCAATCCGCTACTGGGGACATTGCCAACTTCTCCCAGTTCGCGGTACATTGCTGCATCCGCCAGGTGACCAATGCCCTTTTCAGAAGGAGACGTCAGTACATCTCCTTCCCCATGACCCTGGACAAGCAGCAAGAGCGTGCAATGGGATTTGGAGGAATAGCGGGCTTCCCCATGGTCCAGGGCGCCATTGACTGCATGCATGTGGCTTTGCGGGCAGCTCTAGAGAATGCCGAGGATTACCGCAACCGGAAGGGCTACCATTCGCTCAATGTCCAGTTGATGTGTGACCACAGGCAGCTCATACTAGCTGTCAATGCCCGCTTTCCAGGCAGCAGCCACGATGCCTTCATCCTGCGCCAGACTTCTGTGGCAGACATTTTCGAAGCCCAGGCTCACCCACGAGGATGGCTTCTCGGGGACAAAGGCTATCCTTTGTGCACCTGGCTGGTGACCCTGCTCCGTGCGCCCAGCAGCCCTGCTGAAGAGCGATACAGTGACAACCATCAAGCTACCAGGAACATCATTGAGCACACAATCGGCGTGCTCAACCAACGGTTCTGCTGTCTGGATCGTTCCGGAGGAGCCCTACAGTACTCGCCTGAGCGAGTCTCCCATTTCATTGTAGTGTGCTGCATGCTGCACAACCTGGCTATCCTCAGGACTCAGCCACTGCCAGCAGACATTGGAGGACCACCAGAGGAGGAGGAGGAGGAGGAGCACCAAGGCGGGAGGGAGGCACAAAGTGCAAGGGCCATCCATCGGCGGCTTATTGCAACTCGGTTCTAGGCCCCTCTCAGGGAATGGCTTGTGCCAATGAAAGAACATGAATGGAGCTGCTCCGCAAGCCCTCAGCCAGTCAAGGCAACAAATAGTTCAAAGTGCAAACATGGACAATGTGATTAAAGAACATTTTTTACTGTGCAAACTCTGTGCCCTTCCCGTATGACAAACTAATTCAGATAAACCCCCCAAAAAACAGTCAGAGACATAACTGGCTCTCACAACCTTCAGAAAATTAAAAAAACAGTTAAACAAAAATGACCATGATCCTCGGCCTTCATATAAAAAACAAACACAACAGTCTCGGCCTTCATATATAAAAAAAACCATTCTCGGCCTTCATATATAAACACAACATTTGGCCACACCTTCTACTTTTTCCCCTGTGAGGGTGATCCGCCTCGCTTCCGTGAATGGCCCCTTCCCGCCCTGCAGCTCCTCCTCAATGGGACCCCAGTGGCTGCAGCAAGGCTGGGGGAAGGCTGCTGAGGGTCAGATGATGAGACGCCAGATGCCCTTGGGGGACGGCCTGGACCAGCTCTGGGCCTGGAGGGCCCGGCTGCTGACTGCTCCAACTCTGCTTGGGCGGCAGCAGTCTGTCCTACGGGTGGTGGCAGCAGCAGTGGAGGAGTGACAGTGTTGGCTGCAGGAATGCTGCCAACCTGACAGAGCACAGGCACTCCCTGGTCGGCTGATATACTGGCGCTCGCATGGGCCAGCACTGCAGCATGCGCAGCAATCTGCTGAAGCACAGACTGCTGGGCTGCTGTGGCGCGGCGAGGGCCCCGGCAATGCCTGTCCAATCCAGTGAGGGTGGCAGCAGTTAGTGCCCGTGTGGCCCTGATCTGTGTCTGCATCAGACCAGCCAGTGAATGCACGGCACGACTGAGCACTTGGCTGGAAGCTGCCTGTGCTGCCGCGAAGTCCTGCAGACTCCTTGCCTGTGCTGCACTGAATTCTTGCAGACTCCTGGCCTGTGCTGCCCCGAATTCCTGAGCACTCCTTGCCAGTGACTCTATGGAGTCAGGCATCCTTGCCACTGCAGCCATGAGCTCAGTGTGCCTGCGCTCAGCCTGGGCGCCCATTTCACCAAGGAGCCGCACCTCCTCTGCGCTCACCGTAGCAGGACTGGAGGCTGCACTCACCCTCCGGGGAGAAGGCCGCCGAGCTTCCCCACCCCTCCCGCGTTGCTGCAGCCTGCTGGGCCCCGGAGCTTCACTCTCCTCAGACCCTTCCCCCCTGCTCCCCTCCAGAGAAGACGTGTCCCCATCTTGCCTGCACTGCCTCCCATGGTGGAATAACCCTGACAGTGTGTAAAGTGCTGAATGTGCAAGTGGTTTTCATGAGAGTCCCATAGCTCTTGGATGAGGGCTGGGCATTGGGGCTTTCAGGTCCCTTTGGCCAGAAACTGAGGTGCACATGCAGGGATGAACAGGATAGTGGAAAGGGTACTCACCCTGACAACCCGAGTGAGGTCGTTGAACTTTTTCCTGCATTGAAGTGGAGTCCTGGCAACCATGCTGTTGGTGGTCACCCTGTTTGCCACCTCCCTCCAGGCTTTTCGGTGTTCGCTGGGAAGCGGCCTCCTCCCACTGTCAGGGAAGAGGACAGGTCGCCTGCGCTCTACTGCGCCAACCAGTAGCCTCAGGGCACCCTCGCTGAAGCGCTCCGCTCGCTCCCTAGCCTTCTGCATGGTCCTGGGCGTAGAAATGATGATCCAGCAATGGTCAGGCCTTGCTTCAGGGCTGCAGTGTGCAGGGCGTGGCAGCCAAACAAGTCCACCCTCCCCCTTTAAGAGCTGACCGGCGCCAGCGTGTCTGCCTTCAATCAACAACTCACCACACCTGCGCTGCGCCCGCCCTCGGTGTTAGCACCTCGGCTCGCCGGCTTAATGCCTTATGTTAGTCGTGCATTGCCTGCTTTAGCGCAGCAGCAACCTCTTGGGGTGATGCAACTCAATTTCGGCGAAGGTGGCGCTAAGTTGCGCCGGGTGCTAAATTTAGCGAACGCCCAGCTGTAGTGCCCCAAACGTGGCAATACTGAATTTCTAGGCCTTTATGTTTTGGATACAGGCAAGCAGTGCTGAAGGGTAATTTCCCTGCTTTCATTCCTGGTATTGTTCATTTTTTAAAATTTCTTTGTCGAGTTAGATGATGAGACTGAAGTGGTAGTAAATATCTACTGCCCTGCAATTAATAAGGGACTGAATCATAAGCCACAGTGTATAGGTGTGTCACGTGGTAAGGTTTCCATGCAAAAGCCAACATTTTGTCTTGGTGAAATAGATGGGTGCTGTAAATCCCCAATCAATAGCAATATAAGATTCCGTGCAACTTTGTTTATGCATTCATATAATCCACTGCTGACTATTTCATGCTGTATTTTGATTAAGGGACCATTTACAATTACTCAAGAACACTGAAGAAGCTCGACACCATCCAGAACAAAGCAGCCCGCTTGATTGGCACCCCACCCACCACCTTAAACATTCACTCCCTCCACCACCGGCGTACCGTGGCTGCAGTGTGTACCATCTACAAGATGCACTGCAGCAACTCGCCAAGGCTTCTTCGGCAGCACCTCCCAAACCCGTGACCTCTTCCACCTAAAAGGACAAGGGCAGCAGGCGCATGGGAACACCACCACCTCCAAGTTCCCCTCCAAGTCACACACAATCCTGACTTGGAAGTATATCGCCGTTCCTTCATCATCGCTGGGTCAAAATCCTGGAACTCCCTCCCTAACCGCACTGTGGGAGTACCTTCACCACACGGACTGCAGCAGTTCAAGAAGGTGGCTCACCACCACCTTCTCAAGGGCAATTGGGGATGGGCAATAAAAGCTGGCCTTGCCAGCGACACCCACATCCCATGAACAAATATTTTTTTTAAATTACTAGTTTATTATGTGAAATATTGGCCTAGAAATTCAGTGGCCTGCGCCACCAGTTTGCGCCCAAAGAGGGCTTTTGCGCCTCTGGCCACAACCACCGCGATATTTAGCGGGGCGCTAATGGCGGCGTTAGCCTGTAGTGCTGCGCCGCCACCGATGACGTCATCGGTGTGCGCAGCGCCCCGCTATCGCCCCGCTGGCCATATTTGGTCGCTGCCGCCTCCTCCGCGCCGGCCGCAAACAGCGACCGGTACACAGGGGCCTACCTGTGCCGGTAGTGGGGCGAGTTAAGGTGGAGGTGCGGCCGGCCGCTTTTTCGGCGGCCGCCTGCCCGCACCTCCGTCCCCGGCCTCCTACACCCTCCCCCCCGCGGCATTGCCGGCTGTTTCCCGAGAGGCCGGCACCTCTCCTTGGTGCCGGGCTCATTTGCCGGCACTCGCGAGCGGGGATCGCGCTGTTGCAGGCACCTCCCCCTTAAGAGTGGGAGGAAGGCCTGCAGTACCGCAGGCTGCCGTGCCGCAGCGGGTGGCGCTGCGGCACTTTGCGCGCCGATATTCAGTTTCAGCGCCCCAAGCGGGGCGCCGAAACCCTTGTTTAGCGGCCGGCTTCCACTTGGGGCGTTGAAACTGAATATCCCGCTGGTGCAAGTGGCTCCGCGCGCAGCGGTAATTCCGGCGCCCAGGCGAGCTGGGCGCCCCAAACTGAATTTCTAGGCCATTATATCTTCAAAATGCCACCACATTTTCACAATAGTTACATTTGTTCAGTATTTACTGAGTAATACTAATATTAATATTGTTGGCTCATGGAACTTTAATCATGCTTTCAGCAATTATTAATTTCAATTGTAAACAAAGCCCTTTTCCTATCATACCTTTTTATCTTAACATGATAACAATCATAAACTTAACTTTTGTTTCTTTACCTCCTTAACAAATTTGAAGTCTGGATTCCCTCGGGTTCAGCATCACCGATCACTGGCGTAAGTCAGCTCTGCATCCCTTACGATCAGGAGTCTACCCTTACTATGCAATATCTAGTCATACAATAGCATGACCCGGGGGCATAACAAAGAACCCCTCTTACTGTATACTGTGATCTTGTACATGCCTCCAGGTGCACTTCTCCTATCTTAAAGGCAGACTAATTAACACTTTATTGAGATTAGGCAGAATGTAATTAAAATGGCGCTTTGCTTTACTATTATCAATTGAATGAGCAGTGTAACACCACATAATCAATCTCATCATGCTTTGACTTTATTCAGCAACCCTTCTCATAACAATGAACATAATAAATATGTGACACTACCCCACAATGGCGAAATATAATTGTTTTGACCAAGGTTTCCACTGGGCCTATCTTAAAAATAGCTCTGTCTGCTCCCTGTGTTTCCATCAACAGATCTTCACAACTGACCTGTAGTCCATGTGTTTGGTTCCTTAGCTGTACACGAAGACAGCAGGTTCACCTCTGGCTCTCTCACTATCCAGGGGCTGGCCAGCAGAGATGCCAGATAACCGGTCAATCCCCTTCCCCCAAACCAGGTGTAGGCTCTTTGGAACTAACTCCTGCAAATGTGTGAATGCTTACTGGGTGTTTGTAATGACTCGCATTGTGTCAAATTTGAGTATAATATAGGAAGCATTATTTTGGATCAACGCTTCATCTCTCAACACTGCTGTTCAGAGAACATAAACCTTCAAGAGCAAATTTTAACTTAACGGTAACATTTTAATATAAATCCTGCCAAGATCCTTCCATGGAAAAATAGTCTGTAATCCTGAACACCCTCCTCAGTCAAATGATGCATGATCAGTTACAACCCATTGATTACAGCACTTTATCAGAATGTTGTGCTAATGGGCTTTGGGGACATAGAGGCAGTAATTGGAACCAGGAATAGTTGTGTTTCTGGGTGTGAAAATAGGATCCCAACATTTGCAGGTTAGTGAGCACTAAATGAGATTGTAGGATAAGGGATCAGGTATGATGGTTGTATCTGTCGGGTCAAGTGAATAAACAGTGGGCTCTGCTTTTTGTGAGAGTTGCCCACATGTTATCATTGACACAGATTGGCTATGTGGTGTTACACTGCTCATTCGGCTTGACAATAGTAAAGCACTTTTTCAATTACATTCTGCCTCATCTCACTAAATTATTAATTAGTCTCCCTTTTGGATGATAGGCGAAGTGTACGTGGAGGCATGTGTGAGATCACAGTATTCAGTAAGGAGGTTTCAGTGTTATGCCCTTTGGGTCATGCTATTGTATGACTAGATATTGGATAGTAAAGGTAGACTCCTGATCATAAGCAATGCAGACATTATTTTTCAATGTAATGAAAGTAAATGAATAGTTACATTAGTTCAGTATTTAATGAGTAATATTAGTATTGCTCATTAAATACTGAACTAATGTAACTATTCATTTACTTTTATTACATTGAAAACAATGTCATTTCCCCAAACTTTTCGATAAGAAAGGGTTTTAATAGATAGCTAACATTGTGCATGGTGAATGCTAAACCTTCGGTCGTATCAAATCTAATTGGAAGTCTGTGAAATTGACCCCACGTTAAGCACAGTGATCTATATATATTTACCACTGGTAAGCTGAAATGACATGTAGAATGAATGCCTTTTTTTGTCTTGCAGATAGTTAAAGGATATGTCAATATTTGCAGAAGGTTTGGAGAATTGTTGCTGACTGGTATTTCTCTTACTCAATGTAATGCTGTCTGCATCCATTCCGAGCTGGTTCAAAGTGTAGTTTATCTATAGATTTGGATGAGGGGATAGCATCCATGTTCACCTGTGGCCTCATGGGGTATGATTTGCAAGACTGGGATCAGAACATTGATTTTTCTTTGAAGATACTTGAAATTTACAGACTCGGAAAAACAACCAAATCTCCAAAGTATCAGAAACGCTCATCTCCTTACTGTACAGTGAAGAGGTTGCATTATAATTTATAGTAACAGACTTAATCCCAAATGCAGTATAATTCTAATTCTGTTGTCTACCTTTTCTGTCTAATGCAATGGTGATTTCATAGCTAAACAGTGGATTCATGTAGAGTAAAATTGCTGTTACTTTCCGTATTCTTTTATGCTAAATCGCCCAGAGCAAAAGAAACACAATTCTAGGCAGCTTACAAAGTTAATAGGGTTTCAAGGTAAGGTTTCTAATCATAGAATTACTCATCTTTCTGCTAACTCCAATGCACTCATCAACAGCTGGAGAAAATGATTGTAAAGATTTCCTTCACGTAATTAATCTGTACACATGAAATATACTTCATTGTGCATTGCCACATTGGTTCAACTCCTGAGTTATTTATTCTCCTCCACCTCCTCCTTAACTCATTGAAAATTGGTGCTGAATTCACAGGGCAATAGTTTCAGATCCTACGTCTTAGCAAAAGGTGTCAAAGCTGTTTTGGTGCCTAAAAACTGAACATAAAATATCGCTAAGTAGTAGTATTCAGTCTTTGGTATCAGGGGTCTTGTATTCACTATCCAACACTGCCACCTACAGGTATTTTCAATACCAAATTCAATAATCAGAAGCAATGTTGGGGCTAGAAAGATTTTCATACTAAGGAGACAAAATACACCAGGATGCAGAGTTTCTATATTTTTTATAAAGTGAGTTTAATGTAACATAATGGCCCGTAATTTCCGATCGGAGGCTTCCTGCGTGCGGATGCCTCCGATCTGGAAAAAATCTACGCACTTACCTGAGGGCTCCCAAGGTCCGGACAGTTCCGATCCTGGGCCTCTCCACAGTCGAAATGCGCAGGGCTCACATATCCCAGAGGCCCATGCGGTTCGCAAGCATTCCTGGGATCACGTGGGCCGGGCCAGCCATTAGGAGAAGGGAATCTCCCTTCATACTTTTTGACAGATAGACCTGTCAAATATATGAATGGAGATCACCCCAAAAACACACTAAAACATTAAATACATTTTTTTTTAAACCATCACGTTTTTAAAATGAGTTAAAATTACATTTAATTAACTATTTTAAACAAAAATTTAATTTTTTGAAAAAAATAATTAAAGTTTTTTACGGGGCTAAAAATAAACTTACCTTTTTTAAAAGTATTTTAAAATTATAAATGAGTGAAAGAATATTTTTTTTTAACTTTTATCAACGCTTATGCTGGTAAAAGCAGGCCTTGCGTCTGCTTTTACCAGGCGTAAGATTTCTAAGGTTTTCAGCGGGCGGAGGTTCTGCAGAAAGCGGAACTCTCCCCCGCAGAGGCCCTTCTGCAGGGCAAGTGTCCGACCTGTCAAGAGTATTCTTGATAGATCGGAAATGCCGTTTTTCAGCGCATGCCTGAAACCGGCATTTCCGATGTCCATACGGGTGTGTACACAGCTCATACACACCCGTAGGGATCAGAAAATACGGGCCATTAAATTTAGGTCATTGGGCACTGTAGATGAGTCTAATCAGGAAGACACATGCTTTGTGTACATCAGCCGCCACCCTTCATCATATAATCTAGATTTACAATAAAGATGTTTTGAGGACTTATTTTTGCTGATTAAATTCTATACCAATTTAAATAAGTACTAGATATGATGGTTTTGTTGATTAGAACACTCCTTTTCACCAGAGACAGGTGGGATGGAATTCTATTTCTTCTGGCTACAAAGAACTCATGTAACATGACTCTGAGGTGTGCAAACTTGTTCCTTTAAGCAGTGTCTCTATGGGGTCAAACTGGCTCTAAGCTGACATGCCTGGTGATGAAAATTCAGAACTGGTCAACTCTTTGTGGCCGGCTCAGTAACCAGGCAGTTCTGCAGTACCTCAGGGCATTGTCAGTGATTGACCAGCCAGATTGGTTCACTAATGGAACCTGGAAGGGCAAGAGATGTCAATGGAGGCTGGAATTCTTCCCACTTGGCTCCAGATAGCCTGCAAACTATTGAGCTAATAGGTAGGGTGGGATTTCCGTGCTGCTTGTACTAGCTGGACAAGCAGCACGGAGATTATTAGTGCTCTGTGCTGGCAAGCTGCACACTTTTAACTGGTTAAACTACACAGTAGCCTCTGTGCACACTTGGAGATCCCTAAGCCTTGGATCCGCCAACATGCACCTAAGCTCTTTATACTTGGATAAATGGGCTGTGCACTCTCTTGGGCAAACAGAAATTGTACATGTAAATTTCTCATTACCTCAGTTGACAGATTCTTAAACATTATGGCAGATTTACACATGTGTCAGATATGTAGCTGATCAAAAGGAATGTTCCTAGTGGGTATGATCACACAATTGTTATCAATTCTGCATTAATTGGCAATCTCACGAAAAAAGGAAACATGGATTCTTTAACCGCGATTTCACCAGCCGTGGCGAGTCCGGTGCGGCCAGAGCAGACAGCGGTCTCAAACCCCGCTCCCGTCTTCACCCCGACTCCTCCAAGTGATTTTGCCCTGATTGGGCTTGTTAAGCTCGCCCTGCGAGGTTCCCGGCCAATTAAAAGGAAGCGGGTCTGATAACATCATCTGATGGTGCTGCGAACACTGACAAGCACTGCACAAAGGTGTATAATTGCACCCAGGCATATGGAGGGAGTCACAGCACTTCCTTTCCAATAGGCAGAAGAGACATCCCCAGGACACCAATGCAGCCTGGATGCACATTGCACAGGAGGACACAAGCAGGGATGTCGTCAGGAGGACCAGGCTGCAGTGGCGCAAACCTTTCAATGATCTCAGTAGATCACGAAACGTTACTGCCAAGCCACACTCAACCTCATCCTGCTGTGCCACACATCACATCCACATCACTCTGCCTTCCCTGCCCTACTCCTGCACATCCTTACTCACACCAACTTACCTTACACCTCCACCCATCCCACTCCATCTACATTATCAGTTTCTCATCTCACTAGCCACCCCTCACACTTACCCTCATCCTAGTGAAAGCATACCAACTAACAACACACAAAGGTAGGCACTTAGATGTTTTAGCCAATGTTCATGTGAAGTTTCTGTTAATGTGCTGCCAAACATTGAAACCTTTATTTTCAACACTTTGGGCTAGATTTTCAGTCGCTTGCGCCAGCAGTTAGCGCCTTAAGAGAAGTGATTTCCGGGCGCTATGCGTGTAGCGCCCGGGCGCAGCGCAGTTTGCGCCCCGCCCCAAATTAAGTTGCCCGTTAGCGCCGGCGCAAAGTTTAGCGCCCGCCCGGATGCGCGCGCAGAAAATGACGTCACATCCTCGTGCAACGCCCTTTGGCCGCCCCGATTCCAAACTTCAGTCGGACCGCCCCATTGTGCGGCGGGCGGCCGGAGCGTTTGGAAAAAGGAACGCAACACAACCAGCGCGGGCCCCGGGGGGCGCTAATTAAAGGGAACGTCCTCTCCAGTATAAAGGCCAGCCTCTTTTCAGAAAACAGCCTTGTGCAACGCATTTCTGGAGACACAACAAGGAGGATAGCTAACTGGTTTCAAGCAGCAAGAGCCAGGTATTTTTGGACTCAGGCCATAGCGCTGCAAGTGGCCATTTGGAAATTAGACTGTTTGCCAGGATTTGATGGGACCTGCATGGGGTGCCAACGCGGAGCTGCAGCGCCATGTCCGTAGGGCTCGCAGACGCATTGTGAGAGGGGCAGCCCTGGCTAGAGGCAGAGGGGGCTACAGGCGTCGGCCACGTAGGCCTTACCCAGTCAGGCTATACCGCCAGCAGCGCTCCTACCTAAACATGAGTGCCGCGCGATGTGTTAAAAGGCTCCGATTCCGAAAGGAGGTGATTGCAGAGATCTGCCACCTGCTTCGCCGAGATCTGCGGCCAAAGCTCAGGTGCAGGACGTCTCTGTCGGTGGAAGTGAAGGTGACGGTGGCATTGAACTTCTATGCCACCGGCTCCTTCCAATACGCTGCTGGGGACATAGCAAACATCTCCCAGTATGGCGCGCATCGCTGCATCCGCCAGGTGACCGAAGCACTGTTCAGAAGGAGAAGCCAATTCATCTCCTTCCCCATGGCCCTCGAGAGCCAGCATCAGCGCGCATTGGGATTTGCCAGACTCGGGAAATTCCCCTTGGTGCAGGGCGCCATTGACTGTACGCATGTGGCTTTGCGGGCCCCTCTGGAGCATGGCGAGCAGTATCGCAACAGGAAGGGCTACCATTCTCTGAATGTGCAGCTGGTATGTGACCACAAGCAGCGCATCATGGCAGTCAATGCCAGCTTCCCAGGCAGCAGCCACGATGCCTTTATCCTGCGGCAGAGTACTGTGCATGACATGTTCCAGGCACAGCCTCCCCCAAGAGGATGGCTCATCGGGGACAAAGGCTATCCTTTGTGCACCTGGCTCATGACCCCGCTCCGCGCGCCCAGGACCGCTGCTGAAGAGGCCTACAACGAGAGCCATCAAACCACCCGCAACATCATCGAGCTAACTATTGGGGTCCTCAAGCAGCGGTTCCGCTGCCTTGATCGCTCCGGAGGAGCTCTCCAGTATTCGCCGGACCGGGTCTCCCAATTTGTGGTGGTTTGCTGCATGCTACACAACCTGGCTATCCGCAGGACTCAGGCACTGCCACCTGACGTTGGACCTGCACCTCAGGAGGAGGAGCAGGAGGAGCATGAGGAGGAGGAGGAGGAGGAGGAGCAGGAGTATGTTCCCAGGAGGGAGCGACCAGGGCCAAGGGCCGCACGACGCCACCTTATTACACGGTACTTCTAAGCCCCCTGTCAGGGAATGGCCAGGGGCCATGAGGGAAGATGAATGCAGCCGCTCCGCAAGCCCTCAGCTGGCGAAGCCAACAAACACTAAGAAGAACAACCATGGAGACTGCATGAATAAAGATAATTTTTTATTGCACAAAAATGAAAAGCCCTTCCCACATGAATCCCCAAAAACAATAAACGGGCCCCACAAAAAGCCCAACAAACGACTCACTCCCACAAACTGGGGAGGAGTCACTCCACCTTTCTTCAAACCGGGCCTCAACGTCGGCCTAACGCAAAAAATAAGCCCTCCAACAACACAACCATGGGCAAAATAAAGATGGCCACCGCCATATTAAAGGAAAGCTGCCCACACCCTCTACTGAGTGGCCCGCGAGGGCGAGACCTTGGCCAGCCTTTTGCCTCCCCTGCCCGGCCTGCTGCTCCTTCGCAAGCTCTGCCCAGTGGCTGCTGCGAGGCTGGGGGAAGGCGCCTGAGGCTCAGATGCCCTTCCGCCAGATGCCGCTGGGGGGCGGCATACACGGCGTTTGGGCCTCGAGGGGCCGTCTGCTGAGTGGCGCACCTGAGCTTGGCCACCATCAGCTGCAGCCACTTGCCCTTGACGCCCCAGTGGGGGAATGGCGGCGACGGATGGCGCAATGTGGGCCAGCTGGCGTCTGGGATGCGCTGGCTGGTGCTGTGGCGCGGTGGCACTCGGCCGGGCCCGCACTGCAGGATCCGCAGCAATCAGCCGAGGGGCGGCTTGCTGGGATGGTCCAGCGCGGCGGCTGCCCTGGCGATGCCTGCCTGAGACAGCGCGTGTGGCAGCAGTGAGTGCCCCTGTGGTCCTGGTGTGCGCGCGCATCACAGCCGCCAGGGTCTTGACGGCATCAGTCAGCATGCGGCCACTCGCGGCAGTTGCTGCCCCGAACTCGCCCACACTGGTCGCCAGCGACTCGATGGCCTCAGGCATGCGCCCCACCACGCTCATGAGCTCCGTGTGGCGCCAGTCCGAGTCCTCGGCCATCTTATCCAGCTTCCGCACCTCCTCCGAAGTGAAGGTGTCCGGACTGGAGTCGTGACTCTCCCGCTGGGGAGGAGGGGGCCGAACTAGGGGACCCTTGCCGCGTTGGTGGCGGCGAGTGTGCCGAGCAGCAGCACTCCCCTCTGATCCTTCCGCCCTTTGGGGGGAAGGCCGCGGGCCACGCGCACGGCTGCTGGGTGGCTGGACGCCACTGGTCCCAGAAGCTGCATTGCCCTGCGACAGTTCCTCCAGGCACTCGTCCAGTGAGGAGGTGTCAAGCATTTCCTCCTCTCCTGCGGGACGTGACTGTTCCCCCGAAGGTCCGGCTTGCTCCTCCTCCTCCTCCTGGTCGGAGGTGCTGTCACTGGCAGCTTCAGGGTCCTGGCCGTCACCAGCTGAAAGCAGGAATGCACAAGAGTAGCTTCAGAGTGAGGAGACGGCGTCAGCGAGGGAGTTAGGACTGGTGGCATTCAGCGCATTGGTGGGACAGTGGCAAAGGAGGTAGCTCGGATGGGCCAGTGCGACGCGAGAGGGCCAAAAGGCGAGGTCCTTACCATTGCCGGGCAGTGGAGGGTCGGATACACCGCACGCTGTGGGGACAATCACACGGGCTCCCATGAGCACACACACGCGCTCCTCCAGCCGAGTGAGCTTCTGCAGCTTGGCGCGGCCACCCCTGGCACGGGCCTGGCGATTAAACGCTACTTTAGCCTGCAAGAGAAAGGACGGGCTGTAAGTGCGCAGTGAAGCCCTGATGTAGTGTGCACTGCCTCCCATGGTGGAATAGCTTGGACAGAGTGAAGCCCTGATGTAGTGTGCACTGCCTCCCATGGTGGAATAGCTTGGCCAAAGTGTAGAGTGCCGAATGGCCATTTGATGCTCATGACTGTCCCAATGCTGCTGGCTGAGGGCTGGCCAATAGGACTTTCAGCTCCCTTTGCCCATCATGTCAGGTGTACATGCAAGAATGAGGAGGAGACTGGAAAGGCTACTCACCTTCACAATCCTGGTCAGATCGTTGTATTTTTTACGACATTGTTTGTGGGTCCTGGGGGCATCGCCGGTGAACGTCACCCTCTGGGCGATCTGCTTCCAGGCTTTGGTGTAGTCATGGTGGGTTGGATTCCTCCCACTCTCTGGAAACAAGATCTTGCGCCTCACCTCCAGAGCTGTGACCATTATGTCCAGATCACCCTCTGAGAAGCGCAGGGCATGCTGACGGGCCTTCTCTGGCGTTGCCATGACGCCCTGGGGCTGAGCAGCAGTGTTGAGGCCTCTTTGCAAGGCTGCAGTGTGCAGGGCGTGGCAGCAGACCAATTCGTCCCTTCCCCCTTTAACAGCTGGTCGGCACCACGGGGTCTGCTGTCAGTGCAAAAATGACCGCACCCGCGCTGCGCCCCGCCTGGGCGCTATCCCTCTGGACCGCCGGCTTAGCGCCTAAAGGTAGGAGTGGAACGCCTCTTTTAGCGCTCCACCACTCTCTTAGGGCGAAGCCACTGAATTTCCGGCAACGGGGCGCTACTTTGGGGCGGGCGCTAACTTCGGGCGGGCGCTAAGGTTAGCGCCCCAAAACTGTCTATACTGAAAATCTAGCCCTTTGTGTTCTTGGACAGATTTGTGTGCACCTTTGGAAGTGGCTTAGTGAGTTGCAGTGAATGGTGAGACATAACGGTAACCCCCTGCAATGGTAATGAGTGTGAAAGGAATGGCTTGGTCATTGTAGGGATGCTTTATGGTGTTGGTGTGGGGTGGTGCCAACCTGGCACATCATGTGGCAGCCAGGGTGTACAGTGTCAAGTGAAGTAAATCTGGACATGGTGAGGCCATCCCTGGCGTCCTGGGCAGCAATGTGCTCGGGTGCTGATGCCCTGTGTCCTGTGCAGTATCAGTTGATTGCGGAGAAGGTTGGTGTTGTTGTTGGTGTTGCTGGTGCGCCTGGTGCTGCTGGTGTTGGGGCTGATCGTGGTGGGATTCTGAGGACCAACGTGAGATTTTTTCAAGGGCTCCGATGCTGGTTGAATAGGTGGCAGGTGAAGTTGAGATGACAGAAGCGTGTGTCAATGTTGAGATAGGTTGTTCCAATGAGGTGACACTGGACAGAGAATTTGCTCCAAACACTTGCTAGCTGCATAAAGCTCATTCTGTCTTCCAAATGCAGTAAGCAACAGCTTCTAACCTTGAAAAGTGAAGACCTCTGAAATGGGAGCATTTATAGACCATTTGCAGCTATCAAGTTAGTAAATCATCACATGCTGACACAACACCCGACCTCCTTACCTGACATGATCCCCGAGCAGCGGGGAAGCCATTGGTGAACTCTAAAAATCTAAAGGTAAGCTTAAAGTAATACTTAACTGCCTCTTAACAATCTAGCTAATGATCTAAATTGCCTCCCCTGCCGCTTGGTGTCGGGTCTGTTCAGCGCTGACAGACCCGACACCTGGGAGACTAGCGTGGAGGCGGGTTGACAGCGGGCTCTCGACCTGCTGACAATCATTTCAAATTTCACAGCTGACCTGCTTCTGATCCAGTGCTCTCAGTGCCAGTAAAATTCCGGTCTTTGTGTGGGAAACAGACAAATTCTTACAAGTATAAAAGCAAAATGCTGGAAATTCTTACAAGTGTTCTTTTGAGTGTCTTATTAAGAAACCTTGTTGGGAAAGAGTTTGGGGAGCTATATGCTGGAGCTGGCTGTGCTATATGCTGACACTGGATAACAAAACTGGAAAAAGTGTTTGAGTCTTTCACCACAAAAATTCACCCTTATAAAATGTTCTAAAAGAGAGCACAGGTTGGAGAATCATGGCTACAAGGAAAAACAATGAAATCCCTACTAAATAGAAAATTTTAAAAATCTAGAAACCAAAAATAAAATAATGAATAGTCAGCATTGATTTTAAAAGGGAAAGTCTTGCTTGACCAACCTCATTGAATTCTTTGAAGAGGTAACAGAGAGAGTAGATAAGGGTAATGTTGTAGATGTCATTTGTCTAGATTTCAAAAAGGCCTTTGATAAGGTGCCACATAATAGACTAATGAATACGGTCAGAGCATGCAGAGTCAGGAGACAAGTAGCAGAATGGATAGCTAGCTGGCTGCAAGACAGAAAGCAGAGAGATGAGGTAAAGGGTGGCTATTCAGAGTGGCAGAAGGTGGAAAGTGGGGTCCCACAAGAATCAGTGTTGAGACCACTGTTGTTCACAATTTATATTAATGATTTAGACTTTTAGGAACCAGATTTAGGAACAGCTTCTTTCCCAGGGCTGTCATCCTACTGAACTCTACAAATAAACTCTAAAGCCTGCACATCTGCCAATGCACTTTATTATGTTTATGTTTATGTATTACAAGCCAAATGAATGTTGAATGTTAAATGTCTTAATCAAAATGTACACTCTCGGGAGTCGCAAGCCTACATTTCGTTGTACTGCACTTGTGCACTAACAATGACAATAAAGTTGATTATTATTATTATTATTTGGAATCAAAAGCACAATTTCTAAATGGACGACACCAAATTTGGGGAGATAGTCAATACTGAGGAGGATTGCAACAAATTACAAGAAGACATCAATAAACTTGCAGAATAGGTATATAATTGTAAGGTACTACATTTTGCTAAGAAAAATAAGGAGGTCACATATTACTTGGAAAATAAGAATCTAAATATGGTAGAGGAGCAAAGGGATCTGGAAGTAGAAATACACAAATCACTTAAAGTAGTGACGTAGGTTAATAAGGCCATTAAAAAAAAACAAGCACTCGGTTTATTTCTAGAGGGATAGAATTGAAAAGTAGAGAAGTTATGTTGAACTTGTATCAAACCTTGTTTAAATCACACTTGGAATACCGTGTACAATTCTGGTCGCCATATTATCAAAAGGATATAGAGGCTCTGGAAAGAGTGCAGCGGAGATTTACAAGGATGATACCAAAAATCTGAGCTTATACCTATCAAGAAAGGATGAACAGGTTGGGTCTCTTTTCTTTTGAAAAGAGAAGGCTGAAGGGTGATCTAATAGAGGTCTTTAAAATTATGAAAGGTTTTGATAGAGTAGGCACTGAGAGAGTGTTTCCACTTGTGGGGAAGAGCAAAATTAGAGGCCATCAATATAAGGTAGTCACCAAGAAATCAAATAAGGAATTCAGAAGAAACTTCTTTACCCATAGAGTGGTGAGAATGTGGAACTCGCTACCACAGGGGCTGGTTGGACCGAATGGCCTGTTTCTGTGCTGTATATTCTTTGTAATAGCTCTTTGACCACACCTTAGGCTACCTCTACTAAAGCCTCAATTTATCTTACTTTGTGAAGTATCTTGGGATTTTTTTTTGCCTTAAAGTTGCTATGTAAGTGTATGTTTATCGTTGGCCCGAGAGTAGATTATGCAAGTATCATGACAGAAGTAGCTCAAATGACTATAAAAAAGAATCTTTACCTGAACACAAACAGATTTTCTGGGGATTGTCAATCTTATACTAAACTGAATGCATTTAACCTTTATTTATTCATTCTAAATGTAACTTATAGCATGCAGCTTAGTGCTTAGGATATTTACAACAGGCTCAGGTCACAAGGCTCTCTGTAAATTCAATCCATCAGTTATGGGCATGATGAATGTTATCAGTTCTGTTGTGTTGAGTGGTGTTACTCAAGCATAAATAGAAGGTTTTACCTTGGAGGTAATAGAGGAAAGGTGAGTTGACCATTCCTGCATTGATATTTCAAAAAATAAATTGCTTCTTAACAGAATGTAAGCCACATAAAGATACATAGATACATAGATACATAGAGATAGGAACAGGAGTAGGCCATTCGGCCCTTCGAGCCTGCTCCGCCATTCAATGAGATCATGGCTGATCTTCGTCTGAGATCATAGCTGATCTTACCAGTTCAGTACCCCGTCCCCGCCTTTTCTCCGTAACCCTTAATCCCCTTAGCCTTCAGAAATATATCCAATTCTCTCTTGAAAATATTTATTGAATTAGCCTTCACAGCCCTCTGTGGCAGGGAATTCCACAGGCTCACCACTCTTTGAGTGAAGAAATTCTTCCTCATCTCTGTTTTAAATGATTTGCCCGCTATTTTTAGACTGTGGCCCCTGGTTCTGTGCTCCCCGGCCATTGGAAACATTCTCTCTGAATTCAGCCTGTCCAGGCCTGCCATAATTTTATATGTTTCGATGAGATCCCCTCTCAATCTTCTAAACTCCAGTGAGTACAAGCCCAAACTATTTAATCTCTCTTCGTAGGTCATTCCCGCCATTCCAGGTATCAGCCTGGTGAATCGCCGTTGCACTCTTTCCATGGCAAGAACATCCTTCCGCAGATGGGGCGACCAAAACTGTACACAATACTCCAGATGCGGTCTCACCAGCACCTTGTACAGCTGTAGTAAGGTATCCCTATTCCTATACTCGAACCCCCTTGATATGAAGGCCAACATACCATTTGCCTTCTTAATCGCCTGTTGCACCTGCATGCTCTCCTTCAGTGACTGGTGCACAAGAACACCCAGGTCCCTCTGCACTTCCCCATCTCCCAATCTATTGCCATTTAGATAATAATCTACCCTCCTGTTTTTACCCCCAAAGTGGATAACCTCGCATTTATCCACATTATAGTGCATCTGCCACGTATCCGCCCATTCCCCCAACCTGTCCAAATCGCACTGTAGCCTCCTGACATCCTCATCAGAGCCCACCCCTCCTCCTAGTTTAGTGTCGTCAGCGAATTTGGAAATATTGCATCCAATTCCCTGATCCAGATCATTTATATATATTGTGAACAGCTGGGGTCCCAGGACAGATCCTTGCGGCACCCCGCTGGTCACTGCCTGCCACTCCGAAAACGAGCCGTTTATTCCAACTCTCTGTTTTCTATCCGCCAGCCAGTTCTCTATCCACGTTAATACTTTGCCCCCAATCCCATGAGCCTTAATTTTGCATGATAATCTTTTGTGTGGAACCTTATCGAAGGCTTTCTGGAAGTCAAGGTACACCACATCCACTGGCTCTCCCCCATCTATTTTACCAGTTACTTCCTCAAAAAATTCCAGCAGATTAGTCAAACACGATTTACCCTTTGTAAATCCATGTTGACTCTGTCCGATCCTTTCCCCATTTGTCAAGTGCTCCGCTATTTTATCCTTAATAATGGACTCTAGCATTTTGCCCACAACCGATGTAAGGCTTACTGGTCTATAATTCCCTGCTTTCTCTCTACCCCCCTTTTTAAATATTGGGGTAACATTAGCTACCCTCCAATCCACGGGTACTGTTCCCGAGTCAATGGAGTTCCGGAAGATGATCCTTAGAGCATCTGCTATCTCCAGGGCCACCTCCTTAAGTACCCTAGGATGTAGTTTATCAGGCCCCGGGGATTTGTCGGCCTTCAGTCCCCTCAACTTACCCAACACCATATCCCTAGAGATACTAATTTCTGTCAGCTCCTCCCTCTCATTAGTCCCTATGTTTGCCGATATTCCTGGGAGGTTATTTGTGTCCTCCTTTGTGAATACAGAACCAAAGTATGAGTTTAATTGGTCTGCCATTTCCTTATTCTCCATTATATATTCTCCCGAATCGGACTGCAAGGGACCGACTTGGGATTTTACCAGTCTTTTCCTCCTGATATACCGATAAAAGCTTTTGCAGTCTGTCTTTATGTTTGCTGCAAGTTTACTTTCGTATTCTATTTTCCCCTTCCTGATTAATCCCTTTGTCCTCTTTTGCTGTATCCTGTACTGCCCCCAATCTTCCGGTCTGGTGCTTTTTTTTGCCAGTTGATATGCCCTTTTTTTTGATTTTATGCTGTCCCTAATTTCCCTCGTTATCCACGGTTGAGTCACCTTTTTAGGTTTATTTTTATGCCAAACCGGTATAAACATGTTCTGGAATTCTTCCATTCTATCTTTGAATGCTTGCCATTGTCTCTCCACTGTCAATCCCCCCAGAAACACCACCCAATCAATCTTACCCAATTCCCGTCTCATACCCTCGTAATTCCCTTTATTTAAGTTCTGGACCTTAGTCTCTGATTCAATTTCCTCACTCTCCATCTCGACTGAGAGCTCGATCATATTATGATCGCTCTGACCCAAGGGGCCTCGTACAAGAAGATTGCTGATAAGTCCCTTCTCATTGCACAATACCCAGTCTAAAATGGCCTGATCTCGAGTCGGCTCCTCGACATATTGGTCCAGATAACCGTCCCGAAAACATTCCAGGAATTCCTCCTCCTCAGAATTTTTACTAATTTGGGTAGTCCAATCAATATGTAAATTAAAGTCACCCATGATGACAGCTGTGCTCTTATCGCACGCTTCTCTAATTTCCCTTTTTATGCCTTCCCTCACCTCCATATTACTATTTGGAGGCCTATATATCACACCCACTAACGTTTTCCTCCCCTTGCTATTTCTCATTTCTACCCATACAGATTCCGTTTCATCCGAGTTAATATCCTTCCTTTCCATTGCATTAATCCCCTCCTTTACCAGCAATGCTACCCCACCTCCCCTACCTTTTTGCCGATCCTTCCTAAATATTGTATATCCCTGGATGTTAAGTTCCCAGCCTTGCCCACCCTGCAGCCACGTTTCTGTAATCCCAATCAAATCATACTTGTTTACCTCTATTTCCACAACTAATTCATCCACCTTGTTCCTAATGCTTCTAGCATTAAGATACAAAGCCTTCAGGCTTGCTTTTTTCACACTCTCATTATGAATTAGTTTGGCCCTTTGTGTTTCTCTCCTTTGCTTATTGCTTCTCACCTTTCTACCATCTATTTCTGACTTCATATGACTTCCCTCTTTTCCACTACCTAGGTTCCCATCCCCCTGCCAAATTAGTTTAAATCCTCCCGAACCGCCCTAGAAAATATTACCCCGAGGACATCGGCTCCCTCACAGTTCAGGTGTAGACCGTCCCCTTGGTACAGGTCACTCCTCCCCAAGAACTGGTTCCAATGCCTCAAGAATTTAAATCCCTCTCCCTTGCACCACTGCTCAAGCCACGTATTTAGCTTATCTATCTTACTCTCTCGAAACTTATTAGCTCGTGGCACTGGTAGCAATCCAGAGATTACTACCTTTGAGGTCCTACTTTTCAATTTAGCTCCTAACTCCCTAAATTCAGCTTGTAGGACCTCCTCCCCCTTTTTACCTACATCGTTGGTACCTACATGTACCACGACAACTGGCTGATCCCCCTCCCCCTTCAGAATGCTCTGCACCCGCTCCGAGACATCCTTGACCCTTGCACCAGGGAGGCAACATACCATCTTGGAGTCTCGGTCTCGGCCACAGAAACTCCTATCTATCCCCCTTACAATTGAATCCCCTATCACTATAGCCCTATCCCTCTTTTTCCCGCCCTTCTGTGCAGCAGAGCCAGTCATGGTGCCCTGAACCTGGCTGCTGGTGCCTTCCCCTGATAAGTCATCTCCCCCAACAGTACCCAAAACGGTAAACCTGTTTTGGAGGGAGATGACCGCAGGTGACTCCTGCACTACCTTCCTGCCTTTACCCTGCCTTTTGGTCACCCATTTACTGTCTGAGCTAGCCTTTACCTGCGGTGTGACCAACTCACTGAATGTGCTATCCACAACATCCTCAGCATCGCATATGCTCCAGAGTGAGTCCATTCGCAGCTCCAGCGCCGCCATGCGGTCCGCTAGGAGCTGCAGCTGGACACACTTCCTGCACACATAGTTGTCAGGGACAGTGTCCCTGATTTCCCACATGGCACAGGAGGAGCACAAGAGATGATCTTCAAAAAATTAAATCTTAGTGATTTATTTAATTTCTCAGGACTAAATTAGTATTCCTCAAAACAGTAATTGGTTCTGAAAAGACAGCAACCAAAATTAAACTGTGCCGTACACAGTGTACAGGAGGTGTGAAATTTCCGTCAAACAACATTATACCTTACAAGGAAACATGAAATGTCAGCAGAAACACAGTTGTTAAAAAAAATCACACCTTTCTATCCCAAATAAAAGATAAAATCTGACCCTACGCTCCAATTTCTAAGTTTAATTTACATTTTATCTTCACGTGTAGTATGAATTGACGTTATTTTGCTGCTGACTGGAGCTATTTATATAAGCTAATGAGTATGTTTCATTAAG
This sequence comes from Somniosus microcephalus, assembly GCF_052327205.1. Taxonomy (NCBI): domain Eukaryota; kingdom Metazoa; phylum Chordata; class Chondrichthyes; order Squaliformes; family Somniosidae; genus Somniosus; species Somniosus microcephalus. The sequence goes on from NC_141003.1 coordinate 47,947,284, forward strand.
TAAGTATTTTGTGATTAACCAGTAATTTCAACACAAAGCAACATTCTTTTTTTGAATTAGCTTTTAAAATAATTGTTAATTTGTTCATTGGTAATAACAACAACTTGTGCTTATATAGTGCCTTTAACATAGTAAAAAGTCCCAAGGTGCTTCACAGGAGTGTTATAAGACAAAAATTTGACATCGAGCCACATAAGAAGAAATTAGGGCAGATGACCAAAAACTTGGTCAAAGAGGTAGGTTTTAAGGAGTGTCTTAAAGGAGAAAAGAGAGGTAGTGAGGCGGGGAGGTTTAGGCAGGGAGTTCCAGAGCTTAGGGCCGAGGCAGCTGAAGGCACGGCCACCAATGGTTGAGCAATTATAATCAGGGATGCTCAAGAGGGTGGATGTTGAGGAACGCAGATATCTCGGGGGGGGTTGGGCTGAAGGAGATTACAGAGATAGGGGGGGGTGAGGCCATGGAGGGATTTGAGAACAAGGATGAGAATTTTGAAATCACGGCGCTGCTTAACCAGGAGCCAATGTAGGTCTGCGAGCATAATAATGAAACACATATGTATTTGGAAGCTGCACTGTAGTTTTCGTTTTCAGGCCATTAACTAAGTATAAATGTACAAATAAATCACTTTGAATATTTAAATTTGAAGAATTTTAAAGTGTATGGGCACGAAATTCGGTTACACCCCATTTAGGGGTGGTAACCGAATTAGCACCGGACATTTAGCTCCCAGCGCGGAAGTACCATCCTGGCCGCTAAACTTTGGTTACCGCCCCGCAGAGGAAGTGGAGCACTATCTCGGGCGCTCCACTTCCTCTGGGGTGGCGTTGGGGGCACAAAGCATCCAACACCAGAGCACTATGCGGCCGCTTCGCATAGGGCTGACGCATTTCACCACCCCTCCACTTCTGTTAAAGGGGAGGGCCACTGCGCACTCTACAAGGCCTCTGATAGCCCACACTAGCCCACCGGGGCAGCGTGGTGCCATGGCCACAGCCCAGCACCAAGACGCGGTGCCGGGCTGCGTGATGGTGGCCACGGACCACGCCAAGGGTCGCCACGAAGGGCCGAGCTGGAGGTCGGTTAAAGGAAGAAAATGGCGGCGTGGGTCGCAGCTGCACCTCCTCTTTAAATATCACCTCGCGAGTGGAGGTCAGCCTGGTTCGCGACCCACGAGGCTGGTGCTGAGATCACCCGTGGCAGCCTCGCAGGGTGCAGCCAAATTTCCTCCGTGGGGCGGTAAGGTGTCACCGGTGGCACAGCGGCCCAGGGCGCTACTGGCAGGGGCGTGCTGCTATCGGGTTTGCCTCAGCAACGCCCCACCAAATTTCGCGGGAGGCGCTTTTTTCGCACGCCGGGCGATAACCCCATTGCGACCCGTTAGCGCCCCTTGGACGTGCTAATGTCAGGGGCAAAGAAGCCTAATTTCAACCCCTATGTTTTCTTTATTGTCATACTTATTATCAAGCCAGGATAAGGCATGCAGCAGTCTAAGGGTGTATTCGCTTTTCAATTTTTATCTTGGTGTAAATAGTTTCTACTTCGCACCAATGCTAAACACGCTTTAGTTTCAATCCGGAATCGGTACCTTACTTGTCCTAGAGGGAAGTAGATTGTGATTCCCTTGTCCAAGGAGTCGCACTCCACTTCCATCCAGTGTCAAGTTGGGCTCTGACTTCAGATATTGGCTGCATGCATACAATAACTAGCATTGATGAAAAGTGAGACTGCTTCACACATTCACTACACTTATAGCTTAAGTGCACCTAAATTGTACTGGTGTAGATTATCATATTCTAGCTATCATAATAATGAAATTGTATAAGTGCCTCATTCCTTTTGGTTTAAATGTGCAAAATGTGATTGGAGACCGAATGAAAAATATGAAGTATTAAACGCTATTATATTTCTACACCATACTCCCAGCCATTTTAGGGCCCAGTTAGCTACATTACCATGAATTTCCCTGTTAAAGATTCTTGTCTGATGAGTTCTAGTCTCAAAACAGCAAAGCCACTTCAATCATGATCCCTAACTGAGGTGATCTTTTATTAACCAACCTTTAGCTAGCTAAGAATCCCAATTGACAGAAATCTACACATTAACTTCCCTACAATTTCACCGTGCCAACATTAGAATTGTTCATAAAGTAAGCACAGTGACAATGTTAATTATTCTCATCTGAATTACCATATATAATACAAAATGTTATAAAGGGAGAAATGTGTATATCCATAGGTGACTCTCAGTCATCTGTCACTGTATTTCATGCTTTAAAACTACTTACTTAAGGTAACAAGGGGATATTTTTTTTTCTGTAGCATTTCTTTTACTGTAACATCACGATTGAAGAGTGTTTTACTGTCTTCTGAGTGATGTCACTGGAGAAGCACTTCAGGTTACTGATAGCTAGTAGTTTTAATGCATAAAGGAACTGTCAGAAGCACATCAATAAATCTATCAGTTTCTCTTGATAACACTTAGGATATAACACGTAAATAAATGACCCATTAATAATGAATAATCAGATTTTTGTCATTTTTATTCATTATTAAACACACTGATTTTCCACATCAGGTCATATTTTCCAATATCATCCTGAAAAACAGCATTCTGATAGAGAAAAATCTAACATAAATATAATAAAAAACAAATAAAATATTCATGCATTTATTTTCCTCCATTTATTCCCTTGTTCTTGACATCTATGGTCAGTCGGACAGAGCAGCCTGGTGTGCAGATGCTTGGTGCTGTCGATTCCACTCTTTTATCAATATGCCAGGCATTTCTCTTTTGTTTTCTCCAGATACATCAGCCAAGATTTGGGAAACTCTTCCTCAATTGAAAATTGCAAATGTTGGTTAGTACTGAGACTTGGACTCAGTTCTCCCTGTAGCAAAGCTAATGCTGAAGCTCAGTAAACAGAGGTGACCAGACATTGACAGCGAACTAGAATTTGCTTTTAGCAGCAACGAGGATGCTATATGAATGTTAAAAAAATAAACAATTATCAGAATTAATTGGCAACTTGTGCTTCTGGAAAACGACACTGTTTCTCCTCCAGTTGAAATTTCAGGATTAGGGATATCATCATGGAATATTGATACAGTATACACGGAATCTTTTTAGGGAAATCCACTGTCATTAAATTATCACTTTGTAATGTCAGCCATATGACGGCATAATTCTTCAAATGCTATGTGGCAAGAGCCCCACGCTACAGTCTTCGACAGGATAGTACATGATGAATGACGCCACTTTTGTCGAAATGCCCAGAACCAGGATCTAACAGCGAATCCTCGATCTAACAGCAGCCCTGTGACATTGTCTGGCGCACTGATCTCCTGGCAAAAATATCAAGAGTCCAGCCATATTGGGCCACCTACTCGGTTGAATTACTGCTACGATGCCAATGTTTCAGAGTTACACATGGCTGACCACATCAGCTCGTGGAGATACCAAATCAGTTCTAGCACCACTCCTTTTTAATCTAAACATAAACAACCTGCCTGTGACTAAATTGTGGAAATTCATCGATGCTGGTGGCTGTGCATTTGCCACTCAAGCTAGTGATTTTTCCACCTTGGAAACCCCACTCACTAATGGTATAAAATTTATGACAGAGTTCTGTCTGAAATAGCATCTTCAACCATTTTGCATGTAGCCTCACTATACAAGAATGTGGATCAGAGATTCTGGCAGAGAAATTAGTATGCCTGATTTGTGGCACACTGATCTTTTGGTGACTAATTTTAATTTCTGCATTGATACAGAAACTACAGTTTAGCTGTTCTTTAAATAATAATTTCTTTATACTTTCAACCATTAACTTATGGAATTGACTGCTACTCATTGAAGCAAATGTGGACTATTGAAAAGAGAATTTGTTCCATTTCTGAATTAGCAGGGAATAACTGGGTATGGGTTTGGAATCATTTGGTAAAATTGGATCCAGATAATGGACCAAACAAGACAGGGTGAATGGCCCTTTTTGCATTCTTATGTAAAACATATAATGGAAAACCATTACTTTTATTCCCCAAAATCAGGTACATTGGATGGCACTATAGAGTGGAAAATGCAATTTCACACCACAAACTATTATTTACTTATTGTCAATAGTGAAAACAAATTGAAAGAAAAGAAAGACTTGCATTTATATAGCGCCTTTCACAACCACCGGACGTCTCAAAGCACTTTACAGCCAATTAAGTATTTTTGGAGTGTAGTCACTGTGGCAACGTGGGAAACGCGGCAGCCTATTTGCGCACAGCAAACTCCCACAAACAGCAATGTGATAATGACCAGATAATCTGTTTTTGTTATGTTGGTTGAGGGATAAATATTGGCCAGCACACCGGGGATAACTCCCCTGCTGTTCTTCAAAATAGTGCCATGGGATCTTTTACATCCACCTGAGAGAGCAGACGGGGCCTCAGTTTAATGGCTCATCAAAAAGACGGCATCTCCAACAGTGCAGCACTCCCTCAGCACTGTACTGGAGTGCCAGTCTAGCTTTATGTGCTCAAAACAGAAATAGGGTAAATGAAAAAATTAAAAATAGTGAGCAAAGGCAACAAGTGATTCTTTTCATTATGGTAACATTATAGGGATTTAGTCAAGCTCTCAGGTAGCAGTGGGAAATTTGGTTTGTAACCTACACCACAGGAAATAAGAGAACTACAGAAGACTGCGTTTATACTACAGTCTAAAATTTGAATTCTCATCTTTGTTTTTAAATCCCTTCATGGCCTCTCCCCTTCCTATTTCTGTAACCTCCTCCAGCCCTACAACCCTCCGAGGTCTCTGCACTCTGCCAATTCTGTCCTCCTGTGTATCCCCAATATTCTTCACTCCACCATTGACAGCTCTGCCTTCAGCTACCTAGGCCCTAAGCTCAGGAATTCCTTTCATAAAATCTCTCACATTTTCTACCTCTCTCTCCTCCTTTAAGACGTTCCTTAAAACCTTCCTCTTTGACCAAGCTTTTGGTCACCTGTCCTAATATCTTCTTACCTGGCTTGGTGTCAAATTATGTTTGATAATTGTTTCTGTGAGGTGCCTTGGGACATTTTACTACGTTAAAGGCACTATATAAATGCAAGTTGTTGTTGTCTGGGATCTGTCTTTCAGGTGTGAAACCATCAGCTTCTGGAAGATTCACTTCAGCTACTACAGTGCAATCCACCTTCAAACTACAGATGACAATTTTGGTTTACACACCAGCTTTGCCATCACAATGAAGTGTTTTCCTAAATCTTCCACCTTCCATACTAGTGTTTCCAATATGTCTTCCTTTTTCCTCAACTGAGGATTCCCCTTTACCAGGCTTGACATGGCCATCAACCTTTCACCCCACCAGCTTCCACATTCAACGGATCATCCTCTGCCATTTCCGCCACCTCCTGCGTGATCCCACGACCAAACACATCTTCCCCTCGCCTCCCCTTTCAGCATTCCGAAGGAATTGCTCTCTCCGCAACACCCTAGTCCACTGCTCAATCATCCCCAAAACCCCCTCCCCTTCCCACAGCACCTTCCTGTGCAAGTGCAGGAGATGCAACACCTGCCCTTTTATCTCCTCCCTTCTCACTGTCCAGGGCCCCAGACACGCCTTCCAGGTGAAACAGTGATTTACTTGTATTTCTTGCAATTTAGTATACTGAATTCACTGCTCACGATGCGGTCTCCTTAACATTGGGTGACCGCTTTGCGGAACACCTCCGTTCAGTCTATAAGTGTGTAAGCGTGACCCCGAGCTTTCGGTCACCTGTCACTTTAATTCTCCGCTCCACTCCCACTCTGACCGCTCCATCCTCGGCCTCTTACACTGTTCCAATGAAGCTCACGTGGCAGCTGTTGATGATTCTGCCAGTGCCACTTACACCTCATCTAGACTCACCTTTTGTTTCTTAACTTGCCCATTACCATCTCCTTTTGCCTTGCACCATCATCCCTTGTCTTTTAATCACTCCTGCCTTCCACCCTATCACAGACCTTTCCTTTTGTTCTTTCCTCCCCTCCCCCCTTTCCCTGTCCCTGCACTTGCTTAAAATCTGTTACATCTCTAACTTTTTCCAGTTCTGACGAAAGGTCTTCGACCTGAAACGCTAACTTTGTTTCTCTCTCCACAGATGCTGCCTGATCTGCTGAATATTTCCAGCAGTTTCTGTTTTGGTTTCAGATTTCCAGCATCCACAGTATTTTGCTTTTGTTTTCCTAAATCTAGTTGCATTTAAACACAATCTGTAAATAGAAGCTCACTTGCTGTAAGCAATACAACTGGCATTCAACAGAAAAGGCACGGGATTAAATAAAACAACCTCCAGGGAATCTAAACTGATTAGCTGAAATTGAAGAGTACAAGGAATCCTTTTGACATCCTCTTGCTTCACATTGTGGACTGGTATTAGTCCAGGCTTCAGATTGTTTTAAGCAGTGATACAAGGTCGTTCACTTGCAAATTAGAATCTATACTGTGATTATTTCTTCTTTTAAGTTTTACGTAAGAACACAAAAAGGGCCATTCAACCCTTTGGTCGATTATCTAGATCCATTTTAGCAATTAATCCCAAACCCATGCCCAGTTACTCCCTGCTAAATCAGAAGTGGAACAAATTCTCTTTTCAATTATTGAAAATTGTCCACATTTGCTTCAATGAGTAGCAGTCAATTTCATAAGTTAATGGAGAAAAAGTATGAAGAAATTATTATTTAAAGAACATACTGTAGTTTCTGTATCAATGCAGAAATTAAAATTAGTCCCCAAAATATCAGGAATGCCACAAATCAGGCACATTGATTCCTCTTCCACAATCTCTGATCCACGTTCTTGCATAGTGAGGCTACATGCAGCATTTACACTTATATGTAAGCCATGCTGCATTTATCCTGTTGAGTGTTCCTATGATTTGTTTTATACATTCTTGGGATATGGGCATCGCTGGCAAGACTGGCATTTATTACCCATCTATAGTTGCCCTCGGTAAGCTGGTGGGGAGCCCTGTTCTTGAATAGCTGCAGTCCATGTGGTGAAGGTGCTTCCACAGTGCTGTTAGGTAGGGAGTTTAACGTTGGTGTGGCACTGGAGTCACATATAGACCAGACCGGGTAAGGACGGCAGGCTTACCTCCTATATGTTGTGATACTGTTTTTTTCAATTAAACCTTTCTATTACTTGATTTTTGGTTTTGCCTGTAGGTAAGTCATTGTAAAAAAAATCTTAAAGAAACATTTTTTTACAAAGTTCCTAGAACAATAGTGGAAACTTTTAAAATTTAATTTTCAATTGTTTAAATACGAGCAAAGAACTGACTGTGCTCTATTTCAAAAATAACAATTAAATTACATTGTCCCTTTCCCCTGACATTTTGGGATACAAAGGCTGCGATTTTCCGAGTGGAGGTGGGTTGGAGGCGGCTTTGATGTTCGGTGGGTTCCGGTTCCGCTGCCGGTTTCAGCCGCCCTGAAATTAAGATTTTTGTGTAAGTGGGCTGATTAAGCCTATCGTGTGCACTACCAGGCCCAATCAGTGGGTTCCGGTCTGCTGCTCGCCTCTGCTGACGTCTCTCAGCCAGCTGTATTTAAGGGGCCCATGCAACCTTGCCTTTGATCCATCCTTTCCTGCTGCTTCTCGGTGTGGTACTTCTGAAATTGACTGCTGCTAGACCCAAGGCATCTCCCAGATTTGATGATGACTCCCTCCATGCTCTTGTGGAGGGGGTGAGAGGGTGCCAAGAGGCACTGTTCCCCTCTAACGGATGGAGGAAGCCTCCTCAGCAAACCAAAGCAGCCTGGCTGCAAATTGCTGAGGAGGTGAGCGCCAGGTCTGTGTGCTCACGCACTTGCCTGGGTTCAGTGCAGCAAAAGGTTCAATGACCTGCTACGCACAGCAAAAGTGTGTGTAACATCACACTTACCTTCAATCTGCTCTCCATCTCCTTTCATCGCCAGCACTCTGCATTGTCAACCTACTCCTGCACATCCCACTTTACCCTTACATCCCTTGCACCCTTAACTATCCCTCTCTCTCTATGTACAGAATCACTTCACCATTCTACTATGCACCCCTCACACTCGCTCTCACTGTTATGCAATGACAACAACTAACAACACACAGGGAGGGCCCTTGGTATTGGCACCTCACTCCATCTTTGTCTCCCTCTAAGCATCTATGCTATGGATTCTCTACACTCACTCCAACATTCTCACTTAAACTCCACTTGTGTCCCTCATTGCAGGAAAAGGGAGCCAACAATAAGAGGGAGAGGGGCAGGATAGGAGGAGGGCCACCTTTGATTGCCTACTTGACCACCGCTGAGGAGGCTGCTCTCAACATCATCAGAGATGCTGAGGATCTGGAAGTGGGGGATGGTCAGACGGGTGCAGTAGAGCAAGCTGGTGACAGAATAGATTTGGAACCCTCTCATTTAGATTGCATGAGTGACTGATATGGCATCTGATGTTCATACAGATTGAGTTCTGATCATCTGCACAATGGGATGTGTCTGCTACGTTAATATCACATGTCTAACTCATGCCTTTACTCCCCCACAGGACCATCGAGAGCCCCCCCTCCCCACTGTCCAGGAGGAAGAGCTGGAAGACTCCTCAGAGGAAGCTGCAATCTCTGATGGCGCAGTGTCAGCAGAATTGAGCGCACCCAGCACCAGTGCAGAGACGCACACCTCGGTGGGTCATTCGTGAGATAGATTAGTGTTGTCACCTGGTGCATCACAGCTCACAAGTGAGCATCAGCAGATGGTGGAGACAGGGACAGCAGTGGAGAGTCATCGTCGGAGGCCGCAGGGTGCTCCTAGCTCTGCTCAGCTGCATGTGGACCCTGTGCCTCTGGGGCCATCCAGAAAGAGAGCGGTGATGGAACTTCAGCAACAAGTGCAGGAGTCTCTGACAGGTTTTGCATCCACAGTAACAGCGAGTGTGCAGAGAATGGAGGAGTCCATCTCAAACATAAGCAATGCTGTGGTGGAAGCAATGGCGCATGAACGTGCCACCATGGAGAGGGTGGCAAGCTCTTTGGAGGACATAACTCGCCAGACTCAACAGTGCATGGTGACTCTTCTAAATAGATGGTCTGCTATGGAGGATAGATGGGCAGCTATTGAGGAGAGAAACCAGAGGTACATGGACGTCCCCGTTATGAGGACTGTCAGTACAGGGATGGGTCCTCATGGCCCCACTGATGTGCAGTAAGGTGCTCTCCAGCTAGTTGCTGGCAGTGAAGTGTGGGCAACCCATGAGAGGGATGTTGGTGGTCGACAACAAGGAAATGTGGACTCCTCGCCAAGCGCTCACACTCCCATGCCACTGCGGAGCCCTCGGTCAGAGCCCCAGATTCCTCACCCAACTGAGATGGCCATCTCAGCCCCTGCACAGCCGCAGGAGGAGCAGGCTGTTGCCAAGCCCTCCCAGGCTTCCAAACCCAGAGGATGTCCGCCAATGGTGTCAAAGAAGGAGCAGCATGAAAGTGAGCAAGGTGCCTCTACATCTGCTGAAGCCACAGGGGAAGCACCGCGTAGAAGCATGCATAAGAGAAAGTTAACACACAAATAGTCACAAGGGTAGTCACTTGGGTGTTTTGATGTAATACAAAGTGAAGATTATCATCATTATTTCAACTGCAATAAAGAAATGCGATGGCAAACAAAGAGTTGGCCAACGTGTGCCCAGAAATGGAAGTGTCACAGTGAGGTGTCAGGGCACCTTTCATCTGTAATGATGGTGGTGAGAGTGTTAGGAACCCACAGTTTATTGTACAGATTGTGTATGGTGTGTTAAGAAGGTGTTTGCTTCATAAACTTAAGCGAATCTGGCATGGATTAGTGCATCCCTTGCATCATGGCCAGCAATGTACTCGCGTGCTGCTGGAACTGGCACATCCGCCTCCGCAAGGTCTTCCTCCTCCTCCTCTGAGGAGGAGGAGGCTGTGTGCTGAGCCACTTGTTCCTCAGGCAGCGGTAAGCCTCGCTGCTGTGTGATGTTGTGCAGTGCACAGCAGACCACGATCATTCTGGAGACCCTGGCTAGTGCATACTGTAGGGCTCCACCTAATCTGTCGAGGCATCTGAATCGCATTTTGAGCAAGCCACTGGTTTGCTCGATGATGGCTCTGGTGGAAACATGGCTGGAATTGTAGCGCTCCTCAGCTTCGTTTGATGGCCTCCTCAATGGCGTCATTAGCCACATCTTCAGGGGATAGCACTTGTCTCCAAGTATCCATCCAGAAAGTTGGGTTGGCGGATTGAAGAGCTGAGGCACAGTAGACTGCCGCAGGATGAATGAGTCATGGCAACTGCCAGGGAACTTGGCGCAAACATGCACAATGTTCTTCCTGTGGTTCCTCAACATACTGATCTAGAAAACTATCTTGTATACATTCCATGAATTTTTCCTCCACACTATTACTGCAAATTTGCTTTGCCCAGTCTATATGTAGATTAAAGTCCCCCATGATTACTGTATTACCCTTGTTACATGCACCTCTAATTTCCTGACTTATACTCTGCTCTACATTACAACTACTGTTTGGGGGCCGATAAACAACACCCACCAAATTTTTCTGCCCCTTGCTGTTTCTTAGCTCCACCCAAACTGATTCTACTTCTTGATTTTCAGAGCTAAGATCCAAGTCTCCAAGTAGCCATCCGGAAAGTTGGGTTGGCGGATTGAAGAGCGGAGGCATGGTAGACTGCCGCAGGATGAACGAGTCATGGCAACTGCCAGGGAACTTGACGCAAACATGCATAATGTTCTTCCTGTGGTTACACACCAACTGGATGTTAAGGGAGTGGAAGCCTTTACGGTTCACAAATACAGCTGGGTTGTAAAGGGGAGGCCTAATGGCCACATGTGTGCAGTATATGACGCCCTGCACCCTTGGCAAACCTGCCATATTTTCAAAGCCAACCGCACGCACGATTACACTTGCTTCATCCATGGAGAGATGGATGTAATTGTGCGCCTTTTCAAAGAGGGCATCGGTAACCTGTGTGATGCAAGTGTGTGCTGCTGACTGGGAAATGCCGCTGATGTCTGCTGCTGATCCCTGGAAGGACCCTGAAGCAAAGAAGTTGAGTGCGGTGGTGACTTTTACAGCCACTGGTAAGGGGTGTCCACCCACTCCTCTGGGCTGCAGGTGTTGGTGCAGCATTGTGCAGATGTCAGTGACTATCTCTCGCGAATGTCTCAGCCTCCTTTGGCACTGCTGCGCACTCACGTTGAGGAAGTTCATCCTTGGCCTGTAAACCCTGTGTTGGGGGTATCTCCTGCAGCGCGGTGCAGCCCTGCGCTGATGCCCTCTGCCCTGTGCAGCATCAGGTGGGTGAAAAGAAGGTTGGCACTCCTGTTGCTGGTGCTGCTGCCATGGCTGCCCTTCCTCAGATTCTGAGGACCAGGATGAGAGGGTATAAATGGTTCCCTTTCTGCTGGTATATCTCTCAGTTGAGGAAGAGATGTTATAAGCGTCAGTCAACATGGGGAGAGGGCTTTCCAAGGAGGTAACAGTGCATATAGATCTCAAATTAAACACTTACAACCTCAATAGACCTGCAAAATGTGTTCCAAAACCTCAAAACAGAAAGTTCTGGTGTCTGAAAGTGAACTCATGTTGCAGGTCCACTTTTATGCTGCAGTTACAGCTGTCAACTATTCAGATAGTTGCTAAACCCGGCACAATCAATATGCAACACACTGAAAATGTTGCAAAATGGGAAAAGCCTCTCAAAATAGAATTATCCATGCAGTTAACAAGCTGTTAATTGCCTTAAATGGCTCTCCCGCCGCTTGGTGGCGGGTCTGATGGGAACTCGCAGACCCGACACTCTGTAAAGTTGCATGGAGACGGGATGGTGGTGGGTTCGCAACCTGCCGTCAATCATTTTGATTTTAACTTCAGTCCCGCCTCCAAAACCGTCCTCTGAGTGCCAACAAAATCGCAGCCAATGTATTTGTTTAATTTCTCTGCCATTTCCATATTCCCCATTACAATTTCTCCTGTCTCAGCCTGTAAGAGACCCACATTTCCTTTCACTAATCTTTTCCTTTTTACATACCTATAGAAGCTTTTACAATCTTTTTATGTCTCTTGCTAGTTTACTCACATATTCTATTTTCCCTTTCTTTATCAATTTCTTGGTCCTCCTTTGCTGAATTCTAAAATCCTCCCAATCCTCAGGCTTACTCCTCTTTTTGGCAACATTATAAGCCTCTTCCTTTGATCTAATACTATCTTTATCTTCTCCTGTTAGTCACTTTTCCTGTGGGGTTTTTGAACCTTAAAGGAATGCGTATTTGTTCTAAATTATGTATTAATTCTTTAAATGTTAGCCATTACTTGTCTACCATCATACTTTTTAATGTAGTTTCCCAATCTACCTTAGCCAACTCGCCCCTCATACCTACGTAGTTTGCTTTGTTCAGATTTAAGACCCTAGTTTCGGATTTAACTAATTCACTATCAAACTTAATAAAAATTCTATCATATTATGGTCACTCTTCCCTAAAGGCCCCTTTACTACAAGGTTATTAATTAACCCTTTCTCATTGCACAATACTAGATCTAAAATAGCCTGTTCCCTAGTTGGTTCCTCAACATACTGACCTAGAAAACTATCTTGTATACATTCCATGAATTTGTTATCCACACTATTACTGCATATTTGCCCAGTCTATATGTAGATTAAAGTCCCCCATGATTGCTGTATTACCCTTGTTACATACACCTCTAATTTCCTGATTTATACTCCGCCCTACATTACAACTACTGTTTGGGGGCCTATAAACAACTCCCACCAAAGTTTTCTGCCCCTTGCTGTTTCTTAGCTCCATCCAAACGGATTCAACTTCTTGATTTTTGGGACTAAGATCCTTTCTCTCTACTGTCTTTATCCCATCCTTTATTGTCATGGCTACCCCTCCTCCTTTTTCATTTTGCCGATCTCTTCTAAAAGTTAAGTATCCTGGAATATTTAGTTCCCAACCTTAGTCACTTTGCAACCACATCTCCATAATGGTTATTAGTTCAAACCTATTAATTTCTATCCCCGCTATTAATTCATCTATTTTGTTGCAAATGCTTCACGTATTCAGATATAGTGCATTTAGCTTTGACTTTTTTCTATTTTTCCTGATGTCACCTTAGTCACTGATGCCCTATTACCTTTGTTAAGTCCTGCCACATCCAGTCGTGAGTGGTGGTGGACAATTAACAGTTAACAGGAGGAGGAGGCTCCAAAAATATCCCCATCCTCAATGATGGTGGAGCCCAGCACGTGAGTGCAAAAGGCAAGGCTGAAGCATTTGCAACTATCTTCAGCCAGAAGTACAGAGTGGATGATCCATCTTGGCCTCCTCCTGAGGTCCCCAGCATCACAGATACCAGTCTTCAGCCCATTCAATTCACTCCACGTGATGTCAAGAAACGGCTGAAGACACTGGATACTGCAAAGGCTATGGGCCCTGACAACATTCCGGCAATAGTACTGAAGACTTGTGCTCCAGAACTAGCTGCGCCCCTAGCCAAGCTGTTCCAGTACAGCTACAACATTGGCATCTACCCGGCAATGTGGAAAATTGCCCAAGTATGTCCTGTCTACAAAAAGCAGGACAAATCCGACCCGGCCAATTAACGTCCCATCAGTCTACTCTCAATCATCAGCAAAGTGATGGAAGGCGTCGTCGACAGTGCTATCAAGCGGCACTTACTCAGCAATAACCTGCTAACTGACGCCCAGTTTGGGTTCCGCCAGGATCACTCAGCTCCTGACCTCAATACAGCCTTGGTCCAAATATGGACAAAAGAGCTGAACTCAAGAGGTGAGGTGAGAGTGACTACCCTTGACATCAAGGCAGCATTTGATCGAGTGTGGCATCAAGGAGCCCTAGCAAAACTCAAGTCAATGGGAATCAAGGGGAAAAATCTCCATTGGTTGGAATCATACCTAGCACAAAGGAAGTTGGCTGTGGTTGTTGGAGGTCATTCATCCCAATCACATGACATCACTGCAGGAGTTCCTCAGGGCAGTGTCCTAGACCCAACCATCTTCAGCTGTTTCATCAATGACCTCCCCTCCATCATAAGGTCAGAAGTGCGGATGTTCGCTGATGATTGCACACTGTTCAGCACCATTCGAAACTCGTCAGATACTGACACAGTCCGTGTCCATATGCAGCAAGACCTGGACAACATTCAGACTTGGGCTGACAAGTGGCAAGTAACATTCGCACCACACAAGTGCCAGGCAATGACCATCTCCAACAAGCAAGACTCTAACCATCTCCCCTTGACATTCAATGGCATTACCATCGCTGAATCCCCCACTATCAACATCCTGGGGGTTACCATTGATCAGAAACTGAACTGGACCAGCCATATAAATGCTGTGGCTACAAGAGCAGGCCAGAGACTGGGAATTCTGCGGCGAGTGTCTCACCTCCTGACTCCCCAAAGTCTTTCCACCATCTACAAGGCATAAGTCAGGAGTGTGATGGAATACTCTCCACTTGCCTGGATGAGTGCAGCTCAAACAACACTCAAGAAGCTCGACACCATTCAGGATAAAGCAGCCCGCTTGATTGGCACTCCATCCACCTTCAATATTCACTCCCTCCACCACCGGTGCACTGTGGCTGCAGTGTGTACCATCTACAAGATGCACTGCAGCAACTCGCCAAAGCTCCTTCAACAGCACCTTACAAACCCGTGACCTCTACCACTTAGAAGGACAAGGGCAGCAGACGCATGGGAACATCACCACCTACAAGTTCCCCTCCAAGCCACACACCATCCTGACTTGGACCTGTATCGCCGTTCCTTCACTGTCGCCGGGCCAAAATCCTGGAACTCCCTTCCTAACAGCATTGTGGGTGTACCTACACCATATGGACTGCAGCGCTTAAAGAAGGTGGCTCACCACCATCTTCTCAAGGGCAATTAGGGATGGGCACTAAATGCAGGCCTAGCCAGCAATGCCCACATCCCAGGAACAAAAAAAAATTGCTAACTCCCAGTTTAAACTCATTAAGGGTAAACTCCTGCACACAAGTTTACTGAAGGGAAAAATTTCAAAATGTCACCATAACAATGAAAGAAGGGAATAGTATAGAGGAGCATTCTGCCTGAGTGTAGCAGCTGTTGGTGGGTAAATCACAGTGTAGCAGGAGGAGGAGGAGGAGAAGGCTAAGTATAAGACCCAGGAGTGCAGAGGACATTCATCATTCAAGGATTAATTGAATAATTGAAGGACAAATACTCTCAGAAAATCTATAATGTGTTTGAATGTTCATATGTTTCTACTGAGCTATTATATGGCTTATGATCCCTAAAGTGAATGTTGTTATTGAATATCATTTAATAGTCCTTTAAGTGTTTGTGCCTTAGGGTTTTGAAGGTCATTTAGACATCTTGCAGGCCTTTTGTGCATATAGGAAAACTTATTTGTTCATTTATTTTCATTTTAGCCAAACCTCATTTAAAGTGCATGCTTCCCAAACAGTAGATATATGGCAACAGTGTCAGGTGTCTGGGTATGATAAAGGTACAGTGTGAGTTTTTTTAACTTCTCCTGGAAGGCTGTGGCTGAGATATGTGACCTTATGATGACCTGCAGGAACATTCAACCAAATGCCTTGCACAGCCATTGGCAGTGAAAGTCACCATTTCCTTCACCCTTCCTCCATATGAACCTTCCAAGGAACATCACGGGTGTTAGCCATTTTGATTTTTGGATATCTGATGCTTTCATGTCTGCATAAGGAAAGAATGAAAGACTGCAAGGCGTATTAAAAGTGAATTAATTTTAGTAGGTTTTTCAGTGCTTGTGCGCGAAGTGTTAAATATTTCCTTGTGCTCATGTTTGATATTTGTGTGTTGTCAACTTCTCTTGTGTTTATTATGGTTGTGCCTTACCACAAAGTGCTCCCAGTAAGATGAGAGAGTAGCACTGATGGATGGCTGCAAAGCCAACTGAGAAACTGCATGGGGTACGAAAGGCCCACTACCCTTATCTGAATAACACCTTCATCAGTGCCAGTGGTCTCTTTTGCTGGAGTCACTGTGGGCTATGTCACTTGTGCAGGGTTATCTGGTGCCTTAGAATTGGCCCTGACATGTGTGTCAATTGCTACTTCCTGCATGCCATTGCTGAGGGCATCTGACAGCAATTTGACATTTTTTTGAAAAAACTTGTTGTTGCTTGCCTGTCTTGTACTGTCAGACACTAACCCTGTTACTCACATGCACTGATTAACCTCAGGTCACAACATACCAGATATTACTTCAATACACAGGAAACTCTTTGGTATCCGGCACCGACGGGACCGGCGTGTTGCCGGTTGATCAAAAATTCTGGATGAGGGAGAGGGTTATCTACCGAGGCTATTTTTAACAAAGAAAAATAAAAAAATCAGGAAATGTGCAGTATGCAGTAATTGGATACTCACCTACAGAATGTTGTGTTAAATGGATGGTGGAAGATGCTTGATTAAGTACAGTACTGCCAGTTGAGGGTAATCCATAATGCTTTAATTACTTAACAGTAAAACAAAACTTATAAACGATTGTACAGTACAGTATAAAGTACTGTAGTTGACTGTACACTTATTCCAAGTCAGCTGGTTCATCAGGAATATCCATGTCAGCTGGGTCATCAGGATCATGCACTTCAACAGATTCTTCAGGCACTTCCACTGCTTCAACTCTTTTGGAAGCTTTCCGAAACATGTCCCGGATGTCTGCTTGCTCAGTGGACTCTTGCCTTTTTTGTAGAAAGGTGGAATGCAGAGTATGGAGGTGCATAACTTCTTGGGCAGAGTAGCAAGGATGCCTTTCAGCAAATTTGAGGAATGAAGCAAATCCTTCTGCAGCTTTAGCCCAAGAAATCTTCTTCGCTTCAGAAATCTCATCCTCTTCACTTTCCATCTCACTTTCTTTTTCTTTCTTTAGGTTCAAAACATTCTCAATTATTTCATCATCACTTAGCATATGCACAACAGCAACTTCTCTATCTGCAACAACCCACTGCTCAGTATCACTTTCACTGAGGTGACGTAGAGGGTTTGCTGGGCCTACATTTTTCACCATACCAGCCATTTCCATTACTGTACTCCTCTTGGGACGAACATTGAACCCATGAAATTCCTCCTCTGAAGAAGAACCTTCAGCAAACATTTCAGAAGGCCACAATTTGCACCAGGCTTGTCTCAAAGTGTGTCCTTTCACCAAGTTCCCGGAACATGCAGCATTAAAGATGGCATCTTTAAGATTGTATTCCTTCTGAAATGCGTGAATATTGTCATCTTGGCTTATCAGTTTATGTAGGAAGTCTTTCTTGTAATGATTTGGACAGGTTGGGTGATTGGGCAGAAGCATGGTTAAATGCGAGGTTATCCACTTTGGTGGCAAAAACAGGAAGGCAGATTATTATCTGAACAGCAATAGATTGGGAGAAGGGGAAGTGCAACGAGACCTGGGTGTCCTTGTGCACCAGTTGCTGAAGGTAAGCATGCAGGTGCAGCAGGCGGTTAAGAAGGCAAATGGTATGTTGGCCTTCGTAGCAAGAGGGTTCGAGTACAAGAACAAGGATGTCTTGCTGCAGTTGTACAGGGCCTTGGTGAGACCACACCTTGAGTATTGTGTGCAGTTTTGGTCACCTTATCTGAGGAAGGATGTTCTTGCCATGGAGGGAGTGCAACGAAGATTCACCAGACTGATACCTGGGATGGCAGGAATGACGTATGAGGAGAGATTGGGTCGATTGGGCTTATACTCGCTGGAGTTTAGAAGAATGAGAGGGGATCTCATTGAAACTTATAAAATTCTAACAGGACTGGACAGATTGGATGCAAGAAGGATGTTCCCAATGGTGGGGGAATCCAGAACCAGGGGTCACAGTCTAAGGATAAGGGGTAAGCCATTTAGGACAGAGATGAGGAGGAATTTCTTCACCCAGAGAGTGGTGAACCTATGGAATTCTCTATCACAGAAGGCAGTGGAGGCCAATTCATTAAATATATTCAAGAAGGAGTTGGATATATTTCTTAAGGCTAAAGGGATCAAGGGATATGGGGAGAAGGCAGGGACAGGGTACCGAATTTGGATGATCAGCCATGATCTCATTGAATGACGGAGCAGGCTCAAGGGGCCGAATGGCCTACTCCTGCTCCTATCTTCTATGTTTCCATGACACTTGAGATTTTGGATAGCACCCTGGTCCATGGGTTGTATGAGAGAAGTTACATTTGGTGGCAAATAAATGGTGAAAATATTTCCCGAAACCGACTCGAATTCATGCGGATGGGCTCTACAATTATCAAGCAATAAAATGCATTTGCTATCTTCAGGTTTCCCTATTCTACGGAAATGTTCCCTCACAGATGGAACAAAAATATGATGGAACCAATTCGAAAAGATTTCCTTATCCATCCAAGCATTTCTTTGAGCTTTGTACTCAACATGTAAGTGCCTCACATTTTTAAATGCACGGGGATTTTTATACTTCCCAATGACAAGAAGTTTAACCCGGTGTGATCCAGCAGTGTTCGCACATGTTAGCACGGTTACGCAATCTTTATTTTTCTTGTAACCTGGAGCATTAGCCTCACTAGCCCCAGCAAGCGTAGATTCTGGCAAAAACCTCCAAAATAAGCCAGTTTCATCGGAATTGTATATCTGTGCTGGTGACAAATCATGTTGCTGCACAATCCGATTGAAATAATCGCAGTATTCTTCTGCGGCGTTGTGATCAGGTGATTTCTTCTCCCCGGAAATATTGAGTCGTCGTATCCCGTGCCATAACTTGAAGCACGTTAGCCATCCCTCAGAGAAAGCACACTTGTCAGTGAGCTCAATCTTTATGTAGAAATCCTTCGCTTTCTCGATTAGCATGGGTCCAGAAAGTGGAACACCCTCTGAACGCTTAAGAGAAAACCGCTCATAAAGCACGGTATCCAGCTCTTCAAGCTTAGGCTTATGAAGCGTACGCCGTTTCTCTACACTCTTAGGTGTCTCCGAGCTTGAATAAAACTTGCAGCTTATACTTCTGCAATTTGATGTCGTAGATTGTTGACGAACCGATTTTGAATTCATTCATAATGTTGATACGCTTCTCTCCCCTTTCTAGTCGTTGGCATATGTCGATTTTCTGTTTTAAAGTTAACACCACTCTCTTCCTTTTGCTTGGACCAACTTTTGGGATTTCCATAATGCAATGCAATGACTACCAGCAGCGTGGGGGGAGACACACAGTACCCCTGTAAAATGGCGGATCAGAAGAGACTAACGGCAGCGCGGGAGAGTCAGACTCCTGTTACAGGGGTATTGAGGTGTTCCGACTTCCGACAGCACCAAGAAGCCGAGTAGTGGCAGTTTGGAGAACTACCCCCACTGACTAACTCGGCCACCGCGGGAGACTCGGACTCGGACTCGGCAACATTGCCGGTTATTGAGGTGTTGTTTTCGGAGTGAGAATTTTGCCGGTTAATAGAGAATTCCGGATATTTAGGTGCCGTTTAAATAAGAGTTTCCTGTAGTATGTCACTGTCAAATGCAGGATGAATTATTGGTGTGGAAAACACATAAGATGCTTCAGGTGATCCTTTTCCGCCCAGATTTTCCTGGAAAGGTCAAATCATCCTCTGTATGAATAATTACCTTATTGCCAAGCTCCAAAAAGATGAGAGATTTTCTAAAACTCACATGTGTCAAGGAAATTTCAGTGGTCTATATTACATACAACTGTTAAAAATAAAGCGTGATTGATAGCTAGTACCAATAATTGTTTTTTCCAACACCAATAGAGGTGATTCTCCTGGAGTTAGGGAGACGCAAAAATGCAATCACAAATAACACAATTCAGAATTGTCATTCAGTTCCAGTTTTTGTCATTTGTCTTCATTCCCTACTGAAGAGTTTGCTGTCTTTCCACTGCAATGTCTGGCCTTGGGAAAATGCCAGATTGCATCATTTTTGCAGTCATGCAGAGTGGATATAAACTTCATCAAGTGCTATCACAATGACATTGTAAAGTGAACACGAGGACAGATGTCCTAGTGCAGTGCTTGCACATCAGCTAAAATATAGAACATGGCTACAGTCTTTAGTGTGTATTTGGAACTTAATTAGCTTCACCATTTAGCTAAGGGCTCCTGGGAAAGGATTAGTTGCAAATAAGTAAACAAATTAGAACTGAACATGGATCTAATTCCTTTCACTCACCCCCAAAGACTGAAAGATGGGGCATATATTCCAGTCGGTGGGATCGATCCAGTCATTGCGGAATGAGCAATTGGGGGCCAGGAAATCAGTTGGGAAATCCCTTTTGTTGACTCACAGCCCGATTAGTGGACAGTGCATTCTTTCAGTCAGCATAGCAAGTGGTCTAATCTGCTTTTTCAATTTAAATATCAGTAAGTATGTTGCAGTAGGAATGGGAGGAATGGTAATGAGAGCTAGCATGATTCCCCAACTTCTCACAGGAAAATGAGCAATGAATGTCAACATTCAAAAATCAGGAAGTGGAAATTCCTTTTGGTATTTCTCTCTTTTTGTGTTGTATGGAAGAAGAGGATGAAAAGAGGGCTGCAAGGCAGGTCCTCATTGTACTGCACCTGCACCTGCCCTTGCCCATGCATCTGTGTCTTCAGACTTAGGTGCACTTACCTGGGAATGCCTGAGGAAAACTGAATTCCGAGTCTCTGCTTTATCAGGGAGACAGTTGTGCTGTCTGCTGGAATCTGACCAGCAGACAATGTTAACCAGGCATTATCTGTGGCAGTCAAGCTCACCGCAGGTCTGAACATTTGTGCCTTAGACTCATTGGAAGCTACTACTGTACCGGGGATGTCAGTAACTGTGATGAAATATTCCATTCATCACTGCCTGTGACTGTGGTTGTTTTCAGTTTCATTTCCCTTACCTCTGTTCCGTTTCCTCACCATTGTATTGTACTATGTGTAGGGCTCCGCCCATACCTGGCCCATTGTATTGTGCTATGTGTAGGGCTCCGCCCATACCTGGCCCCTATGTAAGCTGGCCCAGCCTGCAGCACATCCAGTACGGCAGAGCTCTGGATGGAAGATACCTCTCTCCTGTGTGTTACCTTCTAAGTCAATAAAAGCCTTGTTTTGTTTCGCTAACATCAAGTCTAGGATTTATTGAGACACATCAGTAACATCAGTGTACAGATTCATCAAGCAGGTAACTGATGCATTGTTCACCATGGCAAACATCTTTGTGACTTTCCTTACAGAAACCTGGCAGCAGAATAAGGCAGTACTTTAAGTTTTCCACATTACAGGATTCCCCAAATTCCAGGGCATCTTCAATGGCATCAAGGTCCTGACATACACTCCCACGACTCTTATGAACCACAAGGGCTTCCACTTCATCAATGTGGCATGTTAAGCTACATTGTGAATTGGACTAAATACAAAGTCACTGAATATTATCTTTTTATGTTTGTTGCTGAGCATATGTCCTGTATATATAAAGTCACATATTGAAAAATAAACTTTCCTGATTTGACATATGACAGAAGCTCTGCTTTTGTTACAAGTTTAATTATTAGTGCGGAAATTATTTTTCAATTATAGTAAACATAGCGGCCTAGAAATTCAGTATAGCCACTTTTGGGGCGGTAAAGTCGGGCGGCCGCTAAAGTTTGCGCCCGCCGGAAAGTGGAGGCCACTTTGCCGATATTCAGTAGCTTTGGCCAAGGAGTTTGCTCGAGCGCTAAAACTGGCGTTGCACGGCTATCTTTAGGCGCTAAGCCGGCGGTGCAGACTGATACCGCCGAGGCCGGGCGCAGCGCAGGTGCGGTCATGTTTTGATTGACAGCAGACACCCTGGCGCCGGCCAGCTCTTAAAGGGGGAAGGGTCGACTTGGTCTGCTGCCACGCCCTGGATACTGCAGCCCTCCAGCTAGGCCTAAACACTGCTGCTGAAGAGAAATAGCGCCAGGAAGGATGCAGAGGGCCCGTGAGCGAGCGCAGCGCTTCTCTGCCCATGATTTAAAGGTGCTTGTAGTGTATGTACCCGTCTACCTTTAAGGGAACTATTGAATGTAACCGTTCACCTTTAAGGGAACTACTTTAGGTGTGGCACTATTTGTTTGACTTCTGTATACTGTAATACCGATAGTGACCACACCAGTATATAAGTGTTGTAGCAGGATTTCTGGGGCAGATTCGCCCGGACCTTCGAATAGTAAAGACCTGTTTGTTTGTTACTTCTGAAGTCTGTGTATTTATTAACTGCACAACCCACAGACTTTACAGTGGCGACGAGTCCGATCGTACCCTGCGGCAAGATTACCATAAGCAACGAAGAGCGTCGAAGAGAGACAATCGCCCTCGTCGTGCTACCAAAAGAAAACACGAGGCTGCAACAACAGAAAGCAGGAAGACTAACAACAAAAGCTGTATCAGCAACAGGCACTGACTACCCTTCTGCCACGGTGCGGAGTGAGCTGACCAGCAAGAAACAAGGCGGCCGAAGAGACTGTGAGTAGGGGAAGGTGTAGAAGCATCCGGAGGATAAGGGCAGAGCACTCGACCTCGGTCGAGGGGGAGCTGTGCCGGCCAAAAGTCGGGTCCAACGGCGTCGGGTGACAGCCGGACCGCGATCGGCGGGACAATCGGGGCAGCGACCGCAGCCACGAAGCGCTGAGCCTGCGAGTAGGCGCGGGAAGAGAAACCCAGCCGCAGCCGGGGAGGGAAACACCAGTCTGCGAGAGGGCTGGGGAGGCGAACGGGAACTGTGCGGGTGAGAGCCGGGTGCGGAGAGAGAGACTGCAAGGAGCCGGTCCAGCGGCTGAGCTGTTCTCCACCAACGGGGTACTCAGAGCCAGCAAAACCGAACGTGCGGGAGCGGGTGAGAGACACAGCCGAAAACGGGGTGAGAGACTGCGCGAGAGCCAGTCCAGCGGTGAGCTGTTCTCCACCAACGGGGTACCCAGGGCCGGTAGCATCGAACGTGCGGGTGAGAGAGACAGAGCCGGGTACGGAGAGAGAGACTGCGCGAGAGCCAGTCCAGCGGCTGAACTGTCCTCCACTAACGGGGTGTACCCAGCGCCGGTAGAGCCGTGCGGGCGGGAGGAAAAGACATAGCCGAGTAAGGGGAGCTGTGCGGTAGCCAGCCAGTGGCTGAACCTGTCCGCTGAGGGGGAAGCGTACCCCTTCCACCGAGAAGAAACGCGGGAAGCCGCCATTAGGCGGAGAAGACGCCAGAAGCGGGAAACCGCCATTGAAGTGGGCGGAGCGAGAAAGGAAGAGCGGGAAACTGCCATTTTCGCGGGAAAACCGCCATCTTGATTGACATACCGCCATTGAAGTGGGCGGGGAGAGAAGGAAAGAGCGGGAAACCGCCGATTTCGCGGGAAAACCGCCATCTTAGAAACAAATAAATAAATAAGAAATACTGGTGCTGCTCCCAAGGGAAGAAAGATGCCTAAGCGA
The DNA here is from genome assembly GCF_052327205.1 of Somniosus microcephalus. Classification (NCBI taxonomy): domain Eukaryota; kingdom Metazoa; phylum Chordata; class Chondrichthyes; order Squaliformes; family Somniosidae; genus Somniosus; species Somniosus microcephalus. The sequence continues at coordinate 47,970,750 of NC_141003.1, forward strand.
GGGAATATTAACGACTTTAATTCTGAAATAGAAGACTGGGCCACGTACGTGGAACGCATAGAGATCTATTGCGAAGCCAACAAAATAGAGGAAGACGACAAGGCGATAACATTGCTAAACTCGATGGGGGCAAAAACATACGGGCTCTTGAAGCATCTAATAGCACCAAATAAACCAGCGGATCAGACCTTCGAAGAGATTGTGGCTGTGCTGAAGGACCACTTGAACCCCACACCGCTGATGCTGGCTGAACGATTCAAATTCTACGCAAGAACGCAGAAGAAAGACGAAAGCAATGCGGAATACTTGGTCGAACTGCGTAGGCTAGCGAAATACTGCCAGTTCGGAGGGAATCTGACAGAAGCGCTGCGGGACAAGTTCATATGCGAATTGTCCAAAGAAGGGACGCAGAAGCGACTACTGGAAGAGAATGACCTCACACTGGACAGGGCTGTCCTTATAGCTGCATCGCACGAAGCCGCAGCGAAAGGAACGGCGGAAATGCAACTAAAGGCGGTGGCACTCGGGGTGGACCAAATTACTTCAAGCACAACAAAATGCTACCGTTGTGGGAAGACAATGCATGACCAGAATCAATGCTGGTTTAAGAACCAAGAGTGTAGGAAATGTGGCAAACTGGGTCACATCGCGAAGGTATGCCAGTCCGGGAAAAAGATCAATAATCAAAGGAAGCCACCACCAGAAAAGTACAACAAGGTACACAAGGTGGCTGAGAAGAGTTCAGATGAACAGAATTCAGACTCAGACCCAAACAACCAGGAGCTGGGTAGTCTGAGAATCCACAATGTGGGTAAAGAAACGGATCTACAGGCCATCTGGGTCATACTAAAAATAGCTGGAGTCCAAATAAGAATGGAGCTGGACACTGGATCAGCTCTATCAGTCATCAACCGAAGGGACTACCACCGGCTATTCTCTCACATACCTTTAAGAAATACCAAGTTCGTATTACAGACATACACGGGGCATAACGTATACCCCGTGGGGAAAATAAGAGTCAAGGTGAGAGATAGGGGTAAAGAACACCCAAGAATGAGCTTGTACATATTACCTGAGGGAGGACCACCACTTCTAGGACGGGAGTGGATTAAGAAAATAGACATGGAATGGCATTACCTAAAAGCCATAATGAGGGAGGACTCGGTGCAAGCTATTAGCTCAGATTCTGAAATGGATGGTGATAAGACCAAGTCGAAAACGAAGACAGGCAGAAGGACTTATGGTACCAAGAAGAATAAAACTGCAGAGCAGAACTCCAGGTTGACAGAGAATTCTGAGCCTGTTCAAGCAAAGGATTCATCCATGACGGAAGAACACCGAGCTCGGACGCAAACTTATGTCAAAGTACGACAACAATTAGAACAGTTGAGTGATCGCCTCGTACAGGAGATGAAAAATATGGAAAAGTTCTGGGACACCGAATGGGGGAACCTGGAAAGACTACAGAGACAGCTAGCTCAAGCAGAGAGCGACCATAGAGCCATCATGGTCAAATACCAATCACATTCCCCTGATGCTGTTCAGGAACTAGAATATTTACAGAATGAACCAAAGGAAGAGGAATCTTCAGGGAGCCAGGATTTTATTCCAGTTCTTCTTTACGACTCCTTACAAGCAGAGTGTGAGAAGTTGAAAGAACAGTATGAACAGGCCCAGGCTACAATTCAGAAGGGGGTTAACTCGGCAGCCTCCGAAAAGCTAGTTTCAGTAGAAGCATATGAACAACTAAAGGTTGAACATGAGCAAGAAGTCCAAAGGCTGCAGGAAATTCTTGATGAGCTCAAGGCCAAGACAGACTCATCGATAGAAGCTCCATCCATAGATGAGCAATTAGAGGTGAAAATCATGGCAGAGCATGAAAGACAGGATGTCCAAGAACTTATAAAAACATTGAAGGACACCCAAGACAAATATGAGGCGGCAATGTCTGAGGTTCAACAACTTGAAGAACAGATTCAACTGGGAATCCTTGCAGTGGAAGAACAGGACACTGTAAGAATGGTCCCTGAACATGAACTAGAGAGCATCAGGGCGCAACTTTTCCGAGCGCTGAAAGCCAAAGTTCAAGAGGAACGTAAGGTGGAAGTATTGGAGAAAGAGGTGGATGAAATGGAGAAGACTCTGATCCACCGTGTTCCCAGGGAAGAGTTAACGGTCAGCCAACTCCTTCATATGCTGAAGGACAAGACTCGACAAGGGGAACAATCTGAACACGAGCTTCAATCTTCAGGGGGAATGAGTTCGGAGCTCTCAAAAGTCACGGAGATAGCTGAGGTGGCAACACAAATTTTACAAGGATGCCAAAAGTACGTTGAATCACGTCAAGGTGAACAGAAGAAGGTGGAAACCGTTACTTCAGTAGAAGGGTTAAATAGCCTGATAACGCAATTACCGGTGGAAAGGAAGGTATTGAACTCACAAATGAGGTCCGTCGTGAAGGAATGGCAGATAACCCAGGAAGAGCGGGATGAATATGAATGCATGAAGAAGGCTTTTCAAGAAAGATGTTTAGGGAAGGAACCACCGTCAGCTAACGTCCAGACGGGTGAGGAGGAAGAAGAAGTCTCTCTCACTGGCCTAACTCAGGACGAACCTGAATATTACCATGACCTGTTGAGTGACACTGAATATTATGAGGATGTGGTCTGCCCAGCTTGTGATGAAAACTCTCAAAGTGCTGAAATTCGGATGAAGCACTTAAGGTCTAAGGAACATAGAGAGTTGGTGGCGCTACAGCTGGCAGCCGAGAAAGGAGCTCTGAGAGTTTCAAAAAGGCAGAAAAGAAAAAGAAGAAGCAGAAGATAATAACTGTCTAAAATATTAGCACTTCTACCATTCCAGGCGGGACATTACGAAAGGAGCTAAATTCGTTGAAAAACTGGTAAATGTCAAGACAGCCAGTTGGTTGTCAAAGTCCGCACTGCTGGTTCAACAGGACGAAAGTTCAAGCTGCTACGTCAAGAAAAAGGCTATGGAGGAGTCACGCTAGCCAGGTGAACCGGCTACCCCAAAGAAATGTTGTTCTGAACGAGTCAAGATCAGAGACTGAATCATAGAGTCATAGAGTCATAGAGTCATAGAGTTTTACAGCACAGAAAGAGGCCCTTCGGCCCATCGTGTCTGCGCCGCCCATCCATCCCTGTCCAGTCTAATCCCATTTTCCAGCATTTGGTCCATAGCCTTGTATGCAATGGCATTTCAAGTGCTCATCCAAATGCTTCTTGAATGTTGTGAGGGTTCCTGCCTCTACCACCCTTTCAGGCATTGAGTTCCACATTCCAACCACCCTCTGGGTGAAAAAGTTCCTCCTCAAATCCCCTCTAAATCTCCTGCCCCTTACCCTGAATCTATGCCCCCTTGTTATTGACCCCCCTACTAAGGGGAAAAGTTCCTCTTTGTCTACCCTATCTATGCCCCTCATCATTTTGTACACCTCAATCAGGTCCCCCCTCAGCCTTCTTTGCTCCAAGGAAAACAACCCCAGCCTGTCCAGCCTCTCTTCATAGCTGAGGCGCTCCATCCCAGGTAACATCCTGGTGAATCTTCTCTGCACCCTCTCCAAAGCAATCACATCCTTCCTATAGTGAGGCGACCAGAACTGCACACAGTACTCCAGCTGTGGCCTCACCAGCGTTTTGTACAGCTCCATCATAACCTCCCTGCTCTTATATTCTATGCCTCAGCTAATGAAGGCAAGTATCCCATATGCCTTTTTAACCACCTTATCTACCTGTTCCGCTGCCTTCAGGGATCTATGTACATGTACACCAAGGTCCCTCTGACCCTCTGTACTTCCTAGGGTCCTACCACTCATTGTGTATTCCCTTGCCTTATTTGTCCGTCCAAAATGCATCACCTCGCACTTTTCAGGGTTAAATTCCATTTGCCACTTTTCCGCCCATCTGACCAACCCATTTATATCGTCCTGTAGCCTGAGGCTTTCCTCCTCACAATTTACCACCCCACCAATTTTCGTGTCATCTGCGAACTTACTGATCATACCTTTTACATTCTCATCCAAATCATTTATGTAGATCACAAACAACAAGGGACCCAGCACCGATCCCTGAGGTACCCCACTGGACACAGGCTTCCAGTCACAAAAGCAACCTTCGACCATCACCCTCTGCCTCCTGCCACTCAGCCAGTTTATGATCCAACGCGCCAAGGCACCCTGGATCCCATGGGCTCTTACCTTCTTGACCAGTCTCCTATGCGGGACTTTGTCAAAAGCTTTACTGAAGTCCATGTAAACTACATCCACAGCATTTCCCTCATCCACCCCCCTAGTCACCCCCTCGAAAAATTCAATCAGATTTGTCAGACATGATTTACCCTTGACAAAGCCATGCTGACTATCCCCGATTAATCCTTGCCTCTCCAAGTGGAGACTAATTTTGTCCCTCAGAATTTTTTCCAATAATTTCCCTACCACAGATGTTAGGCTCACTGGCCTGTAATTCCCTGGTTTATCCCTGCTACCCTTCTTGAATAATGGTACTACGTTAGCTGTTCTCCAGTCCTCTGGTACATCCCCTGTGGCCAGAGAGGTTCTGAAAATTTGTGTCAGAGCCCCTGCAATCTCCTCCTTTGCCTCCCACAGCAGCCTGGGATACATCTCGTCTGGGCCTGGGGATTTATCCACTTTTTGGCCTGCTAAAACTGCTAGCACCTCCTCCCTCTTGATGCTAATATGTTCAAGTATGTCACAGCCCCCTTGCCCGATTTCTATGTCTGCATCGTCTTTCTCCATATCTATGAACTGTTTCCGCAGAGACGGAACCTGTGAACTGTTTCCACCGAGATTATATTTGTAAATTGTTTTATATGACATTGACTCCACCGAGATTATAGCTGTAATTTGTTTTATAGGAAGTTGAAGATATGTATGTTTAACGGGGACTCTGTAAGTAATAAGCTAAAAAGGGAGGATTGTAGTGTATGTACCCGTCTACCTTTAAGGGAACTATTGAATGTAACCGTTCACCTTTAAGGGAACTACTTTAGGTGTGGCACTATTTGTTTGGCTTCTGTATACTGTAATACCGATAGTGACCACACCAGTATATAAGTGTTGTAGCAGGATTTCTGGGGCAGATTCGCCCGGACCTTCGAATAGTAAAGACCTGTTTGTTTGTTACTTCTGAAGTCTGTGTATTTATTAACTGCACAACCCAGAAGCCATATCTTGTTCCCGGACAGTGGCAAGAAGCCTCCCAAGAGGGTGTACAGGAGAGCCTGGAGGTAAATCGCCCAGAGGGTCACAGCCAACAGCGATGTCCCCAGGACTGGTGTCCAATGCCGGAAAAAGTTTAACGACCTCACTCGGATTGTCAGGGTGAGTACCCTTTCCAGTGTCGCCCTCATCCTTGCATGTGCACCTCACATTATGGGCAAAGGGACCTCAAAGGCCTAATGGCCAGCCCTCATCCAGCAGCTATGGCACTGGCATGAACATCAATTGCACTTTCTGCACTTTACACACTGGCCAAGCTATTCGACCATGGGAGGCAGTGCACACAACAACAGGGCACCACACTGGCCAAGCTATTCGACCATGGGAGGCAGTGCACACAACAACAGGGCACCACACTGTACTTAGAGGCCGTCCTTTCTCTTGCAGGCCAAGCTGGCCCAGAATCTGAAGAGCTGGACTGTCACCGGGGGAGGCCGTGCCCAGTTCCAGCAGCTCAGTGACCTTGAGGAGCGCGTGGGTCGAGTCATGGGTGCCCGGGTGATTGGACCCGTTGCAATTGGAGATGCCGACCCTGTGCTGGGCCCCAATGGTAAGGACATGACCGTTTGGACCTCTCTCGTTCCCCTTGCGCTTCAGATCTACATCCTTTGCCACTGTCCGACCAATGCGCAGAATGCCACCACTCATGCCTCCCTCGCTGACGCCCTGTCCTCACTCTAAAGCTACTCTTGTGTCTTCCTGCTTTCAGCTGGTGAGGAGGAGGTCCCTGAAGCTGCGAGTGTCAGTCCCTCGGAAGAGGAGGACGAGGAGGAGCAAGAGGAAGGCGGCACATCGGGGGAACCCTCATCCGCGCCAGGGGATGGCAATGGAGGAGACACGTGTTCCCTGGAGGAGAGCCAGGGGAAAGTGTTGCAGGGGAGTGTAGCTCCTGTGCCCAGTGGCGTCCAGCCACGCGGGAAGGGTCGGGCAGCTCGGCTGCCTTCTCCCCAGAGGGGGGAAGTGTTGCAGGGGAGTGTAGCTCCTGTGCCCAGTGGCGTCCAGCCACGCGGGAAGGGTCGGGCAGCTCGGCGGCCTTCTCCCCAGAGGGGGGAAGTGTTGCAGGGGAGTGTAGTTGCTGGGCCCAGTGGCGTGCAGCCACGCGGGAAGGGTCGGCCAGCTCGGCGGCCTTCTCCCCAGAGGGAGAGTCCGGCCTCCAGTCCGGAGACGGTCCTCGCCCAGGAGGTGCGCCTCCTTGATCAAATGTCCGCGGACTCGGATCGTCGGCACACCGAGTTCATGGGGGTTGTGGCACGGTTGCCTGAGGCCATTGAGTCCCTGGCTCATAGTGTGCCCGATTTCGGGGCCTCACAGGCCAGGGGTTTCGAACAACTCGCGGCAGCACAGGCCAGGGGTCTCAAACAATTCGGGGCATCACAGGACGCGAGTTGGGCACAATTCGGGGCATCACAGGATGCGAGTCGGTCCGAATTCGGGGCATCACAGGACGCGAGTCGGGCCGAATTCAGGGCAGCACAGGACACGAGTCGGGACGACTTCAGGGCAGCACAGGCAGCGAGTGGACAGTTGATCAGTGGTGCCGTGCAGTCACTGGCTGGTCTGATGCGGGCACAGACCAGGGCAGTACGGGCACTCACTGCTGCCACACTCGCTGTGTCACGCATGCATCACCAGGGCACCCGCCGCGCTGCTGCATCACAGCGGTCTGGCCTTCACCAGATTGCTGCGCTTGCTGCAGTGCCAGCCCGGCCGAGTGCCAGTGTCTCTGGCGACCAGCGAGCGCCTGGCATCAGCCAGCTTGCCCCCATTGCTGCAGCCGCCACTGCCACTCCCCCAGCAAAGCTGCGACGAGCTGCTGGAGAGACTGATGCTGGCCAGCCACAGCTGCAGCAGTCAGCAGCCGGCCCCTCGAGGGCCAGAGCTCGTCTAGGCCGACCCCCAAGGGCATCTGCCGTCACGCAATGTGCCCCTCAGGAGCCTTCCCCCAGCCTTGCAACACCCACAGGGCCCAGGTTGAGGCGGAGCAGCAGGTCGGCCAGGGACTGGAAAAGGCTGGACAAGGACTCGCCCTCTCGGCACACAAAGTAGAGTGTGTTGGCAAATGTTTTTTTATATGGGGGTGGTTGTGCTGTCTATGGGGGGGGTTCTTTTGGTAAGGCCGAGGATGAAGGCAAATGTTTTTTTATATGGGGGTGCTTGTGCTGTCTATGGGGGGGGTTCTTTTGGTAAGGCCGAGGATGAAGGCAAATGTTTTTTTATATGGGGGTGCTTGTGCTGTCTATGGGGGGGGTTCTTTTGGTAAGGCCGAGGATGAAGGCCATTTGGATGGACAAGTTTTGTTATTCCTCCCCAGGTTGTGGGAGTGAGATATGTTTTTGACTGTTTATTGGGGGTGTTGTGTGTTTTTGGGTTTCATGTGGGAAGGGCCCTGAGTTTGTTCAATAAAGCTTTTTCTTTATTCAGCTTGTCCATGTGTGATGTTTCAAGTGGTTGTTGCGTTAACCGGCTGAGGGCTTGCGGAGCGGCTGCATTCATGTGCCTTCATTGCCACAAGCCATTCCCTGACAGAGGGCCTAGAAGTGTCGTTCAATAAGCCGCCGATGGACGGCCCTTGGACCTTGTGGCTCCCTCCTGGGCTGGTACTCCTCCTCCTCCTCCTCCTCCTCATGGTCCTCCTGCTCGTCCTCCTGAGGTGGTGGTCCAACGTGAGGTGGCAGTGCCTGAGTCCTACGGATAGCCAGGTTGTGCAGCATGCAGCAAACGACGACGAACTGGGAGACTCTATCCGGCGAATACTGCAGAGATCCGCCGGAGCGATCCAGGCAGCGGAACCGTTGCTTGAGGACGCCAATCATTTGCTCTATGATGTTCCTTGTGGCTTGATGGCTTTCGTTGTATGCCTCCTCAGCAGGGGTCCTGGGCGCGCGGAGCGGGGTCATGAGCCATGTACACAAAGGATAGCCTTTGTCCCCGATAAGCCATCCTCTTGGGGGAGGCTGTGCCTGGAACAGGTCAGCCACAGTAGTCTGGCGCAGGATAAATGCATCGTGGCTGCTGCCTGGAAAGCGGGCATTGACAGCTAGGATGCGCTGCCTGTGGTCACACACCAGCTGTACATTGAGGGAATGGTAGTCCTTCCGGTTGTGGTAATCCTCGGCATTGTCGATAGGTGCCTGCAAAGCCACATGCGTGCAGTCAATGGCGCCCTGCACCATGGGGAAGTTGGCGATCCTCGCAAATCCGACTGCACGCTGCTCCTGCCTCTCTAGGGTCATGGGGAAGGAGGTGAATTGGTGTCTCCTTGTGAAAAGGGCATCGGTCACCTGCCGGATGCAGTGATGCACGGCAAACTGGGAGATGTTAGCTATGTCCCCAGCAGCGGCTTGGAAGGAGCCGCTTGCATAAAAGTTCATAGCCACCGTGACCTTCACTTCCACCGACAGAGACGTCCTGGACATCAGCTGTGGACGCAGATCTCTGTGAAGCAGCTGGCAGATCTCTGCAACCACCTCCCTTCTGAAGCGCAGCCTCTTAACACACTGCGCGGCAGTCATGGTGAGATAGGACACCTGCTGGCGGTATTCCCTGAGTGGGTAAGGCCTACGTTGCCGACGCCTGATGGCCCCTCTGCGTCTAGGCATGGCTGCCCCTCTCACACAGCGTCTGCGAGCCCTTCGCACATAATGCTGGAACTGAGGGTTGGAACCCCATGCAGCCCCCATAGTATACTTGCAAACAGTGAAATCACAATGAGTCAAATTTCCAAGCTCTGGCCAGAAGCCAAAAATACCTCTCCTATGTTGGCCCAAATCAGTAAGGTCTCTTCCTTGGTCTCTGTCCAGAAATCCGTTGCACTAAAGTCATTGCAGCAAAATGGCTGGCCTTTATAGTTCAGTCTAAGTGCCCTTTAATTAGCGCTCCCCGAGGCCCGCAGGGCCTCTGCTGCGTTCCACTTCACAGTTCTTAACAGCGCCACGCCCACATTGGGCGGGCGCCACTGAAGTTCCGGTTTGGGGCGCACAAACGGCGTTGCATGACGAAATAACGTCATAAGTTGCGCGCGCAGCTGGGCGCGCGCAAACACTTTGCGCCGGCGCTAAATGTCTACTGAAGTTGGGCGTAGGCGCAGATCGTTCTGTGCCCGGCCGCTAAGTGCCTAGCGCTCGAGATCTACTCCTCTTATGGCGCTAACGGCTGGCGAACGCAACTGAATTTCTAGGCCAATATCTTTGAAAATTATTTCAAGCTGTTAACATAAAATGCACCTAATCTGTTACCTCTCCTGCAGTCCTGTCTTTCTCTCTGGCCTCTCTCTCTCTCTCTCGCTCTCTTTCTTTGATGATGTCAGATACACTATTCAATCAAACAAGACAGGCTGAGAAATAGTTGTCAGAATTTGACTTGGTTAAATTACATTAAAATATGTATCCCTTAAGCTCAAAAAAAGCATCCAGTCAAATTTATAAACAAACCCACAATATGAAAGCAAAATACTGCGAATGCTGGAAATCTGAAATAACAACAGAAAATGCTGAAAATACTCAGCAGGCCAGGCAGCATCTGTGGAGAGAGAAACAGAGTTAACGTTTCAGGTCGATGACCCTTCGTCAGAACCCACAATATAGTTGTAGTTGAATTGAATGGTTTGGCTCTTTCCTCAGACACAACTAGTACAGTAGGTTAGTGAACAAAAATAACTTAGAAATTCATTGTACCTTTTTCTTGATCTTTTAAAGAAAGACAGGAACGTTCATCAGCTCATTAGCACAGATCGGGGTGGATTGAACTGCAAACATAACACGATTGAAGTTACCAGCTACAAATTTTACAACTTTATCAGGAGAATTTTTGTTCAGTCATGTTCCCAGCTTTTACTTGAACTCCAGTACAAATTCTACAAACCTGTGCCAGAGGGGGTATACTTTCCCATACCATTACAGATAATGGCCCAGAAATTCGGGTCCCAACGCGTGAGTACGCACGGTGTACTCACGCGTGGACCCGATGGAACTGCCGGTTCCTTGCATGCACAACGCATGCGCGGGAAACCGGCACTTCCAATCCTCTGAATGAAGAGGTTCAGAGGTCGAACGCGTGCGCGCGGGAGTCTGCGCGTGCACTTTGAACTTACGATTTTTTTACAAGTTTTTCCGTGAGGGTAAGTCTTTAGATTTTAGAAATGTAAAAACCAGTCATAAGGACTGCATTTTAAAAGGTAAGTGGTCAATTAATTAAAATTAAAACATTTTTTCCACAGGTTTGTTATTTTTAAATACTTTAAAGCAAGGTAAGTTTATTTTTAGCCCCATTTTTTTATAAAATTATTTTTTTCAAAAATTTAAATTATTGTTTAAAATAGTTATTTAATGTAATTTATAGTTTATTTAAAAAGTGTGATTTAAAAAAAAAATTATTTGAAGGTTAACTACTGTTTTGGGCCCTCAGCATTCATACATTTTGACAGGCCTTTCTGTCAATCTTATGAATGGGCTTTTCCCTCCTCCGATTGGCTGCCCATGGCTCACGTGATCCCAGGGGACGCATCGCACTAACTATGCCCCTGGGACACGCCAGCACAGCGCGCCGGCAGCTGGGCCAGGCCCCAGAGAGGAATTCTACACAGGCCCAGAGCTCAACTGCTGGCGCGCTAGGTAAGTGTAGGTCAGGGGCTTGCACCCGCGGAAAGCCCCCGACCCGAATTTCTGGGCCAATAGCTCGTCTGCACTGCATTGTGCAAATTATTTGGAAGCATAAGTAAATTTGAAAATGATGCCATTGATAGTGTACAGCACATTATCAGTGATACACAAAACTCCTTCTTCCAGAGCGAGGTGAATTTCCATGGGGATTCTCCTGTTTGATCAGCATTTACGCCATATTTCTGGGGATTCTGCGGCTCTTCTGCCAAAATTACGGTGGACGAGCAAAGAAAACTCAGTCAGAAAGTTGTGGATTTTAAATCCTACTCCAGAGACTTGGGCCCAAATGGTTCACTGGATCTCATCTTTAATGTTCTTACAATCTTACAATCGTGTCAATCATGGCTCAGTGGATCACATTCTTGCCTCTGAGTCAGAAGGTGCCATCTATTGGATGAGATGCTAAACCGAGGCCCTGTCTGTTCTCTCAGGTGGACATAAAAGATCCCATGGCACTATTTTGAAGAAGTGATGGGGAGTTACTTCGGTGTCCTGGCCAATATTTATCCCTCAATCAACATCACTAAAAACAGATGACAACATAACTCTTTATAATGGAAACAGCACATGTAAACTTGTCACACTGTAATTACTCCTTCTCACCAGCAGTGGTGCTGTAGTTGCTCAGTTTTGTGTCTCCCAGCACTTCAGCTGTACGGCAGAGAAACTCCTATTCTCCAAATCCCATTTTGCTATTTAACTATATATTGTAGGGGGGCATCTTTTTCGGGGTTTACGGTAATTTACCTTCCTTTACCTCGTTTATGGTAATTTACCTGGTCAAGCAGCTTTTTGATACTGCACCTCTGACCAATCCCAAACAGCGGTTTCGAATCGCTAAACCTCACCTTCCAGTTCGGACTGGAGGACTTATAATTAGTGATATATTAAAAATGGACAACTGGTCTGGATGTGAGAAAATCAACTTTTATTACACTAAAGAAAACTACACCACACGATTTGAGTAATCACTGTACAATTGCTTAAATGGGGGAAGACAGATGGCAAAATGAGGGATAAATGGCTACAATGTTAATTAAACAATCTTAGCAATTTCCCTTAAATTACCACCCCCCTTTAACTCCTTACTAGATTGCCTTGCTGAGGAGTCAGAAACCTGCTCACCTGGGGTCCAAGGAAGTAAGAGAGAGATAGCTTCTCAGGAGCTATCTTTATATCCTGCCAGCTCCTGCTGTTTGGCCCTGAAAGGGTCTGTGTGCAAAATGGCACACAAAAGTTCGAATACACAAGAGAAAGGCTATGATTGGCTGATTCAGAGTGGTTTGAATGTGTCTACGTTCTGGGGCCAATGTGTTCCCGCCTACATCCGGAGTTTCTGGGCTAACCAAAGGGGACACACCTGAATAATGGGTGATTCAAAACCCATTCATTCCAAACTGTTCTCTTTCAAAAGTCCTTTTCCGGAGTTTTGATGTGTCTCATTATGTGTAAGTGGTGTTGAATGGGGTTGGATTTCTGTGTAAACAGAAGGCCTTTGTCCTGTGGTCAGTCTCAAGTGGTTTAATCCCTTATGTCAACATCCTGCAGTTTCAATAAATAAACATCGATTGTCAGCAGGGAAGGGAAACTCCCTGGTTTGATTGACAGGTCTGACTGCCACTGCTTGATCCTCCCACTTACACAGACACTTCGAGCTGCTTCTCTTGTCCTTTTTGGCCATGCTTTTCTGACGGCCATCTTCAGACCCCTCTGCAATTTACACAGTTCGAAACTCAGAGGTACCATTTTAATCTTAAAGTCCTCATGTTGTCCAAGAGTCCTGGGTACCCTTTTAAAACATTGTCCAACCCAAATACAATTCAAATCACACAATTCTTCATCCACGATGTGGACCAATATTTTCCAAGATGTGGACCAATATTTCCCGATCTTCAGGGATTTAGGGAAAATTTGCGAACCCCTACAATATCATGGGGGTGAATTTCCTTGGGGCTTCTCCCACTTTGCCATCATAACTTTGGCATAAATTGGTAGCACTCTTGCCTCTCAGTCAGAAAGTTGTGGATTTAAATCCCACTCCAGAGACTTGGGCACAAAAGCTAGGCTGACACTCCCAAAGCAGTACTGAGGGCGTACTGTACTGTCAGAGGTGCCATATTTCAGATGAGACGTTAAACCGAGGCCCAGTCTGCCCTCTCAGATCGATGTAAAAGGTCCCATGGCTCTTTTTTTTTTAGAAGAGCGGGCAAGTTCTCCCTGGTGTCCTGGCCAATATTCATCCCACAAGTAACATCACTAAACCAGATTATCTGGTCATTATCACATTGCTGTTGCTGGGACCTTGTTGTGAGTAAATTGGCTGCTGCAATTCCTACTTTACAACAGTGACTATACTGCATAAGTGCTTCATTGTCTATAAAGTGCTTTGGGGCGTCCTGAGGTTGTAAAAAGCATTATACAAATGCAAGTCTTTTTTCTCTTTCTTTAAGTTTGCCAAAAACTCCATTGATGTGCGTAAACAATGTCCCCACCGAAATTCAGCCAAAGTTGCGGCAATGGAGCAGAAGAAGCCCCAAGAAAATTCACCCCTATAATATAAGATCAATGTGTTATATAAAAATTAGGACAGAATGTGTGACTTTAAAATGGGGATTTAATTATGTATATGTTCCCTTGTCCAATTAATCCTCCCCACCCTCGAACCCTGCTTCACCTGAAAACTAGATTGATTCCTGGGATAGCGGGACTGTCGTATGAGGAGAGATTGGGTCAACTAGGCCTGTATTCACTAGAGTTTAGAAGAATGAGAGGGGATCTCATGGAAACGTATAAAATTCTGACAATGGCTAGACAGACTGGATGCAGGGAGGATGTTTCCCCTGGCTGGGGGGTCTAGAACGAGGGGTCACACTCTCAGGATACTGGGTAGGACATTTAGGACTGAGATGAGGAAAAATTTGTTCACTCAGAGGGTGGTGAACCTGTGGAATTCTCTACCACAGACAGCTGTGGCGGCTCAGTCATTGAGTATATTGAAGAAGGAGATAGATAGATTTCGAGACACAAAAGGCATCAAGGAGTATGGGGAGAGAGCGGGAATATGGTATTAAGATAGAGGATCAGCCATGATCAGATTGAATGGCAGAGCAGGCTCGAAGGGCCAAATGGCCTACTCCTGCTCCTATTTTTCTATGTTTCTATACTTGGTCTTGACTCCTCGTGTGTTACTTCATTACTGGACTGAACATCACTGTTGGCAGAAATTTGAGTCATCCATTCAGATGCTGGCTGGCTGTGTACAAACTCACTACTGTGACTGCTGATGTAAATGTGGAACTTGATCTTTGCAAATGAGGTGACTTAGTAGTCCGGTGGTGGTAAGCATTCAAAATGGTAAGAGAGAAACAATATAGAAGGCTGAGCTTAAGCAAAATGGAACTGTCTGCACTTGATAGCAAAACAGAAAATGTAGAAACAGAATCTTTACATTACATTATTTTACTATAAGAGCATGGGATGGGATGGTCCAGTATTACTGGAAAGGTGAATTGTTACTGTGGAGTCCACAGAAAAGACTACAACATCAAAAGATAAAATAAATGACTTTAAACATTGTGCAAGGTGCATAGTGGAACACAACAGGAGGATCAAAAAAACACTCTCTGATTTTAAGGTCACCATGAACATCACATTGTGCAGATATTTCAGCTGCTGTACAATGATGACACTACCTACTCCTGTGAGGCTGCTACAATATCTAGAAAGTAATTAAATAATTGTTAACTTTGCTATCATAAATATACAGTCTCAATGTAATAACCTCCACTGTTACCTGTGTACCATCATTATTCAATGAAGTTTAGCCAGTTCTCAGATGTCTTTAGGTTTTCTTTTGTTTGTTATATGCTAGGAAATAATGCTTTTCTTTCTTTTCTAAAAAATCTATCATCAGAAGTCCACGCAGACTTCATTTCTAGTAAAGCAAACTGTCATCTCATCACACATCATTCCCACAGAGCTAGGTCATCACTTATTTTATCATGGACGCTGATATTTATATCTCTCACTGGAGAAAGGACAAATGCAAATATTCACTGGACTCGGGCTCTCAACGTGTGGCTGTGCTGCCTAGCAGTGCAAAAATACATCCCTGGGGGTAAATTCTCCACAGGGCTTTATCTTAGCCACCTTTTCCTCAATTCTTAAATGTGGAAGTGTTGAGCACAGGTTAAGTTTACAAAATCTCCATTCCTGGTTCTTAATTTTTATCACTGGAAATTGTTTTGAATATCAATTATGTTAAGAACATGGTTTTATATTCATGGTAATGCTGAAGGGCTGAAATTTATATAAAATGTAAAATAAAATAAAAGACTGACAGAAAAACAGAAAAACCTCAATCACCTCCTCTAACCATAAATGTCACCATCATTGTCAAGTCCCCAACATCTTGGGGAGGCCATCATTGACGAGAAACTTAACTAGCCAGCCATATGAACACCATGACTACAAAATTAGGGCAGAGGCTGAGTACTTTATGACAAATAGCTCATCTCCTGATCCCGCAAAGCCTCTCCACCATCTACAAGGCTCAATTCAAGAGTTGATGGAATACTCACCACTCGCCTGGATGGGAGCAGTCACAACAACACTCAAAAGGTTTGACCCCATCCAGTCCACTTCATCAGCAATTTTCTGCCAATGGACTTAGTATCTACCCCCTCCATGACTGGTGCACTGTGGCTGCAGAAAGTACTAGCTACAGGAGTTACTACACGAACTCACCAAGCTTACTTCAACGGCACTTCCCAACCCTGCAACCTCCACTACTGAGGACAAGAGCAACAAGCTCATAGGAATAGCATTACTTCCAAAAGCACTTCCAAGTTACAACCATCCTGATTTGAACTAATATTGCCATTCATTCATTATTCTGGAATTCCTTTCCTAGCACCATCGTGGGAGCACTATTGGCACAAGGTTTTGCAGCAGTTTGATTAGGCTCACCATCACCTTCTCAGGGGAGCAAGTGATAGCCAATAAATGCGGCCTTGTCAGTGACTCCCACATTCTGAGGACAAATTTTTTAAATTATCAGATTGATAAACTGGAATTGGTGTATATACATTTATAATATCAAGATAGTCACTTTAAGTTCCACTCATTTTAAATCTAAATTTTGTATTTAAATACTGTAAATCCAAAATTAGAATTGTGCAGGATAGTATCTAATTTACAAAATTGTTATGATCACTGTACCTTTGATTGATCTCTGGGCAAGAAAAAGTATATTGCATTTGGATAAATGTTGAAAATTTAAAATTAAACATAAGTAATGCATTCTTGCTTATAAATATTACATAGAACTGCTTCATTGAACACCAAGGGGGAAAAATTCAGTTGGTAAGCGCCTCCCGTTAGCGCCTGGCGGGGACGCTAATGGGGCACTGATGCAGTAGTGCCGGGGTGAGGCAAATCCAACTCCACCACCCCCCCCCACCCCGTAGTGCTGCCACTAACAGTTACCACCAGCGACTTCAATGCCAGGCAGATCATGACATCAGTGAGCATGCAATGTTCACTGGGTGCCCTATCTGCAAAATTCATTGTCGCCCCCTGCCTTAGCACCTTACCCCCAACAGCGATAGGGAGAGGAGGCATCAAGCAGGCAGATGCTGGCTCCAGGGCACTACTTAAAGGGATCATGAGTAATGAGTCGCAGCTGTCAGGTTAGTGCTGTTTCACCGCTTCCTTTTCAGTTTGACATTGTGTAACAGTTTAATTCAGTCATTTAAAGGTTGTTTAGTATCAGGAGTGTTGTGGCTACTAACAATTAGTTACATTTATTCTCAAAACGTATCAACGTGTTACACTTGGTTCCATTAATGGGGGCTGTACTGGCAGTCGACCTCGCCCCCAGGATCTACGGTGGAGGGAGCGGAGGCAGCGAGAAAGGAACAGAGGGAGGAGAATGGTCACGAGGGCTGCATCTCCTTCTCCTTGACCTGCTGCTGCTGGCTGAGATAGCTGCACAGCCATCAATGATGAGAATGAGGTTCTGCAGCATCAACAAACCTCCCCTTTAAGAACTGGAAAGAGCCTGTGGCAATGATGACTTGTGATTAGACTGCACCTGATATTGGTTAGCGTTTTGAGTTTAACACCACTGAACTAGGCCATTAGCCATTGATTTAGTGCTCCAATCCTTTCTTTGTGCAATGAGACTGAATTTTGCATGCAGTCTGAAGCATTAGCGCCTGGTGTTAATTCTCAAACTTTTCTAAAGTTACCGTCCATTCCTGGGCTATAATGAATTTCTCCCCCTAAATATATAGTCAGCTGAGCAATTTAAGCACATGGAATCATTAGCATTAGTAGGTAAACTGACATGAATTTAGACATTGAGCTCTCTCAATCTAGAATTATACCCCCAAAAAATACTTAAACTACAAAAACAAAGTCCTCATATCTGGTGTATAAAAGTACAGAGACACATCAGAATCAGTGTGCTGCTGTCTGTTATTCTCATGTTGCTACAGGCAAGCCTGTCTTCCCTGTTTTTATGACGCCATCTACAAATTACACTGTGGTCAGAAAGCACCACCAGAGAAGCAGATCCCTTTGAGAGTCAGCCATTACAATGCCGTAGCAATAGTTCTGATTCAGATAATAAAATGTCATTCATTTTAAATTATATTATAGGAACAGAGGTTCCTATCTGAATAATGGAGTTCAACTCAGTGAAACAAAATAACAAAGTTTAATGAACAAACAAGTTAACTGGTAAAACTACAGGAGAAGGTGTACACAGGTCTATTCAGCTTGCCAGCACCTCAACAACTGCTGCAAGTTTTATGTAAGCTGACGTCATGACGTCATCACGTTCTCCGCGCCACTGGCGGTCACGTGATCGGCGTCATGACGTCATCACGCAGAGTGCAAGAAAGTACATACAGTATAGTTAACAGACAGTTTAAAGGTGCAGTCCGCAGCTGCACTACACTGTGGTTAAAGGGATTGTTGCTAATTGCCCCGAGTCTCTTGGTGGCTCCGCCACAGGCGCCCCCCCAGAATTCTCTTTAACAGACAGTGTCAAACGAACAGGAGGTTTGATGATCCTGCCCGACCAACTACGAAACTCAGACAGCAGCAGTGGAACGTTGGAAGACGAGCTGGTGCTTGGCTGTGTCTGAAGTGGCGCATCAGGGGTGGAGGAAACAGTAGCAGGAGGTGTGGACGAGGATGAGGCAGAAGCAGGCGGTTCAATAGCGGGCTGTTGCATAATTGGTCTGGCAGTCAACGGTGGTCGTCCACGGCGAGGTGGCTGGGCGACAACAACTGGTTCACCCCGATCTAGATGGGCTGGTTTAAGTCAGTCGATAGAGATGGTATCGGACTTGCCTCCCACTTCGACCGTGAAAATGTTTTCTCCCGATGAGATGACACGAAACGGTCCCGCATAAGGTGGTCTGAGCGGATCTCTGAAAGCGTCCTGCTGAATAAAAACGTAATCGGAGCTCATAAGTTCTGCCGGAACATGAGGCCTCTGTAGGCTGTGATGCGAGGTTGGAATAGGCAGGAAATTCTTTGCCGCCTCGTGATGCTGAAGGAGCTGCTGAGCCGGCGACCACGGTTCTGTATGTGAAGGGAGGAAGTCCCCTGGCACTCGAAGTGCTTGACCGTAGACTAACTCAGCCGATGAAGACTGGAGGTCGTCTTTAGGGGCTGTGCGGAGGCCTAGCATCACCCAAGGGAGTCTGTCCACCCAATTGGGACCACGCAAGCTGGCACGGGGGGACGTCTTGAGAGACCGATGAAACCTCTCGCACAGACCATTCGCCTGCGGATGGTAAGCGGTGGTACGGTGCAGCTTGGTACCCAAACCCTGTGCAACTGCGTTCCACAATTCTGACGTGAATTGTGGACCTCGGTCGGAGGAGATGTCAGATGGCATCGAGCCACCCATGACGAAATGAACGCCCTGGAGACGTCCGCTGCAGTGGTAGCGACCAAAGGAATCGCCTCTGGCCACCTGGTGGTGCGGTCCACTACCGTCAGGAGATGCGTAAAACCCCGCGAAGCGGGGAGAGGACCCACTAAGTCCACGTGTACGTGATCGAACCGGCGTTCTGGCACCGGGAAGATGGCCACTGGAGCCTTAACATGACGATGGACTTTTGATTTTTGACAGTCCACGGAATTGTTTGTCCAGTCCCGAACGTCCGAATGCATCCCTTTCCAAACAAATTTGCGGGACATGAGCCGTTGTGAAGCTCGCATCCCCGGGTGTGATAAACCGTGTATAGCCTGAAAAATCTTCTTACGCCATTCGACCGGCACAATGGGCCGGGGCACTCCCATGGATGTGTCGCACAAGAGCGTGGTTCCTGCTGCTTGGAACATAACATCGGCTACCTGCACACTGGAAGGCATGGTCCGATACGCCTGTACTTCAGGATCTGCCAGTTGTTCTTCCGCCAACCCAACGAAATCGATTCCCAGGTGAACTGCCTGGACTGGGGCACGTGAAAGGCAATCGGCCACGAGATTATCTTTGCCGGATACATGTCGTAAATCCGTCATAAATTCGGATATAAATGTAAGGTGGCGCTGTTGCCGAGCTGACCATGGCTCCGCCGTTTTAGCCATTGCGAACATGAACGGCTTATGGTCCGCGAATGCAGTGAACGGGCGCCCTTCCAAGAGAAAATGAAAATGCCGAATGGCCAATAACAGGGCCAGTAACTCCCTGTCAAAAGTGCTATATTTTCACTCGTTCTTGCGCAGTTGGTGGCTGAAAAAGGCCAACGGCTGCCAAGTCCTGTCGACCCATTATTCCTGAACCGTCCCGATGGTGTAGTCGGAGGCATCGGTAGTGAGGGCGACGGTCGCGCCTGGGAGTGGGTGTGCCAGCATGGTTGCATCTGCCAATGCCGCCTTGGTGTCAAGGAACACCTGGTCCATCTGCGGTGTCCAAGTGATAACGTCCTTGCTCGACTTCCCTTTGAGTGCTTCGTACAGCAGCTGCATCAACTGGGCTGCCTTGGGGACAAAACGATGATAAAAATTTACCATCCCCAGGAACTCCTGAAGAGATTTAACTGTGTGGGGCCGCGGGAATGCCGTAACTGCCTCTACCTTGGTGGCCAGTGGGACGGCGCCTTCTGAGGTAACCCTATGCCCCAGAAAGTCAATGCTGGTTAACGCAAACTGGCATTTGGCTAGGTTTATGATGAGGCCATGTTGGCCGAGGCGGGCAAAGAGTGTACGTAAATGGACCATGTGCTCATTTGTATTCTTACTAGCGATGAGAATGTCATCCAAGTAAACGAAAATGAAGGGAAGATCCCGTAACACAGAGTCCATGAGTCGCTGAAAGGCCTGAGCCGCGTTTTTCAATCCGAGCAGCATTCGGAGGAACTCAAAAAGGCCAAACGGTGTGATGACCACCGTTTTGGGGACATCTTGAGGATACACAGGAACTTGGTGATATCCGCGGACGAGATCTACTTTGGAAAATACTGAGTTGCCAGCCAGATGAGCCGAAAAATCTTGTATATGCGGTATTGGATACCTATCCGGCGTAGTGGCTTCGTTAAGGCGTCTGTAATCCCCACAAGGCCTCCATCCGCCGCCTGGTTTAGGAACAATGTGTAGTGGGGAGGACCAAGGACTGTCGGAACGTCGGACAATCCCAAGGCGCTCCATGGTCTGAACATAAGAACATAAGAACATAAGAAATAGGAGCAGGAGTAGGCCATACGGCCCCTCGGGCCTGCTCCGCCATTCAATAGGATCATGGCTGATCTGAATCTAGACTCACGTCCACTTCCCTGCCCTCTCCCCGTAACCCCTAATTCCCTTATCTGCTAGGAAAATGTCTATCTCCATTTTAAATGTATTTAATGTTGCAGCTTCCACAGCTCTGGGGTAGCAAATTCCATAGATTTACTACCCTCTGAGTGAAGAAGTTTCTCCTCATCTCAGTTTTGAAAGGGCAGCCCCTTATTCTAAGATTATGCCTCCTAGTTCTAATCTCACCCATCAGTGGAAACATCCTCACCGCATCCACCCGATCAAGCCCCCTCACAATCTTATATGTTTCGATAAGATCGCCTCTCATTCTTCTGAACTCCAATGAGTAGAGTCCCAACCTACTCAACCTTTCCTCATACGTCAACCCCCTCATCTCCGGAATCAACCAAGTGAACCTTCTCTGAACCGCCTCGAGAGCAAGTATATCTTTTCTTAAATATGGAAACCAAAACTGCACGCAGTATTCCAGGTGTGGCCTCACCAATACCCTGTATAACTGCAGCAAGTCTTCCCTGTTTTTATACTCCATCCCCCTTGCAATAAAAGCGAAGATTCCATTGGCCTTCCTGATCACCTGCTGCACCTGCATACTAACTTTTTGTGTTTCATGCACCAGGACCCCCAGATCCCTTTGTACTGTAGCACTTTGCAGTTTCTCTCCATTTAGATAATAACTTGCTCTTTGATTTTTTCTGCCAAAGTGCATAAACTCACACTTTCCAACATTATATTGCATCTGCCAAATCTCTGCCCGCTCACTTAGCCTGTCTATGTCCTTTTGCAGGTTTTTTATGTCCTCCTCACTCACTGCTTTCCCTCCCATCTTTGTATCGTCGGCAAACTTGGATATGTTGCACTCGGTCCCTTCCTCCAAATCGTTAATATAGATTGTAAAGAGTTGGGGTCCCAGCACTGACCCCTGCGGAACACCACTAGTTACTGATTGCCAGCCTGAGAACGAACCATTTATCCCAACTCTTTGTTTTCTGTTAGATAGCCAATCTTCCACCCATGCCAGTATATTACCCCCAATCCCGTGATTTTTTATCTTGATCAGTAATCTTTTGTGTGGAACCTTGTCAAATGCCTTTTGGAAGTCCAAATACACTACATCCACTGGTTCCCCTTTATCCACCCTGTATGTTACATCCTCAAAGAATTCGAGCAAATTTGTCAAACATGACTTCCCCTTCGTAAAACCATGCTGACTCTGTCCTATTAAATTATGTTTATCCAAATGCTCTGTTACTGTTTCCTTAATAATGGACTCCAACATTTTGCCAACCACAGATGTTAGGCTAACTGTTCTATAGTTTCCAGCTTTTTGCCTACTTCCCTTCTTAAATAAGGGTGTTACATTAGCAGTTTTCCAATCTGCCGGGACCTTTCCTGAGTCCAGGGAGTTCTGGAAACTCTGCCTTTGCAGCTGCAAGCTTTCCGGGTTCCAATCTTCGTGCCCGAGCGTAAACAGGTGATCCCGTCATGGTGATGCGATGCGCCACACCGTGCCTTGCGACTGCTGCCGAAAATGTAGGCCTGGTGAGCTCCGGGAACTCGCCAAGTAGGCGCGTAAACCCGTCCTGCAATGGAACCGCACAGGCGACCGACCAGGAGACGGCGGTGCTGCGGTGGCAAGGCACCGCGTGGAAAGTGGACGCAATAATGAGTCAGCAGTGTTGGACGTCGACCAGAAAGCCGTTGGCACAGAAAAAATCAGCCCCTAGGATGGCCTGTGATACTTTAGCCGTTATAAACTCCCACACAAATAAGTCGGTGCCGAGGGTTAAATTGACTGTCCGTTTGCCGAACGTGCGAATAGCCGCACCATTGGCTGCCTCGAGAGAAGGACCGTGACCGCCAGATTGCAGATCCAGCTTTGAAGCTGGCAAAATACTGCACTGTGAACCAGTGTCGCACAGGAATTGTCGCCCTGTCATGGAATCCGTAATATAAAGGAGTTTTCCCACTGAACCGACTGCCATGGTGAACTGGGCATGATACGTACACCAGCCTGCTGGAGGAGGGCTGGGCTTCATTCGCGTGGGGGGAAAGGCGCCTCGTGGCTGCACAACACTGCTGTGTGACCATAAAAATCTTGTCTGCCTCTGCAGCGAGCTCGGCACAGTCCGTAATTGCAGAACTGGCCAAGGCTGCCTGAACTGGTTCAGGTAGCTGGCAGAGGAAGAGTTCTCGGAACAAAAAACATTGGGGCTCTGAACTCAAAAGCCTGAGCATCTGGCTCATCAGTTCCGATGGTTTTGAGTCTCCGAGGCCGGGCATAGAAATAAGCCTGCGTGCGCGCTCCGACTTATTTAGACCAAACACCTGTAGCAAACGAGTTTTTAGAGCTTCATACTTGCCCTCTGCCGGTGGATTGCCAAGGAGGCTGATGACCCGCGAGGCCGTGGTGCTGTCGAGAGCAGAGACCATGTAATAATAACGGGTCGAATCCGCTGTAATCTCCCGGAGTGCGAACTGGGCTTCTGCCTGGAAAAACCATGCTGCTGGTTGCTGTTCCCAGAACTGCGGCAATTTAAGGGCGACGGCGTTCGTGTTCATTATAAATATCTCAACGAAAGTTGTCCGATGAGATTGGGGTCACCAATATAGGAACGGAGGTTCCTATCCGAATAATGGAGTTCAACTCAGTGAAACAAAATAACAAAGTTTAATGAACAAACAAGTTAACTGGTAAAACTACAGGAGAAGATGTACACAGGTCTATTCAGCTTGCCAGCACCTCAACAACTGCTGCAAGGTTTATGGAAGCTGATGTCATGACGTCATCACATTCTCCGTGACACTGGCGGTCACGTGATCGGCGTCATGACGTCATCACGCAGAGTGCAAGAAAGTACATACAGTATAGTTAACAGACAGTTTAAAGGTGCAGTCCGCAGCTGCACTACACTGTGGTTAAAGGGATTGTTGCTAATTGCCCCGAGTCTCTTGGTGGTTCTGCCACAATATCTTTGTGTGTGTCTAACTGTCCCTTCATTTATGCATAGAACAGAAAAAAAATAGGAAATGATTGCACTAAAGCGAACTAGGCTACCTAAATCACCTTAAATTGAACTATGCTACCAAAATCATCCTAATGTATACGAGATTACCTAAATCAAGTACCTTTATTTTTTAAAATTAATGGGGTTGAATGCCGAAGAATAAGGGCATCCTGGCAACTTCCTTCCCTGCTGTCATTTAGATTAATTGAGAGTCACACTATTAAACCAAAAGAAAAAATGTGAGAAGTACCCATTAGGTCAGTAGGCAACTTTAAAGAGAAAATAAGTTAACATTTTGAGTATAACCCTTCATCAGAACCAAAGCATTTCCAGCAGGAATAGGGAGCTTTGTAAACTAGTTTCATTCAATTAAATACTTTTTCCCTACTCAGTTTTTCCCTCTAACTTTCTCCCCTCCTCTTCTAAAGGTGGCATCTCTTGTTGGGGGATAGTTCTACAGTACCAACTGCCTTCTGATACCTCACCCAAGCTGCCCTTCTCCTATGGACTATGAAGGCTGGTGGGCTAGGTGACCATAAGGCCATTACAGCCAAGTCTGATTCCACAATCATCTGGCATGTACTTGCAGCAGGGGTAGCCAGATACTGATCAGCTGTGGCACACACCTCACAAGTGGCTTTCTACAATCCCTGGTGGAAGTGTATACATGAGGATGTTGGGTAAGAACAAATCAGAATTAGCTGTGATGGCTACCACAGCCAAATAGCTCATCAACACTCACTCTCCAAGCTCACATATGAAGAATGACAGAATAAGAAAGATACCAAAGGGGGAGGGGTGGGGGTCAGTGGCTATCCGACAAAAGACAGTAGGAGAGGAAAGGGCAGGGGGAAAAATAAAAAAGGGACAAATTTGACAAGAAAAAAAAAATCATCTGCAATTCCTCTTCATCCATTTAACATTTAGAGCTCCAAGATACTCTGTGCTCTCAGGGGTGGCCAGTTTAACATTTTATTTGTATAATAATGTGTGACTGAAAATACAGCAATAGTACTCAGTGATCACACTCAGTTTAAATTGAGTAACACTCTTGCAATTATGCAGGAGAAGCCCTGTTACTATAATAGAACTTCTGAATTGCTAAAATAAAAGTGGGATATGTCAAAAAGTCTAAAGTGTGACAGGAGCACCATCAGAGCATATGAGCTGGGTGCATACAGTTACCCAAATAAGAGTTCTGTACACAAATGCATGTCGCATAAGGAATAAAACAAGTAAGTTAGAAGCACAAATTCAGCTTAAAGGCTATGATGCCGTAGCCATTACAGAGACCTGGCTACAAGCTGGGCATGACTGGGAGCTAAATATTGCAGGCTATAGGATCTTTAGAAAGGACAGGGGAACTGGGAAAGGAGCAGCAGTAGCAATATTGATAAAATGCACAATTACAGCAGTAGAAAGAAGGGATATCAGCAATGGCAATCAGGCAGTGGAAACACTTTAGGTAGAATTAAGGAACAGTAAAAGATGCAAGACTCTGGGGACATTGTAATGTAATGTATAAATATAGAGATCAGTGAAGCATGTATTAAAAAGAAGGCAGTTATAATGGGAGATTTTAATTTTCACATAGACTGCGAGAAGCAGATGTAGTCAAAGCCGTGGATTTCTAGATTGTATTCAGGACAGTTTTCTGGAACAGGTTTGAGGGGGAGAAGGGAGAGTCACAAACCAAAGTATTACATTTAAGTAAGACAAACTTCAAATGGCTGAGACATAAATTCACCACTGAAAACTGAGCTGAACTGTTGATGGATAAAAGAAAACCCATTTTTGTACTTTTTTATTTTAAACAGATGCACTATTTTAAATCCATCATTCTTTGTAAGAGCAGGATAAATGAAAGGGAATGTTCATTAGATCATTTTCTTTGATACAATTGAAATTCAGGTCATTTTGGCTCGCTTAAGACTCTGTGGTATATTAATATCACAGTTGGCTGCACCATTTGATAATGGAACAGTGATAACGCTGTAGATTGAAGATGTGCCTGCTATAAAGGAGCTAATAAATTAGTCCATGAGCATTTCTTCAAATCTGTGATCTGTAAATATGTGTTTTTAACTGTGGTACATGCGTGGGAATTTGTACATTTCTTGAAAAATTCTATAAAAACAAATAAACTATGGTTTTGCTTCATATTTTGACAGTGATTAGTTATAACAATTGCTGCATCTAAAATACTTCCAGGCTTAAAATTTTAAATAACACACTATTTGCGATCATCCACCAGTGACGGAACCCGACAAAGAAATAATTTCACATATCTTCACAATTTGGATAATTACTCGAAAGCAATAAAACTCAACAAAATTGAATGGAAAAGCTGGTTTGGAGCCCTGCTTATCATGAATATGTTATTGCATAATTTGTATTATCCATTTTCAACTGAAAATGTCTATAGAGTTTTCATTATTTTTGATGCATATTTACAACCATTCTTTACTGCTTTGGGTGGGAAGGATAATACAGGAAACTTTGTGCTATCTGGAGGTGAGCTATCCGGCAATCTGGAGCCACCGGCAAAAATCAGCAGCCGTTTTAAATTCTTTTTGTTTGTTTTTTTTGCTTTGTTTGAACAGTCAAGCTGTGCAAGGTCTGTAGCTATAGCAACAGCTTCAGCTACAGAGCTTTAGGGCCACACCGAGTGTTTAGAAGCTGTTGCTAAGCAACAGTGTTTGTTGTCAAATATGGAGATAAGAATCTCCGTATCTCTCAACATTAACTCTGGAGAGTACGGAAGTTTTGAGGCAACGGCAGCAACTCGGTCCCGTGGGTGCCGGATAGCACAAAGTTTCCTGTACAACTTAATTTACGGATAAATTCAGAAGTTTAAAAAAATGCTTTACAAGGCGGAGAGAAAATAATGAAGCATCCTACATTGTCATTACATTACCAGATGTGCATTAGCATATTCAAGCATGATTTTCTGTTATTTCAGAGTTAAAAGTGGCCGTCAGTAAGGGAAAACATATTGGCCCAGAATTTGCTGGAGCGAGCCATCTCGCAGTGAGCACCGGGAGTTGGATTTCTTTTCCTTATCCTTCAGCTCCAATTAACATTGCGCCATAATTTGCTGGAAGTGCGAGCTGATAACGGGGCATTTGGGACCTTGCTGAATGACAGGCTCAGCAGTATATCTCCTTAAACAATGAAATTTAAGGATTTGAATGGTCGGCAAATCTCTGAAGTGGCAGCTTGGATATTATTTAAACAAAGTTTATCACCAAATTACATGCAGGAAAATGCATAGTTCTAAGTGTTTTTGCCTATGGAACATGACACATGAACTTATGAATAAGACAGCCTCCTGCTCAGGGTTCAGAACATTATTTTTTTTTTAAATTCCTGTTACTTGCGTAATCAGCAAAGTGATTGTTGGTTACTTACAAAGTAGTGGGCCCACATACTTTGAGGTGGGGGTAATTCTAAATCCTGACAAGCTGAAATGAATTTAGCAGTGCCTTTATTCCCAGCCAGAATCCACAATGAATCAATTTAACAAATCAATTTAATCAGTTTAACTTGCATCCTGGTTGCATGCTTTATGTGGCATGTGCACATTATAATTTAATCTCTAACCGGTTTCAAAGTGGAAGGCCATTGGAAAAATAAATTACCCCATTAACAGGGTCCTTACACTGTTAAATAGCAGCCCTAACTTTCTCCGCGAATTTAATTTGCATTTACTGTGCAAATGCAGCAATTTCTTGACACACCTGGGAAGGTTGGCGGTGAGCTCCGCTTCTTTGCGAGGCTAACGGATGAGCACCGTAAAATGCCCAGCAATCTGTGGCGATTCGCAAATCACAGCGTATCTGTTCCCCACCACAAATTGCTGGGTTTCTAATAACATGGTGCGCCTTTAAATCACCGTTATTTTCCCAGCAAATTCTGGGCCATTGTTGGAATTTAGGACATGATTTTTGTAAGCCAAGAGCAGGTCAGGAATTTGAGTCAGTGGTTATGAGCTGACAGTAATCGGCTGCACATTTTAATTACTTCAGCAAAACATATTTTTTTTGATTCACAAGTACAGATGAGGAAGTCCAGTTGGCCCATCTTAGCCCATCCATCATATCCAATTAATCTACTGTTTTAAATGAGGTGTGTGCCAAAAACTCTTTGACGATAATTGTGATAATTAGTGATATTTTGAAAGCAGAATGAACTAGCATAGAATATTTAAAGATCACTGCAAAAGTGAAGGGAAGGTTAATGAGACCAAGACAGTACACAGAAGCTTATACCATTGCTTCCAGCTTTAGAGGTACAGATATCAGGGCAAATTTTAACTCCCCACTCAGTGGGAATAGAGTGGGCGAGCACTTAAAATGAAGCGGCTTCATTTCCCACTCTGTTTCCGACAATCTCCGATTTTAACCCAGCTGAATTGGGCGGGGCATGAGAAGCCCACCAGACTCAGGCGGAAGCTTGAAGCATAAATAAGAATCAGGGTCCGATGACGTCAATAGGACCCCGATAGCATTTTAACTGGAGCCAGAGCTGAGAAGTCACCAAGGCTTCCGTACAAGGCAGAAGCAGGTCAGCAGTTGGTGGGAAGGAGGAAGAGGCCCACCTGTTGAGTGAAAAAATGTCATTCACGGAGCCAGCAGGAGCAGGACCTAACCTACCGTGGGAGAATGACACGATCAGATCGGTCGCCAGTTTCACACGCCACCTGATTTTACTTTTGATTGAATAGAGCCTCTCAGAAAACTTGGCTATTTGCCACACTAGTTGGCAGTGGCTCTGGGTGTGTCACTGAGTGTCTGGAATTATACATGTATCCACCATCAGGCCACAAGGCAATTGGGCAGCAGACCTGTCACCAAAATCAGATATATACCAAGTCACTAGATAACCCAAAGCACCTGACAAAATTATCCTTTTTGATATGGAGTATGATAATCTCCTTTACCCTCCCCTGACTTTTCCACACTGCACATCACATATGGATAAGAGAGCAACCTGATACCAATTCTCTATCAAAGTTGTTCTGAACAGGCCACAAGGAGACACGTGGGCATGTCTTGAGATACATTTCCTTTTGATGTTGCTCTCTCCTGTGGAGAAACACTTGAGAATACTCATAGCTCTCCTTTACAGTGCCCCAGCTGAGATTGAAAATTGACCAGAATGCAGGCAATCAAACCTGTGCTAAAGCAACATTCTTCCAAAAAAAAACGATCTTCTTGATGTGATTATTTTTGGTGGCATTTACTTTTAACTGTGGAGTTAAGATACTTTATTTCTGTCGTTGAATCTTGATACTCTGTCTAGCAGTAATTTGGGAGAGGTTAGCACTTCTCTGTATTTCTCTGCATTTTGATGGACCTCCATTTCTAAAATGGGAATCACTTTAAAATAAATTATATTTGGAACGCATAAGAGATTAGCGTGCAAAATTAAGGCACATGGGATTGGGGGCAAGGTATTGACTTGGATAGAGAACTGGTTGGCGGATAGAAAGCAAAGAGTTGGAATAAACGGGTCGTTTTCCAAGTGGCAGGCAGTGACTAGTGGGGTACCGCAAGGATCAATCCTAGGGCCCCAGCTGTTCACAATATATATTAATGAACTGGACGAGAGAATTGGATGTAATATTTCCAAATTGCAAACGACACAAAGCTGGGTGGGAGGGTATGCTGTGAGGAGGATGTCGTGAAACTCCAGTACGATTTGGACAGGTTGGGTGAGTGGGCAGAAACATGGCAAATGCACTATAATGTGGATAAATGTGAGGTTATCCACTTTGGTGGCAAAAACAGGAAGGCAGATTATTATTTGAATGGCAATAGATTGGGAGAAGGGGAAGTGCAAAGAGACCTGGGTGTTCTTGTGCACCAGTCGCTGAAGGTAAGCATGCAGGTGCAGCAGGCGGTTAAGAAGGCAAATGGTAGGTTGGTCTTCGTAGCAAGAGGGCTCGAGTACAGGAACAAGGATGTCTTGCTGCAATTGTACAGGGCCTTGGTGAGACCGCACCTTGAGTATTGTGTGCAGTTTTGGTCGCATTATCTGAGGAAGGATGTTCTTGCCATGGAAGGAGTGCAGCGAAGATTCACCAAGCTGATACCTGGGATGGCAGGAATGACGTATGAGGAGAGATTGTGTCGATTGGGCTTATACTCACTGGAGTTTAGAAGATTGAGAGGAGATCTCATTGAAACCTATAAAATTCTGTCAGGCCTGGACAGACTAGATGCAGGAAGGATGTTTCCGATGGCCGGGGAGTTCAGAACCAGGGGTCATAGTCTAAGGATAAGGGGTAAGCCATTTAGGACTGAGATGAGGAGGAATTTCTTCACCCAGAGAGTGGTGAATCTGTGGAATTCTCTGCCACAGAGGGCGGTGGAGGCCAGTTCATTAAATATATTCAAGAAGGAGTTGGATATATTTCTTAAGGCTAAAGGGATCAAGGGATATGGGGAGAAGGCAGAGATAGGGTACTGAATTTGGATGATCAGCCATGATCTCATTGAATGGTGGAGCAGGCTCGAGGGGTCGAATGGCCTACTCCTGCTCCTATCTTCTATGTTTCTATGTTTCTATGGAATGTAAATGTTGTTGTAGATTTTCAGCTTTACTTCTGTTCTATCAACACAAAAGATAATTCTCAGATACCTCAAGCTTAAAATAGCATGGGATCTTGCTTTTTAACATTTGGAACCTGCCAGACATGCCAGCGCATATTCGCTGTACTTCTTTTGCAGTAAGTTTTTAGTTTGAAAGTATTAGAGGATTCTGAAAATGTCTAGAAACAGGATGAGTTGGTTTTTCTCATGGAACATAGGAACCATCGTAACAGGAGTAGGCCATTCGGGCCTAGTTTGAACCCTCAGGCTTGCGCTGCCATTCAGGGCCAGTAACTAGATTTGCCATTGATACCAAACAATATTTTCTCTGCGTCTCTAGAACCAGGAAATAATTAGAAGATTTCAACATGTTTTGATAGGCAAGCATTTCTAACCTCATCGATGTAAGTAATGAAGAATGAGTGAATAAATTTCACATCGAGCACAGTTGGGGTTAAAGTAATTTTGTGCAAAGGTATGTTGCATATGGATAGAGTGTAATGCAAATCTCATGAGCTGTGGGCAATTTCTGTTACAGGTGATGGAAGGGAGAAGTCTATGAAAATTAATGATTTAGTCAGGAAGATACTAATAAATGGAAATGAGAAAGCAAACAAGGTGATATGTAAATGGGCATCCAGATTTGATTGCTTGCATCTCAATTAATTGTCTCATTAAACACAGGCATTTCAATTTTCACTTTGTTTCATAAATAATAATATACCAACAATTTTTTAAAAACTTATGACAACCTCACGAATACTGTTTAGATACACAATTTTCTCAAAATATCTACAACCTTACATTAGTGATTATGCATTAATATAAAGGTTGCATTTAATATAAATGCAACCTTTATATTAATGCAAATCACTATTAAATACTGCTGCATATTAAATGCAGTGGAACCTTCTTATCACCACTGCTTAAAGCAGCAGTGTGTTGTTTTAATATTTATTCTTATATATTTTAATGAGATTAATATTGTATCCACACCCCTTCAGAAGTTCCTGCTACATTTTTGATATATATTTTGTTTCCAAATCTACTTTGCGACTCCCACTTCCCTCCAGATCAGCTTAAGTTACAAGCCTGGAAAATGCAATGTAATTATTACTTTAGGAACACATTCATATCAAATTCCATTAGCTACTGTTTTAATGTAGGCATTAATCCATGTATTTGAAATGTATCCACCAAAATAGCAGACAAAGGGATATGGTACAAACCTGTTAAGTGTTCATATTATCATATCATGCAGCATAATTTCCAGGTTCTGGTCAATCAGCCTTTTACTTTAGTCAGTAGCCCATAAGCAGCATGTGAAATGGTCATCATAGAGTTACTGGGGATGGAGGAACTAGAAATCAGATCTGGTGATGATGCTATTCTATTAGCATTAACCCTCAATGTCCCCAGACTAAAGAAGGAAAAAGTCACCCAGGGTTTCTGCTTTTGATCACTGTCCAGTGATCGCTTGTTGGAACATGCATGTGTGAACATCCAATTAAGTCAGAATTGGCTCAACTCTGAAGCTTCCAAAGGTTGAGCAACCAGATGGCGCTCACTGTCGAGCCTTATCCATGAAGTGTGTAAAGTTTGGGCAAGGTGCCAGGTGGCTGCCAATGCTTGTGGAACTGTACCCTAGTTTGATTCATTGGGCTTCTGGAATAAAGGAGATAAAAGGAGATATCATTAGAAAGTAAAAGTTCCACTGAACCATTGTATTAGTGCTCCTGTCATTTTCCAAGCCTTATAGGCAATAGAAACTACTTAACTCATTGTGGACAGACAAATTGTGCTTTATTAAGCCAATTCATTTACAAGGCTGTTTAGATACCTTACTTACATAAGAACATAAGAAATAGGAGCTGGAGTAGGCCATTTGGCCCTTCCCGCCTGCTCCACCATCCAACAAGATCATGGCTGATCTTCTACCTCAACTCCACCTTCCCGCATTATCCCCAAATCCCTTGGTTACCTTAGTTCTCAAAAATGTATCGATCTCTGTCTTGAATATACTCAACGACTGAGCCTCTACAGCTCTCTGGGGTAGAGAATTCCAAAGATTCACAACCCTCTGAGTGAAGAAATTTCTCTTCATCTCGGTCCTAAATGGCCGAGCCCTTATTGTGAGACTGTGACCCCGTGTTCTAGATTCCCTAGCCAGGGGAAACATTTTCTCAGCATTAACCCAGTCAAGCCCCTTAAGAATTGTGTATGTTTTAACGGATTGTGTGGGGTTGATTTCCTCTGGTGGTCATTGTAAACAAATATGTGAAGATTTCCTCTGCTTGGTATTTCTAGCAAAAGCACAAAGTATGTCATTTTCCAATAAGGAAGAAAGAAATTCACAGGCATCAAAACAATGAAATTAACAGATTCCTGAAGGACACGACAGTTGTGACAGACACTACAGATATAAAACCTTTATTACATAGATAGATTCTAATTGGCACAATTAACAATATACCCTAAGATGTTTCCAGGAAGAATAGTATATCGCCAACAAAAAACTTAATTCTGCAGTTTGGAACAATCTCCGTGTGCCTTATTGAGCTAGTGATATCCAGGCCAACTAGTTTCTAGGTAATAGTGCCTCCCATTACAAATCATACTGTTATTAGGAGGATTTATTATTTGTGAATAACATTTGAGTAAAATCACTACTGAGTCTGTCTAATTTTGGAGCCTTTCAGCTGTGACTTGATGGCTAATCTGAGGCCTGAATAAGTCGAAGTGAGTTTGGGTTCTTACTCAATATTTTCCATTAACATTCTGATTTGTTGAATTTCTACTTGAAACTACATGTATATCTAAACAAGAAAAAGTCTTCACGGTAACTGTGAAATGAACAGAAAATTGAGATAACGCCAGCAGAGCTGTTACTTCCATAATAGATTACTGTTGGTCAGCCTCTGAAAGCTTCGGGACAGTCTCATTCCTCAGCAAGTGGCAAGCTCAATTACATTATCTACAACAAACAAGCACCAATCAGCAAATATATCTCGAGTCATCCAGAGAATGGTAGTTCTCATTATGAAAGCTCTTTTGTGATGTGGACAAAACATCTGAGAACAGATGCATTTAATTTCCAATTCAACCAGTCACAATGGAGGCAGTTTTTAAATATAGAATTGTAGGAACTGGGGTTCCTAGCCGAAGAATTGAGATCAACTCAGAAAATCAAAAACAATAAAATTTAATGAACAAACGAAGCTGTACAGGAAACTGTAGGATACAATGCAAATAGGTCTGGTCTGCTTGAAAGCCTCTCTGGAAACTGCTAGAAGGTTCCGAGCTCAACTGCTAGCAGGTTCCGAGCTCAACTGCTAGAAGGTTCCGAGCTCTGACGTCATGACGTCATCACGTTCTTCCCGCCGTTGAGAGATCACGTGACGGGCGGCATGACATCATCACGCGGAGCACAGGAAAGAAGCCCTAGTACAGTTAACAGATACATTAAAGGTGCAGCCCCCAGCTGTACTACATTGCTGTAAAAGGAAAGGGCAGGAAGGTAGTGCAGAAATCCCCTGGGGTTGTCTCCCTTAGCAACAGGTTCACCGTCTTAGGTACTGTTGTCGGGGGGGGTGACGCATCGGGGGAAGGCACCAGCAGCCAGGCTCATGGCACCATGACTGGCTCTGTTGCAAAGAAGGGAGGGAAAAAGAGTGGCAGGGCTATAGTAATAGGGGATTCGATTGTAAGGGGAATAGATAGGGGTTTCTGTGGTCGCGACCGAGACTCCAGGATGGTATGTTGCCTCCCTGGTGCAAGGGTCAAGGATGTCTCGGCGCGGGTGCAGAACATTCTGGAGGGGGAGGGGGAACAGCCAGTTGTCGTGATACATGTTGGTACCAACGACGTAGCTAAAAAAAGGGAAGAGGTCCTACAAGTAGAATTTAGGGAGTTAGGAGCCAAGCTAAAAAGTAGGACCTCGAAGGTAGTAATCTCTGGATTACTACCAGTGCCACGTGCTAGTAAGAGTACAGAGAACAGGATAGTTAGGCTAAATACGTGGCTTGAGCAGTGGTGTAAGAGGGAGGGTTTTAAATTTTTGAGGCATTGGAACCAGTTTTGTGGTAGGTGTGACCTATACAAAAGGGACGGTCTACACCTGTGCAGAGATGGAACTGATGTTCTCGGGGTAATTTTTGATAAAGCAGTTCGGGAGCATTTAAACTAGTATGGCAGGGGGCTAGAAACCTATGTAGTGAAATAGAGGAAAGTGAAAGGCAGACAGAAATAAATGGTAAAAGGGTGAGGAACAAAAAACGAAGGGCCAAACTAATTCATAAAAATTGTGAGCATAAAAAAAGCCTGAGGGTTTTATACCTTAATGCGAGAAGCATCAGGAACAAGGTAGATGAATTAGCTGTGGAAATAGAGGTTAATAATTATGATCTAATTGGGATTACGGAAACATGGTTGCAGGGTGAGCAGGGCTGGGAGCTTAACATACAGGGGTATTCAGTATTTAGGAAGGATCGACAAAAAAGAAAGGGAGGAGGGGTAGCATTGCTAGTAAAAGAGGGGATAAATGCAATTGAAAGGAAGGATATTAACTCAGTTAATACAGAATCTATATGGGTGGAGCTAAGAAATAGCGAGGGGCGAAAAACATTAATAGGAGTGGTATATAGGCCTCCAAATAGTAAAATAGAGGTTAGGGAGGGCATCACGAGGGAAATTAGAGAAGCGTGCAATAAGAGCACAGCTGTCATCATAGGTGACTTTAACTTACATATAGATTGGACTAGCCTAATCAGTAAAAATAATGAGGAGGAGGAATTCCTTGAGTGTTTGAGGGATGGTTATCTGGATCAATATGTCGAGGAACCAACTCGGGAACAGGCTATATTGGACTGGGTACTGTGCAATGAGAAGGGACTAATCAGTAATCTTGTTGTACGGGGACCCTTGGGTCAGAGCGATCATAACATGATCGATTTCTCACTCGAAATGGAGAGCGAAGAAATTGACTCAGAGACTAAGGTCCTGAATTTAAACAAGGGGAATTATGATGCCATGAGACGGGAACTGAGTAGGTCTGATTGGACAACGTTCCTGGGAGGACTGGAGGTAGATAAACAATGGCAAACATTTAAAGATAGAATGACAAAATTGCAAAAATTGTCTATACCAATCTGGCATAAAAGGAAATCTAAAAAGGTGACTCAACCGTGGATAACAGGGGAAATTAGAGACAGCATAAAATCCAAAGATAGGGCGTATAAAATAGCCAAAAAAAGCGCCAGAGCGGAAGATTGGGAACAGTTTAAGATAGAGCAAAGGAGGGCAAAGGGCATAATCAAGAGGGGCAAAATAGCTTACGAAAACAAGCTGGCGGAAAATATAAAAACTAACTCCAAAAGCTTTTATAAGTATATCAAAAGGAAAAGACTGGTGAAAACCAAAGTTGGTCCATTGCAGTCAGATACGGGGGAATATATAATGGGAAATAAGGAAATGGCAGATCAACTAAATGCATACTTTGGGTCAGTCTTTACGAAGGAAGACACAAAAAACCTCCCTGGGATATCGGGAAAAATAGGGACATTGGCAAAGGAGGAACTGACGCAAATCAATATCTCTAAGGATATGGTGTTAAGGAAGCTAAAGGGATTGAAGGTGGACAAATCCCCAGGGCCTGATAACATGCATCCTAGGGTACTGAAGGAGGTGGCCCTAGAGATAGCGGATGCACTAAGGATGATTTTTCAGAATTCATTAGACTCGGGAACAGTGCCGATGGATTGGAGGGTAGCTAACGTTACCCCACTATTCAAAAAGGGGGGTAGGGAAAAAGCAGGTAATTACAGACCTGTAAGCCTTACATCAGTTGTGGGCAAAATGCTGGAGTCCATCATTAAGGATGAAATAGCGGAGCACTTAGCAAATGGGGACAGGATAGGACAGAGTCAACATGGATTTACAAAGGGTAAATCGTGCTTGACTAATCTATTGGAATTTTTTGAGGGAGTAACTGGTAGAATAGATGGGGGAGAGCCAGTAGATGTGGTGTACCTGGACTTCCAAAAGGCCTTCGATAAGGTCCCACATAAAAGATTAGCATGGAAAATTGAGGCTCATGGGATAAAGGGGAAAGTTTTGGCGTGGATAGGGAACTGGCTGTCAGATAGAAAACAGAGAGTTGGAATAAACGGCTCATTTTCTGAATGGCAGGCAGTAACAAGTGGGGTACCACAGGGATCTGTCCTGGGCCCCCAGCTGTTCACAATTTACATTAATGACCTGGATCAGGGAGTCGGATGCAGCATTTCCAAATTTGCAGACGACACTAAACTAGGAGGGGGGGTGGGCTCAGAGGAAGAGACCAGGAAGCTCCAGAGCGATTTGGACAGACTGGGCGATTGGGCGGATAAATGGCAGATGCACTATAATGTGGACAAGTGCGAAGTTATCCACCTTGGGTGCAGGAACGGGAGGGCAAATTATTATTTAAATGGCAATAGATTGGGAGAGGGGGAAGTACAGAGAGACCTGGGTGTTCTTGTACACCAGTCACTGAAGGCGAGCATGCAGGTGCAACAGGCGGTCAAGAAGGCAAACGGTATGCTGGCCTTCATAGCAAAAGGGTTAGAATACAGGAACAGGGATACCTTGCTGCAGCTGTACAGGGCACTGGTGAGACCACACCTCGAGTACTGTGTACAGTTTTGGTCGCCTCATCTGAGGAAGGATGTTCTTGCCATGGAGGGGGTGCAGCGGCGATTCACCAGGCTGATACCAGGAATGGCGGGAATGACCTATGAGGAGAGACTATGTAGTTTAGGGATGTACACACTGGAGTTTAGAAGATTGAGAGGGGACCTCATAGAAGTGTATAAAATTCTGACAGGTCTAGACAGACTGGATGCAGAAGGAATGTTTCCCTTGGCGGGTGAGAACAGAACTAGAGGACATAATTTAAGGATAAGGGCTAAACCATTTAGGACAGAGATGAGGGGGAATTTCTTCACTCAGAGAGTGGTGAACCTGTGGAACTCATTGCCACAGAGGGCAGTGTATGCCAGCTCATTAAATATATTTAAGAGGGAATTAGATATATTTCTACGGGCAAAAGGGGTTAAGGGTTACGGAGAGAAGGCGGGGACGGGATACTGAATTAAAGGATCAGCCATGATCTCATTAAATGGCGGAGCAGGCACGAAGGGCCGAATGGCCTACTCCTGCTCCTATCTTCTATGTATCTATGTATACAATTGTCCGTAATCCTCTGGTGGTTCCGCCACATGCACCCCCCCCAGAATTGCTTTTAACAGAGAAGGTAAGGCGAGAAGGGGGTCTGACGAGTCTGTCCGACCGACTGCAATACCCCGGCAGCTGGAACGGAGCGCTAGAAGATGAACTGGCCGTTGGCTGTGGTTGGGATGATGCTGCAGGCGGAGGAGAAGAAGAGGCCGGCTGTGGTCGATCCAGTGAGGCGGGCACTGGCGACTCTGCGATCGGACAAAAGAAGTGAAAGAAACAAAAGAGGTAAAAGAGACAATAAAAGGTATTAGAAGCTAGACGAGATGGTAATAGGCTGAGATTAGGTGTAAAGTGTACTGGCAGGGCAAGAGATAGCTGCCAGGTGTGAGAGAGAAACAAAAGGAAAGGGGGGGGGGGAAAAGGAGTGGAAAAATTACAAGAAAAATGTAATAGGGGCCGAGGTTATGATCTGAAATTGTTGAACTCGATATTGAGTCCGGAAGGCTGCAGAGTGCATAAACGGAAGATGAGGTGCTGTTCCTCGAGTTTACGTTGAGCTTCCGTGGAACAATACAAGAGGCCAAGGACAGTGAGGTCCGAGTGGGAATGGAGCGGTGAATTAAAATGACAGGCGACCGGAAGCTCAGGGTCACCCTTACGGACTGAACGGAGGTGTTCCGCAAAGCGGTCACCCAATCTGCGTTTGGTCTCCCTAATGTAGAGGAGACTGCATCGTGAGCAGCGAATACAGTATACTAGATTGCGAGAAGTACAAGTAAATCGCTGTTTCACCTGGAAGGGGTGTTTGGGGCCCTGGACAGTGGGAAGGGGGGAGGTATAGGAGCAGGTGTTACATCTCCTGCGCTTACACGGGAAGGTGCCAGGTGAAGGGGAAGGGCTGTTTGGGGTGATAGAGGAGTGGACTAGGGTGT
Source organism: Somniosus microcephalus (assembly GCF_052327205.1). Taxonomy (NCBI): domain Eukaryota; kingdom Metazoa; phylum Chordata; class Chondrichthyes; order Squaliformes; family Somniosidae; genus Somniosus; species Somniosus microcephalus. The sequence continues at coordinate 48,009,189 of NC_141003.1, forward strand.
CTCGGAGGGAGCGGTCCCTACGGACTGCTGAAAGGGGAGGGGAAGATACGTTTGGTGGTGGGATCACTTTGGAGGTAGCAGAAATGCCGGAGGATGATCCGTTGAATGTGCAGGCTGGTGGGGTGAAAGGTGAGGACAAGGGGAACCCTATCGTGGTTCCGGGAGGGAGGGGCAGGGGTGTCAGTTCTATCTCCCGCACTTCTGCCCTCACCCCTGCCCCTCCCTCCCGGAACTACAATAGGGTTCCCCTTGTCCTCACCTTTCACCCCGCCAGCCTCCACATTCAACGGATCATCCTCCAGCATTTCCGTTACCTCCAAAGTGATCCCACCACCAAACGTATCTTCCCCTCTGTAGTGTATGTAACCGTTCTACCTTTAAGAGAACTATTGTATGTAACCGTCCACCTTTAAGAGAACTATTTTAGGTGTTGCACTACTTTATCTTGGCTGCGGTATACTGTAATACCGGTGGTGACCACACCGGTATATAAGTGCTGTGTAATGAGTGATTGGGCAGATTCGCCCTGACCTTCGAATAGTAAAGTCCTGATAAAGTTTACTCTTGTAGTCTGTGTAATAATTTGCAATATAACACACAGGTTTTACAGTGGCGACGAGTTCGATCTTACCCTGCGGCAGCGATACATCCGAAGCAGTTAACGAGCGTCGAGAAGAGGCATCTGCCCTCGTCGTTCTGCTGAGAGAAGACTCGAGTCTGCAGAGCAAGGAAGAAGGAAGAATTCAGACACGAAGCCTTCCATCAGCAACAGGCAGTGATCGTCCCTTCTGTCATGGTGGTGAGTGAGCCGATCAGCCACGAGAAGCAAGTCGGCCACGTTGACTGTGAGTAGGGGGGAAATAAAAAGAAACGGAGGATAAGGGCGGTGAACTCGACCACGGTCGGGGGAAAGGAGCCGGACAGAAGTCGGGGCCAGAGACGCTGAGACTGGGGCAGCGTAGGGCACGGAAGCCGCGGTACAAGCGGGAACGCAGCCGGGGTGAGAGACCGGGCTACAAGCGGGAACGCAGCCGGTGTGAGAGACCGGGCTACAAGCGGGCTGGGAGACGCAACAGCATCGTGAGACAGCTCAACCGCGACCGGCGAAAAAGGCCGGGCAGCTACCGAGGCCGCGAGGCGCTGTGACCGGGATCGTAAGGCGCGGGAAGAAATAAAAAAATAATAAATAAATAAAACCGCGGAGAACTCAGCCGCAGCCGGGGGAGGAAAGGACCGGACTGCGAGAGGGCTGGGAGGCACGATTGGAAGCCGCTGAGGGAGAGACAGAGCCCGAGCGAGCGGGAGAGACAGAGCCCGAGCGAGGGGGAACGGGACCGAGCGAGGGAGACCGAGCGAGATTCCGCCCAGCGGCTGGAACTGTTCGCCGCCAACGGGTTGTCCCCAGCGCCAGTTGCCCTGCCGAGAAAAGGGAACAAGGAACGCACTGAAGCCGGCGCGCAGGCTGCGAACCCCAAAAGCCAGCGGTCGTCGCCCGAGAGCAAAGCTTACCCCTCCCGCCAGGGGAAGAAACGCGGGAAGCCGCCAGTAGGCGGGGAAGAAGACAGGAGCGGGAAACCGCCATTTTGAAAGTGGGCGGGGAAGTAGACAAGCGCGGGAAACCGCCATTTTTGGAAAAAAAAAGTAACGAACAAATTCGTTGTTGTTTCTCAGAAAGATAGTGAAGATGCCTAAGCATGGTAACATCAACGACTTCGATTCCGAGGTGGAAGATTGGGCCACGTATGTAGAACGCATCGAGATATATTGTGAGGCCAATAAAATAGCAGACGATGATAAAGCTCTAACCTTACTAAACTCAATGGGGGCGAAGACATACGGGCTATTGAAGCATCTTCTATCACCAGCTAAACCGGCGGATCAGGCTTTCACTAATATTGTTGCTGTCCTGAAGGATCATTTGAACCCCACACCGCTGATGTTGGCGGAACCATTCAAATTTTATGCGAGAACGCAACGGAAAGAGGAAAGCAACGCGGAATACTTGGTTGAACTGCGTAGATTAGCGAAATACTGTCAGTTTGGGGAAAATCTGACAGAGGCATTGAGAGACAAGTTCGTGTGCGGGTTGTCGAAGGAAGGAACACAAAAGCGACTGCTAGAAGAGAACGATCTTACACTTGATAAGGCTGTCCTTATTGCAGCATCGCACGAAGCCGCAGCGAGAGGCACTGCAGAAATGCAGCTGAAGGCAGCGGTACTCAGCGTGGATCAAATGACTTCGGGTACAACAAAATGTTATCGTTGTGGGAAGACAACACACGACCAGAACCAATGCTGGTTTAAAAACCAGGAATGTAGAAAATGTGGCAAGCTTGGTCACATAGCTAAAGTATGCCGGTCAGGAAAGAAGACCAGCAACAAAAAAAAGTCACCGCAGGAAAAGTACAGCAAGGTACACAAGGTGGCTGAGAAGAGTTCGGATGAACAGAATTCGGATTCAGACCCAAACGGCCAGGAACTGGGTAGTCTGAGAATTCACAATGTGAGTAAGGAAGCTGACCTACAAACTATCTGGGTCATGCTAAAAATAGCCGGAGTCCAAGTAAAAATGGAATTTGACACAGGATCAGCCCTATCAGTCATAAATCGAAGGGATTACAACCGGCTATTCTCACATATACCCTTGAGAGATACCAAGATCGTATTGCAGACATACACGGGGCATAAAGTATACCCCATCGGAAAGATAAAAGTCAAGGTGAGAGACAAGGGCAAAGAACACCAAGGAATGGACTTATATGTACTACCTGAGGGAGGTCCACCACTTCTGGGACGGGAGTGGATCAGGGAAATAAACATGGAATGGCACTACCTAAAAGCAATAACGAGTGAGAACTCGGTGAAGACAATCAGCTCAGACTCTGAAACTGATGACGATAAGACCAGCCCAGGTGCGAAAGACAAGTCTAAAATGGACTTGCTGACTAAGGTTGGAAAAACGAAGGAGTGCATAAATGCTTATGCTTCAGAGGAGAACAAAGTTTCAGAACAGAATTCCACTGAACAACAACAACATAGTTTGACAGAGAATTCTGAGTCTGTCCAGTTTACAGACATGCACAATTCTGAGGAACACCGGGCTCGAACTCAACTCCATTTCAAATTACAACAGCAATTAGAACAATTCAGTTGCCGTCTTGAGCAAGAGATGAAAGCAATGAAAAAGTTCTTTGACACAGAGTGGGAGAATCTGGAAAGACAACAGAAGCAGCTGATGGAGAAAAGGGAGCAGGAGCACACAAACCGTCTGCGCGAGGAGGCCAAACGAATCAAAGCTGATTCGGTTTCTGAAGGTGCGTGCTCTAATCTGGTGGAGCAAGATGTTCAGCAACTGAAGGCGCTTGTTAGCAGGTTGCAGGCAGAAAAGGCTGATTTGGTCGCCATGAATTCCGAGCTCCTACTGAAGTTGGGTGCAGCATCACCGGACGATTCATTTGTGGAAATTCGAATGGTGGAGGCTGCGGATGATGGCAAAGTAGAAACAGCAAAGGAGCCCCAGGGCAAGGTTATAAACATCCCTGCAGCTACTGGGAAACGGATGATGTCAGAAGAGTTAACGGTCAGCCAACTCCTTCATATGCTGAGGGACAAGACTCTGAAATGGGAACAATTTGAACATGAGCTTAAATCTTCAAAGGAGAGGGGTTTGGAGCTCTCAAAAGTTATTGAAATAGCTGAGGTTGCAACACAGACTGAGAAGATGGCAGCAGAGCAACCCTTGGATGCCAAAAGTACGCTGACTCACGTCAATGTTGAACAACAGAATGCTGAAACAACTGCTCCAGTAGAGGGATTGAATAATACGATCAATCAATCTCCGAATGAAGTTGAAGTATTGAAATCACGAATGAGGTCATTAGTAAAAGACTTGCAGGAAGCCCAGAAAAAGCTGGAGGAAGCTGAACACATGAAGAAGTCTCTTCAGGAGAGATGTCTGGAATTGGAACAAAAGCTGACTAACGTCCAGCTGGGCATGGAGGAAATAAAAGACCCTCTCGCTGGCCTAGCTCAGGACGACACCGATTATTACCACGTCCTGTTGAACGACACCGAATATAACGATGACCTGTTCTGCCCAGCTTGTGGGGAAATCTTCCGAAGTGCAAAAACCCTGAAGAATCACAAAAAGTATAAGAAACACCGGGAGATGGTGGCGCTGCTAAGGCAACAGGAGAAAGAGGAAGAGGAACTGTGCATGCGGCTGGCAGCGGAGCACAGAGAGTCTCCAAGAAGCAGGAAAGGAAAAGACGAAACAGAAGAAGATGACCCATCTGAACCATTATCACCCCTACCAGATCATGCACGTGGTCCCTCTGAACGGAACCAAATCAGTTTGGAAGTAGAAAAACTTCCCAAGGTACTCAAGCTTTTAGAAGTCAGCAATGCTGGTTCAGAAGTGACGGAAGTTCAAGCTGTTAAGTCCAGTGAAGGACTATTGGATGAGTCACCCCAGCAAAGTGAACCGACTACACCACAGGGAACTGCTACACCACTGAGGCGTTGTCCAGACCGAGTCAAGAAGCACAGGAGACGCCTCCACAGAGACTGAATCTGTGAACTGTTTTCCACAGAGACTGAATCTGTGAACTGTTTTCCGCAGAGACTGAATCTGTGAACTGTTTTCCGCAGAGACTACATCTGTGAACTGTTTTTACATGAAGTTGGATATATGTTATGATGTTATGTTTAATGGGGAATAAGTATGTTGTAAGCTAAAAAGGGAGGATTGTAGTGTATGTAACCGTTCTACCTTTAAGAGAACTATTGTATGTAACCGTCCACCTTTAAGAGAACTATTTTAGGTGTTGCACTACTTTATCTTGGCTGCGGTATACTGTAATACCGGTGGTGACCACACCGGTATATAAGTGCTGTGTAATGAGTGATTGGGCAGATTCGCCCTGACCTTCGAATAGTAAAGTCCTGTTAAAGTTTACTCTTGTAGTCTGTGTAATAATTTGCAATATAACACACAGATTTTACACCCTCCCCTTTCAGCATTCCGTAGGGACCGCTCCCTCCGAGACACCCTAGTCCACTCCTCTATCACCCCAAACAGCCCTTCCCCTTCACCTGGCACCTTCCCGTGCAAGCGGAGGAGATGTAACATCTGCCCCTATACCTCCCCCCTTCCCACTGTCCAGGACCCCAAACACCCCTTCCAGGTGAAACAGCGATTTACTTGTACTTCTCGCAATCTAGTATACTGTATTCACAGCTCACGATGCGGTCTCCTCTACATTGGGGAGACCAAACGCAGATTGGGTGACCGCTTTGCGGAACACCTCCGTTCAGTCCGTAAGGGTGACCCCGAGCTTCCAGTCGCCTGTCATTTTAATTCACCGCTCCATTCCCACTCGGACCTCACCGTTCTTGGCCTCTTGTATTGTTCCACGGAAGCTCAATGTAAACTCGAGGAACAGCACCTCATCTTCCGATTATGCACTCTGCAGCCTTCCGGACTCAATATCGAGTTCAACAATTTCAGATCATAACCTCGGCCCCTATTACATTTTTTCTTGTAATTTTTCCACTCCTTTCCCCCCCCCCCCCTTTCCTTTTGTTTCTCTCTCACACCTGGCAGATATCTCTTGCCCTGCCACTACACTTTACACCTAATCTCAGCCTATTACCATCTCGTCTAGCTTCTTATACCTTTTATTTTCTCTTTTACCTCTTTTGTTTCTTTCACTTCTTTTGTCCGATCGCAGCCCTGCCTTCGATCTATTTTCTTTTCTTTCCAGTTTTGAAGAAGGGTTCGAGCCGAAACATCAACTCAAATTTCTCTCCATGGATGTTGCCTGACCTGCTGAGTTTTTCCAGCATTTTCTGTTGTTATTTCAGATTTCCAACATCTGCAGTATTTTGCTATAGGAACTGGGGTTCCTAGCCGAAGAATTGAGATCGATTCAGAAAATCAAAAACAATAAAATTTAATGAACAAACAAAGCTGTACAGGAAACTGTAGGATACAATGCAAATAGGTCTGGTCTGCTTGAAAGCCTCTCTGGAAACTGCTAGAAGGTTCCGAGCTCAACTGCTAGCAGGTTCCAAGCTCAACTGCTAGCAGGTTCCGAGCTCATCTGCTATCAGGTTCCGAGCTCAACTGCTAGAAGGTTCTGAGCTCTGACGTCATGACGTCATCACGTTCTTCCTGCCGTTGAGAGATCACATGACGGACGGCATGACATCATCACGTGGAGTACAGGAAAGAAGCCCTAGTACAGTTAACAGATACATTAAAGGTGCAGCCCCCAGCTGTACTACATTGCTGTAAAAGGGATTATATACAATTGTCCGTAATCCTCTGGTGGTTCTGCCACAGAATCATAGAATCATAGAATGGTTACAAGCAGGGAAGGAGGCCATTCGGCCCATTGAGCCCATGCCGGCTCTCTGCACGAGCACCTCAGCTAGTCCCACTCCCCCGTCCTTTCCCCATAGCCCTGCAATTTTATTTCCTTCAGGTACTTATCCAACTCCCTTTTTTTGAAAGCCACAATTGAATCTGCCTCCACCATCCTTTCAGGCAGTGCCTTCCAGATCCTCACCACTCGCTGCGTAAAAAAGTTTTTCCTCATGAAGCCTTTGGTTCTTTTGTCAATCACCTTAAATCTGTGTCCTCTGATTCTCGACACCTCTGCCAATGGGAACAATTTCTCTCTATCTACTCTGTCCAGACCCCTCATGATTTTGCACACCTCTAGCAAATCTCCTCTCAATCTTCTCTGCTCTAAGGAGAATAACCCTAGCTTCTCCATTCTATCCACATAACTAAAGTCCCTCATCCCTGGAATATTTCCTAATTGAGATGTAGGTTATTTAAGTAAACACTTCTAGAAGAGAAATTTCATCCATGCTACAAACATCCACAAACTTGGGACACAATTCCCAACTGGTATAGATTTGCTGATATTTCGACAATATTTGTCACATTTTCATTGTGCTTTCCCTTGGCAACAAAACACAAACAGTACTTTACTTTCCTACCTGCCACACCTCTGCCTCCCAATTTTCTTTGTTCCTCTTTTGAAAGTGCTGGTGAACAGCTCCACAGGTGCCAGCTACTGTCTGCTACCTTGCCCAAGTGACCATTCTTTATGCACAAACCTAGGCAGTGAGGGTTGGCAGGCCATTCGACTAGGGGTGGAGGCCATCACGGACAAATCCAATTCTGTTCTCACCCAGCGTCGACAAGGGATCACTGGATAGCAATCAGCAGCAGGAACCGCAGCTGGGTTTTTCCCAATCCCCAGCCCAAGGGTACTGTCACCAAGTGTTGTATCTTACTGCTTCCCTGGCTGAGAACAGCTAATTCAGTACAAGCCAAAGATTAAACCACAAATCTTCTTGGTCTATGTGGATCACTACCACAGAGCCATCAACTCTGTAAATAATAAGTGGATACTAAGGGAATCAAGGGATAGGCCGGGAAGGTGGAATTGAATGAGATCAGCCATAATCTTATTGAATGGGGGAGCAGGCTTGAAGGGCCGAATGGCCTACTCCTGCTCCTATTTTTTATGTTCTTAAATGACTTTTGATTCACATTATTATGGGTCTACTAAGAAATGTCTTCAACCTTCCTCTCTATTCTATTGTGTAAGATTTTGAGATCAAAAGCAAAAATGTCAAATATAATGGCCCAGAAATTCGGGTCCCAACGCATGAGTACGCACGGAGTACTCATGCATGGACCCGATGGAAGTGCCGGTTTATTGCATGCACTACGCATGCGCAGGAAACCGGCATTTCCGAACCTCTGAATGAGGGGTTCAGAGGTCGAACACGTGCGCGCGGGAGTCTGCGCGTGCGCGTTGAACTTCCTTTTTTTTTTACAGCTTTTTCCGTGCGTGAAGGCCTCTACATTTTACACATTTAAAAACCAGGCGTAAGGACTTCATTTTAAAAGGTAAGTGGTCAATTAATTAAAATTAGAATTTTTTTTCCACAGGTTTATTATTTTTAAATACTTTAAAGTAAGGTAAGTGTATTTTTAGCCCCGTTTTTTTATAAAATTATTTTTTCAAAAATTTAAATTATTGTTTAAAATAGTTATTTATTGTTATTTATAGTTTATTTAAAAAGTGTGATTTTTAAAAAATATTTATTTGAAGGGTAAGTACTGTTTTAGGGGCCGGAGTTTTCATTAGTTTGACAGTTCTTTCTGTCAATCTCATGAATGGGCTTTTCCCTCCTCCGATTGGTTGCCCATGGCTCACGTGATCCCAGCGGACGCATCGCACTAACTACGCCGCTGGATCACGCAAGCACAGCGCGCCGAGAGCTGGACCGGGCCACAGAGAGGAAATCCACGCAGGTCCAGGCCTCAATTGCCAGCGCGCTAGGTAAGTGCAGGTCGGGGGCTTGCACCCGCGGGAAGCCCCCGACACGAATTTCTGTGCCAATAAAGGCAGGAAAATGTAAACTTACAGCAGCGTGAGATAGCTCTGAGAATTCCATACGTAGCATGATTAGAATTGGTACTCTCCTAAATTTCCATACAAATGATTAGGAACCTCCTTTTACTTATGATTTCAATTTTCCAGCAACATGATGTTTGGCAATGTCCCACAACTGAGATTTTTAGCTGAGTAAATTATTAACAGGTGATCCACGTATGTTTTGAGAATATAGTCATTAACTAGGTTGTAGCAGGTTATCGTTACCGTGCAAAATTCTGCAAGTTTGAAGCTACAAGAGCAGTACATTTCAGGAGATGACCAAAAGTGAAGGAAGCTATGAGCAGTAGAAACGAATTACCCTTTCCGTCAGTTAGATTGTACATAGCAATTTGGTGTCAGGTTGCATGAAATTAATATTCTTGTTAATATTTGTACAGTTCCCTAGTGCATTTAGTAGGTGAGAACTAGATCCACCATGTTGCAGACAAGAGGGACAATTATGCCATCAAGTGAGTGGGGCAGAGAAATGGGTGAGCCGGCCTTAGGCCTATTTCTCGGCTGATTCATAGAGAATGGCATTCTGCAGCCAGGCCACATTTCTCTTGCCAGAGGGTGATTCCATTTTTCATGGTATCACCAGATGATCATCATAATGTAACATTCAGGGTGTAAAGGTTGTGATAATCATCTGGTGATACCATGTCCTATGTTCAGTCAGGAATGCACTGAAGTCACTGGGCGCTCAGTTAAAACTGCTGATGCTTTAGAGGCACCATTAACCATTTTAAATATTAGACTCTTCAGGGCCTATATTAACTGTATTCTTCATTGAGTTTTGTTTTGCACTGGTTTCATTCCATTTGCTGCTAGTTTCGGTGGCGGCCTATATTTAGCAATTCTCCAAGCTGCAATTTAAGTTGCTGTAGCTACGGTTCTGAGGCTGGGTGGCCTGCTGGATAGACCTCTCTATTTGTTGGTTTCGGAGGAGGCCACAATGAGAGACAGCTCCATTATCCATGCAAACCCTTGCCATTCCCCTGCTGCTGAATGCTCCCTCAGTATGTCGACAGATTTGTGTGGAAACAAATTAATGGGCAATAATACTGAAGTTACATATTAATGCCTTCTCCATACAATTCCCCAGAATTCTGAAAACTGGATAAGAGAGATTGCCGTATGTTGGAGTTCAATGTGACTGTGGCCCCAGTGAGAGCATTTATTAGTGAAACCAAGCCTGGGCCTCAACCACTAGGAACTCCAGTGTAGAAAACACTGGCGTGGCCATTCTCTCCATGGCAGCCTGCAGTTCATTTCAGCAGGAGTGCATCACTCCACAGATGTGTGTGGTAGACTCCACCAAAGTGGCTACGAGAATTTCCAGGTTACTTGACACAAACTCAAATGTTCTTCTGTTCCTATCACCTCCAGACATGGGAGATGGCATTGATTCACCAACCCACCTCCACCCAGGAATTTCTAACAGTGTTTCTGATTGGAGGGGGGGGGCGGGGAACCATTGAGCTCCAAAAAGTGCAACCCTCCTTTGTAGCAACTCCTGACGTCAAACCTCCAGTGCAACATCCTCTAGAGGAGTAGTCCTACAGCTCCCCCGCTCCTTCCATTCACAACTGTTAGCAGTAGGGGGCTTTACATTTTTGAATGTGCGACTGTGCTTTCATTGGAGGTTGCAGTTGCTTAAGTGCTGCTGCCGTACTGGATATCCTGCCCACCCTCCCAACATGTCAACAATCTGCTCAGGAATCCAAAGCTAACTACTAAAATGAGCTGACCTCTCGCAATCATGCATGATCAGCTCTCTCACTGCACACCATGTGTAATGCGTGTCGTCCTGCTGGCACTGCAATGGAGCGGCACATTCAGCCTTAGTATTTTTCGTATGTATGCAACAACTATTCTTTCTGAATCAGTGTTCAATTTGCTTATTGGAACATGACTTAAATTAATCATTTGGTTTTGTTTCTGCTAGTATTAACTTTTTGCAGGGAAAGCAATTTATAAAATCTTTTGGGATAGCTTAACACAAAGGGTCAGTTACCTTCTCTACAGTTATTGATTAATATTACTAATTATCTAATGGTCAAGAACAATATGATAACTACGTTGCTAACAAAAACTTTATTAATAGGTTGCTGCAACTAACAGTAGAATACTCATTCTTTGAGTCAGAAAGTTATGGGTTCAAGTCCTTCTCCAGGCATATTGTCCGAGGTGCTATCTGCTGGATGAGCCTCCATCTGGGACCCATGTCTGGGAGCAACTGGTCTGAGCAGAAGCCTTAAAGTAAGCTGCCACACCACTCGCTGGAGACTTCAGCAACTTCAAATAAGATAACAAACCACCAAACGCTTCTACAAACTCACCGAGAGCCAACAGAAATCAGTCAGCAACTAACCTGAAAGCAGTTGATAATCCTTTTAAATAGTGCTGCTGAGGGTCCTTCCTGCTGCTGAACACATGTTCAGCTGTGCGTGTTTAAGAGAGGGCATTAGCTGGAGCGTTGAGGTCGAAAATGGCAGCACTAGCGTCAAATCAGTGTTACATGCTGCCCACTCTGCCTATTTCCAGAGCATACACCCAGCGCCAGCGCTAATGACCTCACCAAAATGGCATCTAGTGCGGCCTGCACCAGAAGTGTGCGTGTGCAGCGCGGACGCCATTTTGGACTCAAAACGGCACCCGTGGCACCTGAAACAATGGGCACTACGGAGCCACATTTCATGGTCAATATATCTATTGAAAAATGAAGAAAGGAATTTTGAAGAGTCAATCATTATTCGGGGAGCTGAATTTCAAGGTCTATGTATTCAGGTCTGGAATTTCCACTCATGTCAGAATATCTAAAGTTGCAAAATGTCATTTTTCTCCCTATCATTTTTACATGAATACAGCAAAATAAATATAACAGTCCTAAATTTTCTGATTTATTTCTCTTTAATTTCAAGATAAAAGTTTTCACAAAAACCTGACTTCTTATCATTTCAATGTTACATGTCACTGCACACAAGGGTGATCATTGAGATAGATGTTTGCTGCTACACTTACATTTTGAATGTTATATTTTTTCCCTGCTAAACAAGGAGCATTTGATTTTTTTTTATCCACACATTATGCCAGAAATTGTGAAAGCACCACCCAAAAGCAATGTGAAGGCCATTTATCTTCTTCATTCCTGCAGATATCCTTGATACAGATTCATGTCTTAAAATAGCAGACCTGTGTCGGGATGTTCCAGCAGCTGAGATAAACACCAACAGTCTCCAGTCCCATGGGTTTTCAGAGGAGGATCAAGGGAGCAGAGATGTCTGTGGCTGGCATTGGAGTTAATAATGAAGAGCTATCTCATGAACAGGATTTTAGAAACATAGAAACACAGAAAAATAGGAGCAGGAGTGGGCCATTCGGCCCTTCAAGCTTGCTCTGCCATTCAATATGATCATGGCTGATCCTCTATCTCAATACCATATTCCTGCTCTCTCCCCATACCCCTTGATGCCTTTTGTGTCTAGAAAATTTTCTTTTTGCATACCTATTTGCCCCTTTCCTTGTGGATGGAGTAAGTGATTGGAAGGGAGAGGACTGTTGGCTGGAAGAGCCCTTGGCTTTAAAGTACTATAGATTTTTTAAAAATTTGCCAGCAATATTATTTTCCTAATCTTCAACCAATACCACTTGACGCAATAAAACTCACTACGCACTTGGTTTGAGTATAAAGCAAGGCTTTAATCAACTTGTTTCAAAACATGGAGGTCTAGTTATCTTTCACTAGTTCCTATTTACAAAATGTCCTGGGCAGGCTGGGCCCACGCCCGAGTAGTTATACTCCTTGGACGGCACCACCAGCTGGCCGTCCAGTGTTATTTCATGAGTCTTTCTTCCTGGATCATAAGATTCATAACACCACTCTTATGCCGACTGTTCAGGAGGTGTGTGAGAACATCCTAGAGGAGACAGGTTCACTGTTGTCCCTCCTTCCACATGGGAAGTCCCTGATCGCTGTTCAATACCACCCTCTGAAGTCATAACGGAGTTTGGGTATGTACCATGGGTGCAACTGTGTTCTACCATTCTGGTGTAACTAATTAATTGAGAACTGTAATTACATTTCATGACAAAAAACAACAATGTTCAAACAAGTTGAATTTTGTACCTTGTCACAAATTACATAATGGAAAGTGGAAATCCAAAACTGGCTAGGGTGCGAATTAATGATAACACTCTACACCTGCCTGTTGTGTATGTACATTTAAGAGAATAACTGGTCTCAGACGGCAGTACCAGCAGTGACCACCCCTGTATAAAAGGCGCTAGTGAGCCTCTGTTGTTTTCAGTTTCACTATTGACTTCCATCAGTAAAGACTTGTTTTGTTCAACTCCTGCTGTCCGTGTCTCAATCATTCACGGACGTAATACCGGCAACGAGCAGATACGAACCTACCTCCAGTCTGCACCAGCCCCTGGGATCCATTCCTACAGCAAAGTGAGCAGAGGTCGAGGCCGGAAAGAAAAGAAAGTAAGAGGCAGTAGAAACGGGCGTCGACCGTGGGCATCCGCCCTGTGTTGCGGAGTTGAAGATTGCTGGAGAAGCTGTCGGAAGCGGGGCCTGGTTCCTGTCGACGGTGCTTCAGCTAATCGGGCTGGTGGCAGGTAGTGCACTGATCCTTCCTGGGCTGCGGCGGTCGCGAACTCGAGCGGGTGGTTTGCAACGGGGCCGAGCAGCGTTGTCGGGAAGAAGAGAGAGAGAGGGTGGAGCACACAGGGCGCGGCCGGTGCTACGAAGCCGGGCTGCGTATAGACCCGCGAAGAGGGAGGCAAGAGTCCCACAGGATTGTTCCACGACGGGAAAATAATAAAAAAAGAAATATTAAACGCACAAGAAACCGCGAGGAGTTGCAGGTTGCAACGGGAACTGCGGAAAGCAGCGCTAGCAACAGCGGGGAAGAAGGCAAAGCGCGGGAGGCGCCATCTTAATCAGCAGGGAAGAAGGAAAAGCGCGGGAGGCACCATTTTGTTAAATCGGGGAAGAAGGCAAAGCGCGGGAGGCGCCATTTTAGATTTGCAAGATGCCGAAGACTGGCTGTATCACTGCTTTTGATAATACAATAGAGGACTGGACCACGTATGTGGAAAGAGTCGAGGTATATTTCGAGGCAAACGAAATAGCGGAGGAGAAAAAGGCATCGATATTGCTAAACTTAATGGGCGCTAGAACCAACGGCCTATTGCGGGACCTGATTACTCCAGCCAAACCGAAGGCGAAGAGTTTTAATGAAATTGTTGCTGTCCTACAGGAACACCTAAACCCTGCACCGCTGTTGATAGCAGAAAGATTTAAATTCCACAGGAGAACTCAGCATAAAGATGAGAGCAATGCTGAGTACCTTACGGAACTACGCAAGCTATCAAAGCACTACCAGTTCAGAGCAGGACTGGCAGATACCCTACGGGACAAATTTGTCTGTGGACTCCTGAGTGAAGGAACACAGAAGAAGTTACTCTCAGAGAAAGAGCTGACGCTAGATAAGGCTTTCAGCGTGGCAGTATCGTATGAAGCAGCAGCCAGGGGAGTTGCAGAAATTCAACAAAAACCACAGGAATACGGCACCCACGAAATGACACGGGGATTTGCAAAATGTTATCGCTGCAGCAGAACTAACCATGACCAGAAGGACTGCTGGTCCAAAGACAAAATACGCAGGCAATGCGGGAAGATGGGACACATTGCACGAGTTTGCAGGTCTGGGAAGAAGACCAGCGACAACAAAAAGGCTACTAAGGAACCGTACAAGAAAGTACAAAAGATGACGGACAGTAGTTCCGAAGACCAGATGAGCGATAGTGAATCCGGGAACAGGAGACTAAGCTGTCTCAAACTTCACAATGTAATTGCAAAAGAGGATCACCGAACCATTTGGGTCACCCTCACGATAGCAGGGTCCCAAGTTAAAATGGAACTGGATACAGGATCAGCGCTAACCGTCATGAATCGACGAGACTACGAGCGGCTATTTTCACACATACCCTTGAGAGAGACATCCATTGTCTTGACGACGTATACGGGGCAAAAAGTATACCCCAGAGGAAAAATAAGGGTGCCTGTCGAATACAACGGCAAGAAAATACGGAAATTGTATCTCTACATACTGCCAAATGGTGGACCACCGTTATTGGGACGGGAATGGATCAGGAAGATAAACTTAGATTGGCTCTCCATTCATGCAATGATGGTGGACGGTAAAAAAGATGAAGATGTCACTCCTGGACGATTGTCAACAATCTTAGCTAACGCCAAAGAGGTATTTCAACAAGAACTGGGCACGCTTAAAGGCGTAACCGCCTCGATAAAAATAGAAAAGAATGCAGTTCCCAAGTTTTTCAAAGCAAGACCGGTACCATATGCAATTCGCCCAGCCGTCGAGGCAGAGCTGGAGAATCTGGAGAAGGCAGGCATGTTGTCTAAGGTCGACTGGAGCGAGTGGGCGACACCCATCGTTCCTGTCATGAAGAAAACGTTAAGCAATAAGTCCGGGGAGCAAAGGAAGATTCGCATCTGTGGGGATTTCAAGGTGACGGTGAACCCAATCCTTCACAGAGTACAATATCCTCTTCCAAGGATAGAAGACATCTTCGCCTCACTGTCTGGAGGGAAGCGTTTTACAAAAATTGACCTAGCACAAGCATATTTGCAGATGGAGGTTGAAGAGTCCTCTAGGAAGTATCTCACGATAAACACTCACAAAGGTCTTTACCAGTATCATCGATTGGTATTCGGAGTAGCATCGGCTCCGGCGATATGGCAAAGAGCGATGGAACAAGTCCTGCAAGGGATTCTGGGGACTCAGTGTTACTTGGACGACATCCTTGTGACAGGTGAAGATGACAGTGAACACCTTAACAACCTAGAACAGGTGCTCACTAGACTACGGGAACATGGGCTGCGAGCCAACCGCCCCAAGTGCGAATTTTTTAAGAAACAGATATCGTATTGTGGCCACGTGATTGATGAAGAGGGGTTACATAAGTCCCCTGACAAAATTGAAGCGGTTGTTAAGGCCCCAGCGCCTGAAAATGTGTCGCAACTGAGGTCATTCTTCGGATTGGTGAATTACTACCATAAGTTTTTGCCGAATTTGTCGACAATTCTGCACACACTGAATGCCCTGCTACGAACGAGGGTAGCATGGAAATGGAGTGATGATTGTAAGCGGGCCTTTCAGAAGAGTAAGGACTTAATCACTTCAAGGGAAGTATTGGCTCACTACAACCCAGCACTGCCGATCAGACTGGCGTGTGATGCGTCGCCCTACGGCATTGGGGCGGTACTGTCACGTAAATTCCTTGATGGTTTAGAGAGGCCGATAGCTTTTGCGTCATGCTCGTTAACTTCTGCCGAGCGTAACTACACCCAGATTGACAGAGAGGCCCTCAGCCTAGTGTGGGGGGCGAAGAAGTTCAATCACTACCTGCACGGTCAAAAATTTACTCTACTAACCGATCATCAACCTCTTGTCTCCATTTTCAACCCTCAGAAGGGCGTACCGATAATGACAGCACAACGGCTGCAGAGGTGGTCCCTTTTCCTAGGGGCACACCAATATGACATCGAGTACAAAGGAACTAAACAGCATGGAAATGCTGATGGATTGTCACGCCTACCATTGCCGACGGTGGAAGAAGAAGACCTTGCAGTGGATCCAATGGAGTTATTCCACTCGACCATAGTCGAATGTCTCCCTGTGACGAATGCAAACATAGAAAAGGAAACACGGAATGACCCGACACTATCACGGGTCTATGATTTAACGGTGAAGGGATGGCCAGCACATGGCGAACCACTGCTGCCCGCATTCTCGCCGAGAAGAGAACAGCTGACAGTGTGCAGAGGAACCTTGATGTGTGGATCCAGAGTAGTAATTCCACCTCAGTTGACGGATAGAGTGCTCAATGAGCTTCATGAGGGTCATCTGGGTGGGGTAAAAATGAAGAATTTAGCCAGAGCGTTTGTGTGGTGGCCGGGAATCGATAGAGAAATCAAAGAGATGACCAAGAGCTGTGCAGGATGCCAGAAGGTCCAAAACACCCCACCTCAAGCTCCTCTGCATCCATGGGAGTGGCCCTCATCTCCATGGCAAAGGGTGCACATTGATTTTGCTGGTCCCTTCATGGACTCGATGTTTTTAATTGCGGTGGATGCACATTCAAAGTGGCCAGAGGTAATAAAAATGTCCTCAACCACCACGGAAAAAACTATCACAGTTTTACGAACCATATTCGCCAGGAATGGGCTGCCTGAACAGATTTGCTCTGACAATGGACCACAGTTTGTGTCTGAAGAGTTCCGGAGGTTCTTAAAGAACAATGGTGTTAAGCATTACACATCTGCCCCATATCATCCAGCCACTAATGGATTGGCCGAGAGGTTTGTCCAAACATTCAAAAAAGCTATCAAATCAAATCAAAATCAAATCAAATCAACTTTTATTGTCATTGTTAGTGCACAAGTGCAGTACAACGAAGTGTAGGCTTGCGGCTCCCGAGAGTGTACAATTTGGATTAGGACACTTAAACATTTCAACATACATTTGTACATATATATTAGCATAAATATGACCATAATAAAGTGCATCGGCAGATGTGCAGGCTTTAGTGTTTATTTGTGGAGTTCAGTAGGATGACAGCCCTGGGAAAGAAGCTGTTCCTAAATCTGCTCGTACGGGTGCGAATGCATCTGTAGCGTCTTCCAGATGGTAGGAGGGCGAACAGACTGTGGCTGGGGTGGGTAGGGTCTTTGATGATGGACCGTGCCCTCCGTAGGCAGCGTTTCTGATATATATGTTCTATGGTCGGTAGCCGGGTGCCGGTAATGCGTTGGGCAGTTTTGACTACCCGCTGCAGGGCTTTCCGGTCATGGGAGCTACAGCTGCCGTACCATACCGTGATACAGTTTGTCAGGATGCTCTCTATAGTGCAGCGGTAGAAGTTAGAGAGGATCGGGGGTGACAGATTACATCCCTTCAGCCTCCTCAAGAAATATAGGCGCTGCTGGGCCTTCTTCACCAGAGGGGAGGTGTTGAGGGACCAGGAGAGGTCTTCCGTGATGTGGACTCCGAGGAACTTAAAGCTGGCCACCCTTTCCACCTCCGCCCCATTGATGTGGATGGGGGTGTGACTTCCGCCTTTGGACTTCCTGAAGTCCACGATTATTTCCTTTGTTTCCTTGGTGTTAAGGGCCAGGTCGTTGTCGGCGCACCACTTCACGAGATGCTGGACCTCCTCCCTGTAGGCTGACTCATCATTGCTGGTGATCTGGCCTACTACCGTGGTGTCATCTGCGAACTTGATGATGGTGTTGGAACCATTAACAGCCACACAGTCGTGGGTGAAGAGGGAGTAGAGGAGGGGGCTCAGCACACATCCTTGTGGGGCCCCCGTGTTCAGGGTCAGGGGGGGAGGTGTGGTTACCTAATTTGACAGACTGGGGTCTGTTTGTTAGGAAGTCCAGGGTCCAGTTGCAGAGGGAAGTGTTCAGGCCAAGAGTTTGGAGTTTGGTGGCCAGCTTGTTGGGGACGATAGTGTTGAATGCTGAGCTGTAGTCTATAAACAACATTCTGATGTAGGTCTCCTTACCATCTATCAAGGCAATGTGTAATGAAGATATACCCCTACAACACAAGGTGGACAACTTCTTGTTTGCCTACCGGAATGCGACACATGCGGTTACCAACCAAACTCCAGCCATGATGTTCTTCAATCGAAGACTATGATGCCGCTTGGATTTGGTTAAGCCAAATGTCCGAAGAGATGTGGAGAACAGACAGTTTCAGAATATGAATGAAAGGCCGACCAGGAGTTTTAAGATAGGTCAACCAGTTTTGGCCTGGGACTACCGCACTGAGAAATGGCAGCCAGGAACGATTTGTACACGACAAGGACCTCTCATGTATACCATGGACGTTGGAGAGAGCATTGTAAGACGCCATGCTGACCAGATTCTAGAGTCACTGGAAAACGTCAACTCCACACGACGATCTGATACACCTGGTAATGAAATCGACGTTCCAATTGCAGCTACCGCAGAACCGGTAATATTGGAAGCAGATGAACCAAACAACGACATTGATCCTGACTCAACATTGCCAGAAGAACCTGATACCCCAAAGAGGCGTTATCCAGACAGAATCAGGAAGCCTCCTCAAAGACTGAACTTATAATTGCTTAAACTTAACCAATGTATCTAGCAACCGTAATTGTGATTGTAATTAGTTATCATTTAGTTGTTAAAGGAATGTTATGTACTGTTCATCTAAAAGGGGAGGAATTGTTGTGTATGTACCTTTAAGAGAATAACTGGTCTCAGACTGCAGTACCAGCAGTGACCACCCCTGTATAAAAGGCGCTAGTGAGCCTCTGTTGTTTTCAGTTTCACTATTGACTTCCATCAGTAAAGACGTGTTTTGTTCAACTCCTGCTGTCTGTGTCTCAATCATTCACGGACGTAATACTGCCAATCACAAAACTTTCAATTATGGAGATTTATTTTGCATGTCACAGCATATATCTAGAAAAATTTTCACCAGGATAATGAAAATGCCAAGCAAACATTTATTTGTCACATTTCATTGTCTCTCTTATCTGTGAGTTGAAAGGTCTGCAATCACCTGCAGCTTTTTTCCTCACATTCATCGAAAACAGTTTTCTGTTATTTGACTTGGCCCATTAAAGGCTGTAAGGAATTATAAGGCTTCAAGTAAGAATTCTAGCTGGTTCACCGTTCCCATGAGCTCAAATGAATCGCTTCTCTCCCGATGCAAACTCTCAAACCTTCTGACTTCATAAAAGGCTGCATGAAGAAAGGCTTTACTTCTCAGACGCTGGGCTTTCATTGTTGGCATTCACAGCAATTCATGTTTAATGAATTGCCTTTGTACTTTCTGTACTATGATGGAAGAGAATTTCATCCAGGCAGCAGGAACTAACTGCAGGCATCAAAGAAAAACATTAACACAGACTGTTGACAATTGAATGTTAAAGTTAGAAGAGGGTTGTGATAAGGAAATTCACATGGGTCCTTCTTTTCTGTTCAAATTTGGATTGGATATTTGAACAGTTCTTGGCAGGAGAATCCAACTTCCGATGTTGAAGTGCTACAACTATTACTAATTATTTAAGATATTGTGGCAAAACCACTAAGTGACTTACATAATTGTCTGTAACCAATGTTATTACCTCTAGCATTAATTGTCTGTAACCAATGTTATTACCTTTCAAGTTGGCTCTGGTTAAACAGAGCTAGATCGACAGCATCGCGATCTGACGTGATGACGTCATCACGTGGGTCACATGACGTCCCCTTCGGCGGGAAACGCGATGACGTCATGACGTCAGAGGTAGAGGGCGGGACCAGCCAGTCCTCGTGTGGATTGAAAGAGAAAAGACCTGTTTTGAGCTTCTCCTGTAGTTTCTTGTTTTGTAAAGTTCTTAGACAATAAATTCAGTTTGTTAACTTCCAGTAAGTTATAGATTCTTTGTTAGGAGTGCAGAGACTCCTACAATATCACGGTTGCTGCTCTGAGATCAGTGAAACTTCCTCGTGATGGTGTAAAACACTGTAGCCATCTTCACTGGGACGCTTAACACAGAAACATTTAGGCCGCAATTTTATCGGCACTGAAACGGCAGGATTGGAGGCGGGTCAGAGATTTAAAACTTTTTGATTGACTGCGGATTGCCTCCACGCCACTTTGCGAAATGCCGGCTCTGGGAGTCCTGATCGGTCCGGCCACCAAGCGGAGAGAGAGACCTTTAAGCCAGTTAACAGCTTCTTAACTGCCTGGATAAGCCTATTTTAACAGTGTTTTTCGATTTTTCCACATTCTCTGCATGTTCCACGCAGTTCCCAAACTACGCCAGCTGATTGTGCCGGGTTCACCAACTGCCTGACTTCTTGACAGCTGCAGCTCCAGAATAAAAATGGAGCTCGAACATGGCTCACTTACAGATGACAGAACTTTGTTTTCTCAGGTCTTGGAAACATTTTTGCAGGTCTACTGATCTTGTACGTGGTGAAGCTGAGGTCCCATCTCCACTGTGACCACCTGGGAAAACCCTCTCCCCATATTGACTGAGCGCGTATAACTTCTATTCCTCAACTGAGATATCTACCAGCAGCATGGGAACCATTTATACCCTCTCATCCTGGTCCTCAGATTCAGAGGAAGAGCAGCCGTGGCAGCAGTAGAACCAGGCACAACAGCAGCAGCAACATCAGGAGCACCAGCCTCCTCCTCACCCACCTGATGCTGCACAGGGCAGACGGCATCAGCGCAGGCCTGCACCTCACCGCAGGGCTGCATGTTGCTGCAGGAGATATCCCCAACACAGGGTTTACAGGCCGAGGATGACATTCCTCAACATGACTGAGCAGCAGTGCCAAAGGAGGCTGAGACTTTCGCGAAAGGTAGTCGCTGACATCTGCACAATGCTGCAGCAACACCTGGAGCCCAGAGGAGAGGGTGGACACCCCTTATCAGTGGCTGTCAAAGTCATCGCCGCCCTCAATATTTTTGCTTCAGGGTCCTTCCAGGGCTCATCAGTAGACATCAGCGGCATCTCCCAGTTGGCCACACACACTTGCATCACGCAGGTTACCGATGCCCTCTTTGAAAAGGTGCACAATTATATCCACTTCTCCATGGATCAAGCAAGTGTAACCGCACGTGCGGTTGGCTTTGCAAAGATGGCAGGCTTGCCAAGGGTGCAAGGCATCATAGACTGCACACATGTGGCCATTAGGTCACCCCATCACAACCCAGCTGTTTTTGTCAACTGCAAGGGCTTCCAATCCCTTAACGTCCAGCTGGTGTATAACCACAGGAAGGACATTATGCATGTTTGCGCAAAGTACCCTAGCAGTTGCCATGACTCGTTCATCCTGCGGCAGTCTACTGTGCCTCCGCTCTTCAAGTCTCCAACCCAACATTCCGGATGGCTACTTGGAGACAAGGGCTATCTCCTGAAGATATGGCTAAGGACGCCATTGAGGAGGCCATCAAACAAAGCAGAGGAGCACTACAACGCCAGCCACATTTCCACCAAAGCCATCATCGAGCAAACCATCGGCTTGCTCAAAATGCGATTCAGATGCTTTGACAGATCAGGTGGAGCCCTTCCGTACTCAGCCAGGGTCTCCAGAATCATCGTGGTCTGCTGTGCATTGCACAACATCGCACAGCATCATGGCTTGCAGCTGCCTGAGGAACAAGTGGCTCAGCGCATAGCCTCTTCAGATGAGGAGGAGGAGGAGGAGGAGAAGGAGGAGGAGGAAGACCTTGCGGAGGCAGATGAGCCAACTCCAGCAGCACACGAGCACATTGCTGCGCGAGATGCAAGGGATGCATTAATCTTTGCCAGATTCACTTAGGTAGACGAATCATACACCTGTGGCTGGCACCTTCTTAACACACCATACACAATGTACAAGCTGTGGGTTCCTATCACTCTGACCACCATCATTACAAATGCAAGTTGCCCTGAGCCCTCAATGTGCAACTTCCATGTCCCAGAACACATAGGCCAGAACTTCAACTGTTTGCCATCACTTATGTTTAATACTTACACAAAAGGATGACAATGGGAAAAATAAAACAGAACAAAATACAACATAACAGAACACCCAAGTGACTACCCTTGTGACTAATTGTGCTTTATCTTCCTCTTACACGTGCTTCTACGTGATGCTTCCCCTGTGGCTTCAGCAGATGTGGAGGCACCTTGCTTACTTTCATGCTGCTCCTGCTTTGACAATTTTGGCGGGCGTCCTTTGGGTTTTAGCCATGAGGACCTGTCTCTGCACTGGCAGTCCTCCTCAAAAGGACTTCCATGAAGCTCTGGTTTCTCTGCTCAATAGCTGCCCATCGCTCCTCCAGAGATATCAATCTATTCTGAACATTCACCATGTCTTCCTGACTCTGGGGACTTATTTCCTCCATGACCATAGCCATCCTTTCCTCTGATGTAGCCATCCTTTCCACAGAGGTAGCCATCCTTTCCACGGAGGAAGCCATCCTTTCCACAGAGGTAGCCATCCTTTCCACGGAGGTAGCCATCCTGTCCACAGAGGTAGCTATCCTTTCCACAGAGGTAGCCATCTTTTCCACGGAGGTAGCCATCTGATCCGTGGTGGTGCATTCGTGCGCCATTGCCTCCACAAAGGCACTGCTCATGTTAGAGATGGACTCCTCCATCCTCTCCACACTCACAGTAACCCTGGATGCAAAACCTGCCAGAGACTCCTGCACTTGTTCCTGGAGTTCCAGCACCGCTCTCTTTCTGGATGGCCCCAGAGGCAGATACAGTTGAGCAGAGCTGGAAGTGCCCTGTGGCCTCTGACGAGGACTCTCCACTGCTGTCCCTGCCTCCACCATCTGCTGATGCTCACCTGTGAGATGTGATACACCAGGTGACAACACTACTCTATCTCGTGAAGGTCCTACCGAAGTGTGCGTATCTGCGCTGGTGCTGGGTGCGTTTAATTCTGGTGACGCTGCGCCCTCAGATGTTGCAGGTTCCTCTGAGGAGTCTTCAGGCTCAGGCCCTTCCTCCTGAACAGTAGGGAGGGGGGCTGTTGATGGTCCTGTGGGGGAGTAAAGGCATGAGTTAGACATGTGATATTAATGTAGCATGCACATCGAATTGTGCAGATGATCATAAGTCAATCTGTATGAGCATCAGATGCCATATCAGTCACGAATGCAATGTAAATGAGAGGGATGCAAATCTATTCTGTCACCAGCTTGCTCTTCTGCGCCCATCTGACCGTCCCCCACTTCCAGATCCTCAGCACCTCTGATTATTACCAGTGCAGCCTCCTCAGTGGTGGTCATATGGGCAATGGAAGGTGGCCCTCCTCCTGTCCTGGCTCTCTCCCTCTTATTGTTGGCTCTCTTTTCCTGCAATGAGGGACACACGTGGAGTTTGAGTGAGAATGATGGAGTGAGTGTAGAGAATCCATAGCATAGATGCTTAGAAGGAGACAAAGATGGAGTGAGGTGCCAATACCAAGGGCCCTCCCTGTGCATTGTTGGTTGTTGGCATTGCATACCAGTGATCATGAGTGTGAGGGCTGCATAGTTGAATAGTGAAGTGATTCTGTACATAGAGAGAGAGGGATGGTTAAGGGTGCAAGGGATGTAAGGGTAAAGTGGGAAGTGCAGGAGTCGGTTGACAATGCGGAGTGCTGGTGATGAGAGGAGATGGGGAGCAGATTGAGGGTAAATGTGATGTTATACTCACGTTTCCTGAGCATACCAGGTCATTAAACCTTTTCCTGCACTGGACCCAGGAGCGAGTACACAACGATCTGGAGCTGACCTCCTCAGCAATTTGCAGCCAGGCTGCTTTGCTTAACTGAGGGGGCTTCCTCCGCCAGAGGATGGGAAGAGTACCTCCTTGCGCCCTCACGCTCCATCCACAAGAGCATGGAGGGAGTCATCATCAAAGCGAGGAGAGGCCGTGGCTCTTGCAGCAGTCATGGGTCTAGTTGCCAACACAAAAACCAGCAGAAAAGGATGAGAATGGAACAAGGCTGCATGGGCCCCTTAAATGCAGCTGGCTGATAGACTTCAGCAGAGGCGAGCAGCAGACCCGAAACCACTAATTGGGCCGGGTAGCGCACATGCAGGGACTCAATAGGGCAATTAAGGTAAAGTTTCAAATTCTGACCGGCTGAAAGCGGAGGCGGGATCGGAACCCGCCGACCACCTGACCCGCACCCAACCCGTGGCCTTAATGTAACTTTTTGAAGAAACTAATTTATATGGCATTATTATTTTCACCATGGTAGATAATTCTTGTAAAATTTTCAAAACAGATATATATTTTTATCTTCAGTTATGAGGCTTCCTCGCTCCTAGAAAAACTATGTTATTATACCCCTTCCTTCTATTGTGTCTTTTACTTGCTACTGGTAAACTAGTTCCTTCTTGGGCGTAACTAATGGACCAGATTTTGCTGAAAAAATAAAGGCGGCAGAACAACAAAAACCATTATTAATGTGCAAATTGTCCAGCAACTTGTGACAAGGAAGAGATACCCTGTGAATGGCGAATCGCCACAAGTTGCTGGATGATTTGTGCTGCTCTGCCATTAGCTTCGCGAAAATAGCATCTCCTGCTTAACCTCCATAATTTTCATGAAGATGCTGCATTTGCACATTAATTGCCCATTAAACTCATCACAAAAAGTTACTTGTATTTATAAGTGTGGAGTCTCACTCCTTCAGGTTGTGAATTGTTTTAGGAGATTTTAAAAATGTCAAATTTTAAATTTTAAAATGTTTTTTCTTACTTTCCCTATCTGTCTCTTCTCTCTCTCTCTCTCTCTTTCTCTTAATCCAATATTTCCTTCCCTCTCTTGATTTCTCTTTCTGTACCTGATTTGGCATTGGCTTCACCCACTTTAATTCACTCTCCTTCTTAACCCTTCCTCTGTTTATTTCTCAATCCTTAAATCACATTTGTTAAGGAGATGCACTGTTTGTCCTGTTGTTCACCAAGGTCCCAGATGCCCTGTTGCCCTCACTATGCCATTATCAGATCGCACTTCCAGCAACTTTGTGGGAAAAAATATTTTAAATCTAAACATGCATGAACAAGTCTAACTAACGGGGCATGCCAAAAGATGCTCCCTCCAGCAAAATCGGGCCCATTATCTTTCTGCTAATCTCCATTTGTCACCAAGATTTTGGGATATCAGCAGTCTCTAGCAGTATATTCCACCTTCAGTAGTAATATTTCCATACACCATCTTATCAATGATCCATTAGTTTTTGCACCTTCTTTTTTATACTTTGCCTTGTCCTTGTGCAATGATAGGTATTTGCCTAAGCAGTGTAACCTTATAATTAGATATCAATGTACATGTTCAGACCTGGTTTTCTGCAACTTATTCAGCTGCCTTTAAAAATAATCTCATAACAATTGAAATAGCAGTAGACAAGATAAGCATTGTGCAATTCAGTATTTTGTCCCAGAGATCACCTCAGTAGTTCCCACATCACAACATGATATTGCACTATTGGATTCAAGATGATAAGTATTTCCAAAGGGCTGCCATTCAAATGATAAATGTCCTGTATTGGTTTAGTGACATCACTTTCACAGTTGTACATTAAACTGGTTTTGAATATTCTCTTCATCAATACACTTAATATTGATACCCTCAGTGCTGTGAGTGACCAGCTCATGAAGATCCAGCCAGTTGTTCTTTGTTTGGAGAATATTTTTGTTTTGATTAGGCTGTAACTTGTCTATGATGGATAGCTCAAATTCAGTTTATGATACCAAGTATGAGAAATTGACACACTTTGAAATCAAAGGATTTTATTTACGCAAGACACAAAATGTGCCCGATCATTATATTCAAAATTAACAAAATTCTGGCTACATTTTCACTTAGCACAGTGGATAAATGTAATAAAGTTAGTTACATTTATGTCATTAGCATAATCCATTTATAGCAGATGTGTCATTCACAAATGATGCCATTTTATTTTAATTTCTTTAACGTGCCATGAGAAAATCAAACAAAATAATCCAAAAATACCCATATAGTCTGTGGTCACCAAGATTGAATGCTTTTTCACTAGGACCACATTATTGATTACTTTACTCCTTGGATTATTTGTTACATGTCCTGAATAAGAAGATAAAAAGCTAGAATTTTCTGATGATTGTGTCAAGGATGTCTGTGAGAGGAAATTACAGCTGTTGGAGATGGATGACCATTGGCTTAGTATATAGGTGATATAAGAGAGATGTATGTGGCTCATCTAGTTTTCACAGTGTACGGGGTAAGGAAACAAAGGATAGTCAGAATGACTGGAGGAGAAAAACAAAGTACCAATAGTGACTGTTGGTTACAACATCTTATGTTAGCTCTTTTTACCCGGAACAGTCAGCTAAGCACATAGTCTGCTATAACTTATAGGAATGTAGAACTGGGATGCTTTCAATGTTCCTTTGTTGCATGAATCATCAGTTTGTGTCAAGTATTTTAGATGACGTGAAAAACTCATGTTAATTGGCAATTCCTCAGAATATGCACAGAAAAATAATTCATCATTGTTTCCCACAGAAATTTTTAGTATTTAGCGCTATGAAAGCAGTTCCATTTCCATTTTAGATGAACCACTGCATTCTGTGGTTCAAATTATATTGTGCATACTAAATAATTTATAATACAATGCTATGGTGTGTAAGATTCGCGAAATTTTCATTAAATAATCACGCAGGAAATTAGGGTTAATAAAACAGCTTTATTGACCAAAAGAAGCTTGTACCGAGAAACCTTTGATAAAAGGGCACACAAAATGGCCGCCAGACCTCGTGACCAGCTTCTGGGACCATTTGAATTTCTGTTACTGCAAGCCAGACAGGCTTGTGGATTGAGGACATTAAAGCCCGCGAAAACCAGTTTTGGGAAGCCGAAACTCATGGAACTGAGTATACATATTGATTAGATTATAAGTACAGGGCAGATTTGGGTAGCAGGATGAGACCCATCAAGAAATGGGCAGACAATTGAACGAACACTTTAACCCATTTACTGTACAAAGAGAAGCCGTTTAACAGCCATCAAGGGCAATCTCCAGACCGATCAATATACAAACCAAGTTACGGTGACAAAGCAAAGACATTATCGGCCCAGGAAGGCCAGTTAAGCTATCACCAACTCCCGTTATGAAGACAAAACACCCCTGCAGAGAGTTCTGCCTGCCAAAATTATTACAAAGACAGGACTATGATTTGGCGGGAGATAAGAATGTCCCAAAAAGGTATAACTGTGGATTGAAAAGGTCCATCAGTAGCTTCGGAACTTGTACGGTACTGCTTCTTCAACTTCTTCGGTAAGGCGCTTCAAGACCATCAGAGACCTTCACACAGCACTTCGGTTCGGAATGTGTTCGGTGTTCGGGCAGGCAAGGCCCGGCCACGACGAGAAGACGACGAGAAGATTTCGGCTTGGAAGCCAGCTCGGCCAGGCAAGGCCCGGCCACGACGGGAAGACGACGAGGGTGGCCCGGGTACTTTTGTCGGGAGATCATCGACGACCCAGGCCGAAGAAGAAGACACCCTGTACTCCAGCTCTGCTCCAAATCAGAAGGACATTATGACTGTATAAAGAAAGCAATTTGGGACCAGCGTCCCGCCCCGGGGAAGACCATCGGGAGATCGACGACCCAGGCCGGAGAAGAAGACACTCAGAGCCCGGCACTCCAGTGTCTCAACATCACATCGGCGAGCGCTCATCGCAGGAGAACCAAGAGGAAAACAAGCTGCGCCAGAACCTTCCAAACCCACGTGACGACGGAAAGCTGTGTCGAAAGGCTGCAAACCCCTTTTCGAAATTCTTAAAGTGGTGAGCATGATCCCGAGTTCCTCAAATCGAAACTTAGTTAGGTCTAGGGGAGGGGGTTAAGGGTAATTGTAATGTGTTACCCCTTTTACGATGTGCCATGTGTTCCCCATTTCTATAGAGTTAAGTTTATAGATGTGTGCATGCTTGTAGTTGCTTTAATCTGTGCATATGACATGTATTTTATAATGCTGCAAACTGTTTAATAAAGGCATCCATTTCGTGCTATTCGACCTGGTCTATTGAGTTTTTCTGCACTACAGCTCCCTGCACCTAAGTCCAAGGTCGAGAACCGTAGGGGCGAGTGGGTCGAACCACTCACGGGTAATTATTGCAAGAAGCCTGGCAGGAGACCAGAGCAAGCAAGAGAAACCCCCTACAGGTGTCATGTCACTTCTACTGCAATGATACAGAGCTCTATTACTGACTGTTATATATAAATAGGAAACCCTCCACACATTAAACATGGAGAATTTGTTTTCACTAAAATATAAAGACAACAAGGTAAAGCAAATCTCATTAAATGGGAACTCCACCCCTTTTACTATACATTTTGATACTTATAAACAAAATTGTTAGTGAGATCTTGTGAGCCATTGGTTGCTCTGTTTTGGAGAATGTCATCTGTTAGCATTGGACGTTGGCATTCCATTACTTTTTCCTGATGAAGTGAATTCTGGTTAATATTCCACTGTATAATCTTACGTTTTGCTTTACAACGTTATGCAGCATATAAAGTGGAGGAGACAGTTGAGCCCTGAGCCTGCTTGAAATTCTACTACTGGCCATAGAGGCCTGCAGGGAGGACCCAGCTGTAGCTGCCATTGGAGTGACCACATGCTCCATGGTTGACTGCACGTGTTGATCCCATGTGCCAGAACCCCACACAAGTGGGCGGTGGACCCCTCCACAATCCAACACGTTTTGATATTGGTCCAATTTCCAAATCGGGTATTGGAGGCCGTGCAAAGAGAGGTCCTACAAGGATGAAGAATGATCCTATGTGGAGGAGAGGACCACCCAGCAACAACTAGTGCAATTTTTCTGGAGGTCTCCCTTGAAGCACCCATTTCAAACAGGCGCTGAACATCTGGACTGCTGTTCATGCACTCTCATGAAATTCGGAGCCTTTATGAGCCTTGTACACAGTATTTCACACTGCACAGGGGGCAAGAAGAAGGCCTCAGACCCCCATGCTTGATAACACGGTGCTCTTTCTATCACATTATTGGCTCCACTGACCAAAGAAAATCATCCTCACTGATTTCAGGGACCACTGGTTCCACAGTATTCCATGAAGTCACATTCATTGTCCAATGATAATACTCAAGTCTGTTAAGATTCTCAAACAAAGCCAACAGTGCCACCAAAACAGATTATCTGCTCCTTTCTTTTATTGCTGTTTGTGGGACCTTTCTGTGTGCTTATAGGTGTCAGCTTTGGCTCAGCTTTAGCACTCTCGCCTCTGAGTCAGAGGGTTGTGGGTTCAAGTCTCAATCCAGCAATTTGAGTATATAATCTAGGCTGACAATTCAGTGCAGTACTGAAAGACTGCTGCACTAACGGAGGTGCCACCTTTTGGATGAAACATTAAACCAAGATCCCATTTCCCTCTTATTTTGACATAAAAAATCCTATGGCACTATTCTAAGAAGAGCAAGGGATTTCTCCCCAGTATCTTGGCTAATATTTATCCCTCAACCAACATCATTAAAAACAGGTTATCTGGTCATTATTTCATTGCTGTTTTTGGGGCCTTGCTGTGCAGAAATTGGCTGCCACGTTTCCTAAATTACAACAGTAACTACACTTCAAAAGTACTTGATTGGCTGTAAAGTGCTTTGGAATGTCCTGAGGTTGTGAAAGATGCTATATAAATGCAAGTTCTTTTTGTTTCTTAATATCAAAGCAAAATTAATTGGTATCCTGAATATTTCAATAGTCTCTTAAAAATAAATCTTTATTAATGAATGTTTTAATCACTCAAGATTATACAAGAAACACACAATAAAATTATGCCAGTTATAGCGGATAAAATGAAGACTCCAGTCGCCCTGAGAGTGCCTTATGATTTTGCATGGTATATCCTGGACTATAGACCTCATCCTTTACAGCAAAATATATTTGTCAAATATATGCACTTTTTTCCTCAATGTTTTGCATTGTTAAGTCTTAGAAGACATAGGATATATGGCACAGAAACCGGCAACCAGTCCATGCCGGCATTTATGCTCCCCTCGAGCCTCCTCCTGTCTTTCCTCGTCTAAATCGATCAGCATAACCCTCTATTCCCTTCTCCCTCATATGCTTGTCCAGCCTCCCCTTAAATGCATCTATACCACGCAGCACGGTGGCATAGTGGTTAGCACTGTTGCCTCACAGCGCCAGGGACCCGGGTTCGAATCCGGCCTCGGGTGACTGTCTGTGTGGAGTTTGCACATTCTCCCCGTGTTTGCGTGGGTTTTCTCCGGGTGCTCCGGTTTCCTCCCACAGTCCAAAGATGTGCAGGTTAGGTTGATTGGCTATGATAAATTGACCCTTAGTGTTAGGGGGATTAAAATATGTGGGGTTACGGGGATAGGGTGTGATATGTGTTGGTGTAGGGGTTACGGGGATCGGGTGGGAAATATGTGTCGGTGCAGGCTCGATGGGCCGAAATGGCCTCTATCTGCACTGTGGGGTTTCTGTGATTCTGTGATATTCGCTTCAACCACTCCTGTGGTAGCAAGTTCCATATTCTCACCACTCTTTGGGTAAAGAAGTTTCTTCTGAATTCCCTATTGGATTTCTTGGTGACTACCTTATATTGATGGCCGCTAGTTATGCTCTTCCCCACAAGTGGAAACATTCTCTCTGTATCCACTCTATCAAAACCTTTCATAATTTTAAAGACCTCTATTAGGTCTTTCTTCAAGAGAAAAAAGAGACCCAGCCTGTTCATCCTTTCCTGATATGTATACCCTGGCATTTCTGGTATCATCCTTGTAAACCTTCTCTGCGTCCTCTCCAGTGCCTCTATATCCTTTTTATAATATGGCAACCAGAACTGTACGCAGTACTCTATGTGTAGTCTAACCAAGGTTTGATACAGGTTTAGCATAACTTCCCTACTTTTCAATTCTATCCCTCTAGAAATAAACCCTAGTGCTTGGTTTGCTTTTTTTATGGCCTTGCTAACCTGTGTCGCAACTTTTAGTGATTTGTGTATTTGTACTCCGAGATTCCTTTGTTCCTCTACCCCACCTAGACTCGCACCCTCCAAGTAATAAGTGACCTCCCTATTCTTCCTACCAAAGTGTAATACCTCACATTTATCTGTGTTGAACTTAATTTGCCAATTACTGTATTCTGCAAGTTCATTAATATCCACCTGTAATTTTTTGCAGTCCTCCTCAGTATTGACTATCCCCCCCCCCCAAATTTGGTGACATCTGCAAATTTAAAATTGTGTTTTTGATTCCAAAGTCTAAATCGTTAATGTAAATTGTGAACAACAGTGATCCCAGCACTGATCCTTGTGGAGCACCACTAACCACCTTCTGCCACTGTGAGTAGCTACCTTTTACCCCTACTCTCTGCTTTCTGTCTTGAAGCCAGCTAGCTAGCCATTCTGCTACTTGTCACCTGACTCCGTATTCTCTGGCCTTGTTCATCAGTCTTTTATGAGGTACCTTATCGAAGGCCTTTTGAAAATCTAGATAAATTACATCTACTGCATTACCCTTGTCTACTCTCTCTGTTACCTCTTCAAAAATTCAATGAGGTTGGTCAAGCAAGACTTTCCTTTTTGAAATTCATGCTGTATATTCCTCATTATATTTTTGGTTTCTAGATGCTCTTCTATTCTCTCCTTTAGTAGGGATTCCATTATTTTTCCTACCACCGATGTTAAGCTGACTGGTCTATAATTCTCTGGACATGTTCTATCCCCCTTCTTGAATGTAGGTATTACATAAGCTATTCACCAGGCTTCTGGCACTACACCTTTTTCTAACAAATTATTAAATATGTTTAATAATGCCTCTGCTATTTCTTCCCTAGATTCTTTTAAAATGTATGGATGCAATCTATCCAGGCCAGGGGTTTTATCCTCTTTGAGTTTGATTAGTTTATTTAATATATCCCCTCTTTTTATTTTAAATGCACTTATCTCATCACTAATCTCATCATCCAGTACCATGTCCACCTGTTCTATCTCCCTGGTAAACATTGAAGCAAAATAATTATTTAATATTTCTGCCATCTCTCTATCATTACCTGGCCCTATTTCCAGCCCAACCTTCCCTTTTTTACTGATGCGCCTGTAAAATATTTTACTATTTTGTTTTATGTTTCTTGATAATTTAATTTCATTGTCCCTCTTTGTCTTCCTAATTGTTTTTTTGACTTCTCTCCTAATCTCTTCTGGGTCCTGTCCATAGGTTAAAATATTCTGGTATTATTTGCCATGAGGAAGTAAATATTCGTGATGATTTACTTTCTATCTACAAAAATAGGGACAGAATTATGAGATGGAAAGTCTAATCCCTTGAGGAATAATAGACATAGCCATCATTTCTTAGCACATTATTCCCTTTTGTTTTTATAAATCATATTTTGGAAACATTTCTATGGCTTTTGTTTCCTAACTGTTTTGTAGGTTATCAAGATCTCACATCGGTTCCAAATCAAGATAGTGATGGTACGTAGTTAGAGTAAAGGAGTCAGCAATGCAATTTAAAGTCTGTAACAGTAGTTGCAGTGCTAAAGTAAATGGTGAAGCAGTTATCATTGTAGTTATAAGCCACATTGTACTTTAGATATAAAGCTTACGTAAACTGGTTTAGTCAGCATTAGGGTTATACGTTAGCATGTGTTAAAATGACTACACTTACCCGGCAGTGTGATCCTGACCATTGGATCAGTGAGCTGTGTAGGTAGATATACCGAAGTAGTGAAGTCATAATGGGCCTACACACCTGCTTTCATCAAAATTCGAAGCACCAGTACGCATGTACAGGCAACTGTATGAACAGTAACACTGCACATTTCAGAAGAAGCCAATATAAACCAAATATTCAATGCACCTTAACAGTCAAGATTAAAGGGATGATTTTCTGAATGCATGTGGAGTCTTGCAGTGGTGCAAATTAGGAAATCATGGAAACACCCCTCATGATCTCTCAAAATTCATTCCCAGTGGGCAAGACTCTGCACTTGAAGGAGAATTCGGAAAATTGTCCTTTAGGTGTCGCAAGTTAGATACAACAATGTCAGAAGAGTAATCATGTAAAGAAAACATTTCCATTGATCTCTAATATACTAGTGAAATCATAAACACAGCCTCCTCTGTAGTTGCAGAATTATGTTAGCTATATTACAGCCAGCAATGGGTTAAAAGTCTAATTGAACTGTAGCAGTGTTGATGTAATCTATTACAAAAGCAAAATACAGCGGACGCTGGAAATCTGAAATAAAAACAGAAAATGCAGGAATCACTCAGCAGGTCAGGCAGCATCTGTAGAGAGAGAAACAAGAGTCAACGTTTCAGGTCGATGACCCTTCTTCAGAACCTGCTGAGTATTTCCAGCATTTTCTGTTTTTATTGATGTAATCTATGTTGCAGACAGCAATATTGTAGGACAATAATTGGATTGATTGTTGTGTCCTTCCTTATTCTCCCCCCCCCGCCTTTCCCACCAACCCCCACACACACCTGCCCCCCCCACCACAACCCCCCACTCCAACCCCAGCCAAATTACGAAGAAAGCTTGGGAACTTGCTTGAAGGGCATCTCAGTTCTTAATTAGATGTTACCCTCTGATCATTTATGAATGTTAACCCCTGATGACTGTTGTTAACTTAGTATACAGCTTCCTTGGCTCCAGATTTAACATATTTCTAACTGTATATATTTCTTTGGCTCTGCACATGTTAGTGCTGCGTATATATATGTAACTAATAACAAGCATGTTTCAGCTACACGGGTTAAGGTTATGGCATTAACATAGACAACAGAATCCACAGATTGTAAATAATCACTGTAACACAGTAAGATTATCATTATTTTGTAATAGGCTAGAATATTGGTCCCGTATCTATGAATACTCTCAACATTGAATTTTTGATCACACAAGTGCAGAAGTAAATAAATGACTTTCAGAGGGAGAGTTCATGATTTTCTATGTGAAGAGTCTATTCTGTTAACTCCATATGAGTTTGATACCCTGGTGCACAAATATTGATGTTGCATGTGTCTATCTGGCACTATCCAGACGTCCCGATTTGGATTTCCATTCATACAACGAACTTAACAGAATGCCAGCTGAGACCAGAATTGTCTGTTGCTGTGGATAATCAACAGTCTGAAAGTTATATTTAATCCATGTGACACTTACGTCCATTGAAAAATCCCAATAATGTATTGCATATAAATTGTTGATACATTTGTCTGCAACAACAGGATAAATTCTTATCTCAGTGATGTTCACAGCTTTTCAGCTCAGCAGCAACAAGGTGTCCAGGCTTAAGTTCTAGCTAACAAATCAATGATTGACTGTCCCTAAAGTCCTGCACAAGGATCCGCTGAAAGAATATCAGTCGAGTAACACAGATAATTTACTTGTCATACAATGTGAGCTGTACTATTCTCACATGGCATTCTGCAATGTCAGAAATTGACACTGAATAGATTACATGGATCTATACATGGGTTGTATTTTCCAGCCATTAGGTCCAACTGAATTGATTCATTTTTAAGATAATTCAATAATTTCACTATTAAAACAAGGGTGTTTGGAGGTTTCCAGTACTGACTTAAGGTCATTGTCCGTGCTTAATATAGTCAATTACATTTGAGTGAATATATTTTTGTGAAGTAGATGGATAGTGAAAATCCCAAACCACTATTTGCTCGGGTTAAATAGATTTAGCTGTAAAGCACTGTTAAGTAAATTTATTTTAGATATCACTTTTACTATGTTTACAGGCAAAATTACATGCTGTTTTCTGTACAATGTGTCACGAGAAGTGTTTAAAATGTCTGGTAAGTTAAAAGTGATACAAATACAAAAAATTTAAAGAGGAAGTAAAATGTAGGAGGAAGTGTTCAAAGGAAATAATAGCCAGATGAGAATTTTGATTGATGTTTTTCAATAAACATTAATTTTCTTACCCACATGGATGCCCTAGTATTAGTAACAGGCCTTCCTCCCTGCTAGGCTAGGCCATTGACAGGGAACGACTTCCTTGGAAACATCGGGGACAGTGATTTATAATCAGCTTCAAGCCACTCCAGAAGTAAAGGATGCAAAATTGGATAGCCCCCAAAAACGGGCACGGGATCGCGATGCACGATTACCCCGTGCCCGTTCAATGTGATGCAGGCAGCACACCAGCAATAATTGTAGTGTGTAGCCAGCGCTAGCATTGAGTGGCTGCACGCCACAGCAGGGGTCCAAAATCATGAGAAGCTAGCATGAGTTAAAGCTAGCCTGCACTACTTAAAGCCAGCCTGCACCTCTTTAAAAGGAAGTCCTTGTACAATTCACGCTGACATTGAAAAAGACTGAATAATGGCACAACATGTGAGAGTGCATGCGCCAAGGTTCTTGGATGCTGCACCGGAGACCTTGGTGGAGGTGGTGGAAAGGAGGAGAGAAGTGCTGTATCCACAGGGAGGCCCTCCAGACAAACATTCAGAAGGCAGTGGGACCAGAGAGCTGTGGCGGTCAATGCCAGGAGTCAAGCCCCGAGGCAGTTCCATAAAAAGTTCAATAACCTCACACAAGTGGTCAAGGTCAGTGAATTCATCTTCAAATGCCATATCCCACCAACTGCACCATTAGCCTCAAACACTGCTCAATGCACCACACCCCCTTCACTCACCTACCAACAATCTCTATCAATCAGGACTCATACCTATCATTCATAGCTGCACCTCTCGCTCACACACTTACCACT
The DNA here is from genome assembly GCF_052327205.1 of Somniosus microcephalus. NCBI lineage: Eukaryota > Metazoa > Chordata > Chondrichthyes > Squaliformes > Somniosidae > Somniosus > Somniosus microcephalus. Next base: position 48,044,987 of record NC_141003.1, read on the forward strand.
GCTGCAAGCCTCACACCCACATCTCACAGCTTGCACACACTGCCAGCTATTCAACCATGACAACCACATCACCCAAACAGATTGCACCACACTCACTGACACACTTCCCTTTCTCTTGCAGGACAAGGTGGTGCACAACCGAAGGCAGCAGGACCAAACTGGTGGGGGACAGGCGAGCCTGCATGTCCTTACCCTCATGGAGGAGACGGCACTCGCCACCTTTGGAGTGGCCATTGGTGAGGCTCTGGCCATTTGCGGGGCTGAAACCATAGAGGATGACAGTATGCTCATACTTAATCCTCCTTCTCACATCCCACTTCCCCGTTATCCCACAATCTCTTCTGATTTACAAGCTGCAGATGGTGTAAGCATGCACCTCTTGCTTTCCACCACCCCACCCCACCCCCAAACTCCTCACCACAACTGTACTCTTGAGCCCTTCTCCTTGCGGATACCCAAGAACTACCATCTGGCCAGGCAGTGGTGAAAGAGAAACAGGTTGAAGAGCAACAAGATACTGATGATGAAGGAACACCGTCACTCGATTTCACACTCCCAGCCACCAGCTCAGATACTGAAACGCCGGGGGGAAAATTGGGTATAGCCCATTTTGGGGCTCTAACCTTGCCGGGGTGCTAATTTTAGTGCCCCAAAAAAGTTAGCACATGAAGGGAGTAATGGGAGAGCCTGCATGCAGCCGTGCACCTCTGTGCAGTGCTTGTCAGTATTTGCAGCACCTCAATGCTGCAGAACACTGACAACACAACTGTCAAAATCAATTCGGGCATGGCCCCTTTAAGGAAACTGGCTGATGACGTCAAATGACGCTTCCTCTAATTGGCTGGGAAAATCGCTGGGTCAGCTTAACAAGCCCAATCAAGGGAAAGTCATTTTACAGAGCGGGATGGAGACAGCAGCGGGGCCGGGGCCCGCCACAGATTCACCGAGGTCAACAAAATCCCAGCCGTAGACTTTCCTTCCCCTTTGAATTTTTTAAATCTTGCATTCCAGTGACAAATATGCAATAAAATCTGTGTGCATGCTATCGGGCCAGATGCAAATAATTTGAAAAAGTTAAAGAATTTTCCCACATTATCAAACACTGTTGGAGTATGCTGAACAAATGTATGTAACATGTTTCTCTTGAACATATTTTCTTGTTTGTATGAATATTATTATTAGTACATTTCCCTCAACAAAACAGATTATTATGCACTGAACCCCAAACTAGTGTATGGCAACGTCATTGAGATTAATTTTGGTATTTCTACATATTTTAGACATACTCAGGGATATCAAAAGTACACTTTTACCAGGCGTAAGAATTGTAAGGGTTTTCTGCGGGCGGAGGGTCTCCAAAAAGTGGAACAATCTGCCCACAGAGGCCCTTCTCCAGGGCAGCTGGAGGATCTGTCAAGGGCATTCTTGACAGATCGGAAATGCCGGTTCTCAGCACATGCGCTGTGCATGCCTGAAACCGACATTTCCGATGTCCCTACGTACCCACCCGTAGGGATCAGAATATCTGGGCCATTAAATGGTTGAATACTTCCACCCGGAGTACATGAAAGGCACTAAATAAATGTTCCAGTAAAGCTTGAGGAACAGCACCTCATCTTTCGATTAGGCACTTTACAACCTGCCGGACTCAACATTGAGTTCAACAATTTCAGACTATAACCCCTGCCCCCATTTTTCGGGCTGTTTATGATTCTGCCATTCCCATTTGCAACATTTAATCTCTTCTGCCTCCTACCCTAGCACAGAATATTCCTTCAGTTTCTTCCTTCTCTTTCCCCCTCTTTCCCTGCCTCTGCACCTGCTTAATATCTGTTACATCTCCAACTTTTTCCAGTTCTGATGAAGGGTCCCAGACCTGAAACGTTAACTCTGTTTCTCTCTTCACGGATGCTGCCTGGCCTGCTGAGTGTTTCCAGCATTTTCTGTTGTTATTTTATACTAAATAAATGCACGTTGGTTCTTTCTTCCATAAAACCCCAGCAACTGAGAATGATTGACATTAAAACCTGATTAAGAAAATATTTTTATGGTGAAAATCTATCTCCTTCTGGCCTGATTGAAGAATAGATTAATGGAACAAGCTTGAACAAATTATGTTAGGCAAAAGTCAAAGATATCAGCTCAGAAGGAGCATGTGATTTAGATATATCAGGCATTTCCATTATCAAGTGGATAAACTGTTCTTCAACAGTAATAACCCAAATAAAACAGCATCTGGTTTTGACTCTTGCACCTTCACAATTGCTTGCCTCAGTTGTCAGTGATTGTGCGGTGTTTATTCTGATCAATTTAAACCAATATTTTTAAAATGTGACATTGTTACTCAGTTTCCGATTAATCTTCAGATTGATGTTGTTATGTTGATGCAGTCAAGTGAAATGCTGTACAGCATGAAAATAGTTGCCCAAGACTTTTCAACCTGACTGTCAATAATAGAATGAAATTGCACTGTGCAGAATTAGTGTGCTAGTGCTCAACGCATTGGCATGAAACTCCTTTGTCCATTATTTACAAGGAGGCATTAACTTAAATAAAATAAACAGGTTAACAGCTCCATTAAAATTGCACCATATAAACAATGATGTTCCATGGTTCAGATTTTTAGACCACCACAAGTTGATATTTTTTAAGGTGCAGATTAATAGTAATGCATTTTGAGTAAACAAGTACAGGAAACTCTTTTTTATCCGGCACCGACGGGACCACCGTGATGCCGGTTTATCAAAAAGTCCGGATTACAGAGAGTTATAGTTAAACGGTACGAGAGCTCCGTACACAGTAACAAATCCAGGCTTCCCTGTTGCTTAGCAACAGTTGCAAGAAGCCCGGCCACAGACCAAGCATCCCTGTTGCTTAGCAACAAGTGCAGAAACCCCCGATTACACAGCCAAGAATCAAGAAATGCCACTAATATGAAGAAAAACTTACCTGAACCTACTCCTGAATTTTGCCGGTTAACCGAGATTTCTGGTTGTTTGGGTGCCGGTAAATCGAGAGTTTCCTGTACTCTAAATGCCCTAATTTAGCTGACAACATTTAAAAAGGAGTGGGGACATAATTAATACGTATTATAAAAGGGTCAGGTGTTGAGCATCATGTAGCATAATACTATAGGTAATCCACACAGTCACAGGTAATCCAACCTAACTCATGTGAGAGCAACAGAGCTCTATAGTGGATATATACATAGATTATTATGTGGCATGCACTGCCTGAAAAGGTGGTGGAAGCAGGTTCAATAGTAACTTTCAAAAGGGAATTGGATAAATACTTGAAAAGGAAAAATTTGCAGGACTACGGGGAAAGAGCAGGGGAGTGGAACTAATTGGATAGCTCTCTCAAAGAATCAGCACAGACGCAATGGGCTGAATGGCTTCCTTCTGTGCTCTACAATTCTATAATTATTTTAAATGTTAAGATTTAGAATAGCTGAGTGAATGGAACTACTATCACCTGCTGAATGACTCTCAAATGACTTTTAAACTGAAAATATTATGTGACCAATAGGCTGCATAGGGGACAAATATAATGATTTTTCCTTCCAGGTAGGAGAGGTTTAACAAGAATTCGATGAAATAATTAAAAGATGGAAGTGATCTGAACTGAAAGTACTCCCCCGCCAGTAATGTTCTCTTTAAAAAAGAAACACTTTATTTAGGTTTAAATAGATCTGATGAAAGAAGAATAGAGAGAAAGATACATTTGTTTTACTAATACGGACCAGGCAGTACATAGCCACGTGTTTTCATTTGATATTGTTTCTAGCCTGTTCATTCATCAAGTACCAATTGATTCCCAGTGGGTTTTAATTAACACAGATTGACTTTACACATTTCTAATTATTTAATAAGTGGAACAATTTCACTTCCATCTGAGTATCCCATGGTTTGTCTATGAAGTTATCTTGATATTCTTTCTTAAGAAAGATATGGATAACAAGAAAGTCTTTGGTGTGAGGAACAAATGTTAAATATTAGAGATGCCATTACAGTCTCTAAATTACACCCAACTGAATGAAGTAGGGTGAGTGCATTGTATGCTCTATTGTTTTCCCAGGCCAATTCAAGGAAGCGGACCTGGCGATGTCATTTCATGATGTGTCATCTGCTGGTTTCCTTAAAGGGACCGTGGCCAATTTTATTTTGTGCTGTCAGTGTACTACAGCATTGATGTGCTGCAAGCACTGACGAGCACTGCACAAAGGCACAGGGCTGCACACAGGCTCTCCCATGACTCCTTCCATATGCTTATGGAGGGAGTCATAGCAATCAGTGAGGTCCTCTTCCCTTCCAATGGGCAGAAGAGACCACCCCAGGAGATCAACACAGCCTGGTTGCACATTGTAGAGGAGGACACAAGCAGGGATGTGGTCAGGAGGACTAGGCTACAGTGGTGCAAACCTCTCAATGATCTCAGTAGATCACGAAACGTTAGTACAAAGCCACACTCAACCTCATCCTGCTGTGCCTCTCATCACATCCCCACCACTCTGCCTTCCCTACCCTACTCCTGCACATCCTTACTCACACCAACTTACCTTGGACCTCCACCCATCCCTCTCTACCTATATTATCACTTCCCCATCTCAGTAACCACCCCTCACACTCGCCCTCATCCTACTGCCATCATACTAAAGAACAACACACAAGGGTAGGCACTTGGGTGTTTTATGCAATGTTCATGTAAAGTTTCTGTTAATGTGGTGTCAAACATTGAAACTTTTATTTTCAACACTTTGCGTTCTTGGACAGATCTGTGTGCACCTTTGGAAGTGGCTTAGTGAGTTGCAGTGAATGATGAGACTTAACAGTAACCCCCCCGCCCCCCCAACCCCACCTCCGCATTAGTCAAGGAATGGCTTGGGCATTATAGGGATGCTTTATGGTGTTGGTGTGGGGTGGTGCCAACCTGGCGCATCATGTGGCAGCCAGGGTGTACAGCATCAAGTGAAGTAAATCTGGCCCTGGTGAGGCCATCTCTGGCCTCCCAGGCAGCAATGTGGTCGGGTGCTGATGCCCTGTGTCCTGTTCTGCGTCAGTTGATTGCGGAGAAGGTTGGTGTTGTTGTTGGTGCTGCTTGTGTGCCTGGTGCTGCAGGAGTTGGGGCTGATCGTGGTGGGATTCTGAGGACCAAGTTGAGATGACATATGCAATCTGTCCATGGTGAGAGAGGTTGTCCCAATGAAATGACAATGGATAGAGAGTTTGCTCCAAACACTTGCAACCTGCATAAAGCTCAACCTGTCTTCCAAATGTAGTAAGCAACAGCTTCTGAGCTTTGAAAGTGAACAGCTGTGAGGTGGGAGCTTTTATAGCATATTTCAAGCTGCCATAGTGATTATGTTACTGGACTAGTAATCCAAAGGCCTGGAATAATGATCCAGAGATGTGAGTTCAAATCCCACCATGGCAGCTGGGGAATTTAAATTCAATTAATTAAATATATCTGGAATAAAAATTTAGTATCATTAATGGTGACCGTGAAACTATCGGAATGTCGTAAAAACCCATCTGGTTCAATAATGTCCTTTAGGGAAGGAAATCTGCCGTCCTTACCAGGTTTGGCTTATATGTGACTCCAGACCCACAGCAATGTGGTTGACCCTCTGAAATGGCCTAACAAGCCACTCAGTTGTAACAAACTGCTATGAGAAATAATCACCCCATCCACCACCTTCAACATTCAGTCCATTCACCACCAACATACTGTGGCTGCAGTGTATACCATCTGCAAGATGCACTGCAGCAACTCACCAAGGTTTCTTCAGCAGCACCTCCCAAACCTGCAACCTCTACCACCTAGAAGGACACGGGCAGCAGGCACATGGGAACACCATCACCTGCAGGTTCCCCGCCCCCCCCCCCCAAGTTACACACCATCCTGACTTGGAAATATATTGCCATTCCTTCATCGTCGCTGGGTCAAAATCCAGGAATTCCCTCCCTAACTGCAATGTGGGAGTACCTTCACCACAAGGACGTCAGCGGTTCAGGAAGACGGCTCGCCACCACCTTTTCAAGGGCAATTAGAGATGTGCAATAAATGCTCGCACGAATAAAAAAAAAACAGCTGATTCAATGGCCATTCATCTTCCGCCTCAGCTTAACAGACGTGATCCTCGAGCAGCGAGGACCCTGTGGGCGAGCACGTAAATTCAAAGGGTAAGCTAAAATGTATTCTTAATGATGTCTAAACAAGGTCATAATGAGCTTAATTGGGTCCCCCACTGCTGCATGTCGGGTCTGCTCAGCGTTGACAGACCTGATATTGGGAAAGGCGCATGGCAGTGGGTTCACAGCGGGGTCCCAACCCACTGAGAATAAAAAACACTTTCCCACCCGACCCGTCACCGATCCCTCCTGCTGGCCCTCTGGAAAATTCTGGCCTAAGTGTTTGTACGTTTGTGATTTCAGCTGCTGTGTCTCTGAGAACTGGTTCAATCAAAGTAACACTACATGGTGAACAACTTAACACCAGCAGCTGCAAGGAACAAATACATTATGTAAAGATCATTACTGAGACAATATTTAAATAGCCCATTACGCCAAGAAGTGTAATCATGAAAAAACAAAGTGGTCAGATCATTTAAAACTGCAATCCCATAACATCTTCTGATCAGCATAGTGTCTGACATTTTTTTTATTCATTCATTGAATGTGGGTGTCGCTGGCAAGGCCAGCATTTATTGTCCATCCCTAATTACCCTTGAGAAGGTGGTGGTGAGCAGCCTTAAACTGCAGCAGTCTGGGTACTAAAGGTACTCCCATAGTGCTGTTAGGGAGGGAATTCCAGGATTTTAATCCATTGACAATGAAGGAACCACAATATACTTCCAAGTCAGGATGGTATGTAACTTGGAGAGGAACTTGGAGGTGGTGGTGTTCCCATGCGCCTGCTGCCCTTGTCCTTCTAGGTGGAAGAGGTCCCTGGTTTGGGAGGTGCTGCCAAAGAAGCCTTGGCGAGTTGCTGCAGTGCATCTTGTAGATGGTACACACTGCAGCCACGGTACGCCGGTGGTGGAGGAAGTGAATGTTGAAGGTGGTGGATGGGGTGCCAATCAAGTGGACTGCTTTGTCCTGGATGGTGTTGAGCTTCTTGAGTGTTGTTGGAGCTGCACTTATCTAGGCAAGTGGAGAATATTCCATCACACTCTTGACTTGTGCCTTGTAGATGGTGGAAAGGCATTTGGGAGTCAGGAGATGAGACACTCGCTGCAGAATACCTAGCCTCTGACCTGCTCTTACTGTCGCAACATTTGACTGTAAGTGATGGAAGGTGTCATCGACAGTGCTATCAAGTGGCACTTACTCACCAATAACCTGCTCACTGATGCCCAGTTTGGGTTCCGCCTAGACCACTCGGCTCCCGACCTCATTACAGCCTTGGTCCAAACATGGACAAAAAAGCTGAATTCCAGAGGTGAGGTGAGAGTGACTGCCCCTGACATCAAGGCAGCATTTGACCGAGTGTGGCATGAAGGAGCCCTAGTAAAACTGAAGACAATGGGAATCGGGGGGAAAACTCTCCACTGGCTGGAGTCATACCTAACACAAAGGAAGATGGTTGTGGTGTTTGAAGGTCAATCACCCCAGCCCCAGGACTTTGCTGCAGGAGTTCCTCAGGGCAATGTCCTAGGCCCAACCATCTTCAGCTGCTTCATCAATGACCTTCCCTCCAACATAAGGTCAGAAATGCGGATGTTCGCTGATGACTGCACAGTGTTCAGTGCCATTCACAACTCCTCAGATAATGAAGCAGTCTAAGCCCCCATGCAACAAGACCTGGACGGTGTTCAGGCTTGGGCTGATAAGTGGCAGGTAACATTCGCGCCACAGAAGTGCCAGGCAATGATTATCTCCAACAAGTGAGAGTCTAACCACCTCCCCATGACATTCAATGGCATTACCATTGCCAAATCCGCCACCATCAACATCCTGGGGGTCACCATTGACCAGAAACTTAACTGGATGAGTCATGGCAACTACCACAGAACTTGGCGCAAACATGCAAAATTTCCTTCTTGTGGTTACACACCAGCTGTATGTTGAGGAAGTGGAAGCTTTTGCGGTTGACAAAGATAGCTGGGTTGTGATGGGGTGCCCTAAGGGCCACATGTGTGCAGTCTATGACGCCCTGCACCATTGGCAAGCCTGCCATATTTGCAAAGCCAACTGAACACGCAGTTACACTTGCTTGATCCCTTGAGAAGTGGATGTAATTGTGCGCCTTTGCGAAAAGGGCATCAGTAACCTGCGTGATGCAACTGTGGGCAGCTGACTGGGAGATGCCGCTGATGTCTGCTGATGATCCCTGGAAGGAGCCTGAGGCAAAAATGTTGACTGCGGTGGTGACTTTGACAGCCACTGGTGAGGGGTGTCCACCCGCTCCTCTGGGCTCCAGGTGTTGGTGCAGCAGTGCACAGATGTCTCCAACAACCTCTTGCAGAAGTCTCAGCCTCCTTTGGCACTGCTGCTCAGTCATGTTGAGGTGGCTCGTCCTCTGTCTGTAAACCCTGAGAGGGGGTATCTCCTGCGGCGATGTGCTTCCATGAGCTGGTGCCTTCTGCCCTGTGCAGCATCAGGTTGGCGCTCCTGCTGCTGAGCTGCCTGGTTCTGCTGCTGCCGTGGCTGCTCCTCATCCGAATCTGAGGTTCATGATGAAAGGAAATAAATGGTTCCCATGCTGCTGGCAGATACCTCCTTTGGGGAAGCGCTCAGTCCAAGCGGGGAGAGGGTCTTCCAAGGAGGTCCCACAGTTGAGAGATAGAAACCTCAGCATCTCCGACTTCGGTAGGCCTGCTAAAAGTGCTGAAAGACCTGTTGAACAAAAGTTCTGCCACCTGCAACTACTCCCTGATGAAAGCTCCGTTTTAATGGTGGAGCTGCAGCTGTGAGGAGGCCACCCACTTGTCAACCCGCCAGGATTAGCTGGCGTGGTTTAGGAGGGTCATGCAACACACACAAAATGTGCCAAAATAACAAAGGCCTGTCAAAATAGGATTATAGAGGCCCTTAACTACGATTCAAGGGTCTTAATTACCTCTCCCGACTGATGGAGGCGGGACCGAATTGCACCCATCAAACCCGCCTACCAGTGCCTCTTTGGCACTGCCAGCTGCACCTCGAACTGAGCTCAGTGACAAAGGGGCACTATGCCTTTTGACTAGTTATAATTACATGTTAGGAAACTGTGGATTGAAGTGTGGGCTCTCTCTTAACATTAAGAACATTGAAAAGTTAATTTAAGTAGTAAGTCAACTGATTGCTTGGGCATTTCTTTTGCACCTCTGTGCTGGAGTTATATTGCAGCCAGTACAAAGCCAAAGTGCTGTGTGACTACCTACTAGAGATGGTCCCATGCCTTTTGCTTGAATCTGCTCAGGAGACAGGTAGACAACCTGACTCCTGAGTTATACTGCTGATTTTATGTTGGAAGTGTATCTGAAACTGCTTTGATAATTTCATATGTATCACATCAGGCACAGCAACAGATGCACCTGGTATGATAATAAAGGAAAAATAAACTAGAACATGGTTTAATTTATGTAGTAGGACAATCTTTATGTTGTTATGAGGTTGCCAAATTCCTACAAAGTGTAGTCAGTTTAATCAAGTTTATGTGGAGGGCCCATGACAACCGAAACTGGTTTCAGAATGTGCAAACCTTTTTTTGTGTGGGATCTTTAAATTCAGTAGATACTTTCATTCCATTAGTCCTGGCTCGATTTAAACTGGGTCCCTTAAATGAAAGGGTAGTGTATGGGGGCTCAATCTTAAATAATTGGATAGTGAATGATGCCAAAACCAAATCTCCCAATTTTTATAAATAAGAGGTTTTAAATAGAGTTTGCAGCAATCAGTTTTAATCATCTGCAGCCAATACAACCATCTGCCTTCTTGATAGGTTTAATGGTTAAATAGACTAAATATGGGGAATCATTTACACCAATTATGTTACACTAAAAGAAAGTGTTGATAAACACATCTAGGTTTTTAACAACAATGTACTCCTCCAAATTTGAAGTTGCTTAATTCGAACGACCTGATAATTTGATTTTTGTTTTAGCATTAAATTCCTACTTTGCTGACTTATTTATGTTGCGGAATTCAAATTACTGGATAATTAATTTTTAGTGCAAAAAAATGACTTCAAATGATCAGAAGCTGATTGTAAATCCAATAACTATAATTTTTGAACTGAATGTATCTTACTTGCTGAGCAAAAAATGTAAATAACGAAGCTTGATTTCAAATGTAAGAATTACATAAATATTCTTTAGCCCACAACAAGAGCAATACAACATCACAGGAGAATATTTTGTTTGTCTAATTATTTCCATTCATTATTGACAATTGTCTGATGAAGTATACACACCTAAGACATCATAATCTGCCTTTCCTTTTTACAAATGCTAACAGACCTGATGTGTATTTCTGGCATTTTCTGCATTTTATCAATAATTGTAATCGTGGCCTGATTACTGTCTTAAAATTCTACACTACAACACATTATTGATGTGTATATTGGGCCTAGCATAGCATAAGATGCATTCTATTAAAATCCTTAATTATGTTTATTTTATTCTGTTTGATCTCTCAACCCAATTTTCACAAATGTTCTCTATTTATTACAGTAATAAATTAAAGGAGATGCAATGTCCCATTTAACACTGCACATTGGTAGTAAACAGTTACATGAAAATATTATTGTATTAACTTCATTTCAGTCTCGTAGAAACTATTTGATACACACAATGATGCATATTAATGAGGTAATTATTTTCAATAATTGCCTAAACTTTTATAAAATTGTGCGGTGAGCTTTGTTAAATTAAGGCAATGGCTCAACATAAGAAACTAATTGTTATGCAAATATCAGGCAGAATGACCTCCAGCATATTCACATGTTTGCTTCAGCATTTAAATCCAATGACGATAAGTACCTTGTATTAAATACTATGATAATGTAGGTTTACACAACTATGGCTCAAAGTAACAGTGAGGTAGATTTTCAACTTGCTGCCCAGGCACCACTATAACAAGACTTTTTCATCAAAGAATGCAACTGTGTTTATCGTAACTAAGGACGCTTAGGGTTCCACTCTAAGCATAAGGGTTTTCATAACATCATCAGAATCAGGAGTAGGACTCTTAGGAAAATGTAAAATTTACATCAAATATACTTAAACATATACTTTATTGACCAGTTATTCTACACAGTTTATGTTGCTACAAATCATATTTGACAAACTGCACAGTGTAATTCAGGCATGAAGTCATCTAAATTGCATTAGGAGGTATTTCCACATTGTTTAGGCTTCACACCCGCAACATATCTGCAACGTTAGTGATATCTGTGATGACAGAGTCAGCCAAATGATCCATGGAACAGCTGCATTTTGGCTAACCAGTGAATCTATGACCCTCATTTCAATGGATTGATGTTCTATATTTTGTTTGTCTGTACAAGTTCTGTCAAATCAAATCTCAGACAGTCAAATGCAAATTGCTGTATCTTGATATATTACTATTTATTGATATTATTCTTCATGGCTTTGTAGAAATATCTGTCGACTACACATAATGGGGAGTAATTTTCACTATGTGTGTGGGTGGAAAATGGATGGTAGTTGTTAGATCCGGGTATCTTAATGTGGTGTCCTTCAATAATCAAACAAAGACTGCAGGGAACGATCAACAGGTATTTACTGAATGAGGTTCAAACTGCAACTAACTGTACAGAGCACTACTCAGGGTTTATATACAGGTGTGGTCACTGCCGGTACTACAGGATACAGGAGCTGTAAAAAGTAGTTCTCCCCTTAAAGGTACATACACTACAATTCCTCCCCTTTTAGTTTAACAGTACCATAACACTCATTTAACAATTAAATCTCAAACTAATTACAATTAACACTTTTAACATGCAACATTAACTGGAAATAGTCCATTTATAAATTCAGTCTTTGGGGAGGCTTCCTGATTCTTTCTGAATAACGCCTTTCCTGAGTGTCTCGCTCTTGGTGCGGAGGCGATTCTAACACCCTGTCGTCAGTTGATTCATCAGCTTCCAATGCTATTGTTTCTGAGGTAGATGCGACCTTTACGTCGGGTTCCTCACCAGAGATGTGGGGTTGACTCGTTCCTGTGACTCTAGGATCTGGTCAGCATGGCGTCTCACAATGTTCTCCCAACATCCACTGTGTACATTAGTGGCCCCTGCCGTGTGCATAACGTTCCTGGTTGCCATTTCTCTGTTCGGTAGTCGCAGGCCAAGACTGGTTGCCCTACATTGAAGCTCCTTGTCGGCTTCTCATTGATGTGCTGGAATTGCTTATTCTCAACATCTCTTCGTACATTTGGTCTGAGCAAATCCAGATGAGATCTCAACCTTCGGTTAAAGAACATCATGGCCGGGGCCTGGTTGGTGACTGCATGTGTCGCATTTCTGTAGGCTAACAGGAAATTGTCCACCTTATGCTGCAGTGGAATGTCGTCATCGCACATGGCCTTTACTGCTTTTTTTAAATGTTTGTATGAACCTCTCAGCCAATCCGTTTGTGGCTGGATGATACGGGGCGGATGTGTAATGCCTTACCCCATTCCTTTTCATAAATCTTCAAAACTCTTCGGACACAAACTGTGGTCCGTTATCAGAGCAAATCTGCTCTGGCAAGCCGTTCCTGGCAAAAATGGTCCGTAGGACTGCAATAGTTTCAATAGTTTTCTCCATGGTGGTGGAGGAAATTTTGATCACCTCAGGCCATTTCAAGTGTGCATCCATGGCTATTAAAAACATTGAGTCCATGAATGGACCAGCAAAATCAATATGCACCCGTTGCCATGGAGATGAGGGCCACTCCCATGGGTGTAGAGGGGCATGTGGTGGTGCATTTTGGACCTTCTGGCATCCTGAGCAGCTCTTTGTCAGGTCCTCGATTTGCTGATCGATCCCCGGCCACCACACATAAGCCCTAGCAAGGCTTTTCATTTTCACCCCTCCCAGATGACCTTCGTGAAGCTCATTGAGCACTCTCTCCCTTAACTTGGGTGGAATTACCACTCGGGATCCACACATCAAGGTCCCCTGGCATACTGACAGCTGTTCTCTTCTGGATGAGAATGCTGGCAACAGTGAGTCGCCATTTGCTGGCCATCCCTTCACCGTCAAATCATTTACCCGAGACAGTGTCGGGTCATTTCGGGTCTCCTTCTCTATACCAGCGTTAGTTACTGGCAAGCATTCAATTATAGTCGAATGAAATATTTCGACAGGATCCACTGCTGGTGCTTCCTCCGCAGTAGGCAGTGGCAGGCGTGATAGCCCATCAGCATTTCCATGCTGTTTCGTGCCCTTATACTCGATATCATATTGGTGCGCCCCTAGAAAAAGGGACCATCTTTGTAGCCGTTGCGCATTCATCACCGGAACGCCCTTCTTTGGATTAAAGATGGAGACAAGTGGTTGGTGATCAGTCAGCAAGGTGAACTTCTGCCCGTGCAGATAGTGATTGAACTTTTTCACTCCCCACACTAGGCTGAGGGCCTCCCTGTCAATCTGGGCGTAGTTACGCTCGGCTGAGGTTAGTGACCGAGACGCAAAGGCTACTGGCCTCTCTGAGCCGTCTGGGAATTTGTGCGACAGCACCGCTCCAATGCCATAGGGTGATGCATTACGCGCCAACCGAATTGGTAGTGCTGGGTTGAAATGAGCCAACACCTCTTTCGATGTGATCAATGCTTTGCTCTTCTGGAAAGCTCGTTTACATTCGTCACTCCACTTCCATGGTACCCCCGTTTGCAGTAGGGTGTTCAGTGGGTGTAGTACGGTAGACAAATTCGGCAAGAACTTATGGTAGTAGTTCACCAGCCCGAGGAACGACCTCAGTTGTGACACATTTTCCGGTGCTGGAGCCTTGACTACTGCCTCAATCTTTTCAGGGAACTTATGTAACCCCTCTTTATCAATAACGTGGCCACAATACGAGACCTGCTCCTGGAAAAACTCGCATTTGTCACGATTAGCTCGGAGCCCATATTCCTTCAATCTAGTGAGCACCTGCTCCAGGTTGGCGAGGTGATCACTGTCATTTTCGCCCGTGACCAGGATGTCGTCCAAATAACACTGGGTCCCTGGAATCCCCTGCAGGACTTGTTCCATTGCCCTTTGCCAAATAGCCGGAGCTGATGCTACCCCGAACACCAGCCGGTTGTATTGGTAGAGACCTTTATGAGTGTTGATCGTGAGGTACTGTTTCGAGGCTTCTCTACCTCCATTTGCAGGTACGTCTGGGCCAGATCAATCTTAGTGAAGCGTTTCCCTCCAGATAGCGAGGCGAAAATATCTTCAATCCGCGGAAGCGGATATTGTACAGTGTGAAGGACTGGGTTCACTGTCACCTTAAAGTCCCCACAGATGCGAACCTTCTTTGGTTCCCCAGGCATATTACTCAACAACCTCTTCATTACAGGAACGATGGGTGTAGTCCACTTGCTCCAGTCCACTTTGGACAGTACTCCTGAACGTTCCAAACCTTCCAGCTCTGCTTCGACGGCTGGGCGGGTCGCATAAGGTACCGGTCTGGCCTTAAAAATCTTTGGCCTTGCATTTTCCTCTATTTTGATCATCGCTGTTATGCCTTTTAGTGTTCCGAGTCCCTGCTGGAACGCTTCTTGAACATCAGTTAGCATTTTTGACGGTCGTCCAGGTATGACGTCGTCATCCTTTTTGGCATCTACAGTCAGTGCTTGTATGGAATGCCAATCTAGCTGTATCTTCCGGATCCATTCACGTCCTAGTAGTGGTGGTCCTCCATCTGGCAATACATATAGGTCCATTTTTGGTGTTTCCTTGCCGTTATATATAACGTTCACCCTTATTTTTCCTTTGGGGTAGACTTTTTGCCCCGTGTACGTCTTCAAGACAATCTTTGTATCTCTCAAGGGTATATGTGAGAATAGCCGCTTGTAGTCCCTTCGGTTTATGACTGTTAGGGCTGATCCTGTGTCCAATTCCATTTTCACTTGGACTCCTGCTATCTTGAGCGTGACCCAGATAGTTTGGTGATCCTCCGTTTTGATCACATTATGTAGTTTCAGACAACCCAGCTCCTTGCTTCCGGAGTCTGTATCACTCTTCTGTTCGTCTGAACTACTCTCCGTCACCTTATGTACCTTCTTGTACTTCTCCTCTGGAGATTTCTTGCTGCTGGTTTTCTTTCCCGGCCTGCAGACTCTTGCTATGTGTCCTACTTTTCCACACTGTCTGCACACTTTGTCCTTGAACCAGCAATCATTATGGTCGTGTGTTATTCTGCCGCAGTGATAGCACTTCACTGTTCCGTATGACATTTCATTTGTGCCATATTCTTGCGGTCTCCGTCGTATCTCTGCAGCGCCCCGTGCGGCTGCTTCGTGTGATACTGCAATGCTGAAAGCTTTGTCCAGCGTAAGATCCTTTTCTGATAGATGCCGTTTCTGGGTTCCTTCACTTTGAAGCCCACACACAAACTTGTCCCTTAAAGTATCTGCTAGTCCCGTTCCAAACTGACAGTGTTTCGATAGCTTGCGCAGTTCCGTTAAATACTCAGCATTACTTTCATCTTTATGCTGGTTCCTTTTGTGAAACTTTAATCTTTCTGCTATCAGCAGCGTTATCTACTGGCTTCTCTGGGGTTACTAGGTTTCGTAGTAAGCCATACATTTTTGCACTCATTGAATTCAACAATACCAGTGCTTTCTTGTCATCTGGCACTTCATTCGCCTTGCAGTATACTTCTATGCGTTCGACATATGTCGTCCAATCTTCGACTTCATTGTCGAACGCTGTGATACTGCCACACTTCGGCATTTTTGGGTGTGGTTAGACTGGCTTAAAATGGCGTCTCCCGCGCTTTCCTTCTTCCCCGCAGCGACTTAAATTGGCGTCTCCCGCGCTGCTGCCAACGCCGCTCTCAGCGATCCTCCTGGCAAATGGTGACGCCCTGTGGGCCTCGCGTGCTGCTCCTGCGCTGCTGCCAATGCCGTTCTCTGTGGTCCTCGTGGCAATGGCAGTGCCTCGCGTTTTCCTGCGTGCCTCTCTCCCCCGTTGACGCTGCTTGGCCCCTTAACACCGGCTGCGCTCTGCTCTCTCTCGCCTCTCTCCCCCGTTGACGCCGCTCGGTCCCGAACACCGACTGCGCTCTGCTCTCTCTCGTTGATGCTGCTCGGCCCTTGAACACCAGCTGCGCCCCATGCGCTCTGCCCTCTCTCTCTCCCCCGTCGACGCTGCTCGGCCCTTTCTGTGCTGCTCTGTCGGCTCTAGACGCCACTGTCTGGGAAGGGTCTGCGCAGTACCTGTTGCCAGCCCGTTTTGCTGGACCACCATGGCTGGAAAGCCAAGCCTGGCTCTCGTCAGCCTCCCCTGCGATGCCCGTGCTTCTGGACTCGACCTCCTTCAACTGTTCTCCAGGAGCGAATCCCTGGGAGGTCAGGTAGGTTTGAATCTTTCTCGTCGCCAATGTTAGATCCGGGTATCTTAATGTGGTGTCCTTCAATAATCAAACAAAGACTGCAGGGAACGATCAACAGGTATTTACTGAATGAGGTTCAAACTGCAACTGACTGTACAGAGCACTAGTCAGGGTTTATATACAGGTGTGGTCACTGCTGGTACTACTGGATACAGGAGCTGTAAAAAGTAGTTCTCCCCTTAAAGGTACATACACTACAGTAGTTCTAACAGCTGCCCATTATACGCCCTGTCCGATTTCCTTTTCTATTAAAGTCAATGGAAAGGAAACTCAGGTGGCCAATCCGATACCGTCACGCTCCCGAATAGTAGCCTGCCCAATGGGAGGGTGGGAAATCTGGCAAGTTTGCCGCTGATTAAGACAGCCTGCATCTCTTAAAGGAGAACTGAATTTTTCATAAGATGGACACTAGAATTTGTTGCTCCACAGTCTGTCAACAAGAATTTTGCAACCAGAGCCCGCAAGCTTGCGAATGGTGCCCTGGAGGTGCTCTTGATGCAACAGGGGACATAACTCTGTGACAGGCTCACTAGAGAAGCACAGCCTCTTTATGTACTGCACCTCAGAGAAAAGCAGATATGTTTTCCTGGGCCTATAAACTCTGGGAATGCTCGTTCAATCCAGGTTGGGATTACGAAGGAGAATTCCACCTTCTGTCTTGTTCTGGCCATTGCTCTTCCAGGCTTACAATGGCAGAAAATGAATAAATGATAGAGTGCTGGCTTCAAGGGATACCTGCAAACAGAGTTTGTAGAATAGTGTGAAAGATGTTTCTGTGCTTATGTATATGTCAGCATTGGAGGGATTGAGAAGGAGGATGAGACACAAGAGGAGGATGGTAAAAGTCCTGAACTTGGAGGATTGCTTTCACATTCCTCTCCTGCGTCCTGTTCATGCAAGGATGTCCAGAGTGGCTTGCTTCAAGAGCTTATCCTTTCTAAGCTCTCCTCTACTTCTGATCCTTTGTATTGAGTACTATCTTTTCCCACAAGCAGAGAATTAATCTTGACATGCTGTATGTTGAAGGAGTATGTACACAGTGAAAGAGATATGCCAAATTTGCAGCCCATCCTGTTTGTCAGTAAGTGGCCATGTAGATATCAGAGTGCTATGGCCTTCAATTGTAAGTTGCAGCTTGAATGTGTGCTCTGCTGGAGTATATGTATGCAAGGTAAACAATGAAAGGTTTTGTGAGGGCTTGGCATAGGCCATAAGTAAATGTACAACAGATTGACAAGCAACAATTTGTGGTCATCTACCTGGTAAAAGGTACTGTTGTGCAGCAATATTTTGGCACCTTCTTCAAGGTGCACCACCTTCTTCTCCTTTGATTATCGGGTCCAGTGAATAGCACACACAGTGTTGACCCTTTCGGCCACCTCCTGCCAGGCTTCCTGCAATGCTGTTTTCTGGGCAAGGAATGCCAAACAGGGCAAACCTCCTTGCAACATGACATCCACTTTTACAGCCACCAAACAAAGGGTTTGAGTGTTGCTCTGCTCCTTCATTTACCTGCAGACTTAATTCCCTGCCTCCGCATTTATTTTGCCAACTGTCAGGCACACGGGGTTAAAATCAACCCCTTAGTGCCAGTGAGAGATATAACTACAACAACAACTTGCATTTATATGGTGCTTTTAACATAGAAAAGACATTTTACAGAGACAGGAAAGAACTTAAATAGGCAACAGGTGAGCTACATCCTGACTCACTGAGAGGCTTTGGAACACAATTTAACGGTGAATCAAAACTAAACACAACTGAATTATAAAAACAAACAATTGCAACGCCTCAGTAAACTATACTCGTATGCAAAAAAAGGCATAAAATAGTCTTATGTGACAGTTATAGTGAAATAAAAATGGTTAAGAACATTCTAAGTAATAGGCAATCATTTATGAATCATTTAATTACGGTTTGCATTTTTTCAGTTAAACGTTCCATTGTTCAAAGAGCAAAATGCTGCAGACATTGGGAATCAGAAACAAAACAGAAAGTACTGGAGACACTCAAGCAGGTCAGGCAGCATCCGTCGAGAATACACGAGCCAGCTGATGTTTCAGATATAAACCCTTCCTCAGAACTGGAAGAAATTGCAACTGAACAGCATTTAAGAAGGAATCTGTTCGCTCTTCAATGCTGTTCATCTGCAGTGTTTTCCTTTTCATTGTTCTGACTTACTGCAAACATCAATTGGTCTGAAGCTCATTCGAACTACATGCTAAAACTAAACAATTCAGAAAATTGAATATGCAATAAGTACTGGATTTACTTATACAAAATCTAGGGTTGAAAATATTTGACCATACAAAGGAAATGCTTCTTCTCAAGGTTAATACTACAGTACCAATGTAATTATTTTATCAATTACAGTACATACCAGATAACATCTAAAACATCCCCTTAGGGCCACTCCTTCACTTGGCTGACTACTATGTCAGCAGCTTCTGATGTTAACCAGATACGTTAAAGCAGTGCTTATAGCATCTTCTGTCATTTTCACAATATGCTGCTGCAGCATCGACCCCTTGGAATGCAAAACTATAGCTAGGATTTAACCTTATCAGCTGAGAAACAAAGAGAGATTAAAGACAAGGCCTCGGCTATAAGTTAGCCTTTTTATCTCAGCTCAGCAGTATTTCGATTGATCTTCCAGGTTTGTGCATCTGTCAGATCCCACCAGCACAGGAAATCAATGCTGTAAGAGCTATCGTGGGTGTGTGACACTCTTTTTGATCAACCCAGTTGATGTATTTCACCAAGGTTCCAAGTGTTCAGTCTGCGAACAGTTTTTTCTGAGGTCAAGTGAATTAGCTTCTCCATTTTAGACCATGTATTTGGTTATCAGAAATATCATGCATGATATCCTGTAAAATTACATTGGCTGTAATATCTTGATTTAAATCTCCAAGGTGCATTTGCTGATTACAAGATTTCACGGCTAAAATGATAGTGTTGTACAAATTATCTGCCCTGTGCTTATCTGATGTCATCAAAGGCACAATAGACTGTGAGTGTCACATCATAAATTATTTATTCTTGCTGTAGCTTCTGTTTTCCTGATGTTAAAATATTCTGATTATACTAGCGCTGGAAATCTACATTTGCCGTGAAATTTCAACGTAGCTGGATAAATACATTATTTCGAGATTACTTACTTTTATTAGGCTTGGAGTGCAAACACTTATATCCCTTTGTTTTGTTGGGAACTATACAACAACAACAACTTGTATTTATATAGCGCCTTTAACGTAGTAAAACGTCCCAAGGCACTGCACAGGAGTATTTTAAGACAAAAAAATTGACACCGAGCCACATAAGGATAAATTAGGGCAGGTGACCAAAAGCTTGGTCAAAGAGGTAGGTTTTAAGGAGCGTCTTAAAGGAGGAAAGAGAGGTAGCGAGGCAGAGAGGTTTAGGCAGGGAATTCCAGAGCTTAGGGCCCAGGCAACAGAAGGCAACAGCTGAATAATTGAAGCTAGTGAGCAGAAAAGCCTGACACAATTCTATTATGGATAATAGAAGTCAACACATGGGCAAAATAGATAATTTTCTGTAACTCCTAGAACATGGGGGTCATTTTCACTTTGAGTGCAGATAGAAAACTGGCAATTGCGGATCAGCCGCCCATTACACACCCCGCCTGATTTTCCTTTCCACTGAAGCCAGGTTTCTGCCACTGCTGAAGGTGAAAATGACCCCCGTGACCTTACTGGGGAAAGCCCTCAATGTGAACTCATCATGATAGGCATGACTAAAATTGAAGATGATCTTGTGGATCTATAAAGTGTAAACAGGGTTAAAGACTAAACCCAAACAAGTTGGCAATTGAAGAAGAGAACCTACAACTATCACTTTATCATGTTCCCAAGATGTCCCAACACGTTTCACAACCAACAAATTTTTTCTTTTTGAAGTGCAGTATTTTTTCCATGTACTCAACTGTGGCAATAAGCTTGCTCACAGCAAGATCCCACAAACATCAAATTAAACAAATAACCAATCTGTTTCTTGGTGGTGTTGGTTGAGATAGGATTGTGGGCAGGACACCCCCCTGCTCTCCTTTCAACAGTGCAACGGGATCTTTTAGAAACACCTCAACCACCAGACAAGACCTGGAATGGGGTTTCAATCCACAACCTTCTAACTCAAAGGCAAGAGTGCTGCCAAGATAACATTTAAGAAAATATTTAGCTATAAGTGCTAGTTTGAGTTAGCATAGATCATATGAAATTGAGAGTCTGTCATAGCAATGCAGTCTAGATTACTAAATAAGAATTTGAGAAAGTAGTTTTGAAGCTCATCTGACAAATGTCCACCTAAATGTAAAAGTCTAATTCAAGTACTAATGACTGTGGTTTGCATTTTAATGCACAGATTTAACAGGTGGATAAAAATTTAATGTCAATGCTTTAGCAACAGCAATTAGGCCAGTTATTGGAGTCTACATTCAATTAACTTTAGCCAGACTGCGATGCCAAAGGTGTTACTTAGCACATGTAGCTGGATTTTAAATTATCCTCCAACTGGGCCATAATTTAATACAAGAGTACAAAGTTAGTGCAGAATGAGAATTTAAAAATGAGTAGCCATCACCACAAGGATTGCAGCAATTCAAGAAGAAGGTTCACCACCACCATCTCATCAGGGCAACTAGGGATGGACAATAAATTTGGCCTTTGACAGCATTGCCTATATCCTGAGAATTTTAAAAAATTGTGCTGTACTGATGCATCATGCATCAACACAGAGGCCAAGAAATTTGATCATACTCGAAAAGCGAGCGTATAGGGGGTAGAACTGCATATGCCTGTTCATGTGGGCTCTACGACGACATGAAATATCGTGCTGGTAACTCGTTATCAGGTGCAATGTTCTCATTAAGCTGTCCCGCACAGGCCGCGTGCCGGCTTCACAACGGGAAAAACCGCGAATGCGGGGAAATTTGAATTGGGCCCCCCCCACAAAAAAATTAGAGGCAACATTTGTGAGGTGTGCAGCCAGTGCTCCCCACAGTGCTTACTGGCTGCACGCTTGTTTGAGGGGCAGGAAATTGGGCTTCTCTGACACCATTTATAGGCCACCAGCATCTCTTATGGGGAGGTGCACCATGGCTTCAAATAGTAGGGAAACCTCGGAAGTTGAAAAAATGCTGAGAGGGGTCCAGAGCAGGCACCCAGGTTCTCAGATGCTGCATTGGAGGCCCTGGTCCAGGCAGTGGACAGGAGGTCCTTACTGACTGTTGGCAATTGGTTGGGTGAGCTTATCACATGGCGAGTTAGGCAGGCAATTTCACAAAATGGTCCTACAACAAGTTTTAAAACTTTTATTTTAATATTGTATTGAGACTTTTTAATACTTCAGGCACCGCGCCCTGGACGCCTACTGAGTACCCTGATCCAATATGGCGGGTGGTGCTCCTCCAGCACAGGATGAAAGGGTGCGCTGCCACCTACCATATTGGAAGTTTGTATGCCTGTAAAATGGGGACAGCATCATGAAATTTTTAAGCCAGAGGATTGGCAAATACATTTTTGAACACTACTTCATGTTGTGTGACCCTCTTATATTATAGTACTGTAGTGCACTATTTTGAATACAGAATGCATATTTACACGGAGAACATAATTGTACTTTCAGAACTAGAAGCAGGCAGGAAACTCTCCTTATAAATATTGTAATATTGGTGTCCCACAGGAGGAATGAGCATCAAACCAGAGTGACCATACCAAGAACAGATACATTTGCACTCAGAAGGCTCAAATAAAATGAAAAATATGAAAGGTCTTTTCCTGTAACAAAATTTATAGGCAAGTAAAATGTAATTATTCAACAGATTTTTTAATAATACATTTTTAATGGTACCTACCTTCAATACAATGTGTTTATGAAACAGCAAAAAATTCCTGATTAAGGAAGGCTTAGTAAGGCCTTTTTAAAGATTGATCGCAAAATGTTCCAGTGGAATTCCATGTGGTGGGGTAGGAGTTGAATGGCATAGAAATAAAAATTCAGATATTTTCTTGTATTCAGACCTGTGAGTTAGTTATTCACCGGGCAAGATTTCATAATACGTATAGAGTCATAGTCATAGAGTCATAACGGCACAGAAGGAGGCCATTCGGCCCATTGAGTTCATGCCGGCTCTCTGTAGAGCAATCCAGTCAGTCCCATTCCCCCGCTCTATCCCCGTAGCTCTGCAAGTTTATTTCCCTCAAGTGCCTATCCAGTCTCCCCTTGAAAACATTGAGTGTCTCCGCTTCCACCACTTCCGTCAGCAATGAATTCCAGGTCATCACCACTCACTGCGTAAAAAAGTTTTCCCTCACATCCCCCCTGTATATCTTGCCTAAAACCTTAAGTCTGTGTCCCCTAGTCCTTGTACCATCAACTAGTGAGAAGAGCCTATCCTCATCTAGCCTATCCAAACCCATCATAATCTTGTAGACCTCTATCAAATCACTCCTAAACCTCCTTTGCTCTAATGAAAACAAATCCAGCTTCTCCAACCTGTCCCTGTAGCTAAGATCCCCCATCCCTAGAACCATTCTGGTAAATCTCTTCTGCAACCTCTCAAGGGCCTTCACATCCTTCCTAAAGTGTGGTGACCAGAGCTGGATGCAATACTCCAGTTGTGGCCTAACCAGCGCTTTATAAAGGTTCAGCATAACTTCTCTACTTTTGTACTCAAATGAATGCAGAATTTGAAAAAAATTGGAATAAATAACATTGAAAATAATGTAATGTATGAATAAATGGCCAGATTTTGTAGAGTGGTGTGCCCCATTAGTGAGACTTTTTCTCACACCCTTCAGCTCAAAAATATTTTGCCCTGTATGTTGTTGGAAGTACTAGCTGATGACGGTGTGCTGAGGGCAACGGGGCATCTGGGACCTTAGTGAATGACAGGACCAACATTATAGTGTTTCTCCTTAACCAATGAGATTTAAGGATTGACGAAACAGAGGAATGATGGAAAAGGAAATAGGGTGAATTAGAGTCAAATCAGGTACAGAAAGAGACATAAAGAGAGGGAGAGATATAAAGAAAGAGACAAAAGAAAAGTAAGAAAATATTTTAAAATGTTTTAAAAATCTCTAACAACAATTTAGTACCTGTAGGAATGAAACTCCACAGTTTCAATTGTTCCCTTTCTGGACCAGAGGGGTTGATTGGCATTACAGGAACATAAATCTCATTAAAAAGGTACTTACATTGTTAAGTAGCTGCCCTAACTTTCTATTGGTAATTAATGTGCAAATGCAGCAACTTCATTAAACTCATGGGGAGGTTGACGGTGTGTTGCCGTTTTCGTGGAGATAACAGCGGAGAAGCGCAAATGGTTCAGCAACTTGTGGCAATTCACAATTCACAGGATATCTCTTCCTCACCACAAGTTGCTGAACAAGTTACACATTAATAACGGCGTACGCATTAAACTCGCTGTTATTTCGGCAGCAAAATCTGGGCCAATATTTTCCCAAAGAAAATTTAAGGAGCCCGATAATAACATCCTAATAATAGTATATTTTGATATCTGTCAAGTTCTCATTTCAAGTATTGTGATGGAATATCTGTATGTGTAACTAGCAATGAACAATATATATTTATCTGAAATTCAATGAATGGAACACAGCTTTCTGACATAAAGCTGGTTTCAGATGCAATAGTGCAACTGTCTGTTATTACAGTTTCAATGTCAGTGGTATACAATCAGAGTCTATGCAGACATGATAAAGACTTAATGCAGAAGGATGAAGTGTAATTTCAAAAATGAGTGTGATCGCTTATTATAGGATAAATTACTGTGACAGATAGTGGGAGCTCTGCAGCACCATCTGTGCTATACGGCCATATTATTAGAGATAAGTGGTCATGTTCTCTATGGTAATCACAATACTTTGCAAAAAGTTGCCTCTCTGTTGGTACAAAAACTGCACCCTGCGTGCTATCATCCCTTTCCTTGCACTCGGAGTTAATGTTATTTGTAATCGGATGACTGCACATGGATACGTAATCATAAGAACATAAGAACATAAGAAATAGGAGCAGGAGTCGGCCATTTGGCCCTTCAAGTCTGCTCTGCCATTCAATAAGATCATGGCTGATCTTCTACCTCATCTCCACTTTCCTGAACTATCCCCATATCCCTTGATTCCTGTGGTGTATGTAACCTGTTCCACCTTAAGAGAACTTAAGCCTGTTCCACCTTAAGAGATGTACTACTTTCTCTGGCTGCTGTATACGTAATACCGGTGGTGACCACACCGGTATATAAGCACTGTGTAGTAATATTGTATTCAGTATAGTCCCTACCTCCAACCAGTAAAGACCTGTTGAATTTACTCTTGCAGTCTGTGTAGTAATTATCACTATAACACACAGACTTAACAGTGGCGATGAGTCCGATTCTTACCCTGCGGCAGTTATTTCCACGGCGGCTTCGTCCACAGACAGGACGTCGAAGAGAGGTTTCCACCCTCATCACCCTACTGGAAGACACGTCGAGCGGCAGGCATCGAGAAACCGGAGTGCAGAAGACATCCTGACCTCGAAGCCTCCATCAGCGACTGTCAGCTTCTTCTTTCTACCTCGGTGGTGGGTAAGCCGGGCAGCGACGCGACAGAAAGTCAACCGCGTTGGCTGTACAGACGGGG
This sequence comes from Somniosus microcephalus, assembly GCF_052327205.1. Taxonomy (NCBI): domain Eukaryota; kingdom Metazoa; phylum Chordata; class Chondrichthyes; order Squaliformes; family Somniosidae; genus Somniosus; species Somniosus microcephalus. The sequence goes on from NC_141003.1 coordinate 48,070,175, forward strand.
CTGGGAAGACGGAGGAATAAGGGCGGTGAGATCGATCGCGACCGGAGATAAGGGCCGGGCCGCTTTCGAGCGAGAGGCGCAGCGCGGGGACATCGATCGCGACCGGAGATAAGGGCCGCATTCGGGCTAAAAGGCGCAGCGTCTGGGGAAACTGAAGGCGCGAGAGCCGTGGTGAAGCGGAGACAGCGTCGGGGGACGGTTGAAGACCGCCAAGCGCGGGAAAACCGCCATTTTGTGGGTGGAGGACGACGACAAGAGCGGGAAGCCGCCATCTTGGATAACATAAAAATACAATAAATTGCAACGATGCCTAAACATGGGAACATTAATACCTTTGATAGTGACGTCGAAGATTGGGCCATGTATGTAGAACGCATACAAAATTATTGTAAGGCAAATAAAATTCCTGATGCAGATAAAGCACTAACATTATTAAATTTAATGGGTGCGAAGACATACGGGCAATTGAAACACCTTGTATCACCAGATGAACCGGCGGATAAGACGTTCGAGGAGATTGTTACTGTCCTGAAAAATCATCTAAACCCCACGCCGCTGATGCTAGCGGAACGATTTAAATTTTACGACAGAAGGCAGCTGCAGAATGAAAGCAATGCTGAATATTTGATCGAATAACGTAAGCTAGCAAAATATTGTCAGTTTGGAACGGGACTGACAGAGGCACTACGAGATAAATTTGTGTGTGGTTTATTTAAACAGGATACACAAAAGCGACTGCTTGAGAATGAGCTGACGCTTGAGAAGGCGGTCACTATGGCAGCAGCACACAAAGCCGCAGCGAGAGGCACGGCAGTAATGCAGCTACGGTCACCGGAACTCGGTACAAACAAATTGGGTTTGAGTTCTGTCAAATGTTATCGTTGTGGAAAGACAACGCACGATCAGAACCAGTGTTGGTTTAAAAACCAAGAATGCAGAACGTGTGGCAGGCTTGGCCACATAGCTAAAGTATGCCAGTCAGGAAAGAAGACCAGCAACAAAACGTCACCGCAAGGAAAATACGCAAAGGTACACAAGGTGACAAAGAACAGTTTGACCGAACAGAAGTCAGATTCAGACGCTAGCAGTAATGAGCTGGATAGCTTAAGAGTACACAACACTGGTAAGGATGCAGATCTCCAGACAATTTGGGTCACTCTTCAGATAGCAGGAGTCCAAGTAAAAATGGAATTGGACACTGGATCGGCATTGACGGTCATGAATAAGAAAGATTACAGAAGGTTATTCCAACATATTCCCCTACGGGATACGGAGATTATATTGAAAACATACACGGGGCAAAGAGTGTACCCCATCGGAAAAATAGAGGTAGAAGTGGTCCACAAGGGCGAAGAAAGACAAGTAATGGACTTATATGTGCTACCTGAAGGAGGTCCACCACTACTAGGACGGGAGTGGATTAGGAAAATGAATATGGACTGGCACTCCTTGAAGGCACTAACGGTAGATTCCGGGGAAACAGATGTCAAACCTAAACGATTGTCCAGAATATTGGATGATGCTAAAGAGGTGTTCCAGCAGGGACTGGGAACACTGAGAGGAATTACGGCAAACATCAAGATTGAAGAACATGCACAACCAAAATTTTTTAAAGCCAGACCGGTACCCTATGCAATACGACCTACTGTTGAAGCGGAACTGGAAGCACGAGAACGTTCAGGTGTACTGTCTAAGGTAGATTGGAGTGAGTGGGCTACGCCCATTGTTCCCGTTATGAAACGTCCTGCGAGCAACAAGCCAGGAGATCCAGGGAAGGTTCGCATCTGTGGAGATTTCAAAATCACCGTTAATCCGGTGCTTCACACGGTGCAGTATCCGCTTCCACGGATTGAGGATATTTTCGCTTCATTGTCTGGCGGGAAACACTTCACCAAGATAGACCTGGCGCAGGCGTACTTGCAGATGGAGGTTGAGGAAGAGTCACGCCAATACCTCACGATCAACACACATCGAGGGTTGTACCGGTACAATAGGCTGGTTTTTGGAGTGGCATCGGCTCCAGCAATTTGGCAGAGGGCGATGGAGCAGGTATTACAGGGAATTCCAGGCACACAATGTTACCTGGACGATATTCTAATCACAGGTGATGGTGATGAACAACATCTCACAAACTTGGAACTGGTGCTCAACAGACTGAAAGAGTATGGATTTAGAGCAAATCGGCAGAAATGTGAGTTCTTCCAGAAGCGGATCTCGTACTGTGGCCATGTCATTGACCGGGAGGGGCTTCATAAGTCTCCTGACAAGATTGAGGCAGTTGTAAAGGCTCCCGCTCCGGAGAATGTCTCTCAGTTGAGGTCGTTTCTAGGATTAATTAACTATTACCATAAATTTCTGCCAAATCTATCCACGGTACTGCACCCGTTAAACGCTCTTTTACAGAAAGGGGTACCATGGGAATGGGGCGAAAACTGTAAGAAGGCATTTCGCAAAAGCAAAGAATTGATCACCTCAGAGGGAGTGTTGGCTCACTTCAACCCGACACTGCCTATTCGGTTGGCTTGTGATGCTTCTCCATATGGTATTGGGGCAGTACTCTCACACAAGTTGCCAAATGGCACGGAAAGGCCAGTCGCGTTTGCATCCAGATCATTGACCACCGCTGAGCGCAACTATGCGCAGATCGATAGGGAGGCTCTTAGCCTTGTATGGGGAGTGAAGAAGTTTAATCATTACCTGCAGGGCCAAAAATTCACACTTCTGACAGACCATCAACCGTTGGTATCCATTTTTAACCCTAAGAAGGGTGTTTCGGTGATGACAGCGCAGCGTCTCCAGAGATGGTCTCTTTTCCTAGGGGCACATCAATATCAAATAGAATTCAAAGGTACGAAACAGCATGGCAATGCTGATGGGCTGTCACGCCTGCCACTACCTGAAGAAGACACGACGAAAGTTGACCCTGTTGAGTTATTTCATTCGACCATCATCGAGTGTTTACCAGTCACCAATGCAAGTATTGAAAGAGAAACCAGGAATGACCTGACACTGTCCAGAGTCTACGAGGTGACAGTGAAAGGGTGGCCAACACGGGGTGATCCTCTGTTACTGGCATTTTCGGCAAGGCGAGACCAGCTGTCCGTCTGCCATGGTACCTTGATGTACGGGACAAGAGTGATTATTCCTCCCAAGTTAAGGGAAAGAGTTTTAAACGAACTGCATGAAGGTCATCTGGGGGGAGTTAAAATGAAAAGTCTTGCTAGGGCTTATGTATGGTGGCCGGGTATTGACCAACAGATTGAGGAGTTAACGAAAAGCTGCGCTGGGTGCCAAAAAGTGCAAAATGCACCTCCGATAGCACCGCTACACCCATGGGAATGGCCTTCAGCCCCATGGCAACGTGTACACATTGACTTTGCTGGTCCATTCATGGACTCCATGTTCCTAATCGCGGTGGACGCACATTCCAAATGGCCAGAAGTCATCAAGATGAATACCACTACTTCAGAAAAGACAATTGCGGTGTTAAGAACAATATTCGCAAGGAACGGATTGCCAGAACAGATCTGTTCGGACAACGGACCACAGTTTGTATCGGAAGAATTCCGACAATTCTTAAAGAAGAATGGAGTAAAACATTATACCTCTGCCCCATATCATCCGGCGACAAACGGGTTGGCTGAAAGATTTGTCCAGACATTCAAAAAGGCAATTAAGGCCATGAACGATGATCAGATTCCGCTGCAACACAAGGTCGACAAGTTCCTGATGTCATATCGAAACGCCGATCATGCAGTGACTAACCAAAGTCCTGCCATGATGTTTTATAACAGGAGGTTGCGGTCCAAGTTGGACTTGTTAAAACCAAATGTGCGGAGGGAAGTGGAAAACAAACAGTTTCGGCATATTAACAACAAGACCACTCGAACTTTCGACGTAGGACAACCAGTGTTGGCAAGGGGCTATGGAAACGAAAAATGGCAGTCCGGAACAATTCGGGCCAGACAAGGACCTCTGATGTACACAGTAGATATTGGTCATAATGTGATAAGGCGTCATGCGGATCAACTGGTAGAGTCGAGAGCAAGGGTCGAACCCATGGTTGTGACAGAGACAACTGTGGAAGACGTTAATGAACCTGAAGCATCTACCTCGGCAGGGAATGTACTTGATGATGATGACACCCAATACATTGGAAACCAAATAGAGGAGGCACCTCAACAACAAGAATCAGAGACTACTGAGAGGCGTTATCCAAGCCGCATCAGAAAGCCTCCTGAGAGACTGAACCTTTGAACTGTTATACCTGAATTTATATATGTATATATGTTATTATGTTATGTTAAATGGGGATATGACTGTTAAGCTAAAAAGGGAGGATTGTGGTGTATGTAACCTGTTCCACCTTAAGAGATGTACTACTTTCTCTGGCTGCTGTATACGTAATACCGGTGGTGACCACACCGGTATATAAGCACTGTGTAGTAATATTGTATTCAGTATAGTCCCTACCTCCAACCAGTAAAGACCTGTTGAATTTACTCTTGTAGTCTGTGTAGTAATTATCACTATAACACACAGACTTAACAATTCCCTTAATATTCAAAAATCTATCGATCTCTGCCTTGAATATACTCAATGACTGAGCCTCCACAGCCCTCTGGGGTAGAGAATTCCAAAGATTCACCACCCTCTGAGTGAAGAAATTTTTACTTATCTCAGTCCTAAATGGCCAACCCCTTATTCTGAGACTGTGACCTCTGGTTCTAGACTCCCCAGCCAGGGGAAACATCCTCCCAGCATCTACCCTGTCAAGCCCTGTAAGAATTTTTTATGTTTCAATGAGATCAGCTCTCATTCTTCTAAACTCTAGAGAATATAGGCCTAGTCTACTCAATCTGTCCTCATAGGACAATCCCTCCATCCCTGGAACCAGTCTGGTGAATCTTCATTGCACTCCCTATATGGCAAGTATATCCTTCCTTAGGTAAGGAGACCAAAACTGTACACAGTACTCCAGGTGTGGTCTCACCAGGGCCCTATATAATTGCAGTAAGACGTCTTTACTCTTATACTCAAATCCTCTTGTAATAAAGGCCAACATACCATTTGCTTTCCTAATTGCTTGTTGTACCTGCATGTTAACTTTCAGTGATTCCTGTACAAGGAAACCCAGGTCCCTCTGAACACCAACATTTCCCAATCTCTCACCATTCAAAAAATACTCTGCTTTTCTATTTTTCCTACCAAAGTGGATAACTTCACATTTCTCTACATTATATTCCATTTGCCATGTCCTTGCCCACTCACTTAGCCTGTCTATATCCCCTTGAAGCCTCCTTGCATCCTCCTCACAACTTACATTCCCACCCAGCTTTGTATCATCAGCAAACTTGGATGAGTTTGCACAAAGGTTAAGCTGAGATATAATTCTACTTCATTATGGAAATATGTATTAGAAATTTAAAGAGCATTCAGTAACTTCACCATGTTATATTTTTCCTTTTATATAAATATAAAATGATGCATACTCTCAATTATGTGCAGAAGTAAGGGATCATTCCTGAGGGAAAGAACAATCCACACCTCTTTATCTATGACAAACCATCCCCTCAAACTGCTTCCCCTGTCCCTTCTACCTGCAGGTCAACAACAGCAACAATGTTGTGATGAGCGAAAGATCAGATGAAGAGGAATCAGAAATTCGATGGTTGATTTGTTGAGAGCTGGGAGAAGCTTCTTCCAGGGGTGGAGGCTAATAGCAATGGGGTTGAAGGCAGGTAGGGAGTTGTGGATGGTAAGGCACTTAAGGAGGTGGTCAAAGATAGCTAAATCAGGGGTTTAGATCTCAAAGGTGGGAAAGTCATATGAGATGGTGAGATTGAGGGGGTTGCTATGGTTGTCGGTGGATGAGTTGATGGGAGGAGTGAGGTTAAAGGAGGACAGGATGGTAAGGAAATCACATTATCAACCTGTCATTTAATGATCAACATTTTACACATTTTCTCAATGCAGTATTTTTACAGCGAAAGTCTGAGTCTGCCATCTTGTTACACTGCAGTTGACGATAGACACTCCCAGTACTGTATTTTGAAATGGTGTTAATTTTATTTGTATGCCCATCTGTGGCCCTTCTGGCACATACCCACCATATGTCTAGTGGGAGTGCAGTGGAATGCTCAGAAATTTTGCTGGGGTACACTGGTGCCAGCCTTCCCCGTCAGTCTCTGCAGGCCTGTGTTTGAGATGAAGCCTCTGTCCCAAACAATGATACTGGCAAAAGAGGGGGTGTTGCTAGGAGAGAGGTCTCCCAGGTTAGGAGATTCCTCGTCTGCAGTCTGCTGGAACATCAGCAAGCTAATAAGCCAAGGAACAGCAGGAGTACCGACCTACCAAATGGCAGATATAGATATAGAACCAAGCTGGTGGTCCAGGTCTGGGACTAGGCTTAAACCTCAGAAGATCTATTGGTCCTGATTCAGATTTCTGAAATTTTTGAAGATTACAAAGGGTGCCGATGGGCATCCAATGGCACAACAGAATTGTTTCCAGGAAGGACGTTCCACCCCCACCCCCCTCTTTAGAGCAGGGATTCCAGGCCTCCCACATCTGGTGGGTGCCTAAGCTTAGCCCTTAGTAACTGCTTTTGATATTTAAGTAAGATGGCATTTGGCAGCCATGGACTGTCAGATCTGCACTTTAGGCATGATTGATGGCTCTTGGGTTTTTGGGCCCATGTACGCTGATGAAAATTTGCACTAATGGCAAAGGGTAAAGGTCAGGAGAGGAAGAGATTGCCTAAATCTCACAAATCTAGTATGACACTCAAGAATTTCTACATGGTTTACTTCATTTATACAGATGATTAAATTCTAGTCTCATATGTTTCGCTGTTCAGAATGTGTATGGATTTTGCTTTTTTACAGAACTTGTTGCTGGGTTCTGTTAGTAATTTTTGCACAGAATGCATTGGTGACTAGAATTTGTCCTGCAGGGGAAAAAAGTCGTTGCTTTTAGTTTACATTTGTGCAAAATTATGTGCCACCTTTTGTTAGTGTTAGAAATGTCCATTGGGAGCTAATTACACTGAGAGGATCTGCCAGTATGCTAATCAGATTAGCTTGTTAAAGGACAAAGTCATGCTACACCTGCATAGCTGCTCCAACCACAAAGTTTTTCTGAAGATTTGTGACGATTTTGTATTGCTCAGGTCACGGCTCCATCACAAAAGGAGTTTTAATGAGACAATCTTCTAGTTTCAGTGAATTATAAATGTATCTGAAACCTTTCCACTTCTATTATCCAATAATGTGTCATTCGTTTGCAGGTCTTTAATATTCATCAGTTAGATTGCAGAAAGGGAAGAAGTCCTCTGTTTCTTCTACTACCTTTTGCTCATGTATGATCTTCCTCCAATTTTCTCTTGGATTTCTTCCCTTACCCATCCTCTCCTGAAAGTGGACTCTTTTGTTGAGGTCTAGTTCTTTAAGAGCCAGCAGCTGTCTGGAATCTCTCCATTCATTGGTTGAGCCCAGCCAGTGAGTGTCAGTAAACTATTTGATCATGCAAGCAGCACAGCTGAGTTTAATCCTATTCTCCCCCGACTTCACACACACACATAAAGTTCAGCAGAGGTAACTGGGTAACGATTAGAATTGCCGACCTTGATGGATACTTTTCCTGTTTAGGGAATAAGTCTATTTGTGTTTGCTCAAATAACTCTGGGACTGAGAGTAGATTTCCTGATTTATATGATGCAGTGCCACAAATTACATGGTGCAACCTATTGATGTCATTCAAGGAATCTACCCATTCTTTTTTTTTCTTCTGAATATCCTCCCTGTGTATCACAACTGAGGTCCAAAATACAAATCCTTAAACTGTGTTCAAACTCACACTGCCAACAAAAAGTCCGTTCCCATCGTATCTGTCACCTCAAACTAGTTCCACTGCGCTGCTGTTTCCCCACAGCCCTATATCTTCTGCTTGAAATATGGATGCACTTTCCCCTTAAGAGATGCAATGGTCTCTGGTTCAACTGTCCCCTTTGGCAAAGCATTCCATTGTTCCAATAACTCACAGCATAAAGAACTTTCTCCTATCGCTTTACTCCCTCGCTTCATAACAATTTTTAATTCATGACATTTCATCATTGGCTTGAGCCAGAGGAAATTTTATTTTTTTATTCATCCCATCAAAACCCTTTATAATTTTGAAAGCCACAGTTAATTCTCCTCAGCCTTTTCTGCTCCATTAAAAATATTCCCACTTTCTCGAGTATCTAATCATAACTACATTTTTTCATCCCTGGTATCATTCTAATAAATCTATGCTGTATAGTATCTATGGCTTTAGCGTCCTTTGTAAAATGGACTGCCCAAAACTGCACCCAGTGCAGTAACTGTGGCCTAATCATTGATGGAGGGGGGCGGGGGGGGGGGGGGTAGTCCCTGAATGGCAGCGGCCCAGGCAGGTTTTGTGGAGCTTGAAGGAGCACCTCGACCCTACAAAAATAAACACAAACTTACCATGTCAGCTCCTGTCCAGCGGGACCACCAGCTGATACTGCGCGGAGCCCAGTACTGTCCTAAAATGGCAAACAGGGTCCTATGTATGTCGTATAACCCTGATTTGTATTTTAAATGGGCCGACCGTCTGCCAGGCGAATGCTCTGGCCACCCAGCGGTTGGCCCAGGGGAAGATTGCAGTGGCCATAGCAACAGCTGGAAGGGTAACGTGAGTCGCTCACCACCATTTTCAGGGCGTTACGGCCCCATTTCTGTTGGGCAGGAGGTCTCAAAATCTACTCTCTAAAATCTCCAGATAGCTAATTGCAGTTTTTGTTTGTTAATCACAAAATTCATTCTAATTTTTTCTAACATTATCCATAGTAATGTCAGAATTACTTTAAAACAGCTTATTGTGCTATTATTTCATCAAAACTGGGTAAAAAAAACATTGGGACTCTGATCCTGAATGATGGACAGTTGTGTGAAATTGATAATCTTTCAAAAAAATTAGTACAACTCTTACAAAATGCATTTTTATCATTGAAAGTCGAATTGTTCACGACACTCATTGGTTTTGACACTTGAAGGACATTGTAGAACAGGCATGGTCAGACAAGGTACAGCTATAAATCACTTTACTATTCATTAATGTGCTATCTTTGATATCTATGCAAATGAGAATCAATACAAAGGTTTCCCTAAAATAAAGCACAAGGCTAACTCGTATCTCGAAGGAGAGCTATAACACAAGAAATGATCTAAAGTCAGCAAGCTGTCATTTAACCTGAGGAGGACATTCGCAAAGCAAGATCTTTTGTGCCAGTTCCTTGGAATGTGGGTGACTTAACATATTTAAGCTCTAACTTTCACCAGGCTAGTATCATTTGCTATATAAGATCAATTGTAGCTGACAGGATGTAGTCAAACTTGAAATAAATTAAGCCAGGTTTACATAAAGTCCCTTCCAACAAAATTCAAGCTTACAAAGGATAATGTTGGTCTATGCCTCTCACTGTCATTAATTACTCATTATTGATTGGTTTAACCACTTTCCTTACAATTGTTCAGTCAAGTCTAAGAAAATGATTATTGCATGATAAGAAAAAGAAAAAAGAAAGGTAAGGATCACAATAATGTAAAATCAAGCAAAATGGTGCTTACAACAACAACAACTTGTATTTATATAGCGCCTTTAACATAGTAAAATGTCCCAAGGCACTTCACAGGGGTGTTATCAAACACAATTTAACACCGAGCCACAGAAGGAGATATCAGGGCGGATGGCCAAAAGCTTGGCCAAAGAGGTTGGCTTTAAGGAGCGTCTTAAAGGAAGAGAGGTAGAGAGGCAGGGAGGTTTAGTGATTTACTAAGAAACACATTGGTATTGACAGTGGGAACTGTATTAGTGAACAGAACCAAGCAACTTAGAAGGGCTCCCCCACCTCCACCACCACCACCACCCGCCCCCCCCCCCCCAACCTGTGGCACTGGGAAATATATAAGTAAAATAAGTTTAGTAAAAAGAGAGTAACAGCCCGGGATAGGAATGGATCAGTAATAGGAAGGGACCTTCCGTGGTCTCTTCACCCTGGTACTCATGTAGCTTCTCAGCCTGATTGACTCCGGCACCACCTGCCTCCTTCTTCACCCACTCCAATGCCAGCAGGTATTCCTCACCGGTATTCAATGCTATCCACTTGCCTTTGATCTCTGCCACTCCTGGGCTTACTGGCTACTCTTTGCAGTTGGAAAACCAGCCGTTTACTTCTTACAGTGCTTGTAATTTATCTGCAGGATAAAAATGACTTTAGTGGATATATTACAGGCATTGTGAGCACTTTAAAAATGAACCAGCCAGTTTCCCATCAGCAAAGAGCAGTCAGCAAGCCCGGGGTGTTGTGGGAAAAGGCCACAAGGGGGAAGGTGGAGCAGAAGGGGGAAAGAAAGGGGAAGGAGTGAGGAACAGGAAAACAGTGAGAGGCAACCATGAATGGAAAGGAAAGTACATTGCAGCTGTCCTTCAATACTGCAGTGGAGTGTCAGCCTAGGTGATGTGCTGAAGGCCTGCAGTGGGGCTTGAACCCATATCTTTATGATCCCACAGTGACCCTCACTGGAGTTTGCAGGGTGACTGAGAGGGCACCTCATTTGCATGGTGAACGTGGGCACAAATGCCACTTTGGGGGCATCTTTGGCAGCTGAAAGCTCCATGAGCCTGGAACCATGGATGACCACCTTCCCAATGAAAGGGGGCTGCCGAGAATGCGCCTTTCCCCGAATCTGCCATTGCTCCCATCAGCCCCTTGAGCAACGGGGGAAATGCAACAAAGGAAATGTTTTCATTTTTTTTCTCTTCAGGGTTCCAGGCTGCTTGTCCAGGCCTGGACCTCACTGGTGAAGCCCACTTGTACCCTTGTGGAGGCCAGTATTCTGCATTTCCCTTCATGCACTGGCCACCACTACTACACTCAGTCGTGGCCAGACTGGGAACTCCCATTTTATGGAATTCCTGGCTCTGGCCCCACCCCCCAGCCCATCGTTTGCCTTGTAAAGGGGCAAACAGAAGTTCTGTCCCTTACAATACAGAAACTCCCAAAAACAGCAAAGACCCAGGTAACTAGGTCTCCCCGATTCCATGGGGTTTCTGTCAGTCACCTGCTGGAGTTACAGTGGGAGACCAGTAGAACCTCCGCGGAATTTTGGGGTTACCATATATATTAACCACTGTGCTATGAGAAATTAGGCAGAAGTATCAATGCATGGTTGGGGATGAGCCGAAAATAATATTCATGGCCACATAATTAGCCGGCGTATGCTACTAGGATAACCAATTATATTTCAAACTAGTTTACTGTAATATTAAGGATAACACTTGTTTTATGCAACAAATTAATATGGCATCTAAATGTCTCATAGGGAGTTACTGTCATATCCCAGTTTCATTGCTATGCTGTCATTTCTTGCAGCAAGCCATCGCCATGCTCTTCTTTACTACAGGGATTCAACTCCAACAGCCTCTATTCTCAAAGGAGCATTGACCACAATGGTCTTACTTCTTGCAGATATTCATCACATCGCTGCTGACACTCGAGTTTCTCAGAGCAATTTAAAATGATGCTCTTTGCCTCTCCCAGTAATTTGTCACAGTGTTCTCATTTGTCATGACAGTTTCCTGGGATGCTCTCGGTTTTTGATATCTTCCTTCCACTTATTGCAGAAACTTGCTTCAACATTCTCCATACTCCTAGTGGATTATCACATCATGCATTTGCTTCTCACTGTGTTTCTTTGTGGAGCTTTGATTTCTCATACTAGTTATTCACAATGTTCTGATTTCTCACAGTGATTCTCCATTATATTCTCATTTCTCACTGCAATTCTCCATGAAGCTTTGGTTTCTGACAACGATTCTCTTTTCATTTCTCCGTAATTGGTTTCTTGAGTAATTCTTTCATGGAACCATTTCTCACTATTTTTTGTGAAGCTCATATGTCTCAGCCTGAAAAATATGTGCTGCACTGTCGTACTTCTAGACCTATGTATATTTATTAAAGAAATTATATCAGGGTGGGAGTGGGGAGTACTGAGTGGGGTGCCCTAAGCATTGGTATTAGGACCAGCTCTGTTTCTAATTTACATTGATGACTTGGATTCAGAAACTTAATGCAACATGATCAAATTTACAGCTGAGACCAAATTAAGAAGGGCAGTTGATTCTGAAGAGGCAGCTCAGAAAATACAAAATAAGTTGGGCAAAATATATAAGAGAGCAGTACAATGACAGAGGACATTTAATGCGGACAAGTGTAAAATACAACACATAGAAAAGACAAATGGTGACATTCATATTCCATGAATGGTGTTGAAATAATAAAGGATAACATTGAAAGAGGCCTATTAGTCTTAGTAGATTCACGCTCAGCATGCACAACCAATGCAAAGCAGCAATCAACAAATCCAGGAGAATGTTAAACTATATAGAGTGCATGTCAGACAAATCATTCTGAAAGGTCACTAGTCAGACTATACCTTGTACTGTAATAACAACAGAAAATGCTGGAAATACTCAGCAGGCCAGGCAGCATCCGTGGAGAGAGAAACAGAGTTAACGTTTCAGGTCTGGGACCCTTCATCAGAACTGGAAAAAGCTGGAGATGTAACAGATATTTAGCAGGTGCAGAGACAGGGGGGAGCGTAGGAGGGGAGGAAGGAATTGAAAGAACATCCTGTACTTTTGTAAGAGGCAGGAAAGATAAAATGTTGCAAATGGGAGTGGCAAAAATCATACTGCATGAAAAATGGGGGCAAGGATAATTATCTGAAATTGTTGAACTCAATGTTGAGTCCGGCAGGCTGTAAAGTGCCTAATCGAAAGATGAGGTGCTGTTCCTCGAGCTTACGTTGAGCTTCATTGGAACAATGTAATAGGCCGAGGACAGAGAGATCAGAGTGGGAGTGAAGCGGTGAATTAAAGTGACAGGCGACCGGAAGCTCAGGGTCACCCTTACGGACTGAACGGAGGTGTTCCGCAAAGCGGTCGATCAATCTGTGTTTGGTCTACCCAATGCAGAGGAGACCACATCGTGAGCAACGAATACAGTATATTAAATTGCAAGAAGTACAAGTAAATCGCTGTTTCACCTGGAAGGGGTGTTTGGGGCCCTGGACAGTGGGAAGGGAGGAGGTAAAAGGGCATGTGTTGCATCTCCTGCATTTGCACGGGAAGATGCCAGGTGAAGGAGAAGGGCTGTTGGGGGTGTCACATGCCCTTTTACCTCCTCCCTTCCCTCTGTCCAGGGCCCCAAACACCCCTTCCAGGTGAAACAGCGATTTACTTGTACTTCTTGCAATTTAATATACTGTATTCGTTGCTCACGATGCTGTCTCCTCTACATTGGGGAGACCAAACACAGATTGGGCGACCGCTTTGCGAAACACCTCCGTTCAGTCCGTAAGGGTGACCCTGAGTTTCCGGTCGCCTGTCACTTTAATTCACCGCTTCACTCCCGCTCTGATCTCTCTGTCCTCGGCCTATTACATTGTTCCAATGAAGCTCAATGTAAGCTCGAGGAACAGCACCTCATTTTTCGATTAGGTACTTTACAGCCTGCCGGACTCAACATTGAGTTCAACAATTTCAGATAATTATCCTTGACTCCATTTTTCATGCAGTATGATTTTTGCCACTTCCATTTGCAACATTTTATCTTTCCTGCCTCTTACAAAAGTACAGGATGTTCTTTCAATTCCTTCCTCCCCTCCTACGCTCCCCCCTGTCTCTGCACCTGCTAAATATCTGTTACATCTCCAGCTTTTTCCAGTTCTGATGAAGGGTCCCAGACCTGAAACGTTAACTCTGTTTCTCTCTCCACGGATGCTGCCTGGCCTGCTGAGCATTTCCAGCATTTTCTGTTGTTATTTCAGATTTCCAGCAGCCGCAGTATTTTGCTATTATATTAGTGTTTGGTTCACTGCCACCTCTCTTCTAGGAATGCCCACCTTGAAGAAGTTCTGCTCTTCTCTCCGACGGGAGTTCCGTTTGTCTATTCAGCCTTGTTCATCTTCATTGCTTTCAGTTTCCCTTCTCATGTTTGATCAGGTATCTGCCAAGACTCGGTTTCACAGCCACATCTCTTTTCTCAGTAACTGTCTCCGGTTCAGAGTTATTGCACATGGATTCCAACTGAACTTCCACCCTTCATGTTTTGGATCCACCCAGGATTACAAATATCTCCTCGATATTCATCGTTCCTCGAACTACTGCTCTCGCCGCATCTTGAGATCCACACTCAACGCCATACGCCGCCACATGAACAACCTCGACCTCTCTCTTCAGCAGCACCGACGCACTCTATTTCAAAGCTGTCTGGGTCCACAGTTCCAGTTCATCCTTCGACTCATCTGACGCTTCAACAAAAAACTTTTTTTCTTCCTTTCTGATGTCAAGGATCGCAAGCTTCATCAACTCGTGTACACCAACGCCCCTCCAGAACCTTCTTCCCCGTTACTTTCCTCTGATCCTATCCCTTCTTCCAATCTCACCCCCTGCCGTGTTTTCACTATCCCCTCTGACCTTCCCCTCTCTGACCCCGAACGATCAGTCCTCAGCAAAGGCCTGAGCGTCATCCCCTTACGCCCCCATCTGAATGAATTACGAGCTTGGCACGATGCTGAGCTCTTATTCCATTGCCTTCGTCTCCGTGCCCACTTCTCTGGCCAGGAATCTTCCCCCCACGTGGCTGATCCTTTCTCCCGCTTTCAGAATTCTCGTTCTACTTGGACCCCTCCCTCTGGCCTCTTACCCTCTCTAGATCTTTTCATTACTAACTGCCGACGTGACATCGGCCGTCTCCATTTCTCTGCTCCCCTCTCTCACTCCAACCTACCTCCCTCTGAACTTGCAGCACTCCGTTCTCTCCGATCCAACCCTAACATTATCATTAAACCTGCTGATAAGGGTGGTGCTGTTGTTGTTTGGCAAACCGACCTCTACCCTGCAGAAGCTGAACGCCAACTCTCCAACACCTCCTCCTACCTCCGCCTGGACCATGACCCCACTAGCAAACATCAAGCCATTGTTTCCAAGTGTGTCACTGACCTCATCTCCTCTGGAGATCTTCCCTCCATGGCCGCCAACCTCATAGTCCCCCAACCCCGCACAGCCCGCTTCTACCTCCTTCCCAAGATCCACAAACAGGACTGCCCTTGTAGACCCATCGTTTCAGCCTGTTCTTGCCCTACGGAACTTATCTCTTCCTATCTCAACTCTATTTTTTCTCCCCTTGTCCAGTCTCTTCCCACCTATATTCACGACTCTTCCGACACCCTCCATCACTTTAACAGTTTCCAGTTTCCTGGTCCCAACCATCTCCTTTTCACTATGGACGTCCAATCCCTCTACACCTCCATCCCCCACCAGGACGGCCTTCGGGCACTCCGTTTCTTCCTTGAAAAGAGGCCCAACCAGTCCCCATCCACCACCACCCTCCTCTGCCTGGCTGAACTTGTTCTCACATTGAACAACTTCTCCTTTGACTCCACTCACTTCCTCCAAATTAAAGGTGTTGCTATGGGAACCCGCATGGGCCCTAGCTACGCCTGCCTGTTCATGGGATATGTGGAACATTCTTTGTTCCAGTCCTACTCAGAACCCCTCCTTCACCTCTTTTTCCGGTACATTGATGACTGTATTGGTGCCATTTCCTACTCTCGCCCTGAACTAGATAAGTTCATTCACTTTACTTCCAATTTCCACCCTTCCCTCACCTTCACATGGTCCAACTCCGACTCTTCCCTTCCCTTCCTTGACTTCTCCGTCTCCATTTCTGGCGATCAGCTTTTGACAAACATCCACTACAAGCCCACCGACTCCCACAGCTACCTGGACTACACTTTCTCCCACCCCGCTTCCTGTAAGGACTCTATTCCATTCTCCCAGTTTCTCCGTCTCCGCCGCATCTGTTCAGATGATGCCACTTTCCATACCAGTGCTTCCGACATGTCTTTCTTTTTCCTCAACCGAGGATTCCCCTCTACTGTGGTTGACACGGCCCTTGACCGTGTCCGTTCTATTTCCCGCACTTCTGCTCTCACCCCTTCCCCTCCCTCCCAGAACCATGATAGGGCTCCCCTTGTCCTCACCTTTCACCCCACCAGCCTCCACATTCAACGGATCATCCTCCACCATTTTCGCCACCTGCAACGTGATCCCACCACCAAACACATCTTCCCGTCACCCCCCCTTTCAGCATTCCGAAGGGACTGCTCCCTCCGCGACACCCTGGTTCACTCCTCAATTGCCCCCAACAGCCCTTCTCCTTCACCTGGCACCTTCCCGTGCAAGCACAAGAGATGCAACACATGCCCTTTTACCTCCTCCCTTCCCACTGTCCAGGGCCCCAAACACCCCTTCCAGGTGAAACAGTGATTTACATGTACTTCTTGCAATTTAATATACTGTATTCGCTGCTCACGATGCGGTCTCTACATTGGGGAGACCAAACGCAGATTGGGCGACCGCTTTGCGGAACACCTCTGTTCAGTCCGTTAGGGTGACCCTGAGCTTCCGGTCGCCTGTCACTTTAATTCACCGCTTCACTCCCACTCTGCTCTCTCTGTCCTCGGCCTATTACATTGTTCCAATGAAGCTCAACGTAAGCTCGAGGAACAGCACCTCATCTTTTGATTAGGCACTTTACAGCCTGCCGGACTCAACATTGAGTTCAACAATTTCAGATAATTATCTCACCCCCATTTCTCATGCAGTATGATTTTGCCACTCCCATTGGCAACGTTTTATCTTTCCTGCCTCTTACAAAAGTACAGGATGTTCTTTCAATTCCTTCCTCCCCTCCTAAACCGCACCCGCCCACCCCCATCTCTGCACCTGCTTAATATCTGTTACATCTCCAACTTTTTCCAGTTGTGATGAAGGGTCCCAGACCTGAAACGTTAACTCTGTTTCTCTCTCCATGGATGCTGCCTGGCCTGCTGAGTATTTCCAGCATTTTCTGTTGCTATTTCAGATTTCCAGCATCCGCAGTATTTTGCTATTGTACACCTTGTACTGTGTCCAGTTCCAGTCACTGAGGCACAGGAGAGACATTCAAGCACTGGAGGCAGCGCAGAGAAGTGTCACAAGGCTGATCCCTATGTCAGAGGTCTGAGTTATGAGGAAAAGATTGTAGAAACTTTGAAAAGAGAAGACTGACATCTTATAGAGGTATATAAGATACTAAATAGTCGGTGCTAGGACCACTGCTTTTCTTGATATATATGAATGACTTGGATTTGTTTGTACAGGGCACAATTTCAAAATTTGCAGATGACACAAAACTTGGAAGTATAGTGAACAGTAAGGAGGATAGTGATAGATTTCAAGAGGACATAGACAGGCTGGTGGAATGGGCAGACACATGACAGATGACATTTAATGCAGAAAAATGTGAAGTAATACATTTTGGTAGGAAGAACTAGGAGAGGCAACATAAACTAAAGGGTACAATTCTAAAGAGAGACCTGTGGGTATATGTGCACAAATCGTTGAAAGTGGCAGGGCAGGTTGAGAAAGCGGTTAAAAAAGCATACGGGATCCTGGGCTTTATAGATAGAGGCATAGAGTACAAAAGCAAGGAAGTTATGATGAGCCTTTATAAAACACTGGTTCGGCCTCAACTGGAATATTGTGTCCTATTCTGGGCACCGCACTTTAGGAAGTATGTGAAGGCCTTAGAGGGTGCAGAAAAGATTTACAAGAATGGTTTTAGGGATGAGGGACTTCAGTTACGTGGATAGATTGGAAAAGCTGGAGTTGTTCTCCTTAGAGCAGAGAAGGTTGAGGGGAGATTTGATAGAGGTGTTCAAAATCATGAGGGTTCTAGACAGAGTAAATAGAGAGAAACTGTTCCCATTGGCGGAAGAGTCAAGAACCAGAGGACACAGATTTCAGATGATTGGCAGAAGGACCAATGGCGGCATGAAGAAAAAATGTTTACGCTGCAAATGGTTATGATCTGGAATGCACTGTCTGAAAGGGTGGTGGAGGCAAACTCAATCACGGCTTTCAAATGGGAATTGGATACGTACCTGAAGGAAAAAAAAAATTGCAGAGCTACGGGGAAAGGGCGGGGGAGTGGGACTAGTTGAAGTGCTCTTGCAGAGAGCTGGCACGGGCTCGACGGGCTGAATGGCCTCGTTCTGTGCTGTAACCATTCTATGATTTTATGAAAAACTACATTTGTAATATTGCTTCAAACAAAATTCTGAAAGTAAGACAAGGAGACACAGGTTAAAACTAGTAAATCTGATATCTGATATCAGAAAGTTCTTCGCACAAACAGTGACCAACAGGGGAAATGGATTTTCAGGTAAAACACTGGAGATAAAAAGCCCAGAATAATTTAAGAAAAGATCAAACGTTATACTGGACGGGTTGCAGTGTCTTTCTGTGTGAAACTAAGCTGGGATGAATGGTCTTCCTCATCCATATTTACCCTGTGATCTTTCATCATGCTATGATTTTAGGATGCTGCAATTTCTCACTAAGGGTTACACATGTGGGGATCTGGGGAATAAAATTCCTTCAGTCTAGAATTTGTACTCAAAATGGATTTTTCAGCAAAACTATTGACAGGAGATATGTCACCCTCCTGGTTTCCTGGAGAGATTTGCATCTCACAGAGTTTATACTATCACACCTGCTATTCATTGCAATGCTTACTTGCAGGAATTGTCCCCACATTCTCAGTTATCATATTGATGCACATATTTATCACTTCTAACCACAATCCACAATACTTTTATCGCTGTGCTTATTCCTCACAGGGAGTCAATGCTAAGTTCTTTTATCACCTTCATTTGTCAGCGCCCTCTCATTAATCACAGAGATTTGTGACAGCATATAATTTTCTCACTCCCTCCCCCATTTCTAGAAGCAATTCTCTGACATTTTAGCTTCTTTCTGGCTTTCACTCTGAGTTATCTGGCCTTTTCTCCATTTACTCGTTTCGCCACTGCCCCCCATTTTATGCCCAGGGATTTGTCACTGTTTGTTCCTTGCAGAGGTTCACTAATGCACCTTCATTTCTCACTTTTATTCTTTTATCCGAGATATTTGATATTTTACTTGGTGCTCCCTGGGATTCACTACAATGTTGCAGCAATTTGTCAAGACTCTTGAGGCTCTTTTTCGTCGATTTAGGCTTCAGATACAGGTCTTGGGAGAGCAATACCTGGAGTACTGTGTGCAATTTTGGTCTCCTTACCTAAGAAAGGATATACTTGCCATAGAGGGAGAGCAGTGACTGATCACCAGACTGATTCCTGGGATGACAGGACTGTCGTATGAGGAGAGATTGGGTCCACTAGGCCTGTATTCACTAGAGTTTAGAAGAATGAGAGGGGATCTCATTGAAACGTATAAAATTCTGACACGGCTAGACAGACTGGATGCAGGAAGAATATTTCCTCTGGCTGGGGGGGCTAGAACGAGGGGTCACAGTCTCAGGATACGGGGTAGGACATTTAGGACTGAGGGTGGTGAACCTGTGGAATTCTCTACCACAGAAGGCTGTGGAGGCCAAGTCACTGAATATATTTAAGAAGGAGATAGATAGATTTCTAGACACAAAAGGAATCAAGGGGTATGGGGAGAGAGCGGGAATATGGTATTGAGATAGAGGATCAGCCATGATCATATTGAATGGTGGAGCAGGCTCGAAGGGCCGAATGGCCTACTCCTGCTCCTATTTTTCTATGTTTCTATGTTAATGCTCCACTACCTTTCTGCAGTGAAGTGGAGCTGGCCTCGGTGTAGGATGGGCTATAAAATAAAAAAACACAGCTCTGCCTAAGTGCAGGTCGCTTCTGAGCATTTGAGCATAGCACACAAGCCTGCCTGGAAAGCTGGGGCTGAGCCAGTACCATGTGTCGGCACGCTTCCATAATAATGCTACTTTGCCTCATGATATAAGCATGCTGAAGCGGTGAACTGGCTCAGCACATCTACAAGACAGACCAGAGAACTTCGAGTACTGCTGGAAGATCAAGAGACACGTGAGAAACTGATGTCACTTTTACACTGATCTTCAGCAAATCATTCCTGGAGCTTTCCCTTCTTGCAGCGAGTGGTTAAGTGAAGATAAAATGGCTGGATTTTTTTTTTTAACAGGGTCTGAGCAACCGCAGTCCTGTCTAATTCTGGCTGCTAAAAATGCTGCCCCAGCACAATCTGAAAGTCTTTTCAGAAAAATCTCCTGCTGGCATCATGGCATTACAGCGCAATGTCATTATTTATATGCCACCATAATGATGACATCACAGTAAATTCATTTTATCATACTAGGGCCTAGAAATTCAGTGGGCTGCGCCACCAGTTAGCGCCTAAAGAGGGCACTCAGTGGCTTTAGCGCCACTGGCCGCGCCTCCCGTGATATTTAGCTGGGGCGCGAATGGCGGCGTTAACCTGTTGCGCTGCGCCGCCTCCGATGACATCATTGGTGTGCGCAGCGCCCCGCTACCGCCCCGATCTCGATATTTGGCAGCGACCGCCTCTGTAGCGCAGTGGCACAAATTAAGGTGGAGGTGTGGGGCTGACGTTTTTTTCGGCAGCCGCCTGCCGGCACCTCTGTCCCCGGCCTCCTGATCGCCCCCCGTGGCAGTGCCGGCTGTTTTCCGAGAGCCCGGCACTTCTCCTCGGTGTTGGGCTCTTTTGCCGGCACTCGCGATCTCCGATCGCGCTGGTGCAGGCCCCTCCCACTTAAGAATGGGAGGAAGGCCTGCAGTACCGCAGCACGTTGCGCTGCGATATTCAGTTTCAGCGCCCTAAGAGGGACGCGGAGCGCCTCAAGCCTCGCCCCGTGTCCCTCTCGGGGCGCTCAAGCTGAATTTCCGGCGGTCGCTACTGCTCAAATAGCTGCACTAAATCCGGCGCCCAGGCGAGCTTGGCGCCCCGTTTGTGGCTCCACCCAATTTCTCCCCCTAGATCTTTTGTGCATCATCTGTTGACATCACAATGCAATTATGTTGTGCACTCTCATTGGCCAATTTGTCATTGGCTGTCCTATACATGTAAAACCACCCAAAATGCACTTTATTGTGGGAGAGTGTTTGGAGATATGCGTGCAGTGTGAATTCTGGAGAGCAACACCCTTACATTGCAATCCCAAAACCTAGTGTAAAGGGCCTTGGGTCTTTGTTACTGTTGGATGCACAGGAACCATGTGTGGGGAATTTAGAGAACTGATTTTCCTGTGGACTTTGGGTATACTTCACCTGAAATGATCTGAACTCCCCTGTATTAGCAGGTTCAGGTCCTTTAAATGGCCCAGACATTCCTCGGCATTGGCCTGCTCCTGGCAGGGCTCACCACCTGGAAATGAGCGAGGAAAATCAGCCACAGAGAGGACTGCAGCAGCAGCAGTAGTCACAACCTTCAGGTTGCTATCCAAAGACAAAAAGC
Source organism: Somniosus microcephalus (assembly GCF_052327205.1). Lineage (NCBI taxonomy): Eukaryota > Metazoa > Chordata > Chondrichthyes > Squaliformes > Somniosidae > Somniosus > Somniosus microcephalus. The sequence goes on from NC_141003.1 coordinate 48,091,604, forward strand.
CTCCCTGGCCCAGTGTCCCTGTTAAGTGAAACAATGGGACTTACCATCAAATCTGCTGCATGTTGCTTTCCGATCCTTCGACTGAAGAGGGGCTGGGCGCAAGGCCTTAGGCCCACTTCTTCAGGGGACCCCTCCAAATGGCCACCCAGCTGTTGAAGGAACAGGAAAATGAGGCAGGAGGGCCCGCTTCACTTAAATGACTACCTTTGACCTGCACATTTACTGGCACAGGCCACCCGCCCCCTTCGGGGAATGCCCCTGCAATTCCAGGGCAGCGTAAAAGTGCTGGCAATCAGGTGTCTTGGGCTTCTAAACCTTTTCCCCATGCTTGTACTTAGGGAATAAACTCAGGCTCTAATCACAGAGAAATTGGCCCTCTTGTGTACAGAGGTCTAATGTACGTTACTGTGATTGTAGGATAACGAATCTCTAACATTGGTGATTGGTGCATGCTAAGGGACACCACACACCAATCAGATTATTGGAAATAATAGAGTTACATGTAGGAAATCGCTACACCTTTGCTAGAACATGTAACTATGGGCGATGAAGGAAAGACTAATCAGTGACAGAATAGTTATCGGGATAGAGAATAATTTTTCTTAGGAAGAGACTTTTACAAGAATTCAAATTGACATTGAAAACTTGCATTGACATATGTAAAGCCAGTGAATCGACAGCAAAGCAGCTGAGAGAAATAAGCACCCAAGAATAAGTACAATATATAGTAAGGAAAAGTAGAAAAAGTGGCTCCATTGTGAAGCACAAGGCATTTTTGAAAGCTCCTGTAAATACTATGGAAAATGTAAGATCAAAAAGAAAGAAACTTGTCCTGTTTGGGGTAAAAAGGTATAATGCATGAAGCATACTAAACCAATTCTCAGCCAGGTGTTCAAAATCCAAAAATCGGAACAAAGGAAAACAGCAGCTACATACTGCAGATGAAGCTAATTGTGACTCAAATGAAGATTATATTATTTCACTTGAAGTTGGACCAGTGGAACCTCTGATGGAAGAGGCTCCCATCAGCACCACAAATAACAAACCCATTACCTTAAGAAGGCGTCATAGTAACGTAGTATGAAAACCCAGAACAAGGAATTAATCTGTCAATGACTTTGCTTGATCTTTCACAGACCTTCCCTTTGTTCTTTCCTCCCCTCCCCCCTTTCCCTGCCCCTGCACTTGCTTAAAAATCTGTTACATCTCTAACTTTTTCCAGTTCTGATGAAGGGTCATCGACCTGAAACGTTAACTCTGTTTCTCTCTCTACAGATGCTGCCTGACCCACTGAGTATTTCCAGCATTTTCTGTTTTTATTTCAGATTCCAGTATCCGCAGTATTTTGCTTTTGTACTTTGCTTGATCTGTTAATACCGGGACTGCTTGAATTCATAATTGATATAGATTTTATTGCTACAAATGAAGTGTTCTTATTTAAAAGTTTAATTTTCTTTTGAGGAGGGAGATTTATCAATATTGGTGTAACATTGTATCCATAGTTCAAGAAGTTCCCTAGCTCAGAAATGGTTGCATGATTGAAAGCCTCATGAAGTTTATTGAAAAGGCACATGTTTGGAAACTCTGAAGTCTCTTCTAGTTTGTTGCGAACTAAACTTAATAACTTAATAGTTCCCGGTTTCCTTCTGCTATTAATCTTCAGCATTCCCAGCATCTAACCCTATCCCCAAATTCTCCTGCTCTGCTTTGCTCCCTCCCGCACTCAGGCTCAATCTGACTGCTGCAGTTTCTACTTCGGTTCCTCCACTGAGATTTGCCCTAATTGCTTCTCTCTATTCCTGTCCCAATACGGAGTCTGACATCCTCTAGCTCAAAGCTTGCCCTTCCCACACTCTATTGTGCCTGATGCTGCAGGACATCCCTAGTATGTTATTAATAAGCTATCTCTTCTGGTATAATGAACAAAGTTTCTAAATTTATAAAAGATGGACTTACAAGTTTTGAGTTCCAGAGGAAAGTCTATTTTAATTAACCTCATTTGCAAATGTAAATTGGGTGAAGCCTGTATAATTTATTCATGCATGCTTCCCTTAACAGAATGTTTCTAAACTTCATAAAGATAGGACGTAAGGTTTTTGAGCTTATTTTCTAACTGACCTAGTTTGTATGAGCAAGAAGAAATTAAATGTAATAACAGACTTTCTTACATGTTCTCTTTTTAGTATAATGATCATTCTCTTTTTAATTCATAAGAATAAATGTTATAGTACACCTGGGAGACCCAGTGTCACAATAAAAACAGAAAATGCTGGAAATGCTCAGGTCAGGCAGCATCTTTATTTTTATTCATTCAAGGGATCTGGGTTTCGCTGGCAAGGCCAGCATTTATTGCCCATCCCTAATTGTCCTTGAGAAGATGGTGGTCAACCTCCTTCTTGAACCGCTGCAGTCTATACATTAGAACATAAAAACATAAGACGTAGGAGCAGGAGTAGGTCATTTGGCCCCTCGAACCTGCTCCGCCATTCAATAAGATCATGGCTGATCTGATCTTGGCCTCAACTCCACTTCCCTGCCCGCTCCCCATAATCCTTGACTCCCTTATCATTCAAAAATCTGTCTATCTCCACCTTAAATATATTCAATGACCCAGCCTCCAGAGCTCTCTGGGGAAGAGAATTCCAAAGATTCATGACCCTCTGAGAGAAGAAATTCCTCCTCATTTCCAATTTAAAAGGGTGCCCCCTTATTCTGAAACTATGCCCCCTAGTTCTAGATTCTCCCACGAGGGGAAACATCCTCTCTGCATCTACCCTGTCAATGTGGTGAAGGCGCTCCCACAGTGCTGTTAGGTAGAGAGTTCCAGGATTTTGACCCAGAGACAGTGAAGGAATGGCGATATATTTCCAAGTCAGGATGGTGTGTGACTTGGAGAGGAACTTGGAGGTGGTGGTGTTCCCATGAGCCTGCTGCCCTTGTCCTTCTAGGTGGCAGAGGTCGTGGGTTTGGGAGGTGTTGTCGAAGAAGCCTTGGCGAGTGGCTGCAGTGCATCTTGTAGATGGTGCACACTGGTACATCGGTGGTGGAGGGAGAGAATGTTTAAGGTGGTGGACGGAGTGCCGCTTAAGTGGGCTGCTTTGTCCTGGATGGTGTTGAGCTTCTTGAGTGATGTTGGAGCTGCACTCATCCAGGCAAGTGTAGAATATTCCATCACACTCCTGACTTGTGCCTTGTAGATGGTGGAAAAGCTTTGAGAAGTCAGGAGGTGAGTCACTCACTGCAGAATAGCCAGCCTCTGACCTGCTCTTGTAGCCACAGTATTTATGTGGCTGGTCCAGTTAAGTTAGTCGTCAATGATGACCCCCAGGATGTTGATGGTGGGGGATTCGATGATGGTAATGCCGTTGAATGTCAAGGGGAGGTGATTAGATTCTCTGTTGTTGGAGATGATCATTGCTTGGCACTTGTGTGGCGTGAATGTTACTTGCCACTTCTCAGCCCAAGCTTGGCTGGTGTCCAGGTCTTGCTGCATGTGGGCAAGGATTGCTTCAGCATCTGAGGAATTGCAAATGGAACTAAACACTGTGAATCATCAGCGAACATCCCCACTTCTGACCTCATGAAGCAGCTGAAGATGGTTAGGCCTAGGACACTACCCTGAGGAACTTCCTGGGGCTCAGATGATTGGCTTCCAACAACCACAACCACCTTACTTTGTGCTACGTATGACTCCAGCCAATGAAGAGTTTCCCCCCTGATCCCCATTGACTTGAGGAGAGAGAAACAGAGTTAACATTTCAGGTCGATGACCTTTCATCAGAACTGGCAAAAGTTAGAGATACAACAGGATTTAAGCAAGTACAGAGACAGGGAAAGGAGGGGAGGGGAGGAAAGAACAAAGAGGAAGGTCTGTGATAGGGTGGAAGGCAGGAGTGATTAAATGACTGTGATGAAATATGCCGTTCATCAGGCACTGTATTCTCTGTGTTTAGTTTAGTTTCAGTTTCATTTCCCCACCTGTACTGTATTGTGTGTAAGGCTCCGCCCATACCTGGCCACTCCTTAAGCAGGCTGCACTGTCTCACAGGCAGTGCAGCAGATCTTTGGATGGGAGACACTTCTCCACTGTGTGTTACTTTCTTAGTTAATAAAAGCCTTGCTTTGCTCCGTTAACGTCGAGTCTCAGATTCATTGAGGCACATCAATTTTATTAACTAAATTTTCAACGCAATGGATCAACTCTTGAAACCCAAACGTTTGGATTTGGACCAGCATGCTTCGGACGCATCGGCACGCTTTGGACACTGGTTTAAGTGTATGGAATTCTTCCTGGACAATTCCGTAGCCATCGCAGGTGCTACGGACGCCGAAAGTATGAAACTCGGAATCCTGCGGAATTGGGTAAGCCACCGGGTTTACCCCCTCATCCAAGACGCCGACACGTACCCGACCGCCTGCGACATCCTAAAGGCGCATTACCAGCAGCCTACGAATGAGGTGTACGCTAGGCATCTGCTCGCTACTCGCGCACAGCAACCTGGGGAATCGCTGGATGAGTTCCTAGTCACCCTGAAAATGCTTGGCAAAGACTGCAAGTGCCAAGATGTAAAAGCCGCAGTGTACACTGACGAGTTTGTTCGTGATGCCTTTATCACAGGCCTCAGCTCCACTTACATCTGGCAGAGACTACTGGAAAAAACGGGATTGGACCTGAAACAGGCTGTGGACACAGCGCGATCCCTGGATGTGGCCCAGAGAAACTCGGACGCCTACTCTTCAGCCCGCGCCGCCCACGCCGCCACGTGTGCACCAAGGGCGCCGCCATCTTGGAAGGCATCTTCCCCGCCCGGCAGCCCGACACCGTCGGGGCCCCGCTCTCCCCCCAGAAGCCCTACGACAGCCGCGACACGTCGGGTCCCCAACTGCTACTTCTGCGGGCAGCCGAAGCACACCAGAAACCTGTGCCCGGCGAAAGGCACCACCTGCTTTAAGTGCGGCAAGAAGGGGCACTTTGGGAAGGTGTGCAGAGGGAACCCCGCTGGAAAACCCGCCACCGCCGCATGTGCGCCGTGGGAGTGGCCATCTTGGATGCCATCTTGCCCGACCTCGTGGGGTCCGCCATTTTGTGAGCAGACAGCGTGGACGCCATCTTGTCTCAATCAGGGCCCTACAGTGGCATCGGTCATAGTGGACCAGACCAGACTGCACCCGCTATCCAAATCAATGGTGGACATCGAGGTAAACGGGTGCGGGGTTAAATGTTTAATTGACAGTGGAAGCATGGAGAGTTTTATCCACCATGAACTAGCACAACAACTCTCTCTAACGGTGGTCCCTGCTCGGGGCACCATCTCTATGGCTGATAAAACCCAGACATCGACCGTTATGGGTTACTGCGCGGTACAATTGTCCATTAACGGAACTGTATACGATAATTTTAAATTGCTAATCATGAAGAATCTATGTGCGAGCATGATCTTGGGCCTGGATTTCCAGTGCCACCACCAAAGCATCAAGCTCAATTACGGTGGGTCCCAGCCGCCCCTCACAGTGTGCGGTCTGGCTACCCTGAAGGTAAAGCCGCCTTCGCTATTCGCGAACCTTACTCCCAACTGCCGGCCAATAGCGACCAAAAGCAGGAGGTACAGCTGGGAGGACAGGCGGTTTATCGCGACCGAGGTGGACAGGCTGCTGAGGGAGCGCATCATTGAACGCAGCAACAGCCCGTGGCGCGCCCAAGTGGTAGTGGTGAGGGGTAGCGAGAAGAAACGGATGGTGATCGACTATAGCCAAACGATCAACATGTACACCCAACTAGACGCCTACCCGCTACCCCACATATCAGAAATGGTGAACCAAATTGCCCAATACCGGGTGTTCTCCACCATCGACCTCAAGTCAGCGTACCACCAGCTCCCTATCAGACCAGAGGACTGCCCGTACACCGCCTTCGAGGCGAACGGACGCCTCTACCAATTCCTCAGAGTCCCCTTTGGGGTGACGAATGGGGTCTCGGTCTTCCAGAGGGAGATGGACCGCATGGTCGATGACCACCACTTGCAGGCAACCTTCCCCTACCTCGACAACGTCACCATCTGCGGTCACAACCAGCAGGATCACGACTCGAACCTCGAGAGGTTCCTGAAAACCGCACAAAAACTCAACCTCACTTACAACGAGGACAAGTGCATTTTCAACACCACGCGCCTCTGCATACTAGGCAGCGTGGTGGAGAATGGGGAAATCAGACCAGACCCCGACTGATTGTGCCCCCTACGGGAGCTGCCCCTGCCCAACACTCCCAAAGCCCTGAAAAGGTGCCTGGGGTTATTTTCTTATTATTCCCAATGGGTCCCCAACTACTCCGACAAAGCCCGCCCCCCCTTGAAAGCATCCTCGTTTCCGCTCTCTGCTAAGGCCCACGCCGCCTTCAAATCCGAGACTCGACGTTAACGGAGCAAAGCAAGGCTTTTATTAACTAAGAAAGTAACACACAGTGAAGAAGTGTCTCCCATCCAAAGATCTGCTGCACTGCCTGTGAGACAGTGCAGCCTGCTTAAGTAGTGGCCAGGTATGGGCGGAGCCTTACACACAATACAGTACAGGTGGGGAAATGAAACTGAAACTAAACTAAACACAGAGAATACAGTGCCTGATGAACGGCATATTTCATTACATTGAAAAAAGGAAGATGGTGCAAGGCAAAAGCAGTGGTAATGGGACAAGAAAAGAAACAAAAGATGGGTCTAGAGGAGCTGTAAATAACAGCAGCAGAATCATTACCAGTAACTGCTGTCCGAAAAAATGGGACCAGTGGTTATGATTTGAAATTGTTGAACTTGATATTGAATCTATTTGTATGCAGTATGGCATGATTTCATTTATAAATTTGGTTTGGAATGTTTATTTTGTGTTGGCTTTTATTTTTGCATTGTGGCCAAGCGGTCGCTGTGATGGTCAGTGACAGAGGGAAGGGAAGGTGTGGGACTGTGGGTGAATGGGGAATTGGGCGTGGCCTTTACTGGTATCACAGCCGGATGAGTCGATCTCAAACAGCCCAGCCAGAAAGGGGCTGTGTGGGTTGCCTCCTCCCTTCCTCTTCCTCCTCCCCCTCCCTCACCATATTCTCAGGCAAAGTCTAATTTTTAGGAGGGGGAGGGGAGGAAAAGTGAATGATGTGCTCATCACCATGAGGTTATGGTTGTCAGTGCTGCAGAATAGAAAACTTCTCCATTATTGATAGCCAGTATCAACATCAAGTGCTTCTAGATCAAGTATAGCCTGGACCAGAGGAAGTATACCGCTTCAGCAATGTCACTCAGAAAAACAAAACCCCTACTGTACTGGCTGATTTTTCCCTCTTACACCATCAATCTTTGAGAGTTCTTTGAGTAAGAATTGTAATTTTGTGCTAATTTCTATCTAATTGTGGGCACTTTTCTAGTGATAAGCATTGCACATGTTAGAAACCCTTATCTCTTTGTTCTGTGGTGTATTCAAATACAGGTCCTAGAAATTTAAGGGCAGGCTGCTAACTCACTATAACAACCAGTCCCCTGGGATCAACAACAACAACAACTTGCATTTATATAGCACCTTCAATGCAGTAAAACGTCCCAAGGCGCTTCACAGGAGTATTATAAGACAAACAATTTGACACCAAGCCACATAAGGAGAAATTAGGGCAGGTGACCAAAAGCTTGGTCAAAGAGGTAGGTTTTAAGGAGCGTCTTAAAGAAGGAAAGAGGTAGAGAGGCGGAGAGGTTTAGGCAGGGAATTCCAGAGCTTGGGGACTAGGCAGCAGAAGGCACGGCCACCAATGATTGAGCGATTATAATGAGGGATACTCAAGAGGCCAGAATTAGAGGAGCGCAGATATCCGTGGGGGTTGTGGGGCTGAAGGAGGTTACAGAGATAGGGAGGGGTGAGGCCATGGAGGGATTTGAAAACAAGGATGAGAATTTTGAAATTAAGGTGTTGCTTAACCGGGAGCCAATGTAGGTCAGCGCGCACAGGGGAGATGGGTGAATGGGACTTGGTGCGAGTTAGGACACGGGCAGCCGAGTTTTGGATCATACATTTACGAATTGACAACTCTTGCATATGTTAACTAGGATACCTTAATAATAATTTATTATTTTGACATAATAAATACAGCAACTATTAGGGGTATATTCATTATGTTAATACCATTAAGCTTTGTAAAGTAACGGTTCAACGTAAATATAGACAATTGTTTGATTGTGTAGATGCTGATCTCATTACTGACAGTCATTCTTATCTCCATCTGTTTTTGTTCTTTGCTGTGCTACATAAGTAAAACAAAGATTATTCAACTCCTGGGTGCAAAGCCACCAAACTTCTCACCCAGGAGTGTCTGTGGGAGGCGAGGCTGGTTTTAACAGCCAGACCTCATTAAAATCCTACTGGCTAGCTGCCCATCCAAAATGGGCCTAAAGAGGCAGCATGATGGCTTCTGGCAGGCAAAGATTGCACAGCCCAGAGGCTGCTTGCTGGCACTCAGATAAGCTAAGATACAATGCGATCCGGGGCAGGGGTTGTGGGGGGTGGTGGGGGGGGGGCAGTGGCGGAGAGGCAGGAGCAGTCAGCAGGACTCTTCGGGTAGGGAGAGAAGGGAGGCCAAGTCTTTCCTTGTGGGGCATGGAGGAGCCCTCTTGTCCCTCCTGTGCCTTCTGGCCCCTCAAAGAAAAGTTTTTTACTTACCTTTTTGGGTCTCTGCTGGGGTGTCTGGCAGTTTTCCCTGGTTGAAGCAAATACACTACGGCCTGTAGGTTGTTAAAATTGCCCGCGAGTGATAGGGCCCCGCTTAGCATATATTAATGAGGTGCCCGCCTGGCACAGGCAGGCGCCTCAGTTGCCTGGTGTTAAAATCGCTGCGGAGCGATAGCGGAGTAAAAGAGCCATTTTCCATCAAATGTTTTAAACTGTGTGGAGCTGTGTTATAAAGTAATTCAGATGTAACTCTGTAGGTTACCTCCACATGGAGTGGTGGCATTCTGCCTCCTTCCGGCTGTTCGATGTCTTCATTGTGGCCTGGGTTTTTCAGTAAAAATATAGTCTCAGCTGGGACACATTATGCAAAATTGCTGGCCTGTAAAACACTGTGCTTTGGGGATAAATGCACCTGTTGGCACTAAGTATTTAACTTTTTCCCACTGGTAATGTCAACTGGTGAGTGAAACAAATTTGCAGCTGTCATTAATCATGTATGATCAGCCCTGCTCCTGTTTATCCAGTTTTTCAATTTCAACAGAGGTAAGGCCAAATTCATGCTTCATACCTTTTCAGGTTTACTGCAAGGAGAAATGATTCTACGGTATTTTGAGACATCGGTGCTGTTGAATCCATACTGTTTATATTACATTATAATGGTGACTTCACTTCAAAAGTATTTCATTGGCTGTAAAGCGCTTTGGGACATCCTGAGGTCATGAAAGGCACTATATAAATGCAAGTCATTCTTTTTAAATCACTTACATTTAATCCTGCAATTCCGATTCCTCATTCTAAACCCCCAGAAACAGCCTACTTCTACCTCACATCCTTTCATAATTTTAATAATCCTTTCTATCACATCACCCCATAATCTGCATTGTTCTAATGGAAGAAGTCCCCATTTTTCAACTAAAACCCCACTTTCAAGTGTTAGGCTCTTGGCTGTAGTACCTTTGAGGTGCTATTTTTTTTTACTTTGGTGAGGTAGTAATACAAGAGAGGCCTACATACATGCCAACTAAGAGAATTAACAAAAGCTGGCCAACAACTTCAAAAAAGATGTCAAAGTTTCCAAAAAATCCTGATGACTCAAGAATGGTCTGGAAATATGAAAACATGTAGGGTTTGTAAGTTAAACTCCAGGTATATACAACGGTCCCAAAAGTCCAAGGCTACTTCAGCTGAGTTCTACCCTAATTCTGGCAGGAGTCCACTGAAACAGCTAGAAACTAGGCTGGGGCCTGAACATGTTGACTCCTGGCTTTGAGCTGAGATTTCAGTTTTGGTGAGACCAGGTGTACCAGCGACTAACTGATGACTGTTAGGTCTGCTAGAGGTCCAGGCTGGACCCCCCCCCCCAAAGATTTAGTGGTGCTCTATGTATGAAGAATGCGGAGGCAGCTTAAATTTTCTTCTGGGGAACCCAGCATCCGTCCCCTCGGCCTAGGGGTCTTCTGTCAGACCTTCTGGCCACTTTGGTGCTCCAGTCATGCCCTTGACCCACGGATGCCATGTAAAGTGGGGCCTTCCCCGTACCACATAAACTTCAGTGGGGTCAGCAGTTGAGGTCAGGAGCAGGCACTTGTGCTGCGATGCATTGCTCTGTGGATTTTTAGATCCTTCACTTGTATTGGAGAGAAAAAAAAGGAAACCCAAATGATAAAGGCACATGTTAAAACTATTAAGTTTGGCATTATACTTCATAATTGATAGATTAATTATGAAGGAAAATAAAGTGACATTAGGATTTTCAATAGCCCAACCACTTATCAATAAGATAAAAATTGGGCAGTTTCTACAATGGGTAGGTGATCTGCTCCACCAAGGTACTTCCCAGATGGCAAAGTTGAAAATTACCCCCATTCTATCCCACCCAACTCCATACCCTTTTGCAGAGACACTCTATTCTCCTCCAAATTTCCCAGTTCATATTCTCTCTCTCCCCTTCAATTCAACCTGGCCGTGTTCTCTCCCTCAAACCCAGTCAGTTGTTACTCTTCTTCCCCTTTCCCCAATTCATGCTGGCACTCTCCTTTCCCCCTCCCTCTTAGTTGATGTCAGCACTCTCCTTCCTCCCCCATTGAAAGTGCCACTCCCAGCTTCTCTTCCCCTCTCCCCTTTAATTGTCATCCATTCCTTTCCCCTTCAATTCTCCCTTTCCCTCTCCAGTTCATTACCATTCATTTCCCCCTTCTCTCTCCTTCAGTTCCCTCTTCCTTGTTCCCTTTATTACCATCCATTCTCCCTCTTCCTTCTCCCTACATTTCCTCCTTCCCTCACCCTTCATTGTCATAATTTTCCCCCTTTCAGTGCCATCCATTCACTACCACCCAGCCAGTCCCAGTCCCACCTGAGTTCAGCTGTAAATACATCGGACCAAGTCCCTCTCTCCTCTTAGCACTGCTGCTAGCAGGAGTGGCAGGGATTGTGTCCTCTTTATACTGTAGGTGGGAACTTCTATTCTTCTACAAATTCCTGCCTACAGTACACGGAGATGCCATCCCTAATATTACCACTTTGCAGCGCTGAGAATGGAGAGGGCAGAAAGACTGGGTTGGAGTGGGATTAGGGGGAGAGGGGCTGAGTTTGTGCTGATTTTGATCAGCAAACTCTGGCATGCTGAACAACATGCTGATTATCAGTGTGAATTGATGGCAGTCGGCATATAATGACCTACATTGCTGAGCTTCATTTTCTTTCTCTTCAACACAAAGTGAATCCTGCCTTCAAATAGTGCAATAAGTGAAGAGCCTGTAACAAAGAAATTGACCTTGTGCAATCTGACCACCGGTAACCATTAAAACTTTCCCCAAAGAACACTGCCAAATGATCATTCAAATACTATACTCAGGCAATTACCGCCAGTACTGTAAAATGGTCAGTAATTTGCCACCAACATCAGCACATTGTCATTTGTTGAGAGGATGCTCCAAACCAAGATTAGAGCTGGTGACTCATTACAGCACGACATCCTGTGACAAATCCTGCGATTTCTGTAATGTACTGTGACAAGTGTGATTTCCCTTGTCACATTTGTCATAGTGGATTGCAAGTCTAATCAGTGCAAAAAAATGTTTTTAAATGACAGGATGTTTTTGTTTCAGCATTGTGTGCTCTAAGTATACCCCTTGGTTGTCTGTGTTTGAGTCAGGTCCGATGAGATGTACAGGATCTAGCTCCTTGTGGTGAAAGGACGAGGGTCACAATATTACAAAGATGCGTCATGCTCTTGAAGGTTTCTTTCCAATGTAAAGTCAGACACACGAATCTCAAACACCGATCTTTTCATAATCAATTTTAGAAAATCGGAATAATTTTAATTAGATAGAATTTTATAATGTTTGTATATTCCGATCGCTATTATAAATTGGGGGATCTTTTTATTTGTAAGAGATTGATTCTCAGACTGTGCACGCTTGTCCTTGATGCCCATACAGGGATTTCATTTTGGAGTAAAAATGACCTAAGCCCAAGTTAAGATGTTGAAATTCCTGTAATATGTGAGAATGCCCTGTAGTGTGGGGTGGATAATATTGTCTTCTGTGAAATGCTATTGGGATCACTGTTCCTGAGGCGTTGCATGTGACTGAATCCAAATCACATGATCGGTGGGCACCGTCAGGAATAGGGTGTCTATCAACATGAACAATAGTATTACAATGTAGCTTTATAAGTTCCCTTCTGTTTGGTTGAAAGTATATTTTATGGTTACATTCCTTTATTAGTTGTGCCCCTTTTAAAAAAAGAGCCACGTGTAAATGTATTAGTTCATTTGATGACACTGGGGAAACTCAGTGTCGTCCTTGTGGATCAATTTAAAAAAAAAGTAACACTGATCATCTCATTTAAATATTTTAATTCTGGTCCCGATGATTAGCATACAACAAACTGGGAGAGCCACAGGAGCTGGGGCCAAATGTCAAGTGCTGCTGGCTGTCTTGATAGTACTGCCATTTTTAAGAACCAGCTCAGACCCTTCATTTATTGGCAATTGGAAGCCAAAGAAGTGATATGAAAAAAGACTGGATCTATTGGAAGGAAGGGTCCATCCTGGAGATTAAGACAATTTTTGAGTGTGAGTCTCCCCTGAAGTGCGCCCTTCCAAACATGCCCTTAACATCTGGAGATCTGCTCTGGCACACCAGCTGTGCTATGGGGAGGACCTCGAATGAACCTAATGCACAACAGATGCCCCAGCTCTAAGCAGCACAGGCACTTTCTGCACCAGATCAGCTCAGCAGGTTGTCTTCTCCCACTCCGCTGCCATACTTTCGGCAAGAAGTGTGGCGCAAACCCCAATTACACATAAAAGGGGGTTTCTCCGGAAGTTACTGTGGAGGAGCTTTGAGGGAAATCCCCCCTCTGTGTTTCTGGAGATTTGATGAAAGTAGAATCCTGGCCATAAATGTTACAGAACTGACAGCTATGGCTCCGTTCAGATTGTCTTGCCATGGCTCAGATAGATAAATTATGGCCCAGAAATTCGGCTCTCCACGGGTGAGTACGCACGGGATACTCACCCGTAGGCCGAATGGAAGTGCGGGTTTCCTGCATGCACTGCGCATGCGCGGGAAACCAGCACTTCCGTCCTCTGAACGAAGGGGTTCAGAGGTCGAACGCGCGCGCAGGGGAGGTTGCACGTGCGCTTTGAACTTAGGTTTTTTTTCTAGGTTTTCACGCGAGGTTAAGCCTGTAGGATTTACACATCTAAAAAGCAGGCGTAAGGCCTGCTTTTTACAAGGTAAGTGGTCCATTAATTAAAATTAAAACATTTTTTCCACAGGTTTATTATTTTTAAATACTTTAAAGCAAGGTAAGTTTATTTTTAGCCCTTTTTTTTATAAAATTATTTTTTTCAAAAATTTAAATTATTGTTTAAAATAGTTATTTAATGTTATTTGTAGTTTATTGAAAAAGTGTGATTTAAAAAAAAAATTATTTGAAGGTTTAATGCTATTTTGAGGCCCGTAGTATTCATAAGTTTAGACAGGTCTTCCTGTCAATCTTATTGTAGTGGCGCTTCGTAATTTCTAAACATGCAGCCACTGAGCTTTGAGGCTTTTAACAACAAGTAGACGCGTGTCGAAATAAAACGTTCCAAAACATAACTTTGTCTTTAAACTGTTTACTGTAACACCTTACAAACAGAATTACAAAGCAAAACATGTTTAAACGAACACGCTCAAAAACTGTATTGCTCCAGCCCTCAAAAGCCTTGACCTTCTCTCCAGCCTCGTGCAGCTTGAACTGTAAAATGGCTGGATACCATGTGACAATCTTAAGGACTGTACCATTGTAGCAAGAATAAAGGGGGTATCTCAGACTATACTACTGGAACAAGAAAATAGGGGGTTTCTCAATACAATAAGTCAGTCAGGTAAATTAACTGTATTATACTATTTAACCAATATTTTAAAGTATTTTCTTTCTTAAACTTTCATGACTCTTACATTCCGGCCCCTAATTGACTAGGCACATGAAGCATATCAATTACTCAAACATTCTTAAGAGTCATAAACTAATGAGTTCAACATATTTACAATATAAATGTCCACTTTTTTTATTCAGGAACCTTTCACGCTGCTTCTTGTAGCAGGCAGAGCTTTGTGATCGGTCCTTCCAGGGTACTGGTCTTGGTTTGCAAACAAACGCGATGAACAACGCCTCTGGAGTCTGGCATGGTCTTAATTATTTTTCCCATCAACCAAGAATTTCTAGGGGCTGAATCATCCACGATTAAGACGATGTCTCCGACAATGAAGTTCCTCTTTATTTTGGACCATTTTTGACGCTCCTGTAACAGAGGTAAGTACTCTCTTGTCCATCTGGTCCAGAAAAGGTCTGACATATACTGAATGATGTAAGAAAAGGAGACTGACCATCAAGTAACTTTAAAGTAAGCTTTAAGTAACTTATAAACACACTATATACAAGAGAGGTCTTTACCATGCCTCTGGTAGAAGCCTCTTACAATACTGAACAGACCAGTATTTATACCAGTCCAACAGGAAGTGACATTTACAGGAAGTGAGGTATGTACACAGTTCATAGTTCATAGTTCATAGTTCACAGGAAGTGATGACATAACTTCCCGGAAGTTAGCATTTTTATCACATTCTTCCCTCCTGCAGGATTAGGAGGCTGTGGTCTACCTTTTGGTCCGCAGCCGCCGAACAAGGAAGAGTCGTACCCGTTTGGATTCCCATCGTAGAGGGTCGCTGGTCCGCTTACATGCGGTTGGCCATTGGTCAGAGTCTGTGTGGCCTGGATTGCCCTGTGAAGGGTCGGGGAGATCATGGCTTCGAGTGCGAGCCCCAATAGGTTCAAAGTCGGACTGCCTCTGTTCAGAGGGAGGTGCAGAGCTGGTCTGTGGCGGATCAGTACTTTCATGCACGGTACTGGGAGGGTCGCAACCTTGAGCACGGGGTTCTGCCGGCACCAAGCTAGTTGGTGTCCGATCAGGATCCTGGAGAGGGGTACCCGATAGGTCCCAAGAGTTTCCTGGTGAAATGCCATCACCCGATGTCCCACTAGGTCCTGGTGGGCAGGGAGCCAGATCCCGTAATGATACGGTAGATTCTCGGCCGTCGGAATATCGTATGTTTGCATAGGTGGGGTTGGCATCAGTTAGTTCGACCTCGTCTACAAGAGGGTCATTTTTAGACGTCCGAACGTATCTTCGGAGTAATACAGGTCCAGGAGTAGTTAGCCATGACGGGAGTGATGTTCCATGAGATGAGCGACGCTGGAATCCAAAGAACCGCTCATGAGGTGTAGTATTTGTGGCTGTAGAAAGCAGGGACCGTATAGAGTGCAATGCATCCGGAAGCACTGTTTCCCATTGCTGGTCTGGTAGGCCCCGAGATCTTAAAGCGAGACGTACGGAATTCCAGATGATACCGTTATACCTCTCTACCTGCCCATTTCCGATGGGATGGTATGGTGTTGTTTTGCTTGCAGCAATTCCCCGTTCTGAGAGGTAGTCCTTGAGTTCCCTTGACATAAAGGATGGACCCCGGTCTGAGTGAATATAAGCCGGCATGCCACAGAGAGAAAATACCTGCTCAAGGCAGCAGATTACTGTGGACGCCAGCATATTGGAGCAGGGGAAGGCAAACGGAAAACGTGAATATTCGTCGATCATGGTGAGCAAATATGTGTTCCGAGTTGAAGAGGGCACTGGGCCCTTAAAATCGATGCTAAGTCGTTGCATCGGTTGGGTTGCATGTATGAGTATACCATCTGAGGGGCGGAAGAACTGAGGTTTTAATTCCGCACAAAGCCGGCATTCTGAGCATATTTTCTTTACATCTCCAGTGGAAAAAGGGAGATTCCGTGATCGTACGAAATGTAGCATGCGCGTAACGCCAGGATGACACAAACCATTGTGGACATCCATGAGAGTGGAGGATGACATAGTGGAGCAGAATGCCCGTGTGAGGGTGTCCGGGGCCACATTCTCCTTGCCAGGCCGATAGAGAATGGTATAACCAAAAGAGGCCAGTTCCATCCTCCAAAGTTGTATTTTATTATTCTTAATTTTGGTTCGTTTTCGATTATCGAGCATGAAGGCGACTGATCGTTGGTCCGTGATCAATGTAAAGTGCTGGCGAGCTAGAAAATGGTTCCACTTCCGTACTGCCTCTATGATGGCTGTGGCTTCTTTCTCAACCGGAGGATAATGTAGCTCGGCACCTTGTAAGGTCCTGGACATAAATGCTACAGGACGACCTTCCTGATTCAGAGTAGCCGAGATCGCCACCTCCGAGGCATCACATTCAACCACGAAAGGGAGATTCTCATCGATGGAGTGAAGAGCCGCTTTCTCCAACTGTTTTTTGAGAAGGTTAAAGGCTGCAACAGCCGCTGTTCCCAGTGGAAATGATCTAGCATGCAGCAAGGGTTGGATTTTGTCCGAAAAATGAGGAATCCATTTAGCGTAGTATGCAAACAGACCGAGAGCCCGACGTAAAGAAGCCGGATTCTTAGGTGACGGGAGCTCTTGGAGCGGGCGAAGTCTTTCTGGGTCTGGCTTAATGATACTATTGCCTACGCAGTAGCCAAGGATGTTGATGGTCGGTTGCGACTCAACAGATTTGGATTCATTCAGGGTCAAGTTACGGCGATGGAGGGCATCCCGAAATTTTTGGAGGTTGGAGTCGTGTTCCTGTTGATCGTGACCTGCAATGGTAATGTTATCAAGATAGGGAAAAGTGTCCCTTAGGTTTTCCTGCTTAACCAGGCCATCCATTGCCCGTTGAAAGACAGCCACTCCATTAGTAACCCCGAATGGGAGGCGACGAAATTGGTACAGCCGTCCATTAGCCTCAAAGGCTGTGTACTGCTTATCTGAGACCTTCAAGGGTAACTGATGATAGGCACTTTTTAAATCGTAAGTTGAGAACACTTTGTATTCGGCCAGTTTATTAACCATATCATCAATGCGTGGCAATGGGTAGGCGTCCAAGTCGGTATATTGATTGATGGTTTGCGAATAATCGATGCATAGTCGCTGTTTGTGAGGTTTTAGAGGGTTCTTGACAATGACGACTTGAGCCCGCCAGGGCGACGAATATGGTTCAATGATATCCTCTGCTAGAAGTCGAGAGATTTCAGCCGCAATAAAAGATTGGTCTCCCTGATTAAAGCGCCGCGATTTCGTTATTATCGGTTGGCATTGAGGCGGAATACTGGCAAATAATGAGGGTTCATCAAGTGAAGCTGCTGATAATGCACAAAATGGTAATTTAGATGGTATATTAGAAATAGTAAGTCCGGGTTTGGATCCACCAAACTCAATGGTGAGTTTCTTATGCTGTTTTTGGAAGTCCAGCCCTAAGAGGAGATCACTACATAAGTCTTTGAGCACTGAAAGTCGGGTGGAGGGATACATACGACCATGAAGTGTCATATCAACAACACAAAAGCCGGAGATTCTGGTATTAAGTGATGACTGGGCCATCGCAATTGCCTGGTCCAATGGGAAGACATGTAGTTTCAATTTCGCAACAATCTGTTCCTTAATGAAACTATCAGTACTTCCTGAGTCAATTAAGGCATCTAAGGTATGCCCTTTAATTGAAATTTTTGTGGCTGCCTGAGACAGGTTCTGTGGGCAAGCAGCTGTAATTGGTGTCGTTGCACAGAGAGTGGCTAAAACTCTCGGTGTGCTTCTTCGGGAGAGAGCTCGAGAGGAAGCTTGATAGGTCCTAGCTGGAGCATCTTGATAGGCCCTAATTGGGGCAGCTCGGTAGGCCTTAGCTGGATTGGCCCTCGTAGAGGCCCTTGATAGGCAAACTTTAGCAAAGTGTCCTTTTTTCCCGCAATAACTGCAGATTGCATTGCGAGCAGGGCAGGTTTTCCTAGGGTGAAAAGCATCTCCACAAAAGAAGCATTCCTTCCTAGATTGCCAAGAGGCTGCTAAAGTGGGGTCGTCCTCCTCTTCTTCATCAGAATTATCAGAATTAGATTCCCCCATGATAGGGTTCACCTGAGACCGCTTGAATTGTCTGGTTGCAGCTACAGCAGCAGATCGAGATCTGGGCAGCTGATAGAGGTCTGCATTTCTCTTTGCCAAATCCAGTGAACAAGCTAGGTCAAAAGCTTTTTGTAGCTCAAGTGTTTTACTTTCTAGTAGACGCTGGCGTATAAATGGAGAGGCAATCCCGCAGATGAAAGCATCACGAATCATTTCTTGGCGGTACAGCTCAGCTGAGGCTGCCTGAAAGTTACAATCTACGCTGAGCCTGCGAAGTTCTTGCAGGAATTCGTCAATTGATTCCCCTGGCCCTTGTCGGGCTGTGGCCAGTAGATGTCTAGCATAGACCTCATTTGGGGTCTTCGCATACAGTTTCTTAAGTGCCCGAATCACCTCTTCGTAATTATCCCATTCATCAACATATTCGAACACTTTTGGGGTCACATAATTGACAAGTATCTTCAATTTAGCAGGAGCATCCACTTTACATTCATCCAGAAAATTCTCAAAAGTACGATACCAATGCTTCCATACCCTGCCAGCTGCTGGTGTATTCGGGTCCAAGTCCAGACGAATAGGTCTAAGGATTTTATCCATGATGGGTGGTTCCCTGGATCCTTAACTTCCGAGTTTGTCTGAAGGTCTAGTATTTGTCAGTGTAAATACTAAGTTACTTAAATTGATGTAAGAAAAGGAGACTGACCATCAAGTAACTTTAAAGTAAGCTTTAAGTAACTTATAAACACACTATATACAAGAGAGGTCTTTACCATGCCTCTGGTAGAAGCCTCTTACAATACTGAACAGACCAGTATTTATACCAGTCCAACAGGAAGTGACATTTACAGGAAGTGAGGTATGTACACAGTTCATAGTTCATAGTTCACAGGAAGTGATGACATAACTTCCCGGAAGTTAGCATTTTTATCACACTGAACTTGCCTCCACTTCCGACGGGCATACAGATCTTCCTTTTTGAAGACTCCCGGGGGCATGACTGGCTGTGTTTTCAACAACAACAGGTGGTTCGGAGTCAGGGCTTCGAGGTCATTGGGATCATCTGATGTCTTAGTTATTGGTCGGTCATTAATGATGGCTTCAACCTCACACAGAACGGTTTGAAGTCCCTCGTCGTCAAGCACTTGCAGCTTCAGTACAGAACTGAGTAGTTTTCTTACGGTGCGTATCTGTCTTTCCCAGACACCTCCATGGTGGGATGCAGCCGGTGGATTGAAGATCCACTTAATTCCTGTTTGCATCATGGCTTCCTGTATTTTAAGCTGATTCCAACCTTCAATAGCTTCCCGTAGTTCTCTCTCCGCTCCGACAAAATTAGTGCCATTATCAGAACACATAATGGACACCTGTCCTCTTCTACAGACAAAGCGCCGCAGGGCGTTAATACAGGAATCAGTGTCAAGCGTGTGTATCACCTCAATATGAACTGCTCTGATGGTCAAACAAGTGAAAAGCAGACCATATCTCTTGACAAGGCTCCGTCCTCGCTTTACCTCGAAAGGCCCGAAATAGTCCACCCCTACGTTTGTAAATGGGGGCTTGTCTGGTAACAAACGGTCTTCAGGCAGGTCTGCCATTTTCTGCTCCCCAGCTCTAGCGTGTAACTGTCTGCAAACAATGCATTCAGAGAGTATTTTTCTTATTACAGAATTAGCTCCTGGAACCCAGTATCTTTGTCTTAGCTTCGCAAGCACGTGATTCCTCCCACTGTGTCCAATACTCTGGTGTATATGCTGAAGAATGAGAGTAGCAACCCGGAGGTCCTTAGAAAGGATAGCAGGATGCTTGGCCTCCTCTGGCATAGCAGATTTGTTTAGTCGCCCTCCCACCCTCAGTACTCCATCTTGCAGTGTAGGGTCCAGCTTGTAGATATGACTACCTTTCTTGATTGGAGTATTTCGCTGTAAAGCTTCGATTTCTTCTGGATATCTTTGTCTTTGACTGAAGCGAACTATCTCCATCTCAGCCTTGGCCAAATCCCCCACGGTCAATGAATTCTTACCCAATGTGGTGTTGTGCTGGTGCATACATTGCTGTAGAAGCATTCTCTGCTTATCAGGGTTACTTTCAAACTGATGGATAGTGGCTCGATACTCTTTTCTCTTACCGCTCAGGTGTAGCAGCAACTCTTTCAACCTTAGAAACCATGCAACTGCTTTCCTCAACTGGTGCTATCCTGAGAAATGGTTAACAAGCTTGTTCACTGTGTCAAAGTTCTCTTTCGTAGTTATGAGATTTACTGTGACTGATCTCTTGACTTCGACGTTGTCTTCAGCAATCTGACTTGGCATATCTGGTCTTTCTGGCCATGATCTTTCTGTTTCCAGCAGATAACTTGGGCCTTGTATCCAAGTTTCACTCCTCATGAAGTTTTCAGCCTTCAATCCCCGTGAGGCTTGATCTGCTGGGTTTAATGAGGTGTTTACATACCTCCATTGAGATGGTTGTGTAGCTTCTCTAATGGATGAGATTCTGTTTGCTACGAAGGTCTTGAAGCGTATCTTCTCATTCTCTATATACTTCAGCACCGTCGTGCTATCCGTCCAGAAGACAGATTCTTCTAATGGGAGCTGTAACTCTTTCCGCATCACCTGGTCAACTTTAACTGCAACAACCGCTGCCGTCAACTCCAGTCTCGGGATGGTGACCTGCTTCAGCGGAGCCATCCTGGATTTCCCCATGAGGAAGGCACAATGTTTCTGGCCCTGTTGATTTGTCAGCAAGAGGTAAGTAGCCGTGCCATAGCCGTCCTCACTGGCGTCCGAGAAATGATGTAGTTGAGCCGTCTTTGTAACTCCAAAACTCACAGGCTTGATGCATCTACTGACGTTGAAGCTAGAAAGTTGTTGCAAATCTGTCAACCATCTGAGCCATCTCTGAGCTTGACCTTCTGGGATATCTTCATCCCATCCTCTCTTGTCTCTACACAGCTCTCGTAGGATCAGCTTCACCGGCAGAATGAGTGGTGCCAGGAATCCAAGAGGGTCGTAGATGGAACTGACCACGGAGAGAATCCCTCGTCTTGTGGATGGTCTTTCGTTCACCATTATTCTGAAGTTGAACGTGTCTGACTCAATGCACCATTGTACACCAAGAGCTCTCTCAATAGGAAGGACATCGTGGCTCAGGTCCAGATCTTTGACTTCAGTGGCTCTTTCTTTTTCTGGGATAGAAGCTAGAACTGCTCTGCTGTTGCTTATCCACTTAGTCAGATGGAATCCTCCATTCGAACACAGAGTCCTAAGGTCTCTTGACAGTGCAATGGCATCGTCTTCTGTTGACACGGACTTCAGACAGTCACCGACATAAAAGTTTCTGAAGATTGTCTCCACAGCCTCTGATGGTGCTTTGCCTTTGCCATCTTCTGCAGTTTTTCTGAGACCGTAGCTTGCACAGCTGGGAGATGATGTGGCTCCGAACAAGTGTACAGCCATTCTACATTCCACCATCGCTTGACTAACGTCGCCATCTGGCCACCAAAGGAAACGCAGAAGATCAGCATCTTCATCAGGGATTCTGACTTGGTAGAACATTGATTCTATGTCTGCCATCATGGCAACGAGCTCTTGTCTAAACCTAGTCAAGACGCCAATGAGGGTATTAGTAAGATCAGGACCTTGAAGCAGCTGGTCATTCAGTGAAGTTCCTCTGAATGAGGCGGCGCAGTCAAACACTACACGGATCTTTTTCTTCTTTGGGTGATACACACCGTGATGAGGAATGTACCAGACCCTTCCATCGTCTCTGTTCAACTGTTCCTCGGGCACTTTTACAGCATAGCCTTTCGCTATGATGTTTCTCATGAAGCCTTTGTAGTCTTCGTGAAAGTCGGGGTTCTTGTTCAGCTTTCTCTTTAGACTGATGGCGCGCCGCTCTGTTATGCAGCGATTGTTCGGCATCTTCGCGGTCTGTCTTCTCAGTGGCAAACCAATGTGATAGTGGCCATCAATGAACTGTGTAGACCTTGTCATCAAATCCATGAACTGATGGTCTTCTTGTGACATCTCTGTCTTTTCCTCACAGCTGCGTTCTGAAAAGTTAGCGTTGAACTGCTGTATCAACAGCTCTTCAATGCTTGCGATAGAGATACAATTAACTGTTACATTTTGTCGCTGCTCCTTGTTCGACTTGTTGCCATCATCTCTCCTTACCGGTCCATTGACTACCCATCCAAGGGCTGTCCTGACTGCGTAGGGTCCGTCATCCTTGCTGTTTATCACCTGCCATGGCTCCATAGTTTTGTAGGCATTGGTTCCAATTAATAGGCCAATTTCTGCTTCAATATATGGGAGACGCACCTTTTCCAGGTAAGGCCATCTCTCCACATCCTTCTGCAGGGCTAAGTTTCCTATTTTAACAGGAATCTCCCTCTGTGTGAAAACATTAGGCAGGTCTATGAAGTCCTTCTCTTCAAGTCCACACACTTCTAAGTCTGACAGGATATAACTTTGCATTGACTTCTCATGACCCATGGTGCGTAATAGGATTTCTGTTCTTCTGCCTCTAACGTTCAGCTGTCGCATGAGTGATTCTGTGCAGAACGTTGCTGAACTACCTGGATCCATGAAGGCGTAAGTCTCCACAAACTTCTCACTCCTCTTAGACTTGATCTTTACAGGTACGATGGCAAGAATACAATCACTGTCACCGGCCCCAGTGAATCCACAAGTCTCTGGTTCTAGCGACACCAGAGCACTTGAAACAACCTTCTCGTCGGTATTGTTTTCTTCACTCTTCTTAGAGACTTGTTCTTCTTTGTGGATATGCAGCAGACTGGGATGTTTCCGAGTGCACTCTCTGCATGTTGTTCTTTGCTTACAGTTTCTACTCAGGTGCCCCTGAGAGAGACATCCAAAACATAGGCCATTGTACTTCAGAAATTCGATTCTGTCCTTATGTGGCTGTGCTTTGATGTCACTGCAGAAATCCAATGTATGATTCTTCTGGCAGAATAAACATGGCTTCTGAAAGGCATTAGCAGGTGTCACTGTGCTGCTCTTTTTGGGAGATGAGTTCTGAGACCTTTCTTCCCCAGCCTGAGTGACGATAATTGCAAAGCTGCTTCCCCTGGAACCACCTTTCCTGAGAGTCTTTGATTCAGCAGGCTTGGCTTTCACTCTTCCTTCAGTAGTCGGGCTGACATCCTGGATGTTCCCAAACAATGGGTCCCTAGCAATTTTAGCCTGTTTGTCTGTGAAATTCACTAAGTCTGCAAACCTGGCTCTACTTTTCCGTCTCTCCATTATCTCAAAGGCTGTTCTTCTCCATTGTTCTCTCATCCTGTAAGGAAGCTTAGAGATGATGATTCTCATAGTCGTAGGATTGTCCATCTCTTCCATGAATTCAACATCCTCCATGGTGTTGCGACATCCTATGAGAAAAAGAACATATGTGTTCAATGCCTCCCCGTCCTCCGATCTGATCTGTGGCCACTTGGTAGCCTTTTCAATATATGCAGTGGCTATCTTCAGCTCGTTACCATAGTGCTCCTGCAGCAACTTCCTGGCTTCTATGTACCCCCGGTCCGGTCTCATGTGTTCACAGCTTCTGACCAGGTCTTGTGGTTTACCACTGGTGTACTGTCCCAGGTAGTACAACTTATCACTGCTGCTCTCTGTTTTGGAGTCAATGGCTTGTTCGAAGGATCTGATGAAGGGCTTATACTTGAGTGGGTCACCTTGGAACACTGGTATGTCTCTTTGAGGGAGTCGAAACAGATTCTGTTGTTTTACAAGCATCTCTGTAATTTCATTCTGACGTTGCATCACTCGGTATAGGCTTCTCCCTGTGTCTTCAGGCCTCTGGTGGTCATCAGCAGGGTCTAGTCTAGACCGTCTGACGTCTGGGGTAGCATCACGTGCTCCTGTTAATGGAGAGGCCTCTCTTCCATGCTGTAATGCCAGGAGATGGCCTTCAAACTCTCTTTTAACTCTTGAAGGTGCCCTGGATCCAACTCTGTGTGACAACATTGACTGGCAGTATTCGTTCATGCCATCCTGTGAGCCTTCATAATCTTCATACACACTCAACCTGGCATCTGAGACCGCAATAGCTGTTTTTATCTCCAGCTGTTCTTTCTTTGCCTGCACTTGGGCCTGTTGGGCCTGCAGTTGGGCCAGTTGGGCCTGCAGTTGGGCCTCTTCCCGTTCAAGAGCTTGCTTCTCCACTAAAGATGCTGCGCACGCCATCAACGCTGCCCGTTCAACCTCTTCTCTCATGCGTCGCGACGAGCGTGTGGTAGAAGCGACTGACCTGTGTCCAGAAACAGAGCTACCTTCTTTTCGATTTTTGCTCAGTCTGGCTGAAGTCTCTGAAATGCTATCATCTGGTCTGACTTCATCGTCATCTTTATCTTTCTCTGCTGTATCAGCATCTTGACGAATCTTTAACATCCACTGTTCTGTGGCCTTGACATAGTCCTTAATGCTGGATGATTTAAGATCAAACCAGTTGTGCTGATCAGCGTTTCCCTCTTCTTCAGACAGAAGTGCTGATACATCTTCATTGAGTACATTAAATTCTTCATGCAACTTGGAGAAATCATAATGCATTATGTCTTCAGCTTTCTTAATATTAGCATTATCTTCCATGAGACAATTATCTTCATTTTTCCAGTTATCTGAGCTAATTTAGCCCTCCTTGCACCTATTCTTCTATGTAACTTCTCTTCCATTGCCTTTGGGGTGAGCTTTACTTCCCTCTTTTGGCCAACAATCCTTCTGGCTGGGGGAAGCTCCTCACGGCTCCGTAAGGCCTCGGCCATTTTACCCGCAGCTCTTATTTAGCTTCTCAATAGAATGAACAAGGCAAGTAACAGTCACTGTACCTTCGCTTTCTTATATTGTCGTCTGGCTCCGTGACCATTCATGTATACGTTCGCCGACAATTCCGTCCTTTCCTTCTTAGGGAGCTAGTTTTTGACTAATGTAGTGGCGCTTCGTAATTTCCAAACATGCAGCCACTGAGCTGTGAGGCTTTTAACAACGAGTAGACGCATGTCGAAATAAAACGTTCCAAAACGTAACTTTGTCTTTAAACTGTTTACTGTAACACCTTACAAACAGAATTACAAAGCAAAACACGTTTAAACGAACACGCTCAAAAACTGTATTGCTCCAGCCCTCAAAAGCCTTGACCTTCTCTCCAGCCTCGTGCAGCTTGAACTGTAAAATGGCTGGATACCATGTGACAATCTTAAGGACTGTACCATTGTAGCAAGAATAAAGGGGGTATCTCAGACTATACTACTGGAACAAGAAAATAGGGGGTTTCTCAATACAATAAGTCAGTCAGGTAAATTAACTGTATTATACTATTTAACCAATATTTTAAAGTATTTTCTTTCTTAAACTTTCATGACTCTTACACTTATGAATGGGCTTTTCCCTCCTCCGATTGGCTGCCCATGGTCACGTGATCCCAGGGGATGCATCGCACTAACTACACCCCTGGGACACGCAAGCACAGCACGCCGGCAGCTGGGCCAGGCCCCGGAGTGGAATTCCACAGGGCCTTACAGTTCAACGGCCGGCGTGCAAGGTAAGTGCAGGTCGGGGGCTTGCACCCGCGGGAAGCCCCCGACCCGAATTTCTGGGCCTATGTAATTAATACAAAGACCGTATTCTGTTTTGCTAAGGAACTAGATTGCTTGTTTTCTCTGAAAAGTACTTATTTTCAAGTTCAGTACGAAGATTTCAAAGGGCCTTATTTGACTGGTTTGTTTAATTAACTTGTGGAATTTTTCCATTCATCTAGTGTGTATTAGCCTGTTCACCATTTTGGTGTAGAAATCCCAATCTCCCAGCATAACTTTAGTGGAAGACTGACAGAAACCCTGGAGAAATTATGCAATTAGCCAATTACGCAATTTCTCCACGATTTTACCTGTTCTTTCATTGAAGTTAGGGCCGGAGATTGGGAGAACCCGCGCGGAAATTCCAGGCATTTGTCCGTATTGCTGGATTTTGTGAGTAACACTATTCATGAAAAACCTGTTTAATAGTTTACCCTAATACGAAAAGTATTTGGTATTACTGATATTATCAGCCTCCTGAAGTGATGCGGGATGTGGTAGAATCCTACATATCTACTAGCAAGTTGACGATTAGGGGAGCAGTGTTTGCTTGCGGCACATTATGGCCTTGATTTTCATTGGGCCGTGAGGCGGGCTTTTAGGCGTGTGGGGGGTTAAAATCGCAAAAGCTGGGGGTCGGGACCACCCCCCCCGCCTGGTTCCCGCCTCCATGCCATTTTAACCTAGGTGTGTCTGATTGACTCGAATCAGGCGGGACTGGTCTTTAGGGCCTTTAAACAGCATTAATTGGCCTTTATAATCCCATTTTAACAGGTGCTTGCCTGTTTAACCCTTTTCCCATGTAAAACGCGCCTGGTGGGGATCACGCCTGTGAAACCTGGCGTGAACACTATTGGCTTGCTGACTATCAGCTGCAGGTCAACCATTAAAGAGGAGATTTGATCAGTCATCATTTGCAGGTGGCAGGACTTTGTTGTTTCAGGCCTGGGGCAACTTTTACCAGGCTTAACCACACCTGTGGAAGCTTGGAGCCTCACACACATCTCCAGTGTGAACTCCTGGGAAACCCCTCTCACCACCCTCACTCAGCGCTTCCTCAGCGGAGGCATATGCCAGAAGCATGGGAGCCATTTATTTCCTTCCCTTCTGGGCATTAGATGAGCTTGAACACCAGCCGCGGCACCAGCAGAACCAGGAACAACAGCAGCAGCAACAGGAGCGCCAGGCTGCTTCTCACCCACCTGAAGCTGCACAGGCCAGAAGGGGCCAGCGCTTGGAAGTGGCTTGAGAGCACCTTGCTGCACATCAGGGAGCCATGGGCACCCGCATCTGCACTGGCAGCCCTACTCAGAAGGACTTTCATGAGGGTCTGGTTTTTCTGTTCAATAGATGCCCATCGCTCCTCAAGAGATGTCATTCTATTATGAGCACTCACCATGTTTTCCATACCCTGGTGACTTATCTCCTCCATGGATGTTGCCATCCTTTCCATGGCGATGCGTTCATGATGGTGGCGGGTAGCATGCTGTGGGATGGAGTTGAGGACACTCGTGTCGAATCCAGATCCAAGGTCGCCCCATCCTCTGTCGTCGAATTACAGTGTGCTGACGATGCTTGCGTCTGCGCTCACTCGGAGGTCGAACTCCAAACCATCGTAAACACCTTCACTGAAGCATATGAGAGCATCGGCCTTACACTAAACATCCGTAAGACAAAGGTCCTCTACCAACCTGCCCCCGCCACACAGTGCTGCTCCCCGATTATCAAAATCCACGACAAGGCCTTGGACAACGTGGACCACTTTCCATATCTCGGGAGCCTACTGTCAACAAGGGCAGACGTCGATGACGAAGTCCAACACCGCCTTCAGTGTGCCAGTGCAGCCTTCGGTCGCCTGAGGAAGAGAGTGTTTGAAGACCAGGACCTCAAACCTGGCACTAAGCTCATGGTCTACAGGGCAGCAGTGATACCTGCCCTGCTGTATGCCTCAGAGACATGGACCATGTACAGCAGGCGCCTCAAAGCACTGGAGAGGTACCACCAACGCTGCCTCCGCAAGATCCTGCAAATCCATTGGCAGGATAGGCGCACCAACGTCAGTGTTCTTGCTCAGGCCAACATCCCCAGCATCGAAGCTCTGACCACGCTCAATCAGCTCCGATGGATGGGTCACATTATCCGCATACCCGATACGAGACTCCCAAAACAAGCGCTCTACTCGGAGCTCCGGCACGGCAAGAGAGCCCCAGGTGGGCAGAGGAACCGCTTCAAGGACACCCTCAAAGCCTCCTTGAAAAAGTGTAACATCCCCACCGACACCTGGGAATCCCTGGCCCAAGACCGCACAAAGTGGAGGAGAAGCATCCGGGAAGGCGCCGAACACCTCGAGTCTCTTCGCCGGGAGCAAGCAGAAGCCAAGCGCAGGCAGCGCAAGGAGCGCACGTCAACCCAAGCACCCCACCCACCTGCCCCTTCAACCACCATCTGCCCCACCTGTGACAGAGACTGTAGGTCCCACATTGGACTAATCAGTCACCTGCGAGCTCATTTTTAATGTGGAAGCAAGTCATCCTCGGTTCCGAGGGACTGCCTAAGAAGAAGAAGGATGCATTCATGCGCCAATGACTCCACAAAGGCTCTGCTCATGGTCGCTATGGACTCCTCCATTTGCTCCACACTCACATCGACCCTGGAGACAAAACCTGCAGAGACTCCTGCATCTGTTCCTGGAGTTCCAGCCCTGCTGACCTTATGGATGGACCCAGAGGCAGAGGGTCGACATGCAGCTGAGCCGAGCTGGCAGAGTCCTGTGCCCTCTGACTAGCACTCTCCACTGCTGTCCCTGTCTCCACAATCTACTGATGCTCACTTGTGAGCTGTGATACACCAGGTGACAACAGTACTCTATGTCCCGAAGGTCCCACCGAGGTGTGAGTGTCTGCGCTGGTGCTGGGTGCGCTGAATTCTGCGGATGCTGCGCCCTCAGAGGTTGCAGATTCCTCTGAGGAGTCTGGAAGCTCAGGCTCTTCCTCCTGGACAGTGGGGACGGGGGCTCTCGATGGTCCTGTGGGGGAGTGAAGGAAAGAGCTAGAGATGTGAGGACAAGGTTACATGCACATTGCATGTTACAGATGATCATAGGTCCATCTGTTATAGCTTCAGAATCATTATCAGCGACTCATGCAATGTCAATGAGAGAGATGGAAAACTATTCTGTCACCAGCTTGCTGTGATGCACCCGTCTGTCCGTTTCCCACTTGCGCCTCATCCTCCAGTCCTGCGATCTCCAGGATTGCCTCCTCCCAGGGGGTCAGGTGGGCTACCGATGGTGGCCCTCCTCCTGTCCTCGCTTGTTCTCTTTTATTGTGAGCTCTCTTTTCCTGCACTGCAACCACGTTCTTCATGTGAGCCCCAAGGAGTTGACTTGACCTGCCACCTGTAGTCACACAGCCTTGACTGGGAGGCCTCTTTCTCCCTGAAGAAGGGAACAGGACCTCCCTGTGGGCCCTAGCCCCATCCAGTAATGCCTGGAGTGAAGCCTCATCAAATTTGGGGGCAGATCTGGCCCTCCTGCTGACCATTGCTCCTGCAGGCTCCTGTGCCATCTTAATGGTGAAGTTTGGGAGCCTGCAGAGGAAGCAAGGCTTGCTGTGGACCTTAAAAGCAGCAGCAATGATGACGTCATATTCTGCGACTTTCTGACTGGAAATACTCAATTGCCAAGGCTTCCCACACGCTGGAAATCAATTGGCCAATTGAGTTAAAATTGCATCAATCTCACAGACCCATTTAGAATTGTGTGGGAATCACTAAATTCGGGGAACACGCCAATTCCCCGCACCTGAGTTAAAATCGAGCCCTGTATCTCATGTACCAAATGCATGAAGTTAAGTTTTAGAAGGGACGGTACACCTGCCTCTTGAGAGCAAGTACAAATTATTGGGAGTGAGCCCAAATTGTGACAATAGTATTAGTAGCACCTCTGTGCTTTGGGGTATGTATCCCACCTGGAATGGCTTTTACTGGGACTTGTGTTTTAAATAATTCAGTGCTCCCCTTTAAACTGATTGAACTGTGATAGTAATGTAGAAATTGTAGTAGTTATGATGAAACAGCTGTGACTGGCATCTATGTTTCAATTCATATCTTAAGATTTGAGATTTTACTTTTTATTATTTTTTCTAACAACAGAATTTTCTTTGCAGTTTTCAAAAAAAAACTTGCTTTTTGTCAGATTATATGTGTATAGTTTCCTTCAGGCATTAAAACAAAATATTGCCAGTTTTCTCTGTTTTACTCTTATCCCAAAGGTAGTGACTCCTTTCTGGGATACAGTTCCACAGGGGTAATTGTCCTTCAATAGTTTATCCATTTTGCTATTATTCATGTGTGAGCCTTTACAATGAGTGTCAGCAGGCCATTAATCTGCAGGGGTTATCACTGAACAGCCCAATCTTCTCCTTGCCTGATGTCCGCACATGTGAAATTCCAAGAGGAGTTGCTGAGTAGCAATGAGGAATGGAAACTCCGATCAATTTTCCCCTCCCAACCTAGGGTCAACTGTAGTTACCTGTCTGTTGTCTCAGCTGAGATCAGCTAACGCAACACTGACCTGGGATCGAACCTTGGACTTTGCTGATCTTATATGGCTAAGCACATCTCTGGGCAAACATGTTGCACCATCGGTGGAGCCCTTTGTTTATTTCTAATGTTAACCGGATGATGGCTGTCATGGCAAAGAACCTTGCAAGTCAATTTATTACATGTATATCAACAGTCACAGGGACACCGTTGGCAACATCATTCTATTATTTCAACACCACTCATGTTCAGTGCTTTCAAATTTATCATTTTTTCTTCGTGAAATAAAACTTAATACTGAAATTGAAAAGTGTGCTCACTGGACCACATATACTGCTGCAGCACAAATATCTTTTCCGCGGACATCATGAAGCAAGTTTTCCTTAAAACTCCCTAAAGAGGTAAGAACGGCCTAAAATTTTAATGGGCTAGGGTGGGGATGTGATGAGTGACACAGCAGGATGATGTTGAATGTGGCTTTGCAGTAACATTTCGTGATCTACTGAGATCATTGAAAGGTTTGCACCACCGCCGCCTGGTCCTCCTGATATCATCTTTGCTTGTGTCCTTCTGTGCAATGTGCAACCAGGCTGCGTTGGTCTCCTGGGGAGATCTCTTCCACCCATTGGAAGGGAAGAGGACCTCCCTGCGTGCTGTGACTCCCTCGAGTCATGGGAGAGCCTGGGTGCAGCTGTACACCTCTGTGCAGTGCTTGTCAGTGTTTGCAGCACCTCAATGCTGTAGAACACTGACAGCACAACTGTCAAAGTAAATTTGGACATGGCCCCTTTAAGGAAACCGGCTGATGACGCATCATCAAATGACATCATCAGATCCACTTCCTTTTAATTGGCCGGCAAATGCGCTGAGTGGGCTTAACAAGCCCAATCAACATAAAATCACTTCAACAGAGCGGGATGGAGCAGGCAGCGGGTTGGAACCGCGCTACCGACCCCGGCCGCCCCAGGCCCGCCTTGGTAGGTGAAATCGCGGCCAACCTGTCAGGAATCCAGAATGGGAAGAATACCAGTCAGTGCAGTGAATGACAGATTCAGTATTGTGTAATTTGGCAGGTTGATGTCACCTCTATTTGACTTGGGGAGAATAGAAATAGTTAAGAAAATTCAAATGCACAGGAGCTGACCTATCTGACAATTCCTATTATCATTTTCTTTTATCAGAATATTCAGACATTCATATCAGTAAATCAATAGAATCTGCCAGCAGCTATATTTTCCCTCTGATTAAATTTTTCTATCATTTACCTATATAATAAATCATCTTCTGTCATGCAAAGAATATGTCATAGCTTTAGGGATTGACTGAAGTTAAAGAAGAAAATCCTTTATTGTTTGTTAAAGAAAATCTATTTGTTAAAAATGTAGAGAAGAAGGAACACGTGTTCTTAATGTGTGAATGGTCTGTTTTATAGATACACTAAGGAAATATTTTGTAACTTCACTCCTAACCAATTGGGTTCCACTATTGTCAGGTTTTTGAGGAGCGGGTCATGACTATCAGAAGCATGCATCTGAATCTGGCTTCAAAAGTGATGCACGGCCTAAATGTAGTTACTCACATCTTCTGTTGCTTAGCAACTAAATGTAATATGTTGTCTGTAATAAATGCTAAAAGTATCTCATTTTATGTTTTAAATCTGAGAAGTAACCCAGTGCCAGTGAATTGACATGGTTTCCATGGTCACAATGTATATAAACAGCAACCAACATGGTGGCTCAAATCTACTTCTGAATGATGACCAAACTTTCCCTCTACCAACATGCTACAAAGGTTGTAGCAATTAAGCATGATTTCCAACAACTACCGAACAGAATCTATGAAGCAAGAAGGCAGTTTGGCTTAAGCATGTATACAGACAAAAAAAATATTTCCAATTATGTCTAGAGCACTAGAAAATCCAAAGATAACCAAAGTAAAGAAGAAACAGAAGTGGATAAATTTATGAATTGAGGCCAAATCGCTTAAGAAGATGAGAGGTATAGTGATGGAATCAAACGAAGAAGTATCCTGGCCGCTGCCACTTGCTGCAAGTTGCTGATAATGAAAGCAAGGAGTATCTTGCAATCTGATACTGTTTGTTTTACTGTATGGTAGTAAAGCATGGTACCTTATGGAAATAGATGAACAAAGATTGTTACTGGTGAAGTGCCTTACCTGAGATTCATTTTAGCTATTTCTAAGCTCCAGGGGCTTAGAATCAACAAGTACGTAAAAAGGCTTGGACTAAGCAAAACGATAATGGAGCAAATCACCAAAAGATGATTCTGGACATGTGGCAGAGAAAAAGCGGGGAATTATAGACCGGTAAGCCTGACATCAGTAGTGGGGAAAATGCTAGAGTCCATTATAAAAGGTGTAATAGCAGAGCACTTGGAAAGCAGTGACAGGATCGGACAAAGTCAACATGGATTTACAAAAGGTAAATCATGCTTGACTAATCTACTGGAATTTTTTGAGGATGTAACTGGTAAAATAGATAAGGGAGAACCAGTGGATATGGTGTATTTGGACTTTCAGAAGGCTTTCGATAAGGTCCCGCATAAGAGGTTAGCGTGCAAAATTAAGGCACATGGGATTGGGGGCAAGGTATTGACTTGGATAGAGAACTGGTTGGCGGACAGAAAGCAAAGAGTTGGAATAAACGGGTCATTTTCCGAGTGGCAGGCAGTGACTAGTGGGGTACCGCAAGGATCGGTCCTAGGACCCCAGCTGTTCACAATATATATTAATGATCTGGATGAGGGAATTGGATGTAATATCTCCAAATTTGCAGACAACACAAAGCTGGGTGGGAGGGTGTGCTGTGAGGAGGATGTCATGAAACTCCAGTACAATTTGGACAGGTTGGGTGATTGGGCAGAAACATGGCAAATGCACTATAATGTGGATAAATGTGAGGTTATCCACTTTGGTGGCAAAAACAGGAAGGCAGATTATTATTTGAATGGCAATAGATTGGGAGAAGGGGAAGTGCAAAGAGACCTAGGTGTTCTTGTGCACCAGTCGCTGAAGGTAAGCATGCAGGTGCAGCAGGCGGTTAAGAAGGCAAATGGTATGTTGGCCTTCGTAGCAAGAGGGCTCGAGTACAAGAACAAGGATGTCTTGCTGCAGTTGTACAGGGCCTTGGTGAGACCGCACCTTGAGTATTGTGTGCAGTTTTGGTCACCTTACCTGAGGAAGGACGTTCTTGCCATGGAGGGAGTGCAGCGAAGATTCACCAGGCTGATACCTGGGATGGCAGGAATGACGTACGAGGAGAGATTGTGTCAATTGGGCTTATACTCACTGGAGTTTAGAAGATTGAGAGGGGACCTCATTGAAACCTATAAAATTCTGTCAGGTCTGGACAGACTAGATGCAGAAAGGATGTTTCTGATGGCCGGGGAGTCCAGAACCAGGGGTCATAGTCTAAGGATAAGGGGTAAGCCATTTAGGACTGAAATGAGGAGGAATTTCTTCACCCAGAGAGTGGTGAACCTGTGGAATTCTCTGCCACAGAGGGCGGTGGAGGCCAGTTCATTAAATATATTCAAGAAAGAGTTGGATATATTTCTTGAGGCTAAAGGGATCAAGGGATATGGGGAGAAGACAGGGACAGGGTACTGAATTTGGATGATCAGCCATGATCTCATTGAATGGCGGAGCAGGCTCGAAGGGCCGAATGGCCTACTCCTGCTCCTATCTTCTATGTTTCTATGTTTCTATGTAAACATAGTGATTGATAGTGGAAAATCAAAGGCTGTTATGAATTCTTATGCAGAAGGAACAAGAATGAAAGGAAGCCCACAAAAGTGTTGGGCAGACTACATCAGGGATGATATTAAAGCCAAGCAACTTAGTTTTATGGAAGCAGTATACTTTATATGTGGTAGAAAGAATTGGAGTAGCTTTATTCATTCATGATTCATTTAATTGATCACTGAACTGATAGAGAAAATCATGTGGCCTCACCATCGGCTTCATTTTTAACGTTAATGGCCAAATTTTAACTTTAACTTAAATTCAATGCCAGCAGGTCTCATGAACTAACAACATCTTTCTTGGCTCTCAGAGTAGGTTGATCACTGAATTTAAATTGCTACAGTCTGCATTTAATGAAAACAGCAGCACTAGATGATAACAGGAACAGTTCAGCTCTGGATTCTGAAATTGGAGTCAGACTGAGTAGGCTTTGCAAGAACATTCAAATCTGACAACCAAATATGGTTTGCAACATAATCCTTTTATTGTGTTCAACCAAGTCTTTGACACATGCAATGTCTCTATGCAGTAGATATACAGAGAAATAAACACAATTACCCTGTTTTTCCTCTGGGTAGAGATATAACCCTTGTTGATCCTTTTAATCCTGACTCTACAGATAGTTAAGGAAAGCTCAAGGTCTTTACAGGTCTCTAGTCACATGCACTCTTCTAGACGATTCATTATTTCCTGATAACGGTTATTGTGAACAAGGCCCCCAGAAATGAGGTAGTTCCTACATAACTTCCAGATGCCAACTTGTTTATCATCTTGGCCCATTGTCCCACTTCCTATCGCTATCGTGGGCTCATTGTATTGACAAAAACAAGTCAACAGGCATGAATCACACATCCTGCACTTTCAGCAGAAGCTGAACAGCACAGTCAGCTAAATTGTACCCCGACGCATTAAACCCTAAAGCATCCTGGGAATGAACAACTTTAACCAATTCATTATTTCTAGCTACAAGTCATTTATAAGTAAAAAGAAAGCAGAAACCTTAATTATATGAGATTAAACCAATTCCATATGAATAGGGTATCTTATAGCTTGCATTATAAACATCATTCCAAATGAAACAAATGTAAGCTAGAGAAAGGAGATTGCTGTCGCTGAGGGTCATTAGAAGTTTGTTGTTTGAAACAGAAAATACTTTTATAGTATTTCAGGACAAGCCATTGAATAAATTAACCCCCTATATGCTTTATTGAAATGTTTCAATCTCAATCGGAACTACTGTTGAAACTACTGAGAGAAACAGTTCGATATAAATCTGAAACTGTGCATTATGTCCTGCTTTATGTGACAGTTAGATTCTGGTATATATAAAGACTGGAGGTGAAGCATGTTAAATGTTTAAATCACTGGGATACGGCTAGGCTGGTGAAAGAATGAATATATATAAAACAGCAATTTATGAAAGGTTGATCATATTTGTTCAGACTCAGATTGTTTTTTCAAGATTGTAATCTTTCATCTATCTTGGCTAATGTCTAACAGTTCCATAAACATGAGCGAGCCATCAAATTATATCCTCAGAAGACAGAAATCTACAACAAATATTCTAAATTCAAAATGACTTTCAACAAGGGATAACATAGCAATGCATTACCATCTCATGATAACACTATGAAGATATGAAGCAAATTGTGTTTTATTGTGTTCTTTGTTAAAGAGAAAGCATATAACATACACCTCTTCACTATAAAATAGTTTATCTGGCTCCCAAAGAAAACACTATGGAGAGGCTCTTCTGCGCTTGACTGGTGTCATTACTGTTCTTCAAAAATAAATCACAAATTGTGACTCCAAAAGACATTTACAGCTCCCATCATTTCCACAACTGTCTGTAAATGACTTGTTTTCAACTGGATTATTTTGGCAATTTCTTATGTTACTTCCACCTTTGCCTTTCTTAAATTTTCCTGTAGCATTTAACTTCTCTTCCTGAAAGGCAAAATAAAGATCTTCACCAAGGTCTCTGTTAATGCTGCTTTGTAGTATTAAGAAGTACATAATAGCAACCTGGTGTAACAAGACCTCTGATTTTAATTCACTTTTTATGGGGAAGTGCTTGGCCTCTAAGGCACCAATATAAAGCAAAGAAAAGCATCTCAAAGAAAGAAAGAAAGACTTACATTACAAAGGTACTGTGATAAATCCATGTAGTGAGACAAGGACTCAAAGAGGCGATATCGTAGAATTAGCACGAGTACTTTATTAACAAACAGAGTAACAAACATCATGCCTGCATCCTGGCATTTCACCTTTGCTGACCTTGACAGGAAGCAAACCTCTGACCTTAACAGGAAGCAAACATTGACCTTAGCAGCAGCATTGGCTACAGCACCACCTGATGGAAAACCTTAATCATAACATCCCAGTTTACTATATCCCTCCCCCCTTAAGATTTCAGTATGAATTTCTTAACAAACAACCATTCCCGAGGGTCACATAAGGAGTCTCCATTCATCATGTTCCATACTTGACGAATCAAACAGTTCAGTATCAATCTCTCTGGTGACTTGCGAGTCCTTTGTGAACGTCTAACAGTAAAGTCCCTGCTTGTTTGTGGTGAAGCCACCAGCTGCTCCTGAGCAGTGCTTAGAGTATCTGACTCTGCAACGATGGTTTCCTCTTGACGAATAGGTTCCTGTGGAATTGTCTCTGTCCCTGGTGGTGGCAACACAGATGCACTTGGATAACTGGGGGCAACCCTGTTTTCAGTCATTGCATCTGGAACCTTCATTTTAGTTTCCCCTTGTCTGGGAAGTATCTGATCTACATGTCTGCGTACTATCCTACCATCTCCCAACATGACCTTGTATGATACTGGACCTGTCATTGAGTCTACGAAGCCAGGATTCCACTTTGATCCATAACTGAAATTCCTGGTAAGGACCGCATCTCCTTCTCCAAAACTCCAGCTCTTTGTTCTTTTGTCATGGTTCTCTTTTTGTTTGTTTTGTCTGTTTTCCATTTTCCTTTTTAGGTCTGGGTGGACAAGGTCAAGAGTGGAGCGTAGTCTATGACCTAATAACATCTCAGCAGGAGAGAGTCCTGTGGTGGATTGAGGTGTTATTCTGTAGCTGAAAAGAACCCGTGACACTTTGGCTGCTAAACTCCCTTCTGCACTTTTTTTCATCATCTCCTTAAATGTTTGTACGGCTCTCTCCGCAAGTCCATTCGAGGACGGATGATATGGAGCCGAGGTCACCTGCACTATGCCATTTTTTCTCAAGAACTCTTTTGTCTCTGTACTCACAAAACAAGTGGCATTGTCACTCACCACAATCTCCGGTAGCCCTTGATTACTGAAGCTCCGACGCAGGCAGTCTATAGTAGTAGTGGTGGAAGCAGAATTTACAGGATAAACATCCATCCATTTGGAATGTGCATCAATGATTATGAGGAACATCTTCCTCATGAATGGACCCGCATAATCTAAGTGCAATCTTCTCCATGGTTTATCCGGCCACTCCCAGGGGTGGAGAGGAGCCACTGCTGGTGCCTTCCGGTGTTCCTGACAAGTGCTGCATGTCTTGACTAGATTTTCTATCTCCTCATCTAGCTTTGGCCACCACAAGTAACTCCTTGCCAAGGCTTTCATACGCGAGACCCCAGGATGACACTGATGTAGTTGCCCTAGGATAGACTGTCGTGCTGGCTGTGGAATAATCACTCATGCTCCCTACAACACGCAACCATCCTGCACACCCAGCTCTGTCTTCCTGACACTGTAAGGTATGAAGTCAGCCCCTTCCGGATGCTGTGGCCATCCCCTCACCACATATTCTCGAACTCTAGACAGTACTGGATCTTTACCTGTCCATGTTCTTACTTGCTCTGCAGTCACAAGTGCCATGTCAGTGTCCTCCAACATCAAAACTCTGTCCTCTGGAGCTGCACGGATAGGTGTGCCTGGCAGTGGAAGACGGCTCAAGGCATCTGCGTTCCCATGGTACTTGCCCACCTTGTAGATGATGACATACTCATATGCCCTCAACGTCACTGCCCACCTCTGGATCTGGGGTGACACCATCTGTGGAACTGCTTTCATTTCATTGAAAAGAGAGAGAAGAGGTTTATGATTGGTGCATATGCTGAACTTCTTGCCATATATGTACTTGTGGAACCTCTGTAACCCAAACATTACTGCTAACCCCTCTTTGTCTAACTGGGAATAGTTTTTTTCCGCTGGTGTTAGAGTTCGGGACATAAACCCTATTGGTCTTTCAGTTCCATCTTCCATGCAGTGTGAAAGAACAGCCCCCACCCCGTAAGGTGAAGCGTCACAAGAGAGAATGATGTCATGATGCCATTCTCTGCATTGTAGTGAACCAGCACATCTGACGACAGCATCAGTTTCTTGAACTGTTCAAATGAAACCCCCTGCTCTTTTCCCCACTGCCACTGTGTCTCCTTGCGCAGTAGTTTGTGAAGAGGTGTTAACACAGTTGACAAGTTTGGTAAAAACCTGTTATAATAGTTCAGCAGTCCCAGGTAAGCTTTTAACTCAACCACATTTGTAGGAGCAGGGGCATCCTGCAGTGCTTGTACCTTCTCCTTGAGTGGATGGAGCCCGGTGGTGTCCACTCTGTGTCCCAGGAACACTACCTCATTCCCCAGGAAAGTGCACTTACTCCTCTTGAGCCAGAACCCTGCCCTCTCCAATCTCTGTCGTACCTCTCTCAGAGTGCTCAGATGCTCCTGGTCGGTTCTTCCCGTCACCAGAATGTCATCCAGATAGATGGAAACATGTGGAATCCCTTGCAGTACACCTTCGATTGTCCTCTGGAAGATAGCTGGACTAGATGAGACACCAAACGGTAAGCGGTTATATGTAAACAAGCCCTTGTGTGTATTTATGGTGACATACTTCTTTGATTCGTCATCCAGTGTAATCTGCAAGTAGGCATGACTCATATCCAACTTTGTGAATTTCTTTCCTCCAGCCAGGTTTGCAAAGAGATCCTCTGTTTTGGGAATCGGATACTGCTCTAGTTTGGACTCCCGATTGACTGTAAATTTATAGTCTCCACAGAGTCTTACCGAATTGTCCGGTTTTAAAACAGGTACTATGGTAGCTGCCCATTCCGAACATTTCACTGGCTCCAGTATGTTCTCTCTCAATAGATGGTCAAGCTCAGCCTCTACCTTTGGCTTCATGGCATAAGGCACAGGTTGTTGTTTAAAAAACCTTGGCGGTGCCTCCTTGTCTACATAAATCATAGCTGGGGGGCCATTA
Source organism: Somniosus microcephalus (assembly GCF_052327205.1). NCBI lineage: Eukaryota > Metazoa > Chordata > Chondrichthyes > Squaliformes > Somniosidae > Somniosus > Somniosus microcephalus. Next base: position 48,130,922 of record NC_141003.1, read on the forward strand.
AATGTGCCAAGTTCCTCCTTGAACACATTCTCATGTTCACTCAACACTTCTTGCAAAGTCAACTGGTTGCCCGCATCTATTTGATGTACTGCTCCCCAGTCTAATTTAAGTTCTTTTATCCAGCCCCGACCTAACAGGTTTGGTCCGGTACCCGATACTATAACTACAGGTAGCTGTTCCACTGTGTCCCTGTGTTGCACAGTTACATTAGCTGTACCTAATGTCGCTACTCGTTCACCTGTATATGTTTTAAGATGCAGGGAGCAAGGCTTTAACTGTGGAACTTTTGCACGGTTCCACAATTTTGAGTACTCTGCCTTGTTCATTATGGTCACGCCACACCCTGTATCCACTTCAAAGTTCACCTTAGAGTCATTTACTGTCAGTTGCAATGTGATAGGAGCCACTTTTGGAATGTTCTCTAACATGCTATACATTATGAACATGTCCTCTTCTTCCTCAGCTTCCCCGCTGATGTGGTGTGCTCCATGTTTTTTCACTTCTCTCCCTTGGTTTTGCTGTCCTCCCCCTTTTGGTTTGGATTCCTCCACAGGTGATTTCGCCCTGCAAGCTCGTTTTATGTGTCCTTGTTTCCCACACTTGTAGCACTTTTCCTCCAGAAACCGACATTCACTCGCCAGGTGATCGCCCTTGCATCTATAACATGCCTTCACATGCTCACGCTGTGGTTTCTGACACATGTTCAACTTGTGCACAACAACCTGACCTGCAACTTGCGTAGCATTAGCCCTGTCTGAACCCTGTATTTCTTTTACATCTCGGTTCTCTGTCTCTATGGCTTGAGCAAGTTCCAATGCTTTTTCATAAGTAAGCACAGTCTCGGATAATAATCTACGCTGCATTTGGTCGTCCATCATTCCGCAAACTAGCCTATCTCGCAGCATTTCCTTCAGGTTGTTCCCATAATTGCAATCTTGTGCTAATTTACGCAACACCGCTACATAGTCCATTATGCTCTCTTCCTCTTTCCTGTTCCTTGAATTAAACTTGAACCGCTATACAATCTCACTAGGCTTAGGGTTGAAATGTTCTTTTAGCAAAGCCACTAATTCAACAAATGATTTGTCTCTAGGCTTTTCAGGACTGAGCAGATTCTTCATCAAACTGTAGATTTGGCTTCCCACTGAACTAAGCAGAATGGCTTTCCTTTTTCCGGCATCATTTATTTCATTTGCTTTGAAAAAATAACCCAACAATTCACAGTATTCCTCCCAGGTTTGTGCTTGACTATCAAAAGCGGAAACCGTTCCTACCGTGGCAGCCATGCTCTCTTCCAACTGGTAGCTAACTGCAGCTCGTGATTTTGTTGTTTAAACATCCTGGCAGACTTCTCTTCTTTATCCAGGGTCCTGTTTTACCTCGTCGCCAAATGTGATAAATCCATGTAGTGAGACAAGGACTCGAAGAGGCGATATCATAGAATTAGCACGAGTACTTTATTAACAAACAGAGTAACAAACATCATGCCTGCATCCTGGCATTTCACCTTTGCTGACCTTGACAGGAAGCAAACCTCTGACCTTAACAGGAAGCAAATCTCTGACCTTAGCAGCAGCATTGGCTACAGCACCAACTGGTGGATAACCTTAATCATAACATCCCAGATTACTATAGGTACTACAACCAAGAGTCTAAGGGGGAGAAATTCGGTACCTTAACGCCTCCCGTTAGTGCCTCCGGGGGCGCTAATGACTTACCGCCTGGAGGCGGTGAAAGAAATGACTCCCGGTAAATTCATGTGGAGGTTTGCGGCGGCGGTAACCCATAGTGCCATGATCTCCTGCGCCCGGAGATTGTGATGTCATCATCCTGCGCATCGCTCCGGTAGCACTCCGGACCCGAACTTCAGTTCTGCCCCCTGCAGCATCGCTGGCTGAAAACATCGACAGCTGCAGAGGGCATTGTTCAGGAGGCCAGGCGCTTTGGGAGCACTGTTTAAAGGGGATGATGGCTACGGGGGAAGAAAATTTTTGGTGAAGCTTAACTCTAATTTTTAATAATTTTCTTGGGCCACGATCGATCAGCCCTGCACCCTGCTACAGTGCTTGGGGCTGATCGTGGCAGTTCACGGCTGCCATTGGCGACGAGTTACCTAATTTCATTGGAGAGCCTGCAGCGATGGCCCTTCCCTTTAAGGGAGGGAGGGAGCCTCTGTTCCTGACGGTGCTGCCCTCGACATTGGGCAGCGCTGCACTGCTACCGCCCCTCCTGCCGGCTGTTAGTGCTCCAAGGGAAGTGGTAATGCTTGATTTAGTGCTCCACTTCCTTCCTGGAACTCTGACACCTATTTCATGGCAACTGAGAATGATTATCGCCTGCCGCTAATTTTTCAGGGTTTCAAAAGTTACCGCCCTAAACAGGACGATACCGAATTTCTCCCCCTAACAGTTGAAAAATGGGGACTTTTTCCATTAGAACAGTGCAGATTATGGGTGATGTGGCAGAAAGAATTAATAAAATTATGAAAGGATGTGAGATAGAAGTAGACTGTTTCTGAGGGTCTACACTGAGGGATCTTAAATGCAAGATTAAATGTAAGTAATTTAAAAAGAATGACTTGCATTTATAGAGCGTCTTTCACAACCTTAGGATATCCTGAAGCGCTTTACAGCTAATTAAGTACTTTTGCTGCGTAGTCACTGTTGTACTGTAAGAAAAATGGCAGCCAATTTGTGTACAGCGAGATCCCACACACAGCAATGTGATAATGACCAGAAAATCAGTTTTAGTAACATTGGTTGGGAGATCAATATTGGCCAGGACACTGGGGAGAACTCTTCTTCGAAATAGAGCCATGGAATCTTTTACATCCATCTGAGATGGCAGACAAAGCCTTGGTTTAATGTCTCATCTGAAAGACGGCACCTCTGATTGTGTAGCACATCCTCTGTAATGCACTGAAGTGTAAGCCTAGATTTTTGTGCTCAAGTCTCTGGAGTGGGACTTGAACCCACAACCTTCTGACTCTGAGGCAAGAATGCTTCTATTGAAACACAGCTGACACATTTAGAACATAAAGCAAGATAAGATTCTTTACACAGAGAGTTGTGAGGCTGGGAAATTCACATCCAGGGTTAGTGGAGAGGCAGAAAATCTGTCTGCGATTTAACTAACCTCGACGGGTCCGTGGCGGGCGACATCGGTGGCAGAACCCGACCCCGCTGCTGTCTCCATCCCGGCCTCTGAAATGAATTTCCTTAGGTTGCGCTTGTTAAGCCCGCCCAGCACGTTTGCCTGCCAATTAGAGGAAGCGGGTCTGCTGACATTTGATGGCAGCATCAGCTGGTTTCCTTAAAGGGGCCATGGTCAACTTTATTTTGACATTTGTGCTGTCAGTGTTCTACAGCATTGAGGTGCTACAAACACTGACAAGCACTGCACAGAGGTGTAGGAATGCACCCAGGCTCTCCTTTGACTCCCTCCATATGGTTATGGAGGGAGTCACAGCATGCAGGGAGGTCCTCTTCCCTTCCCATGGATGGAAGAGACCTCCCCAGGACATCAACACAGTCTGCTTGCACTTTGCACAGAAAGGCACAAGCAGGGAAGTGGTCAGGAGGACCTGGGTGCAGTGCCGCAAACGTTTCAATGATCTCAGTAGCTCACGAAATGTTAGTACAAATCCACACTCAATCTCATCCTGCTGTGCCTCTCATTACATCCTCATCACTCTGCCTTTCCTACCCTACTCCTGCACATCCTTATTCACACCAACTTACCTTGCACTTCCACCCTGAAGGGATAATTACTAGTCCTAGCCCTTTTTGAGCTACCCCAGATCAGGCGTATTCCCCAGACATTCACCTTCAACTAAAGTTAGAGATAGCCGAATCCTATAAGATGCTTAATTGGGTCTAAAGGTCCAGACTATCTCTCCCTAAAGGAAAGGAACAGCCTGAAGATGTTACCATCCTCCAGATAGCAATTTAATAAGTTTAACTAGACTGTAACCTTCCGGATATTATGAGGGTCTGGAAAACTCCCCCAGAATTCTGCAACTCCTCACCAAAGAGTGTACAGAGATTGAGTTTGCGATTTTGATATAGAAGTACCATGTGAGACAATTCTAAAAATATATAGATTTATTAAAGAACTGACATGTAATTACTGCTGGTGATTCAATCGCAACTTTAACAGTTCAAAATACAAATAGCTAACAATTCTTATTCTCAGAGATCCTTATTCTCAAATCTTAACTTCATTACACTTTTACATTTCTAAGTTTATTCCAGGATATCCACCAAAATCAATATACCTTTGATTACCGAGACTCAAAGGGTTGTAGGCTTTCAGAGCCTGTCTCTGAAGCTGAGAATCGCTTTGCCCCTTCCAGCAAATTCTTTGCTATTTGAAAGTTCTATATTTTATACCCTTTTTTCAGTGGTATATCCTTTGAAGTTTTCTGCTGATTGATGTGCCTTCACGCAGGCTCTGGTCATTGCCCTGACCTCCTCGATGGAGTGGGGCAGATTGCGGGACTTTATAAAATGGTATAGTCGGGTGACCCCTGGGTGACAGAGGTCGTTGTGGAGACCCTGTAATTTGTCCGTATGAATGCTGGCACACATTCCCCGCGATAGGGCGTCTGGGGGTTCATTAAGGGCTCCCGGCCTGTACATAATATCATAGTCAAACATGGATAGTTCAATCCTCCACCTGAGTATTTTGTCATTCTTGATTTTCCCCCTTTGTTTGTTATTAAACATGAAAGCCACCGACCGCTGGTCGGTGAGCAGGGTGAAACGTTTGCCGGCTAGGTAGTGTCTCCAGTGCCGCACTGCCTCCACTATAGCCTGTGCCTCCTTCTCGACAGAAGAGTGCCTGATTTCAGGTCCCTGAAGGGTTCGGGAGAAGAAGGCCACAGGTCTCGCAGCCTGATTGAGGGTCGCAGCTAAGGCAAAGTCTGACGCATCGCTTTCGACTTGAAAGGGAATGCTTTCGTCCACTGCACACAGTGCAGCCCTTTCAATGTCCTGTTTGATACTGGTGAAAACCTCCCGAGCTTCAGCTGATAGTGGGAAGGACGTCGATTTAATGAGGGGTTGGGCCTTATCAGAGTAATTGGGCACACATTGGGCATAATACGAAGAAAATCCCAGGCACCTTTTTAAAGCTTTGGGGTTGTGTGGCAGCGGCAGTTCCTTTAGGGGGCGTAATCGGTCAGGGTCCGGTCCAATTACCCCATCTTCCACCACACAGCCGAGGATACAGAGACGGGTTGTGTTGAAGACACATTTGTCTTCGTTGTAGGTTAGATTCAGCTTTAGGGCAGTTTTTAAAAATCTCGCAAGATTTAGATCGTGGTCTTGCTGGTTGTGCCCGCAGATAGTGACATTGTCCAGATAGGGGTAGGTAGCTTGTAGTTTATTCTCGTCAACCATGCGGTCCATCTCACGTTAGAAGACCGAGACCCCATTTGTTACCCCGAAGGGCACTCTGAGAAAATGGTAGAGGCGTCCGTTCACCTCAAAGGCGGTGTATGGGCGGTCCTCCGTTCTAATGGGGAGCCGGTGATACGCGGATTTGAGGTCGATAGTCGAGAAGACTCGGTATTGCGCAATCTGGTTGACCATTTCTGATATGCGGGGTAAAGGGTAGGCATCCAGCTGGGTATAAATATTAACAGTCTGGCTGTAGTCAATTACCATCCGTTTCTTTTCGCTATTTTTAACTATGACTACTTGGGCACGCCACAGACTGGTACTGCATTCAATAATGCCTTCCCGCAGGAGTCTGTCCACTTCCGCCTTGATAAAGTGTCTGTCTTCCAGACTGTACCGTCTACTTTTGGTCGCTATGGGCCTACAGTTCGGAGCGAGATTAGCGAATAAAGAGGGCGGGCTGATTTTTAAGGTTGATAGGCCACAGACTGTGAGTGGCGGCTGGGACCCGCCATGTGCTAGCATGACACTTTCGTGGTGGCACTGGAAGTCCAGGCCCAAGATTACATTAACACAGAGTTCTGGCATCACGAGGAGTTTAAAATCCTTGTAGTCCGTGCCTTTTACAGTCAGTGTTACCACACAGTAGCCCAAAATGTCTGAAGTGTGGGGCTTAGCAGCCATAGCAATTCTGCTCTGTGTAGGGGTTACCGTTAATGAGTGCCGCCGTACCAGGCTAGGGTGGATAAAACTCTCGGTACTCCCACAGTCAATTAAACATTTCGTTAAATTCCCGTTTACCTGTATGTTCATCATGGATTTTGTCAACGGGTGTGGCCTGGATTGATCCACCGTGATCGAAGCCACTGTTGGGCCCTGGGCGGCCGTTGAGTCGGGAAAAGATGGCGGATCCCAAGATGGTGGCCCGCACAGCACGCACGAGGTGGTGACGGAGTTGGAAATCGGATTCCCCCTGCAGACTTTGCTAAAATGCCCTTTATTCTTACATTTGAAGCATGTAGCGTCCTTCGCTGGGCATCGTTGTCTGGGGTGCTTAGCCTGGCCGCAGAAGTAGCATTTCGGGCCTCGAGACATTGCCACTGTAGTAGGACTCCTGGGTGAACTTCTGTGTGGGGACTCCGGCGGTGTAGAGCTGGTCTGAGACCTGGATGGGGAAGATGGCTGATTCCAAGATGGCGGCCCGCTCGGCGCGCACGAGGCGGTGAGGGCTGCATGGCCGGAAGAATAAGAGTCAGAGTTTTTCTGGGCCACTTCCAGTGATCGCGCAGTGGCCACTGCCTTTTTTAAGTCCAGGACCTCCTTCTCCAGCAGTCTCTGCCGGATATAATTCGATTTGAGGCCCGTGATGAAGGAATCGCGGACCAATTCGTCAGAGTACGCGTTGGCCGTCACGGCCTTGCAGTTACAGTCCCGGACCAAGTCCTTTAGGCCCTGTAAGAAATCGTCCATTGATTCCTCAGGTCGCTGCCTGCGTGTAGCCAGCAGATGTCTGGCGTACACTTCGTTTACTGGCCTCTGGTATTGGGCCTTCAGGATAGTGATGGCCTCCGTGTAAGAGGTGGCGTCCCGGATGAACGAATAAATCCGATGACTAACGCGAGTAGTCAGTAGACTCAGTTTATCTACCTCGCTAGCGGATGAGGCCCTCGCGAAGAGTTCGAAGCATTTAAGCCAGTGTCCAAATTGATTTGATGCTTCAGCAGAATGTGGATCCAAGTCCAGACGCTCTGGTTTTAGGAGTCGATCCATCCTAGTATTCTTTAGTGATTAAAATTGATGTGCCTTCAATAACCACAAAACTAGAAGTTATTTACTTAAACAAGTTGGCTTTTAATCACTAAGATCAGAGCTAACATCTCAACACACCGACTGGCTCACAGGAATGAGTCATACAGATCCTGGGATCTTTGTGTAAGAGAAGTCAGGGGCGGAGCCAAGAGCCAAGACCTGGAACCTTCCAGGTTAGTCAGGAAAGAGGAAGTGAAACTATACACAGTGTGGGGGAGGGTAATATACATGAGTGCAAAACGAATACAGGCAAGACAAACAGATTTCATTACACTGATGTAAGCTAATTATCTCTAGTCATCTTTCTGTTGACCCCTGCTATTCTTACAGTCAGCTCAGCTGGTAGCTTGCAGAATTCTGTCTGCTGTGTAGGTGTTCAAAACTTATAAAAAATCATAAAAACAATATGACAGCAGTGGTTTTATTTGATGCCATTTTTACGAAAGGCTTCTATTCAATTCGTAAGTCACCTCAGCTGGTTGTAAGCAGACTTCGTGTCTCCTCTGTGTTCCAAGTTCAACACAAAACAATGTGATTGGTGCATCTATTGATGTCATATTTACAAAGTCTTTTGTTGTATCTTTTACAACATGTAAATTTAAAACACTTCAACCGAGTACATGATTGTCTTCCTAGCCACCTCAGTTAGTTGTATTACAGACTTTGTGTCTCCTTGTTTCATTTGATGTCATATTATGAAGGCATATCGTTCTTTAATGTTCTGTGTTTCTGTTTCCCGACGTGTTGGTTTATGACACCTTAACATTATACCATTGTGCTCTTTCATGTGCCTGTTTACAAAGTGTTGGTTTAAAACAATTTAACTGGGTATATCTTATTGTGCTCTTTCCAAAGCTCAGACTTTCTGGAAGCTCCAACCTTTTAGCTTCAATAGGGCTATTGTTTCAGTGTCAACAATTGATTCTTATCTCAAAAGCCTGAATTCTGTTTACAGCTTTGTGTCATTGAGGCTTTTAGATTTTTAAACCCAGTTTGTCATGTTTAATAAAGTCAGAATTCTGTTCATAGGATGGTGTATTTTTCTGAATAGGTATGGCTCATTCCTTCACAACCCATCCCTCTCTATCTACATTAGCACTTCCCCATCTCACTAGCCACCCCTCACACTCACCCTCATCCTAGTGCAATCATACCAACTAACAACACACAAGGGTAGCCACTTGGGTGTTTTATGCAATGTTCATGTAAAGTTTCTGTTAATGTGGTGTCAAACATTGAAACCTTTATTTTCAACACTTTGCATTCTTGGACAGATTTGTGTGCACCTTTGGAAGTGGCTTAGTGAGTTGCAATGAATGGTGAGACATAACGGTAACCCCCTGCAATGGTGATGAGTGTGAAAGGAATGGCTTGGGCATTGTAGGGATGCTTTATGGTGTTGGTGTGGGGTGGTGCCAACCTTGCACATCATGTGGCAGCCAGGGTGTACAGCATCAAGTGAAGTAAATCTGTCCATGGTGATGCCATACCTGGCCTCCCGGGCTACAATGTGGTCGGGTGCTGCTGCCCTGTGTCCTGTGCAGCATCCGTTGATTGCAGAGAAGGTTGGTGTTGTTGTTGGTGCTGCTGGTGTGCCTGGTGCTGCTGGTGTTGGGGCTGATCGTGGTGGGATTCTGAGGACCAAGATGAGAGAGTATAAAGGGCACCCATGCTGATGGAATAGATGGCAGGTGAAGTAGAGATGACAGAAATGATCTGTCAATGGTGAGAGAGGTATTGAGGTCAGACTGGATGGAGACTTGTGTAAAGACTTGCAGCATGGTGAATCTGTTGTGGAAATGCAGTGAGGAAGAGTTTGTGACTGAGGGAAGATATCTCTGTAAGGTGGGAACTTTTACTTTACATTTGAAGCTGTCAACTCAACAGCTGATTCAATGGCCAATGAACTCCCACCTCAGCTTGACAGACGTGGTCCATGACCAGCGTGGACCCCATGGGTGAGCTGTCAAATGCAGAAGGTGAGCTGAAATTCATTCTTAAGTGGCGCTAAACAAGTCACTAATTACCTGAATTGGGTCCCCCACCGCTGGGTGTTGGGTCTGCTCAGCGCTGACAGACCCGACATCGGGGAAAGGCGCGTGGCGGCGGGTCCCGCTGGGGAAAAAAAAAACTTTTCCACCCAACCCACCACCGATTGTGCCTACTGACGCCCCCCCCGACCCACCACCCCCCCCGCCCCCAGAAAATCCAGCCCTATGTCAATATTCAAGATTAGATTAGAAAGGTGAATGAAGGAAAATGGTTTGAAGGGACATGGGAACAGGGTGGACAAATGTGAGTAGGACTTTTTGCCTAGGAAGGTAAACATCGACACAAATTGGTTGTGCTGAATGGCTTGTTTCTGCATTGTAAATGATTTCTATATATCGCTGCTCCATTCACATTCTATGAGATCAGTCATTTTAAAATTTCAATTGATGATATATTTGGAATTTGCTGGTCCTGTCATTGCAAATATACCAGTTAAGTCACCGCTGCAATGAATATTGAATTCGATATGCAGTTACAAAAGATTAGTATTTAATTATAATGTAAACAGTACAATGCTAATTGGACCATTTAAAATTTATTTGCAAAAAGTCAAAATAAATCTCTTCAGCAAGGACAGACATTTCCCTCTGGGTCATTTTCTGGGTCTGTCTATATATTTACTGCTGCTTCGACAATATGAGGATGTCTTGCTGCTATGGGACATTGTGGTATTTTTTAATAGCCTATTCATAACAATAAAGCATTTTTTCCCCTTGTGTACCAGTGAGATCTAACCCCCATCAATGGAAGGTGTCCCGTTACATGTGACTTTGTGGAATGAGGGAGCAATGCACTCTAATTGTATCTGATTTGTTGTTTTTTGTTTCTATGTTTTAATTCACGTTGGTTTAATGTGGGGCATGCAGTCCTTGACAGTCTAGAGTTAATAATAAGGGTGATCATTTAATTTACTGCTCGCCTTGTGGAGAACACATCCAGTGGTGAATGTTCACTCTCACTGGCAATCTAGTGGTACAATTTAACAACATCATTTAACATTTCAGGGGAGGGAGATAATATATATGGTTGGAAATTTGTGACAGCAAAATAATTAACTTAATTATTGGAAAGATTTATATACCACAAGGGAAAATAACAAAACTGATGTAGAATTATTGAAAAAACTGAGGGCAGCATTCATGAAAGGGAGGGTGCTGGTTATTGGCAATCTGTATTGATTGCAATCCTTCAATGAGGGAAGGGAGAGGAAGTAATCATTCAGGGCTAATAAGAGATTCCTTGTTGTTGTGGTATGATTAAAATATTACCAGGTAAGAAACCTTACTTAATCTCCTACTTGGTCATATTTCAAGGCAACTTTGAAGTTTGGGCGGAGGCACTTCAATACCAGTATTGATACATTTTGAACTTGTGATATGAGTTGGCTATGAATTATGTGAGCATCATCCCTGAAAATAGATTTACATTATATGTATCAAAATTAGAATTCACTTTCTGAAAGTCTGTGGTGTTCATAAGTTTTGCTGAAAATACCAGACTGGCAATATTTGACTTTATTAAACTGCAAGGGCTGTCGGTAAAGTATTCTGGGTGGGGGGATTGTAGAGGCATTGCTGTTTATCTCACCAAAGGAATTTTAATTTTCTTTATTTCTAGAAAACTCAGTAACATGCCTTATAAGAATTCCAATAGCACTTGTCACAAGACATCTCCACTGTAAACATCGACTGTATCAATAAACTTCAATGGTATTTCGTTTAACTTAATGCCATTTAAGTGTTCTTCAAATGCTCACAGTATGAAAAGGGATTACTTGCAAATTCTGCTCTCATACTTTGTTGAACACTTGACAGTTCTAATAGAAAATGGAACAATGGCAAGCCAATGAATAAGAAGGTGGTACCAGAGGCTGGTCACCTTAGAGATAAAAGATAATGACTTTTCCAGAAGGGAATCTTTATACAAGGATCAGATTCTTTATTCATTTCATCTGTTCCTCCAGAGGGACCAGTTAACTGAATACCACTGGGAGTTATATCCAATAGACTCTAGCAAGTATTAGTTATGGGCACTGTCAAGTTTGACAGTCAGTTTGTTATAATAATACAATCAGGTTCACCATGAAATGGAAAACTGATGGAAAATGTGATATCTAGGAAGGATGGATCCTGTACTAATTACAAAACCTGCACTTTGCTGTTTCCCTGATCATGCTGTACATTATAACATTTCTGGTGACATAAAAAAGTAATAAAATCATATTACACCCGTCAATTACAGTCACTATGCTTATAATTTATGATATTAACCAAGTTGTCTTGAGAACAGTTGCAGAATAATTTGAGGGAGTTGCTTCTACTGTAACTTGGTTTACTCAAGGTATAAGACAATACTCCTCTTTAAAACCAATAACTGCCACACTATTTGGTCTGATTACTGTTTATGATCTTAAATTGTGTTATATCTAAATTTTACAAAGGGCTGCTGTACTGACAGCTCAAACCCATACATGTATATGTTTCTGCAATAAAGCCACATTCCCTCCTCCCATGACCGGGTGAGTCTAAGCAAGCTTAAGCGCCAGCCTTTAACTGCTCTTCCTATTAAGAAAGAAGAAATAACAATGCAAAATAAATAAATCAGAAAACACTGGAAAGACACAGCAAATCCATCAGAATCATCAAATCACACCTTGGTCTGTCCACCTACTCCTCTGGCACCTTCTTCTCCTTTGAGCATCTCCCCTTGTTCCACCCTCTCCTTTAAAAATCCTCATTCTCTACCACCCACCCAAGTACCACGGCAAGTTTCTTCACTGTTTTCCTCCCTCAGCCTCTGCACCGAGCAACTTCTCATCCTTGGTGATTTCTGTCTCCATCTCAACTCATCATGCCCTCTCTCCTCTGAGCCCTCTTATCTTCTCTTAATCTGTCCTTCCATATAAACTCACCTACACATATTCACAGCCACCCCCTTGACCTTGCCATCTCACATTGCCTCTCTACTTCCATTATGTCAATCATAGATAAGGCTATCTCTGATCACTTGCTTGTATCCCTCTCTACTCACATTCCACTTCTCCCTCTTAACCCCACTTCCTTCTGTATCCACCCCTGGAAAAAAAACTCTCCCTCAGGTCACTTGCAATGGCACTTTAAAATTCCCAGCTGTCCAGCTTTCGGCTCTCCATTTACCACAACATTTCTACAGCTACCGATCTGCTCAATCAGAACCTCACCTCTGTCTTTGATGCCTGTTCTGCCTTATAATTGCAGGTGTTACATTTTGTTGCCGCCAGTAGGTGGCAGTAGATGGTAATGGCCAGTAAAGTCACTCAACAGCAACAGGAAGTAGTATAGTGATAAGCAAACAAAGAGGTCACATCAGCATGAAGTGTGCTGCAAGTTAATCTGCTGTAATCTTACATTGTTACGCCTTCGAAAGCATTGCCTGTGAGTTGAATGGTTTCATTACATATTCATGTTTAGATGTTAGTTATATCTCATATATGTAACAAGGTGCATTTCTTTCTTTTTTCTTTCTCAGTTTTACTCCAACCCAATACCACTGATTTGTATTGTTTCATTGACCTCATGCAAGTGTGACATCATTAAACACTGGAGCTTGGACGCTACATCCTGACTCCCATGTCGTTATTGAAAGGAGTTTGGCTGGCTGTCTAACTGCGTACAGACACATACACGTAGGGAGGACGGTACAGTAAAAAGGCAAGTCATCAGCTGGTGCAACAAGCAACATTGGCAATGCAGCACGGTGCAGCCATGGACGGCAAGAGCTTCCAAGATGAGCAGAGATCTGTGACCAGCTCAAGAAGTACACGCTCATCTAGATCATCAACAACCAGTGTAGCAGCAGCTAGAGCATGTGCTAAAGCTAAAGCAGCACAGGCTCGCGTGACCTTTGCTAAAAAGGAACTGGCTGTGAAGAAAGAGAAGGTCCGACTACAAGCAGAGGCTGCTGCTTTGGACGCCACGCTGGAGGCACTACACATTGAGAAAGAAGCAGCTGCCGCTACTGCTGAGGCGGAGATATGGGAAGCGGCACTAGAAGCAGAGGTGGGAGAGCACCGCAGCATTGCTCGTCCTGCATCACCTCAAAGCACTGAGAGGCGGACAAGCGACGATGTCCAGGAGCAGGCTAGGATACGCACAGACATCTCCTCCTTCCCAAACTTTGAACCATTGCACGAGAACACGGAATCGCCATCACCAGCCCAACATGAGGCCACTCAGGTGAATCATTCACGCTACACTGATGACGACCCCTTCCTTGTTATTGATGACTGGTCACACGAAGGAGAGTTTGCAGTGCTCCCGAAGAAACCTGTGCCTCAATCCGCCGCTCCCAACCACTTGGAAGGTACTCATGCCAAAATTCCACACATCAAAAAAGAACCCTTTTCAAAGGCTAGAACAGGTCACCCGGCATGGCAGTCTCCCATCCAATTGCAGCCCTTCCGATGCGATCATACTCTGGCAACCCATGCACAGACTCCTAATATGACAGGCATTGCCCAATATTTGGCATGTAGAGAACTTGTAATCACAGGTCTCACAAAATTTGACGACAAGCCAGAGAGTTTTAGAGCATGGCAGTCATCCTTCCTTAATGCCACTGGCGGCTTGAGCCTGAGTGCTAGTGAGGAGTTGGATTTATTGTCATCATGGCTCGGCAAAGAATCGTCAGAACATGCCCATAGGATCCGGTTTGTGTACACAAATGACCCAAGCACAGCCCTTAGAATGGTCTGGGCAAGACTCAGCGAGTGTTACTGTGCTCCTGAGGTGATAAAGAAAGCCCTCTTCAGCAAGCTGGAAAACTTTCCGAAAATAGGTAACAGAGACTGCCTTAAGCTTAGAGAACTTGGAGACCTTTTAATGGAGTTACTGGCAGCCAAAACAGACAGATACTTACCTGGGCTCTCCTATTTAGATACTGCTCGCGGCATCAACCCAATAGTGGAGAAGTTGCCCCACCCTCTCCAAGAAAAATGGATCAACGTAGGCTCAAAATTCAAAGAAGACAACCACATGTGGTTCCCCCCATTTTCCTTCTTTGTGAACTTTATCTGCAGAGAGGCCAGAATTAGAAATGATCCAAACTTTGCCCTGTCCAGCAATTGTAGTGGACCCTCAAAGTATGAGAAGCCCATGTCAAAGTACATAGGCACAAGAATGCCTATATCTGTGCATAAGACGGATGTCACTGCAAAGACCGACATCAGCATAGATGCAGCAAAGAATGAAGACGATCCCGGAAAACACTGCCCCATCCATCATAAGCCTCATCCGCTCGCAAAATGTAGAGGCTTCAGAAACAAGACCATAGATGAACGCAGAACCTACCTCAAAGATAATGGGATATGTTTTAGGTGTTGCGCCTCCATTTCCCACACTGCAAGAGACTGTAGGATAGCGTTGAGATGCAGGGTGTGTGAGAGTAACCGCCACATTACAGCTATGCACCCAGGTCCTACCCCCACAACGGAAAAGCCAACCATCAAAGACTCTGAGCCCGGAGACGAGAGAAAGGGAACCCTTACCACTGCACCAACGGTGAGCTCCATATGCACTGAGGCATGTGGCCAAGGCCTCACAGGACGATTGTGTTCCAAAATATGCCTTGTAAGAGTCTACGCACAAGGACAGCGCGACCACTCAGTTAACATGTACGCAATACTCGATGGCCAAAGTAACCGGTCACTCGCACGGTCAGACTTTTTTGACATATTTGGCATCGAGAGTAGCCCTTTCTCACTAAGAACCTGTGCCGGACTCTTGGAGATGGCAGGAAGGAAAGCAGATGGGTTCTGTGCCGAGGCAGTGAGTGAAGGGGTGAGCATAGACTTACCGCCACTGATAGAGTGCAGTGAAATCCCGAACAACCGATCGGAGATACCAACGTCTGAGACAGCACTTCACCATGCCCACCTAAAGCCCATAGCATCATGCATCCCAGCATTGGATCCAAAGGCCCAGATTCTCCTCCTGCTCGGGAGAGATGTGGTGAGGGTGCATAAGGTGAGAGAGCAAATTAACGGACCACACGATGCCCCCTTTGCCCAAAGACTCGACTTAGGCTGGGTGCTCGTGGGAGAAGTGGGCCTAGGCCAAGCTCACAAGCCCAACGTAAGCACCTTTAAGACCAACGTGCTAGAAAGCGGACGACCCTCTTTCCTCACTCCCTGCCCAAGTCACGTCCATCTGAAAGAGAGAGAGAGCTACGGCGGGGAGCAACAAGGTGATTGCTCTCACACAGCATGGGGGTGCTCGGCTGACACCAGAGCTGTCAACAAACTGGGCCACACCGTGTTTGAAAAGACAAAAGATGACAACAAAGGTGCTCTCTCCTTCGAAGACGAAGCTTTCCTGAATATTATGGAGAAAGAATTTCACAAAGATGAGGCGAACAGCTGGGTTGCGCCTCTCCCCTTCAAGGTACCCCGGCTTCTTCTGCCTAACAATCGCGATCAGGCACTGTCACGCCTCGCATCACTGCGGCGCACATTAGATAGAAAGCCCGAAATGAAGGAACAGTTCATTGCCTTCATGGAAAAGGTTTTCGAGAGTAACCATGCTGAATTAGCACCTCCACTCAAAGAAGGAGAAGAGTGCTGGTATCTCCCGATTTTTGGAGTTTATCACCCCCAGAAGCCTAGTCAAATAAGAATAGTTTTTGACTCCAGCGCTCAGCACTGTTGCATCTCACTCAACAACATTCTGCTCACAGGTCTAGACCTAAACAACACCCTCCTTGACGTGCTGATTTGCTTTAGGAAAGAGCTCGTAGCAGTAACCACAGACACCCAACAGCTGTTCTATTGCTTTGTGGTGAAAGAGGACCATAGGAACTATCTGAGGTTCTTCTGGTATCGCAACAACAACATGTCAAAGGACATCACTGAATACAGGATGCGGGTCCACGTTTTTGGTAACAGCCCCTCCCCTGCAGTCTCCATCTATGGGCTCAGAAGTGCAGCCAAAGAGGGAGAACACGAGCATGGAACAGACACAAGACAGTTTGTGGAGAGACATTTTTATGTTGATGACAGCCTCATATCCTTACCTTCAGAAGCAGAAGCCATCAACCTGCTGAAGCGAACTCAAGCTTCATTAGCACAGTACAACCTGAGGCTGCACAAAATTGCCTCAAACAGTGTAGCAGTGATGAAGGTCTTCCCAGCTGAGGATCTCGCCAAGGGCATTAAAGACTTAGACCTCAGCGACGAAACCATGCCAGCCCAGCTAAGCCTTGGTTTACATTGGGAAATTGAATCTGACACCTTCACCTTTGCAGTGTCTGTAGGTGACAAGCCATTTACACGCCGTGGAGTGCTGTCAACGGTCAACTCACTCTTTGACCCTCTCGGCATGGTGGCGCCCGTGACTATTCAGGGAAGAGCCCTACTATGAGAACTCTGCACAGACATGAGCGACTGGGACTCTCCACTCCCCGAAGGCAGGCTAACAGAATGGGAGACATGGAGAAATTCTCTCAAAAATCTTCATATCCCACTCACCTACTCAACAGGCACACTCTCCAAATCCAAACGCACCAAGTTGTGTGTATTCTCAGATGCGTCCGAGAAAGCTATTGGCGCGGTAGCCTACCTGAGATCCCTGGATGATGAGGGCCAAAGCAACGTGGGATTTGTCCTGGGAAAGGCGAAGTTGACACCCCGGCCAGAGCCCACCATACCACGCCTGGAGTTATGCGCTGCAGTATTAGCGGTGGAGATGGCGGATTTCATCCTGGATGAGATAGATTTCAAGCTTGATGCAGTGAAATTCTGCTGTGACAGCAAAGTTGTGCTCGGTTACATCTCCAATGAGTCAAAGAGGTTCTTCATATATGTACACAACAGAGTTCAGTGAATAAGACAATCAACATGCCCCGACCAGTGGCACCATGTGCCCACAGAGCTGAATCCAGCTGACCTCGCCACCAGGTCAGTGCCTGCCTCCCAGCTCTCCAGTACAATGTGGTTTACCGGGCCAGCTTTCTTACACAAACCTGACCAAGCTGACCATACGGCACAAGAATCATTCAAGCTTGTCAGCCCAGAACTAGATGTGAAGGCCACTGTTCAAGGGATGGTCAAAAAGTTCTTCAGACCCATCTCAGAGGTCGTACCCCTCTTACCTAAGGAAGGCTGAATGTTATTGATTCCACAGTTCTGTATGTTTTATAAGTAGTGGCATCTAATAGACGCCAGGCGGGGAGTGTTCTGCCTTATAATTGCAGGTGTTACGTTTTGTTGCCGCCAGTAGGTGGCAGTAGATGGTAATGGCCAGTAGGGTCACTCAACAGGAACAGGAAGTAGTATAGTGATAAGCAAACAAAGAGGTCACATCAGCATGAAGTGCGCTGCAAGTTAATCTGCTGTAATCTTACATTGTTACGCCTTCGAAAGCATTGCCTGTGAGTTGAATGGTTTCATTATATATTCATGTTTAGATGTTAGTTGCATCTCATGTATGTAACAAGGTGCATTTCTTTCTTTTTTCTTTCTCAGTTTTACTCCAACCCAATACCACTGATTTGTATTGTTTCATTGACCTCATGCAAGTGTGGCATCATTAAACACTGGAGCTTGGACGCTGCATCCTGACTCCCATGTCGTTGTTGAAAGGAGTTTGGCTGGCTGTCTAACTGCATACAGACACATACACGTAGGGAGGACGGTACAATGCCCTTGTTCCCATTAAAACAATTGTGCTCACTCACCCTGATCATTCCCATGGTACAGCCCCCATCTCCGCTCCCTTAACTCCAAGGGATGCAGACTTAAACGTTTATGGCAGACAACAGATTCTGTTACCAAACCTGGCTGGAGCACATAAAGCACTATCGGTTCCTGCTCTCCTCTGCCAAAACTGCTCACTATTCCAGGATCATCCTGGAATGCAAAGATAACCCCCGGCTTCTCTTCTCCACTACAAATGATCTTCTTAAACCCTTCTCCCCTGTCTCTCCACCCTCACCTCCAACAAAAAGTGCAAGGAGCTCATCGACTTCATTATCACAAAAATTAAGAACATTCATTCAGCTGCCTCTGCCGCTTCCCTCCCTTACCCTAGCCCACCAAGCCAAACTTCCCCTAAGGATCCCATCTGCCCTAGCCCTGAACTCACATCTTTCTCTAGTTTCTCTCCTGTCTCCCCTCAGCCTTCTCTAAGCTCATCTTGTCCATGAGACCCACCTCCTGCTCCCTCGATCCTATTCTCACCAAACTGCTGACCACCCTATTTCCCTTCCTGTCCACCATGTAATCTGATGTTGTTAATGGTTTCCTCTCAGGTACTGTCCCCCACCCCTTCAAGTCTGCCACCAATACCCGCCTCCTCAAAAAACCTACCCTTCTGTCCTTGCAAATTACCGTCCCATTGCCAAACCCGCTTTCCTCTCCAAAGTCCTTGAAAGTGCTGTCGCCTCCCAAATCCATGCCTATCTTTCCTGCAACCCCATGTTTGAACCCTTCCAATCACATTTCCGCCCCTGCCACAGCACTGAAATGGCCCTTATCAAAGTTGCAAATGACATCCTATGTGACTGTGACCATGGTAAACTCCTCATCCTTCTTGACCTTTCTGCAGCCTTTGACATGGTTGACCAGGCCATCCTCCTCCAACAGCTCTCCTCCATTGCCCAGTTGGGTGGGGCTGCCCTTGCCTGGTTGCATTTCTAGCTTTCCAATCATAGCCAGAGAATCATCCACTCCTGCACCGTTACCTCTGGAGTTCCCCGAGGATCTATTGTAAAATGTGCAGAATTACCCCTCACCCCGTCCAACAGGTTATAGAGTTCAGACTTGAGACCTGTGAGAAATTACACCTGACACACCGGTTCTGTCTTTAACCTTTTATTGTTCCTAAGACAGATTCAAAACTCCAACCACTATTCAAGCAGTACATAGAAGCATTCCCTCGCAATTAATATGCTCACAATTTACCATACATAAAAGTATTCTCTAGCAATATCTAAGCTTTATGACTGACTTTCATACATACTCTTTATCCCTTGGTGATCAGTCTGGGAAAAAGTAGTAGTTTGCAAACAAGGACCGGCCAGTCAAACTGCTTTCTTTGTCTCTTCTCTTCTTCGTCTTCTTCTGAATTTTCCGCTTCTGGGTCATTCCTTTATAATACCTTTCTGCCGACCCCTCTCGTATTTCTTCGTCCGCCTCCCTCTGATAGGTCAGTTTCTCTCCCAACCTTCCCTGATTGGAGTTCCTTCTGCATGACACATTCATGTTCCTGTGATGTGTGTGGGGGTGGGACTTCCTCTTTATCTGGTGTTTCTCCTTCCTGTCCACGTGGTCTCATAAACAAAGGGCCATATATTGACCATGTTGAGTCCTTACAGGTAAAGGACCCCCTGCTGACTTCCTCTATTTTGTGTCCTCACAGACAAAGGAACACCCGATGACTTCCTACATTTTGTGTCCGTCCGTTACCATTTCACAATTTCAATCTCCACACGGTAGCAGCAGTTTTATTATGGTTTTTTAGAATCTTACAGTCCTTTCTTAAATGTCTCTCATGTTTATTCATATGCAGACATTTCACCAGAGTTGGAGTAGTATGTATTCCGATCGGACATAGTCCCCTTTTATTCCCTAAAATACAATATCTATACCCCCATTTCACATTATTAAAGCTGATCCAGTAACAGTTCCATCGCACGCTTAAGTTTTCTTCCCTTGCTCTTTCTTTGTTTATATCTTTCCTGCATTCCCCATTCCCACATAAGCACGGTCACGCACATTAGCTGTAACCATAGCCAAGCTTGTGAGCACAGTCTTACCCATGGAGCTAAGTCTATAAGATTAAATCCCAAATCCCACCAAGAAGTCACCTCGTCTATTAACGAGGTTATTATTCTGTCATTAGCATCATTCCTCCCTTTCAATACTCAGAATGTCCTTCCCACTTCTCCAATCCATTTTACAAACTCAGTGAGATTTTCATTTATCCCAGGTAACCCATATCCAAAGATGGACATGTATTTCTCCAAATCTTCTATCCCAGTTGATGCCTTAACATGCATTGGATTCTGATCCATTAAAGGCAGAATAGTCCTGTTCCTGATTTTTATCATCCTTTTAGGTTTAATACACATAGTACTGTTAGATACCAGACACATTGTAGCATTCTTTTGCCCATATTTATACTCCGTTTCTGTGGTGGTCCAACAATAGACACCCTGTTCCTTATAAACAATGGTGGTATATTGATGTACTGGCCTCGCTAGATGTGCTCCTATCTAGTTATCCAGCAAGTTAAACACTCATTCAAATAATTCCTCGTGAAGCCGTTTCGCTGTTTTGAAGCTTTACTTGAACAAATTTGTGAAACTGTAAACAAAGACAAAGGGCTGGATTTTGCTACGGGGGCGGGTTGGAGGTGGGAAACCCACATTCGGGCTTGTTGTCCCGCCTCCATGGAGATGTGGCCAACCCACTGGATTTTCCTCTGATTGACCTTGTTGAGCCCACCCTGTGGGCTCAGCAGGCCAGTTAAGGGCCACCCGACAACAGGTGACGTCAGAGATTGACATTTCATCTGTCAAAAGCTTTTGGCACATGAAATATCAGTGTTTAACAGCTGTTTGAAGCTGTCAAGCACTGAAAAACTGCTAATTCAGCCTCAGTCCTTTCTCAGGATAACTTTAAAATCATTTTGCTGTAGAAACAAAGAAGCTGATTTTTTTTTTTAAATCGGAGCTTCTGTGGTTCTTGCAGCCGACTCCCGACACCGGAATGCAGGACTCCTGTAAAGGTAAGTAAAAGTAAGTTAAACTTATTTAAACACTTGCAAAACACTTACCTTTGCACTCCTGCACCCCTCACTCACCTGAACACTGGGCATCTCGACCCCTCCAAGACCTCAGACCCACGTCCCGCCTCGAAAACTTTTCGTGGTTTGGAGCTGTCAGGAAGCCCACAAACCTGCAATAAAAATCGCGAATAGGCAAAAAACTACCTGTCAACTACCTGTTAACAGGCAGTTTAATTGCCTTTAATCCCTTCCCGCCTCTGGGAGTCGGGTTCCAGCACTTGTCGGGAACCCGACTCCTATGAAATTGACATGGAGGCGGGTTGGAGGCGGGATGGGGTCGGGACCCCCGGATCTCCGATTTTTATCGCCCGCATGCCTCCAACCCGACTCCAGGGGCTTAGGAAAATCCAGCCCATAGTATGTTTTGTACATAAACTGAGTACTATACATTCGATATTACATAAGATATAAACATATTTACAACAGTAGAATAGACTAATTGTATAACTAACTAACATTTGGACTGTACTTCTGTAAATATCAAATATTAATCTTTTATAAACATAGTGTTATCAAAATACTACACTGACAAGTTACTATCATGCTAACAGACAAAGATACTCACAGATATTGTGCCTGGCCTAACATATGAGATCAGATTACATTGGATTGAGAATCCCTCATGGCAGATTCTCCATTGCTCTGCTAGGTTCTTTCTGGAATTCTACTTCCTGGGTTAAACAGGAAGAAAGGTAGAAAGGTCAAAGGACCTCTGCTACATACAAACACTGCTAACACAATAACCTCCACCAGAGGGTGCTATCTGCATGTAAAATGTCCGTAATGTCCATAAGTCCAGAACACTCCCCGTCTGGGGTCGTTAACGACTCCACATAGTCCGAACTCTACTTGTCACTGGAGTCCTCTGGCGACAAAAGAAGAACCACCTCAGAGACAGTCCGTCGGTGTCGATGATAGGATGCAGCTTCCGTAGACTGCTGTGAGGGGGTTGGTTGCATTCTGCTGTGCACAGTTCCAATCTGGGTATGGTGAGGTCTGGCTGGGGCGCCAACTTGCCCCTATCAAAGACGAAGCCGATTTTGCTTTGTCCATCTTGAGTGGTGACCTTCAGATAAGCCACACTTGCAATGGCCTTAGCGGATGCGTCTGCAAAGACACAAAGCTCTTTGAATTGGGCATTTAAGGGAGAGAAAGACGTATAGCAGCGAGGTATTTGGATCTCCTGTAAGTCTTGGAGTGAGCCCCTCCATCTGTCCCACTCTGCTTGCAGCTCTTCAGGGAGAGGTGAATCCCACTCTTCAGTGCATGTGGAGAGTTCCCTGAGGAGCAGCCTGCCTTGTATGGTGACAGGGGCTAAGAAGCCGAGAGGGTCGTATAGGCTGTTGACTGTAGAGAGCACTCCTCTACGTGTGAAGGGTTTCTTGGCATCTAAGACTTGGAACGTGAATGTGTCTGTTGCAATGTTCCAAGACACTCCTAGGCTACGCCGTAAGGGGAGGTCATCAGTGAAGAGGTCTAGATCCTTGACGTCCTTAGCACGATCTTCAGGGGGGAATGCCTCCATCACTGCTGGTCTGTTAGAGGCTATCTTGTGCAGCCTGAGGTTGGATAGTGCAAGTAGTTCCTGAGCTCGTCCGAGGGTAGTGATGGCCTCTGCTTCGGTCGGGAATGGCTTCAGTGCATCGTCGACATAGAACTCTCGTTCGATGAACCCTCTCACATCACTGCCAAAGCTGTCATCTTTCTTGGCAGCTCTCCTCAGTCTGTATATGGCGACAGCAGGGGACGGGCTATTCCCGAAGACATGGACACGCATTCTGTAGTCCACAATGTCTCTGTTGGTGTCATTGTTGCGATACCACAGGAAGCGGAGGAAGTCTCTGTGGTCTTCTCTCACCACAAAGCAATGAAACATGTGCTGGATATCGGCAGTGATGGCGATGGGCTCTTTCCTGAATCTCATGAGTACTCCCAAGAGGCTGTTGTTAAGATCGGGCCCTGTGAGGAGTAAGTCGTTGAGAGAGACTCTATGATATGGTGCACTGGAGTCAAACACCATGCGGATCTGTTCCGGCTTTTTGGGGTGATAGACTCCGAAGGAAGGGAGGTACCAACACTCTTGGCCTCCCTGGAGTGGAGGAGCTATCTCTGCATGATCGTTGACAAGCAGTTTCTTTACAAATTCTAGGAGGTTTGCTTTCATCTTTGGCTTCTTCTCTAGTGTGCGACGGAGTGAGTTAAGACGATTATAGGCACACTCCCTGTTGTTCAGCAGCCATCGTCTGGGGTTCCGGAAGGGTAAGGGTGCAACACAGCTGTTAGAGCTGTCACAAGAGACCTCATTGTCCATAATCTGGAGGAACTTCATGTTGTCGATCGATGGAGCAAGTTTGTGGTCGTTGGCGGTGCGACAGAAGACTGACTGACCCGGGTTCTCTCCAGTGAACATCATCTGTGTGCTGTCTGTGGAGATCAGCACTGGGGTTTTCTGAGGCTGAGCCGTATAAGTGAACTTCTCTGTCACTCGGATCTGGCTACTGCATGGGGTAAGGTAGCTTGGACGACCATTCTCCAAGATGGAAGTCTTGAGTGTGCTCACCTGATGCGGTGCGGCAGGCTGGGGAAGTGCAGGCCTCCTCCTTCCATTAAGGAGGAGCTGCCTGCACCCGGCCGCGGCCCGCGCAAATCTGTTTAAAAATGAGCCCGGCACCTCGGACAAGTGCCGGGCTTGCATCTGTTCCGGGGGGGTGTGGGGGGAGAAGTCCGGGGAGGGAGCTGCGGGCAGGCGGCCGGCGGGAAAGCGGCCGGCCGCCGCGGGGCCTTTAATGCGCCGGCGCAAACACATGTTGGACTCTGTTGCCAGAGTCTTAGTTGCGGCTGCCACGGACGAGGCGGCCGCAACTGAATGTCGGCGCTGGGGCCCGTCGGCATGGCAACCGGGACGCTGCGCACACCGATGACGTCATCGGTGCCGGCGCAGCGCTACCGGTGCAACGCCGCTTTAGGGCCCCAGGGAATTTTTCAACTGGCCATAACTCTGGCGCTAGTCCCTCTAGCGCCTCAAAAGCGGCGCTAAGGCTAGTGAATTTCTAGGCCATAGAGTTCTCTTTGAGGTATTGTTTCCGATCTTCCAGGGACATCTCCCTGAAGCCTCTGCACTTCGTTAAAGGATGGGCCTTGTTGTGGATAGGGCATTGTTTGCTCATATCCTCAGGTTTCTTCTGCACCTTTGTGTTCTCAGTTGAAGACACTTGCATTTTGTGGACAGATATTGGTGTCTTTCCATGTCTGTCAAACTTGTCTCTTCTGGCAAGTGCTGGGTGGGAGGAGAAGCGGTTGAAGCTGGGGTCATTCCTGGCTTTGACTTCTTTACGGATGAATTTGGTGAACGCAGAGAATGGTGGGAAGGCCACGTTGTGCTTTAGCTTGAACTCTGATCCAAACGTTATCCACTTTTCCTGCAGGTTAGATGGAAGCTTCTCAACGATGGGACTTACCCCTCTGGAAGTGTCTAAGTACGATAGACCAGGTAGGTAGCCGTCCTGCTTTGCGGCTTTGAGTTCCGACAGCAGATCTCCAAGGTCGCGGAGCTTCTGGGGTTCCTTACTCGTCAACCTCGGAAAGTTCTCCAACCTGTCAAAGAGAGCCCTTTCAATGGCTTCGGGCGAGCCGTAGCTTTCTTCCAGCCTCACCCAAGCCATCTTCAACCCCGCTGGCAGACGTCCCACATTGGCCGCTTTTACCCTGCATGCCTGTCCAGCGGACTCTGGGCCGAGCCATTTGATAAGGAGGCCGAGCTCTTCTCCTGCCAACAGGTCTAAGCCCGATATGGCATCATGGAAGCAGGACTTCCAAGCCCGATAATTCTCCGGCCTGTCGTCAAACTTGGTTAACCCTGTAGTCACCAGCTGGGTGCGTGCAAGGTATTTGGCAAGGCCGTAAGTACTGGGACCTGTGCCAGGGTTGTCTTGACTAGGGGCTCTGCTTCTGAGGGTCTCAAGGAAACAAAAGGGGGCTTGCTGCTGACTTTCTCTATTCAGTGTTCTATTCCTCTGCACCGTGTCTTCCGTCCTGCTGGGGGAGACTCTGCGGCTTGAGGCATGCTGTCTACTTTGACCTTGGTTGGTAACTTGTGGCATGTTATATGAAGTGCTTGCGTCTGTAGAGATGTGCGGGCCTTCATCCCTTTCTCTTGTAAACTGTATGTCGGCATGGTCGCTCACGTAATCTATGGTGCGCTGTCATGGACTCTGCCACGATACGGGAATTAAAGGTTTGTAAGCTGTCTCGGGATCAGCTCCCTCCAAAATTGCCTCGAATACTTGTGTCTCAGCTAATGCAGCATCTATCTCTTTTTGTTGCTGCAGAGCTTCTAATGTGGCTTGGAGACGGGCCTGTTCAGCTTGGCGTTCAACTTGGTGACGGGCCTGTTCGGCTTGGATCCGGCCTGTTCAGCTTGGAATCGGGCCTGTTCAGCTTGGCGTTCAACTTGGTGATGTGCCTGTTCAGCTTGGAATCGGGCCTGTTCAGCTTGGAATCGGGCCTGTTCAGCTTGGAGTCGGGCCTGTTCGGCTTGGGGTTCAGCTTGGAGATGGGCCTGTCTTACTTTTATTTCTATTTTACTCTTCGCATGCGCAGTTCTGGCTTGAGCTGCCACTAGCTTAGCCCGTGCTCTGGCGATGGCCACGCTTATTCTAGAACCACCTGATGACCGTGAACCAGCTTGCGATCTGATGTAACCAGAGCTTATAGACCGATTGTCACCTTCTACAGTTTCGTCTGCCCGTTTAAGGTCTTCTCCTCGCTGCAAAGCATTTTCGTTATTATCTTCTGACATGTTGATGTGAGGTAGGTGTGCTCTACGAGGTTAAGGCTTACACTGGGTTCCTCCTGCTCCGCTCTTCACAGCTAGCCATATTGCTATCTTTTCACTGTACTGGCCTCGCTAGACGTGCTCCTATCTAGTTATCCAGTAAGTTAAACACTCATTCAAATAATTCCTCGTGAAGCCATTTCGCTGTTTTGAAGCTTTACTTGAACAAATTTGTGAAACTGTAAACAAAGACAAAGTATATTTTGTACATAAACTGAGTACTATACATTCGATATTACATAAGATATAAACATATTTACAACAGTAGAATAGACTAATTGTATAACTAACTAACATTTGGACTGTACTTCTGTATATATCAAATATTAACCTTTTATAAACATAGTGTTATCAAAATACTACACTGACAAGTTACTATCATGCTAACAGACAAAGATACTCACAGATATTGCGCCTGGCCTAACATATGAGATCAGATTACATTGGATTGAGAGTCCCTCATGGCAGATTCTCCATTGCTCTGCTTGGTTCTTTCTGGAATTCTACTTCCTGGGTCAAACAGGAAGAAAGGTAGAAAGGTCAAAGGACCTCTGCTACATACAAACACTGCTAACACAATAACCACCACCAGAGGGTGCTATCTGCATGTAAAATGTCCGTAATGTCGATAAGTCCAGAACAATTGAGTTGACCTTACAGCAGTGACCTGACACTGATACTTGGACATCCTTGTTAAGTTAAATCAGCATAATGGCTCTTCATCATCCAAGACATTATACATACACATGGTGGTTCTTCCTTGGGTGTTACATAGATGTAATTTTACCTCATAGAGAGATTGGTTATATTTAACAAAATATCTGAGCGATGATGTATATTTATATAAAGCACCATCTTTCAAGAAACCGATATTGGCTACCTTATACACACGCAGTGGTGCCCAAGGTTTGGACATTACGGGTATTCTTAATATGATTCCTATCAAACTATCATCGCTAGTCTGATTACATTCATGTGCTGTGACGTGTACCACAGTAAGACTTTGCAACTGACACACTGTCAAATTTGACTGATACCTTTCCGCTGCCTTAAGGTGTTTATCTTCCATCCAAGATGGAACTCTTCCCTCAGCTTTTCTATTCAAATTCCTCCCTATGTTTTGTAGAATCCAAGAACTCATCATCGCGCATGCATCATTTTGTGATGCCTGATCAGAAGCATTTCTATCCTCCCTTGTCAAATTGTTTATGGCCTGTGCCTGATTTTCCAATAATTTGATCAAATCCTGCATGTGAATTGTCAAGGTCAATTCTGCTTCTAATTCAACTTTACCTATGCTATTCTGGTTTCTTAATGACTGCTGTACCTTTTCTCTTAATTTTTCCAATTGAAAGTTCAAGCTCATAATATCCCCTGCCTAGAAATTCGGTGGCGCCCCGTTTGGGGTGTGTAGGGGTTCGCAAAAATCCCCTAAATCCTTGAAGGTCGGAAAATATTGGTCCACATCTTGGACGAAGAATTGTGTGATTTGAATTGTCTCTGGGTAGGACAATGTTTTAAAATGTGCCCAGAACTGCAAAAGGGATGGACAGCAGGTGGACAACACCAGAATCGAGGAACTTCATGGAAAAATTCGCACACTTTCAGACAGTACACTTTATTAATAAAATTGTTCCCTGGAGTTTGGTAATTGTAAAGGGGTTAAAATGGCCATCAGAAAGCATAGCCAAAAGACAAAAGCAGCTCGCAGCTCGAAGTGTCTGTGTAAGTGGGAGGATCAAGCAGTGGCAGACAGACCTGCCAATCAAAGGGAGTTTCCCTTCTCAGAAGCAATCGATGTTTGTTTATTGACATAAGGGATTATCCACTTGAGCAGTAACCGCAGAACAATCGGTTTCTGTTTACACAGTAATCCAGCCCCATTCAAAGCCCTTACACACATTGAGGCACATTGAAACTCCGGAAAAGGACTTTTGAAAGAGAACAGTTTGGATTGAATGGGTTTTTGAATCACCCATTACTGAACAATAGGGCAGTTGGATTCCCTTTTGTTTTAGCCCAGGTGAACTCCGGATGTGGGCGGGTACACTTCGGCCCCAGAAGGTAGACACATTCAAACCACTCCAACCACTTTGAATCAGCCAATCACAGCCTTTCTCTTGTATATTCAGACTTTTGGGCACAAATTTTGCACACAGCGCCAAACAGCAGGAGTTGGCAGGATATAAAGGTAGCTCCTGAGAAGCTATCTCTCTCTTACTTCCTTGGACCCCAGGTGAGCAGGTTTCTGACTCCTCAGCAAGGCACCTAGTAAGGAGTTAGGGGGTGGTAATTTAGGGGAAATTGCTAAGATTGTTTAATTAACATTGTAGACATTTATCCCTCGTTTTTGCCGTCTGCCTTCCACGTTAAGCAATTTACTGTAATTACTGTGTTCGTGTGGTATAGTGTAAAATTTGATTGTAGTTTTCTTTAGTGTAATAAAGTTGATTTTCTCACATCCAGACCAGTTGTCCGTTTAATATATAATTAATTATAAGTCCTTCAGTCAGAACTGGAAGGGTGGGTTTAGCGATTCGAAACCACTGTTTGGAAATTGGTTTAGAGTGCAGCAGCCAAAGCTGTCTAACCAGGTAAATTACTGTAAACCAGGTAAAAGATTGGAATTGGTCAGAGTGCAGGCAAAGGCTGCTGACCAGGTAAATTACCGTAAACCACAGAAAAGATGCCCCCCTGCAAATTGGCGAACGTGGCAGGACTGGAGGCAGTTCTTGATTTGATAAGTGGTCTGGACCTGGAGAAAGCATCAGCTCTTGGTTCTCTCATTTTCAGTATGTGGGTAGCCCTGCGGATGTTAGCGGCAGCGTGTAGGCTGACCTATCATGGTATAGGTGGCTGGGCTAAGGAGGGTGAGATGAGTGTGCAGGAGGAGGTTAAAGAGGCCAGGAATCGGGAGTCCCAGCTTGAAAAATGTCAGGCGGAGGTAGAACGCCTCATAAGAGAGGTGAACGAGGCTAGAGATAGTGGGATGAGGGTGCAGGAAGAGAATGCACGCCTCACACTAGAGGTCACGAAATGCCAGGCATTTATAGAGTGCCTTGTGCAGGAAGTGACAGAGACGAGGGACAGTGAGATGATGCACCAGCAGGAAAACGCACACCTCACCCAAGAAGCTAGTGAGGGCAAAAGCCACGCGAGGAACAAGATAGAGTTCCTAAAGTGCCAAATTTACAGTTCAAAGAGGAACGAGATGAGATTGCGGGAAGAGAATGCCCGCCTCACCTCAGAAATAACAGAGCAGGAGGAGAAGGTTAGGGAGGTAAAGGCAGCTTATAAGCTGGCCTGCGAACAAAGGTTTAGTGGAGCAGATCATACCCCATGTAACAGAAAGATAGAGAGTTTGGGTATGGAGTTAAAGAGGACAAAGCTGCTTAAGCAGGGGAACAGGGAAGGAGAGTTCTGGGACCCCTGTAGAGCAGGTCCGATAGCAGAAATCCGGGACAAGGGAGGCACATAGGGGATAGTTTTGGCCCCAGACCAAAGGCAGGTCCAAGTCCAAAATTCCCCATTTAAAGCCACCCGGGTAAGAGAACATAAGTTTGCTGACCAGACAAGTTCGGGTTCACAGCCTGTAAAGACAGGCGCTGTGGCTTGTTTCCAAGGAAAAGTTGTTCAGCCTACAAATTGGGACACTTCCCCGCCCCAGTGGGACCTAAATTTTGGCCAAAGCTTAAATTCGAACCAACGTTTAAATTTGAACAAGTTATGTGGCTCAGAAACAAAGAAACAGCAACCTGAGATTAGAAATCTGCAGGCTGCTGCCAATCCATTTACAGAGACTGCTCGCGCAAGCGCGGTCCCTTAGCCCGTACCCCAAGCGGCTCTTCCTCAGTTTTCCCACGCAGGCGCGGTCGCGCGCCTGAGGGGAGATTTTCCCAACATTGGGCCCGTGCAGGCGCAGTCACGGACTCGGAGCCCCCAGCGGCTCCTTTTCAGGTTTCCCGCGCAGGCGCAGTCGCGCGCCTGAGGGGAGAGGTTTGCCAATATCAGTTTCACGCAGGCGCAGTCCTGAACTTGGAACCCCCAGTGACTCCTTTTTTCTGTGAGGCCGAGCGCGCAGGCGCAGTTGGCCGTTTAAAGGTCCCTGCTTCCCAATACATACGCGCAGGCGCAGTAGCTTGCGTGGAAGACCCAGTGGTTCTTCCTATCTTTTTCAAACAAACTGAATGCGCAGGTGCGGTTGCCTGTGAGAGTGTAGCAGTTCCCCGGCCCTTTGAAAAGATTGTTCGTGCAGGCGCAGTTGCCTGCAGGACCCCAGCGGCTCCTCATCAGTTTTCCCGCACAGGCGCAATCGCCTGTTTGAAGCCAGAGGCTTCACAGCCTCTGCCGCGGGACTCCGAGGAGGAGGTTTGCGCAGGCGCAGTTGCCGGCGGGACCACAGCGGCTCTTTTTCGGTTTCCTTGTGCAGGCGCAGTCGCCTGATTGAAGACAGAGGCTTCACAGCCTCTGCCGAGGGACTCCGGGGAGGAGGTTTGCGCAGGCGCAGTCACCTGTTTAAAGGGGCCAGCTTCCCAGCCCGCTTCTAGAGTGGTCCCCCCCATGATGTGGGACCCTGGGGAGGCAGGGATAGCAATTCCTCTTGCAGGGGAGCTGGTAACAGGTTTTGGACATGGGGCGGAAAATTTCCAGCCACCAGCAGCGGGTGGTGAGGGAATGCCTGCCCCCAGTACAGGAGTGGGTAGGGAAAAGGAGACAAACCCAGAGTACCGGCAGGCTGCCAGGTATATTATACAGTCCGGGGTGTTTGCATCAGGGGGAGAAGGTTCCCAGCCAGCTAGGGATGTGACCCAAGCTCAGGGTCCACCAGCCAAAGTTTCCCCCACAGAGACACCCCTCAGAAGGTCTCTTCGGGTGCCCCAGCCCAAGAAAGCATGGTCACCCACTTTACGGTGGAGTAGGGTGGACTCCTGAACCAGGGAGAAGCAAAAGGGCAGATGTCCCCAACCAGCAGCCATAAGCTGCGAGGGACCTGGGGCAGGAGGCAGTCCAGCTTCGCTGCAGGCAGCAGTAATCTGCAACAGTGCCAGAGATTAGCCTGGCCACCCGGAGACGGGCGGCATTTGTATTATAGCTTTGTGTTAAGTTACATTATAGAGCTTGTTTTAAGGTGTTTGAATTTTAAGTTTCAATATAACTAATGTTGAGTTTAAGTTTAAAGTTTAAGTTTATAAGTGTGCCAAATGTTTTTATTTTGGTCCGAGGTCGAGGGACCTGACCATGTCTCCATCTAAAGCAGCGGGTCAGTGAGAGACCTGGCTGCATGTCCTTTTAAGTTCTTTTACAGGAGAGTGAACCAAGAAGCAGCCCCGTTCGCCCAGCCCGAGCTGGGCATCGAATGAAGATATGGAGATACGGAATGTTGGGGATCACCTCGCCACTGGACAAATCCAGAGGGAAACCCCGCAGTGACCTTCGGGAGAAACCGGACAGGGTCCGGAGGAACTTGCCTACTCCTCCTACGTGGAAGAGATGGCCCCAGCTGGGTGGGGCACGGCCCCCAACCCAGCACTATCCTGACAGAAGTTCACTTGTGGGAGACCTCGCTGTTGAGGAGTCATGGTGGGGAGGCGCGGGCGCCTTGTCAGGTAGGGACGCGTTCCCCGGGAGTGGGTGGTGACGGCCCGGGAAAGATTGTTAAGGGGAGGGGGAGACCCAAGAGTCATGTGGGTGCATTCGAGGAAGGGAGGAACTCACCCGGGGGCCCACGGGCAAAGTTAAAGTGTAAGTGTGGCTGGGGAGGATGAGTGGGTGGCCGGATCTGGGATCCAAGTTTGAGTGTGGGGCCAGGGAGAGCCGCCATACAGGCACCCATCATTTTCTGCAGCCAGTCGAGGGAAGACGGGAGGGGGAGGGACTGGGAGTCACAATCCCATGCTCCCCGGTCTCGGTCTATGCCAAGGTAATTTTAAACATGAGGGGTACCCCGCCTCCACAAAGGGACAAGGGAACGGCTCGGGGCTGGCGGAGCAGGCTGGTCTGTAAATCCATTCTGTATGTTTTAAAGGTTTAAGACCATTCAAGGGGGGTGGATGGAACATTTACTGCCTGAGTGGGAGGAGCAATACCCGCTCGAATTTTGCAACCCATCATTGGCACGTGATGGTCAGGGTTTATTTCAGCATTTTGTTCAAATGTTTAATGAAGATTTTTGTATTTTGTTTTATAGTTCCAAATGGTGCAGAGGTGGACGACCCTCTCCGTGCTTGGGATCATTTTGATTACATTGTATGACTAAGATTGCAACATTTTGTAATAAGTTGTAATGTAACATGTGATTGTAAATTTTGATTGCATTTTATAATGTAACAAGTGATGCAGGGGTATGAGACCCCTTATTGTAAACTGATGTATCTGTAAGATGCCTACCGTACCATAGTTTTTCTTGAATATGAGGGGAATAGACGGGTCGGGGGATCAGTGGTAGGTAGCTATAGGTAAACACAGGGGATGGTTGTTTGTCGGGGTCAGAAAATTTTGCTCAGTCCTTCGAGTGGATACTACAAACAAGTTGGAAGTATCCAAAGGGAGGACTGTAGGGGTTCGCAAAAATCCCCTAAATCCCTGAAGATCGGAAAATATTGGTCCACATCGTGGACGAAGAATTGTGTGATTTGAATTGTCTCTGGGCAGGACAATGTTTTAAAATGTACCCAGAACTGCAAAAGGCTGCATTGGCATGGACAGCACATGGACAACACCGGAATCGAGGAACTTCATGGAAAAATTCGCACACTTTAAGACAGTACACTTTATTAATAAAATTGCTCCCTGGAGTTTGGTAATTGTAAAGGGGTTAAAATGGCCATCAGAAAGCATGGCCAAAAGACAAAAGCAGCTCACAGCTCGCAGTGTCTGTGTAAGTGGGAGGATCAAACAGTGGCAGACAGACCTGCCAATCAAAGGGAGTTTCCCTTCTCAGAAGCAATCGATGTTTGTTTATTGACATAAGGGATTATCCACTTGAGCAGTAACCACAGAACAATCGGTTTCTGTTTACACAGTAATCCAGCCACATTCAAAGCCCTTACACACATTGAGGCACATTGAAACTCCGGAAAAGGACTTTTGAAAGAGAACAGTTTGGATTGAATGGGTTTTTGAATCACCCATTACTGAACAATAGGGCAGTTGGATCCCCTTTTGTTTTAGCCCAGGTGAACTCCGGATGTGGGCGGGTACACCTCGGCCCCAGAAGGTAGACACATTCAAACCACTCCAACCACTTTGAATCAGCCAATCACAGCCTTTCTCTTATATATTCAGACTTTTGGGCGCGAATTTTGCACACAGACCCTTTCAGCGCCAAACAGCAGGAGTTGGCAGGATATAAAGGTAGCTCCTGAGAAGCTATCTCTCTCTTACTTCCTTGGACCGCAGGTGAGCAGGTTTCTGACTCCTCAGCAAGGCAACCTAGTAAGGAGTTAGGGGGTGGTAATTTAGGGGAAATTGCTAAGATTGTTTAATTAACATTGTAGACATTTATCCCTCATTTTTGCTGTCTGCCTTCCCCTGTTAAGAAATTTACTGTAATTACTGTATTTGTGTGGTATAGTGTAAAATTTGATTATAGTTTTCTTTAGTGTAATAAAGTTGATTTTCTCACATCCAGACCAGTTGTCCATTTAATATATAATTAATTATAAGTCCTTCAGTCAGAACTGGAAGGGTGGGTTTAGCGATTCGATACCGCTGTTTGGAAATTGGTTTAGAGTGCAGCAGCAAAAGCTGTCTGACCAGGTAAATTACCGTAAACCAGGTAAAGATTGGAATTGGTCAGAGTGCAGGCAAAGGCTGCTGACCAGGTAAATTAACGTAAACCACAGAAAGGATGCCCCCCTGCAGGCGCCAGTCTCACCAGGGTGCCGGAAGTACCGCCCCGGAAGGAGTCGCGAGCACCTGCCGGAAAGTCAGTTTGAGTGCCCCAAACGGAAGCGCGGCACTACTCGAGGTGCCCCGCATCCGTCTTGGGGCACTGCAACTGAAAATCGCAGCACAACGTGCAGCAGCGCCACATGCTGTGGCACGGCGCGCTGCTGTACTGCAGGCCTTCCTCGCCTTCTTAAAGGGGAGGGGCCTGCTGCAGCGCGATCTGAGATCGCGAGTGCCGGTAAAAGAGCCCGGCACCGAGGAGAAGTGCCGGGCTCTTGGGAGACAGCCGGCACAATGCGCGGGGGGCGCTCAGGAGGCCAGGACGGCTGCGCGAAGAGGTGCTGGCAGGCGGACAGCAAAAAAAATGGCCGCCCCACACCTCAGTGCCTCTACCGCCGCAGGTAGGCCCCCCTGAACCGGCCGCAAATTGCGACCGGCGTTACAGCGGAGTCACTACCAAATTTCACGATTGGGGCAGTAGCGGGGCGCTGCGCACACCAATGATGTCATCGGTGGCGGCACAGTGCTACTGGCTAATGCCGCCATTAGTGCCCCGCTAAATTTCATGGGAGGCGTGGCCAGTGGCGCTAAACCCACTAAGTGCCCTCTTTGGGCACTAACTGGTGGCGCAGCCCACCAAATTTCTAGGCCCTTGTATTTACCCATCCTAACGCAATATTCCACATTGCCCCTGAGCTGAGCTCCCAAGCCGATATTCTCTCCATCACCAAGACCACCTAAATCCATCTCCGTAATATCGCCCGTCTCTATCCCTGCCTCAGCTCAACTGCTGCTGAAACCTTCATCCATCCCTTTTTTACCGCTATTCCCAACTATTCCAGTGCTCTCCTGGCTGCCCTCCCACCTTGCATCCTCGGTAAACTAGGGATCATCCAAAACTTTGCTGCCCGTATCGTAACTCGCACCAAGTCCTGTTCACCCATCACCCCTGTGCTCATGACCTACATTGGATTCCAGTCCAGCAACACCTTGATTTAAAATTCTCATCCTTGTTTTCAAATCCATCCATGACCTCACCTTTCCCTATCTCTGCACTCCTCCAATTCTGGCCTTTTGCGCATCCTTGATTTTCTTTGCTCCACCATTGGCGGCTGTGCCTTCAGCTGCCAAAGCCCTAAGCTCTAGTAGTCCCTTCCTAAACCTCTCTGCCTCTCTACCTCCCTCTCCTCCTTTAAGACACTCCTTAAAACCTAATTCTTTGGTCACCTGTCCTGATATCTCCTTGTGTAGCTCGGTGTCAAACTTTGTTTGATAATTGCTGCTGTGAAGCTCCTTGGGATGTTTTACTATGTAACTCTGCTATATAAATGTAAGTTGTTGTTGTTGAATCTGTAAAGAGAAATTATGAATTAATGTTTTGGGTGTAGAATTTTCATCAGAAGTTAGACATAAGAAATTATCCCTATATAAAAAAACTTCAGCCCTAATTTTAACCCTCCCTGCACCCGATAAGAATGAGACGTGAGCGAGGTTAAAATTACAGCAGCATGTTACTCACCTTCAACATGCCATGTTCAGGCCCCATCCCATTTTAACACATGCGTTTTGGACAGCACTGGAGGCCTTCACCCCAGACAGGCAAGAACCTCACTGAGATGCAACGGTTGGGGTCTGTTGACATAATTCAGATGCTGACGTCATTTTAACTTTGTGTTGAGCGTTCGGTGCCCGGTGCCAGCCTCACCAGGGAAACCCGGTGCCACACAGAAATAGGCCCAGAAGAGGGCCAAGAAGGTGAGTAAATTAAATTTAGTCCTCCGGGCCCCACAAGTAAACCTTGGGCCCGCCCTGTCCCTGGCTTATTTCCCTTTTAGTGACCGTGCTCACCTGCCGACCCTCTCCGACGTACTTACCTGACTGCCAGGGACCATTCCCGTGGGTCCATGGCGGTGGCCTCCTCCTACCGCCCGAATTGCTGCTCCCGCCCGCTATCTTCCATGTCATTCCCACTGGGTTCAGGCAGGAACTGAACATGGAGCATGGTAATGAGGCCCAGGAGTTAAATTGGCCCTCGGCCTCATGTTGGTGAGTTGGACCGAGCCTCCCACTCACCCCACTGCCCCACACTGAACTCTCAAAATAAAATCGGGCCTTTCATTTTGTTTTTGGGCAGGTTAACCATAAATGGCATTTACAATTGGGAAACGTAATTAATACATATTGATGAAGTAATGATTATAGGTACAACAATAAATTGTTATAGCTCACATATCTGAATTAAACTGGCAAGTCATGCAACATAATCACATATTATAATCTGAGATTGGTAGCAGTAGCAGGAAAATGGTAGAGGTTAAGCAGATACAGACACAAATAAGAAAACCTAACAAACACATTCTATAAATAAATACATATTATATGAGTACAGGAAGTGGCAGGGGGAGGGACACACCCCAATCTACATCGAAGGGGCTGAGGTGGAGAGGGTCAGTAGTTTCAAATTCTTGGGTCTATTCATTACGGAGGACTTAACGTGGTCCCATCACATCGACGTTGTAACCAAGAAGGCATGCCAACGCCTGTTCTTCCTCAGGAGACTGAAAAAATTTGGAATGGGCCCCCAGATTCTCACCAACTTCTACCGGTGCACCATCGAGAGTATCCTGTCCGGCTGCATTACTACCTGGTATGGCAACTGCACTGCCATAGACCACAAGGCTCTACAGATGGTGGTGGAAGCTGCACAACATACTATAGGAATTAAACTACCTGCTGTGCAGGATATCTACCCCGAGAGGTGCCGGGGGAAGGCCCTGAGAATCATCAAAGACGCGAGCCACCCCAGCCACAACCTCTTCACCCTGCTCCCGTCCGGTAAGAGATACAGAAGTATACGGTCTCGTACCAGCAGGTTTCGAAACAGCTTCTACCCCCAGGCCATAAGACTCATGAACGAATAATTTATTATTATTTATTACTGTTGTTTAATTATTACTGTATTTCTATTAGTATTTTATCATTGCTATGCCATATTTATTCCAATGTTGAGAGGACTCGTAAAAATCAACATTTCATTGTGCAGTACACACGTCTGCTGTATATATGACAAATAAAATTGAATTGAAAAAAAAAATTACAGGCTGTAACATAATTTCTTGATTCTAATAACTATTAAAAAAATCAATCTTGCAGATTATAACTGTTACAGTTTTGGAACACATTCGCTATTTTGGGTTCCCTACTTTTTGTTGATTCTCCATGTTTGCATACTTTTTTTTACATAATATCAATGGATTGTTCTACAAAGTAAGTTACTTTTGCACTAGATTTCATGGTTATATGTTACATGTGCAAACTGACCCAGAGTGGTCCAGCACATGTTCTGTCATCCACGTTGGCTTCTTTGATCAAACCGAGTGGACAGACAAAAAGGTGAAAATAAAATCTAGCCCATCCCTCACACACGTACACTCAGTAAACCAAACACGTGGCTTATGTGCTTCCATTTAAAGAAACATAAGTAGACCTCTCAGATTTTTACGTGACTATTGCAGAGATTTGAAAGAAAATGTGAAACATGATTCAGCAGTGCCACTCTGTGGTGATTGCTCAGGCTTTAATAAAATTCCAATAAAAATTGTGGAGATACTGTCACAGAACCAGAGCTGCAATGTTGAATACATCAGCATGATGGTAGATAATATGAATGCTGCCCTCCTAATGGACATAAGCCTCCACCTTAAATTTACTGACTAAAGTATTTTTTAACAACCATTTTATTCTGTGACACATATGATAGATTACTTTGCATCAAATGTCATCATTGCCATTTGCTTGAATTTAAATTGACAACTGAATGACCTTGTCCAGTTGAAGAGCTATCTGAAAAAAATGAGGGTGGCTGAGATAGGTGAAAAGAATTAAACTGGGAAGCAAGTACACAAAGTCAAAAGGAAAAGGGCAGTCAAATAGGTGGGGATAGGAGCGCCAGGTTGGGATTATAATAAAGAAAGGACACAGAGAGAATAATCAGCTATGCACTGAGAAGTGAGAAAAATACAGGGAGAAAACAGGCAGATTAAATGCAGTATTCAGCCAAGATTGAGTCCCAGCTGCTGTGGTGAATTATATAATATTACAGGTATAGTGATAATAAATAATATAAAAAGGGAAAAAATGAATTAAAACTTGACCTTCTTAGTTCAGAGATTTCAGAAAACCCAGTTCAGAACAGTTTGTTTTTCATATCTTCACATTCTTCCCTTGGAGAACTGCGAAGTAGTGGAAGGTCTCAGAGGCTGATTACCAGTCTGATATGCTGAGACGAGAACGCTCCCTCCATGGCCGTAACCATCTTTATACCAGCTCATATGGACCATAAATGCCGTCATACATCAGTTGGGCCAAATGGCCTGTTTCTGTGTTGTAGACTCGATGTAATAGGGTGCTTAATCCTGTACAGTTTTCACAACACATACGATGAGGGGGGGTGGGGTGCACCCACACCAGACACAAGCATCCCACTGGATGTCAACTCATAATTTAGAACAGGAATTTAGTCCACTTGCTGGGACTCTCAGGGGCAGGGTTTGAAGCCTACACTTTAGACTCAAAGGCAGGAATGTTACCACTAAGCTTAAGGCTTACTCCAGTATACAGCACTAATAAGCAACATCAAAACTGAAAATAAGAAGTAGTCAGAATTGGACCAAAACTAACCCTGTTGTGTTGCCCCA
The DNA here is from genome assembly GCF_052327205.1 of Somniosus microcephalus. NCBI lineage: Eukaryota > Metazoa > Chordata > Chondrichthyes > Squaliformes > Somniosidae > Somniosus > Somniosus microcephalus. The sequence goes on from NC_141003.1 coordinate 48,169,428, forward strand.
ATGTAATTTTGTAAGTCGGAAATTTGGTCCTTCATCTTCTTCCTCTTCTTAGGCAGCCCCTCGGAACCGAGGATGAATTGCTTCCACTGCTTCCACTGCTTCGGTGCACCAGACTAAGAGTTCTGGAAGTGCCCGCTGCTACAGGGTTTAACCACATTCCAATAGCTTAAAGTACAGGCCTGAAATGATCCCAAAGCGTAAAAGTTCAGGGTTGTTGTGACCGTGACAGCAGCTTAAAGCACCAAGGCCTAGAAATTCAGTTGGGCGCGCCAGCCGTTAGCGCCTTAGGAGGAGTAGATCTCAAGCGCTAGGCGCTTAGCGGCCGGGCGCAGCGCGATCTGCGCCTCGCCCCAACTTCAGTACACATTTAGCGCCAGTGTAAAGTCTTAGTGTGCGCCCTGCTGCGCGCGCAGATCATGACGTCATTTCGTCGTGCAACGCCCTTTGTGCGCCCCGAACCGGAACTTCACTCACGCCGGCCCATTGTGCGCCGGGCGGCCCTAACGACTGTGAAGTGGAACGGTACACAGCCGAGGCGGGCCGCGGGGAGTGCTAATTAAAGGGCACTTACCCTGCACTATAAAGGCCAGCCATTTTGCAGCATTCACTCTTGTGCAACGGTTTTTTGGAGAGAGACCAAGGAGGAGAGCTTACTGGTTTGGACCAACACTAGGACAGGTATTTTTGGCTCAGGCCAGAGCTTAGCAATTATCTTTGCCTTCATTGAGAGCTCAGTGTTTGCCAGCATATAATGGGGGCTGCATTGGGTGCCAACGCTGACTTTCAGCCTTATGCCAGAAGGGCTTACAGACGCCGTGAGAGAGTGGCAGCCCTGGCTAGATGCAGAGGGGGCAACAGGCGTCGCCAACTGAGGCCTTACCCAACCAGGGTATACCGCCAGCAGTCCTCCTATCTGACCATGTCTGCCGCGATGTGTGTTAGGAGGCTGCGATTCCGAAGGGAGGTGGTTGCAGACATCTGCCAGCTGCTTCACAGAGATCTGCGCCACAGCTGATGCGCAGGACGTCTCTGTCGGTGGCAGTGAAGGTGACGGTGGCTCTCAACTTCTATGCCACCGGCTCCTTCCAATCCGCTGCTGGGGACATCGCTAACATCTCCCAGTTCGCCGTGCATTGCTGCATCCGCCAGGTGACCGAAGCCCTTTTCACAAGGAGATATCAATTCATCTCCTTCCCCATGACCCTGGACAAGCAGCAGCAGCGTGCAGTGGGATTTGCAAGAATAGCGGGCTTCCCCATGGTGCAGGGCGCCATTGACTGCACGCATGTGGATTTGCGGGCACCTCTGGAGCATGCCGAGGAATAGCGCAACCGGAAGGGCTACCATTCCCTCAACGTACAGCTGGTGTGTGACCACAGGCAGCGCATCCTAGCTGTCAATGCCCGCTTTCCAGGCAGCAGCCACGATGCCTTTATCCTGCGACAGACAACTGTGGCTGACATGTTCCAGGCACAGCCTCACCCAAGAGGATGGCTTATCGGAGACAAAGGCTATCCTTTGTGTACCTGGCTCATGACCCCACTCCGCGCGCCCACGACCCCTGCTGAAGAGGCATACAACGAGAGCCATCAAGCGACTAGGAACATCATAGAACAAACAATCGGTGTCCTCAAGCAACGGTTCTGCTGTCTCGATCGCTCCGGGGGAGCCCTCCAGTATTCGCAGGAGCGAGTCTCCCAATTCGTCGTCGTTTGCTGCATGCTGCACAACCTGGCTATCTGCAGGACTCAGGCACTGCCACCTCACATTGGACCACCACCTCAGGAGGAGGAGCAGGAGGAGCATGAGGAGGAGGAGGACGAGGAGTACCAGCCCAGGAGGGAGGCACAAAGTCCAAGGGCCACCCGTCGGCGGCTTATTGAACGTCACTTCTAGGCCCCCTGTCAGGGAATGGCTTGTGCCAATGATAGAACATGATTGCAGCCACTCCACAAGCCCTCAGCCGGTTAAGGCAACAAACACTTCAAAGATCAAACATGGACAATGTGAATAAATAAAATGCTTTATTGTACAAACTCAGGGCCCTTCCCACATGAAAACCAAAAACAGACGAAACCCCCAAAAAACACTCAAACACATTACTCGCTCCCACAACCTGGAGAGGATTAACAAAACAGTGCAACTAAAATGGCCGTCATCCTCGGCCTTCGTAAAAAACAAACATCCAATTCGCGGCCTTCAAAAAACAAACATCCAATTCTCGGCCTCAAGAAACAAACACAACTGGCCACACATTCGACTTTTTGGGCCGCTAGGGCGATGCCTTGGCCATCTTTGTGTGGCCACTGCCCGCCCTGCTGCTCCTCCTCAAAGTAAGGCCATTGGCTGCTGCAAGGCTGGGGGCAGGCTCCAGAGGGGCACATGTCATGACGGCAGATGCCCTTGGGGGTCGGCCTAGTCGAGGTCTGGCCGTCGAGCGGGTGGCTGTTGAATGCTGCAGCTGTGGCTGGCCAGCATCAGTCGCTGCAGCAGCTCCTGGCAGCTCCACTGGGGGAGTGGCAGTGGCGGCTGGAGGAATGGGGGCAAGCTGGCGGTTGGCAGGCGCTCGCTGGTCGCCTGAGACACTGGCACTCGCCCGGGCCAGCACTGCAGCATGCGCACCAATCTGCCGAGGGACAGACCGCTGTGCTGTTGCAGCGCGCCGGGTGCCCTGGCGATGCCTGGCTGACACAGCGAGTGTGGCAGCAGTGAGTGCCCGTGTTGGCCTGTTCAGTGACCTCATCAGAGCACCCAGTGACTGCACGGCACCACAGATCAGCTGCCCACTCGCTGCCTGAGCTGCCCCGAATGCCGCCCGACTCGCTGCCTGCTCTGCCCTGAATTCCGCCAAACTGATGGCCTGTGAGGCCCCGACGTCGGTGACACTCCGAGAGAGGGACTCGATGGCCTCAGGCAACTGTGCCACTACCCCCATGAACTCCGTGTGCCTGCGCTCCGAGTCCGCGGACAAGTTCTCGAGGCGTTCCATCTCCTCGGCGAAGACCATCTCTGGACTGGAGGCCGGACTCTCCCTCTGGGGAGAAGGCCGCCGAGCTGGCCGACCCTTCCTGCGTTGCTGGACGCCGCTGGGCCCAGCAATTGGACTCCCCTCCGACCCTTCCCCCCTCTGGGGAGAAGGCCGCTGAGCTTCCACCCCCCTCCCACGTTTCTGCAGGCCGCAGGTCCCATGAGCTCCCCTCCCCTCTGACACTTCCGCCACGCTCCCCTCCAGGGAAGACGTGTCCCCTACATTCGCATGGGTTGCCGTGGCTGAGGGTTCCCCTGATGGGCCGCCTTCCTCTTGCTCCTCCTCCTCCTCCTCTTCTGAGGGGCTGTCACTGGCAAGTTCAGGGACCTCCTCCTCACCATCTGAAAGCAGGAAGGCACAAGAGTAGCTTTAGAGTGAGGAGAGGGCGTCAGCGAGGGATGCATGAGTGGTGGCATTCAGCGCATTGGTCGGACAGTGGCAAAGGATGTAGATCTGATGCGCAAGTGGGACGAGAGAGGTCCAAAAGGTGATGTCCTTACCATTGGTGCCCAGAACAGGGTCGGCATCGCCACATGCAACGGGGCCAATCACCCGGCCACCCATGATGCGCTCCACGCGATGTTGCAGCTTGGTGAGCGGCTGGATCTGGGGTCGACCTCCCCCGGTCACAGTCCCGCTCTTCTTATTATTGGCCAGCTTGGCCTGCAAGAGAAAGGACGGCCTCTAAGTACAGTGTGTCGCCCTGATCTTGTGTGCACTGCCTCCCATGGTGGAATAGCCTGGCCAGTGTGTCACCCTGATCTTGTGTGCACTGCCTCCCATGGTGGAATAGCTTGGCCAGTGTGTTAAGTGCAGAATGTGCAATTGATGTTCATGCCTGTCCCATAGCTGCTGGATGAGGGCTGGCCATTAGGGCTTTCAGGTCCCTTTGCCCATAATGTAAGGTGCACATGCAAGGATGAGGAGGTCACTGGAAAGGGTACTCACCCTGACAATCCGAGTGAGGTCATTAAACATTTTGCGGCATTGGACACCGGTCCTGGGGACCTCGCTGTTGGCTGACACCTTGCTGGCGACATGCCTCCAGGCTCTCCGGTAGACGCGGACCGGCGCCTTCCTGCCATTGTCCGGGTACAAAATATGGCGCCTCTTCTCCACACCACTGTGATGAAATATTCCATTCATCACTGCCTGTGACTGTGGTCGGTTCCAGTGTCATTTCCCTTCCCCCAGTCCTCATTGTATTGTTTATTGGAATGTGCTGGAATGTGCTGTGTGTAGGGCTCCGCCCATACCTGGCCCCTTTTGTAAGCTAGCTCAGTCTGGCCTCAGTCTCCAGAAGGAAGATACCTCTCTCTCTTACGTGTTACTTTCTAAGTTAATAAAAGCCTTGTTTTGTTTCACTAACATCGAGTCTCGGAATTATTGAGGCACATCAACCACCAACCAGCACACTCAGATCACGCTCTGAGAAGCGCTGCGCTCGTTCACAGGCCTTCTGCATGGCTTCAGGCGCTATTTGGGTCCAGCAGCAGTGTTCAGGCCTAGCTGGAGGGCTCCACTATCCAGGACGTGGCAGCAGACCAAGTCGACCCTTCCTCCTTAAGAGCTGGCCGGCGCCAGGGTGTCTGCTGTCAATCACGAGATGGCCGCACCTGCGCTGCGCCCGGCCTCGGTGCTATCGATCAGCACCTCCGGCTTAGCGCCTAAAGAGAGGCGTCCCGCGCCAGTTTTAGCGCTCGAGCAAACTCTTAGGGCGAAGCTAATGAATATCGGAGAAGTGGCCTCGATTTGGCGGCGGGCGCAAACTTCAGCGGCCGCCCGACTTTACCGCCCCAAAAGTGGCTACAATGAATTTCTAGGCCCAAGTGTCATACAGAGATTTTGTTGTAGCAGTAAGAAGTCACGGAGCACACGAATATCTGGATGAGGGGCCCCCCATTTCTCAGATGCATTGCAGCAGGAGCTGTGACTGAGGTGGGCTGGGGAGGAGGCCGACCACAGGAGGGAGGTGGCTTTGACTGTTAGTGCCACTTCCATGACCCCTGCACAGCTACACAGTGCCACAAGAACCTTAACAAGCTGACCAAGTGAGCCAAAGCCCTTCTTCTTCTTAGGCAGTCCCTTGGAACCGAGGATGATTTGCTTCCACACTAAAAATGAGTTCACAGGTGACTGATGAGTCCAATGCGGGACCTACAGTCTCTGTCACAGGTGGGGCAGACGGTGGTTAAAGGGGCGGGTGGGTGGGGTGCTTGGGTTGACGTGCGCTCCTTCAGCTGTTTGCGCTTGGCATCCGCTTGCTCCCGGAAGAGACTCGAGGTGTTCGGCACCTTCCCGGATGCTTCTCCTCCTTCCCAGATGCTTCTCCTTCACTTTGTACGGTCTTGGGCCATGGATTCCCAGGAGTCAGTGGGGATGTTGCACTTTTTCAAAGAGGCTTTGAGGGTGTCCTTGAAGCGTTTCCTCTGCCCACCTGGGGCTCTCTTGTCCCAATGTAATTTTGTAAGTCGGAAATTTGGTCCTTCATAGTTGATAGACTATAGATAACAATGGGACTGGGCTGAAAGGAAGTAATTTCCAACAGTTAAATAGTGTTATAAAAACAGAAAATACTGGAAACATTCAGTGCATCAGTGAAGTGAATTAATGTTTCAGGGCGATGGCCTTTGTTTTTATTTTAGTTAAGTAGTGTTGATGGTCTTTTACTTTTCTTTTGTTCCATGTCATTTTAGTGCATTTCAGTACCTTTCTGGGGTAGGGGAGGCATGCATCTGAGTTGCCGAAAGGTCTTGTGAGGTGATCATGCATCCAAACTCACTGGTGGATATCTTTCTCCTTTGTTGTTCTTGCCTGCTATTTTCAGAGTTCACATTCAAATTCAGAGCCAGTATATCCAGTGAAATAAAGCAGATAAAAAGAAGAAAAAGCTTTGTTCCAAATACAAGGGTCAAAGAGGAAAGGTTTGGGTCTGGATTTTAATCAGAGTGGCAGAAAATGAAGGTAGATGGGTTGGGAAGGCCTATAATTGCACCTCTACCTCTGCCAGGGACAGAGTAAATTCCCCTACCCTCAGCTTAAGGGGTCTCAGCTGAGTATGTCAACTGAGGGCTATTATACCTATTTTAGCCCCCGTTGCAGAAATTTAGCCCCCAGAGCTAGCCGGGCCTGCTCTGCTCAGAATTTTTCAGCAAGCACAAAGGTCGTTACTTCTTTATAACAATTTCAAAAGATCTTGCTGTGGAGGCAGGAGAAGCAGGAGTGCTCCCCTGACTCCACAGTACTCACGGTCACAGCCCTCCCACCTCTATTGCCGCTCCACTCCCCGACCCCCACGACCCCGCCACGGGACTTACATAAGGGCTGCTGCCGGTGAGACCGACATTCATCTTTGGAAAAATGGCCGAGCTGCCTGCGGAGGTGCGTTTACTCACACATGCTCTCACACACACACACACCCTCTCACACCCTCTCACACACACTCACACTCACTCATACACTCACTCACACACACAGACGTATATTGCAGCAAATCACTGTGACATACTTTAGATATCCTAAGCTGTATTTCAGCCAGCATTCAACTCTAACTTCTGTTGTTTTTATAGGCATCCCTGAAGGTCCCAGTGGTACCACAAACCCAGCACTTCATAGCACTCAGCAAAACCCAATCTATTTGTAGTCAGAACCAGCACAGTTATAACCAGCCCAGGGAATTTAGAGCATCAGCGTGAAGCACAGAGCAAGAGTGAGCCGGATTATGTGGTGGAGGCACAGGAGGAGCAGCTGGCCAGAGAACCAACTTGGGTCCTTAATTGGCTGCAGAGTCCACGGATCCAAAGCCCCTGAGGCCTGCATTTTCCCCAGTAATTGGAGGGTATGTTCAACATCCTGAAAGGCCAGTGGGGACTTTGGAGGAGTCCGCTACATCTATGCCTTCGTACTTAACTGTTTAATTGAACTGCAGTACAGTGTGGACTGCATGGGCTATCTGCAGCAAAGTCCAAGTGACAGAGGTCCCTATGGCTAGTTTTAGTATCTCTCAGGAATGCTCAGACCGTTGCTATCGATGTCTTGAGTTCCAATCTCCAATCGTCCATCTTATGCAGTTTCAATATCCTGGGCGAATTGGATGAAGATTATGCTCTTATTGCTATTCAGAAGTCTGTTCCCACATAGCTCACTGAGTGAGTAACCAACAGCAAGGCCATGACTGGAGCAGATATGGATGAGACAGTTGTCTTTCAGTGTGGATTCGGTCTCTCAAGTTTCCACCCCCCTAGCCACCAACCCCCCCCCCCTCCACCCCAGCCAATTAAATAAGATGTGGCAGAAAGTGCATAGGCTGAGATATCAACCACACAAACAGAAATGGCAAAGCTAGTTGCAGGTCAATCTCTTGATATGGCATAAGGAGGCAAAGGCTCCCACTGACACCTCATAGATAGTGCAGAAGGTCAAGGTTGGTGAGAATATCATTTGCTATGCCATTGTAGATATGAAGAGGGTGGGTGGATGGGTACTTAGTTGAAGGTCTCAACAATGAGAGTCGTTCAGCAGGAATCTCTTTTGGTTCCTTGTGTTGGCCTTGCTCTGCTCTTGGCTGACAGTGGGCGCCCTCCTCCTCTACCCATTTCATGCTCATGCCTCTTCAGATGACCAAGATGTGAAACACGCAGCTGACTGCAATGACCTTGCAAACCCTGACAAGGCTGTATTGTCTAGATCTGAAGTGTTGCTTCAAGCTGCTGAAAGTGTGTTCATTAGTAATATTGATGGCTGCATCAGTCTTGTATCTGCTCTTGCTGCTGTTTGTCACTGTCTTAGAAGTGTCAGGAGCAGGGCTATTGCTGACACACTAGGTCTCCACGTACTCTGATTTCTCCATCAAATAAGCATGGCACAGTGGATTAAAATGAAGGCAACACAATTGCTGCCTGGGATTGTCACAAATGACAAAGATGACATGCACATTAATGGAGTAAAAGCCCTTGCAGTTCACGAAGAGCATGGCAGTGTGTGCATAGGCCTTTAGGGCCACCTGCTTCCCTCAATGGTACCCTGATTTTGGGGGATTTTTAACAACCAAAAAAGAAACCGCACAGCCTTTTAATTATTCTGCCCGCTTCCCTCGAGGAAATTGGTTGCTTCAGACATCGGGGCAAAATAAGTCATCTTACAATACATCCCCGTCATACGCAGACAGTCCAAGACCCTCATACAGGAAACTTTGGTTTATCCGGAGGTTGTATGTCCGGAATACTCGATCTAACGGCAAAAATCAGTAGCCGTTTTCTGTAAGTTTTTTTAGATCTCGTTCTTTTTTTTCCCAGTCAGCCACTGCAAGGTCTGTAGCTATAGCAACAGCTTCAGCTAGAGACGCTTGCAGCTGCAGCCGACTCTTTAGAAGCTGTTGCTAAGCAACAGTGTTTGTTGTCAGATACGGAGATGAAAACCTCCGTATGGTTCAACATTAACTTTGTATGTCCGGCAGTTTTGATAGATCGGCAACACGCCGGTCCCATCACTGCTGGATATCACAAAGTTTCCTGTACTATAAATGCCCCCACCATGCACTAAAGATGTAAGCCTGGTCCAACCCCATGAATGAATGCTAATAATCCCAATTCTCCATACATTGAAAATCCAAGCCTTCCCCAAATTGTAAAAATCTCCCCGTATACATTAAAATTCTAACTCCAATATATGTGAAAAATTCAACCCACCACTGCCATACACAGAGGGCTGGATTTTGTCAATGGGGATGTGATGGAGGCGGGACTCCCACTTTTTAGGTTGTTGTCCCGCCCCCATCGACTTGTGGCCAACCCATGCTATTTTCCCTTGATTGACCTTGTTAAGCCCGCCCAGCGGGCTCAACAGGCCAATTAAGGGACACCTGGTTACTGGTGACGCCAGTAATTGACATTTCATTTGTCAAGAGCTTTTGACAGATGAAAAATCAGCGTTTGACAGCTCTGTGAAGCTGTCAAACATTGACAATCTGTCTTCTAACTTGAGTCCTTCTACTCAGACTCAGTTAGAGATCTCTCCAGACCAGAAAGCAGGATGCTGCAGATTTTGAAATTTCAGCGGCCATTCTGCTTTCTGTGTCGGTGAACTGAGGGACTCCCGAGAACTGAAGGGAGGAAGCCTGCAGGAGAAAGTAAAGGTAAGTAAAACTTATTAAAACACTTTACACTTACCTCACACACTTACCTCTGCACACATGCAGCCATCGCTCACCTGCACAACAGACATCTCGACCCCTCCAACCACTTCAGATCGACGCTCTGCCTCGCTAACTTGGCGTGGTTCGGAGCCGTCGGGAAGCCCACACTTCAGGGCTAAAAATAGGGATTCGGCAAAGACTGCCTGTTAACTACCTGTTAACAGGCAGTTAATTGGCACTAATCCCCTTCCCGCCTCGAGGAGGCGGCTCCCAGCACAGGTTCATGCCCCCCGATTCTGCAATTTTCCCACCACTCCCGCCTCCAAACTCGCCTCCACGGGGCTTAGAAAATCCAGCCCAGAGATTCTGTGCCTCACTGACCTTTTCACTTTTCACTTCCTGGTCATGTCTTCTCCACCTCCTGTCTTCTTTCACTGCCTGCCCTGGTCCACCATTTCCCATCTCCAGCTGTTCACTCTGCTGCCTGTTGATGCTTTCTTTGCAACGAGTTATGTTTGATAACGCTCCTGTGAAGTGCCTGGGGATGTTTTTGCTATGTTAGAGGCGCTGTATAAATGCAAGTTGTTGTTGTAGTGTTGTTGGCACCACTCTGCTATAATCACCACCACCATTGCTCCTGGTGCACCTGTAGCTGTTGACATCCTGCTGCAGCCACCGCTACAAATTTAACACCACTGCCTGGAAGTTAGAATTGTCCCTATGGCCCTTCAAAAGCAATGTTAAACCAAAACCATATCTGCCTGTTCAGAAGGACATAAAAGATCCATGGCAATATTTGAAGAAGAGCAGGAAATTCTCTTCGTGTCCTGGCCCAAGTGTATCCTTCAGTTGACACACCAAAACAGATTAATTGGTCATTTATTTAATTTGCTGTTTGTGGAAACTTGCTATGGTGGAACAGGCTTGAGGAGTTCAATGGCCTGCTCTTGTTTCTATGCTGTACACAAATTGGTTGTCGCGTTTGCATACAAAACAGTATTGACTGCACTTCAAATGTAATTCATTGGCTGTGAAACATTTTGGGATGTGCTGATCATGCGAAAGAGGCTACATAAATGAAAGTTTTTCTTTTTTCTTACTGTTTCAAGAACTATCTTTGAATTTGTCTTTTAAGAATTCAACAACAGCACAACGGATCAGCCACCTTATTTGCTAGTTTTCATGAACTCTTTTGTTCAGATATTTAGGGTCTTTACACAAATGATATTCTTTATCCAGTCAATAAGTTTAGATTTAGACCACACCCCAGGGATAAAAGACAGTGGTCAAATCGACTGTGGCACCCAATCCCTCATACAACTGGATTTTACCATATTGGGCACCTCTCCTTTAAATCTAATATAGCAGGTGGTGATCAAGGTTTCTTCACAAAATAAACCACAACTTTTATAAGTGCTTGCACAACACGTTAAAGACTAGTAGCATTCCTGCGCAGTGTCTTGATGATTTATGCAGTGATGCAACTTCTGTGAAGAATTCAATTCAAGTTATTTTGGTAGGGTGAGAGCAGCAACACCAATCCTGTCATCAACCTTTGATGGTGCTTGATATGTTGTTGATTCACCCCTCCCCCCAAGTTACTTCAAGTGGCTCAGTAACTTGCTTCCAGAGCTGAAAAAAAACAGACCTGCATCTTTTATGGTACAGTACCTTCAAACTTTTCTATATTGCTAAATTAGTTGTTGACATCAATTACAAATATTGTGCGAAAAAATGACAAAGCTTCTGAAATATTAATGATTCCATCTTGGCTGCTGTACAGTTCATCAAAATTCTGCCACATGTCCAACTCAGTTATTCTGTTACATTCACTTCCACTTTTTGATTCATTCTTCTTTGAGAGACTTGCATTTCAAATGCTTCTCTTTTGTGAGGGCAAAATCTTTCAATGCTTTCTCAAGAAATTATCAGCAGGAAAAGAATACTAAGGGGGCAATTTTCCCACTGGAGGCGAGATGGAGGCAGGTTTCAGTTTGTTGGATTTGAAAACCGCCTCCACTGATAGGTTTCAAAAATTTGCGATTTTCCCATGATTGGCCACTTGATTTCAGAGGTGTGGGATGCCCTTGCTCAATTAGTGTTTTGGACTGAAACTCGCCTCTGTTGACAGCACTTTTCCAGTCTGATTTTATGGCTTCTTGCTCCCTTGGCTCATTCCACAGCATTTCTGCGTCTCCTGCACCACCTCCAACATCTTTTGAGAAATCACTATGTCCAATTCCAAGCCAAGGGCCTACCCAAGGCTGTTGGATGAGGCACTGCAAATGTTGTTGGAGGGGGTGACAGCTAGCATGGAGGTGCTCTTCCACTCATCTCAGAGGAAGAGGCATGCCAAAGAAACCAAGGCTGTGTGGGTACAGCTGGCAAGGGATATAACCTCCAGATCTGTGTGCAGATTGGGAGACTGTTTCTGTGTATTGATGAAATGCCATCCCTGTTGGAAAGCATTAAAATAATTTAAAGCCAAAATGTTGGCGTTATGCCATCTGTTCTTTCGCCCTAGGCAGCTCCATATTGTGGGCACCACCACACTTGCGTTGTCAGGTTGGTGGCCTGAGTGAAAGGAGGCCAGAGAGTCATGTCCATTGTCAATGATGTCCTAGGATGGAGCAAAGGACATGTGCCGACTTGGGCAACCTATGCAAATCTGGCCATGATAAGTTCATCCCTTGCATCCCGGGCTCTGACCGCCTCCTCTTCCTCCAAATACTCCTCCTCCTCCTCATCCTCATCTGAGGTCCATGCAAAAAGAAAATGAATGATTCCCATGCTGCTTGTAGATGCCTCCTTTGGGGAAGCGTTCATTGCAACGGGGAGAGGGTCTTCCAAGGAGGTCAAGCTGCAGCACCTCCAACTTCGGAAGGCCTTCTAAAAGTGCTCAGAGACCTTTTAAAGCCAAGGTCTGGCACCTGCAAGTAATCCTTGCTGCAATAAACGATGTCTTGTTAGGCCTGCAGCAGTGAGGTGGCGTGGTTTAGGAGGTGCGTGGGTCACGCCGAAAAGCTGGAAAAATCATAAGGACCTCTCAAAATAGGCTTAGCGAGGCCCTTAATGAGCATTTAAGAATTTTTAATAGCGCAATGGCCAGCTGGAGGCGGGAGCGTTTCCCGACCTCCAAAACCGGCACCGGCAAAATCCTGCGGAGGCGGGTTGGAGGCGGGTTCCGAACCCGACCTCTTTGCTGCCTCCAAACCCGCCTCCTCCGATGGCAGAAAATCGCCCCCTAAATTTTCTAATCCATGAAAGATACTTCACCCATTGTTCTTTTGGTACAAGCCAAATAAATCACGGGGCCAATTTTTGTCATCCTGTTTTTAGGAATAAAGGGGGTGATAGAGGAGCAAAATTTTTTAAATGAACTTCAACCTTTCCAATCTTGCAGGCAGGCCTTGATTTCGGCATCCAGCGCTCCCACCCAAAACAGATGGGGGCCTCATAGGTGTAGTGTATGTACCTTTAAGGAGAGAACTACTCTTTACAGCTCCTGTATACTGTAGTACCGGCAGTGACCCTGAGTAGTGATCTGTACTGTTTAGTTTTAGAGCAACCCTCATCCAGTAAACACCTGTTGATTGTTATCTGCAGCCTCTGTCGATTATTTGAAGGACACACTACCTAAAGATATCCAGATTTAACATTGGCAACGAGTCGTTTCGAGCCTACCTGCAACTCTGAAGAAGAAGGCCGATTCCACCAGTGCGGGCGTCGACCATCCAGGGAGAACTTGAGCATCACAGAGGAGGCTGTAGAGAGCTGGGCTTGGTTCTCCAGCCGCGACGATCCAGCGCAGTGGGCTGGCAGCAGGTACGGCGCAGACCCTTCCCGGACAGCAGCGGCGGGAGCCGACCGACGGCACAGAAAAAGGCCGAGCAGCATCGACGGGTAAGAGAGAGGGTAAAGCGCACAGGGCGCAGCCGGGGTTGAAGACCGAGTGGCATCAACAAGAGAGGGTAAAGCGCACATGGCACAGCCGGGGTTGAGGACCGAGCGGCGTCAACGAGAGAGGTGCGCAGGAAAATGCGCAGAGCGCGGCCGGTGTTCAAGGGCTGAGCAGCGTCCGCGGGGGAAGAAAAGAAGGGAGAGCGCAGGAGATGCCATTTTGAGCCAGTGGAGAAGAAGGGAGAGCGCGGGAAGAAAGGAAAGTGCGGGAGACGCCATTTTTAGCCAGTCTAACCACACCCAGGGATGCCGAAGAGTGGCAGTGTCACAGCGTTCGACAATGAAGTCGAAGATTGGGCGACATATATAGAATGCATAGAAGTGTACTGCAAGGCGAATGAAGTGCCAGATGCCAGGAAAGCACTGGTATTGTTGAATTCCATGGGTGCAAAAATGTACGGCTTACTGCGAAACCTAGTAACCACAGAAAAGCCAGTGGAAAAGGATTTTTAAAGCATAGTGGCAATCCTACAGGACCACTTAAACCCCACACCGCTGCTGATAACAGAATGATTTAAGTTCCACAAAAGGAACCAGCATAAAGACGAAAGTAATGCTGAGTATTTAATGGAACTGCGCAAGCTATCGAAACACTGCCAGTTTGGAGTGGGACTAGCAGATACTTTAAGGGACAAGTTTGTGTGTGAGCTTCAAAGTGAAGGAACCCAGAAACGGCTTCTATCAGAAAAGGATCTTACGCTGGACAAGGCTTTCAGCATGGCAGTATCACACGAAGCAGCCACACGGGGCGCTGCAGAGATACAATGGAGACCGCAAGAATATGGCACAAATGAAATGTCATATGGAGCAGGGAAGTGTTATTGCTGCGGCAGAACAACACACGACCATAAGGATTGTTGGTTTAAGGACCAAGTGTGCAGACAGTGTGGAGAAGTAGGACACATAGCAAGAGTCTGCAGGTCGGGAAAGAAAACCAGCAGCAAGAAATCTCCACAGGAGAAGTACAAAAAGGTACATAAGGTGACGGAGAGTAGTTCAGACGAACAGAAAAGTGATACAGACTCCAGAAGCAAGGAGCTGGGTTGTCTGAAACTACATAATGTGATCAAAATGGAGGATCACCAAACTATCTGGGTCATGCTCAATATAGACGGAGTCCAAGTGAAAATGGAATTGGACACAGGATCAGCCCTAACAGTCATAAACCGAAGGGACTACAAGCGGCTATTCTCACATATACCCTTGAGAGATACAAAGATTGTCTTGAAGACGTACACGGGGCAAAAAGTCTAGCCCAAAGGAAAAATAAGGGTGAACGTGATATACAACGGCAAGGAAACACCAAAAATGGACCTATGTGTATTGCCAGATGGAGGACCACCACTACTAGGACGTGAATGGATCCGGAAGATACAGTTAGATTGGCATGCCATACAAGCACTGACGGTAGATGCCAAAAAGGATGACGACGTCACACCTGGACGACTGTCAAAAATGCTAACTGATGCACAAGAAGTGTTCCAGGAGGGACTCGGAACACTAAAAGGCGTAACAGCGACGATCAAAATAGAGGAAAAGGCAAGCCCAAAGATTTTTAAGGCCAGACCGGTGCCTTATGCGATCCGCCCAGCCGTCGAAGCAGAGCTGGAAGGTTTGGAACATTCGGGAGTACTGTCCAAAGTGGACTGGAGCGAGTGGGCTACACCCATCGTTCCTGTAATGAAGAGGTCGTTGAGTAATACGCCTGGGGAACCAAAGAAGATTCGCATCTGTGGGGACTTTAAGGTGACAGTGAACCCAGTCCTTCACACGGTACAATATCCGCTTCCGCGGATTGAAGATATTTTCGCCTCGCTATCTGGAGGAAAACGCTTCACTAAGATTGATCTGGCCCAGGCGTACCTGCAAATGGAGGTAGAAGAAGCCTCGAAACAGTACCTCACGATCAACACTCATAAAGGTCTCTACCAATACAATCGGCTGGTGTTCGGGGTAGCATCAGCTCCGGCTATTTGGCAAAGGGCAATGGATCAAGTCCTGCAAGGGATTCCAGGGACCCAGTGTTATTTGGATGACATCCTGGTCACGGGCGAAAATGACAGTGATCACCTCGCCAACCTGGAGCAGGTGCTCACTAGATTGAAGGAATATGGGCTCTGAGCTAATCGCCACAAGTGCAAGTATTTCCAGAAGCAGATCTCGTATTGTGGCCACGTTATTGATGAAGAGGGGTTACATAAGTGCCCTGAAAAGATTGAGGCAGTAGTCAAGGCTCCAGCACCGGAAAATGTGTCACAACTGAGGTCGTTCCTCGGGCTGGTGAACTACTACCATAAGTTCTTGCTGAATTTGTCTACAGTACTGCACCCACTGAACACCCTACTGCAAACGGGGGTACCATGGAAGTGGAATGACGAATGTAAATGAGCTTTCCAGAAGTGCAAAGAATTGATCACATCAAAAGAGGTGTTGGCTCATTTCAACCCAGCACTACCAATTCGGTTGGCGTGTGATGCATCACCCTATGGTATTGGAGCGGTGCTGTCGCACAAATTCCCAGATGGCTCAGAGAGGCCAGTAGCCTTTGCGTCTCGGTCACTAACCTCAGCCGCGCGTAACTATGCCTGTAATGATATCAGCAAATAGAGATGGTATTTGCCTGTTCGATTAGGATGCCTTAATAGCATGATTGCATGTATTGATTGCTTGTGCCTGACCAGCAGAGGGCATGTGACCGAGAGAAGCAAGGCAGCTAGTTTAGTTTCGGTTTCGTTCTAGATGCATCACTAGCAGAATGGTGTCTCCTGAATGCTGTATAAAGAGTTGAACAGACTTTAGATTAAAAGACATTCTCTTTCATAAATGTCTCGTCATTGAACCCACAAAGAAATCAATACATGGTGTCAGAAGTGGCTGAAAGAGATGAAGAGAAAAACTCTGAAGTTAAATCAGCTCTCCACAGATTAGCAAGCCAAAAGAGAACATCGTTACTTACCATTAGAGAATAGCTAACGAAGTGAAAAATGGAAGGTTTACTCCCACCGGCGACGCTTCAGTTGACAGGTAATGTGGCTGAAAATTGGAGGAGGTTCAAACAACGTGTGGGGTTGTATTTATCAGCAATCGGAGCTGACGAGAAAAGTAATGAAAGGGAATCGTCACTGTTCTTACATGTCGTGGGTGATGAAGCGCTGGAGGTGTATAATAACTTCACATTCGCTGCTAATGGAGACAAAATGAAGCTAGATAAAATAATGGAACAGTTTGAGGCCTACTGCATACCTAAACGTAACGTGGCATTTGAGAGGCACAGATTTTTCACATGTGTTCAGAAAACGGGTGAGACTATTGATCAGTATGTGACTGAACTGAGAAACAGAAGCAAATCATGTGAATTTGGGGGACTGACAGACTCGCTGATAAAAGACAGACTGGTGTGTGGTATTCCAGAAAATGGTCTAAGGGAAAGACTGCTAAGAGAGCAAGATCTAGACCTGGGAAAAGCCATAGCACTGTGTAGGGCTACAGAGACTGTGAAGTTGCAGGCAAAGGAGCTGTTCAGTGACAATAGCTGCAACGTGGATGCAGTGAGTAAGAACGGACACAAACCGTTTAACAAAAAGAGCGCCAATGTGAAAAAAGAGGCGTGGCCAGCGAACGAAAATGAAAGGGACAATCGAAAGACATGTAGTCGATGTGGTACACAGCATCCACCAAGAAAATGTCCAGCATATGGTAAAACATGCAATAGTTGCAACAAGAACAACCATTATGCCCGTTGCTGTAAGAACCAAGCGCAACAAAGCAAGGTCCATACAGTAGATGAAAGCGGGATAGAGGAGTTCAATGTAGATGTTGTGTCTGAAAACAAAAAAGAAGAAAGAGACTGGATGTTGACACTAAAAGTGAATGACATACACATTCCATTTAAATTGGATACTGGAGCACAAGTTAATGTGATATCAGAGACTGATTTTAAGAAAATTAGACCCAGACCAAAGATACATGGAATCAAAGTGAAAGTGACAGGATACTCAGGTACTGAAATACCAGTGAAAGGAAGATGCATTGTCAAAGTGACACACAAGGACAGAGAGCACATGCTAGCATTAATCGTGGTGCCAAAGGATGTGCAAGCCATACTAGGTTTAAAAGCCTGTGAGAGACTGAACCTGGTAAAGAGAGTCCTCATTGTGGAAAGCGTAAGAGAGACAGTCTATGATGAACTGAATGTTGCGTACACACCGGGTAAGCTGATGTATACAGCAGACACGCTGTCCAGAGCTGTTGACCCAGGAGAGCCCGCAAACACAGTGAAAAGACTGAAGTACAAGGCAAAAGACAGTGGAACTGACTTCTACCAGAGCATGCTTGTATACTGCACAACGCCGCTCGAGTGTGGTATGTCACCAGCCCAACTCCTTATGGGACATCGGCTAAGGTCAAACCTACCCATCCCGGAGAACCTCCTGAAAACAAAAGAGGGGGAGAAAGTGAGGAAGTTCAAAGAACAACAGAAAGAAAAGTAAAAGTACTACTATGACAGAGGAACACAAAACCTACCTGAACTCCACACTGGTGACCAAGTAAGGTTCAAAGACAAAACAAACACATGGACTCAGAAGGGAACTGTCCTGAGTGAAGTTCAACCAAGATCATACACCATTCAGACAGATGAGGGTGCTGTTCTGAGAAGAAATCATCGAGATCTTCTCATGGGACCAGCCACAGCAGGTCAAGAGACTGATACTGTTGAACAACCTGATCACACAGCTGAGAACCAATCATCTGAGGCAACAACTCAGATTCAAGGACAATCAATCAGAAAATCCTCAAGACACGTGAAGCCTCCTGAGAGACTCATTGAGCAAATTTAAGGACTATTGTTATAGAAGGAAGTAATGTTATCTTATTCTTTCTTCAAGTTCTAGTGTATTGACATATTTCATGTGAACACACAAAGCAAGGTTAAAAAACCTTGATCATGATAATGATAATGTAAGTTCATTAAGTGTTACAGTTAAAATGCAGATTAATACAAAGAAAACATGTTGTTAGTTAAAAGTAAAATACTTTTGTTTTAAGAAAAGTAGATGTAATGATATCAGCAAATAGAGATGGTATTTGCCTGTTCGATTAGGATGCCTTAATAGCATGATTGCATGTATTGATTGCTTGTGCCTGACCAGCAGAGGGCATGTGACCGAGAGAAGCAAGGCAGCTAGTTTAGTTTCAGTTTCGTTCTAGATGCATCACTAGCATAATGGTGTCTCCTGAATGCTGTATAAAGAGTTGAACAGGCTTTAGATTAAAAGACATTCTCTTTCATAAATGTCTTGTCATTGAACCCACAAAGAAATCAATACAATGCCCAGATTGACAGGGAGGCCCTCAGCCTAGTGTGGGGAGTGAAAAATTCAACCACTATCTGCATGGGCAGAAGTTCACCTTGCTGACCGACCACCAACCACTTGTCTCCATCTTTAATCCAAAGAAGGGCGTTCCGGTGATGACTGCGCAACGGCTACAAAGATGGTCCAGGGGCGAACCATTATGAAATAGAGTATAAGGGCACGAAACAGCATGGAAACGCTGATGGGCTATCACGCCTGCCACTGCCTACTGCGGAGGAAGCACCAGCAGTGGACCCTGTCGAAATATTTTATTCGACTATAATTGAACGCTTGCCAGTAACTAACGCGGATATAGAGAAGGAGACCCGAAATGACCCGACACTGTCTCGGGTATATGACTTGACGGTGAAGGGATGGCCAACACATGGCGACTCACTGTTGCCAGCATTCTCATCCAGAAGAGAACAGCTGTCAGTATGCCAGGGGACCTTGATGTGTGGATCCCGAGTGGTAATTCCACCCAAGTTAAGGGAGAGAGTGCTCAATGAGCTTCACGAAGGCCATCTGGGAAGGGTGAAAATGAAAAGCCGTGCTAGGGCTTATATGTGGTGGCCGGGGCTCGATCAGCAAATCGAGGACCTGACAAAGAGCTGCTCAGGATGCCAGAAGGTCCAAAATGCACCACCACATGCCCCTCTACACCCATGGGAGAGGCCCTCCTCTCCATGGCAACGGGTGCATATTGATTTTGCTGGTCCATTCATGGACTCAATGTTTTTAATAGCCGTGGATGCACACTTGAAATGGCCTGAGGTGATCAAAATGTCCTCCACCACCATGGAGAAAACTATTGCAGTCCTATGGACCATATTTGCCAGGAACGGCTTGCCAGAGCAGATTTGCTCTGATAATGGACCACAGTTTGTGTCCGAAGAGTTTCGGAAATTTATGAAAAGGAATGGGGTAAGGCATTACACATCCGCCCCGTATCATCCAGCCACAAATGGATTGGCTGAGAGGTTCGTACAAACCTTTAAAAAGGCAGTAAGGGCCATGTGCGATGACGACATTCCACTGCAGCATAAGGTGGACAATTTCCTGTTAGCCTACAGAAATGCGACACATGCAGTTACCAACCAGACCCCGGCCATCTGGATTTGCTCAGACCAAATGTACAAAGAAATGTTGAGAATAAGCAATTCCAGCACATCAATGAGAAGCCGACAAGGAGCTTCAATGTAGGGCAACCAGTCTTGGCCCGTGACTACCGAACAGAGAAATGGCAACCAGGAACGATATGCACACGGCAGGGGCCACTAATGTACACAATGGATGTTGGGGAGAACATTGTGAGACGCCATGTCGACCAGATCCTAGCGTCACAGGAACGAGTCAACCCCATGTCTCGCGTACCTGGTAATGAACCCGACATACAGGTAGCATCTACCCCAGAAACAGTAGTATCGGAAGCTGATGAACCAACCGACGACAGGGGGCCAGAATCGCCTCCGCACCAAGAGCAAGACACTCAGGAAAGGCGCTATCCAGAAAGGATCAGGAAGCCGTCCCAAAGATTGAATTTATAAATGGACTATTTTCAGTTAATGCTGCATGTTAAAAGTGTTAATTGTTAAATGAATGTTGTTAAGTCCGTGAATGATTAGACACGGACTAGCAGGAGTGAAAACAAACAGATGTTTACTGGTGGAAGTCCATAACGAAACGAAACAACAGAGGCTCTCTAGCGCCTTTTATACAGGGGTGGTCACTGCCGGTACTGCAGTCTGAGACCAGTTATTCTCTTAAACGTACATACACAACAATTCCTCCCCTTTTAGATAAACAGTACATAACATTCATTTAACAACTAAATGATAACGAATTACAATCACAATTACGGTTACTAGATACAGTGGTTAAGTTTAAGCAATTATAAGTTCAGTCTTTGAGGAGGCTTCCTGATTCTGTCTGGATAACGCCTCTTTGGGGTAACAGGTTCTTCTGGCAATGTTGAGTCGGAATCAATGTCGTTGTTTGGTTCATCTGCTTCCAATATTACCGGTTCTGCGGTAGCTGCAATTGGAACGTCGATTTCATTACCAGGTGTATCAGATCGTGGTGTGGAGTTGGCGTTTTCCAGTGACTCTAGAATCTGGTCAGCATGGCGTCTTACAATGCTCTCCCCAACGTCCACGGTATACATGAGAGGTCCTTGTCGTGTACAAATCGTTCCTGGCTGCCATTTCTCAGTGCGGTAGTCCCGGGCCAAAACTGGTTGACCTATCTTAAAACTCCTGGTCCGCCTTTCATTCATATTCTGAAACTGCCTGTTCTCCACATCTCTTCGGACGTTTGGCTTAACCAAATCCAAGCGGCATCGTAGTCTTTGATTGAAGAACATCATGGCTGGAGTTTGGTTGGTAACCGCATGTGTCGCATTCCGGTAGGCAAACAAGAAGTTGTCCACCTTGTGTTGTAGGGGTACATCTTCATTACACATTGCCTTGATAGCCTTCTTGAATGTTTGGACAAACCTCTCGGCCAATCCATTAGTGGCTGGATGATATGGGGCAGATGTGTAATGCTTAACACCATTGTTCTTTAAGAACCTCCGGAACTCTTCAGACACAAACTGTGGTCCATTGTCAGAGCAAATCTGTTCAGGCAGCCCATTCCTGGCGAATATTGGTCGTAAAACTGTGATAGTTTTTTCCGTGGTGGTTGAGGACATTTTTATTACCTCTGGCCACTTTGAATGTGCATCCACCG
Organism: Somniosus microcephalus; assembly: GCF_052327205.1. Taxonomy (NCBI): domain Eukaryota; kingdom Metazoa; phylum Chordata; class Chondrichthyes; order Squaliformes; family Somniosidae; genus Somniosus; species Somniosus microcephalus. The sequence goes on from NC_141003.1 coordinate 48,190,633, forward strand.
CAATTAAAAACATCGAGTCCATGAAGGGACCAGCAAAATCAATGTGCACCCTTTGCCATGGAGATGAGGGCCACTCCCATGGATGCAGAGGAGCTTGTGGTGGGGCGTTTTGGACCTTCTGGCATCCTGCACAGCTGTTGGTCATCTCTTCGATTTCTCTATCGATTCCCGGCCACCACACAAACGCTCTGGCTAAGCTCTTCATTTTTACCCCACCCAGATGACCCTCATGAAGCTCATTGAGCACTCTATCTGTCAACTTAGGTGGAATTACTACTCTGGATCCACACATCAAGGTTCCTCTGCACACTGACAGCTGTTCTCTTCTCGGCGAGAATGCTGGCAGCAGTGGTTCGCCATGTGCTGGCCATCCCTTCACCGTTAAATCATAGACCCGTGATAGTGTCGGGTCATTCCGTGTTTCCTTTTCTATGTTTGCATTCGTCACGGGGAGACATTCGACTATGGTCGAGTGGAATAACTCCATTGGATCCACTGCAAGGTCTTCTTCTTCCACCATCGGCAATGGTAGACGTGACAATCCATCAGCATTTCCATGCTGTTTAGTTCCTTTGTACTCGATGTCATATTGGTGTGCCCCTAGGAAAAGGGATCATCTCTGCAGCCGTTGTGCCATCATTATCGGTACGCCCTTCTGAGGGTTGAAAATGGAGACAAGAGGTTGATGATCGGTTAGTAGAGTAAATTTTTGACCGTGCAGATAGTGATTGAACTTCTTCACCCCCCACACTAGGCTGAGGGCCTCTCTGTCAATCTGGGCGTAGTTACGTTTGGCAGAAGTTAACGAGCGTGACGCAAAATCTATCGGCCTCTCCAAACCATCAAGGAATTTATGTGACAGTACCACCCCAATGCCGTAGGGAGACGCATCACACGCCAGCCTGATTGGCAGTGCTGGGTTGTAGTGAGCCAATACTTCCTTCGAAGTGATTAAGTCCTTACTCTTCTGAAAAGCACGTTTACAATCATCGCTCCATTTCCATGCTACCCCCGTTCGTAGCAGGGCGTTCAGTGGGTGCAGAATTGTCGACAAATTTGGCAAAAACTTATGATAGTAATTCACCAACCCGAGGAATGACCTCAGTTGCGACACATTTTCAGGCGCTGGGGCCTTAACAACCGCTTCAATTTTGTCAGGGGACTTATGTAACCCCTCTTCATCAATCACGTGGCCACGGTACGATATCTGTTTCTTAAAAAATTCGCACTTGGGGCGGTTGGCTCACAACCCATGTTCCCGTAGTCTAGTGAGCACCTGTTCTAGGTTGTTAAGGTGTTCACTGTCATCTTCACCTGTTACAAGGATGTCGTCCAAGTAACACTGAGTCCCCGGAATCCCTTGCAGGACTTGTTCCATCGCTCTTTGCCATATCGCCGGAGCCGATGCTACTCCGAATACCAATCGATGATACTGGTAAAGACCTTTGTGAGTGTTTATCGTGAGATACTTCCTAGAGGACTCTTCAACCTCCATCTGCAAATATGCTTGTGCTAGGTCAATTTTTGTAAAACGCTTCCCTCCAGACAGTGAGGCGAAGATGTCTTCTATCCTTGGAAGAGGATATTGTACTGTGTGAAGGACAGGGTTCACCGTCACCTTGAAATCCCCACAGATGCGAATCTTCCTTGGCTCTCCGGACTTATTGCTTAACGTTTTCTTCATGACAGGAACGATGGGTGTCGCCCACTCGCTCCAGTCGACCTTAGACAACACACCCACCTTCTCCAGATTCTCCAGCTCTACCTCGACGGCTGGGCGAATTGCATATGGTACCGGTCTCGCTTTGAAAAACTTGGGAACTGCATTCTCTTCTATTTTTAACGAGGCGGTTACGCCTTTAAGCGTGCCCAGTTCTTGTTGAAATACCTCTTTGGCATTAGCTAAGATTGTTGACAATCGTCCAGGAGTGACGTCGTCATCTTTTTTACCGTCCACCGTCATTGCATGAATGGAATGCCAAACCAAGTTTATCTTCCTGATCCATTCCCGTCCCAATAACGGTAGTCCACCATTTGGCAGTATGTAGAGATACAATTTCTGTATTTTCTTGCCATTGTATTCGACAGGCACCCTTATTTTTCCTCTGGGGTATACTTTTTGCCCCGTATACGTCGTCAAGACGATGGATGTCTCTCTCAAGGGTATGTGTGAAAATAGCCGCTCATAGTCTCGTCGATTCATGACGGTTAGCGCTGATCCTGTATCCAATTCCATTTTAACTTGGGACCCTGCTATCATGAGGGTGTCCCAAATGGTTCGGTGATCCTCTTTTGCGATTACATTGTGAAGTTTGAGACAGCTTAATCTCCTGTTCTCGGATTCACTATCGCTCATCTGGTCTTCGGAACTACTGTCCGTCATCTTTTGTACTTTCTTGTATGGTTCCTTAGTAGCCTTTTTGTTGTTGCTGGTCTTCTTCCCAGACCTACAAACTCGTGCAATGTGTCCAATCTTCCCGCATTGTCTGCATATTTTGTCTTTGGACCAGCAGTCCTTCTGGTCATGGTTAGTTCTGCCGCAGCGATAACATTTTGCAAATCCCCGTGTCATTTCGTGAGTGCCGTATTCCTGTGGTTTTTGTTGAATTTCTGCAGCTCCCCTGGCTGCTGCTTCATACAATACTGCCACGCTGAAAGCCTTATCTAGCGTCAGCTCTTTTTCTGTGAGTAACTTCTTCTGTGTTCCTTCACTCAGGAGTCCACAGACAAATTTGTCCCGTAGGGTATGTGCCAGTCCTGGCAGTGCTTTGATAGCTTGCGTAGTTCCGTAAGATACTCAGCATTGCTCTCATCTTTGTGCTGAGTTCTCCTGTGGAATTTAAATCTTTCTGCTATCAACAGCGGTGCAGGGTTTAAGTGCTCCTGTAGAACAGCAACAATTTCATTAAAACTCTTCGCCTTCGGTTTGGCTGGAGTAATCAGATCCCGCAATAGGCCGTACGTTCTAGCGCCCATTAAGTTTAACAATATCGATGCCTTTTTCCCCTCCGCTATATCATTTGCCTCGAAATATACCTCTACTCTTTCCACATACGTGGTCCAGTCCTCTAATGTATTATCAAAAGCAGTGATACAGCCAGTCTTCGGCATCTTGCAAATCTAAAATGGCCCCTCCCGCGCTTTGCCTTCTTCTCCGATTTAACAAAATGGCACCTCCCACGCTTTGCCTTCTTCCCCGCTGTTGTTAGCGCTGCTTTCCACGGTTTCTTGCGCGTATTCTTTTTCTTTTATTATTTTCCTGTCGTGGAGCGGACCCTCTGGGACACTTCCCTCCCTCTTCTGAGGTCCGAACGCTGCCCGGCTTTGAAACACCAGCCGCGCCCTGTGTGCTCCACCCTCTCTCTCGCTCTCCTTGCTTCCCGACTCGCTGCCCGGCCCCGTTGAAAGGCCACCCGATCGAGCTTCAGCCCGCTGCAGCCCAGGAAGGATCAGAGCACTACCTGCCACCAGCCCGATTAGCTGGGAAACCACGGACCGAGGAACCCAGCCTGGCTCTGGACAGTCTCTCCTGCAAGTTTTGAAATCGATGATTGACGGTCGACGCCCGTTTCTCGAGTTTCAATGGCCTATTTTTTTTTTCTTTTTTCTTCTGGCTCCGACCTTCAACACGTCATCGGAGCTGCTGCTGAGTTGCAGGTAAGTTCGTTTCTTTACTCGTCGCCAGTGTTAAGTCCGTGAATGATTTAGACACGGACTAGCAGGAGTGAAAACAAACAGATGTTTACTGGTGGAAGTCCATAACGAATCTAAACAACAGAGGCTCTCTAGCGCCTTTTATACAGGGGTGGTCACTGCCGGTACTGCAGTCTGAGACCAGTTATTCTCTTAAAGGTACATACACAACAAATGTTATGGTACTGTTAACCTAAAAGGGGAGGAATTGTAGTGTATGTACCTTTAAGGAGAGAACTACTTTTTACAGCTCCTGTATACTGTAGTACCGGCAGTGACCACACCTGTATATAACCCTGAGTAGGGATCTGTACTGTTTAGTTTTAGAGCAACCCTCATCCAGTAAACACCTGTTGATTGTTATCTGCAGCCTCTGTCGATTATTTGAAGGACACACTACCTAAAGATATCCAGATTTAACAATAGGTATATGTAAATCAGAGTCAAAAAATGTTGTCAGGTCCATGATTCCATCTTGGTCTTGATCTGCATTGCTACCACCACTTCCTCAGCTTGCTCACAAGCCATGAGTGGTACAAGTCGGGAGGTATCCATTTTGAGGAGTATTCTAAAGGATCTTCAGTTGTTCTCAGGTAAAAAGAAGAACGACTTGCATTTATATAGCGCTTTTCACAACCTCAGGATGTCCCAAAGCACTTTACAGCCCGTGAAATACTTTTTTTTTGAAGTCTAGTCACTGTTGTAATGTAGGAAACACGGCAGCCAATTTGCACACAACAAGCTCCCACAAACAGCAATGTGATAATGACCAGATAATCTGTTTTAGTGATTTTGATTGAGGGATAAATATTGGCCAGGACACCGGGGATATCTCCCTTGCTCTTCTTCAAAATAGTACCATGGGATCTTTTACACCCACCTGAGAGAGCAGATGGCGCCGCAGTTTAATGTCGCATCCGAAAGACGGCACCATCTGACAGTGCAGCACTCCCTCAGCACTGCACTGGAGTATCAGCCTAGAATTCTGTATTTGAGTCTCCTGGAGTGGGACTTGAACCCACAGCCTTCTGACTCAGAGGCAAAGGTGCTACCAACTGAGCCACAGCTGACACCAGCAAAGCGCTGGAATGTTTGGAAGACTCTTTGCTTCTATTACATTGTGTTGTTTGGCTACAAAGACAATTTCAAAGTGCTTGTAGAATGTTGTGAATACTAAGGAGCTTCTGGGAATACACTATTTTCATCACGGGGGCTTTTATGTCAATTCTACCCTGGCTAGAGAGGAGAAGGAGGAGCAGGAGATTGGAGTGTACAGAGCTGTAGCTGTAGGGATACCAAACAGAAGCAGGCATTCTTACAGGAATCCTTACCCTCCCAAAGGAGGGTATAGGCCCAGGGCAACAAACTTACACTTCTCCAAAAAGTGTTGGATAAGGAGTTGACTGCAGGCAGAGCTCTTCAGTAGCAGCTCATCAAAGAGCACTTCAGCTGGACAATCCCTCCTCTCCTCTATTAACAGTTATGTCTATCATCCCTAGCTCCGTTCACCCTCAAATAAACTGCATTCGCCCAAAGACCAACATTGTTATTCATGTCAACTAACATGATAGGCTCACCAGCTACTACATGAATCCTCTCTGCACATAGAATTTCAAAAAAGATTATAATTGTCATGGCTGATAACAATTCCTAATACTAATTGTCACTGTGATGTGAGCTGCTGTTGCATGTCTTAAAGAAAGAAAGATCTTCCATTTATATAGTGCCTTTCACGGCCGCCTGAAGTCCCAAATCACTTGGCAACCAATAAAGTACTTTTGTAGTGTGTCACTATTGTAATGCTTAACTGCTCTCTTACCTACTCCAGTACTGCTATGAGGTGCTCTCCCAGTTGTTGCAGCATGGGAGGTGGAAGGTTGCTGTGGCTCAGCCATGGACTCCTGAGGTGCTGGTTGTTGACGACCCTTAGGAGGTTGGGAATGAGAATCCAGCAGAAGACTGCAACAACTCTATGGCTATTGGGAAAGTCTGCCCCACTGGATTTCTGGGTATCGGCTGAGGAGATGGCGAGGCTCCAGATGCGCTGTTATCCTGAGAGACGACAACGCCTGCTATGGGGCTGAGGCACAGCTCTCCCACACATCTGTGGATGAAGAGACTGTGATCTGATTGAAATGATTATCTATTTGGTCCCCCTGTCTTTCTGGAGCTGATCAAAATGCACAGCAGTAAACTCCTTAAAGAAATGCTGCTGTTATCGTAGGAATATTTTTAATGGTTTCCACCCAAGGCACAGTCTCATGCACATACTCTTTTCACAAGTACCTTTGTTTCAGAGCAAATATTTTCTATTATGGATGTTAATGACTATCTCCAACAAACAAGAGTCTAACCACCGCCCCTTGACATTCAATGGCATTACCATTGCCAAATCCCCCACCATCAACATCCTTCAGGTCACCATTGACCAGAAACTTAGCTGGACCAGCCACATAAATACTGTGGCAACAAGAGCAGGTCAGAGGCTAGATATTCTGTGGCAAGTGTCTCACCTCCTGACTCCCCAAAGCCTTTCTACCATCTACAAGGCACAAGTAAGCTGTGTGATGGAATACTCTCCACTTGCCTGGATGAGTGCAGCTCCAGCAACACTCAAGAAGCTCGAAACCATCCAGGACAAAGCAGCCTGCTTGATTGGCACCCCATCTACCACCTTAAACATTCACTCCCTCCACCACTGGCATACCATGGCTGCAGTGTGTACCATCTACAAGATGCACTGCAGCAACTCGCCAAGGCTTCTTCGGCAGCACCTCCCAAACCAGCGACCTCTACCACCTAGAAGGACAAGGACAGCAGGCGCATGGGAACACCACCACCTCCAAGTTCCCCTCCAAGTCACACACCATCCTGACTTAGAAGTACATCGCCGATCCTTCATCGTCGCTGGGTCAAAATCCTGGAACTCCCTACCTAACAGCACTGTGGGAGTACCTTCACCACACGGGCTGCAGCTGCTCAAGAAAGTGGCTCACCACCACCTTCTCAAGGGCAATTAGGGATGGGCAATAAATGCTGGCCTTGCCAGCGACGCCCACATCCCATAAACAAATTTAAAAAAAATTAAATATAAGTACAAATAGCATTCGCATGACAGGTGCTTATCTGGACAGTGTCTTCAAATTAGCTGCTTCATATCTGAAGCAGGCATGTCAGTAAATTATCAGGAAAACCTGGACCTTTTTCATCAAAAGAGATCTTTGTCAATGATAAATACTTAGGTTATAATGTGATCAGGATCATTCCAGGCCAAACCTAACCTTATAAAAGAGACAGCAGGAACATCTGGCAGACTTTGATATTATTTATCATGTCATGAAAACATTAGGTTTCAACCCAACCTTGCCTAGGGCACTATAATTCTACATTAATAATACTGCACACTACACTAGATGCAGTAAAGGGGTTTAGAAGTAATCTACTTATATTGAAAATTCTTCTTTTGGCTAATACCAATGCTTCAGCGAATCTAAAAATGCCTGGGATACATGTACAAGAAAGTAACTGCATGCCCGCATTAAATATTTTTTAACAACCAGCATTAGTCCACCATTGTCGTATACAAGATTGGCCCCAGTGTGATACTATGGACCTGAAAATCCAATGCTAAGCATCGTAGCACTGAGGCATGAGACCTACTCAGCGTCAATTGTGCTCCATGCTCCATAATATACACTGACTGCATAATAAGTGCATAGAGCCTGTGCAGTGAATGTTTTCAAGGATCATTAGGCCCCACATTTCAATACAAATTAGGCCAAATCAAGCCATAGCTCTATAATGTAGCTGGAGTGCCTGACTATAGCTGCAGATGCTATGCATTCATTTGGAAAGGGTGCTTAAGGGGATTCCTGATCAAAAAATAGAAATTGTGCTCCTGGTTGGCTCTCTCCTTGTTCCAGGGTCTATCCATCCTTGCTGTCCTTATTTTTTTTGGCCTCTAATAGCTAGCTGCGGCAAGGGTACTTAGGTCCACACTGCCTTAATCCAAAAGCGAAAGGGCAGCACTGTTCAAGCAGCCAGCAGCCCTTCACTGACTGCTGCCACCTGATATTCCTGCCCCCCAATCCATGTGGTTCTTCCAGCACATCATGTGGCCTGTGCCAGGAGCACCACTTAAACAATAAATGAGCTAAGCTCAGTGGGGCGTAGTGATCTCAGGCTGTTCCATGTTAGGACTACATTATCTGCCTTTATATTTAAACGACTAATGAATCTGGTCAGACACAACACCCTTGAAACTTTGTCATTCTCATATTGTACGCAGTCAGTTCCACTTATTGTGCTCCCTGACCTCATACACAGTTAGACAGTTTGGCGTATGTGATAAGTGCACATTTAATTGAAAACTCATTGGCCCAGAAACTGCTTAAAAAATAACAGTGTGTGAACAGCACAAGCCGTTATTAATGCACAAATCGGCCAGCAACTTGCGGTGAGGAAGAGATACATCATGAATTGCAAATCGCCACAAGTTGCTGGCCGATTTGAGCCGCTCCGCAGTTAGCTTCGTGAAAACGGTATTGCACACTTAATATCTCCGTGAGTTTCATGAAGTTGCTGTATTTGCACATTAATTGATCATTAAACTCAACACAGAAAGTTAAGTCTAGTCATTAATAATGTAAGTACCCTTTTAATGGTGTGATGATTATTAATGGCTGCCAATCAACCTCTCTGACCCAGAAAGTGAACAATTGTGTGAAGAAAGTGTGGAGTCTCATTTCTTCAAGTAGTGAATTGTTGTTGGAGATTTTAAAAATGTCAAATTTTAAAATAAAATACAATTACTTTTCCATTCTGTCTCTTTTTTTCTCTCTCTCTTAATGCAATGTTTCTTTCCCTATCTCTTTATTTCTCTTTCTTTAAATGATTTGATGTTGAATTCACCCACTCTAATTTGCTCTCCTTCTCAGTCCTTCCTCTGATTATTTTTCAATCCTTAAATCTCATTGGCCCGGTCAGGGAAATGAACGGAATGCGCCTATGGGGACCCTCCTTTGAGAACTTGCTGGCAGGCAATGCATAGTAGAGGGAAGCGTAGTGACCCACGGATCCCAGGGGTGCACCGTATGCAGAAGTGTATTGGGGATCACGTGGGCCGGTGCCCCAATCAGCAAACAGAACGTCTCTCATTCACCCCAGTTTCTCACTTATGAGCCAACCAAATTTTTATCGTGGGAAATTACTTATATGTAAATACTTGCAATTCAAGTAAAATGCAGTACCTTTCTATTCGCATCCAAAGGTAAAAATAGAGGATATATGCCAGGCTACAGTGGAATGTTATTTTGTATATTATTGAAAATTTTTGGAAGAGTTTTCTACTCTGATGGGGGCTGACAGTAAGTTTAAAAGACTGGCTTGTAGTTTAAGCTTTTAAAATTAAATATCTACTTGGATTTCCAAAAGGTCCTTTTCCAAACAGGCCTTGTGCCAGTTTGCACCAGCCGTAGAATGTTCATACGTAATTGCTGAGCAGTTGGTGGGCAATTAGCAAAACTCTGCACCAGCAATTAGGTTTTCAATGTCGGAGCAGGTGACCTGTCAAGTCAGAACTTGACAGATCGTAAGTTCAGGATTTAGCGCATGCTGTCCATTTCAAAGGCGGCAAGACGGCGTACTCTCAGACTATGCCTTCATACCCACCCCAAATTCTGCCCCAGTGTTTAAGGAGATGCACTGTTTGTCCCATTGTTCATCAAGGTCCCAGATACCCTGTTGCCCCTCGCTGCGCTGTTATCAGCGTACACTTCCAGCAACTTTGTGGAAAAAAATATTTTTGAGTTGAAGGGTTAGCCCAACTAACAGGTTGCCATTAGATGCCCGCTTCAGCAAATTCAGAGCCAATATGAGTAGTTGTAGTGTCTGTTTCTGCTGTAGGTGGCACTGTGATAGGTATTTTCAATGTTAAATGAGTATTGTGACACACAATAGCTGCTATTTTATAGTAAGAAGTATATTACCATGGTGATTGCTTACGCTGGCCAGTGGGTTTCACAAACTGATCAAAGTGCCTAATTTCAATTGCATTCAGTAACTAAGGGGGTAGAGTTTCCGCTTTGGGTGCGATCGGCACCAAAAATTGCTGGTTTAGAGAAGTGGATCCTTTTCTCAAGTTTCCCCTCCAACTCATTTGCATGTTGCCGAACGTAAAATCTGCCAAAGCAATCGGGCAGCGTTTCAGAACATAGGCCTAGAAATTCACTATGGCCCCGCCAGCTGCCTAGCGCCCAAAAGTTAGCGCTGGGCGGGAAGCCTATAGCGATCGTCAGATATTCATTGTTAGCGCCCCAATTCGGAAGCGGGCGCTATACCAGGGTCTGCCCGCCTCCGCTTGGTGCGCTGACACTGAATATCAGCGCTCTTGGCACCGCTGCGCCAGGCGCTGCGCAGCGGCAGGCTGCGGTACTGCAGGCCTCCTCCTTCTCTTAAGGGGGAGCTGCCTGCAACGGGGAGATCGCCGCTGGATAGTGCCGGCAAATGAGCCCGGCACCACGGAGAAGTGCCGGGCTCGCGAAAAGCAGCCGGCAATGCCGCGGGGGGGGGGTGGAGGAGGCCGGGGAAGGAGGTGCGGGCAGGCGGCCGCCGCAAAAGCGGCCGGCCGCACCTTCCGCTTTAAAGCGCCCCACTAAGGCAGCAGGACGGCCCCGTTTTCTGGTCGCTGTTTGCGGCCGCTTCGGAGGAGGCGGCCGCAACTAAATATGGGGATCGGCGTGGTTTCGGGGCGGAACCGGGGCACTGCGCACACCGATGACGTCATCGGTGCCGGCGCAGCGCTAACGGCTACCGCCGCCAATACCGCTGCGCTGAATATCTGCGCAAACTCATTTTTGGCGCAAAATCACCCTCTAGGCGTTAACTGGGCGCAAAGCTGGCAGCGTCTTAATGAATTTCTAGGCCATAATTATTTTAAAACATCTTTTACTTTAAAAAATATTCCTTGATGTATTTTAAAGTGGTAACTTTGTGCAGTTTGATTAATACTGTACAGCTGAAAATGGGTTTATCACAAAAAATAAGCTTTTAATCAGAGTGTCTCGACCACCACCTGTGAGAAACCTGATTTTAAATAACTGAAAATTGCTTTTAAAAACTGTGCAGAACCATTTGCTAGTTATATTGGTGTAGGTAGTCAGTTCCTTAGTAAAAAAATTTTTTTTAATTCAAAAGCTTTTAAAACGTGCCTTTTAGAGTCCTTGGCCTAGAAATTCATTGTAGCCACTGTTGGGGCGTTAAAGTCGGGCGGCCGCTAAAGTTTGCGCCCGCCGCCAAATCGAGGTCACTTCTGCGATATTCATTAGCTTCGCCCTAAGAGTTTGCTCCAGCGCTAAAACTGGTGCTGGACGCCTCTCTTTAGGCGCTAAGCCGGAGGTGCTGAGCGAGAGCGCCCAGGCCGGGCGCAGCGCAGGTGCGGCCATCTCGTGATTGACAGCAGACACCCTGGCGCCGGCCAGCTCTTAAGAGGGAAGGGTCGACTTTGTCTGCTGCCACGCCCTGGATAGTGGAGCCCTCCAGCTAGGCCTGAACACTGCTGCTGGACCCAAATAGCGCCTGAAGCCATGCAGAGGGCCCGTGAACGAGCGCAGCGCTTCTCAGAGCGTGATCTGAGTGTGCTGGTTGGTGGTGTGGAGAAGAGGCGCCATATTTTGTACCCAGACAATGGCAGGAAGGCGCCGGTCCGCGCCTACCGGAGAGCCTGGAGGCATGTCGCCAGCAAGGTGTCAGCCAACAGCGAGGTCCCCAGGACCGGTGTCCAATGCCGCAAAATGTTTAATGACCTCACTCGGATTGTCAGGGTGAGTACCCTTTCCAGTGACCTCCTCATCCTTGCATGTGCACCTCACATTATGGGCAAAGGGACCTGAAAGCCCTAATGGCCAGCCCTCATCCAGCAGCTATGGAACAGGCATGAACATCAATTGCACATTCTGCACTTAACATACTGGCCAAGCTATTCCACCATGGGAGGCAGTGCACACAAGATCAGGGCGACACACTGGCCAGGCTATTCCACCATGGGAGGCAGTGCACACAAGATCAGGGCGACACACTGTACTTAGAGGCCGTCCTTTCTCTTGCAGGCCAAGCTGACTAATAATCGGAAGAGCCGGACTGCAACCGGGGAAGGCCGACCCCAGATCCAGCCGCTCACCGAGCTTCAACATCGCGTGGAGCGCATCATGGGTAGCCGGGTGATTGGCCCCGTTGCATGTGGAGATGCCGACCCTGTTCTGGGCACCAATGGTAAGGACATCCACGTTTGGACCTCTCTCGTCCCACTTGCGCATCAGATCTACATCCTTTGCCACTGTCCGACCAATGCGCTGAATGCCACCACTCATGCATCCCTCGCTGACGCCCTCTCCTCACTCTAAAGCTACTCTTGTGCCTTCCTGGTTTCAGATGGTGAGGAGGAGGTCCCTGAACTTGCCAGTGACAGCCCCTCAGAGGAGGAGGAGGAGGAGGAGCAAGAGGAAGGCGGCCCATCAGGGGAACCCTCAGCCGTGGCAACCCATGCCAATGTAGGGGACACGTCTTCCCTGGAGGGGAGCGTCGCGGAAGTGTCGGAGGGGAGGGGAGCTCATGGGACCTGCGGCCTGCAGAAACGCGGGAGGGGGGTGCCAGCTCGGCGGCCTTCTCCCCAGAGGGGGGAAGGGTCAGAGGGGAGTCCAATTGCTGGGCCCAGCGGCCTCCAGCAACACAGGAAGGGTCGGCCAGCTCGGCGGCCTTCTCCCCAGAGGGAGAGTCCGGCCTCCAGTCCGGAGATGGTCTTCACCGAGGAGATGGAACGCCTCGAAGACTTGTCCGCGGACTCGGAGCGCCGGCACACAGAGCTCATGGGGGCAGTGGCACGGTTGCATGAGGCCATCGAGTCCCTCTCTCGGAGTGTCACCGACGTCGGGGCCTCACAGGCCATCAGTTTGGCGACATTCGGGGCAGCTCAGGCAGCGAGTGGGCAGCTGATCAGTGGTGCCGTGCAGTCACTGGGTGCTCTGATGAGGTCACTGAACAGGTCAACACGGGCACTCAATGCTGCCACACTCGCTGTGTCAGCCAGGCATCGCCAGGGCACCCGGCGCGCTGCAGCAGCACAGCGGTCTGTCCCTCGGCAGATTGGTGCGCATGCTGCAGTGCTGACCCGGGCGAGTGCCAGTGTCTCAGGCGACCCGCGAGCGCCTGCCATCCGCCAGCTTGCCCCCATTCCCCCAGCCGCCACTGCCACTCCCCCAGTGGAGCTGCCAGGAGCTGCTGCAGCGACTGATGCTGGCCAGCCACAGCTGCAGCATTCAACAGCCGCCCGCTCGACGGCCAGACCTCGACTAGGCCGACCCCCAAGGGCATCTGCCGTCACGACATGTGCCCCTCTGGCGCCTGCCCCCAGCCTTGCAGCAGCCAATGGCCTTACTTTGAGGAGGAGCAGCAGGGCGGGCAGGGGCCACACAAAGATGGCCAAGGCATCGACCTAGCGGGCCAAAAAGTCGAATGTGTGGCCAGTTGTGTTTGTTTTTTGAGGCCGAGAATTGGATGTGTGTTTTTTGAGGCCGAGAATTGGATGTTTGTTTTTTGAAGGCCAAGGATGGGATGTTTGTATTTTAGGAAGTCCGAGGTTGACGGCCATTTTAGTTGCACTGTTTTGTTAATACTCTCCAGGTTGTGGGAGCGAGTAATGTGTTTGAGTGTTTTTTGGGGGTTTCGTCTGTTTTTGGTTTTCATGTGGGAAGGGCCCTGAGTTTGTACAATAAAGCATTTTATTTATTAACATTGTCCATGTTTGATCTTTGAAGTGTTTGTTGCCTTAACCGGCTGAGGGCTTGCAGAGCGGCTGCAATCATGTTCTTTCATTGGCACAAGCCATTCCCTGACAGGGGGCCTAGAAGTGACGTTCAATAAGCCGCCGACGGGCGGCCCTTGGACCTTGTGCCTCCCTCCTGGGCTGGTACTCCTCGTCCTCCTCCTCCTCATGCTCCTCCTGCTCCTCCTCCTGAGGTGGGGGTCCAACGTGAGGTGGCAAAGCCTGAGTCCTGCGGATAGCCAGGTTGTGCAGCATGCAGCAAACGACGACGAATTGGGACACTCGGTCCTGTGAATACTGGAGGGCTCCCCCGGAGCGATCGAGACAGCGGAACCGTTGCTTGAGGATGCCGATTGTTTGCTCTATGATGTTCCTAGTCGCTTGATGGCTCTCGTTGTATGCCTCTTCAGCAGGGGTCGTGGGCGCGCGGAGCTGGGTCATGAGCCAGGTACACAAAGGATAGCCTTTGTCCCCGATAAGCCATCCTCTTGGGAGAGGCTGTGCCTGGAACATGTCAGCCACAGTTGTCTGTCGCAGGATAAAGGCATCGTGGCTGCTGCCTGGAAAGCGGGCATTGACAGCTAGGATGTGCTGCCTGTGGTCACACACCAGCTGTACGTTGAGGGAATGGTAGCCCTTCCGGTTGCGGTAATCCTCGGCATGCTCCAGAGGTGCCCGCAAAGCCACATGCGTGCAGTCAATGGCGCCCTGCACCATGGGGAAGCCCGCTATTCTTGCAAATCCCACTGCACGCTGCTGCTGCTTCTCCAGGGTCATGGGGAAGGAGATGAATTGATGTCTCCTTGTGAAAAGGGCTTTGGTCACCTGGCGGATGCAGCAATGCACGGCGAACTGGGAGATGTTAGCGATGTCCCCAGCAGCGGATTGGAAGGAGCCGGTGGCATAGAAGTTGAGAGCCACCGTCACCTTCACTGCCACCGACAGAGATGTCCTGCGCATCAGCTGTGGCTGCAGATCTCTCTGAAGCAGCTGGCAGATGTCTGCAACCACCTCCCTTCTGAATCGCAGCCTCCTTACACACATCGCGGCAGACATGGTCAGATAGGAGGACTGCTGGCGGTATTCCCTGGGTGGGTAAGGCCTCAGTTGGCGACGCCTGTTGCCCCCTCTGCGTCTTGCCCTTCTGGCATAAGGCTGAAAGTCAGCGTTGGCACCCAATACAGCCCCCATTATATGCTGGGAAGCAATGAGTTCTCAATGAAGGCAAAGATAATTGCTAAGCTCTGGCCTGAGCCAAAAATACCTGTCCTAGTGTTGGTCCAAACCAGTAAGCTCTCCTCCTTGGTCTCTCTCCAAAAAACCGTTGCACAAGAGTGAATGCTGCAAAATGGCTGCCCTTTATAGTGCAGGGTAAGTGCCCTTTAATTTGTGCTCCCCGCGGCCCGCCTCGGCTGTGTACCGTTCCACTTCACAGTCGTTCGGGCCGCCCGGCGCACAATGGGGCGGCGCGAATGAAGTTCCGGTTCGGGGCGCACAAAGGGCGTTGCACTAGTAAATGACGTCATGATCTGCGCGCGCAGCAGGGCGCGCGCTAAGACTTTGCGCCGGCGCTAAATGTGTACTGAAGTTGGGGCGAGGCGCAGATCGCGCTGCGCCCGGGCGCTAAGCGCCTAGCGCTCGAGATCTACTCCTCCTAAGGCGCTAACGGCTGGCGCGCCCAATTGAATTTCTAGGCCCTTATGCCTAAAAAACCTTAATTTTTGGAGCTTCCTCAAAGGCCCGCAAAGGAGAGCAATTAGTGGAAACTCCCAATGGCAAATAATTCAATCTGGGGCATGGCTAGTTTTGTGGGCGGGGCTGGCTACTAGCGCAATTTTTTTTAAACTAACGTAAACGATCGTGGAAACTCGATTTGCACTGAGCGTAATTTGAACTTAAAATTCCGCAATCTTTTGCGGCGGTTACGCCGATTTTGCACAAATTCTGCTGGAAGAAACCAGTGCAACCGAGCGGAAATCCCTGCCCAAAATATCTATATATATAAAGCGGCTCTTCTGTCTGTCCCGATGTCTGTCTGTCCCGATGTCTGTCTGTCTGTCTGTCTGTCCGTTCTCTATACGTTTGAAAGTTACAGAGTGTACCGACGCGCGCGTCGCCTCAAAAGAAAGCTTGCGATTCCGGACCGGTCATAGGCGTATTTACGTTTCGGCCGGACAAAAATCCCGCCCGCGGTATCCCAAAAACGTTCAGCGTTCCGCTCATTAGCATCTCATTAGCGACCGTGTGACGTCGAGGTCCACCAATCGGACGGCGGGTTCCTTCCTACATTTGAGTGTCGAGTGACTCGACGATTGACCAATCCTACGCTTCGGTGACCTGACCGGTCGACCAATCGGTGCGTGTGTGGGCGGGCCTTATCCTTCTGAACCGAGGTGAGTGGCCGCCATCTTGATTTTTCACAATTTTTTCCCCCACACTTTGTGTGTTAGGGAACTAAGGTAAATATTTTAATGATGTGTTAGGGAATTAAATAACAATTTAATAGGGGGGGGGGAGAGCCTCGGGAAATCGCGGGGGGGGGAGAGCCTCGGGAAATCGCGGGGGGGGGAGAGCCTCGGGAAATCGCGGGGGGCTCGCGCCGCCCGCACTGACCGCGCATGCGCTGCCCGCACTGACTGCGCATGTGCCGCCCGCCTGCCCAAAGCGGCCGTCCATCAGCCGCGCGATACGCGGGGGACCTCAGCTCCGGACCTCAGGCGCTAGGCAGAGGGAGGGGCCGGAGAGAGGGACAGAGGGGAGTGGGGGAGCGCGGGTGGGCGAGGGGAGGGAGACGGGGAAGGGAGGGAGGGAGACAGGGGAGGGGAGGGGGGGAGACCGGGGAGGGGAGGGAGGGAGGGGAGGGAGGGAGGGGAGGGAGACAGGGGAGGGGAGGGAGACAGGGGAGGGAGGGGAGGGAGACAGGGGAGGGGAGGGAGACAGGGGAGGGGAGGGAGGGAGAGGAGGGGGGAGGGGAGGGAGAGGAGGGGAGGGGAGGGAGGGGAGGGGATGGAGGGGAGAGGAGGGGAGGGGAGGGGAGGGAGGGGAGGGAGAGGAGGGGAGGGGAGGGAGGGATAGGACAGGGAGAGGACATGACAGGGAGAGGGGGGACACACAGGGGCAGGGAGACCAAGCGCCCCAAAATTGCCCTCGCAACGCGGGGCTCCCCAGCTAGTATAAAATAAAAGGGTTTAAACAAAATGTTGTAAAAATCAAAACAATTACATATTTCATGATAACATAATTGAATTTATCCATTGAATTATCTAATGCAACTTCTTTTGTGTCTGGGTTAAAGTTTTTACCCGAAGGCCTCAGCCTCTCCCAGAAGCCTGATATTAATATTTTTGCCCAGAACCGTGGTTTCAGTGAACTGAATTTGGATTGTACAGCCTGAGCATGTGCAATGTGTCTCACATCCCAATATGCATTAGCACAGTTTAGTCAGTTATGTTAATTAAATAGTTTCCTTCAGCTTCTAGCACTTTCTATGCAGTAGTTTTTCCTCAAATAATTTTGAAAATCAACAGGATGGGGATGAGGAGGGAATGGAAACCAAGTAAGGAGATGGTGGAAAAGTGAAGGGGTAAGGGACGTGATAGGAGTGACGGAGTGGGGGGTGGGGGGAATCCTGTGTTCTTAGGGAGCGGAGCTGCTCAGCATTACATTTCCAATTGATTACACCCCAAATACAGCCTGCAGCTGTTGGTGGCTATTCTCCCACTACACAATGCCAAAGCACCCACTATCTCCAACCTGAAATGAGAAAAGACTGAGCAGTAGAGAGAGAGACGCAAAGAGTTAAGGGAAGAGAAGCAGAAGAGGAGAGAAAGAGCATCATAAAGACATCAGAGAGCGGTGTGAGATTGGCCATATTCTCCAACTATGTGTAGATAGAATCATAGAATGATACAACACGGAAGGAGGCCATTCAGCCCATCGTGCCTGTGCCGGCTCTTTGGTAGAGCTATCCAATTAATCCCACTCCCTTGCTCTTTCCCCATAGCCCTGTAATTTTTTTTCCTCTTCAAGTATTTATCCAATTTCCTTTTGAATTTTACTATTGACTCTGCTTCCACCACCCTTTCGGGCAGTGCATTCCATATCGTAACAACTCGCTGTGTAAAAAAAATGTTTCCTCACGTTGCCTCTGGTTCTTTTGCCAATCACCTTAAATCTGTGTCCTCTGGTTTACACTACCTCATTTATTCAATGCAGTTTGTCGCAAAACTGTTGCTACACTAATATTCTAGGTTGCTGAACCAAGCGTCTCATTTAGATAACTTTACTCGCTCAAATGGAAATCAGTTTTTATGTTCTATGCTAAGTGAGATTGGATTAGCTCTCGAAGAATGTTGATATTGGTGGGATTACCTCATCAAAATTGGGTTCAAAAGATTCATTTCTACGGCTGTTGCTGCTGCCAGAGTGAAAAAAAAACCTATTAATGCATTGTTCAAGTGAAAAGCTATTTTGCACATTTGCTTCTGACAAATTTGTATCAAATATCACTGCAGATGGAACAAGAGCTGAAAAAAAGAGGTACAATTACACCAGACTTGGTGAATGCTGCTGATTCAAAGGTCAGAGAAACCACACAGCCAGCCTTTAACATGCTCCCCATTCTTTAATGTTCAGAGTTAATATGTAAACCGTAAAAGTTCATGTTCTGAACTGAAATCAAGTGGAATATTGGACAATAATAAGCATTTTAATTCTTCTACTGGTAATCGTCTAACTTTCACTATTTCTGTAACTGTTTTAAATGTAACGTGGACAAATTACATTCAATTGTGTTCGAAGATATAGGATTGAAATTCTACTTCTTCACAATAAGTTTTTATAAATGTTTATATTTATTTTATTACCTGGCACTTACACGTTAGTCTGACTAGAATGTTCAGAAATCCCAACTCTATTGAAACCCACTTTAACTACCTTTTGCAACCATTCCTGGCTATATTTCATTGCCTGGCCTAGAGTGGCTTTATTGCAAAAAATTGAACTCTTGGCTTAGCCTGGCTCGGTCTGACCTTTCCTACCGCAGCCAAATGGTCAATAGCTTGTTACTTCCTTCCGGTTTGGGCTACCCTTAATGTGGAGCATAATGGCCAGTATGATAAATAACATAGGAAAGTCGCAGTACAGGTATAAAATTGCTTTGCCAGAGCAACTACTTGGTGGGTTTAGAGTTATCCAGATTTCTATCCTTAACAGGAAGGTGTAAGCCACAGTTATCATCCCACTTGACAGATTAGGATTATTTCAAATTTATCAATCAAGTTAACATATTTCTGAAATGGCACACACAAGCTTCCGCTTTCTAATACAGCTATCAGTTCCCAGGTTTCTGTTTACTTGTCAATAGTCTAATTCTGAGAAATATCTCAAAATTAAAATTCTTATCGGCTCTTTTGCTTCCACTTGTGCTTGGGTTCATAGTATTAATTGGTCAGTTTCCATTTGTGCACTTCAATTATGGTGGCAATTTTAGGCCAGATTTATAAAGGGGAATTTTCCAATTTCCCACTCCCACTGGGGAGCCTAATAATGGCCGGAAAATCAGGGCAGTGGTCACCCAAATTTCCGATATGCAGTCATTAGCTGGAAACCCTCTTGCCGCAGGTGTAAAGTTAGAAAGTTATCCATTTCTTGCGCCCATACTAGTTATCATGCACAGGGGGTGTTTTGTAACTTAAGATGCTGGCAACTGTCTCAATATTGACATCATCTATCAATTGGTGGTCTTGCATATGTATGTCTGTTTTTCCAATCTATGATCATTTTTTGTTTGCTTTCTTTGTTTATGTAGGATTACTGACCCTCTGGTAAATTGTCTTTCAATTTGTCTTTATCCAAAGGCAGGAGTAAATGCTCTTAAATAAAGCATGTCCTTGTTTCCAGAATTTTGTTATTGACAAAATAAAATGGTACAATAAAATGCAAGCATGAAAAGAAAATAACAGGTAAGTCATATTCAATACTTTGCAGAATTGATCAGATAGCCATATTTGCTCCAACCTTTAGGCAGACAAATAACTAAGATATTCAAGCAAGTGTTATGGATGATGTATGTCCTCTTTAGTCTCAAGCATTGGTTAAGGCGTTCCTTCAGACACATTTTCATTTGCATGACGACTATGTGTGCAGGAAGTGTGTCCAGCTGCAGCTCATGTGGGACCGCATGACGGCCCTTGAGCTGCAGATGGACTCACTTTGGAGCATCCACGATTCTGAGAGGGGTGTGGATAGCACATTTAGTGAGTTGGTCACACCGCAGGTTAAGGCCAGCGTAGACAGTACATGGGTGACCAAAAGGCAGAGCAAGGGCAGGAAGGTAGTGCAGAAATCCCCTGGGGTTGTCTCCCTTAGCAACAGGTTCACCGCCTTAGGTACTGTTGTCGGGGGGGGTGACGCATCGGGGGAAGGCACCAGCAGCCAGGCTCATGGCACCATGACTGGCTCTGTTGCAAAGAAGGGAGGGAAAAAGAGTGGCAGGGCTATAGTAATAGGGGATTCGATTGTAAGGGGAATAGATAGGGGTTTCTGTGGTCGCGACCGAGACTCCAGGATGGTATGTTGCCTCCCTGGTGCAAGGGTCAAGGATGTCTCGGCGCGGGTGCAGAACATTCTGGAGGGGGAGGGGGAACAGCCAGTTGTCGTGATACATGTTGGTACCAACGACGTAGCTAAAAAAAGGGAAGAGGTCCTACAAGTAGAATTTCGGGAGTTAGGAGCCAAGCTAAAAAGTAGGACCTCGAAGGTAGTAATCTCTGGATTACTACCAGTGCCACGTGCTAGTAAGAGTACAGAGAACAGGATAGTTAGGCTAAATACGTGGCTTGAGCAGTGGTGTAAGAGGGAGGGTTTTAAATTTTTGAGGCATTGGAACCAGTTTTGTGGTAGGTGTGACCTATACAAAAGGGATGGTCTACACCTGTGCAGAGATGGAACTGATGTTCTCGGGGTAATTTTTGATAAAGCAGTTCGGGAGCATTTAAACTAGTATGGCAGGGGGCTAGAAACCTATGTAGTGAAATAGAGGAAAGTGAAAGGCAGACAGAAATAAATGATAAAAGGGTGAGGAACAAAAAACAAAGGGCCAAACTAATTCATAAAAAATGTGAGCATAAAAAAAGCCTGAGGGTTTTATACCTTAATGCGAGAAGCATCAGGAACAAGGTAGATGAATTAGCTGTGGAAATAGAGGTTAATAATTATGACCTAATTGGGATTACGGAAACATGGTTGCAGGGTGAGCAGGGCTGGGAGCTTAACATACAGGGGTATTCAGTATTTAGGAAGGATCGACAAAAAAGAAAGGGAGGAGGGGTAGCATTGCTAGTAAAAGAGGGGATAAATGCAATTGAAAGGAAGGATATTAACTCAGTTAATACAGAATCTATATGGGTGGAGCTAAGAAATAGCGAGGGGCGGAAAACATTAATAGGAGTGGTATATAGGCCTCCAAATAGTAAAATAGAGGTTAGGGAGGGCATCACGAGGGAAATTAGAGAAGCGTGCAATAAGAGCACAGCTGTCATCATAGGTGACTTTAACTTACATATAGATTGGACTAGCCTAATCAGTAAAAATAATGAGGAGGAGGAATTCCTTGAGTGTTTGAGGGATGGTTATCTGGATCAATATGTCGAGGAACCAACTCGGGAACAGGCTATATTGGACTGGGTACTGTGCAATGAGAAGGGACTAATCAGTAATCTTGTTGTACGGGGACCCTTGGGTCAGAGCGATCATAACATGATCGATTTCTCACTCGAAATGGAGAGCGAAGAAATTGACTCAGAGACTAAGGTCCTGAATTTAAACAAGGGGAATTATGATGCCATGAGACGGGAACTGAGTAGGTCTGATTGGACAACGTTCCTGGGAGGACTGGAGGTAGATAAACAATGGCAAACATTTAAAGATAGAATGACAAAATTGCAAAAATTGTTTATACCAATCTGGCATAAAAGGAAATCTAAAAAGGTGACTCAACCGTGGATAACAGGGGAAATTAGAGACAGCATAAAATCCAAAGATAGGGCGTATAAAATAGCCAAAAAAAGCGCCAGAGCGGAAGATTGGGAACAGTTTAAGATAGAGCAAAGGAGGGCAAAGGGCATAATCAAGAGGGGCAAAATAGCTTACGAAAACAAGCTGGCGGAAAATATAAAAACTAACTCCAAAAGCTTTTATAAGTATATCAAAAGGAAAAGACTGGTGAAAACCAAAGTTGGTCCATTGCAGTCAGATACGGGGGAATATATAATGGGAAATAAGGAAATGGCAGATCAACTAAATGCATACTTTGGGTCAGTCTTTACGAAGGAAGACACAAAAAACCTCCCTGGGATATCGGGAAAAATAGGGACATTGGCAAAGGAGGAACTGACGCAAATCAATATCTCTAAGGATATGGTGTTAAGGAAGCTAAAGGGATTGAAGGTGGACAAATCCCCAGGGCCTGATAACATGCATCCTAGGGTACTGAAGGAGGTGGCCCTAGAGATAGCGGATGCACTAAGGATGATTTTTCAGAATTCATTAGACTCGGGAACAGTGCCGATGGATTGGAGGGTAGCTAACGTTACCCCACTATTCAAAAAGGGGGGTAGGGAAAAAGCAGGTAATTACAGACCTGTAAGCCTTACATCAGTTGTGGGCAAAATGCTGGAGTCCATCATTAAGGATGAAATAGCGGAGCACTTAGCAAATGGGGACAGGATAGGACAGAGTCAACATGGATTTACAAAGGGTAAATCGTGCTTGACTAATCTATTGGAATTTTTTGAGGGAGTAACTGGTAGAATAGATGGGGGAGAGCCAGTAGATGTGGTGTACCTGGACTTCCAAAAGGCCTTCGATAAGGTCCCACATAAAAGATTAGCATGGAAAATTGAGGCTCATGGGATAAAGGGGAAAGTTTTGGCGTGGATAGGGAACTGGCTGTCAGATAGAAAACAGAGAGTTGGAATAAACGGCTCATTTTCTGAATGGCAGGCAGTAACAAGTGGGGTACCACAGGGATCTGTCCTGGGCCCCCAGCTGTTCACAATTTACATTAATGACCTGGATCAGGGAGTCGGATGCAGCATTTCCAAATTTGCAGACGACACTAAACTAGGAGGGGGGGTGGGCTCAGAGGAAGAGACCAGGAAGCTCCAGAGCGATTTGCACAGACTGGGCGATTGGGCGGATAAATGGCAGATGCACTATAATGTGGACAAGTGCGAAGTTATCCACCTTGGGTGCAGGAACGGGAGGGCAAATTATTATTTAAATGGCAATAGATTGGGAGAGGGGGAAGTACAGAGAGACCTGGGTGTTCTTGTACACCAGTCACTGAAGGCGAGCATGCAGGTGCAACAGGCGGTCAAGAAGGCAAACGGTATGCTGGCCTTCATAGCAAAAGGGTTAGAATACAGGAACAGGGATACCTTGCTGCAGCTGTACAGGGCACTGGTGAGACCACACCTCGAGTACTGTGTACAGTTTTGGTCGCCTCATCTGAGGAAGGATGTTCTTGCCATGGAGGGGGTGCAGCGGCGATTCACCAGGCTGATACCAGGAATGGCGGGAATGACCTATGAGGAGAGACTATGTAGTTTAGGGATGTACACACTGGAGTTTAGAAGATTGAGAGGGGACCTCATAGAAGTGTATAAAATTCTGACAGGTCTAGACAGACTGGATGCAGAAGGAATGTTTCCCTTGGCGGGTGAGAACAGAACTAGAGGACATAATTTAAGGATAAGGGCTAAACCATTTAGGACAGAGATGAGGGGGAATTTCTTCACTCAGAGAGTGGTGAACCTGTGGAACTCATTGCCACAGAGGGCAGTGTACGCCAGCTCATTAAATATATTTAAGAGGGAATTAGATATATTTCTACGGGCAAAAGGGGTTAAGGGTTACGGAGAGAAGGCGGGGACGGGATACTGAATTAAAGGATCAGCCATGATCTCATCGAATGGCGGAGCAGGCACGAAGGGCCGAATGGCCTACTCCTGCTCCTATCTTCTATGTATGTATCTATGTATCTTGTGTATATTCTGGATGGATTTCTGTTACAGATTGTTAAATTCAAGTCATTCTGATTGTCATTAGGCAATTAATGCATTCATTTCTTATGAATGTTGTGATTGTAAGAAAATAAATCCTCTATTGAAAGGGATCAGTTTGCCGAGACCACTTCACAGAAAAATATAATTGAACAATATGACAACTTATCCCCATGAATCTTTTATCACATATATACTGGCTGTTATTTGTCAGAAATCAACTATAGTTTATCGATAATCAGTAACATAGTAATTATATCACAATGTCTCAATTATTGATGTCCACTATACAACTGGCAATCAAAAATGAAAGGATATAAAAAGCAGAGAAAACCTTTTCCTGTATATTCCACTGTATAAATTATTTTTAAAATGGATACCCAGTGGATTTCCAGTAACATTCCTCGTGCTGCAAATATCAGGGAGTTGGGCTCAAGAGTGGATTTGGGACTCAGAGTGAGGGTTTTGAGTGAACACACAGCCTAGTATAGTGTGCAGACCAACAGGTCAGCCAATTTTCAGAAGATTAATACTGTTACATTCTGAAAATCTGATGATCTGCTGCTCTTGATTCTGAGTCAGCCTGTGCAGATGCTAAAAGTTCTGCTCCTACTTTGCTGCATTAGGCTACTGTGTTGCTGGTTGAGGTGGGAGATTGCTCCACTGGCCTTCAGAAGAAAAATTGGGGCACAAGATCCAAGGGTGGGTACAAGGGACTGAGGGATCAGGTGGTAGACAGGACCGCAAGTAAACCAATGCAAGACCACCTGGGCCTAAAGAATCGCTCACTGCGGCATACCCAGCCTCTGTCCTGCTAAAGTAGCCACGGCATTTATGTGGCTGGTCCAGTTGAATTTCTGGTCAATGGTGACCCCTTAGGATGTTTTAGGTGAGGGACGCGGTGATGGTAGCGCTGTTGAATGTCATGTTGGAGATGGTCAATGCCTGGCACTTGTGTGATGAGTAAGTTACTTGGCACTTTTCAGCTCAAGCCATGCTGTATGCAGCTATGGACTGCTTCATTATCTAAGGAATTGTGAATATGTAATCATCGGTGCATAGCCCTACTTCTGACCTTATAATGGCAGAAAGGTCATTGATGAAACATCTGTAGATAGTTGCACCTAGAACATTACTCTGAGGTACTTTTGCAGTAATGACCTGGGGCTGAGGTCACTGGCCTCCAATAATCACAACCATCTTTACTATTTGCCAGATATAACTCCAGACACTGGAGAGTTTTGCCCCTGATCCCTATTGACCAGTTTTATTGGAGCTCCTTGGTGTCACACATGATCAAGTGCTGTTTAGATGTCAGGAGCAGTCACTTTCACCTCAAAACTGGAATTCAGGGGCTAGAAATTCATTATAGCCAAGGAATGGGCGGTATCAGTAGAAAAGTTGGAAAATTAGCACTAGGCACAAATGCTTTAGACTGCACGCAAAATTGGTCCTCACTGCTCAATAAAATGATTGGAGTCCTAAATCAAGCCTTAAAACCCAAGCTTATTGGTGTTAGACTTAAAGGGTGGACAAATATTGGGTGCAGTCTAATCGCAACTCATCATTGCTACAGGCTTTTTTCACTACTTAAAGGGGAGGTTCATTGATGCTGCAGCACCTCATTCTCAGGAATGCTGGCTATGCAGCTGCCGCAGCAAGCAAAAGCAAAACAAAGAGAAGGAGCCGGAGGACTGAACGAGGTGTGCTCATGGCAGGTCCATGCCCCAGGGAGAGAGCCTGCAGATTCTCCGATGAAGCATTGGAGGCATTGGTGTTCGCTGTGGAGAGACGGAGGGTGGTGCTCTACCCAGCAAGTGGCAGGAGGCCCTCACCACAAGTCTTCCGCACCATGTGGAGGGAGGTAGTGCAGCATGTCTCGGGCAGCACTGTGATCCCCAGGACCCACACACAGTGCAGGAAGAAATTTATCGACCTCACTCGGGTGGTGAGGGTGAGTGAATGCTTCAACAAATGCTACATACCACTATCTGTAGCACAATCATTACACACTGCCCAAAGCGCCACACCCCCAGCACTCACCCACCAACAATCTCTACCTACCAACACTCACAGCCACCTCTCTCACCTTTCACACAATGACAGCTATTCAACTATGGCAGGCACATCACCCAAACACATTGCTCCACATTCACTCACACACTTTCCTTTATCTTGCAGGCCAAGGTGGCACATAACAGGAGGGAGCAGGAGCACACAGGCGGGGACAAGCCGACACCCAACCACTGTCTGCGCTGGAGAATTGAGTGCTGCAAATCATTGGGCACCAGGTGGTGGGTGCCGTGGCCACCGGTGACGTTGACCCCCTTGGGGATGACAACGGTATGTTCTTCCCTACTCCTTCTCACATCCCACTTTCCCCTCACCCAACAAGCGTTTCACACTTTCCAGCTAATCATGCTGTATGCAGCATTTCTCCCTTCCTGCCCCCCTCCCCTCACCTTAACCCAACTGTTGTGCCTTTATGCTTTCAGATAATCAGCAAGCTCCTGAGCAGCCTGTCCCTGAAGGCACAGTAGAGGTGGGAATTGTATGGAGGGCGCAAAGAATCTCCAAAGGGATATAGCTAGGCTAAGTGAGTGGGCAAAAATCTGTCAGATGGAGTTTAATGTGGGAAAATGCGAGGTTATCCACTTTGGTAGGAAAAATAAAAGAGCAAATTATTATTTAAATGAAGAGAGATTACAAAATGCTGAGGTACAGAGGGATCTGGGGGTCCTTGTACATGAATCACAAAAAGTAAGCGTGCAGGTACAGCAAGTAATTAGGAAGGCAAATGGAATTTTGGCCTTTATTGCCAGAAGACTCCTGATACAAAAGATCCTTCAAATTACTGAATGAAACAGTTGAAATGGGTGAAATGACCAAAAAAAACACTGAAACTGCATTAGCCTGACAGCTGCGAGTGATTACTGATGATCCCTTTAAATAACGTCCCTGGAGCCGGCATCCTGGTGCTGTAAGCCAGCTCCCCCTGTCAGTGTTTACTCCAGGCGGTGTTTTGCAAATCGGGCGGTCAGTGAGCATTGCACAGTCACTGATGTCACAATCTACTTGGCGTTGACATTCCCGGCGGTACCTCTTACCGGTGGCACTACGGCGGGGGGCAGATTTGGCGTGCGGTGCTGGATTCGCCATGCCCTGGCGATACTGGTCTAGCGTCCCATTAGCGCCATCTACTGGCGCTAACGAGAGGCGCTAAGGGGACGATTTTCCCACTCAGGTCTTATATATCCATGTTTGGACCAAGGCTGTAATGAGGTCTGCAGTCAAGTGGTCCTGGCGGAACCCCAACTGGGCATTGGTGAGCAGGCTATTGGTGATTAAGGGTCGCCTGATAGCAATTTAAATATCTGTGTTTAAATATCTGTTGTTTCTTTGAAAAAGCTGGCTTTTGAAGTAATTTTATTTAGAGCAGATATCCAGACTGTAGAGTTAACCATCTGTTTGAGATAATAGCATCAAAACAAATAATTCCCTTCTTAAAGGGCAAATCACTACAAATAAAAGAGCTCCTCTGGAAATAATATAAAGAATGTTCTGTATTCATATCGATAAAGAAACCAAGAATGTTATAGTGCTGATTTCTGAATATCTTTCCAAATAAATAGAAACGATCAATGTTAGAAATCTGAAATATAAACAGAAAATGCTGCAAATACATAATAGGTCAATCATCGTCTGAAATAGAAAGCAATGCTGCTATTTCAGGTGGACCCCTTCATCATACTAGACAGGAGAGCACTTTTATAGGACTAACCAAACAAAGTGCAGCGGGGAGGACAATAAATATGCTACAAAGAGATGGCTAGTGGATTGCACAGCCTTAAGTATTATAAAATCCCAGAGAGAGGTATGGAACGCTGTACATTATACAAAGGCCATCCCAGTAAGGCACAGGAAAGAGCAAGGGTGAGTTAAGCAATGCTCCTAAATGGGATTTTTTTAAAAACCTGAGAAACGTGAATGGGAAAATTCAAGAGATAGCTAAATGTTAAAGGCAAGGTTTAGATTGAGTACAAATAAGGTTATGCAGCACTCGTAATAATGAGTTTCATTATTACAGAGATTCAGAGCTAATCATTGGTCATTGTGAACAATGAAGAAATACATGGGATGGTAAGAAAGTGACTGCTCATCTCCACGATAATTGTGTTCCTGGAAACCATGATATGATTGTATTCACCAGTACGATCCATTCATAAATGAATCAGATAATAGCAATGCTGCCGATTGGATTCCATTATGAGCTGTGCAAAAGTATCCAGTCAAATTCAAGGATAAATTGTGCTTCACTTATTGTTCAACCATAGTGAACCTGATAAACCCATATAGGACATGGGCATGCTAAAGGTTACAATTCTTATTCTCTTTTGTATAGCAAAGTATCTTTTTCCCCATGCCAGTTGTGAAGAATACATTTGGTGAAATTTTGGTAACTAAGTTTGTATTTAATCAGATCTAGCTATATATCCAATTAACAGCATTCTAATTAGACTTAAGAGAAAAGATCAAACATGCCTAAATTAGCCATCCTTTCAATATAATTTACTTTTTTAAGTTTACAACTCTTTTTTTGTTTCTATTTTCTCCACTGACTTTTTTTTGAATGGTCTCCCAGCATCACACTCCATCCAGCACTCAAAGATCAAGGCCATAGATTTAAAAATAAAAACCCTTTCCTCTTCTACAGTCAGAGAAGAGGCTTCCACAATGACTTGTTGTGGTACTGATCCATGCAGACCAGGAAAGTCTCCTGTTAGATAACAGAATGACTGGGATTAGAAATTCAGTCTGTTGTCATCTTATAGGGATGGAGAAGGAAATTCCAGGGTCCCGCTGTCCCAGCCTCCATGGGTAAATGCACCATTTGTTGTGATACAAGCCAGGAAACATCTAGGTTTGATCTCCGGCATGTGCTGAGTTAGCCAACCTCAGGTAGGGTGTCAGTGGGAACTCTACAGTTAGTGATACCTGCGGGAGCGGACTTTACATCGAGCAAGTACGGGATCGCGCTCACTTATGGTGGCTCTGATAATTGAATAGCCTGCAGACATTTACTATCCAGGTTCACATATGAAGAATAGATAGTGGGATGAGATATCACAGCCACACTGATGCAAGTGCCAAATGCTCCACTGAATCCACTCACAGGGATCACTAATTGTTGGTTAATACAGCAGCAACAATCAGTGTCAGTTCAGATCTGAACCCATGTTCTTCCTGCAGCCAGGTAAAAAAAAACTACAAATTAAAAAGGACTTGCACCTACTGATGGTAATCTATGGGTTATTCTAGTGATGGTAATCTATGAGTTATTCTAGTGATGGTAATCTATGGGTTACTCTAATGATGGTAATCTATGGGTTACTCTAATGATGGTAATCTATGGGTTACTCTAATGATGGTAATCTATGAGTTATTCTAATGATGGTAATCTGTGGGTTATTCTAATGATGGTAATCTATGGGTTATTCTAGTGATGGTAATCTATGGGTTACTCTAATGATGGTAATCTATGGGTTACTCTAATGATGGTAATCTATGAGTTATTCTAATGATGGTAATCTGTGGGTTATTCTAATGATGGTAATCTATGGCATATGCTAATGATAGTAATCTATGAGTTATTCTAATGATGGTAATCTATGGGTTATTCTAGTGATGGTAATCTATGGGTTATTCTAGTGATGGTAATCTATCAGTTATTCTAATGATGGTAATCTATGGGTTATTCTAATGATGGTAATCTATGAGTTATTCTAATGATGGTAATCTATGGGTTATTCTAATGATGGTAATCTATGGGTTATTCTAGTGATGGTAATCTATGGGTTATTCTAGTGATGGTAATCTATGGGTTATTCTAGTGATGGTAATCTATGGGTTATTCTAATGATGGTAATCTATGAGTTATTCTAATGATGGTAATCTATGGGTTATTCTAATGGTGGTAATCTATGGGTTATTCTAATTATGGTAATCTATGGGTTATTCTAGTGATGGTACTCTATGGGTTATTCTAATAATGGTAATCTATGGGTTATTCTAATGGTAGCAATCTATGAGTTATTCTAATGATGGTAATCTATGTGTTATTCCAGTGATGGTAATCTATAGGTTATTCTAATGATGGTAATCTATGGGTTACTCTAATGATGGCAATCTATGGGTTATTCTAATGATGGTAATCTATGGGTTATTCTAATGATGGTAATCTGTGGGTTATTCTAATGATGGTAATCTATGGTTACTCTAATGATGGCAATCTATGGGTTATTCTAGTGATGGTAATCTATGGGTTATTCTAATGATGGTACTCTATGGGTTATTCTAATAATGGTAATCTATGGATTATTCTAGTGATGGTAATCTATGGGTTATTCTAATGATGGTAATCTATGAGTTATTCTAATGATGGTAATCTATGGGTTATTCTAATGATGGTAAACTATGTTTTTCTAATGATGGTAATCTATTGGTTACTCTAATGATGGCAATCTATGGGTTATTCTAATGATGGTAATCTATGCTTTTCTAATGATGGTAATCTATGGGTTATTCTAATGATCGTAATCTATGGGTTATCCTAATGATGGTAATCTATGGGTTAGTCTAATGATGGTAATCTATGGGTTATTCTAATAATGGTAATCTATGGGTTATTCTAATGATGGTAAACTATGGGTTATTCCAGTGATGGTAATCTATGGGTTATTCTAATAATGGTAATCTATGGGTTATTCTAATGATGGTAATCTATGGGTTATTCTAGTGATGGTAATCTATGGGTTATTCTAATGATGGTAATCTATTGGTTACTCTAATAATGGTAATCTATGGGTTATTCTAGTGATGGTAATCTATGGGTTATTCTAATAATGTTAATCTATGGGTTATTCTAGTGATGGTAATCTATGGGTTATTCTAATGAGGGTAATCTATGGGTTATTCTAATAATGGTAATCTATGGGTTATTCTAATGATGGTAATCTGTGAGTTATTCTAATGATGGTAATCTATGCGTTATTCTAATGATGGTAATCTATGAGTTATTCTAATGATGGTAATCTATGGGTTATTCTAATGATGGTAATCTATGTTTTTCTAATGATGGTAATTTGTTGGTTACTCTAATGATGGCAATCTATGGGTTATTCTAATTATGGTAATCTATGAGTTATTCTAATGATGGTACTCTATGGGTTATTCTAATGATGGTAACCTATGGGTTATTCTAGTGATGGTAATGTATGAGTTATTCTAGTGATGGTAATCTATGGGTCATTCTAGTGATGGTAATCTATGGGTTATTCTAATAAAGGTAATCTATGGGTTATTCTAGTGATGGTAATCTACGGGTTATTCTAATGATGGTAATCTATGGGTTATTCTAATGATGGTAATCTATGGGTTATTCTAATAATGGTAATCTATGGGTTATTCTAATGATGGTAATCTATGGGTTATTCTAGTGATGGTAATCTATGTATAATTCTAATAATGATAATCTATGGGTTATTCTAATGATGGTAATCTATGGGTTATTCTAGTGATGGTAATCTATGGGTTATTCTAATGATGGTAATCTATGGGTTATTCCAATAATGGTAATCTATGGGTTATTCTAGTGATGGTAATCTATGGGTTATTCTAATAATGGTAATCTATGGGTTATTCTAGTGATGGTAATCTATGGGTTATTCTAAGGATGGTAATCTATGGGTTATTCTAGTGATGGTAATCTATGGGTTATTCTAAGGATGGTAATCTATGGGTTATTCTAATGATGGTAATCTATGGGTTATTCTAATGATGGTAATCTATGGGTTACTCTAATAATGGCAATCTATGGGTTATTCTAATGATGGTAATCTATGAGTTATTCTAATTATGGTAAACTATGTTTTTCTAATGATGGTAACCTATTGGTTACTCTAATGATGGCAATCTATGGGTTATTCTAATGATGGTAATCTATGTTTTTCTAATGATGGTAATCTATGGGTTATTCTAATGATTGTAATCTATGGATTATTCTAATGATGGTAATCTATGGGTTGCTCTAATGATGGCAATCTATGGGTTATTCTAATGATGGTAATCTATGGGTTATTCTAATGATGGTAATCTATGGGTTATTCTAATGATGGTAATCTATGGGTTATTCTAATGATGGTAATCTATGGGTTACTCGAATGATGGCAATCTATGAGTTATTCTAATGATGGTAAGCTATGGGTTATTCCCAACACAAAATCTGAAAGTATAGTGAATATAACTCCATTGCAAAATGTCCATTTTAAAAAAAGAAACAAACATAGAGAGTAGTGGTGAGCAATTATGTTTGAGACTGGAGGAAAGTATACTGTGGTGAGTATTATGGCCACTACTCTTTTTGATATATATTAACGACCTAGACTTTGATATAGGGGGCACAATTTCAAAGTTTGTAGATGACACAAATCTTGGACATGTAGTAAACAGTGAGAAGGTGTAAGGTTCTGAAAAGTGTGATAAAACCACTGCTACTGTGTGGAGATCGAAGTTCCGAATGAATTGTAAGATGATAACGGATGGATTTAAAATGTAAGAAATCAGCTTGTGCTCTTTGTTTGTGAAGACACAAAATGGTGGTCAGTGTGTGTTCTTTGGTTGAGAGGCCACCTGGACAAGAAGGGGAGAACACACATCTCACAGGAACAGGAATGTGTCATGCGGGTGGAACTCCAATTAGGGAAGGTTTGGAGTGGACAGACCTACCCAAGGGAGGCAGAGAGTAATTTACGATCAACGAGGCCTTGTAACCCAGTGGCTGGAGTTTTCAGAGATAAGAAGAAGAACAGAGAAGACAAAAAAGCAGGAGGAAGATTGAAGTGAGAAAGCTGGCCAGTTCATGTTTCAACTTACAGTTTCCTTTCACCGATCACCCAGAAATGAAGGAGTATGTATGAGAACTGGACATGGGCTTAGATATTGTTAAAGGGGGTACTTTAATGTACAATTGAATTATGAAAGGGGCATGTTTATATACTTTGAATTGATAAGTTGCTGGTGTGGCAGAACCACTGGCTAACTGTATATAATTCTCTTTAACGATGTTCTAACACCAGCCTAAACCTGTACCATTGTGTTAGGCATTACTGTGTTTTGTATATAGGGTTTGCATGTATGGGGCGTGGCCCCTTTAAGAGCGCGGGAAAACGCGGGCAAACGCGATGATGTCACGTCGCAAACCACGGGGCTACCCAGGCAGTCCCTGTGGCATCTCCTTTGAGTAAAGACCTGTTTAATTGCTCTCCTGTGTTGATCTCAGTTATTCGTAGGAATTTGTTAATTCCTACATTGGTGACCCCGTTTTTGTGAACGTTTTCACAAAAGAAGAGCACAGCATGGAAGCAAACATCGTTTCACTAAAGCTACCGCAGTTCTGGGAGCAGCAAGCGCCCTCGTGGTTTATTCAGGTCGAGGCCCAGTTCGCCCTGAGGAACATCGATGCGAATCAGACCAAATATCTTTATGTGGTCTCCGCACTCAACAGCTCTACCGCCTCTCGGATCGTCAGCCTCCTCGAAAACCCCCCAACGGAGCGCAAGTATGAAACCCTCAAAGCGCGGTTACTGCAGGTTTTCGGGCTCACAAAATCAGAGCGCGCCCGTCGATTACTCGCTATGCCCGGGCTCGGGGACTCCAAGCCTTCAGAGTTGATGAGCCAAATGCTCACACTCCTGGGCTCAGAACGGGAATGTTTCCTATTCCGCGAGATTTTCCTCAGCCAACTGCCTGAACAGGTACAAGCTGCCCTGGCCAGATCTGAAATAGAAGACTGCGCAACACTCGCTGCGGAGGCTGACAAAATTTTCGCTGTATCTCGGCAGAACTGCGCCGCCACGAGGCACCCATCCCCCGCAGACACCGCCCCAGCTCGCCAGCCTGCTGGGCTGTGTTTCTACCATGCGCAGTTCGGCGCGAAGGCGAAGTGTTGCTGCCCTCCCTGCAGTTTTCCCCAAAAAAACCAACAACTGACACTGCGACCACCGAGGAACGGGTCTAACGGGCACCCCGCGGCCGCGATGGCGGTCGGCAACGCGGGAAAATTGCTGTTCATCACTGATACTCTCTCCGGTCGTCGTTTTCTGTGCGACACCGGAGTGCAGTGCAGCATTTTACCCGCGTCCGCCCTCAATGTGCAGACGGGGAATCACGGCCCCGCCCTTGAAGCGGCCAATGGCGGAACAATTCGGACCTTCGGCAGACGGCGAGTGGAGTTGTGCCTCGGGGGGCAACGTTTTCACTGGGAGTTTGTTACGGCCAAAGTTTCCCAGCCCCTCCTCGGCGCGGATTTCCTGTGCGCCAACAGCCTCCTGGTCGACGTTAGGAATCGGCGGCTGATCAACGCAGCAACTTTTCATTCTCTTCCGTGTTACCGCAGTAACACTACGTCACGCACCGTCTCCTGTGCGTTCCCGACTCCTGATGAGTTCACTCGCCTGCTCAGCGAATTCCCTGACCTGACAAGACCCACGTTCTCCTCCACAGCCACGAAACATGGTGTGGAACACCACATCACCACCAACGGCCCCCCGGTCTACGTGCAAGCCCAGCGCCTGGAACCTGGCAAGCTGGTGGTCACAAAGGCGGAGTTCGCAACTATGGAACGGTTAGGGATTATTCGCCGGTCGATTAGTCCCTGGTCTTCACCCCTCCATATCGTCGGATGGCGGCCATGCGGCGACTATCGACGGCTAAACGACGCCACCACTCCTGATCGGTACCCGATCCCCCATATCCAGGATTTCTCTGTCCATTTGACAGGGAACACCGTGTTCTCAAAAGTCGACCTCGTCCGGGGCTACCACCAGGTCCCAGTTCATCCACAAGACATCCAGAAGACCGCAGTCATCACCCCATTCAGCCTCTTCGAGTTTTTATGGATGCCGTTTGGGTTAAAGAACGCAGCCCAGGCTTTCCAACGCCTGATGGACTCCGTGCTGCGGGACCTCAAGTTCCTCTTCGTCTATCTGGGTGATATTCTAATTGCCAGTCCTACCAAGGAAGAACATACCTGCCACCTACGCACCCTTTTTCGACGCCTCAGCCAACACGGCCTGATTATCAACCCGGCCAAGTGTCAGTTTGGCCTGCACCAAATTGATTTCCTGGGGCATCGCATCACCTCAGAGGGAGTGGTTCCTTTACCTTCGAAGGTAGAGGCGGTGACATCTTTTCCACACCCGCAGAACATAAAGGCCCTGCAGGAATTCCTAGGCATGGTAAACTTTAACCACCGTTTCGTGCCTAAGGTGGCACTACTCATGCAGCCCCTGTACGAGGCCCTCAAGGGCAAGACTGGCAAGAACCCGGTAGACTGGACGGATGACATGGCCCGAGCATTCGCCGACACCAAAAGCGCCTTAGCCAATGTCACCATGCTGGCGCACCCGCTGCCAGGAGCCACCATCGCCCTCACCACCGACGCATCGGACTACGCAGTCGGTGCCGTGCAACAGCAGTGGGTGAACGGGACGTGGCAGCCGTTGGCATTCTTCAGCCGTCAACTACAGCAGAATGAGAGAGCATACAGCACGTTCGACCGGGAGTTGCTTGCCCTTTTTCTGGCCATCCACCATTTTTGGTTCCTTCTGGAAGGACGTCCTTTCACCGCCTTTGTGGACCATAAGCCGCTGACCTTTGCAATGTCTAAGACTGCCGAACCGTGGTCAGCCTGACAGCAGCGTCAACTGACCTACATATCCGAATTCACCACGGATATACGGCACGTGGCCGGTAAGGACAACCTGATGGCAGACTGCCTCTCCCACGCGATCGTCAATACGGTGCAGCGACAGACCGGGGGAGGCCGTCCTGACCTGAAACAGCTCAGCGACCTAGAGCAGTGATTGGAGCAGATCGTGGCAGGCCGGCTGATTGGCCCCATCGCCACTGGAGATGCCGACCCTGTTCTGGGCACCAATGGTAAGGTCATCACCTTTTTGACCACTCTCTTTCCACTTGCGCCTCACACCAGCATCCTTTGCCACTCTCGGACCAATGCAGTGCATAGCAGCACTCATGCCTCCCTCGCTGCTGCCCTGTCCTCACTCTAAAGCAACTCTTGTGCTTCCCTGCTTTCAGATGGTGAATCGCCAGGTGAGGAGACGTCCCCTCAAGCTGGCACTGTGTCGGAGTCAGACATAGAGGAGGAGGAAGAGGAAGCCAGCCCATCAGGGACACCCTCAGCCGAGGCAGCCCATGGCCATGATGGTGACACGTCTTCCCTGGAGGGGAGCAGGGGGGAAGGGTCGGAGGAGAGTGAAGCTCCGGGGCCCAGCGGGCTGCTGCAATGCGGGAGGGGTGGGGAAGCTCAGCGGCCATCTCCCCAGAGGGTGAGTGCGGCCTCCAGTCCTGCTACGGTGAGCGCAGAGGAGGTGCGGCTCCTAGCGGAAATGGGCACCCAGGCTGAGCGCAGGCACACTGAGCTCATGGCTGCAGTGGCAAGGATGCCTGACTCCATAGAGTCACTGGCAAGGAGTGTGCAGGAATTCGGGGCAGCACAGGCCAGGAGTCTGCAATAATTCAGTGCAGCACAGGCCAGGAGTCTGCAACAATTCAGTGCAGCACAGGCCAGGAGTCTGCAGGACTTCGCGGCAGCACAGGCTAGGAGTCAGCAGGGCTTCGCTGCATCACAGGCAGCTTCTAGCCAAGTGCTCAGTCGTGCCATGCATTCACTGGCTGTTGTCATGCAGACACAGACCAGGGCCACACGGGCACTAACTGCTGCCACCCTCGCTGGATCAGCCAGGCATCGCCAGGGCACTCGCTGTGCCGCAGCAGCCCAGCAGTCTGTGCTTCAGCAGATTGCTGCGCATGCTGCAGTGCTGGCCCGTGCGAGTGCCAGTGTATCAGCCGACCAGAGAGTGCCTGTGCTCTGTCAGGTTGGCAGCATTCCTGCAGCCAACACTGTCACTCCTCCACTGCAGCTGCTACCAGCCATAGGACAGACTGCTGCCGCCCAAGCAGAGTTGGAGCAGTCAGCAGCCGGCCTCTCCAGGCCCAGAGCTGGTCCAGGCCGGCCCCCAAGGGCATCTGCCGTCTCACCATCTGACCCTCAGCAGCCTTCCCCCAGCCTTGCTGCAGCCACTGGGGTCCCATTGAGGAGGAGCTGCAGGGCGGGTAGGAGCCAGTCACGGAAGCGAGATGGATCACCCTCGCAGGGGAAAAAGTAGTAGGTGTGGCCAAATGTGCTGTTTTATATATAAAGGCCGAGACTGGTGTATTTGTTTTATATATAAAGGCCGAGACTGGTGTAATTGTTTTATATATAAAGGCCGAGACTGATGTATTTGTGTTTTTTGGGGGGGGTTTCTCTCCATTAGTTTGTCATGTGGGAAGGGCACAGAGGTCTCACAGTAAAAAAAAATCTTAAATCGCACTGTCCATGTTTGCTTTTGGAAGTCTTGGTTGCCTTGATCGGCTGACGGTTTGTGGAGTGGCTACATTCATCTTCTGTCATTGGCACAAGCCATTCCCTGAGAGGGGGCCTAGAACCGAGTTGCAATAAGACACCGACGGGCGGCCCTTGCACTTTCTGCCTCCCTCCCATGCTGGTGCTCCTCCTCCTCCTCCTCCTCCTCTGGTGGTCCTCTGGCAGTGGCTGAGTCCTGCGGATAGCCAGGTTGTGCAGCATGCAGCACACGACAACAAAATGGGAGACTCACTCAGGCAAGTACTGTAGGGCTCCCCCGGAATGATCCAGACAGCGGAACCGTTGCTTCAGCACGCCGATTGTTTGCTCAGTGATGTTCCTGGCTGCTTGATGGCTGTCATTGTATCACTCTTCAGCAGGGGTGCTGGGCGCACGGAGTGGGGTCATCAGCCAGGTGCACAAAGGATAGCCTTTGTCCCTGAGAAGCCATCCTCGTGAGTGAAGCTGGGCCTCGAACATGTCTGCCACAGAAGTCTGGCGCAGGATGAAGGCATCGTGGCTGCTGCCTGGAAAGCGGGCATTGACAGCTAGTATTAGCTGCCTGTGGTCACACACCAACTGCACGTTGAGCGAATGGTAGCCCTTCCGGTTGCGGTAATCCTCGGCATTCTCTAGAGGTGCCCGCAAAGCCACATGCGTGCAGCCAATGGTGCCCTGCACCATGGGGAAGCCCGCTAATGCTGCAAAGCCCATTGCACGCTCTTGCTGCTTGTCCACGGTCATGGGGAAGGAGATGAACTGACGTCTCCTTCTGAAAAGGGCATTGGTCACCTGGCGGATGCAGCAATGTACCGCGAACTGGGAGATGTTGGCAATGTCCCCAGTAGCGGATTGGAAGGAGCCGGTGGCATAGAAGTTGAGAGTCACCGTCACCTTCACTGCCACTGACAGGGACGTCCTGCTCCTGAGCTGTGGCTGCAGATCTCTGCGAAGCAGGTGGCAGATCTCAGTGGCCACCTCCCTTCTGAATTGCAGCCTCCGAACACACTGCTCCTCAGACATGTTCAGATATGAGAACTGCTGGCGGTATACCCTGGGTGGGTAAGGCCTCCTTTGCCAACACCTGTTGGCCCTTCTCCGTCTGGCCATGACTGGCACTCTCTCACGGCGTCTCTGAGCCCTTTGAATGCAATGCAGTAAGCCAACGTTTCCACCCATTGCAGCCCCCATTATATGTTTCCAATCAATGCTATGACACTGAAAGTTAAATACAAGTGCAAAGCTCTGGCCTGAAGCCACAAGTACCTGTGCGAGTGTTGAGCCAAACCAGAAAGCTCTCTACCTTTGTCTCTCTCCAAAGATCTGTCTCTCACAAAGAAGGAGTGGAGCAAAATGGCTGCCTTTTATACTGCAGGAGGAGTCCCATTTAATTAGTGCCCCCCGCGCCCCGCAGCGACTGGGAACCGTTCCCCTCTACCAGTCGCAGTGGGCGCCAGGCGCACAATAGGCCAGCGCCCGGGCGCTAGCCGCTTAGCGCCCCACTTCTCCTCCTCCTAAGGCGCTAGCGGCTGGCGCAAAGAACTGAATTTCTAGGCCAATATGCTTAATGACCCGAGAGGAAAGGGATATCGAGGGGGAAGGAAAGTGGTCTGATGATGGGCCACAATATGGGGAATTGAGACCCCCGCCAGAAGTACCGGAACCTCTGGTCCCACTGCCAATGTATCCTATGAAGCAGCAGAAATTTGGTCCCCCTGCAGGAGCACAGAATAGAGGGACATTACAGAGTGATTTTACCATACCGTATAACATGACGCAATTGAAAGGAATGGTGGGTGATTTAGGGAAACTAAAAATGGGAGATGACCCTACAATTATGTTTCAGGAAGTAGCAGCTGCGGCTGCGATAAATGAGTGTGATGAACCAGAACACATGAAGATGTTACTATTTACGCTGTCAATATCGGTCTTAAGTGGCTTACCAGCTGCCACAAAAAGGGGTGGAGGAA
This sequence comes from Somniosus microcephalus, assembly GCF_052327205.1. Lineage (NCBI taxonomy): Eukaryota > Metazoa > Chordata > Chondrichthyes > Squaliformes > Somniosidae > Somniosus > Somniosus microcephalus. The sequence continues at coordinate 48,229,663 of NC_141003.1, forward strand.
CATTGCAGGAAGTTAAAGATCAAATCACGATAGCACTAGGGTATGGATCAGGTAATCCATTCAATCAGGTGGGCAAAACTAAGCAAAGACCCGGGGAGAGTCCTGAAAGTTATGCAGAAAAGTTGTGGCCGGTATATAACACGGCCTGTGGAGGGATACTTGCTAGAGCTAACCTTGCAGCAGGGCCCCTGAATCATTGGCTGCGAGCATTAATAGCCAATAGCCTGCCACATATTAGAGCGGTGACAGAAGCATGGTATGACCCGCAAGGCAACCAGACTGAGGTACAGACTGTAATGATATCAGCAAATAGTGATGTTATTTGCCTGTTTGATTATCATGCCTTACCAGCATAGTTGCCTGATTGATTGCTTGTGCCTGACCAGCAGAGGGCATGTGACCGAGACAAGCAAGGCAGTTTAGTTTAGTTTCAGTTTCGTACTAGATGTATCACTAGCATGACGTCTCCTGTAAATGCTGTATAAAGAGTTGAACAAGCTTTAGATTAAAAGTCATTCTCTTTCATAAATGTCTCGTCATTGAACCCACAAAGAAATCAATACATGGTGTCAGAAGTGATTGAAAGAGATGAAGAGGAAAAATCTGAAGTTAAATCAGCTCTCCACAGATTAGCAAGCCAAAAGAGAACATCGTTACTTACCAGTAGAGAATAGCTAACGAAGTGAAAAATGGGAGGTTTACTCCCACCGGCGACGCTTCAGTTGACAGGTAATGTGGCTGAAAATTGGAGGAGATTCAAACAACGTGTGGGGTTGTATTTAGCGGCAATCGGAGCTGATGAGAAAAGTAATAAAAGGAAATCGTCATTGTTCTTACATGTCATGGGTGATGAAGCGCTGGAGGTGTATAATAACTTCACATTCGCTGCTAATGGAAACAAAATGAAGCTAGATAAAATAATGGAACAGTTTGAGGCCTACTGCATACCTAAACGTAACGTGATGTTTGAGAGGCACAGATTTTTCACATGTGTACAGAAAATGGGTGATACTATTGATCAGTATGTGACTGAACTGAGAAACAGAAGCAAATCGTGTGAATTTGGGGGACTGACAGACTCGCTGATAAAAGACAGACTGGTGTGTGGTATTCCAGATAATGGTCCAAGGGAAAGACTGCTAAGAGAGCAAGATCTAGACCTGGGAAAAGCCATAGCACTGTGTAGGGCTACAGAGACTGTGAAGTTGCAGGCAAAGGAGCTGTTCAGTGACAATAGCTGCAACATGAATGCAGTGAGAATGAACGGACACAAACCGGTTAACAAAAAGAGCGCCAATGTGAAAAAAGAGGCGTGGCCAGCGAACGAAAATGAAAGGGACAATCGAAAGACATGTAGTCGATGCGGTACACAGCATCCACCAAGAAAGTGTCCAGCATATGGTAAAACATGCAATAGTTGCAACAAGAACAACCATTATGCCCGTTGCTGTAAGAACCAAGTGCAACAAAGCAAGGTCCATGCAGTAGATGAAAGCGAGATAGAGGAGTTCAATGTAGATGTTGTGTCTGAAAACAAAAAAGAAGAAAGAGACTGGATGTTGACACTAAAAGTGAATGACATACACATTCCATTTAAATTGGATACTGGAGCACAAGTTAATGTGATATCAGAGACTGATTTTAAGAAAATTAGACCCAGACCAAAGATACATGGAATCAAAGTGAAAGTGACAGGATACTCAGGTACTGAAATACCAGTGAAAGGAAGATGCATTGTCAAAGTGACACACAAGGACAGAGAGCACACGTTAGCATTAATCGTGGTGCCAAAGGATGTGCAAGCCATACTAGGTTTAAAAGCCTGTGAGAGACTGAACCTGGTAAAGAGAGTCTTCGTTGTGGAAAGCGAAGGAGAGACAGTCTATGATGAACTCATGAAAGAGTACAACGACCTATTTAAGGGTCTAGGCTGCATTCCAGGAGAACACACGATCAGAATAGATAAAAGTATGACACCGGTCATACATCCATGCAGAAAAGTTCCGTTTGCTCTTCAAAAGCAACTGAAGGCAGAGTTGGACAGAATGGAAAGCCTGGATGTGATTCAGAAGATAGATGAGCCAACTGAGTGGGTGAGTTCCCTCGTCGTAGTGGACAAAAAGAATGGAAAGCTCAGAATTTGCCTGGATCCAAGAGATCTAAACAGAGCAATAAAGAGAGAGCACTTCAAGCTTCCTACACGTGAGGAAATCATGTCACAGTTTGCAAATGCAAAGTATTTCAGCAAGTTAGATGCATCATCAGGATTTTGGCAGATGGAGCTGGACGAGGCAAGTTCAAGACTGTGCACGTTCAACAGTCCATTTGGCAGATACAGATTCCTAAGGTTACCATTTGGCATTGCCTCAGCTCCTGAAGTGTATCACAAAACTATCCATATGATCTATGAGCACCTGGAGGGAGTTGATACATCAATGGATGACATCATAGTATGGGGAACCACGAGAACTGAGCATGACGAGAGACTGAAAAAAGTGCTGGAAGCAACAAGGAAAACAAACCTGAAGCTGAATAGAGAGAAATGCCAGCTCGGGGTGACAGAACTGACATTTGTGGGAGATATCCTTAGCAGTGAGGGCATCAGACCAGATCCCAGAAAGGTGTCCGCCATTGAGAATATGCCAAAGCCACAATGCAAAAAGGACGTGCAGAGGTTTAATGGAATGATCAACTACATGGGGAAATTCATATCCAACCTCTCAGAAAAGATGGCACCACTGAGAAGACTAACTGAAAAGAACATAGAATGGGAATGGAATCATGAGCATGAGAAGTCATGGAGCGATCTAAAGAAACTGCTCACAGAGGAACCAGTTCTGAGGTTTTATGACCCAGCGAGACCCATCAAGATATCATCAGATGCATCACAGAGTGGGCTCGGTGCCGTTCTTCTGCAAAAATATGACTACTGGCAACCTATTGCATATGCATCGCGCTCAATGACAGACGCAGAGACGCGATATGCTCAAATAGAAAAGGAGCTGCTCAGCATCACATACGCCTGTGAAAGATTTCACCAGTTTGTGGCAGGACAAGCAATCAGTGTAGAGACTGACCATAAGCCCTTGATTGCATTGTTCCAAAAGCCACTAAATAGCTGTCCGCTTAGAATACAAAGAATGATGATCAGGCTGCAACGCTATACACTGAATGTTGCGTACACACCGGGTAAGCTGATGTATACAGCAGACACGTTGTCCAGAGCTGTAGACCCAAGTGAGCCCGCAAACACCACAATGGATGAAAAGGTGAACGCCTACGTGGACATGATCACAAGTGCACTGCCCATAGCAGATGCAAAAATGGAGCTCATAAAGAATGAGACAAACAAAGATGAAACAATGAGCCGACTGAGGAAAAGCATCTTGGATGGATGGCCCAACATGAAGCAAGACTGCTCACCTGACATGGCAGAGTACTGGAACTGCAGGGCAGAACTATCAGTGGTCGAAGACATCATCTACAAAGGAAGTAAAATAGTTATCCCAAAGAGTCTGAGAAAAGAGATGCTAAAAAGGATCCATGGAGGACATCTGGGAATCGAAAAGTGTAAGAAAAGAGCACGAGAGGTGATGTACTGGCCACGAATCAACCAAGATGTGACAAATGAAGTGTTGAACTGCACAATATGCCTGAAATATCAAGCAAGCAATCCGGTAGAACCACTAAAGCCACACCCAGCGCCAGACAGACCTTACCAGAAGGTAGGCGCTGACCTATTCGTATGTCAAGGGAAGGACTATCTTGTAGTCACAGACTATTACTCCCTGTATCCAGAGGTTTGTAGACTGTACACCACCACTGCAGATGCTGATATAACATGTATGAAAGCCATATTCTCCAGACATGGCGTGGCAAGCGAGGTCTTCACAGACAACGGACCCCAGTTTTACAATGCAAGTTTCCGACACTTTGCCAAAGAGTGGGACTTTGTCCACACAACGTCAAGTCCTCACTTTCCACAGTCCAATGGTCTAGTGGAAAAATTGGTCCAGACAGTGAAAAGACTGATGTACAAGGCAAAAGACAGTGGAACTGACTTCTACCAGAGCATGCTTGTATACCGCACAATGCCGCTCGAGTGTGGTATGCCACCAGCCCAACTCCTGATGGGACGTCGGCTAAGGTCAAACCTACCCATCCCGGAGAACCTCCTGAAAACAAAAGAGGGGGAGAAAGTGAAGAAGTTCAAAGAGCAACAGAAAGAAAAGCAAAAGTACTACTATGACAGAGGAACACAAAACCTACCTGAACTCCACACTGGTGACCAAGTAAGGTTCAAAGACAAAACAAACACATGGACTCAGAAGGGAACTGTCCTGAGTGAAGTTCAACCAAGATCATACACCATTCAGACAGATGAGGGTGCTGTTCTGAGAAGAAATCGTCGAGATCTTCTCATGGGACCAGCCACAGCAGGTCAAGAGACTGATACTGTTGAACAACCTGATCACACAGCTGAGAAACCATCATCTGAGGCAACAACTCAGATTCAAGGACAATCAATCAGAAAATCCTCAAGACATGTGAAGCCTCCTGAGAGACTCATTGAGCAAATTTAAGGACTATTGTTATAGAAGGAAGTAATGTTATCTTATTCTTTCTTCAAGTTCTAGTGTATTTACATATTTCATGTGAACACACAAAACAAGGTTAAAAAACCTTGATCATGATAATGATAATGTAAGTTCATTAAGTGTTACAGTTAAAATGCAGATTAATACAAAGAAAACATGTTGTTAGTTAAAAGTCAAATACTTTTGTTTTAAGAAAAGGAGATGTAATGATATCAGCAAATAGTGATGTTATTTGCCTGTTTGATTATCATGTCTTACCAGCATAGTTGCCTGATTGATTGCTTGTGCTTGACCAGCAGAGGGCATGTGGCCGAGACAAGCAAGGCAGTTTAGTTTAGTTTCAGTTTCGTTCTAGATGGATCACTAGCATGATGTCTCCTGTAAATGCTGTATAAAGAGTTGAACAAGCTTTAGATTAAAAGTCATTCTCTTTCATAAATGTCTCGTCATTGAACCCACAAAGAAATCAATACACAGACCTTGCGGAAAATGACCTTAGCTTTTGAAAGAGAAAGACAGGAAGAAGTAGAGGGGGGCCTAATTAAGTCGAGACAAAAGGATAAGGTGTGTGAGACAAGGAGATGGAAACAGGAAGGAAATTACCCCCCTAAGGAGGATAAGCGATGCTTTAATTGTGGAGGAAAGGGACATTTTATTAGAGACTGCAGAAGACCAAGGAAAGATAGAAATGAAGAACCGATTACAAGGCCCACTGTGCCTACAGAGCAGACAAAGGCAACCGTAACCGATCAGGCGGTGCTGGCCTTAGTGGAAGCCTGAAACAACTAGGGGTCACTGGGAAGGTGGATGCTGCAAAAGGAAGCGATACACCACTAAGATCACAATGACGGTGCCATGCCCAGCCCGAGTACCTGTGTCCCCTCAGGTGAAGGGGCTGCGCCCAGCCCGAGTACCTGTATCCCCTCAGGTGCAGGGGCCACGCCCAGCCTGAGTACCTGTATCCCCTCAGGTGAAGGGGCCATGCCCAGCCCAAGTACCTGTGTCCCCTCAGGTGAAGGGGCCACGCCCAGCCCGAGTACCTGTATCCCCCCAGGTACGACAATTGGGGACAACCATGTGTGAAAGTAGAAGTCGAACATACAAAGGGGACGTGTCTAGTGGATACCGGAGCCTCAAGCAGCATGATTCACTCGGAATGTCCTGATAGTTCCCCATGGTCGTCAGGAACACCATATGTGTTAGCCAGTTTCACGGGCAACCAAAAGGCAGGGGCGGTATCAAGACCTTTAAAAGTTAAGATGGGGGACTAGAATCGAAGTGGGAATGTGTTCTTATGAATTGGGATAAGTAAGGGCATGGGGTGCTAGGCTCTGATTGGATGCTGGCCCACAATGTGATAGTGGACCTGCATAATGATTGTTTGTGGGGCGCAGCAGAAGAGGATAAATCAGGAGTGGTGCGGGTGATCCCAAAGGGAAATAAAGGGGATGGTTGGAGCTGCATGATGCAACCGCAAGTGAGATATGACTGGGAGAATAAGTTGTGGAGGCAATTTAAGGAAAGGAAAAAGAAGGGAAAAATTAAAGTTTTACCGACACAAAGCTATTAGTTTCTGTCCAAAACAAGTAAAACACAAGGGCCTAGAAATTCAGTAAGGTGCCGCCAGCTTTGCGGCCAGTTACTGCCTAAAGAGGGCTTCTGCGCCAATACAGGAGTTTGCGCTGATATTCAGCGCAGCGGTAATGGCGGCGGTAGCCGTTAGCGCTGCGCCGGCACCGATGACGTCATCGGTGTGCGCAGTGCCCCGGTTCCGCCCCGATACTGGCCCGATCCCCATATTTAGTTGCGGCCGCCTCTTCCGCAGCGGCCGCAAACAGCGATCAGAAAACGGGGCCGTACTGTAGCCTTAGTGGGGCGCTTTAAGGTGGCGGTGCGGCCGGCCGCTTTTTCGGCGGCCGCCTGCCCGCACCTCCTTCCCCGGCCTCCTCCACCCCCCCCCCCCGCGGCATTGCCGGCTGCTTTCCGCAAACCCGGCACTTCTCCGTGGTGCCGGGCTCATTTGCCGGCACTATCCAGCGGCGATCTCCCCATTGCAGGCACCTCCCCCTTAAGAGAAGGAGGAGGCCTGCAGTACCGCAGCCTGCCGCTCCGCAGCGGGTGGCGCAGCGGCGCCTAGAGCGCTGAAATTCAGTTTCAGGGCCCCAAGCGGGGGCGGGCACACCCTGGAATAGCGCCCGGTTCCGACTTGGGGCGCAAAAACTGAATATCTGACGGTCCCAAATGGCTCCGCGCCCAGTGCTAACTTTTGGGCGCTAGCCAGCTGGCGGGGCCATAGTGAATTTCTAGGCCAAGGTTTGCTGAGTGAAAGGATCAGAAAGGAATGCTGGAATCTCAGTTTGTGTGAAAGTGTGTGTTAAAAATGTGGTAGTTTTCTGTCTTTGAAAGAAAGTGTCAGGTGTGTTTGTTTCAGCTCCACCTACTTTTCTGTACTGAGAGCTTGTCTTGTCTTGAATGATGGACAAGCGTGCTGTTAAGTTTACTAATTGTTTTACAAAAGATAAGCTTCATCCTTGAAGTTAATGTGCCTGGAATAAAATGAATTTGAATGTTTACAAAGCATGTGTGAATGTTTCTTTGTTAGTGTGGCTTCTTCCTTTGTTTTTCAAGTGATACTGCTTAGTTTTACTAATTGCAAGTATGGGTGACCAGGGAAAGAAAGAGAAAATGCTATTGTGTGGAGTTGCTTCACAGAATGTTTAGGATATCTCATTTTAAATGTACAAGACTTTGCAAAAGTAAAGATTTACTTGAAAGCTGTGAAGTTGTGTGACCAAACCTGACAGTGATTGATGTCTGTGTTTGTCTTCTTTGGAAATGCAAAAGAAAGAAGTTAACTCTTTTCACAAGCAGCTGGGAACTCTGTTTTTAACTCCACATGCAGATGTAGGTTTTGTAAACATTTTGGGCATTGTAAAATTTTTAAGTTTTAAATTTGAGTGGATGTTTCCCCAAATTGAGAGAAGAGGGTCGGAAATTGACGAATTAACCCATTTGGCTCTTAGGAAAGCCACAATGGATTGTCTGTTTTTTCTTTTAAGCAGGGGGCTAGATGAGTGTTGATGGTGCAGGATTACCAGCTCCAGGATGGGGAAACTCCTGTACGCATTGAGCGCATTGATGCTCGTCGTGGATGGGATTGAACTATATCGGGAATCACGGCAGCTCGGAAACAGCACCAATGGAACCATAACCTCACTGGATACAGGGTTTTCTGTTTTAAATGAGATGAATGTAACAATTAAAAATCAAACTATAACATGTTATAATTGGACAGTGAGGGTAATGGAGCAGAGGGTGCATGAGGGGCAAAGGATCTGTTTAAAATGCTCAAATGAGACTACTCCGAACGGGACGAACCTAGAATTCCAGTTTGCACCGGGTGAGACCACAAAGAACCTGAGATTGAGGAAGGCAAGAGGAATTGTAGCTACCCCGTTAATTGGTGGGGCAAGTTACTGTTGGACAAATTTCTGGTCAAGTAATCACACATATGTGTGTAAGCAGAAATTTCTCCCATGATGATCCTCAAATGAAAAATCATTCAATGTCCTGATCAGGCCAAAGAAGCCATTCAATTAAAGGTGAAAGAGAAACCAGTGCCACCTGATGAAGGGAGTGAAGAGTGCCCCACCCCATCCCCTGCTCCAATTAACGGATTGGTGTTGGTTCCGAGTGAGTTGTCAATGTTACATGATGTTGTATTAGATACAAGGGAGGTTATTGTCAATATGTCTGGTATCTAACAGTACTATGTGTATTAAACCTAAAAGGATGGTAAAAATCGGGAACAGGACTATTCTGCCTTTAATGGATCAGAATCCAATGCATGTTAAGGCATCAACCGAAATAGATGATTTGGGATTTACGTGTCCATTTTTGGATATGAGTTACCTTGGATGAATGAAAATCTCACTGAGTTGTGAAACTGATTGGAGAAGTGGGAAGGAAATTCTCAGTATTAAAAGGGAGGAATGATGCTAATGCCAGAATAATAACCTCGTTAATGAACGAGGCGACTTCTTGGTGGGATTTGGGATTTAATCGTATAGATATAGCTCCATGGGTAAGACTGTGCTCACAAGCTCTGTTATGGTTACAGCTAGTGTGTGTGATCATGCTTATGTGGGAGTGGGGAATGCGGGCAAGACGTAACCAAAGAAAGAACAAGGGGAGACAATTGGGGCATACGAGGGGACTGTTCCCGAATTAGCTTTAATAATGTGAAATGGGGTATAGATATCGTATTATTGGGGATAAAAGGGGACTATGTCCGATTGGAATACATACTGCTCCAACTCTGGTGAAATGTCTGCACATGAATAAACATGCGAGACATTTGAGGAAGGACTGTAAGATTCTGAAAAGTGTAATAAAACCGCTGCTACTGTGTAGAGTTCGAAATTGCGAACGAATTGTAAGATGAAAACAGACAGATTTAAAATGTAAGAAATCAGCATGTGTTCTTTGTTTGTGAAGACACAAAATGGTGGTCAGTATGTGTTCTTTGTTTGTGAAGACACAAAATGGTGGTTAGTATGTGTTCTTTGGTTGAGAGGCCACCTGGACAAGAAGGGGAGAACACACATCTCACAGGAGCAGGAATGTGTCATGCGGATGGAACTCCAATTAGGGAAGGTTTGGAGTGGAACAGACCTACCCAAGGGAGGCAGAGAGTAATTTACGATCAACGAGGCCTTATAACCCAGTGGCGGGAGTTTTCAGAGATAAGAAGAACAGAGAAGACAAAAAAGCAGGAGGAAGATTGAAGTGAGAAAGCTGGCCAGTTCATGTTTCGACTTATAGTTTCCTTTGACCGATCACCCAGAAATGAAGGAGTGTGTCTGAAAATTGGACATGGGCTTAGATATTGTTAAAGGGGGTACTTTTATGTACAATTGAATTATGAAAGGGGCATATTTATATACTTTGAATTGATAAGTTGCCGGCATATTTATTGCCGGGAGTTCTTAGAATTTATTGCCAAAGGTACTTCTATGTACACTTGAATTTTGAACTATAGTCTGATTAAAAGACCGATTTTATTGATCGCATCCTTGTCTGTCATCGTTAAGCTAATTCGTAATTCTTGAGGTCCGAACAATAGTAAGAGAAAGTGCTACAAAGGATAGTAGCAGAATTCAGGAGGACATAGACTGGTGAAAGGGCAGACACATGGCAGATGAAATTTAATGCAGAGAAGTGTGAAGTGATGCATTTTGGGAGGAAGAAAAAGGTGAGGCAATATAATCTAAATGGTACAATTTTAAAGGGGGTGCAGAAACAGTAAATCTTGGGGATTCACATAAACAAATCTTTGAAGGTAGCAGGGCAAGTTGAGCAGGCTGTTAAAAAAGCATATGGGATCCATAGCTTTATAAATAGATGCATAGAGTACAAGGAAGGAAGGAAGTTATGCTAAACCTTTATAAATCACTGGTTTGACCTCAGCTAGAGTATTGCGTTGAATTCTGGGCACGACACATTTGGAAGGATGTTAAGGCCTTGGACTGGGTGCAGAGGAGATTTACTAGATTGGTATCAGGGATGACGAACTTCAGTTATGTGAAGAGATGAGAGAAGCTGGGATTGTTCTCATTCGAGCAGAGAAGGATAAGGGGAGAATTAATAGAGGTGTTCAAAATCATGAAGTGTTTTGATCGAGTAAATAAGGAGAAACTGTTTCCACTGGGGCAGGAGGGGCAGTAATTAGAGGACACCGATTTAAGATAATTTGCCAAAGAACCAGAGGGGAGATGAGGATTTTTTTAATGCAACGAGTTGCTATGATCCGAAATGCAATACCTGAAAGGGTGTTGGAAGCAGATTCAATTGAAAGTTTCAAAAGGGAATTGGATATAAACTTGAAGAGGAAAAAATTGCAGGCCTTTGGGGAAAGAGGGGGGAGTGGGATTCATTGGATAGCTCTTTCAAAGAACCAGCACCGACACACTGGGCCGAATGGTCTCATTCTATGCTGTAAGGTTGTATGATTCGATAAAATTACATGTGTTTCTAAATGTATGCTAAATCAATGCTCAGGTACATAGAATTGTTGCAAAGTCATTGGATAACTAAACAAAGGGAAGATGACTATGGTTTTGAAGAAGCTTAAAACCCCATAACTGCAAGATTCACTTTGTGCCGACAGGCCAGAATTAAAGGAGTCAAGGAAGCTGAGTGCTGGGGACACAACTGCTGTACAACTACAACAACTTGTATTTATATAGCGCCTTTAACATAGTAAAACGTCCCAACGTGCTTCACAGGAATGTTATAAGACAAAAAATTTGGCACCGAGCCACAAAAGATATATCAGAGCAGGTGGCCAAAAGCTTGGTCAAAGTGGTAGGTTTTAAGAAGTGTCTGAAAGGAGGAGAGAGAGGTAGAGAGGCGGAGAGATTAAGGCAGGGAATTCCAGAGCTTAGGGCCTAGGCAACAAAGCCATGGTAACCAAAGGTTGAGCGATTATAATCAGGGATGCTCAAGAGGGCAGAATTAGAGGAGCGCAGACATCTCGGGGGGTTGTGGGACTGAAGGCGATTACAGAGATAGGGAGGGGCGAGGCCACGGAGGGATTTGAAAACAAGAATGAGAATTTTGAAATCGAGGCATTGCTTAACTGGGAGCCAATGTAGGTCAGCGAGCACAGGGGTGATGGATGAACGGGACTTGGTGCGAGTTGGGACACGAGCAACTGAGTTTTGGATAACCTCGAGTTTACGTAGGGTGGAATGTGGGAGGCCAGCCAAGAGTCAAGTCTAGAGGTAACAAAGGCATGGATGAGGGTTTCAGCAGTGGATGAGCTGAGGCAAGGGCGGAGACGGATGATGTTACAGAGGTGGAAATAGGCGGTCTTAGTTATGCTGTGGATATGTGGTCGGAAGCTCATTTCAGGGTCAAATATGACACCAAGGTTGTGAACAGTGTGTTTCAGCCTCAGACAGATGTTAGGGAGAGGGATGGAGTCAATGGCTAGGGAACGGAGTTTGTGGTGGGGACTGAAAACAATGGCTTCAGTCTTCCCAATATTTAATTGGAGAAAATTTCTGCTCATCCAGAACTGGATGACGGACAAGCAGTCAGACAATTTAGAGACTGTGGAGAGGTTGAGCGAAGTGGTGGTGAGGTAGAGCTGGGTGTCATCAGCGTACATGTGGAAACTGGCGCTGTGTTTTCACATGATGTCGCCAAGGGGCAACATGTAGATGAGAAATAGGAGGGGGCCAAGAATAGATCCTTGGGGGACACCAGAGGTAACGATGCAGGAGCTGGAAGAGACGCCGTTGCAGGTGATTCTCTGGTTACGATTGGATAGATAAGAATGGAACCAGGCGAGTGCAGTCCCACCCAGCTGGACGACGGTGTAGAGGCGTTGGAGTAGGATGGAGTGGTCAACCGTGTCAAAGGCTGCAGCCAAGTCAAGAAGGATGAGGAGGGATAGTTTACCCTTGTCACAGTCACAAAGGATGTTATTTGTGACTTTGATGAGAGCCGTTTCGGTACTGTGGTGGGGCAGAAACCTGATTGGAGGGATTCAAACATGGAGTTGCGGGAAGATGGGCACGGATTTAGGAGGCGACAACACGTTCAAGGACTTTGGAGAGGAAAGGGAGGTTGGAGAGGGGGCGGTAGTTTGCAAGGACGGAGGGGTCAAGGGTTGGCTTTTTGAGGACAGGGGTGATGATGACAGATTTGAGGGAGAGGGGGACAGTACCTGAGGAGAGAGAACTGTTAACAATGTCAGCTAACATGGGAGCCAGAAAAGGAAGTTGGGTGTTCAGCAGTTTGGTGGGAATAGGGTTGAGGGAGCAGGAAGTGGGTCTCATGGACAAGATGAGCACGGAGAGGTCATGAGGGGAGATTGGAGATAAACTGGAGAAAGATGTGGGCCCAGAAATTCGGGTCCCAACGCGTGAGTACGCACAGGGTACTCACCCGTAGGCCCAACGGAAGTGCCGGTTTTGTGCACGCACTGCGCATGCGCTGGAAACTGGAACTTCCGTTCCCTTAAAGAAAGGGGTTCAGAGGTCGAACACGTACGCCGGAGAGGCAGTTCGTGCGCATGGAACTTACATTTTTTTTGCAGGGTTCTCCGGGAGGGTAAGTCTCCAAGAGTTACACATGTAAAAAGCAGGCGCAAGGCCTGCTTTTAACAAGGTAAGTGATGAATTAATTAAAATTAAAAAAAAATTTCCACAGGTTTATTATTTTTAAATACTTTAAAGAAAGGTAAGTTTATTTTTAGCCCTGTTAGAAAATGCAATTAATTTTTTCAAAAATTTAAATTATTGATTAAAATTGTTATTTTATGTAATTTATAGTTGTTTTAAAAATGTGATTTAAAAAAAAAATTATTTGAAGTTTTAGTGATGCTTTGGGGCTTATAGTATTTATAGTTTTGACAGCTGTTCCTGTCAATTTTATGAATGGGCATTTCCCTGCTACCATTGGCTCTCCATGGCCCATGTGATCCCAGGGGACGCATCAAACTAACTGCACCCCTGGGATATGCAAGCACTGCGCGCCAGCAGTTGAAGGAGGCCCAGGATCGGAATCCCACGCGGGCCCAAAGCTCAACGGCCGGCGCGCTTGGTAAGCGCAGGTCGGAGGCTTGCACCCGTGGGAAGCCTCCAACCTGAATTTCTGGGCCGTGAGTTCAGGGCTAGGGCAGGGGGGAACCTTAGAGGAAGTTTGGCCAGGTGGGCTAGAGGAATCTAGGGAAGTGGCAGAGGCAGCTGAATGGATGGTCTCAATCTTAGAGACAAAGAAGTCCATGAGCTCCTCACACTTGTTGTCGGAGGTGAGGGTGGAGGAGACAGGAGAGAAGGGTTTAAGAAGATGGTTAGCAGTGGAGAATAGAAGCCAGGGTTTATCTTTGCATTCCAGAATGATTCTGGAGTAGTGAGCAATTTTGGTAGACGAGAGAAGGACCCGATAATGCTTTATGTGGTCCAGCCAGATCTGGCGGTGAATAACTAAATCAGTTGTTGGCCATATCCATTCAAGTCTGTGTCCCTTGGACTTAAGAGAACGAAGATGGGGGCTGTACCAGGGGGAATGGCCAAAGTGAGAGAGAGTAATTGTTTTAATAGGGACCAAGGTATCAAAGGTGGTGGTAAGGGTGTGGTTGAGGACTTTGTGAGAGGAAAATAGTGCCTGGCTAAACATAGTATATAACGTACAAATAGTCTACTAGCAATGTTCTTTCATATGTATGTTAGCATTCTAAGTTAAGATATAGTGTGAAATAATCATGTAATTAGATTTTAGGACAGTTAACATATAGATGTAGGTCCAAGTACCTCAAGAGAGGCCTGGTTACATAGCCCAGCCACCAATGCCAGCTTTGGACTGAATTTGCTAAATATGTCTAGGTCAGTTTAGCATTTTTTTAGTGTATGTACAACTAGTGACCCTTCTGGTAATTAAGAAGTTTTGTACCAATATTTGGCTCGGAATAAATAGCCTTGCCATTATATTTATGTATCTTTTTTGTATATATAATTCAAGTATAAGGTTTCTGGTCTAGACAGATATATGTGCTCACCTTCACCACCAACAGGAAGTATAGCTACAGAGATAACGGTTCAATTCCCATCAGCAGTAAATGGCACTACAGAAAGTAATGCAAATAGAGATTCAGATTCATTCTTCTGGACAATCAGGTCTTGTGTTCACCAACATAGGGTCTCAGGTTGCTTTTACAATTGAAGTCCCAAGTTCCAGTCAGAATATGAAGAACAAGTAGGGAAGCTATAAAGGCAGAAACAGAAATTAAGGCAGCAAATTAACGAACAGCTTGGATGACTCATGAAAACCAGCTCATTTCAAACAGGAAAAGACAGAGGTGAAGGAGAATGGATAGAAGGAGAATCAGAGGATGCAGGGAAAGAAAAGGAATGTTGCTCATGGGGGGTGGGGGTAACAAAGAAAGCTATGCAGTATACACATAAAAGATGGTGAAACCAAAGGGTCTAGGAAGTAATCTTTCCACCATACCATCACATGGTGGCAATTACATGAAAGGGTATGCAGACTCAAAACAGTTCTTTTCAAGTATTTGAGTATCGTAGCCTGTCATGTTAATAGGAAAATCCTATTAAAAACATGCCAGGCATCACGGAAAAAGGGCTACATACAAATGCAACAGTTTGGTGTGGACACATTTAAAATGGGAAATTCCTTAAAAAAATGTATTATGGGAGTTTTCAATGTAACAAATATCTATTTTTATATAGTTTGTAAGTGGCTTAGCTTACAGTATACTTACCACCAGAAAATAGGACTTTTGGCAATAATGGTACTTCTGGGATGGAACACCTTCACTTCAAATGCCCCTCTCAGTCACACACCATCTTGATTTAGACATATGTTTCCATTCCTTCATCATCATTGGGTAAGTATCCAGGAATTCCCTACGAACATCACTGTGGGAGTGCTTTCACCACAAGGACTGCAGCGGTTCAAGAAGGCCCACCAGGAAAACTAGGAATGAGCAATTAATACCACCGTATCAGCATTGCCCACATCCTAATAACAAATAAAAAATTACTGTCACATTGCGTTTTCTGACAAGGATTTAATACAATTATTGCAGATAATAGTTTCCCATGGAGTGTAAACTCACTGTATGGAATAATTCCCTGCAATATCTGGTGGGTAGATGAGAACTTATGAGAAAATGATAGAATCAAAGAAATTTCTCAGCTGAAGGAGGTTGTACGTGTCTGTGCTAGCTCCCTTACCAAAACTTTCGCTCCTAATCCCACTTCCCTGGTTTTTCCCAATATCCTCGAGTATTTTTCCCCTTCAAATGTTTTATCTAGGTTGCTCGTATAAGATCAGCTCAATTTTAATAGTTAGTTCCATATTCTCCTAACCCATAAATACATTTATTTTAAGCTCTGCTCTTCCATTACTAGTGCTTTTCCTAAATATATGGCCTCTTGTTACTAATTAACTAACCAGTGAAAATATTTTTTCAATCTTTACTCCCTCAAACTATCAAATTTTGAATATTTCTATTAGATTTCCTCACCTTAACCTCCCCTACCCTGGTTTTAAAGTTTCCCATAACAGTTTCCACTTATCCCTGGAATGATCGTGACAAAATGACATTGCACCCTTTCCACAGCTCTGACGCAAACACTGTCCTCGCTATAAGCTTCCTAGAATACTAGAAATCAAAATATCACTACTAGCACTGTCTTTGCTCAGTGTTTCACCCTCCAGATTCCATTAATAAACTTTTCTTTTTTCAGGGGGAAGGGGGGGGAAGAATAACAAAATAACCCTGATGAATCAGACCTGGAATCACTTTCATGTTCAGACTTTCTCCTCTACGGCAATGGAAAACATAAAACAACAACGAATTACCAACAATCAGTCACAGTCGATCTTCTTTATATCAAATCTGTTGCTTCAGGAACAAAAGCACTTAAGACAGAAAAATACAATCACCCTTAAAGCAGTGCAGAGCTCACCAGGCCTCATTAAGCAAACAAGCAACCTTTCCACACAGAATCAGCTTATTGTGAATAACATAGTAAAATGTGAGGCATAAATGTAAAAAAATGCCAAAAAGTGAAATAATAGTCACTTGAGTATCGGCTCTCCACGGGTGAGTACGCACGGGGTACTCACCCGTAGGCCCGATGGAAGTGCCGGTTTCCTGCATGCACTGCGCATGCGCAGGAAACCGGCACTTCCGTTCCTCTGAACAAAGGGGTTCAGAGGTGGAACGCGTGCGCAGGAGGGGCTGCGCGTGCGCATGGAACTTCGTTTTTTTTACAGGTTTTCCTGGGATCGTAAGCCTGCAGAATTTAGAAATGTTAAAAACAGGCGTAAGGCCTGCTTTTTACAAGGTAAGTGGTGAATTAATTAAAATTAAAACATTTTTTCCACAGGTTTATTATTTTTAAATACTTTAAAGCAAGGTAAGTTTATTTTTAGCCCCGTTAAAAAATAAAATTATTTTTTTCAAATATTTAAATTATTGTTTAAAATAGTTATTTCATTTAATTTATATATTTTATTTTAAAAATGTGATTTTTTTTTAATGTATTTGAAGATTTAGTGATGTTTTGTAAGAAGAAAGGGCCCGTAGTATTTCTAAGTTTGACAGCACTTCCTGTCAGACTTATGAATGGAGCATTCCCTGCTCCGATTGGCTGCCCATGGCCCACGTGATCCCAGGGGACGCATTGAACTAACTGCGCCCCTGGGATACGCAAGCACTGCGCGCCGGCAGCTGGACCAGGCCCCAGATCGGAATTCCACGTGGGCCCACAGCTCAACGGCCGGCGCGCTAGGTAAGTGCAGGTCGGGGGCTTGCACCCGCAGGGAGCACCCGACCCGAATTTCTGGGTCATTACTATTTCATTTTCTGACTGGCCCCCAACATTTTGGTTGGTTTAACTTTTCACTTATTACATGAAATATTGAAAATGTAGGTGCACTCACTTTAAATAATAAATTAAAAAATAACTTGTCACAGTCCTCATAGCAGTTCTGTGGCTCTTTAAAAAATAGAAGAAACCTTTCCTGCAATGGCTTTACAAAGTTTTCTGTGTGTGTGTGTGTGTGTAATAATCTAGAGAATTGTCAAATTGTGCTGCAGGGCAATTTTATACAAGTAATACCACTAACAGATAACTACCTGACGAATAGGAAGGAGTTTACATCCTCAAGGTTATAGGTAAGATGTTACTGGAATAGCCACAGACAAACTGAGGACACACAAGAGACATCGAGAGTTCCCTCAGTAATAAGATGGTGCTATCTGCATACATTTGGACTTCAGTTTTGCAACAAACGTCAGGGAAATCATTTACATATAGTACAAAAAATGGGCCAAGGACAGACCCTGAGCAAGACAAGCAGATCATAAGTGTAGCGTCTTCACACAGACAGCACATTTTTACTATGTTTTCTTTACATCAGTAAAAGCATTTTTAGAAACTTGCCATAAATTCAAAATGCATTACATTTAAAAAAAAATGTTGTTGATATATTTTAAACCGAACCATAGCAAAGGAGCTAAAGATAAATGTGTACATGCATCTCTTTTTGTGCACATTACTGTATCCATAAAACTAAGTTCCACCGCACTCCTGAGAAAAATTGTTATCTTTCAACCAACACCAAAAAACAGCTGATCTGGTCATTGTCATATTGCTGTTTGTGGGAGCTTGCTGTGCACACATTGGCTGCCACGTTGCCTAGATTACAACAGTGACTACACTTCAAAAAAGTGCTTCATTGGCTGTAAAGCACTTTGGGTCATCCTGAGGTTGTGAAAGGCGCTATATAAATGCAAGTTTGTTCGTTCTTCTTTCCACGTGCGCTTTTTTAACACATGAAGAAATTAGAGGTTTTGAATACTTTCTTGCATCTCAATATACGTGGGGAAGAAAATAAATAATGGCTGCTTTGGGTGCAAATCAATTTTACACTCGTCCTATAAACAAAAGCTATAGGGCAGGTTTTCTGGTCAGCAGTATGTGAACGCACGATTACAGTGTATGTATGTGAACGCACGAAGCGTAGTAAACAAGGTAAGTGAGCTGCAGGCACAAATAGCCACATGGGAATAGGATGTTGTGGCAATAACTGAGATCTGGCTCAAAAAAGGGCAGGATTGGTATTAAATATTCCTGGTTATAAAGTGTTCAGGAAAGATAGGGAATGAAAGATAGGAGGTGGTGTGGCAGTATTGATCAAGGAGAATGTTACAGTGCTGGAGAGGGGGGATGTCCTGGAGGGGGTCAAGGACAGAATTTATATGGCTAGAGTTAAGAAATAATAGAGGTGCCATTAAACTACTAGGTGTATTCTATAGACCACCAAATATTGGGAAAGATATGGAGGAGCAAATTTGCAGAGAAATTACTGAGAGTTGCAAGAACCGCAGAGTAGTAATAATGGGGGACTTCAACTACCCTAATATAGACTGGAATCATAATAGTGTAAAGGGCAGAGAAGGGGAAGAATTTCTGAAGTGTGTTCAGGGGAACTTTCTTGATCAGTATGTTTCCAGCCTGACAAGGGAGGAGGCATTGCTGGATCTGGTTCTGGGGAATGAGATGGGTCAAGTGGAGCAAGTGTCAGTAGGTGAACATTTATGGAACAGTGATCATAGTATCATAAGGTTTAGATTAGCTATGGAAAATGTCAGAGAGCCATCTAGAGTAAAAATGTTTAACTGGGGGAAGGCCAATTTCAGTGGGAGGAGAACGGATCTGGCCCGGGTAAACTGGAATCAAAGATTGGCAGGCAAAATTGTAAAGGCTGCCTTTAAAGAGGAAATATTCAGGTACAGTTGAGGTACATTCCCACTAGAGGGAAAAGCAGGGCAACTAAAGTCACGGCTCCCTGGATGACGAGAGAGATAGAGAATATGATGAAGCAGAAAAAGAGTGCGTATGACAGATGTCAGGTTGCAAATACATCTGAGAATCAGGCTATATATAGAAAGGTCAGAGGAGAAGTGAAAAAGAAAATAAGAGGGGCAAAGAGAGGGTATGAGAATAGAATGGCAGCCAATATAAAAGGTAATCCAAAAGTCTTCTATAGGCATATAAATAGTAAAGGGGTAGTAAGAGGAGGGGTGGGGCCAATTAGGGACCAAAAAGGAGACCTATGCATGGAGCTAGAGGGTATGGCTGAGGTACTAAATGAATACTTTGCATCTGTCTTCACCAAGGAAGAGGATGCTGCCATAGACATAGTAAAGGAGGAAGTAGTGGAGATACTTGATAGGATAAAAATTGATAAAGAGGAGGTATTAGAAAGGCTGGCTGTACTTGGAGTAGATAAGTCACCAGGAGCGGATGGGATACATCCTAGGATGCTAAGGGAATTGAGGGAGGAAATCGCGGAGGTACTGGCCATAATATTCCAATCCTCCTTAGATACGGGGGTGGTGCCAGAGGACTAGAGAATTGCAAATGTTACAAAAAAGGCTGTAAAGATAAACCCAGCAACTACAGGCCAGTCAGTTTGACTTCAGTAGTGGGGAAGCTTTTAGAAACAGTAATCAGGGACAAAATTAACAGTCACTTGGGCAAGTGTGGATTAATTAAGGAAAGCCAGCATGGATTTGTTAAAGGCAAATTAGGTTTAACTAACTTGATTGAGTTCTTTGATAAGGGTAATACGGTTGATGTAGTGTACTTGGATTTCCAAAAGGCGTTCGACAAAGAGCCACATAATAGGCTTGCCAGCAAAGTTGAAGCCCATGGAATAAAAGGGACAGCGACAGCATGGATACAGAATTGGCTAACTGATAGGAAACAGAGAGTAGTGGTGAACAGTTGTTTTTCAGACTGGAGGAAGGTATACAGTGGTGTTCCCCAGGGGTCGGTTCTAGGACCACTACTTTTCTTGATATATATTAATGACTTGGACTTGGGTGTACAGAGCACAATTTCAAAATTTGCAGATGACACAAAACTTGGAAGTATAGTGAACAGTGAGGAAGAGAGTGATAGACTTCAAGAAGACATAGACAGGCTGGTGGAATGGGCAGATGAAATTTAATGCAGACAAGTGCGAAGTGATACAATTTGGCAGAAAGAATAAGGAGAGGACATATAATCTAAATGGTACAATCCTGAAGGGGATGCATGAACAGGGAGACCTGGGCGTATGTGTGCACAAATCATTAAAGGTGGCAGGGCAGGTTGAGAAAGCAGTTAAAAAGGATTACGGGATCCTGGGCTTCATGAATAGAGGTATAGAGTACAGAAGTGTGGAAATTATGATGAACCTGTATGATGAAATTATGATGAACTAGTTCGCTGTGGCTGGAGTATTGTGTCCAATTCTGGGCACCACACTTTAGAAAGGATGTGAAGGTCTTAGAGAGGGTGCAGAAAAGATTTACAAGAATGATTCCAGGAATGAGGGAATCGAGAAGTTGGTGTTGTTCTCCTTGAAGCAGAGAAGATTGAGAGGAGATTTGACAGTGGTGTTCAAAATCATAAGGTGTCCGGACAGAGTAAATAGAGGGAAACTTCACATTGGCAGAAGGTTCGAGAACCAAAGGACACAGATTTAAGGTGATTGACAAAAGAACCAAAGGCGACGTAAGAAAAAACTTCTTTATACAGCAAGTGGTTAAGATCTGGAATGCACTGCCTGAAAGGGTGGTGGAGGCAGATTCAATCACGGCTTTCAAAAGGGAGTTGGATAAGTATATGAAGGAAAGAAATTTGCAGGGGTATGGGGAAAGGGCGGGGGAGTGGGACTAGCCGAAGTGCTCTTGCAGAGACCTGGCATGGGTTTGAAGGGCCGAATGGCCTTCTTCTGTGCTGTACCATTCTATGATTCTATGATTCAGGCTTGGTCCCACCAGTGGGATTTGGGCATTTGGGGACTGGGAAGTTAGGTGTCGAGTCATGTTGTCCGCTCTCTGCTGATAATTTTCTTATCAGATTTTACACTCATGTAATTTGTTCTTGTGGATGCTGAGTTGAAGTTGCTCTGAGTTAAAATCGACCCCTAGCTGCCCAAGGAAGAAGTGTTTTAACATTTAATGAATGGGGAAAGGGGAATTGGCATTGAAGTAGTAGCACCACAAAGATTGCATTAAAATACTACAGTGCCATCCTATCAGCTATTAATATCTGCTGTCATTTAATTGCCTACAATGTCCAGATTGTACAGGTGACATGTTGTTAAAGAAGCAGTTTATGTTAGAAAATACTAATCCACGTTTAACAACTCACTGGACAGAAGAGTTCATTATAATTTTAAATCTTTTCCTCACTAGGCTATGAGAGATTATTCCCTACAGACAATTAAAAAGAAAAGAAAGAAAGGCTTTAATTTATATAGCGCCTTTCACGACCACCGGACGTCTCAAAACGTTTTACAGCCAATGAAGTAATTTTGGAGTGTAGTCACTGTTGTAATGTGGGAAATTATATAAATATATAAAGTTTAGTAGTTTACTTTTTAAAACCTAGATGCATGTTTCATCTATGGAAGACTAGGAAACCGTTATTACTTTTTAAAATTAATTCATGGGATGTGGGTGTCGCTGGCAAGGCCAGCATTTACTACCCATCCCTAATTGCCTTTGAGAAGGTGGTGGTGAGCCGCCTTCTTGAACCGCTGCAGTCTGTGTGGTCTGCTGTCACAACAAATAGGAAATATAAAAAACATGCCATGTCAGAGTGTTCAACTCTCAAAGATACATTTCACAGGAATGTGAGTTCCTTCACTGCACTAAAAACCTAACATCGAATCATAATGCCTCTCAACCAATATAAAAGTGGAAAAGATTGATAATCCAACAGTGGAGAGAGCAATTGTGGAGAAAATGTCTGAACATCAGCAGAGAAAAGATCAATTTAGCAACTGCACATGTCGATAAGGAAAATAATAGCACGGAGGAAACCTTGCTTTTGGTGAGGAAGGCCCGGAGGAAAAGATGACATGAAGCATGGCAATACCGTCTCGACAACTTGGAAAACCTAGCAGGAGGTCGAAAAGAAGGTGCATGACTTAAAGGTATGAGTATTACTGTAAAGTAGCCACACAGGACATATAAGCACATGCAGGGAATTTATTAAAGATATGTGCAAAAACACTGCACGGGCAGAAAAAACTATTAACATGGATGTGGTAAATGTAGTATTAGGAGTAAAAGTAGAGGGATTATGCAATTGCATTATACAAGCTACAATGTGAGACAGATTGCACTGCAGGAAGGAATTTCCAAGAGCCAAACCACCATCGTTCAATCCCCACTGCTTTTTTTTTGGCCTGGAGACTAATGATCCGGAGACATGAGTTTAAATCCCACCACGGCAGCTGGGGAATTTAAATTCAGTTAATTAAATAAATCTGGAATAAAAAGCTAGTATCAGTAATGGTGACCATGAAACTATCGGATTGTCGTAAAAACTCATTTGGTTCACTCATGTCCTTTAGGGAAGGAAATCTGCCGTCCTTACCTGGTCTGGCCTATATGTGACTCCAGACCCACAGCAATGTGGTTGACTGTTAACTGCCCTCTGAAATGGCCTAACAAGTCACTCAGTTGTAACAAACCGCTACAAAAACAGTAATAAGAATAAAATCAGACGGACCACCCGGTATCGACCTCGGCACCGGCTTCGGACATGACAACGGCACACCCAGCCCAGTCGACCCTGCAAAGTTCTCCTCACCAACATCTGGGGACTTGTGCCAAAATTGGGAGAGCTGTCCCACAGACGAGTCAAGCAACAGCCTGATATAGTCATACTCACAGAATCATACCTTTCAGACAACGTCCCAGACACCTCCATCGCCATCCCTGGATATGTCCTGTCCCACCGGCAGGACATACCCACCAGAGGCGGCAGCACAGTGGTATACAGTCGGGAGGAAATGGCGCTGGGAGTCCTCAACATTGACTCCAGACCCCATGAAGTCTCATGGCTTCAGGTCAAGCATAGGCAAGAAAACCTCCTGCTGATTACCACCTACCGCCTTCCCTTAGCTGATGAATCAGTGCTCCCCATGTTAAACACCACTTGGAAGAAGCACTAAGGGTAACAAGGGCACAGAATGTAATCTGGGAGGGGGACTTCAATATTTATCATCAAGAGTGGCATGGTAGCATGACTACTGGCCAAGCTGGCTGAGTCCTGAAGGACATAGTTGCCAGACTGCGGCAGGTGATGAGAGAACCAACACGAGAGAAAAACCTACTTGGCCTCGTCCTCACCAACCTACCTGTCGCAGATGCATCAGTCCATGACAGTGTTGGTAGCAGTGACCACCGCACAGTCATTGTGGAGACAAAGTCCTGGCTTCATACTGAGGACACCCTCCATCGTGTTGTGTGGCACTACCACAGTGCAAAATGGGATAGATTCAGAACAGATCTAGCAGCTCAAAACTGGGCATCCATGAGGCGCTGTGGGCTGTCAGCAGCAGCAGAATTATATTCCATCACAATCTGTAATCTCATGGCCCAGCATATCCCTCACTCTACCATTACCATCAAGCCAGGGGACCAACCCTGGTTCAATGAAGAGTGTAGAAGAGCATGCCAGGAGCATCATCAGGCATACGTAAAAATGAGGTGCCAAACTAGGGAAACTGCAACACTGGATTACATGCATGCTAAACAGTGGAAGCAGCGCAAGCTATAGATAGAGCTAAGCGATCCCACAACCAACAAATCAGATCAAAGCTCTGCAGTCCTGCCACATCCAGTCATGAATGGTGGTGGACAATTAAACAACTAAAGGGGGGTGAAGGCTCCATGAACATCCCCATCCTCAATGATGGTGGAGCCCAGCACGAGAGTGCAAAGACAATGCTGAAGCGTTTGCAACCATCTTCAGCCAGAAGTGCCGAGTGGATGATCCATCTTGGCCTCCTCCTGAGGTCCCCACCATCATAGAAGTCAGTCTTTAGCCAATGTTCACTGATGATTGTACAGTGCTCAGTTCCATTTAAAATTCCTCACATAATGAAGCAGTCCATGCCCACATGCAGCAAGACCTGGACAACATCCAGGCTTGGGCTGATAAGTGGCAAGTAACATTTGTGCCACACAAGTGCCAGGCAATGACTATCTCCAACAAGAGAGAGTCTAACTAACACCCCTTGGCATTCAACGGCATTACCATCACTGAATCCCCCAACCTCAACAACCTGGGGGTCACCATTGATGCCTTATTTTGTGGCGAGTGTCTCACCTCCTGACTCCCCAAAGCCTTTCCACCATCACAAGGCACAAGTCAGGAGTGTGATGGAATACTCTCCACTTGCCTGGATGAGTGCAGCTCCAATAACACTCAAGAAGCTCGCCATCATCCAGGACAAAGCAGCCCACTTGATTGGCGCCCCATCCACCACCTTAAACATTCACTCCCTCTACCACCAGCGCACCATGGCTGCAGTGTGTACTATCTACAAGATGCACTGCAACAACTTGCTAAGGCTTCTTCACCAGTACCTCCCAAACCCGCGACCTCTACTACCTACAAGGACAAGGGCAGCAGGCGCATGGGAACATCATTACCTGCAATTTTCCCTCCAAGTCATCCACCATCTTGACTGGGAAGTATATTGTCATTCCCTCATCGTCGCTGGGTCAAACTCCTGAAACTCCCTCCCTAACAGCACTATGGGAGTACCTTCACCACACGGACTGCAGCGGCTCAAGAAGGCGGCTCACCACCACCTTCTCAAGGGCTACTGGCAATAAATGCTGGTCTTGCCAGCGATGCCCACATCACAGGAACGAATAAAAAAATTCCCCACTGCTATTGTGTTTAATGGTAAAACTTACATATAATAGGAAGGCAGATGTGCTGTGAGGGTAAACTCCCATATTTTGAGGAACTCATATGAGGATGATTTATTCAGATGAAAAGGTTGATTTATTTGACAGGGAGAGTTTTGCAACTGTGCAGATTTCAAAAAAAGAACATCAGTCGTGATATGTACAATATTAGTCGCATATGCTATGAATTGGATTATATTTTACAGGAACATGAACATACACTCTGTACACAAGTGCATAAAAGTACATGCAACGAGAACCTAGTACCTAAATGCATAAATGTGCATGAATACTCATGTGGAGCAAAATGCTTTCTTCATAGACCCAGAATAAAACTAGTGGATTATTAGCTGCATACGCACAATGCCACATGACTGAGCACCATCGGATACATTATGGATTCTGTATTTTGTCGCAGTCCTCCTCTGTATTAACTGCACCACCACCACCTGCACCCCCACCCCCCAAATTTGATGTCATCCACAAATTTTGAAATTGTACTTCTGAGTGCCAAGCCTAAATTTTTTATTTAAATGGTGAATGGCAGTGGTCCCAGCACTGATCCTTGTGGAACATCACTTCCCACGTTTTGCCAGTCTGAGTAACTACTTTTAACCCCTACTCTCTGTTTTCTGTTCTATAGCCAGCTTGCTATCCATTCTGCTACAGGAAACTCTCTGTTAACCGGCAAAATTCAGGAGTAGGTTCAGGTAAGCTTTACTTCATATTAGTGGCAGTTCCTGGATCTGTGGCTGTGTAACTGGGGTTCGTGCACTTGTTGCTAAGCAACAGGGATGATTGGTCTGTGGCCGGAGTTCCTGCGCATGCTGCTAAGCAACAGGCAAGCCTGGATTTGTTGCTGTGTACGGAGCTCTCGTACCTTTTAAACTATACGGGCCCGATTTTCTGGATCGTGCGGGAAATGTGCAGGTTCCCCGAATGTGGGGTTCCGACCCGAAAAAAAAAGGGTCAGCCAGCTGCACGCAATTTTCCCTCAAGTGGCCAATTAACTTCCCGCATGTGAGCAGCCTTGCTAATTGTGCATTTCCAGTCAGAAAGCCCCACAGTGTATGATGTCATCATTCGTGGTGCTTTCAAGGTCCACAGCAAGCATTGCTTCCTCTGTTGGCTTCCAAACAAACCATGCAGGATGGCAGAGGAGCCTGCAGCAGCTGTGGCCAGTGCCAGACGCCGAGCTGCCTCCAAATTCAATGAGACGTCACTTCAGACCTTGGTGGATGGGGTTAGGGCCCACAGGGAGGTCCTCTACCCTCGCTCAGGGAGGAAGAGGCCTCCCAAAGAGTCCAGGGTTGCCTGGATGGAGGTGGCAGCAGAGGTAAACTCCCTGGGAGTCACCCGTCTCATCTGGATGCAGTGCAGGAAGCGCTTCCATGACCTTCACCGCACAGGGAAAGCAAGTACGAAGTTTCCATCACCCTCAACCTGATCCCCATTGTCTTTCCCCAACAGCACTTAGCTTCAGCAATCTCTTCCTCCACATCCCACTTCACAGTCACATCCATGCACCCATACCCATTCCATTTCTCTCTATGCTCACATTCACATAACTATTCCACCATCCAGTCTTAATAAGAACATAAGAACATAAGAAATAGGAGCAGGAGTAGGCCATACAGCCCCTCGGGCCTGCTCCGCCATTCAATAGGATCATGGCTGTAAATAGTTTTAATGCCATCATTTTCCTGTACATAAAAAATCTGGTGGCAGCTGCTGCAGTTATGGCGTCTGTCATTTGGCGAATGGGGATATCACATAGAGGCCTTAGGATAACTTGCAGATGTCAGCAAGCTGGTCAAATAGGTAGGAAAGTGTAGGCATGGGCCACTGTCCATGGTCAGTTAAGAAGCAGTGAGGCTGCAGTGTTTGATGTACCAGGCTACGCAAATCTGCCCAGGATGAGTGCGTTCCTTGCATTCCGCCCAGCAATGTTCTCGCGCACTGGTGCTGCTGGTTGGCGGGCCTCTGCAGGATGCTCGTTTCCGTCCTCCTCCTCCTCCTCCTCCTCCTCAGCATCATCCTCATCCGAGGCGGCTCTGTGAGGAGCCTCTTGGTTCTGCGGAATCGGCAAGCCACGACAATGTGCCATGTTGTGAAGCACACAGCATACCACGACGATTTTGGAGACCCTGGCTGATGAGTACTGTAGGGCTCCACCTGATCTATCGAGGCATCTGAAGCACATCTTCAGCAATCCGATGGTTTGCTCGATAATGCATCTGGTGGTAATGTGGCTGGAGTTGTAGCGCTCCTCAGCTTCGTTGGCTGGTCTCCTCAACGGCGTCATTAGCCAAGAGCGCAGGGGATATCCCTTGTCTCCAAGTAGCCATCCTTGAAGTTCGCTTGGTGGACTGAATAGCGGAGGCACAGTAGACTGGCGCAGTATGAAGGAGTCATGGCAGCTGCCATGGAACCTGGCACAAACATGCAAAATCACCTTCTTGTGGTCACACACCAGCTGAACGTTAAGGGAGTGGAAGCCCTTGCAGTTAACAAAAACTCCTGGATTGCGTGCTGCTGATCCCTGGAAGGAGCCTGAGGCATAAAAGTTGAGTGCGGTGGTGACTTTGATGGCCACTGGTAAGTAGTGTGGACCTGGTGCTCTGGGCTCCAGGTCTTGCTGCAGCATTGTGCAGATGTCAGTCACAACCTCTCGCGAAAGTCGGAGCCGCCTCTGGCACTGCTGCTCAGTCATGTTGAGGTAGCTGACCCTGTGTCTGTAGACCCTGTTTGGGGGGTATCTCCTGCACCGACGGCCTTCCATGCGCTGGCCCCTTCTGGCCTGTGCTGCCCCAGGTCGCTGAGCCGCAGCCTGCCACTCCTGCTGGTGCTGCTGTTGTTGCTGGTGGTGCTGTTGCTGGAGTTGCTCCAGCCTCCTCTGCTGTTGGAGATCCTCTAATGCCAGGAAGGGAAGGAACAAAAGGCCTCCCATGCTTCTGGCAGATGCCTCCGTTGAGGAGGCGCTGAGTTAGGGTGGTGAGAGGGGCTTCCCAGGAGCTCACACTGGAGAAGTGTGTGAGGCTCCAACCTTCCACAGCTGTGCCTAAGCCTTCAAAAAGTTGCCCCAAGCCTTCAGCAACAAGGTCCTGCAGCCTGCAAATGCTGCCTGTTTAAATCTCTTCAGTTCTGATTGACCTGCAGCTGAAAGCAAGCAAGCCAACTCTGTTCACGCCAGGTTTCATCAGCAGTGTTCCCGCCAGGCGTGTTTTACGTGGGGAAAGCCAGAAAATTGCAAGGGCCCTTGAAAATAGGATTAAACATGCTAATAATTGATCATTAGGCTCCCGCCGACCATTCCCGCCTGCGGCGGGCGGGACTGATTTGGGTCCCGCTGAAACACGGGGGCGAAACTCGGGCGTGGCGGGGAATCGGGCGGGGGGGTCGCGATCCCCTATTTCTGTGATTTTCGGCCCCCGCCCACCTGAAAACCCACCCGACGGCTGGGAGAAAATCGGGGCCGTCCTCTCTGTAATCCGGAATTTTTGATAAACCGGCACCACGCCGGTCCCATTGGTGCCGGATAATAAAGAGTTTCCTGTACTTGTCACCTGCCTCCACATGTTCTGGCCTTAGTGATGAGCCTACTATGCTGTACCTTTTCGAAGGCCTTTTGAAAATCCAAATATAATACGTCTACTACGCTACCCTTATCTACGCTTTCTGTTACTTCTTCAAAGGATTTAATAAGGTTGGTCATGCATGATCTTCCCTTTTGAAATCCATGCTGGCTACACTTTATTATATTTTCTGTTTCTAGATGTTTTTCTATTACATCTTTGAGTAAGAATTCCATTATCTTTCCTATCAGCGACATTAAGCTAATTGGTCTATAGTTCCCTGGACTTGTTTTATCTCCCTTTTTAAATATAGGAATCACATTAGCTGGTGCCATGTCCTCTGGTACTCTTCCCTTTTCTAATGAATTTTTATATATATGCAATTGAGCCTCTGCTATCTCTATAGATTCTGAGCAATTTGCTAACTCCAGTCAATTGAATTTGGAGCACATTCCAACACTAAGCAGGAAATTTCCAAATGCCAGAGCAAGAGTGAGACATATATTCACTCAGAGAAGACCATGTTGAGCATGTTCATATTGCCATACTCCACCAATCAGAGCCAGTTAAAGACATTACTGGGGTTTCACAATTAATGTGTAGGGCCATATTCTTATGTGATGGGACATTCCATCCCCTAGACAGCAGGATTTACAGCAGAGGAATTTGGGAAAGGTGCAGGCCTTACCAGAACTTAGAATACTGGATCTTAATTTCAGCATAGTCCTGGAGAGGTCAGGTAGGTTGACACTCTATTCTGGAAGGTAAACAAATAGCAGGGACATAGTAATATATGTATCAGGAAAGTCTCTACTATCTTTAGAGTAAAATGATATATTCAGCTAGTGGTGCTATTTAGAAGTATTGGGATTGATTTTAACTTACCGAAATCAGCGTTAGCGGGTGGTAATGGCCTCGAAATGGGGTCGGTAAACTTACCACCACGTTAACACTGATGATGAGCCCACTGCCACTTTAAGAGGGGCCTATCCCTGGGTGGCCAAAGCACCTGCCTGCTCAGGCGGTAGGCCCCTTTTAACATGTAAATCGGGGTCCTATGTGGTTACCATTTTAGGATAGAACTGGTCTGAGTGGTATGTACTTTCCATCCAGTGCCAGTGGTAATAGAGCAAAAGAGGCCCTGAAAAGGTAAGTTTCAAATGATTTTTGTAGGGCCAGGAGCTGCTCGATATTGGGTTGCATTGGGATGCCTGTTTGGCAGCCACAGCTCGCCAGTTCCATTTAAATGTGACTCAAAATGGCTCCGGCGTCATTACCCCCAGAACGGACAGGCTGCTCGCACCCTCCACCAGTCGACAGCCCAAAAGTTAAAATTGACCCCACTGAGTTACATTACAAGGTCAAACTGACTTTCCTTTAGTCAAAGAAGTGACAGGAAATTCTTGTCTAAGGGAGAGATATCACTAATAGTCATAAAACAGACAGATAAGTTATCTCAACTAATTGCTTAGAATTGGCAAATAAGAATTATATTTAAATCATATAAGAAAAGTATTCAAAACTACCATTATAGACAGTACTAAAAACAGAAAATGCTGGAGGAGCTCAGCAGGTCAGGCAGCATCTGTGAAGAGAGAAACAGAGTTAACGTTTCAGGTTGATGACCTTTCATCAGAACTGGAAAAAAGCAGGAAATGGAACAGATTTTTAAGCAAGTGTAGGGGCTGGGAAAGGGGGGAGGAGATGAAAGAACAAAAGGGAAGGTCTGTGATAGGATGGAAGGCGGGAGAGGTTAAGAGACATTAAGAGATATTCAAGGCAAGAGGGGATGGTAATGGGACAGGTTAAGAAACAAAGGATGGCTCTAGATGAAGTGTAAATTGTGCTGGCAGAATGAAAGACAGCTGCCATGTGGGGGAGAAGAAAAAAAGACACAGATTAAAAGTGTGGATAAAAATATATATATATATATGGTAGGGGCCGAGGTTATGATCTGAAATTGTTGAACTCTATGTTGAGTCCGGAATACTGTAATGTGCCTAGTCGAAAGATCAGGTGCTGTTCCTTGAGCTTACGCTGAGCTTCCGTGGAGCAATGCAAAAGGCCAAGGACGGTGAGGTCTGAGTGGGAGTGGAGCGGTGAATTAAAGTGACAGGCGACTGGAAGCTCGGGGTCTCCCTTATGGACTGAACGGAGGTGTTCCGCAAAATGGTCACCCAATCTGTGTTTGGTCTCCCCAATGTAGAGGAGACCACATCGTGAGCAGCGAATACAGTATACTAAATTGCGAGAAGTACAAGTAAATCGCTGTTTCACCTGGAAGGGGTGTTTGGGGCCCTGGACAGTGGGAAGGGGGGAGATATAAGGGCATGTGTTGCATCTCCTGTGCTTGCACGGGAAGGTGCCGGGTGAAAGGGAAGGGGTGTTGGGGGTGATAGAGGAGTGGACTAGGGTGTCACGGAGAGAGCAGTCCCTACGGAATGCTGAAAGGGGAGGTGAGGGGAAGATGCCTTTGTTTCTTAACCTGTCCCATTACCATCTCCTTTTGCCTTGAATATCTCTTAATGTCTCTTAATCTCTCCCGCCTTCCATCCCATCACAGACCTTCCCTTTTGTTCTTTGATCTCCTCCCCCCATTTCCCAGCCTCTTCACTTGCTTAAAAATCTGTTCCATTTCCTGCTTTTTTCCAGTTCTGATGAAAGGTCATCGACCTGAAACGTTAACTCTGTTTCTCTCTTCACAGATGCTGCCTAACCTGCTGAGTTTCTCCAGCATTTTCTGTTTTTATTTCAGATTTCCAGCATCTGCAGTATTTTCTTTTTGTATTATAGACAGTACTATATTTTAACTGATTGAGTAGGGGCTTGATCAACTGGGCAACCTTGTCAAATTTTCAGAAACCCAGAAAAGGTTCAATTACTTTCTAAACTGCTTTATTGGATTTTATGACTGACAAAACGTAACATTTGTTAATTATAAGCAACCAGAGGGCCTGCTATTTGATTCCAATGTGTATAAAAGAACATCTGAGGACAAAAGTTAGTTTCCTATTTTAGGATTTGAACCTAGACACCAGGTTTAACTTTGTATTTGAATGTATATAAAGATTCTTTTGAAGTCAAATCTGGCATTTATTTTACACCCTGCATGTTTTGGCAAGCATCCACCTGTCCTGTTCTAAGTCAGATAAGAAAAACAGATTGTTCATAATGCTGACTGGGTTGCACTGTGGCAGACAGTGAAGACAGTCTTTATCTTGAAACACATATTTATCAATCCAATTAACCAGTGGACTGCTCAATTGCTCATTGTCATAAGAAACACAACACAAAATAATTTCTACACGTTACTTAATCTGTAATTAAAGATGCTGTATGTCTTCATTGTCAAATCATTTAAGGTGCAATTAATGAATAATTGGATGCTTGTCAGTATAGTATTTTGGCTACAGAACATAAGAAATAGGAGCAGGAGTAGGCCATTCGGCCCTTGGAGCCTTCTCTGCCATTCAATAAGATCGAGGGCTGAATTTTCTGTGGTGGTAGCAGGCGCGATCGGTGGCGGGTTGGGTGGGAAAGTTGTTTTTTTTTGACAGCGGGTGGGGAACTCGCTCCCACGTACTTTTCCCACAGGTGCATCTGTCACCCTGGAGCTGACCCGACCTGCAGCAGTGGGGGAACCAATGAAATCATTATGAGGTACTTTACAGGCATTAATGAACCTTTCTCCTCCTACTTTTTAAATTTCCCTGCATGGTCACGGGATTCGCACAGCTCGGGGTCCATGTCTGTTAACCTGAGGTGTGAGTTCCATTGCCATTGCTCCAGCTGATGACTT
Organism: Somniosus microcephalus; assembly: GCF_052327205.1. NCBI lineage: Eukaryota > Metazoa > Chordata > Chondrichthyes > Squaliformes > Somniosidae > Somniosus > Somniosus microcephalus. Next base: position 48,261,949 of record NC_141003.1, read on the forward strand.
GACAGCATGGAAAACAAACCAAAATAAAAACATGTTGATTACATCAGCTAACAAAATGATGGAGATTCTGTACTACTTGAGAAGCTACTGGTAAATGTTAATTTTTCACTGGCCATTCTTGGCTGTTGCCGTCCAACTGAACAGTAATTGCAGTGAATTGATCTGCACTATAAAAAATGAATTATACCATTTGAATACATTTTTGTGTTGGTTCTGGTCAGGTTTTTCCTCACAGTCTACTGTGATTGTCCAGTTACACATTAAATCAAGTCATCAACCGTAACAATTTTATTCTCATCACTTATTCCACTGGTTCAATTTGCTTTCAGTCCCTGAATATGACTAATTACATTTTTCAGTCTGAGACTTTAGGGTGAATTTCTGCGGAGGTTCTCTCACTTGTCCATTGTTAACTTCAACGGAAGAGCTGCAGAAATCCCAGAAACACATTGTAAGCACCACTTACACTGTTGATCAGGGATTCTGCAGCTCTTCCGCTGAACTTGCATAAGATTGTAAATCTACCCCTCTACAATTACATTTAAAATCTGCTTAATTTTATGTATTACCTATACACACACATTTTTTATTTGTACCAGTTACTGATACAAAAGTCTATAGATTTGTGACTAAAGCACCAATAACTTCCCAATTAATGTACATTTTTAATTATGTTCTTGATCGTATTTGTAGATGGAGTCATATTAATTAATAATTTTATTGAAATATTTCTTTGTCACTCATATATAACTTTTATTATATGATTGTACAGTGAAGATTCACACCCACTATGTTAGATTGAACTTAATATTTAATGTGGCCATGGTCCCTTTAAGGATCCCAGGGTAAGGAAAATCCGGCCCATGCTGATCTTCTACTTCAACTCCACCTTCCCGGACTATCCCCATATCCCTTAATATCCAAAAATCTATCGCTCTCTGTCTTGAATATACTCAATGACTGAGCATGCACAGCTCTCTGGGGTAGAGAATTCCAAAGATTCACAACCCTTTGAGTGAAGATATTTCTCCTCATCTCAGTCCTAAATGGCCAACCCTTTATTCTGAGTCTGTGACCCTTAATTCTAGACTCCTCAGCCAGGGGAAACATCCTTCCAGCATCTACCCTGTCAAGCGCCTTAAGAACTTTATGGGCTGGATTTTGTTGTTTCGCACCAGCCTGGAGTGGGCGGTGGGGGTGGGGCAGTGCCAGTAGACCATGAGAGACCTGGAGTTCCGGGTTTCCCTGCACGCTGTGGATTTGTAACACCACAGCGTGCATGGGACATCACCGGCAGATTGGCAGGCTAGCTTCCCACCGGGTGAGGAACGCTGACCAGGACGTTGCAGGACCAGGTCGGTGTGGGGTCCAGGGGGGTTTCCAAGCCTGGGGGAGTGAGATCGATCCCCGACCTGGGGGTCCGATCACCGACCCGAGTGGGAGATCCGATCCCTGGGAGGGTCCGATCCCCGACCCCGGGCGGGCTGCTGGTGGGTGAGCTTTGTGGGCCAGGAGGAAGCACTCCTGCTCCTCCTGGCCCACAGGGATTGCTCCCCGAGGCTGTGCCCGCCTCACTGCAGCTATCGGGAATCCCGAGCCCCGGGGTCCCTGGCCATCAGCAGTAAAACCGGCACAGCAGGTTAAAGCAGAAGCTTCAGGCCTCATTATCATATTTAAAATACCAACCCGCCTCCTGGCAGCGGGTTGGCTGCCTGCCCCCGTCCCGCCTGAGTAAAAGGTGAAAGTGGGCGGGTTGGGGTCGCGTTTTAGATTTTTTAAACTTTAATATCCGCCCCCCCCCCACCTCCAACCCACCCATTTCTTTTCATGTTAAAATTATGTTTTAATGAGATCGCCTCTCATTTTTCTAAACTCTAGGGAATATAGAGAAGTTAAATAATTTTAGGTTATCATAAGAACATAGAACATAGGTTATCCTGCTGTTGGTCATAACTAGAGTTGTGCCAGGTGATTCTGGAAGTTTAATTTTGTTACGTACATGATCTCTAGAATTATTATATTATTCTACATGTAATAAGTGAGCTCAATTCAGTGATATACAGTATTTCATGTCAACACAGTGAACTGAGCTAAGGGTTGTCTAACAATTTATCAGTACAAGACTGTGCTTTTAATAAACTCTAGCTGTGATTTTTTTCCCTTTATTTGAGTCAGTTTTATATAATGACAGATCAGAGTTTGAGTTAAAATATTTGGAGGAAGTAACTAACTCTTGTAACAAATTCTAAATGAACCTTTCCTCCATTTAAAAAAAAATCCAACGGTAGATTTACATGGGCTGGTAAAATCACTAATATTCACACAGTCTTTTGTTTTGCTATTTATATCTGCCTTGCAGCTGAAAGGATGAGACAGCCTGAGCAGTAGACTTATCCATGGCTTTCAACCAGAGATTAGCATTTGCATGCAACGTAAAGTTTTCCCCTTTGGAATTCGGTGATCTTCAGCCGTCCCAAAACCAAACTTCAGGTTTTCTTGTTTGTCTCCAAAGAGCAACTACCAGACCATCAAAAATGTGAACAACATTGGGCTTTGACTTTTTGAAGCCAAAGATCAAGACCTGAATGCTCATTCATGCTTTAAGCACCTCTGGCTGTTAAATAAAACTGTCCTAAGCTTCAGAGTCTGTGAGCTTGGGAGCTGCAACATGATAGAATTCCAAAAGCTTTTTCATCTCAACATTCTAAATGGTACTCAGTGATAATGAAAGGCTTTGTTGCTCTTCTATAGACTGCAATTATTCAAAATTAGTTTGCAGTTACCCCTTGAAAATAAATGGGATCTGGTTCCCAGTTAAATATTTCATGCTGCTGATCACGTTGTAATTAGAAAACTATTGTGCAGCTTCAACCCATCTGAGCTAGGCTAATCACGCAGAATATCAAGGCTTTTTGTGGCAGCAAACTAGGCTCATTATGACATGCAATTAATATGTGCACAACCATTATATACATCCAATTATTTGAAATATACCTGTAATAATGCAATTATTTTTCCACACAGTAACTTTTATATCACTTTGTGAAGTGTCTTATTACCAGTGGCCAAACTCAAGTAAAAGAGAAACACACTGTATCAGTACAGAGAACAGAATTTCCAGCATACACTGACTACACCATTTGCAGTATAATTGGGTATGTCATTATATTCTACATGGTTTTTACACAAGCTTTGTGACATTGGGCCAGAAATTCGGGTCCCCACGGGTGAGTACGCGCTGTACTCACACGTAGGGCCAACGAAAGTGTCGGTTTCGTGCATGCACTGCGCATGCGCGGGAAACTGGAACTTCTGTTCCCTTGAAGGAAGGGGTTCCCAGGTCGAACGCATGCGCCGGAGAGGCAGCGCGTATGCCTGGAACTTCCGGTTTTTTTACAGGTTTCTCCAGGAGGGTAAGTCTCCAGCAGCTACGCTTTTAAAAAGCAGTCGCAAGGCCTGCTTTTAACAAGGTAAGTAGTGAATTAAGTAAAATTAAAACATTTTTTCCACAGGTTTATTATTTTTAAATACTTTAAAGAAAGGTAAGTTTATTTTTAGCCCCGTTAAAAACTGTAATTAATTTTTTCAAAAATTTAAATTATTGTTTAAAATAGTTATTTTGTGTAATTTATAGTTATTTTAAAAATGTGATTTAAAAAAAAATTTTATTTGAAGTTTTAGTTATGTTTTGGGGCCGATCTCTATTTCATAGATTTGACAGGTCTTCCTGTCAAATCTATGAATAGAGATTCCCTGCTCCGATTGGCTCCCCATGGCCCACGTGATCCCAGGGGACGTTTCAAACTAACTGCACGCCTGGGATATGCAAGCACTGCGCGCCAGCAGTTGGAGGAGGCCCAGGATCGGAATCCCATGCGGGCCCACAGCACAACGGCTGGCGCGCTAGGTAAGTGCAGGTCGGGGGCTTGCACCCGTGGGAAGCCTCCGACCCGAATTTCTGGCCCAATTGTAAAGCAATAATGTGAAACTCCGAGACCATAATATATACTTTCCTATATGTGGAAGACTCAACATATGACATGTTCGACTTAGGTGGTGAGACCAATGCCTGGTGTTTGCTGCTGATTTTAATTCTGCCTCGAAAGAAAGTGTCTTGCCATTTACTCACCACCTGCCCCAATAACATGTCTGAAATTGGAAACCTGCTGGCCAAGCAAAGCTAACATTCCATGGTGCAATGCATTGGGCCATATCCCTCTTTTCCTCCAAGTAGGTGAATAGCCCTGCCATAGGAAGGCAATTCCGAAAAATGTTCTCTACGCATAAGTGCTTGTCCATTACATGTAATGCTACAGAAACCACAATCTAACAAACAGTAGATAATATGTTAGAGCAGTTTTAGTAATGCTATGTACGATGATTAATTTTATCTTTCCTATGAAAGAACAGAAGTTAGTGTAGAGCCAGAAAAGATCATTTGCTTCATCACGTCTATTCCATTGATTATCAGCGCTAACTTAAGGATTACCCATACGTAACAACCTAATAAACAGCAATCGACACAAGCTGCTGTGATGCTACTAAAAGTTTAACAAGGCCGTACAAAAAGCAACCAAAGCACTGGAGGGACAGAATTGAAAAGCAGAGAAGTTATGTTAAACTTGTATCGAACCTTGGTTAGACCACACTTGGAGTCCTGTGAACAGTTCTGGTCTCCATATTCTAAAAAAAAGATATAGATGCACTGAAAAGATTTACAAGGATAATACCGGAACGGAGAGGTTATACCTATCAAGAAATATTTAATAGGCTGGGGCTCTTTTCTCTAGAAAAGAGAAGGCTGAGGGGTGACCTGATTGAGGTCTTTAAGATTATGAAAGGGGTAGACATAGAGAAGATGTTTCCACCTTTGGGTGGAGACTGAAACTAATAAATTGAATAGGGTTCAATTCGTACCAGAAAACAGAATTAAGCACTGGCTCGTAGGAGACACGGGATACCCACTTCAAACTTGGCTCATGACACCTGTGAGGAACCCAAGTGAGGTGCAAGAGCGCTACAACAAGAGCCATATGACAACCAGGTGTGTCATTGAGCAAGCCATCGGCATATTTGAAGATGCGCTTTAGGTGCCTAGATAGGTCTGGAGACGCCCTTCAGTACTCACCAGCGAGGGTCTTCAACATCCCAGTGGTCTGCTGTATCTTGCACATCATTGTTCAGCAGAGAGGATTAGAGATGCAGGACAACCAAGGTGCTCATTAAGCATCTTCTGTTGAGGAGAACATCGAAGAAGAAGAGGAGGAGGATGAGCACAATGAAGGTGAGGCTTCCATCACCAGACCAGCGGTGTACATTGCTGCCCGGGATGCCAGGGATGCACCAATAGCTTTAAGGTTCAGCTAGTGGTGAGTCTCAGAAGAAAAATAATAAATAAAATCATCTGGCCCGCTCCCACTACAACCACACAACCCCCTCCCCTTTTGTGCAAAACATTGCTGCAAACATACATACACCCATTGCACATCCATCCAGTGGGTCCCGTTATGCATTGACATTTATCATGAAGCAAGTGAAAGGGCGAATTGGCACTCAGGATGCAATAATGGGCAAGATGTGGAATTGCTGCTAATCAATAAATGTTATGTGCTGTTATTGAAAACAGGAAACTTGCCAATATAACATTGTGTCAAACACCCATGTGCATAATCTTGGTGAATTACAATTGCTCTAACTTACGCTACCTACCACTTCTACATGGTGCATCCAGTGTGGCTTTAGCAGCGGTAGAGGCAGGCCACTCAGATCCCTGCTCTGACTGTTGAGATGTTTCTGGCGCTCTGGGTTTTGGAGCGCCTGAGAGCCCCACTAAAGACTGCTCCACTTGCACTTGTGTAGAGGCAGAGACTCAGCCATCAGGAGATGAGACAGCATGCTGAGTACTGGTTGAGGGGGTGATGGGGGTGGGGGTGGGGGGTGGGGGTCAGCAGGGAAACGGGTGAGAAGTGGGAGTGCTTTGAGTGGAGTTTCCACTTCCATGTCCCCTTTTGCCATTATCCCTCTCCTGGGCCAGTGCCACATCACTCCTACCACTCTGCTGGAGAGCAGCTTGCTGAAGAACAGTGACGCATTGTAATGCCACGGTTAAGGTGTCTGTCATCCTGTTTAAGGCAGCAGACATCTCCCACATGGCCATGGTCATGGCCTACATAGACTCAGTTGAGAGCTGTGCTTGAAGCTCCACAGAAAAGGCCACTCTCTTCATGGCAAACTTTCTCGCAATTACCTGCATCACCAACCTACCACTGTTGAAACTGGACTCCTCCATCCTCTCCACTATTCTGTCATTATCTTGCTAAGTTGCTGATGCACCTCTAGCATTCTCCTTCTCAATGATGCTCCCCGGGGTTCAGCATCTGCGTACAGCTTAGCAGAGCTTTTAGAGGATTGCGACCCCAGGAGCGACTGTCCACAGCTGTCCCTGCCACCAGTATCTGCTCGTTCTCACTTATGAATTGTGAATCACAAGGTGAAAATCCAACTCATTCTCTAACAGGACACACCAAAGTGTGTGTATTTGTGGTGGTGCAAGGCCGTAGTGAAAGGATAATTACTAGTCCTAGCCCCTTTAGGGCTCACCTGGATCAGTCTTGTTCACTTTCAACTAAAGTTTGAGGTAGCTGAATCCTAAAGATGCTTAATTGGGTCTAAAGGTCTGGACTATCGCTCCCCGAAGGAAAGGAACAACCTGAAAATGTTACCATCCTCCAGATAGCACTTTTAATAAGTTTAGCTAGACTGTAACATTCCGGATATTATGAGGGTCCAGAAAACGCCCCCAGAATTCTGCAACTCCTCACCAAAGTGTGTACAGAGATTGAGTTTGCGAGTTTGTTACAGAAGTATTATGTGAGACAATTCTAAAAATATATAGATTTATTAAAGAACCGACATATCATTTATAGTTGGTGAGTCAATCGCAACATTAACAGTTCCAAAAAGAGAAAGCTTTACAATCTTATCAGAGATCATTACTCTCAAATCTTAACTTCGCTACAGTTTTACAGTACTTAAAGTTTATTCAGGATATCCACCAAAATCAAATACAGTACTTTAATCCCCAAGGTACAAAGAGTTGTAGACTTACAGAGCTAGCTCTGAAGCCAAGAATCACTTTGCCTCTTTAAACGAGTCTATTATCCCATTTGAGAGTTCAATATTTATACCCTTTTCCAGTAGTATTTCCTTTAAGGTTTTCTGCTGATGTAAGCTAATTATCTCTAGTCATTTTTCTGCTGACCCCTGCAGTTCTTAGTCACCTCAGCTGGTAGCACTACAGAACCATGTCTCCTCTCTAGGTGTTCTAAATGTATCATAAAAAATGGCATAACAGCAGGTGCGCTTTACTTGGTATAATTTTTATGAAGGCAGATGTTTGCTACTTTTATGTGCTCCTTTACGAGGTGTAAATTAGAACACCTTGTACTGGGTAACTATTGTCTTGTTCCCAAAGGTTCAGACTTCAGGAGCCTTTAACCTTCTGTTTCAATAAGGTTATTGATTCAGTGTCAACAACTTATCTTATCTCAATAGCCAGAATGCTATCACAGCTTTTTCATCGTTAGATTTCTAGATTTCCAGATCCAGGTTGTCATGTTTTAATAAGGCCAGAATTCTTTCATAGAATGGTGTATTTTTCTGAATAAGTTATATTGCTTATTCTTTCGCAGTATGTCCTGTGGCAGTGCACCCTCAGAAGGAATGAGGTCCTCTGAGGAATCATCGTCATGCATGTCTTCAGAATCCTCTTGTTCTATGCATGAAGGCCCTAGAAAACAAAAGAAATAGATATGAATTAATCCTGGCAAAGTAACAATCTTGACCATCACCATACTTAGACTTCTCATAGTTCAGTCATTGATAAAATAAAGTCAGCATGTGTGGGTCAGAGATATTTTTAATTCTCTCACCAACTATTTTGTTCCCAGTCTCTCTATCTCCAATTGACAGAGACGCAGGTGTGCCACTTATCTCCATAGCTTCCTCCTCTGCATCTGTGAGCTGCACAATTTGTGATGGGCCACCTCCAGGCCTCTCCCTCTCCTTTGGATTTTGTACTCTCTTCTACAAGAATGCTTGGCAAGGAAGATTGGGGGAGGCATGGGGTGGGGGTTGTACAACACAGGACGTAGGTGAATCAGCAAGTGTACTCACTTTTCCTGACCTGGTTAGGTCACTAAACCATTTCCTGCACTGCATCTAAGACTGGGGCACTAAGCTCCTGCTGCTCATCTCCTCAGCCACCTCTAACCACGCCTTCTTAGTAATAGCAGTAGGTTTCTTCCTCCCATTGCAGGGGTAAGTATGGCCCTCTGGCTCATGGCTGCACCCAGCAGTAATTCAAGGGAAGCATCACTTAATCTGGGTGCTGGCCTTGCTCTTTGTGAATCCATGGTAAACACCTCCTGGCTCTGCCAAATTCCATTTTTGCATTGGCCCTTTAAATAGTCGACTTGCGATCGTGTCATACCCGCTGCGCTGCTTGGAGATGCGAAACCCGGAGGGAAACATTGAATCATTCAATCAAGTTTAAATTGGAGAATCTGACCCGCTAAGTTTTATTCCAGGTTTGGCGCACGCAATTCCCCCACACCCCGCACCCACCCCCCACCCCCTTCCCCACCCCCACCATCGCTTGGAACCCACCTTTGTATTAATATCGTGGTCTTACTGCATTTCAAAAATAAATTACCATTAAAAAGAAGTCCCAAATGGGAGTCTTCAGCACCTTAAAGCTGAATTCTCTTCTGATCCTCAAAAAATGGAAAAAGTGCATCAGTAAATACATCTTCAAAAGTCGTCTCCTACCAACTGCATCACTAGCCTCACACACTGCTCAATGCACAACTCCCCCCACAATCACTCACCTACCAACAATCTGTACCAATCACGAGGCACATCTCCCATTCCTAGCCTCACCTCACCCCCTTGGAGGAGACGGTGCAGGCCATTCTTGGCAGGGACATGGCTGAGCCCTTGACCAGCAGCGGAGCTGAAAGGATTCAAGATGCTGGTATCCTCAAATGTTATGCTCTTTCTGGCATGCAACTCTTGCTTTCCTGCCCTCCCCTCACCACAACTCCACCCTTGTGCCTTCCACATTTCACACACCCAAGAAATACAGCCTGCCTAGGCAGGGTTGGCCAAAAAGTGAGAGAGGAGAGTGATGAAGAAGAAGAAGAAGAAGAAGAAGAAGAAGAAGAAGAAGATCACTCAATTTCACACTCCCAGCCACCAGCTCCTCAATGTCGACCAGCAAGGCCATTTGCACTGTCCCGCACTGAAAGTCAGCAGCCTTCAACCAGCCATGCTGCAGCCACTGGGGTAGCACAGGATGACATCAGTATGATAGGCAAAGGCACACACAAGACAGTCACTAAGACAATGCATAAGGGTGATGAGTTGATTTCTTGATGCCATATCGGATGGATAAATGTATAAAGTTGGATTGGAAAGTTTGCTTTCTGGTGGCTTTTAGTTCAGCATCGTGGTCAGTCAGTAAGTTGTGGGACTAATGTTGAAAGGGGAATTGGGGTTGTGGTCACTGGGACTGCAGACGGATGATTCCATCCCGGATATCCCAGCCAGAAAGAGGCTGTCTGGGTGGTATCCTTCCTTCTACTTCCTCCTCTTTGGCTTCTTCCTCTTCTTTTTCTTCCTCTTACCTCTGCGAGCAGATGCTGTATATCTGAAATGACAGCATAATATGCTAGAAATACTCAGCTGGTCAGGCAACATCTCAACCTGAGACATGAACTCTGTTTCTCTCTCCATGGATGTTGCCTGACCTGCTGAGTACTTGCAATATTTTCTGTCTTCTCAGAGGCCTTCCTTTACCATCCAAGACCTTGCAACTGTCCAGCAGCACTCCCTACACACTTAAAAAACTTTTAACATCTATTGCTGCACCTCTGTCAGACTGCTTGCATGCTGGGTTTACCTAACGTACTTAGGACCCACTGCTGAACTCAGCACTGAAAGTTCGCCATGGTGATGTTAAGTCAGCGTTGCATGCCGACTGATGTCATCACTCCACCGTTTTTTCTTTGCTGGGTATTACTTCATAACGGCAGCACTACCGGGACTTCAAAAATGGAGGATGCTGCAGAACCCACCACTAGCTGGCGGAAGAGTGGCGGCCTCTGTGTAAGAATTCGCAATAATTTACAGTTATGAAGATTCATTTTTTTGATTAAAGGATCCCTGAGCGAGGTGCTTTTAAGTTTCCAAAGATAAAATGGCTGTCACACCACATGGCCGAAGGACAAAAAAGGTTTGGAATGCAGCTTTCTGTGTCTGGAAGTAAGGTTCGATGAAGACAAAGGACAATGCTTTGTTTACAAAGCAATTGAATGCTATTAGCATTTGTTTGTATGTCGAGTGGATCCAAAGGACATCTAAACTGCAGAAGTGACTTTTTGTATCTTAAATGGGAAGCGTTAACATTTGAAAGGATTTTTAAGACACCCAGTACTGGACAATGGAGCAGATGTATCTCCCTTTTGTTTCAGCAAAGGGAGCTCTGAAAATCACATTAACTCAATCTAACCACTTTGAGCTAGCCTATCACAGCTTTGGGGTTAATTTTGCACACAGCCCTTGCAAGGCAGAATGGCAGGGGGGCTCACCAGGTATAAAGATAGATGCTGAAGCCAGCTCTTTCTCTTGACTTCCTGGGACGATAAGGTGAGCTCTCTCTCTCTCTCTCTCGTCGCTGGACCATGTGAGCAGAGATTTTCTGACTCTCAACAAGGCAACCTAGCAGGAGTTAAGGGGGGATGGTGATTTAAGGGAATTGCTAAGATTGTTTAAATAACATTGTAGCCATTGTACCCCTCGTTTTTGCCGTGTGTACCCCCTTGATATATAGTTTTACAATTTTACTGTGTTCGTGTGGGATAGGTTGATATTGTGATTGTAGTTTCTTTTAGTTAATAAAGCTTGATAATTTTCTCTCATCCAAACCACGTGTTCCGTTTTAATATCATTAATTATAAGTTCCTCCACTCAGAACTAAAGGAGGGGTAGCGATTCGAAACCGCTGTTTGTAAATTGGTTTAGAGCGCAGCAGCAAAAAGACTGCTGGCCAGGTAGATTACCTTAAACCAGTTTAAACGAAGCCCCCAAAATCCTTACATCTGCTCTCTTGACATTATGTCATGCTAACAGGTGGTGCTAACGTAGGGAATTTCTCACCCTTAATTTTTATTTGTTACCAAGCTTAATGGATCTAATGTATTCTCACTTAGATGATGTCTGGTAAATTCATGCCATCTTGTTATTTCGATGTTCAATTAGACATTTTTTGGAGAATTGGAGTGCATTTCTGTAAATACACTTAAAATTAGCATAATTTCCAATGTAATGTTTTCTGTTGTCAATGATTACTGTCAGTGTACAATCCAGTTAACGCAGTTATTTCAGAACTTTTATGAGCAGGGAATATCCACACATTGGATTTATAGAAATTATTACAGCAATGAAACTGTCAGTATAAATGTTAATAAGCAAAAAAAAAATAATTATCTGTAATGACAATCCCACAACAATACTTATAGATTTACATCATTCGTACTTTTCAGGCACTTGGTGCATTGCTAGATTAGTCCATAGCAACCACATCAAGATACTAGTGAAGTCGTTTTACAAATACAGATGAAGTTGTAATGATTGAGAATGCAATTAATGTGCAATAACTGGAGTATCCAGTGAGTGCAAAGGATTAAACAAAGAACATGTAAGAGGTAATGACTAATATATGACAATATTGTTAATGTACAAAATGATCAATTTATTCACTGCTATAGCACAGGATACAAATGCAGTAGAGCACATAAGCAATGCAATAATGTTATTGTTATAAATCTCATCATCATAAAGAACCTACTCATGAAATAACACTGGACGGCCAGCTGGTGGCGCCATCCAAGGAGTATAAATACTCGGGCGGGGGCCCAGCTTGCCCAGGGATATTTTGTAAGACAGGAACTAGTGAAGTAAAACTAGTCCTCCATGTTCTGAAACAAGTTGATTAATGCCTTGCTTTATTCTCAAACTAAGTGCGTAGTGAGTTTTATTATGTCAGTTATTGTGGTGCAATGCTTTTCAAGGTGAGGTACATCATTGTGTCGTGTCTTGACAACCAGAGGAAAAATAAATTTGGTGAGCACTTTTATACTCTTTAATGGTGAATGCAGTAAAATGGAATCAAACTACTATATAGTACCATAGAAATGTACTTTCATGTTGCAGGGTTCATTAGCAAAGGTAACAATTAAGAGTTCATATCTTAGCTTAAAATAAGGAAAAGATTATGATTTGGACTAAATTAATAGTGTGCTAGTCTTACCGAATAAAGAATAGATTAGCTTTCAATTACTTGCCCAAAAATCTACATATTGTGCTGTACTGAACATGTGTTTTGGATAGAAATTCTTTAATGTCAGGGTGGCAGTAACCTAGACTGGCACTGGCTGTGGTGTCCCTATAGTGCAGGTTGGTTACTGGTCTGTAAAGGCGGTTCTCCTCTGTAATTGCCTGCTAAGTACGGCAGATCATGCAAATGTGGTTAGTGTCATAATGGTAGGTGCAGTCAATTGGCCCTGGTGCCTGCTGATCTTCCTGCCATGCCTTCTTTCATCCTGTACCACTTTAACCATAACATACTATATTTAGGGCAATTTAAAACCATCAACTACCATCATTCATTTTAACTTGACTTGGGACAATTCAATTGGATGCTACCTAGCACCTGGATGCCTTGTCAAACCCTGAGCTTCAGTGACGGTTTAAAATGTAAGAGCTCCTTTTCATGTCTTTTTTCAGCTCTTCCTGTTGTACTGAAGTTCCAAAAAAGCCCATAAATCAGCAATAAAGAAGCATTGAAAAAAAATCATGCAAGAAAGCCCGTGCCTCTTTAAGCGGTCGTTTAATGGGTGGAAAAGCATAAAGACTATGGGGTAAATTTTCATCCATAGCATGCCCAGTGCAGAGCTTGGCTTACTGGTAGTACTAAGGACAACATTTAATCACTATAGATTAAAATCCCCAGCTGGCAGGGTATGTTCTATCAGTACAGGGGCCAAGAAAGAGTGGGATGTTCCCTTTCACTGAATCTCTAAGCAATTAGTTCATTACTTTACCTTTACACCTACTCTAGCTGGATGAGCGGAACACACATTGCGATTCCATCTTAAACAGATGGGAAATTGTGTTGCGGCATACGTACATGTATTTAAATTGATCGTACCATTATAAATGAAGCTATAATACATTTTGTGTAAGAGCACTTTAGGTTGGCCTAACTGGGACTAAATTCTCCAATTACTCTGGAGTAATCCTGGAGAACAGCCCCACATTCTACTTCACCATCATGAACATGTCTTACCATCTATCTTCGCCTCTGATACTAAATGCAATGAGATCATTGCCTAGCTCCACTGACTCCCTGTACCCAGTGAATTAACTTCAAGATCCATGTCTTCAAATTATTCCATGACGTCACTGCACCTTGTCCAAGCAACAATTTCTAGCCAATTATCTTGATCGCATCCTCAGCTCCACTAATGTAAGATTGCTGCTGCAACAACACAAAAGTAAAATACTCTGGATGCCGGAAATCTGAAATAAAAACAGAAAATGCTGGAAATACTCAGCAAGTCAGGCAGCATCTGTGGAGAGAGAAACAGAATTAACGTTTCAGGTCGATGACCTTTCATTAGAACTGGAAAAAGTTAGAGATGTAACAGATTTTAAACAAGTGCAGGGGCAGGGAGAGGAGGGGGAGGAAATAACAAAGTGGTGGAAGGTAGAATTGACTAAATGACAAAAGGAATGATAGTACAAAGCAAAAAGGAGATGATTATGGGACAAGCAAAGAAACAAAAGATGAGTCTAGATGAAATGTAAATGGGGACGACAGAGTCATCAACAGCTGCCATGTGAAAAAATAGGGGCAGAGGTTATCGTCTAAAATTGTTGAACTCGATGTTGAGTCCAGAAGGCTGTAAAGTGCCTAATCGAAAGACAAGGGCCTAGAAATTCAGTTGGTTGCGCCAGCCATTAGCGCCTTAGGAGGAGTAGATTCCGGGCGCGAGGCGGCTTGCGCCCGGGCGAAGCGCGAACTGCGCCTCGCCCCAACTTCAGTAGAGATTTAGCGGCGGCGCAAAGTCTTTGCGCGCGCTCAGCTGCGCGCGCAGATCATGACGTCATTTCCTCGTGCAACGCCCTTTGTGCGCCCCCAACCGGAACTTCAGTCGCGCCGCCCCATTGTGCGCCTGGCGCCCCTAGCGACTGTGAAGTGGAACGGCGCTCAGCCGATGCGGGGCACGGGCGGCGCAAATTAAAGGGCACTCATCCTGCAATATAAAACGCTGCCATTTTGCAGCACACCTTCTTGCGAAACGGATCTTTGGAGAGAGACCAAGGTAGATAGCTTTCTGCTTTGGCCCAACACTCGGACAGGTACTTCTGTCTTCAGGCCACAGATTTCAAAAAGTTTTTGCCTTCATTGACATCTCATTGTTTGCCAGCATATTATGGGGGCTGCAATGGGTGTAAACGCTGGCTTTCTCAATTACATCCAAAGGGCTCAGAGATGCCATGAGAGACTGGCAGCCCTGGCTAGATGGAGAGGGGGCAACAGGCGTCGGCAAAGGAGGCCTTACCCACCCAGGGTATACTGCCAGCAGTTCTCCTATCTCCAGATGTCTGAGGAGCAGTGTGTTCGGAGGCTGCGATTCAGAAGGGACGTGGTCACAGAGATCTGCCAGCTGCTTGCCGGTGATCTGCAGCCACAGCTGAGGTGCAGGACGTCTCTGTCGGTGGCAGTGAAGGTGACGGTGGCTCTCAACTTTTATGCCACCGGCTCCTTCCAAGCCGCTACTGGCGACATTGCCAACATCTCCCAGTTCGCCATGCATTGCTGCATCCGCCAGGTGAACAATGCCCTTTTCAAAAGGAGACGTCAGTTCATCTCCTTCTCCATGGCCCTTGCCAAGCAGCAACAGCGTGCAATGGGCTTTGCAGCATTCGCGGACTTCCCCATGGTGCAGGGCGCCATTGACTGTACGCATGTGGCTTTGCGGGCACCTCTGGAGAATGCCGAGGATTACCGCAACCGGAAGGGCTACCATTCGTTGAACGTACAGCTGGTGTGTGACCACAGGCAGCTCATCCTAGCTGTCAATGCCCGCTTTCCAGGCAGCAGCCACGATGCCTTCATCCTCCAACAGACTTCTGTGGCAGACATGTTCCAGGCCCAGCCTCACCCACGAGGATGGCTTATCGGGGACAAAGGCTATCCTTTGTGTACCTGGCTGATGACCCCGCTCCGTGCGCCCAGCACCCCTGCTGAAGAGCGATACAACGAGAGCCATCAATCGACCAGGAACATCATCGAACAAACAATCGGCGTCCTGAAGCAACGGTTCCGCTGTCTCGATCGTTCCGGGGGAGCACTGCAGTATTCGCCGGAGCGAGTCTCCCATTTCGTCGTCGTTTGCTGCATGCTGCACAACCTGGCTATCCGCAGGACTCAGCCACTGCCACCACACATTGGAGGACCACCTGAGGAGGAGGAGCAGGAGGAGGAGGAGGAGGACCAGCACAGGAGGGAGGCACAAAGTGCAAGGGCCGCCCATCGCCGGCTTATTGAACGTCGCTTCTAGGCCCCCTCTCAGGGACTGGCTTGTGCCAATGTCAGCAGATGAATGTAGCCGCTCCACAAGCCCTCAGCCGAGCAGGGCAACCAGGACTTAACCAAAAAACCATGCACACTGCAATTTAACAACAATAATTTATTGAAAACCTCTGCCCTTCCCACATTACATGATCATGTGGAGAAGCCCCCTCCAAAAACACAAAAATACCAGTCTCGGCCTTACAAAAAGAAAGAAAGACACCAGTCTCGGCCTTACACAAATAAAGAAAGACACCAGTCTCGGCCTTACACAAATAAAGAAAGACACCAGTCTCGGCCTTACACAAATAAAGAAAGACACCAGTCTCGGCCTTACACAAATAAAGATAGACACCAGTCTCGGCCTTACACAAAAACAGATAGACACCAGTCTCGGCCTTACACCCAAACAACTGCACAAGTGTCGGCCTTCCAACAAGCACCAGGCATTTGTGCATACCTCTACTTTA